>NC_064922.1:674373325-675623325 GCF_023897955.1 Schistocerca gregaria
TAAATATCAGTTCATGACATCTATGTCATAATGGACACACGTCCAGATCATCCGCTCTCAAAACTCCGCCATCTCTCTCCCCACGTTCACCACTGCTGGCGGCTCACCTCCAACAGCGCAACGATACGCATTGTTAACATCCAACTGCCCAACACTACAATAGCAAATTCCAACAATGCAAACCAGCCACAGACTGAATGCAGCACAGTCAGTGATTTTCATACAGAGCTCTACGTGAGGTTACCAACATAAAAACCTAAACAACCTACTTACAATTTTCATGATTTCTTACCCAGAGGTAGATAGAGACGTGAAGCAGTGCGTTATAACATCCAAGCAGAGTTAGTCGTGATGGACAGTCACGTTACAGGATTTGTGATTAGAAGAGGTATTGTCAACTATTTGCAACCTATTTTGTATCTGTAATGATATTTCTGTGTCAATTTGTAGTGTTATTTATGTAGAGTGTTGTATGTGTCATGGGAATTCCTTGACAATATATACGTATTCCAGTTATGTGAACCTTTCGTAGGATGTTAGTTAAACTATGCTTGTGGATTTAAATAACTACTGGAATAATCGTTACGTAATATACTGTAAAAGACTTGGGCCACACTTACGGAACGCAGGGTTGAATGTAAAAGATGAGGGGAGGCCTCGCAGCTATGGAAGTAGCCTGGGGGAGTGGAAAAGACGTGGTTTGCGCTCAAGTGGCAACTCGTCCATTCTGATAGGTAAAGAGTCTGGACTGAGCAGTACAGTGGTTAATATCTTGCTAGCAGTAGCTGATCATTGTGGTTCATATCCTTCGAGCTTTGAGGCCAGAAGAGCTTATGGGCTGTACATATGGGTGACGGATGCTGCATTTGGTGATACTGTCGTCATGGAATGGCTTTTGGCTCTTTAAAAGTATTATTCCAACGCCAAAAAGATCTGTAACACGGCGAGGCTAACACTATTCAAAGGACTGCGTTGCCGCCATGTTAATACCCACTGAAAATTACGCCACCAATACCACAAGCATTCTACTACATTGGCACTCTGAAAATGGACCAGTATTTGTGAAACTTTGTTTATTTTAATAATAAACGCAGTGTCGCTAAATTTGTATTTTTATAGGCTCATCAGTCTTCTGAATTGCTTGATGCAGCCCTCAATGAATTCCGCCTCTGAGCCTACGTCTTCATCTCAGAGTAGAACTTGCAAACGACGTCCTCAATTATTTGGTGGATAAATTTCAATCTCTGTCTTACCACTACAGTTTTTGCCCTCTACAGTTCTCACTAGCACCATGGAAGTCATTCCCTCACGTTTTAACAGATGTCCTATCATCCTGTCCCTTCTCCTTATCAGTGTTTTCCACATATTCCTTTCCTCCCTGATTCTGCGTAGAACCTACCCATTCCATACCTTATTAGTCCACCTAATTTTCAACATTCGTCTGAAGCACAACATCTAAAATGCTTCGATTCTTTTCTGTTCCGGTTTTTTATCTTACACCTGTGATTATCCGAAATCACAGACCTGGAAAGGAATCGTATCCTAGTGAATTTGATTCCAAGTGTTCTAATTTATTATGGAAATACTTATTTGGCAGCTGTAAAAATTGTTGTGATTGCTTTCTAATGAGTCGTGTTAGAGTGTTTAAAGTTCAGTTTCATAGTTTGATAAATATTATTCTTCCAGTGGATTCTTAAATCAATACGCTGTTACTTCTTTTAAAAATCTGCTTAGTTGTGGCATTTCTGTACTTCCATTAGAATTGCAAAGTTTTGTGACTCTTAATTTCATGAGAAAGTATTGTAACTTCCCATTAATCTAGTATTGGAACTTAGACATTCAACTATATTTTGAGTATGTTAAAAATCTGCTTATCTGAGCAGATTTTTTTATTTAAAGAGCAATAGTTTGGTTTCCTTTACTTAATTAATGATTACTGATGAGAATAGCAAATAATTCTCATACATACATACTTACATGTGTACATTCATACATACATCAATTCTCATACAAGTTTTGGTTTAGTTGATGAGCATGGTTCCTCAAACTATGAGAGTTTAAGGGTCGTCCAGTAATAGGTTAGCAGTTAATGAAGCACAACAATAGTTCCTTCAGTGTCTGTGTAGTTAGAAGTAGTAGCATAGAAGGGGTTTCTGCACACTTTTGATATCAAATTGATATGCAAATTAATTAAATTGGTCAATTTATCACCCACACTCCCTCCCAACCCCACCCACCCCCACCTACTAGCACGCCCACCGCCATTCCCAGATAATGTCAGATGTTTTTCTCAGCTGCACATGTGTCCCAGCCCCCTCTCCGAACCCAATCGACCTCCAAACAATCTACCCTATTGGCGGGAATTTAGAATTTTGGTGGGAATTTCTTTGTCCCAGGGCTTTGCTGACATCCCACCTCACTCCCCACCACGGAATTAATTGGAAATTGTAATTGGCAGTACCCTTTCTGAGACTCGAACCTTGGTCGTCGAGGTCAGAAAGCCCAAAAGTATCCCCCAACACAATTAAACCCCCAGAGGCGGGAAATTAAAAATGATGGCGCCCGTTCTGGGACTCAAACCCTGATTCTACTGGATGGAAAGCACAACTGCATCCCCTAACAGATGGAAACTGTCCAGGTATGGGAGAGGAACGTTAGGTTAGTGTTCCTTATTTGTTTTGGTCAGGAAACTGACGCAAAAATCTATCCTAATTACATAATTAATCACAAAGACCGGTACTAATTGCACTATCATATGCATAGCGCTGCAGAAGGACTCATAAAACAGCAATATAGCGCAGAAGAAGGTGTTATCCTGCTGGCAAAAAATGTCGCAATACCACTTGAAACGAGCGACAGAGAAACTCAAACTATACCCTACCCCTATAAGCTGGTGGGAAAAGTGCGATCTTTATTCTTTTTGGTGGAATATACATTTAACTGATTAGATGCGTTTGTTGGACAGAGAGGAGTTTAAAAAATTCGTACCTGCAAGCATTCAGTATCTATCGTTGTTTGACGTCAAAGTTCGTTTCAGAAGCCTACTAAAAATCCCCCTACAGGCCAGATAATCGAAGGTAATCCACGCTATCACACCTAATGGAAAATATCCGTCATGGTTCTAATTAAACTTCGAAATTGTCATGAAAAACAGCACTCATAATGAAGGTGTCATAATGCAGCACATGAACTGCGGAAAAACGTCATCCTGAAAGTGTGTACAGGGGATAGTAGTTGAATGTGATTTCTCCTCGATGTACAATCACAAACTGCCGAAAATCGAGGCCCTCTCCCCTCCCTCCATCCACCTACTGGGTGGATGGACTGAGGGAGGGAGCTACTCTGCCAGCAGCCTCGCGTCACATGTTGGCCGTTGTCCACCTTTAATCGATTGTCCTTCACTGACACGAGGTCAGCTGTAGTTAACTAAACAATAGGAGATAAGAGAATGGCTGTCCTGAATGCATCTCATTCATCTAAAGTATAGTGACACACCCACCCTAATTGTTAGAGGACGCACCTGTGGCGACGACCTGACAGACTAGGCTGCCATAGAAAACAGTTTTATTTAATGTCAACAACTCTTTCTTGCAATCTGTTAAAAGTATTTCTCTGAAGGACACGAGCCCTTTGGAACAACAATGCGGAGATATGACATCATGCTCCCATTTCTACCGAGTGGTCAACAGGTGCTCCTGTTGCATTAACTCAGCTCGTCCTGTTCACTACAGGATGCAGAAAGTCTTAGATATAGCGCTCTCTGACTTCCGTACAGGTCAGACTTAAATTGGGGCAATCACATAGAGTAAGCTGCATGGATGGCTGGGGCATAGACTTAGGCGCTGTTACAAGGCGCTGAGGGACTTTCTAAAAAACAGCGCTGAAGTTTCTGTGACGTGGGTTCCTTAGCAAATAGGTGACTCATTTCAAGATATGAGAATGCCACTAATATGAATCACCAGTGGCTGTAATCATTACAGCATGTCTCTATAGGATCCAATGTAAATAAGTGGTTAAATGGATAGACTTGATTCCAAATGAATTACAGCATTTCTACAAGAAAGCGTTACACTATCGGCTACTTATGTGCGTACTTGCTGCTTTTTATGCGGGTTGATGGTAACTTAGTCGGGACGATAGTGTTTCTGATAGCACGGTCCTTACGGGAAATGTATGCTGTGTGCTGTAGTATCCCTCTGTGGCTAGCTTCAGATGTCAGTTATGAGTAGTGTTCCTCTAAAAGAACCTAATGTTCCCTCCATGGATTCCCATTTGACCTACTTGGTGACTGTATTCCGAATACAGAAAAAAACTAATCGCCTTGCAAAGTGACTCTCATGATCAATTTAATTTCGAAATAACGAGGTCATTCGGCGGTGATTGCTAGCTTTTGCATCTAATTACTCGAAGTTTCTTCTCCCGATTTTCCGCTGGGTAGGTATGTCTTCTTCTGATCGTTTGTGATCGGTGGTGATACACTTCGCTGGACATCAGAAAGCAGTGAGATGCAACTGCAGTCGGATATAAAGACTATACCGATGTTGCTCATTAAACTAAACGAAAATGGACTTTGTCTACTTTCGTGAAAAGAGGACATTTATTATCATCGCGAATGTTTTTTTTCTCCTTTTTTTAAAAAAGTTTCTCTATTACAGGATTCGAGTTAATGTGAAATAGTCCAGCGCAGAACGGCGGGAAATTTCCCTTCGAGGGCATGGCTCTCCCTTGATCGAGATAGACCTCATTTATCACGGTTCTGAGCTATGCCGGCTACGTGTTATGCACTGAAGGCACTTTGGTAGGGGCTTTCTGTTTCACAAACAGTAGATTTTTTAAATATCCATCTGGAGCACTCTACAGATGGGCATGGTAATGCTACTTAGTTTATCTTTTCTGTCGTCTAGGACCGACGTCGAAAAGCATGGCGCATATCGCTAGTTCCGCAGAGAGCCTGCAGCTGTATGAGTGTCAGCAAAAAAAAAAGTAAGGGTCGCTGGACATAGCCGCTTTCTGTCTAGGACGGGCGGTGTATGGGGGCTCTGTCACTACATTTTCGATGAACAAGTTGCACTTGGAGAGGCGGCTGTTCATTTATCTCATATTGTTTAGCTGATTTTCAAGCCTTTGTTCAGTGCTAGGGGCGCCGCCTTCAGGCTGCAGGCAGATGGTGGAAAGCCAAGAGTGGGCAACGCGCTGGACCATTATCCAGAATTTTGTTGTTGTTCCAAAGGTCTCTTGTCATTCAGAGAAATACTTCTAACAAATTGCAAGAATGAGTTGCTGACATTACATAAAAGTGTTTACGATTGCAGAATGAGAGGCCTATTATAGGTGTTGGGGACCTGTGTACTCTGTGTAGGGTCATCTCTGCAGGTGCACCGCCTAACGAGTAGGGGAGTAGAGGCACTAGGACGTTTCTGGCACATTTTGTTAGTGCAGGTTGCCTTCATCAGGGACAGGTAAGCACACAGGGGCAGACCTGTTGTTCTCCATTTATTGACAGGTACTTAACCTATTGTTCTCATTTGAGAGCTCTTAGGCTATTGTTCTGTTAAGTGATTTTCTATGTCGCTGCACTTACCTATTGTCCCATCCCACCCATTCCCACACCCCTCCCCCATCAGGAAACTCCTCATCCCACACTGCTTCAGGTACAATTTCTGGCCTGCGTTAAACTTTTGTTCCGTTAAGTGCTTTTCCATGTCACCCCCAATTCCTTTCGATTCACAGGCACTTAATCTATTGTCCCCGCGCACACTCTTCCTGCCCCAACCCCTCCCCCTTCACTGCTACAGGTATACTTTCTGTCTGAGTTATTGGAATAGGCCCCCAGTCACTCTCATCAGTATGGTGGACTGAGCATTTTCAACTTCTTGTGGCGTAATGAATAATCCATTAAAATTCGGGAATGCAGCCGCGAAATGAAATTTCTTTTACTGATATTTCGGCCACGTATCGTCTGGCCATCCTCAGAGCGAGTCACAAGACTGATGACAAGGTGCCAAGAGCGGCCTTCTACGCTCCACCGCGTCGGTACTGTGCATGTGGGTCACAGATACTGTTCGGAGACAGAGACATATACATGCGGCGCCTGTGGTGAAGGCGTACAGACAATCGATTCGCTTATCGATGTATGATGGCGGCGGTGACACGATGACGACTTCTCTGCAGTTTGATTACTCCGGCTCTTACCGGCTGTGACCCGCATGGGCAGTACTGCCGCGGTGGAGCATATAAGGCCGCGCTTGGCACCTTGTCGTATCTAGAGGCTTGGATCCCCTCCTTCCAGAACGTCAGATTGCATGGCCTTGGCTACTCTCAGGGTGGAATCTCCGTCTTCGAAGATTGTTGCTGTCTGTCTGTCTGTCTGCCTGCCTGCCCACCGCTTGCTGCTGTAGCTGGTCGTCCATCCGCTTGTCTGCTGGTCGTCCATCGTTGTCGTCACCGCTGCCTGCTGTCCCTCCCTCCCTGGCGCTCTTCAGCGCCCCACACCCGCCCATCTCCCCCTCCCTTCCCCTCCCTCCCTTCTTCCGGTCTCCCTCATCTCCTTGCGCCTCGCAGATCCTCCATTGTGATCATCGTCAGTGTGCCACGTCAGTGTTGTGTTTAGAGCTGTTTCTCCTGTGCGTCAAGAGGTATGATTTTAATTGTGTGCTGTCTTGAGGTTCGCTGTCAGTGTTTATGTGCTACGCCGTTCGTCGCTACTTTTATGCTCTGATCCTACTGTGCCTTGTTTTCTTTTCATTGTGTGGTTTCTTGTATGCGCTACTTTTTTACGGTTTTTATCTCCATTTTACAGTCGCCTTTTTTGTCTATTGCCTTCCATGAAGTTCCCCCTTTTTTTTAATATCTATGTTTACCATATTCTCTCCTTTCTATATTTTTAACTGTCTTCTATTGTTTGTTCTATGTCTTTTGGCAGAAGAGCAGCGCATATGTTGTAGCCAGCCTGCCCTGACGGGGAATTGAAATACAATGAAGGAAAGAAACCTTGTAATCAGTCTTGTGACTCGTTCTGAGGATGGCCAGACGATACATGGCCGAAATATCAGTAGAAGAAATTTTATTTGTGTGGCAGCATGCCCGAAGTTTAATGGATTAATATGGTAGACTACTTAATTAGGTTGATCAGTTAGTTAGCCTGTCTGGTGGGAAAGTGCCATGGGCTCTCCCATTCCTCCCAGATGAGAAATTCAAATTTTGTCAGATTTTCACTGGGGCTACGCCCTCCTGTACTTGGAATCAGTTTCCATGAGTGCCATGCCCGCTTGGAAGGAAATAGTCAGTCTTCACCATGATCCTGAAACGACCAGCTTGTCCCGCTACCTACCCATATTGGTGGGCTAATGTGCACTAATGTACACTAAAGTACACTAACGTGCAATAATATGTAATAACGTGCACAGCACATGACTTCATCCATGATGGCGGCTATGAAGTCAGCTGATAACGCTAGTACCGTTATCCAAGATGGTGGGGAAGTGCCAAGCCCACCTCACCCGGAAAAATTGCGGTAGGTTCAGATTCCGACAGGACAATGGAACCTCTATTAACCTAAGAAAATTGTGGGATAAAAGAGCACCACTACTAACCTAAGTCATCCTACCGCCACTTTTTCCAAGGAACTGGCAGGAAAAAGACTTATCTGATCGATCATTTGGAAAGTATTCAATTGCTGTGTATGTAGTATTGTTTTACAGGATTCAAGACAAGGTATGGAACATATGGAAAGAGTATATTGTTTATTTACAGAACATTCAGTTTGTGGGCCTTGGATTTCTCTTGCTCATCATTCTGTGCTGTTTGGATACATCTAGGTCTTGCAAGAAGCAGTTACATGGGGCAAACACGTTGAGCACAGTACTCTTGGTGTCTTAACCTAAACTTTGGCCCTTTGTCAGCACTTAATCTTTTGTTCTGTTAATTCGTTTTCCACGTGACCGCACTTAAACTGCAGTACCGCCTATGATAGAAATTAAATAATTAGTTATATCCTCCCACCATTATCTGGTACACTTTTCGAATTTAACATGCTTTTTAACACCCATTTCGGCGCATCCTTCTGTCACCCACACCCCTAAACTATTGTATTGCGTTTTACATAACAACTATTCAGATTAACTTAGTGTTTTGCACTTAAACTGCTGTTCTGATCCATGTCCCCACTCACATATAGCCTGCCCTGAACTATTGTACGGCTAACACTACGTTGATATAAGAAATTTATCCAAATTAACTAAATCGATATTCTTCGCATGGGTGGGGTAGTTTTCTTTTTAATTCGGCCCCATATGGTCGGCCCTTAGCAGTTGGGTCTGATTCAAGAGACTGAGAAGGTCCAAAGAAGAACGGTTCTATTCGTGACTAGTACATTTAACCATCGTGGGAGCGATAGAAATCTCGTTGAAAAGTTTGATGTGGGACACAGTTGCAGATAGACGATGGGCTAAACGGAAGGGGCTCCTCACGAAATTTCAAAATCCTATCTTCGCCGGGGATGTAGAGCATGTATTATTACCACCAACTTGCATATCGCGTAATTATCACCATTCAAAGGAAAGGGAGATTGAAGCTCGTACTGAGGCATTCACACAGTCGTTTTCCACTCGCACGAACCGCGAGCGGAACAGAAGGGGAGGAAAAAGAGCTTCGGTGCCAATTGTGCCCTCCAACACACACTGCTTGGTGGCTAGCAGAATATATATGTAGATGGAATCCAGTTTAAACAAAAGATCGTTAATAATAAAGAAACACATCCCGCCGCCCAGCATCTGACGCTGACTCCGGAGTCGAGATGCACTGGAACTTCGAGCGACAGTTCGGGCTCTGCAAAGATGATGCGCTGACATGTCTTTCATACTTTACACTTGAGAAATTCGTATCAAAATACGTGTTCACCTAGGTACACCTACATCTATGTCATTGCTCTCTTATTCACAATAAAGTGCTTGTCAGAGTGTTCAGTGAATCACTTTGATGTTGTCTCTTTACCGATCCACTCTAAAATGGCAGGCGGGAAAAACGAGCTATTACATTTTTCTGTATGAGCCCTGATTTCTCTCATTTTATCGTGATGATCAACTTCTCCCTATGTAGGTGAGTGTCAACAGAATTTTTCGCAATCGGAGGAGAAAACTGGTGATTGAAATGTCATGAGAAGATCCTGTCGCAACGATGAACGCCTTTGTTTTAGTGATTGCCACTCCAGTTCACGTATCATGTCTCTGACACTATCTCTCCTATTTCGCGTTCATACAAATCGAGCTGCCCTTCTTTGTACAGTTTCGATGCCGTCCGTCAGTCTCACCTACTACGGATCCCACACCGCACAGTAATACTCCAGAATAGGGTGGACAATCGTAGTGTAAGCAGTCTGTTTGGTAGACCTGTTACACCTTCAAAGTGCTCTGTCAATGAATCGCAGTCTTTGGTTTGCTCTATCCTCAATATTATCTATGGTATCGTCCAAATTTAGGTTATATGTAATTATAAACCCTAAATATTTAGTTGAATTTATAGCCCTCATATTTGTGTGACTTATCGCGTAATCGAAATTTAGCTGATTTCTTTTAGTACTCATGTGAAAAACTTCACACCTTTCTATATTCAGGGTGTATTGCTACTTTTCGCAACATATGGATATCTTATCAAAATCATTTTGATCATCGGATAACTTTACAATACTGTAGGTGACAGCATCATCTGCAAACAATCTAAGACGGCTACTCAGATTGTTTCCTATATCCTTAATATACACTCCTGGAAATTGAAATAAGAACACCGTGAATTCATTGTCACAGGAAGGGGAAACTTTATTGACACATTCCTGGGGTCAGATACATAACATGATCACACTGACAGAACCACAGGCACATAGAAACAGGACACAGAGCATGCACAATGTCGGCACTAGTACAGTGTATATCCACCTTTCGCAGCAATGCAGGCTGCTATTCTCCCATGGAGACGATCGTAGAGATGCTGGATGTAGTCCTGTGGAACGGCTTGCCATGCCATTTCCACCTGGCGCCTCAGCTGGAACAGCGTTCGTGCTGGACGTGCAGACCACGTGAGACAACGCTTCATCCAGTCTCAAACATGCTCAATGGGGGACAGATCGGGAGATCTTGCTGGCCAGGGTAGTGGACTTACACCTTCTAGAGCACGTTGGGTGGCACGGGATACATGCGGACGTGCATTGTCCTGTTGGAACAGCAAGTTCCCTTGCCGGTCTAGGAATGGTAGAACGATGGGTTCCATGACGGTTTGGATGTACCGTGCACTATTCAGTGTCCCCTCGACGATCACCAGCGGTGTACGGCCAATGTAGGAGATCGCTCCCCTCACCATGATGCCGTTTGTTGGCCCTGTGTGCCTCGGTCGTATGCAGTCCTGACTGTGGCTCTCACCTTCACAGCGCCAACACGCATACGACCATCATTGGCACCAAGGCAGAAGCGACTCTCATCGCTGAAGACGACATGTCTCCATTCGTCCCTCCATTCACGTCTGTCTCGACACCACTGGAGGCGGGCTGCACGATGTTGGGGCGTGAGCGGAAGACGGCCTAACGGTGTGCGAGACCGTAGCCCAGCTTCATGTAGACGGTTGCGAATGGTCCTCGCCGATACCCCAGGAGCAACAGTGTCCCTAATTAGCTGGGAAGTGGCGGTGCGGTCCCCTACGGCACTGCGTAGGATCCTACGGTCTTGCATCCGTGCGTCGCTGCGATCCGGTCCCAGGTAGACGGGCACGTGCACCTCCGCCGACCACTGGCGACAACATAGATGTACTGTGGAGACCTCGCGCCCCACGTGTTGAGCAGTTCGGCGGTACGTCCACCCGGCCTACCGCATGCCCACTATACGCCCTCGTTCTAAGTCCGTCAACTGCACATACGGTTCACGTCCACGCTGTCGCGGCATGCTACCAGTGTTAAAGACTGCGATGGAGCTCCATATGCCACGGCAAACAGGCTGACACTGACGGCGGCGGTGCACAAATGCTGCGCAGCTAGCGCCATTCGACGACCAACACAGCGGTTCCTGGTGTGTCCGCTGTGCCGTGCGTGTGATCATTGCTTGTACAGCCCTCTCGCAGTGTCCGGAGCAAGTCTGGTGGGTCTGACACACCGGTGTCAATATGTTCTTTTTTCCATTTCCTGGAGTGTAGATCAGGAACAATAGAGGGCCTATAACACTTCCTTGGCGAACGCCGGATATTACTTCTTTTTTACTCAAACAATTTCCGTCTATTACTATGAACTGTGACCTTTCTGACAGGAAATCACAAATCCAGTCGCACAACTCAGGCGATTCTTCGTAGGCACGCAGTTTGGTTAGAAGACGGCTGTAAGGATTGGTGTCGAAAGCCTTCTGGAAACCTAAAAATATGGAATTCATTTCACATCCCCTGTCGATAGCTATTATTACTTCATGAGTATAAAGAGCTAGTTGTGGTTCACAAGAACGATATTTTGTGATCCGTGCTGAATACATGTAAATATATCGTTTTCTTTGAGGTACTTCATAATGTTGGAATACAGTACATGTTTCAGAACCCGATTGCAAATCGACTTTAGTGATATAGGCCTGTAATTCAGCGGATTACTCCTACTTTCCTGTTTGGGTATTAGTGTGATCTGAGCAATTTTCCCCTCTTTACGTACGAAACATCCTGTGAGCGAGTTGTATATAATTGCTAAATATGGAGCTAGTTTATCAGCATACTCTGAGAGGATCCTGACTGGTGTACAATCTGGACCGGAGGCCTTGCCTTTATTAAGTGATTTAAGCTGCTTTGTTACACCGAGAATATCTACTTCTATGTTTCTCATCTTCGCAGTTGTTCGTGATTGGAATTCAGGGATATTTACATCGTCTTCTTTGGTGAAGGAGTTTTGGAAAATCGTGTTTAACAACTCTGCTTTAGTGGCACTGTCATCAGTGACTTCGCCGTTGTTATCGCGCAGTGACGGTATTGATTGCGTCTTGTGAGTGGTGTGCTTTATGTATGACCAGAATCTCTTTAGGTTTTCTGCAAGATTTCGAGACAGAATTTTGTAGTCGAAATTATTAAAAGCATTTCGCAATGAAGTACGCGCTATATTTCGAACTTCCGTAAAACTTTGCCAGTCTTGGAGATTTTGCTTTCTTTTAAATTTGGCATGCTTTTTTCGTTGCTTCTGCAACAATGATCTGACCCGTTTTGTGTACCATGGGGATCAGTACCATCACTTATTAATTTATGTGGTATATATCTCTCAACTGCTGTCGATGCTATCTCTTTTAAAACATTCTACAACTTTTCTACACTTACATGAACAGATCACGAGAAGTGAAGACTGTCTTGTTACTTAAAAACCGTCTTGATTGCAAATATTTTTATTCATATGACCGGTCATATGAATAAAAATATTTGCAATCAAGACGATTTTTAAGTAACCTTATAATTTCACTGATTGCTGTTGTCCCATAAGACATTATGTCTGTTTTTGCAAAAATTGTGAAGACTGTCTCTTAAAAAGGCGTTAAGAGCATTTTTATCGGCTTTTTTTAAATAGATATACGTTGCGTTTCTTTTTCATGGTTGTAGGTGTTACGGCGTTCAGCGTAGCAGCAACTGGCTTGTGGTCGCTGATCCCTGTATTCGTCACAGCACTCATTATTTGTCCACGATTGTTTGTTGCTAAAAGGTCAAGTATACTTTCGCAACAATTCACGCTTCGAGTGGGATAGTGAACTAATTGTTCAAAATAATTTGCTGCGAAAGCATTCAGTACAATTTCGGATGATGCTTTATGCCTGCCGCCGGCTTTAAACGTATGATATTTCCAGCATGTCGAGGATAGATTAAAGTCACCGCCGACTATAAATGTATGAGCGTGGTACGTATTTGTGAAATGAGAGTCAAGTTTTCTTTGAACTGTTCAGCAACTTTGTCTTCTGAGTCGGGGGGGGGGGGGGGGGTCGGGAAAACGATCCAATTAATAGTTTAGTCCGACTGTCAGGTATAACCTCTACACATACTTTTTCACATGAACTATCTACCTCAACATCGCTACAAGGCAAACTACTTCTGATAGCAATAAATACTCCACCAGCAACTGTATTTCATCTATCCTTTCTGAACTCTGTTAGATGGATTGAAATATTTCAGCTGAACATATTTCCGGATTTAGTCAGCTGTCTGTACCGTTGCGGGTCGATGATGCTGCGGTTCGGCCCACCGGCTAGAGATGTTTTCAATGCTTCCCGGGGCACATTCCTAACGGGAGCAACCTGTCAGTCAGTGAATTTACCTCTCTAACTGCCGGTCTGGGAGCACCATCCGCCATTGTTTTCTGCAGAGAAGGCTTTCAGAGGCATAATTATTTTGCACAGATCGCTACATTTCACTGACAGTGTTGGGTGCCCAGAGCAGATCAGCGGACCGAAGGCACTCTCCAAACTTTTCTACAAATTCGTTATCGTTTACCCTTTCACAAACGCGTTGCTGTTTATGCTTCGAACCTGCTTCCTTGCTTGCTCGCTTTTCTATGCACACCTCCAGACTCAGGGATTACAAGACCACGTGTATTTTCGCAAGGGTCGCCATAATATTATACCATTTTCGTGGTACTTCTCCATATCAAGCAATAGGCAGCATCCTACCGATTGCTAGCGCAACGTAATTCCCAAGATAAAGACTGGAAATTATTTCTCTACAAATCTCAAAGTTTAGTGAGGTGCAGCGTGCTGTAAACTACTGAGTAACCAGAAAGAAATATAAGAAACTGATATTTCCACTCTCGAATACAGATGTCGGTGATCCAAGAGGTTCCAAGTCATTGCTATAATTTACAAGCCAAGTAAGGTGTTTCCAATGTCTAGAGAACATGCAAACGTGTCTTCCTCATGTTAGATGCACACACCAAAATCGATACTCTCTCATCTAACTAAAGGCGCTAAATGTGCAGAGGCAGTCAACCAAACAATTTACATGGGAGGGAATAACGATCCAGCGCAAATGCACCTCCACACCCAATCTTCTCAATTTTCCACTTGATCACGAAACCCTGCCAAGAAATATTAAGTATTAGTTCGCTATTCGGTCATCTAGAGGACGGCAAGCTAACTCAGATACATTCCCACACTCCAACAGGCCTGTGCATTTGGAAGGCTGATGACGATAACGGGGAACGTGAATCATTCCTACCACATGCCATGCATACACGGAATCGCTCTAGAAAACAGATCACATATATGTTTTATCATTATACTTACAATTAAATGTTACAATTCTGGTCCAAATTGAACGGCATTCGACAATGAGCGAAGTATCGGAAATACACCCTGCTGTCGGCAGTGGCTCTGGAAATTGAAATATCACCTCCTTTCTTATAACTTGAAATACTCTTCCCTTTGCTATGTCAGTATTTCAAGTCAAACCCATGCCCTCCTTACGACTGGACATAGTCATTTCCTTTCCTCAAACACATACATTATAAGCCTGATGCTCAAATGCGATCATATCTCTCACCCTCCACTACTACTATGTATAATATTTGACCGGTAAATGATTCCACAAAATGCAGAATAATACTGACCGAAAATCAACGATGGGTGGGCATGTCTCTTAGGTTTTACTTGAGAGTGCTACCACTGTGTCTTAGAAAAACACACGGATTCGGCCATATGTTAAAAAAACACACGAAATCCATCGTAACACCTACTGCATGTTACTGGCACAAGCGATCTCGGCACTACAAGTGTACACAAGTATCCATGTTAAAAGCTATACCCGCTTTACGAATCGAGGTACAACATTAGCTCCGAATGAGGTAGTTTTTTTCCAGACAAATACCGTGATGGTATTTGTAGGAATGTATATTATCAGATCAGCTCGTAGGCCACGATGCAAGCTCTTGATAAAATTACCGCATTTTGAAAGTGATTCGGCTATGGAACGTGGTATGTAAGCGGTATCTGCGTGTCCCTGACACCACCAGAGTTAGATAATTTGATAGTATTTGTAGCACATTCTGCCTCGATGCGATATCAGATGTTCAGCTATATATCCATTGAGTTATAGGCGAAGACTTTTTGAGGACACAGACAGCAGTAATGGATGATTTGCCGATTGAGGTCGTAAAAAAATGTACACTAGCTTCTCTGATCTCTAGTGCTACACTATCCACTAGAAATCATGTCCATGATTTGCAATCGGGTCTTTACATTGAAGCATATACCTGCGTTGGATCCTATTGACAATTCCTGTAACGATTACAAACGCTACTCAGTCATATTCCTGGGTCTCTCATATCTCGAAACCAGTCACCTTTCCGGAACCTAGCCGCTACCGTAAAATTCCAACGTGGTTTTAGTCACCAAATACGCATCTTGCAAGTGCTCCCATTTCTACAGCTCTCTGCATGTGAGCGTTCCAGTTTAAGTCATAACTAAGCAGAAGTCGGACAAAGACATATCCACCACCTTCTGCAACCCATGTAGAAATAGAACGACCTGAGCTACTGCACCAGGACCTTGGTTTGACCATTCGATGGAAATGCGTGCAATCCCGAAGCATATCCGCGTCCATTCAGATCAAACATCCCATTATGCTATCGTCGATATTCTCTACCCCCCAACAGAGATAATTTACGAGCTATAAAAGCTAATCCGATTTTGAAGTTACCTAGGCACCGATGCTAGCGCAATGACGCATAGCAGCAATGCGGTCCAGTATGGAGAAAGAGTTTTCACAATGCCTCCCAGAATAGAGCAGCGTGCAGCCTTCCAAGCAGTCCTAGCGGTATACCCAGTCCCTCACCGAATTTACACATCAGACTGCGGCTGCTACTGCTGCTGCCCGTGTGGCACGATCCTATTAAATATACAGGCACCGCAGAGGCCGCTTTAAAGTTTGATCACCTGTACTCTAGGCGAATGATCGTATCCCACAGACGATACTAAGCCGCATGATACACTCCCTCTGGTCCAGTTTAGTTATTTCAAGTACTGTTCTCTAACAGGCTTTTGTACTGTGCCAAACATTTCCATTCGTCTGCCACAACTTCGATACCGGTGCCAGGTTCTAAACTGACATTAAGAAATTCTGATCCACGACATTTCGCTGGAAAGTAAACGTAGCACGGTGTAAATCATATTTTTACCGCGTATAGCATAACATGCCACACATCGGCAGATTTTCAATAAAACACAGTTAGAAACAAAAGCAAACTGGAAGAGTTTTACGGCATTGGCATAGGTTTCCAAACTACCTTCGGAAGGTGTTTCATGAGCTCTACATTTAGACTCGTCTCTCACACTGACGGAATAGCTGGTGGCTCTGCGTTCCATTCGACTGATCCCTCATATTGCACTCATGTACGCTATCAGTGTTTCGGTGCTATCCATCCCAGAAGGTACTGTCCATCCACCAAAACTTTTTCCCCAACTCAAACAAGTGATATCAGTCAATCATTATATGGTAACTAACAGTGTGCCAGAGCTTAGATGGGATGGGAAAGACGCCATGGATTTACTCTAACAATGAGCATCACAGTTGATAGCGCAAACAATTTTAGCAATTGAACAGTATCTTCAAGACCTGCCAATGATGTGGCAGCAAGTTTCCGCAATTTCAGTATCATAGCTAAACCTCCCCCTTGCCACTTTGCGAGTATCATTGCGAACTAGATAGATGACTGTGCAGTACCTTCATTCAGTGTCAGTTCTCGAACACATAAGTTATCAGAGTATATCAGACAGTGCTCCACATATTTCTATCACCTCGAACATAGTGTTTAATTTACGATCTATTTCTCTGTGTATGGGAGTCACAGAGCATATTCCCCGTGTTAGGGTTAAATTAGAGTGAGAAAGACCCTCCTCACACTGCCAATGACCAACCACCCTGCAGCACTGTTAGCGAATTAATCTGCAAACGACCAGAAGAAGACCGCTGCACTTCACGTCTAGTGAATGAATAGAGCTTTCCGAGTCCTCACCCATCTCGAGATGCGTCCATGTCGAGGAACGTAGCACTCCTCATCGATGTATGGTAACAGATTTGAAAGTGCCGTCATGTAATGGCAGACAATTAAGGAAGAACAAGAAACGAATGATTTTTATACGCGTTGGAACTCCAGACAGATAACGTTCGACGCATTTTTACGTAAATTAACCAAGCCATCAATTCTAAAGTGTTGTTCTGGAGTCTAGGATCGGTACCTGGAAGGTATTGGTAAGAGAGAACGTAAACACACACTCCTAAGACTACAACGTTCTGTACTTAAAATGGACTATAATGTCTGATCGCCTGTGTTGCCATCCAATCAGTCATATGGAATGTAGCGTGGTTAATATTCCGTTGTAAGAAATATATTTCAAGCTCGTGACAAACATCCTTTCTACCGGTTTCTCTATGATAAACTGTGTTATCGATCGTAGAAACGAAAAAACTACTGCCGAAAAACACTTGCTCTGCCTGATACAAGCACAATATAGCTTTCTGGAGACGTATAGTGTCCACTGTTCACATCCGATCATGGTTCAGAAATCATACAATGCCTGCATGAGGCCTCTATAAAATGATTGTTAGTTGTGGAGAATACGTCCTACAAGAAAACAGGTAACCATATAGCAGCAGTGTCCGAAATCTGAAAATTATAAGTCATTCCGTCACTAACTCTCTAAATAGCACATCTGTCGGCAAATGTATACAACGGCATTCCAGCGCCTCGTAACATCCTATTGCTAATTCAGGTATAACGCTGAAGTCTCGATTTTACACTCAAGATACGACAGGGGGGCATGGAGCACACCTCATAAATCAAAGTTCGTTTAGAGGAATGTGTCACATGGGATGGAAGTTTTCTGATGACCGACATGTTTACCGTTAACGATCGTAAGTAGACAGTTCTTTAAACCACATACAGAACACGTGGCAGTATACGAGCAAAATGCAAGTTATGTCACGCGAGTGATGCATCCGGACTGAACTCTGGGAAAAAATTGATTTGCAGCAACTTCTCCTTCTCTACAATGGATCAGTCAAGCATTAAATTGTACCTCGTTACAGCTCTATCTCAATTGATCACCCCGTCCACTCTCTGTTATCCTCTAACGCAGATGCAAGTAAGTTTAGAGGTGAATGGTTCTCTGTCCTCCTGGAAAACATCAAATACAGTAGTCAACTCGCGTCTATCATTGATACCTCAATAGACATACAGTATAATACTGCGTAGACGGAAAAAATTGACTACCTCTCTGTTTCCTTTGGCTTTGATGAGGTTTTTCTGGATTCCTCTTGCTGCCGCATATTTGTTCCCATGTGCAAATTGTTCGCCACGAACCAGAAGATACGCAAGTACTTCCTCAATTTCCCCGCATTTCGGTGTACATTCAGTCAATTTATATCTATTCCCTTGCCATTTTTCGCAATTCTATCGATTTTATTGCAGATCTATCCATGCGATCATGACATAACATCTCGTTCTATGTTCTATAATTACTTGTAAATGTATCACAGCTGTAACAACTAGCCCAAATACACCGATCTGGAGGAATAATATAGGACTGTACTCGAATGTATCCAGTCATCTCCACATTCGGAGAGCGACTGCTCTGTTTTCTGTATGTCTGTGTATATGCACGCCTCGCGGACGGCTCACAGACCTATGACATAAGTGACACCCAATCATCTCACTACGTTCGAATTCCTTGAGCTCCACGGAGCATCCTGTTCTGCTCCCTCATGCTGTCTAATGACTGCTGTGCTCGCCGGTATGGGGTACCTGGCATTAGGTTGCAGCACAATGCACTTAATATGAAAAACGTATGCTTTTGGTGTTTCCGTATTCTTTTGATCACATAATGTACCACCCCCTTTGCAGTCTTCCAGGATGACGATTTTTCACAGTATATGTGCTTCTTTATGACCTTCTCATTATGAGTGCTGGGTTTTTCATGAAAATGTCGAAGTGTAATTAGAAATGTGACGCATTTTTTCCATGAGCTGTGATAGCGTGGTTTGGCTTCAATTACCTCGGCTATAGGGCGATTTTTAGTAGTCGTCTGTAGCGAACTCTGAAGTCAAACAACGATAGATACTGTATTCTTGCAGGTAATACACTGTTTAAGCTCCTCTGCAACATCCACATCTCGTCAGTTGAACGTATTTCCCGCCAAAAAGAAAAAAATAGTATCTTAAACCCCTGCATTTTTCCCTCCACCTTGTACGTGTAGGGAAAAGTTTGAGTACGTCCGTCGCTCATTTCGAGTGGTATTGCGAATTTTTTTTCCGAATGGGATAACACCAGTTGTATGGTACTGCCAGTTTCTTAGCTGTATTGCAATTTTATGCTTCCTTGCGCAGCGCTATGCATATAGTAGTGTAATTAGGACCGATCTTTGTGATCAATTATGTAATTAGGATCGATGTTTCAATCAGTTTCCCGACCAAAATAAGTGATGTACACTAACCTAACCTTCCTCTCCCACATCCGGACAGTTTCCATGTGTTAGTGGAGGGACTTGAGCTTCCCATCCTTTAGAATCAGGGTCCGAGTCCCGGGAAAGAGCACAGCCACTTTTAATTTCCCGTCAATTCCAAACGCCTCTGGTGGTTTAATTGTGTGACGGGGGTACTGTTGGGCTTTCTGCCAACGACGACCAGGATTCGAGTTTCAGAAAGGGTACTGCCAATTTCAATATCCCATCAATTCCCTGGTAGGGGCTGGAGTGTGATATCAGCACAGGAGACAAAGAATTTCCCAGCAAAATTGTAAATTCACGCCAGTAGTGTTGGTTGGTGGAATGGGGGTTGGTGTGGGCGGGACGAGGGGGCTGGGGCTCATGTGCAGCTGAGGAAAACATGTCATCCATTGGCGGGGGAGGGTCAGGTCGGGGGTGCGGTTTGGCGAGCGTAGGTGGGGTTGTGAGGAGGTGGGGGTGATTAATTGATCAATTTTATGAATTTGCATATCAATTTGATATTGAAAGCGTTCTGACACCCCCTCTATACCACTACTGTTAGATTTGCATTCTGTTTAATTGCTTCGAGCCGAGTTTAAGAAAGAAATATTTGCTGTGTTAGCTGTTCTAATGGAAGTTGGTTAATACACAGGCACAGAGACACTGTAATACGCAGTCATATTATAGACTATGATCTTTCACAAAACCATTGATTTAAATGAGAATCATTTCGTGCTCTTCCCTGTTTAGTAATGCTACTAGCTTCATGTGTGTTGGTGATTGGTTCTGCAAACTGCAACATCGAGTTTCTTTGTGGCATGTGTTATTGAGAGGCATATGTTACTGTGTGGTATCTCATTGGCCATTTTTTTGTCTGAAGTCCAAGTTAGTGATACATTTATCTGCAGGGTTAGGTTACTGTGTCGTTGTGTGAATAGATATAAAGAAAGAGTTTTGAGTGTGTATCGAGGTAGGTTAGATTAGCTTTAGCACTGCATTCTGATTTATTATATTGCTTGACACATGAATACCTAATTAGGCTGGGACCGATAGTAATATTTAATGTTACAACTTGGTTTTGTGCTTAGAGAACGTCTGTTCCTGACCCACTTGTTTACTGTTGGTTATACTCTGCCGGAGTGTTTCGGAAACGAGTCTTAGTGTGATTGTTCTGTTCCCAGTAGATTATTACACGGTCACACTTTCTCTAAATTTCGCCGCAGAGGTATAATGTTAACATCGATTGCCGTTAAAGGATGTCGGTGTTACCGTTTCAAGGTGACACCTCCGTGTGCTTAACTTCGCACTTTGTAACAGACAAATTTAATAATATATCCTTCCTAGTGTGCTGTGAGTGCACAAAACGCTAACTTTCTGTTTTTGTTATACTATTTGGTACTGAAATTTTTATGGTTATCAGCGTCTGTATTTTTCGCACCGACACCATCTACATGAAACATCCTAGTAAGGCGACGTGCTTGAGACTTCCTACGAAGAATGAAAATGTTTCAAAACTCACGTCCTTCGACAGCTTTCTGGGCTACTGTGCTATGAGAACAGTTTTTGCCGGAACTGCCCGCATTACGCGCTACGTACATAATGCTACTCCGCTGCTGTACGAGCTCACCTCCCACGGTGACAAAGCCACGATTGGCGAACACCGGTGAATAGGCGTCATTAGGCATCCTGCGGGAGCCAGCTGTGAGACAGGGGCGTACGTGACTTCACGGTGTGCAACCTGTGCTCGAATGGAATGACAATCTCCTCGTTCTACAACACACTGGTGATTGCTCGTAGCAGTGCATCATTTTGCCGACGAGTTTGGTGCAGTTACTGCGATCAGACGATAAGCATTTCGAAGACTGTCTACCGCCCGCTAATGTTTCTTATTCTCTTTTAATGTACACTTAAGCTCGTTAGTACATTAAATGAATGTTATGATAGATCTTCTGAAATAGATTCCAACAGTGGTGTGATTTAACACCATGGTCATGAATTCGCTGAAAAATCAGTAAACGAGCGATTCCAAATGGATTCTGTGTGAACAATGGGAGTAATGAGTATCTACTGTGTGAAATAGTTCTTCCAGTTTCTCTTGTCTTACTTTGCCGTTCGCCATTGTCTCGACTGATTCGATTTTTTTCTTCAGACAATAAAATTAAGTACGAATCGATCGCACCATCATTAGAAGCAACCGTTGCACTTCACGTAGTCACAAAAACGTATGATTATATTTAATAAGTTGCGGCTATTACGTTTAGTATATTTTCTGCGAACTGTAATCCAAGTTGATCAAACGCTTTTTTCAACAAGGACTATAGACAATATGAAGAAGAAACTGTATGGAATCTGAGGTCATACACCGAAGAGTTCCTAGTATCTTACCTCACTCTTAAGACTGCTTCGTGATATAAATTCTGACACACACACACACACACACACACACACACACACACACACACACACACTTACACACACAAGCTCACCACAATGGAATTATCCTAATGTGACTGAAGTTTTGGATGTCTTGTTCATGTACACACAAACTAACAATTACAGTTTCAGATAAGATGGATGATTTATTCAAGAGAAAGAGCTTCACAAATGGAACAAGTCAATAACGCATTGGTCCACAGTTTTTCGGCTTGACATTCGTCGACAGAGTTGCTGGATGTCCTCCTGAAGGACATCGTCCAAAATTCTGTCCAACTGGAGTGTCAGATCGTCAAGGGCCCTGCTCATAATGCTCCAAAGTTCTCTGTTGATCCGGCGACCATGCTGACCAAGGTAGGGCTTGATAAGCAGGACGGCAAGCAGTAAAAACTCTCGCCGTGTGCGGGCAGTCTTTATCTTGTTGAAACGTTGCAATAAACGACAAGAAATCGGGGTGTAGAATTTCGTCAACGTACAGTTGTCCTGTAAAGGTGGCGCGGATGGCAACCAAAGTGGTCGTCCTGTCACAAGAAATGGCACCTCAGACTATCAGTCCTGGTTGTTGGACAGTATGGCACGTGAGAGTCAGATTTGTACCACACCGCTGCGCAGGGCGTCTCCTCACACGTCATTTCTAGCCATTGAGGCACATTTCGAAGCTTAACTCATCCATGAAGACAATTCTGCTCCACTGATTGAGACTCCAGGCCGAAAACTTGTTTGGAGACGCCCCAAACTGCGGTGGAATATAGCCCGACAACCATGAGTAACGGTCTGGGGTCCCATTTCTTGTGACAGCAGGATAACTTTGGTTGCCATCTATAGCAGTCCTACAGTGCAACTCTACATGCCACCAAAGGCAGTCTTTCGTCTGTCACTGGCTACAGACTCTTGTTGTATGTTGTGATGTCGTTTTGCTGGTGCCACGTGAGTAATCAGCTGATTCTTCTCCTCTACCATTCCTAAATCGGGAGTAGGGCTTGTTTTACCCCTCGTTGAGCCTCGTTCTTCGTCCTTCGGAAACCATTTTTTCTATGTACAATAATGTTTCTGAATCTCATGAATGCTTTCCCTGATGATTCCAATGACGTCCTATTTACTAGCAGCATCACGCAAGAATCCATTAGTTTCCATCCTTTTCACATACACAAATGTAAGAGTTCGTATTCTATTATAAATAGCAATTCTCTGAAGCTGTTTTTGCGGGCTATTTTCGTATTCCGAGGAAGCTTGCATAGTGCTTGAACTCCTATAATAATTCTTTCAATTTTTTTTAGTGTATCTAGAAAAGAACAGCGATGGTGGTGGGCTTCTGCTTAGGGCGGTACACTGTGATATGGAGGCATGGGTTTAATCTCGGGAAGGGTGGGAGTTTTCCAACTTTCCAGTCCCACCAGAACGGCCTCAGCCTACTATCAAATGAGTAGCGTGGTAATTCTGTTGGATAACATTAGGCCTGGAAAATGGCCCCCTAATGCTTTCCTTCCTAGTCCTTCTTCCAAGGAAGGTGGTACGTGGACCACAGGCAAGCGAAAAGTCCAGTCACGACTTCGAGCCCCAGATTTTACGTAGCTTTTTGAATCTAAATAGGATTCAGTTATTTACATTGTTATTGGTTTCAGAACTCTAACTTTCTGATGTTTAAAAGATGTGAAAAGTGTATGTCGACGTCTAGAGGTTCTTTTCATCCATGCATATGCTTTCAGCAGATTGAGAACAGGAACACGTGTCATCCAACGACACTAAAGAGCGCCCTAGTTATAGGTGCTGGCGCCTGCGACTAGGCTATCCCTCTGGCAGCAAACCTGACTCTTTACGCTGACGGATCATAATGGAAGCGTTTCAAGATGTTGTTTGTTATTCAGTGATCGCGAATGAATACCACGATCGCCAGTGTAGAAAACTGAACTAGCTACTATGTAGAGAGTCCTTGTCTCCTATGATTGTGGTGCTCAGTTGTCTCGGTGGATGACGATTTTTTCCTTCTATAACAATCTAAAATCTATAGTGATTTCGAAACACAGCGAAAAAAATGAAAGCCTGTCTGTAACCAGCATCAACTGGGGGCAACTAATCATCGCATTCATTGGAGAGAAGTACTGTCCAGGCAGCAACTAACTCCATCTGCTCCATTGGCGATCAGTCACGACACTGCAAAACAACATTGCCAGATGTTCCGCCTACACTCCGTCAGGTCGTATTATGTTTCTGATATGGCCTTCAGTCTCTGTACACGTGCGGTAGTAAAATAGAAGTTCCTGATACTGTTAGTATCTGGTTTTAAGGACACACTGTTGGTGAATATACTTCTGTAAATGGTGATTATACTGTTTATATTATCATCCACCCCATGATTGAAAAGAAAAAGAAAGCGAAATTTTGATCTTAGCCAAAGACGAGATGCGATTCTTCTTCACGATGTAGCTGCCGGGCTGCCCTGGGACAGTCTATGTGCGAGGAATCTCTGGATTTCTCAATAACTCCACGTAGGCTTCATTGTGCTTGTGCAACAAGGAGCTGTATGTCTCCCGTAGCACGAACTTAAGAGTTCGCACGAGGCGGCGTCCATAGTCTTAATTGACACTGCCGGAGATAACTGCGCGAATACACAAGTGACTTCAGCAATAAGGCCGCCCATGCTATATAAGGCCGTCCGTTTCCGCTTGCGCTACAAGTCAGATTGGGCTACTGCACAGGCAACTGCACCGAATGAACCAATAGAGATACTGCACTACGGAGGAAGACATTACAGATGTCGACGGTATTTCCAGCGTTCAAGAGTATTGAGAACATTGAAATGAAGAGTGGCACTAGAGGTGTCCTGTGTCACGAAGAATAAATTGAAAGCAGTGACCTCTGTTTTTACTGGCTGTTGTGTTGTCTAGGTTGTGTGTACGTCCGGTATGCTGCCTTGAGGCAGACACACCAGCGCCTTTAACTAGGTTGCTGTGTAGCGTCATTGGATGAAGGTTCTGGAGGCAGATTTTTATTCTCAACTGGTTCCCCACAACACTCTCTACAATTCCTCGAAGTTTCTCAGCGTCGGTTTCTATTATCCTGTATATTATGTAACAGACTGGTCACAAACAATCTAAGGGAGTTGAAAGTGATATGGTGCTGGTAAATACTTGTTAGAAAGAGAGTATTGTCATCAGATTTTTTCACAGTGGCTAGTCTGTATAAAATCTTATCGGTTTTTAAGCCGCATCAGTTCGACTAAAATTTTCGAGATTTTGATGGTTATTTCCGCCATCGTCCTCAGGAGCAAATCTACTGACTGTCAGAGCTGAATTTTTTGCTTTATGGTAACTTCATTACCCTTCTCCACACGGGCAGTGGAAGGCTGGCAGCAGCACAACCCACCGATCTTCAAACGAGTGGCACACAATAAAAAAAGAGCAAACGTATACGCAAAAAGGGAGGAAAAAAGGGGGATATAAAAACACAGTAAATGGAGATAACGTAAGTTAAAATATACACTAACATGGGGACGTTTCTTGAGGGACAGTCTGAAAAGTCAACATACAGTTAAATTAACACAGCGGTTTGAGAGGCACTCAAAAGGCACTGAAGTCACACACACTAGTAAAATATGTGTGGTAGGCTCCATGTGATTCCCAAATCGTGCAGCGACCGTATACCATAAAATTACCAAATATTCAGCAGTCACAAAGTCATGTTTTATTTATTCACTTTTGCAAATCGATTTCAAATGATTAAAGGCCATCATCGGTGCTTTCAACCAATATGTGCCCTCAGAACAGTGATTACTACTCAGGGCACATACTGGTTGAAAGCAACGATAACGGCTTTAATAATTTGAAATCGATTTCCAAAAGTGAATAAATACAACATGATTTTGCGACTGGTTGCTACATATTTGGTAATATCACTAGCAAAATGTCATCCACTGTATAAAAATATGGAGCGAGAGACACTCAGCGAAACCACTGTAATCGATGGCCCATACACTAAGAATGAGCTCCATTGGTAGGGACCAGCTAAGGGAGGCCTAAGAGGAGGGAAAAAGAGAATAGTTCAGTGGGGGGGGGGGGCTGGAGGTGGTGCTAAAAAAGGAAAAAGGGTGGCGGGGAGTGCACCAAGGGGCAGGAGAAGGGCTGCGTGGAATATGAAGAGAGAATGCAAGGCAGGAGGGAGCACAGAGACACAGAAGGGGGGAGGGAAGCACAGTAAATAGTGTGCAGAGGAAGGATGAAAACCACTCAGAGAAAGGGGAGAGGGAGCCTTAAGGAGGAGGGGGAATGAGAAGTTAGATGCCAGGGCCAAGCTCAACATCTGGGAGGGGTAGGTGCTGGAAGTTGGAAATGGGAGGTTGGGACACAACAGTAAAGGCACAACAATGGGCTGGTGGTGGAATGGAATGGGGACATCACAGGGTGGCGGGATCGAGTCAGCGAAAAAGTACAGTGTGTGGATGTGTTCGACGAAAAGAAGGAGATTGGGGAGAGGATGCATGTGGGGGACAGAGGGCGAGCTGGACTGTACAGCATTCTAGGATTTGGAGGGCTTTATAGAATCTGGGAGGGGCAGGAATACAAGCAACACTGGCATAACAAAGTGTGGGGCAGATCAAGGATTTGCAGGTGTGGAGGACAGTGGAAGTATTCAGTTCCCATATCCGGTCTGACATGATTTTCAGAAGGCAGAGTGTATTTTGGGTTGGACCGTAACGAGACTGAGAGTCTAGTGATGGTCGAGGATGAGGCCAAGGTATTTGAGGGTAAGAGTGAAGTGGATAGAACTACCATAAATGGTGAGGTAAAAATGGTGGTGCCAGAAGGAACAGGTCATACGACCTATGATGATTGCCTGGGTCTTGGAAGCGTTGTTGCGAAGGAGTCACCGGCTGCACAAGGAAGTGAACTGGTAGAGATGGGTTTTGACGTTACATTGGTAGGATAAAGGGCCAGGAAAGCGGTGTCATCAGTAAATTGGAGGAGATGAACAAGTGGTTGAGGTTTTGGCATATCGACAGTGGAATGGTGATAGGGGAGAGAGGAAGGGGCAGAGCCTTGGGGCATGCTGATCATGGGGATAGATAGTAAGATAGTTGGTATTGTGGATACTGACCTAGTACCGACAATGGAAGAGGAAGGAAGCAATGAAATGAACGAAATTGATTGGGGGAGAATAAGTGTGGAGTTTGAAGAGGAGCTATGGATGTCAGACTTAGTCATAGGCTTTCTGGAGGTCTATGGAAACAATGTTAGCAGAGCAATGGGAGTTAAGTGGGAGGGACAGGAGATTGGTAAGGTTAACTAGCTGGTCGTTGGCTGAGAAGGAGGGCCAGAAGGCACCCTGGGTAAGGGAAAGAAGTTGGTGCTTATTAAGGTGATGATGAATATGGCAGGAGACCTTACTGAACATGGAGGTGAGGCAGATGGGACGATAGGAAGAGCTGGCAGAGGGGGGGGGGGGGGGGGGGGGTTTAGGGAACAGCAGGACACAGGAAGTCTTCCACATGTCAGGGTAAAAGCATGTGGAGGGCATGGTGTGTCCAGGTAAAAATGGCAGCAGGCAGGAAGGTCAGGGGGAATTCCTTGAGGTGGCAGTAGGTGAGAAAGCAGTGACCAGGAGTAGTGTTGCACTTGGAACAGAGACCAAGTTTGATGTCATGTGTGGTAATGAGAGTCTTTATGTCAAAAGAGGGTAACTGATACAAGTACTGGAAACTGGGGGCGAGTGGTGGGACAGAGGTATCAGTGCATTCAGAGGTGGTGGGGAATAGGGGATTGTAAAAATGGGTATTGTCAGGAATGGATAAGACCTCAGAAAGGTGGGATGCTCAGTGGTTAGCCTCACTGAGGTTTTCAGGGAAGGAGTGATGGTTGTGGAGAAGCAGGTAATGAAGAGCAGGATGGTTACCAGTAAGGTGGTGGAAAGCAGACCATACTTGGAGTAGTTGACAGGGAGGGTGGAGTTCAGCCATGTACATATCTGGTACCAGTCTCAGCATTGCTTCACTGTGAGGAGGTAGCAGATGTGTTGTTGTTAATTGCTGGTGGCAGAGGTGTGTCTCCCAGCTATGGGTGCTAAGGAGCGGTAGACCCTGTGGGATTCACAGAGAAGAAGGACAGCCTGTGAACAAAGCGTAGGGTGGTGTAGTTGGGAGAGTTTGGTGGGAACGTGGGCCTCTATAGCATCAGTAATGGTATTCTGGAGGAAAGAAGAGGCATAGTTGATGTCAGTAGCATGGCGAAAGGTAAGGGGGTGGCTTTTGAGTGAGGCAATGGATTCCTGGTAGGCATACCAGATGCAAATCTACATCTACATCCATACTCCGCAAGTCACCTGACGGTGTGTGGCGTCGTGGATAGACTACAGAGGGACATCACTACACCCTCCACCTCGTTTCCCAAAGAAACTTCCGTGTCTCCTTGTCCTGGATAGTATGCTTCTCCTTGATATATATCGTCTGTTTCTACTCTGACACTCCTCTTCCTATCCCCTCTTCCCTAGGACACCTTGTCGCTTCTTTCGCTCTCTGCTGTTTCCGCCTAATAACCTCCTCTCCTTCTATTTTCACCCTCCTGGATTGCTCCCTTCCTCAGCCTCTCAATCTCCAGTCCCTTGTCGCGCAACGTCTGCCCCTCTTGCTCCCCTTCCTGCCGCACGTCCCCCCCCCCCTCCCCCAGCTCTTCTGCCGAGTCCCGTTCTCTCTCTCTCTCCTCCCTTTTGACTTTGTCTGGCTTGGCAGGTCCTTCCAGTCTTAATCCAGTTACTCTTTGTCGAGTTTTGGCGCTTGCTGTGTGTGTTAAGTATCGTCATGTGTGTGGCTGTAATACTGTGAACGCCTTTTTTAATTGTTCTCTTCATGCCGACAGTATTTCTGTACTACGTCTTCCTAGAGTGTCATTATAATTATATACGTATTTTACGCAGATGAACCTCGCTAAGCTACTCCTTTTTTTGTGTATTTTAACTCCAAATGTTTCCGCTTCTCATGTGTCAACATCTTTCTTCCCAGTGTTGTTTGCACTTAACATGACTCCTGTATTACTTTTACAGTCTCTCAGGCGAATGCGCCAGATCGCTGGCGATCATCAGCGATCGGCTTGTTATCTTTGGCGCGTCACTGGGCATGAGAATCTTTGCGTTTTCGGCTAGGGTGCGCGGGACGGCGAGAGGCAGTCGGTTTAGGGCAGTGAGACTGGCCGAGTTGTGGCTCGGGCGCAAGCACATGTGTGATGTCTGTTACGCGGGGGCTGTTTGCTAATCATGAAACTCCTGCGGTGGTTACTGGTTGTCTGGAAGGCATTTCATATAAACTATGACAAGCCTCGCAATGAGACGGGAGTCCGGAGTTGGTGCTGGCCTAGATCTTAGTACAAATTGAGGTGCCAGTGTGAGAAGCACGGCGTAGGCCAGTTGGCTGCTTCGTCCTTCTGGAAGCCACCACAAGCGGATGTTCGGCCGGAATGTCTACAGTTTGTGGTGAGCATAGTGCGAACAAGTTCTCGTAGAATGTGCTCCAAGCCTGACTGGTAGCCTGTCTTATTTGTGGGTGCCGACCCCTTGTCTGTTACTGCTTCCGGGTGTCCTGTAAGATTTCACAGCAAAACTGTGTTTTTGTAGCATTCTGTGTTTCTGGCTCAGCCTCCGCCTAGAAAGGGGAATGATTTGTGCCTCAACTGAAAGGGGGGGGGGGTTCGATTGGTCATCTTTTGGAATTCCTTAATGCTGTATTTTTAATATATAAAAGAAATTCTTCTTTCAGAATAAGCGCCTGTTTCTTTGAGGCACTGCTGTTCAATCAGGAGTGGTGTAATGTTAATGAGTATTTTTTATTCCTCAAATGAAGTGTATTTAATGTCTTGCTGTTTTCGGGGCCACGCAACTGTGTTATTGAACTCATTTTGAAGTGTTCTGTCGGGTGAATGACTGCTCCCCACTTCAGTGTATTCTTTTATGTAGCATTGTAAGGTTTTTTGGATATTTGTCTTTGGGGTCTACTGATTCAATTTTGTTTCTCTTTCTTTTGAATTACGGTGATTTGTTTAGTTTATCTGGTTATTGGCTTAACTCGCGCTTCACGCACTAGATCAGCTGATATTGAAATGGTTTTTTTTATTCCTATTTAATGTCAGACAGATTCAAACGTAACTTCATTTATGCTATTTGAAATAACTGTGTTGGATTGACCTTAATGAATTACGTGCAATCGAAGTAAGGGACCCAGTCCTTCATTAGTGCTTTTCAGTTTCGTGTGGTTCCGGGTTGTGAGCCCCGTGCTCGGACCACTGAAGGGAGCGATATTGTGCCGCTGCCAGCACACGTGTGGCCACATGGGGCAGAGTATGAAATAAGATAAAAAAAGAAGCTCGGCAGTCAGTAGTTTTATTTCTGACGACAATGGCGGAGAAATTCATCGAAAGCTCCAGGATTACGTTGCGTCGTTTCCGACTTAAGTAATATTGATGTTGGCCAATCAGGCCGTTGCTTGCGCTAATTTAAGAGGCGTGCCAGATATGCTTAGTGTCAGTTATTGTGATAGATTATACGACAGCGCTCGTGACCGCTCAGCCTTTGGCTCTACTGCCATCCCAGCTGCTACATTTGTACAGCTGTCTTGTACGGATTTAGGAAATCGTATCAAGAACATGTTTGGCGACTGTTACTCAGGCGGGACTCTTGAATCTGCGCGCCCAACATCCTGATCGGCTAACTGCAATGCTTACTAAATTAAAAACGGCAGAACTTACCGAATTTTCCCTTAACAATATTTCTCAGAGCTACCTAACTTGCAAAACCTTTACAAGCATCTGTTTCTAACCATAGAGTGCTAGTAACTAACTTATGTTGTACAGTGCAATAGAAGCCATAATTTGGCACTAAAGTAAAAGAAAAATCATAGATAAAAGATTTATACACATACGGACTCAGCCAAGACCTTGCGGGAGAGTTATCACTATTTCAAAGGGTTCGACATTATTTTTAAAACTGATGAAATTTGTGAATATTTAATGGAAAAGGTTTTGCACATCAGAAGCAATTTACGGTGAGAGGATATATAATGCCCATGAATTGTCACATAAGAAAGGTTCTTATTGATATTTAAGCTTGTAGTTATGGAAATATATTTGTAAACGTGAATACTGATTAGTCTACAGAGCAAACAGGGATTGTGGTAACTGTATCTTCTAACTGTACGTTACTTGGATAGTTCTCTGTAGAGAATCATAGTAGAATTTTGAGTAGTGATTCTCCAGCATAATGAGGTTCCTACTCAATGATCAGAAGATGACCACAGTAGTGGTCGAAACCGGTCACCTAAATGAATAAATCGTGATCAAGTCAGTTTTTAATAGCTTAATTGTAAATAAAGAACAGTTACAGTTCATAGTAACTGTCGGAAAGTTATCGAACAAAAGACGAAACATATGGCGTTCTCCAAGGAAGTTTTAAAGGGTCTTGCTGGATGTATATAAATGGCATGGGAGACAATCTGGGCCTCTCTCTTAGGTTGTTTGGCGATGGCGCTATCATTTCAAGTCTGGCAAAGGCATCAGATGATGAAAAACAATTGCAAAATGATTTAGAAAAGATATCTGTATGGTGCGAAGAGTGGTAACCGACTCTAAGTAATCACAAAATTTCGGTTACGTCATAATTCACACAGGTCTAGAGGCTGCAAACTCAACTAAATACCTAGGGATTACAATTACGAGTAACTTAAATAAAACTGCCCTATTAATAATATAGTGTGGAAAACAAACGAAAGACTGCGACTTATTGATTTAATACTTGGAAATGCAATAGTGCTACTAAAGAGCATAGCCACACTACGCTTCTGGAGCGGTATGGAGTCCGCACGAGATAGGATTGACGGAGGATAGCGAAAAAGTTTGTGGCGAGCGTCGAGCACGGCAAAGCATAATCGCTGGTTTTGTATTCTCTTTGACACGTCTCTCTTCTTTTAGGTTTCGCGTCAAGCTTCGTAATATATCGTGTTGTATTGTGTTCTCAGGTGTAATAAATCCACTCAAATCATTAAGTGGCTGTCTGTCACTAGTGTAGCCTACATCACTGCCCTATGAAACACCCTCAAGTGCAAAGGACAACTGGCTTTCTATTTTCTCGAAATGGGGAAAGAGTGCTGCGGATATGATATTCTAATTTGCGTGGCAGTCTTTAAAACAAAGACGTTTTCGTGGTGGCAGGATGTACTCCTGATACTTCAGTCACCAACTTTCGCCTCACACTATGAACGTATTACGTTGACTCACACGTACAGTAGGAGTAATAATTATCATAATAAACTAAGAGAAGTGAGTGATAGCACGGAAAGATTTTAAGTGTTCGTTTGCCCTGCACGCAATTTGAAAGTGTAAGCAGAGAAACAGCTTGATTCTGCTTCGATGAACCTCTGTCAGGTACGTAATCATTAACTGCAGAGTAATCATGTGGATGTAGATGCCCAACGAAAATCACTTTGCATACAAACTCGTTGATATTTAATAGGGTCAGTGGTTATAATGTTTGTTGGACAATCTTCTACACGTACTAGCGTAGACGAGGCTCTATACATGCGTATGTGTGGAATACGTTAACTTGGAGATTTAATTTGAAATATGACGTTTGAGATTGAATCGGGTTTTCATCTTAAAATTCGTATTGCTCCGATATAGGTTTTACGCAAAGAGCCACGTTTCGTAGCACCAAGGAGGTATATAAACATTCACTATAAGTGATAATGTTGGTGGGAATTAACTTCAAATGTCTGCCAGAAGGAGTGGTGAAGTGAAGGCGGGAGCCCGGAATAGCCGACGCACCAGACTGGAGAGGAGGCCACGGCATCGGGCCCGCGCGGCGGCAAGTCGCGTGGCGCGCCTGCGTCCACCTGGCAGTTGTCCAGCGTAGCCCGCAAAAGCTCTGCGAAAATAGCCCCGTCACGTCCTGTGCTCGGAAATATGCAAGAAAAATATGCCGAGAACTACATAGGGGAGCTGACGGTTTTTCCGGTCGGGAAGCTGTGTCGACCATGGCGTAATAAAAATTTTACAACCCACTGCTTTCAATTATCGCTATGCTCCGTTCATATCGAATATGTTTTCATCTATGAATTTATAACAAGGAGGTATGATAAGGCAGATATTATTTTACTGCTTTGACTTACAGGATTTTAGACAAGTGACGGGAGAAACGCAAGGAAAATTCACACCTGAAGAACGTCAGAGTTGCTCTTAAAGTGGCAAAGAGCGAGTATCAAAACAGAAGAATAACGCGATCGTATCCTGGTCAGTCCACCGAAGTTATCATATTTGCATTTCATCTAGCTATCCTTCGCAATGGTACTGGGATATACCAGGACAGACATCCTATTCGTCGGCCGGAGTGGCCGAGTGGTTCTAGGCGCTACAGTCTGGAACCGCGCGACCGCTGCGATCTCAGGTTCGAATCCTGTCTCGGACATGGATGTGTGTGATGTCCTTAGGTTAGTTAGGTTTAAGTAGTTCTATGTTCTAGTGGACTGATGACCTTAGAAGTTAAGTCCCATAGTGCTCAGAGCTATTTGAACATCCAATTCCACGTTTAAATACAATGAGGTGATAAAAATCATGGGATACCTCCTTTTTCCGGCGTAGTGCAGCAAATCGACATGGCATGGACTCCACAAGTCTTTGGAAGAACTCCGCAGAAATAATAACGCATGGTGCCTCTATAGCCGTCCGTAATTGCGAAAGAGTTGCCGGTGCAGGACTTCGAACAGGAACTTACCTTTTGACTATGTCCCATGTCGGACGATGTAGATGACCAAGTCGTACGTTCGAACAGTACAGAATGTTCTTCAAACCTGCTGCAAACGACTGAGGACTGGCGACATGATCCACTGTCATCTATCAAAACTACTTCGTTGTCCGGGAACATGAAGACCATGAACGGCTGCAAAAAGCCTCCAAGTAGTCAAGCATAACCAATCCCAGTTCATTATCGGTTCAGTTGGACCAGAGGGCATAGTACATTGCATGCAAACACAGCCCGCACCATTACGGAGCCATCCTCAGCCTGCATAGTGGCTTGTTGACGACTTGGACCCATGGCTTCGTGGGGTGTGCACCACTCTCGAACCCTGCCATCATTTCTTATCAACTGAGACCGGGTCTCATCTCAACAGGCCACAGCTTTCCAACCTATGCTTCAATCGATGAGGTGACTTGCCCGGGAGAGGCGTTGCGACCGACGTCGTGCTGTTAGCAAAGGCACTCACTTCGGTCCCTTGTTTGCTATAGCGCGTTGACACCAAATTTTGCCGCACTGTCCTACCGGATTCGTTCGTCGTGCGTCCAACATTGATTTCTACTTACGCAAACGCTACTGCTGTCACTCGTTAAGGAATCGCCGTCGACCTCGGCCTTGTCCAACGTGAGAGGTAATGTTTGAAATTTAGTACTCTCCGCTCACATTTTTCACTGTGGGTCTCGGGATACTGAATTCCATAACGAGTTACGAAATGGTATGTCCCATGCGTCTAGCTCCAGGTACCATTCCACGTTCAATGTGTGTTAATTCCTGTCATGTAGCCGTAGTCATCTCTGATGCCTTTCCACATGAGTCACCTTAGTATAGACGACAGCTCTTCCAATGCACTGCCGTATTATATCATATGTACCTTACACTATCACTATCTGTGTATGTACATATCTATTCAGTGACTTCTGGCACCTCTTTGCGTTGATCTCCTTTCCCCAGTAAGATTGTGTGATTACGTTATGCCCCGTGATGACTGGGTATTATGTGATGTCCTTAGCTTAGTTAGGTTTAAGTAGTTCTAAGTTCTACGGGACTGATGACCATAGCTGTGAAGTCCCATAGTGCTCAGAGCCATTTGAACCATTTTTGGATTACGTTATGGACAAAACATCGGCCGAAGGGGCGTCCATGTTAAAGACCTACACCAGGTCATTGTCCATAAGAAATTATTATTATCTCAATAACAATAAATATATAATGACCGCATTCTTCTTAGAGGACCGGGAATATTAGAGTGAAAGGTGATGAACTCCAAAGAATGAAAATGTAATAAATGGCAAAACCTTCTATGCCGTTAGGCTGTGTCCTATTCTTCCTCAGGCTTCTTCACTGCTCGATGGTTCAGTATCTCAGCAGAGATCATCTTTCTTGATTCCTGAAAATGGTCATCCAGCGGTGTCAGTGGAGCCCCGAAGATACCAGCAGAGGGATGGAAACGTGAAGTAGTGAAGACGATTCGAGAGGACTATGAGGCGAGGTAACCATCAAGAGGATTTTAGCATCATTGACATCTACCAGGGAAGCCTGCAGAAATGCACAATGTGAAAGTTTAGCAGTGAAGCTATCGACCAATAAGTCGCAGTAGTGGCTGTATAGAGGAAACACTTTACGACGCCCAAAACAGTCATTGGAAAAAATATGGTCAAGGGAATTTTTTAAAATCTAGGTTGCACTGTAAATGGACTTTGACATACAGGGTAACGTACAGGTAAAAAACGAAATCATTGATTGTACTGACAGAAACATTGGGACACCCATAAGAAAGTAAGTTATAATGAGAAAGAGTAATATCATTGGAAAGAAGCATTTATTTGTCTCAGCAAGAAACCTGTAAGAGAATTATAGAGACATCGGAATTCGAATTTTACCACTAGTTATGGGAATTATTTTTGTAATAAAACGTAGAGTTTACTGTTGCCAAGTTGAAGTAAAAACTTAACAGCATCGGTAAGTAAATACAGAGCTACATGTTTCCAACGTTGTTTCGATTACGCTGGAGAACTTTCGCTGAGAATCCCTTAGATATTCTCCATACAATCCCGATGCCCCGCCTCATGCGATTTCGGTGGTTTTGGAGCCCTGAAGATACACTCGTGTTGGTCGTTTTGCTACTGTGGATGGGGTGCGCTCTTGGTTTCATTTATGGTTCCGTAGTCAAACGCAAACATTTTCCATGACGGCAATGACCGACTTTTGTCACAACGCGAAGGCGAGGTGAAAAGAAATGCCTCTGAATTTTTTATACGCAAACTCTCAGTTTTTTGAGTAAAACAGACTTTATTAAAATTCCACATCTTTATTCTTCATGTCTACAAATCTGCACCCCTCTGCCACTAGAGCTGCAACATAACGGTGTGTAACGTAACTATGTCGGTGCATGAGAAAGAGCTTGCTGCAATCGAGTTTCGAATTGGAAGAATTTGCCAGCACATGGAGCAACCTCTCCTTCAGCATGATGGTACCACAATACATCTCGCAACAATATTCCGGTTGACTGTCATCAGCCATCCTCCACACATTGCCAACATGTCCCCACACGATTTCCATCTGTCGCCAAACCTAAAAGGACATCTTGGAGGTCTTCATTTTGGTAGCGATGAAATGGTGCAAGTACAGGTGGAGTAGTGGTTCCTCCAACAAGTCAATAATCCTACCCTGTCGATATCAGAAAAATGGTATCATTTTGGGAGAAACGTATTCGTAGTCGGGATGACTACGTTTGAGAAATAAATATAGAGACATGAAGAATTAAGATATGAGATGTTAATTACATTTGTTTTATTTCAGAGGCTTTATGACTTTTCACACAAAAGGTTCGGACTCAATGCATTTCAGCGCTCCCTCGTGTTAACAGTTAAGGTGACTAGTTTTGAAATGAGACGTGCGTATGACATCCCTGGCCGGGAGACGCATATGGGGGGTCCGGCCACCTGATGCTGGTCTCTATATGTGATGCCACTTTGGCGACTAGCGAGTCGATGATGAAGTCAATACACACGAGGCCCTAGCGGGGAAAATGCCCTGAGATCCGATACCGAGAGGCAGCGACTCAAACCATAAGACCACGAGCTGTAGGCACTTTTGCAATAATAAAGTGTTTACTTCGTTTTATGCATCTGTCTCGTTTTCATTTGCCTGCACCTTGTACTTATCCCGTGCAGAATTTGAAAATTACTTCACTGCTCCCCATATAAACCGAATTACTGTTTACACACCTTAAAGAAAATGCTGTTTACATTTCTTGTATGACTTTAACAGACGCGTTTGGCGTCCTAACGCATCGAATAAACTCACTTGATTAAGAAAACGCTGACCACACCGATGGAAGCAGCCCTTATTCTGAGAATTCCCTCTCCATTGTGGCACGGTTTAATCAATCGGCTTAATTTCGTTTTGTAAGAACTTTCGCAGTGATTAACGTCAGCAAATCACGGGTTCGCTGTTACTTACACTGACCGGTTTCTGATCTTTCGCTTTGAGCCATACGACATGAAAGGCTTGGCTTTTCGACAGAGGAGAATTAATGAATGAAAAATCGTAATTAACTTAAGACATGAGACGTTTATGTTGCATGCGTTTCGCGTTCACAGTTTCTGGGCAGTGGTTCGTTTAACTCTTCAGTTAACGATTAAGAATGTCACAGTATGAAATATTATGGTTAATAACCGTGGTCACCGTAATAAAGGTTTACTTATCAATATATCACGGGGTAGATATGTATTCTTTCAATAAACTTCAGCATCCCCAATAAACCGTATATTCTCTTCTCTGCAGATTATAGAGTGTAGAACAGATATTGTTTCGTTGAAAAAGGGATACGTGGATTCTGTCTTTAAAATTGATGCATGGTGGTCTCAATGTGGCGTTTCCGAGTTATCCCTGAAGAGAAACAACACTACATAATTTTTAACTTTTTGCTCTATGTTACCAGTTTAAGGATAAATAACATATCTGACTATTTCTTGTGAATGCACGATGCACGTTTCATCTGTCATCTCCATTACACACCTCTTATATATCTCTTTCACCCCATTCTATCGTCTTATGTCTGTGCTCGATGAAAATAACTCACAAGCTGCAAGAACATAACGAGAGAATTCCCAACTAACAATGGGACTGACACTCACAAAAGAAAAGTATGTTTACTTTCATATACATAGTCACTATTATTATTATTATTATTATCATTTTATTCTTCATTGTTATAATTATTTTTTATTGTTATAATTATCATTGTACTACTGTTATAATCTCTTTTTTTTCTTTTACATAAATACTGCATAATACGTTATATGTCCTTAATGTTATGTAAAAACTGTAAATCGTTCAATCTGAGTATGCCTGGTTAGGTGTAAGAGAGGGCCTGAAGGGCCTAATCTTGCCAGGTAAAATAAATGCATAAATAAATAAAGAACAAACGCTGCACTTTCAGGCCCGCGTGCGATCCCTTATCCAAATTCAAGACAAAAGTTTTTCTACCAATATCAGATTATTTGCATTTTGGAAATTCGTGTGTGATAACGAGGCGCTGGCTACACTGTTGCATCACGCAGCGCATAGGCATGTGCAGAGAAACGTGTATCACCTCGCACTACCGTACCAGCCGTTTAGCACATTGAGTAGACTACTAGGACTGAAACCCACATCCATCACGGAGCTAAGGTTCGAATAATCACCAGGTTTCTTTTTTTATATTTTAACCGTCCATTCCTTATTAGTCGTAGTTCGTAAGCAGGGCGTCATTTTGTCACGTGATAATAGCCTATGACAGTGGAATCCAAGCACTTGTGTACTAACCACTCAGCGCACAACCATAACTAGTCCTGCCAAGTTCGTGTGGGGCTGCCTCCCAATGGAGCATACAAACAACGAATTCTTTGATGTGATTTTCGTGATGGCTTCATCCGATAACCATGCTGCTGCTGCTGCTGCTCTTGGGTCAGCTGCACGGTACTCTTGAAGGCTCCATATCGATAGCAAAGTTTTTCCTTGCCTGGAGCAATACCTTCGGAAACCCGTTACCTTTTTCTTCCACGAGTAATGGATAGATGTTACCAAAGGAGTGAACGTACTTCACGAACAGAAGACGTGATTCTTGAAAGCTACACGAGGCACCTCGGCTAGGTACCCGTGAAATTTCAAGGTAGTTCTAGATGTCTCAAAGACTGGTCGTTGAAACATGCGCGATAAAGAACTGCATCCACACCAATACATGCCAGCTCAACACCAGCGGCCATAACACCACACCGTACGAGTGCAGTTTCGTTAATGGCTGTCGCTCCTAGTGGAAGATAAGGAACACTTTACAAAAAACGTGAAATGGACTCTCGAATCTAGCTTCCCTCTTGAAAGAAGTTTCAACCTTCACAGCCGCGCGGAGTGGCCACGCAGTTAGAGGCGCCATGTGACGAATCGTGCAGCCCCTCCCGCTGGAGGTTCGAGTCCTCCCACGGGTATGGATGTGTGTGTTGTTCTTAGCCTAAGTTAGATTAAGGTAGTTTAAGTACTTTGTGGATCTAGGGACCGATGTCCTCAGTAGTTTGGTCCCTTAGGAATTCACACCAGCCATTATTGGTCGGAAGAAACCCACATGTCAGCTGTGGATGTGGCTTTAGGACCCGTTTTGGTGTAAACCTGTGGGATAGAATCATGGGAGGAGTGCTTTTGGGCCTTATCTGTTGCCGTGCAATTTGAATGCCCCCCCCCTTATCATACGTTTCTTTTCAATACTTGTGTGACGCACTACAAAACGGCTATAATTTCAGCATGATGGTGCACCGTCACGTTTTGGAATTAATGTGCGTAACGATTTAAACGAAGCGTTCCCATGAAAATGGATTGGTCATGATGGTCCGATGCTCCGTCCTTTACGTTCTAAGAAACTTAATACGCTAAATTTTTATTTCTGGGGAAACTTAATGGAACAAGAGTTTAGAGTGGATGTGCGGGACATAAAAGCTTGCTTGCATGCCGCTTCGGCAATGGTGGATGCCAGTGGGTTCGTAGGGCCCAGTAAAGTATGATCCATTGAGTGGTGAAGTGTTTGCAAACACAAGGTGGTAGCTTCGAATATCTACTCTAAGGTGAACATTGCTCTTACATGTACTTACCTGCTCTGTGATGTAAGTCTAGACGTCAATCGAACTGAATGACATAGCACAATGAGCAGTCTAGTGTATTTTATGGGATACAGACCATGTTATTGTACCCACTGTTATTTTATATTGGCTTTATTTGTGTCATGGACTAGACCAAGTATTCGTTTGTGTCCGTGAGAAGTTCATGTTATGTTTTAATGTTTAAATAAAGGTATCAGTAAGAAAAAGACTTACACACTGAAGCAAGCCAAGCGCTGTATCGTGTGTGAGATACTGAGGCGAGCGCGTGTGCCGGGACTTGGGTAGGGTTGTTTGGGGGAAGAGACCAAACAGCGTGGATTAGGGAAGGACGTCGGCCGTGCCCTTTCAAAAGAACCATCCCGGCATTGGCCTGGAGCGATTCAGGGAAATCGCGGAAAACCTAAATCAGGATGGCTGGACGCGGGACTAAACCGTCGTCCTCCCTAATGCGAGTCCAGTGTGCTAACCACTGCGCCACCTCGCGGGGTGTGCAGAGACTTACCCCAGTTCACTGCTAGTAGCGCCACATCACCTTAACGCATCTGTGCGTAGCGCGCTACTATTGGACCACAATTAAATATGAAATTAAAAATCAAAATTTATGTTTAAAACTTCGTTAAAATATAGTTTAGTGTTGTAATGTTCCAAATACCAAGTCTTTATGTTGTAGAGTTAACAGTTTATGTAGAAACGCCGTTTTAAGAGAAAAATAAGTGGTGCTAAATAATGAAACTAGAAAGCCATAATTTGGTCACAATGTGCAATTAGAGCTCATAAATAAGTGGTGCCAGTTTCCAAAACCATATACCAAAAATTAACACCGGAATCAAACGTTTTTAGCGAAAATCAAAAGCGCTAAACAATGGACCTAGAAGCATGAAAATTTGTTTTATGCTTCAGTTCACCCCAGAAATAATAACTGAAATACCACGTTAAGCTAACTCTTATAGTTTTTGAGTAATTAAGTAAAAACCAATTTTGTAACTAAAATGCACAGAATTGTTACGAGTACCTGTGGTTTTAATGATACAGAATTTTGGTTCAAGTACATGATAAAACATATCAAGTGATAGAGCTATACCAAATTTGAGTGTTGTAGTATTAATAACTGCTGACAGAAGTTCTAGTAAAGATATGGTTCAGAGGTTACGATCTACCATTAGTTCCACTATAAAAATTCTAGAAGGCAAAGTTTTCAGTCTAGCGAGCTGAAACTTTTTCTGTGACTTCAAACAGCTTAGCTGTTTACAAGTAAAAATTAAGAGGTTTGTTAAGTTACTTGTAACTATATTATTACATTTCCTGTTCCAGAAAGAGCGTCAAAGACTGAAGCAGTATGCAGATAGCCGTAGACAACAGATGTTCCCTCGGCCGTCCGCTCCGGCAGCTACATAAATGCAACCTGGAGGCAGTAGTAAGGTTCACTTCGCATTAAGCTATTGTGCGTTAACCGCTGGATCGTGCTCTGCCACGGATGACGTAAGAGCCGAACTATGCCAAAGCGCTTATTTTGGGGTAAAAACGGTCAGTGAACTCGCGAGGACTATACACCGTCCCGAATCACTTAGAATCCGCCAAAGTAACTCTTAGTGTGCCGTCCGTGTGAGTTACAATTCCCCGTGGCAAGCGGTGATTTTATTCCACTTTATTGGCCAGCATTAATATTGAGAATTTACTGAATACTTTCATTTAAGTAATTTTAGTCAGATCGCAAGACAATCTGGTAGAAACGTACCGTACTTGTCGCCTCTGAACTGCTAAATGTGCTGTCAGAATAAAAATACTTGTTTTCAGTTGAAAACAGTGAATTTCAAGTGTTGTATGTGAGAAACTTTACGCAATACAGTTTTGATTGGAACTTCATAATTTTATTTAAAATGCTAGTCCGGATCCCGAAAAGAAATAGGAGGTTAGAAACCTTTCTTCCAGTGAGCTGGACCAGAATGTGGCCGTGCAGATTGGAAACTAAGGTCATCATGTTTCCCTTCGCTACCTGGCTGACCACAAAAATAGTGGCAAGGCCCCCGTGAGTGAGACGGCGAATACAACTTCTACAAACCAATATAAAACGAAATAACATTTACCCGCCGCCCCACAACTTGATATCATTTTAGAGGCGTAAATTGGATAATATTTGATGCTTTAACTGAAAAAATATACTTGACACGAATGCGACTCTACACATTGGTTCTCCACTGAGCCAACTGGACAGCTGTGGCGCAGTGCGGAGTTCAAGCTATCTGTTCTTGGCAATGGGGTGCTCAGTTACAGCGTGGCCAAAACCTCGTTTTTTAAATCTATTAATTCTGTTGGTGGGGGGTTTACTAGATGTACATTTGTCTTGCTTTGCGATAACAATCACATTCCGACTGCCAAGTACGGCATTTTCTCTTCACCCTGCATAGCCGATTCGAATTTCTAGCTACATAAACGAAGATAACGGTTATTTTACGAGATTTTTAATATGTAAACGAAATTCTTAACAATACAATAACTAACTTTCTAGGTAGCTTACCATTCAGCAACAGTGTATTCCATTTTCATATGGATACTGAGTTATTACTGTGATTAACACAAAAGGTACATCAAACTGCGTCTAGAATACAGCCACACGGAAGGATATTTATCTATGTGAAGAAAATCATATTTTTCATTGTGCCGACGTGTACATGACTATCACTCACACAGTAGGCTATGTACTGCTTTACCACACCATTCACTGACTCGTGTTGACAATAAGTAAGACTGTATCATTGTAAGCTAAGAGATATGTTATTCTGTCTACGATTCTTTGCAGATTGGCAAAGGTGTGTCCATACACCTCTTCTGGCAATATTATACACTTGATAGGTGGTGTTATAATTTTATGAGATTAGTGATAAGATACTCTCTGATATCCAATCAGATTATTGTTTTGTGATACCTAGTAGCGTAGGTAGGTAGGTTGCCGAGAGTTTCACATTTGTGAGATCACTGATAGGAACTGCAATATTCACAATGTCTTGCATAACTGTATTTGCGCAGTACGTGTGAAGTGATGACTTGCTACAATGTGAAAATTTCTTGGGAAGAATGAATTTCAGTTTGAAAAAAAGATTTATTAATTGCTGTCAGTGTAGTCTCCATATATTAACTGTTAACCAAATATAGTTGTCAAATAGACTGACGAGCCAAAACAATGATAACAATGAGTAACGTTTGGTGGCCTTGCAGACATATGACGCGGCAAGGAAAGTACGTAATCGGAGCAAAGACGAATGGGGAACCGTTCTAACGGCGATACGGATCGCAAATTCAGACACCAAACGACACAAGCGACTCCTATAGGTCGCAGGTCGCTATGGCCCAGTGCTTGGGAGCCAACATCTCGGAAACGGCGAAGATCTCTGGCTGCTGACATGATACGTTCGCCATCTCCTATGATAAGTGGCTAAAGCGCTGTGGAAAAACGAGCTGGTGGCGAAGTGTTAGACGTGAACGCGATTTTACAGTAGTCGGTGGTCGGAGGCTTGCCTGCTCTGCGACCTGTGCCGGGTCAGACGACAGAAGGCAATGGTGAAGCAGGCCTGAATGTTGGAGCACGCCGTTCAGTGCACACGGTTGAACATAGGAAGCCCACTACATTCTTCCCCGCTGACCTAACGACATCGTCAGTTACGATGGCAGGGGGCCGGGATCATCGAATTTGGACCGTGGAGCAATGAGAACGTCTCTCCTGGTCGGATGAACGACGTTTCAATGCTCGTGTCCAGACAATCCTTCAAGCAGGCGAATCATTGTTCTGAACGCAAGCCATACTACTTGTGTTGCAGTAGCGGCAGCAGTGTGTTATGGTGTTATGGGGGACATTCACCTCGGCTTCAACGGACTTGCTGTATTATTCGAGCGCAAAACGTCATATTTGAATTTTATTGAGGAGCACGGAGCACGTGCATCCTGTCATGCTTGATGTCTTCCCTGGCGCTGGTGGTATCCTCCAGAAGTATGGAACCCGTCTCACAAGGTCAGCAGTGCACTACAGTCTTTGAAGACCTCTGATGTCTTGGCCATCAAATTCGCTTCATTTGAACCCGATGAACACATTTCTGATGGTAATTGGTGCCAGGTTAGCTTTCATAAGTAATAGGCCTGTAATTTAGGGAAATGGTTTGATTTCTGCGTAAATATCCGAGGTCACACGAACCCGGAAACCTATCAAGGACTTATGGAATCCATGTTACGCACAATCGCTGTGACGCTGCAGGTTAAAAGTGGAGCAATACTTCAGTAAGTCGGTGTTCACGTTCACGTTTTCATACTAATTACTAATTGCTGTACTAATTACAATACGTAGCAAAAAACTATAACTGGATTACTGATAAAGTACAACATGAACTATATTACTCATTTTACGGAAGAAATATTACATCAACTTATTTCATAACGTATAAGAAGTTACAGAACTGACAAAATGGTGTGTGAAACTTCCTGGCAGATCAAAACTGTGTGCCGGACAGAGACTCGAACTCGGGATCTTGGCCTTCCGCGGGAAAGTCCTCTACTGTGCGAGCTACCCAAGCGCAAATAATAAACTATACTCACCGCTTCAATTCTGTCAGTATCTCGTTTCATATCAGCTCATACTCCTCTACAGAGTGAAAATCTCATTCTGGAAACATCCCCTAGGATGTGGCTAAGCCTGTCTCACGAACATCCTATTTTTAAGGAGCGCTAGTTCTGCATGGTTTGCAGAAGATCCTCTGTGAAGTTTGGAAGGTAGGAGACGAGGTACTAGCAGAGGAGGAGGGGTCGTGAGTAGTGGTTGGTTAGCTCAAATGGTAGAGCACCAGCCACCGAATGGCCAAAGCCCAGAGTCCGAGTCTCGCTCCAGCACACAGTTTTAATCTGCCAGGAAGTTTCACGTTATCGCACCCTCCACTGTAGAGTGAAAGTCCCACTCTGGAAAGTGGTGTGTGAGTATGATTTTTTGTCGGATGGGAGAGGGAGACATAGCTTAATGTAGACGTAGGTAAGTTTAAGAAAATATATTACAATAAAAATAATTTAAGGTCTTGTAACGATGTCTCTCATTGAAACAGTGTTTAAGGAATATTAACTACAGCAATAATATACTTCATAGAGACAGATAATGTTGAATGTCCTTAATTATTCGTTCCGTGTCATTCATGTAGAATATTTTCTTAACATTAACCAAATTTACACCTCTGGCATTTCAGAAAATCAGCCATAGGTTAATACAGCATAAACGTTTGTCAGTGTGTATGAGAAGTCCAATGTGCCATAAATTATACTAAACGGCCTGCTGTAACGTTCCCTGGCAGCACACACACTAATAATAAAATGAAATGACATTTAACTGTACTATGTACGCCGCTATGAAGCAATTCGTATGTACTGTAATTGTTTAACAAAAATGTTATTTAATTTTCTGTAAAGGACGTTGGTTATTATTGTAATATCTTCTGTAATAATGTTCTCGATGTATTTATGATTGTAATATTTCTATACTCATAATGTAATTACGAAATACGTTAATATCTGCGATGAAAAAATGTAAAATATAGCCACAGAGGAAAATAATGTAAGATTACAAAGAGACATTCACAATCAGCAATATTGTAAATGTCACTACATAATGTGTATTCTTTGTCGTCTTCCTCGAGAGCTGAGAGAGAGGAACCTGTGACGTAGCATTATATGAATGAGTAGACTTCGTTTGTCTGTATCTATCTTTAGCCGCCATTAGAGGAGAAATTGGATAGGTGTGTAATTTCAATTATTGTTATGGTCTAAATACATTATAATTTATCAAAATTGTGTATTACTACTGTAAATTAGCTTGCCCATGTCATCTATAATATTTCTTTAAAGAATTTTCAGCACTTTTAGCGATTATCGTTGGTGTTGCTGGGCTGTGCCGCGACCTCACGATTTGCAGCGGCGGCACATTAAAAAAATTGTTCTGCTATAAAATTAACCAAACCCGTCAATCGGGAGCAGGTAAAATTAGCAGTGAATTACGAAATATTTTTCTTTTACAGCGATCCTCAGTCTGACTGAATTTATTACTGGTTTTACATTTGTGCATTCATAGGAGGCGGATAATTAACGTTGAAGTTGTTAAATTGTTGGTTCTTTCCATTTCTAAAGCAAATAACTTAATCTTATAGTGAAGTGTGTTTTGTCAATGATAATTAAACGTTCAGGACGGCTTGGTAATATTTAACAATTTTATGCTAACAGAGACAGTCTTGTGTTCGACAGCTAACGCCGGGAAAGAATTCAGTAAATATTTAAATACCCACTGCATCTAGAAAATGTGTGCCAAGGCCGAAATACGTAAAGGAATTTAATTTAAATTTGTTTCAAATAAATGTTATTAATCAGTTAGTTTGAATTTATCATCATGAGAGGGTTGCTAACGTTCACGTACTTTTAAATGTGCTTAATTCTGTCTAAATGAATTTTTATTACCACACGTAAATAAGGGGTTCTACAACAAAGTTCGTACTGAAAGAGTAAATAACATAAATATTTAAAGCCATTTCTCCCTCATTTTCATTTTCATCAATTCACATTTTTACATAATAAATATTTCATATCTTTTTTTTCATCAAAAGGCTTGGAACTACTGGTGCCGTATAGGTTTCCCCCTCAGTGATACGACGAGACGACCACCTGCATAGGCGAAAGTAAATACAAAAGGAAAGAAGATTGAGTTTAACTTCTAGTCGCCACAGAAGTCATTAGATAAGAAGCACAAGCTCGGATTGTGGCAAGGATGGGAAAAGAAATCGGCTGTGCCCATTGAAAGGAACCATCGCAGCATTTGCCTAGAGCCATTTAAGGAAAGTACGGAAAACCTAAATCCTGTTAGCCCGAGGCGCGTTTGAACCGTCATCCTCCAGCATGCGAGATCACTGTACTAACCACCGCGCCACGTTGCTCGGTAACGTAAACACAAATTAGGCGCAACTTAAGCCCCGCCGTACTGCCTCGAACACGCTAGCGAAATCTTACCGCCGTCCGGGATTGGCCGAGCGGTCTCAGGCGCTGCAGTCATGGACTGTGCGCTTGTCCCGGCGGAGGTTCCCTTGGACATGGGTGTGTAAGCTTAGGGACTGATGACCTTAGAGTTAAGTTCCATAAGATTTCACACACATATGAACAATTTTGAAATCTTACGCTCGACACTTTATTCAGTAGCCTAATAATAATGGCCGTGACTTGAAAAAGTAAAGTAATCATTCACAGGCAAGAATTATTTTGCATTGCCGAACTCGGGACTAGCAGGCCCATCTTAGAATGCTCGATTTATATAGATAAGGTTAGAAGGTGTTGCAGGGCAGACTGAGCTGAGAAGTAACTGTTAAAATAAATAAATAAATAAATAAATAAATTTACGTTGCGCCGTTTCCGAGTTAATTAACGTTGAAGTTAAGTGACGATTGTTGTCAAAGCGCAAGATGATAGAGCAAGACTGCTGAGCCTTTGACTCGGGTTCGATACTACTGTCCCATGCACAGTGTTCGTATCGCTTTCCTCTTTGGTTTTATTAAACTAAACGAAACACATGTTTTGCGGCACTGTATATCGCGGACCACTTGAATTTGCCCATGAAACGGCCTAACTGATTAACTTCAGCAATAATTAACTCGGAATGCGCAACATATCGAATTTTTTTCTTGATAATTATTTATCATCACAGCCTACCATACAACACCGTTACAGTCCTTTCAGACTTCCTCTTACAACGTCGTATGTAATCAATGGGCTTTGAACTCCTGAAACGATAATGCAACAAAGAAACTGAAGATCATTCTGGAATCCGATCATCCTGGAAGCCAGAGGCTTCCAGTTTGAGGGTTCGCCAAGGTGTTAGCCAATTCCTTGTTCATGCAGGGGAATCAGCAACAAAGACTCATTACCAAAATCCAAGATCTCTGGTCATAGTCAACAGTGTCTGACGAAGCCAACGTTACAAAATAGTGTGTGGAAAGTGTGGCGTATTGTGTTCACTTTTAAACTGTGAACGTGTAGACACTTAATTAAAGGAATTTAATCAGTTACCAAATAGATCGAAAGATTTTACTCCTAGCGCTGAAAGAAGGAAGAAGTCAGGCATACTGATAAAAACGAGGGAATGTGTAATAATCAATAGAGTTCTAGAGGGTATTAAATATTTCGACATAATTGAGTAATACAACACTGAAAATAGAACAGTCGATGGAGAACCATTATCAGAAGGACATCCACTATCTAGTGTCGCATCCAGGAATAGTAAACTTGGCCGAAGAAAAATCAGTATAAAGGGAAAACTTACAATGATAAATAAGATTCCAGACTATTACCTTGTACGGAATAGCTAAGGAAACGCTGATATGTGACGAGCCGACGGAGGCTATGTGGACCTTATATCAAAAGTAGGAAACTTCCTTAATTAATGAAGTTTGGGTGTCGGTTGAGTTCAGATGAACCCTCTATATCCTTAGTGCGGAAAACATCATGTTCAGAGTGAACAGCAACAAAGAACAATATATAATCATTTAAGCATAGACAAATGGACGAAACACATTGTGGTATCTTAGAGATCGCCACGAAGTGGAATCGACGATAGTCACAAGGCGTATGTGCACATCATGTAAGCCCTAAAAGACTAGCACCGAGGTTGCTGTCATGCCCGTTATAGTATAGCGAGCTTCAGCAACGTTGACAATACTGTCGCTAATACTGCCTGCTCCATGACGACTGAAAATAATAGATCGATGTACGTTTTAAGTGAATGTGCAAGAAGTGAGTTTCATACGTCTTTCTTTTTATTCTTAAGGCGAATCCATTTTTCTCCTGTCGAACCAAAAGGTGTTTCCCCTCGAATCACCTCGTGTTAGCAAACTGTGAATTGCCGCCATACAACATATGACACGCTTGTCTTCAAGAAAGAAACTGCGCTTTTACCGAGATTGAAGTCGTTCCTACTTCTAGTTTTTCGTCTCAACGGCTTGGTCCTTAGACGCTCAAAGTTTTTCTCGCGCGCCTCAACGGCATTTAGTAAATTAGTCTCTGAGAACAGTCCGCTGTTGTGTCAAAGGATTTGATCTGTTGCCTTAAAACTTTTCTTATGTTTCTATTCCTCCTTGGCCAGTAATTCTTTAATATATACATCACATTAATAGACCCTTACATCGGTGCCTGGCAATGGACATTCATCTCTGTGAATGAAATATATAATTTTAAATTTATATGGTGTTTCATCCCGCTTTCTGGTTACACAGACCGCAACCGAAAACAAATTCAGCACCATTAGTCTGAAGAAAACTGAAAACATCTGCCGGCTGAAACATGTTTTGGAGGTCCTCAAGTACAAAATCTTCATTGATTTCGAGCTTTCTGGCTACACAGACCAACTGACAACAAATTCAGTAACACTGGTGGAAAGAAAAATATTTTGGAAGTATCTAAGTATAAAAATTTCGAGCTATAACAGGAAGAAAATGATGAGCAGAATGATAGGTATCACTACCGGATGAAAGAGTTCTACAAGTGCAAAAAAAAAAAAAAAACTAAAAAAAAAATTATACCTACAGAACGACCTACAGCTATGTCTCATGAATACCCAAAAAGCAATCTGGTTATTTCAACATGCAGAAATGGCACGAGCTCTATGGAACGGTGATAGCTCTAGAGAAGTATTACTTGTATTTTTTTTCAGGAATGGCATGGATTGTTTGCTACAAGAAATTCTATTAAAGGTAACGACGTATACAGGGTGTTACAAAACGGTACGGCCAAACTTTCAGGAAACATTTCTCACACACAAAGAAAGAAAATGTTATGTGGACATGTGTCCAGAAAAGCTTACTTTCCATGTTAGAGCTCATTTAATTACTTCTCTTCAAATCAGATTTATCATGGAATGGAAACACACAGCAACAGAACGTACCAGCGTGACTTCAAACACTTTGTACAGCAAATGTTCAAAATGTCCTCTGTTAGTGAGGATACATGCACCCACCCTCCGTCGCATGGAATCCCTTATGCACTGATACAGCCTGGAGAATGGCGTATTGTATCACAGCCGTCCACAATACGAGCACGAAGAGTCTCTATATTTGGTACCGGGGTTGCGTAGACAAGAATTTTCAAATGCCCCCATAAATGAATGTCTAGAGGGTTGAGGGCAGGAGAGCGTGGAGGCCGCCTCTACCAATCCATTGGTCACCGAATCTCTTGTTGAGAAGCGTACGAAAACTTCGACTGAAATGTGCAGGACCTCCATCATGCATGAACCACATGTTGTGTCGTACTTGTAAAGGCACATGTTCCAGCAGCATTTGTAGAGTATCCCGTATGAAATCATGATAAAGTGCTCCATTGCGCGTAGGTGGAAGAACATGGGGCCCAATCAAGACATCAACAACAATGCCTGCCCAAACGTTCACAGAAAATCTGTGTTGATGACGTGATTGCACAATTGCGTGCGGATTCTCGTCAGCCCACGCACGTTGATTGTGAAAATTTACAATTTGATCATGTTGGAATGAAGCCTCATCCGTAAAGAGAAGATTTGCACTGAAATGAGGATTGACACATTTTGGATGAACCATTCGCAGAAGTGTGCCCCTGGAGGCCAATCAGCTGTGCCTGCACACGCTGTACATGGTACGGAAACAACTGGTACTCCCGTAGCACTCTCCATACAGTGACGTGGTCAACGTTAGCTTGTACAGCAGCAACTTCTATGACGCTGACATTAGGGTTATCGTCAACCTCACGAAGAATTATCTCGTCCAGTGCAGGTGTCCTCGTCGTTCTAGGTCTTCCCCAGTCGCGATTCATAGGCTGGAATATTACGTGCTCCCTAAGACGCCGATCAGTAACTTCGAACGTCTTCCTGTCGGGACACCTTTGTTCTGGAAATCTGTCTCGATACAAACGTACCGCGCCACGGCTATTGCCCCGTGCCAATCTATACATCAAATGGGCATCTGACAACTCCGCATTTGTAGACACTGCACTGACTGCAAAACCACGTTCTTGATGAACACTAACCTGTTGATGCTGCGTACTGATGTGCTTGATGCTAGTACTGTAGAGCAATGAGTCTCATGTCAACACAAGCACCGAAGTCAACGTTACCTTCCTTCTATTGGGCCAACTCGAGGTGAATCGAGGAAGTACAGTACATACTGACGAAATTAAAATGAGCTCTAACATAGAAATTAAGCGTTTCCGGACACATGTCCACATAACATCTTTTCTCTATTTGTGTGTGAGGAATGTTTCCTGAAAGTTTGGCAGTACCTTTTTGTAACACCCTGTATAAACTTGGTTGTATTAAAAAAGATGAACATTAAGGGGTACGAAGAGTTGACGCTGGAGTCTGGCTTTCACTGAAATAAAATTAATTAATAAAAACAGCGCTTAATTTGTGGTGTGACTTTGAAACCGAAGTCCTTAAACGTGTCTTCAGACGTAATGGTTGAATAATTTTGTGTAGTGAGTCCTCTTTCATTCTGAAGTAGAGTAAGAAGTTGTTCCTAATTCTTTTATGGGCACCAGTTACACTGCAGGCAAGTCCCTCCCTGTCGCAGACAAAAGTGCCTCCATCGTCAGTTTGAGTAAGTCATCAGTTCCTATCTTGGAATTAACATAACGTAGTTTTATTAATCTTATGAAGAGCATGAGGCATCTCAGGCTACAAAGTACCATTGCTGAGCGGAATTGGCTTAAAACTGTTCCACAATCGCCGATCAACTTCTTCTTGTTGTTGTTCTTGTGCACTCGTCACTCATCAACGCAGGGTAGGCATGGTTATTAACGGATTTGGCGTGGTTAATGTAAGGGAGTGCCGGGTGCCATTCCTGTGGCCACCTTGGTAGTCTCCGGGGTGGTGTATGTGAACCCCAACTGTCTGCGTCTTGTTTTACTCGTGTGAAAGTGAGCTAGTATTACATTAACAAAAAAATAATCATGTGGTTGAAACATGACTTAGCTACATGCCAGTTATTCACCAAGTTACATGAGGAAAACAGCCTACAAACCACATCCAGGTTGACCGGTTCACCGAACCTCGTCGTTAATACCCTGGATAGAATCCACTCATGGCTGACGCATCTTCTCTCCAACACGGAAGCGGCAGTTTAACACGCACTGCTATCCGAACGAGCGCTGTCGTCGAACAACCAGCTAACGAAAATGTTTGTTGTGAGATAACGGCAAGAAAAATACTGAAATCACGAACTGGATACTCTGTGTAATTTATTTCAAGAGCAATAATATAGGTTGCCTTCCACAATCAGATGAAATAAAATAATGGATAAAATTCAGGGAAAAGTACACCGGACAATGAAAACTATCAGCACCAGAAATGTTCTCCGACAGGGTACGCTAACAGTAAGACTAGCAGCAAATATAATTGCTGGACATTTATTGATAGCCTTATTGGGAAATCACCAACTTAACATCGTGTACCAATGCCTATAGCATTAATAATGCATCAGTTTGAAAAATAAGAGTGTTTATTTTACCCGTTTCTAGCATTATAATGGCCTCAATTTGGGTAACAAGAATATTTAGTTACGTTGTCTCTGGACCATGCAGGTACAATATTTTTTGAGGATAATGCCCTGAAAAGTAATTCCACCGATTGTTTTATTCCCTTCTCAGTATCGTCATGTATTGTCATGCATATTACTCGGAAGACTATCCCACTTCGCCGGCCGGGGTGGCCGAGCGTTTCTAGGCGCTACATTCTGTGGCCGCGTGACCGCTACGGTCGCAGGTTCGAATCCTGCCTCGGGCATGGATGTGCGTGATATCCTTAGGTTAGTTAGGTTCTAGGGGACTGATGACCTCAGAAGTTAAGTCCCATAGTGCCCAGAGCTATTTGATCCATATCCCACTTCGGTAACGCAACTTGCAATGTTCTACCATTAGAGTGTCCGCGCCGATAGCTGAGTTGTCAGCGTGACGAATTGCCGGCCTACGACCCCGGGTTCGTTTCCCTGTTCGGTCGGAGATTTTCTCCTCTCAGGGACTTGTGCTGTCTTCATCATCATTTCATCGCCATCTGGCGCGCAGGTCGCCCAATGAGGCATCGAATGGAATAAGGCTTGCCCGGAAGGGGCCTCCCGGCCAATGACGCCAAACTCTCATTTCCATTGCCATTTGAGTGCTACGAATTGTTGTGAGTGACATGGCGGCGTGTTGTGTACGTGAGAAACAGTGTGCTGTGGTCGAGTTTCTAACCGCAAACAACTTGCCTCCAACTGAAATACATAGAAGAATGAAACCTCTGTAGGATGATGATTGTCGACATCAGTAATGTGCTACGTTGGGTTGTTCGTGCTCGTTGTGAAGGAAACTGTGGTGTTAGCGTCAACGTGTGTGACAAACAGAGCGCGAAGTGGATTACTGCGTACGCCAGGGGCGGCCAAGATATCGACTGGCAGTCCATGCTCCCAGTCTCGCTTCACATTTTCCCCACACCATTCCTCACTGTTTGAGCGAGATGGGAAGAGGAGGAATGTGCGACCGCGCCGCACTTATACGGCAGTGTAGTCGCGCTGCATACTGCTTGGTTTTATATATCACATTCCTCGACATCACAGGCCACATACAAAACAAATTGTCAACATTATTTATTATTTTGACTTCACTGAAGATATAATACAACCTTTATCGAGTAAAGACGGTCGGAATACGGACAGACGCAGACAATTTCACCCACTTTTCCACAGAAGTTGTCATGTAATCGTGATATATTTAGTTACATAATCGAAAAAGGCATTTCGCTCGAAATATTGTGCCGCATTTGAAACCTCGTAAAGGAGATTTGCAAACTCTACCTCAGGAAAGCAATGTAGATGTCCCGGACAGTTTTAACGTAAAATGGTTACTCATTAAAACTGGAATAACCTTGTAGGTCAGTCAGTTACCATGGCATATGCACGGAATCGCTTTCAACTCAAATGTCAAATGGTCTCGAAAACAGTACGGAAACATATGTAAGACTCAGTCAAACTATTTGTATGGATACCCTTCTGATTCTCTCAAGGCCACCCTGAATTCCTCAAATGTCGCGTTTTCCTTAACGCTTGTGAGGTTAGGTATCTGGACTGTCTTTGCCAGAATGTGTCCCCTCTACAAAGCGATTTTCTGTTTAAATGCATCCCCGTCACATCAGAAAGAAGTTAGCTTGCGACGTCTTATTGCGGGTAATGTGGAGTGAATTCCACTGAAAATGTGAAGTCTGGAATCCATTCTGGATCTTCTAATTCTCGTTCTTGCATTTAATTTTCATTCCTAAATTCAACAACAGCGAGTTTCAAACGGAAAAATCGTTCTAGTCATGCCCCTTGACGTAACCAAAGAACTTTCCAGTAGTATATTTGAAGTCTCCATACTCTTTGTTCAGTTCCACTGAAAACAGTGGCAACAGACAATGGAATGTGTGCGCCGTCAGAAATTTTACTATTCCTACCATTGATTTCTTCACGTGCTCCAAGCCTGCAAATCTAGCACCTGTGGAATAATGGGGAGAGCGGCCGTTGTTGGAGGTCACACAGAGTGCTGTAGGGGATACGCAGTTCTGAACTGAAGCGTGCGCTCACACCTTTCGTAAATATTAAGTGGGGCAATACTGACTCTACGAATTATCTTAGAAGAAAGATTAAGGAAAGGCAAACCTACGTTTCGAGCATTTGGCTCTGATTACTATGGGACTTACCATCTGTGGTCATCAGTCCCCTAGAACTTAGAACTACTTAAACCTAACTAACCAAAGGACATCACACACATCCATGCCCGAGGCAGGATTCGAACCTGCGACCGTAACGGTCACGCGGTTCCAGACTGAAGCGCCTAGAAAGCAAACCTACGTTTCTAACATTTGCAGACTTACAGAAAGCTTTTGACAATGTTGATTGGAATACTCTCTTTCAAATTCTGAAGGTGGCAGGGGTCAAATACAGGGAGCGAAAGGCTATTTACAATTTGTACAGAAATCAGATGGCAGTTATAAGAGTCGAGGGGTATGAAAGGGAAGCAGTGGTTGGGGAGTGAGACAGGGTTGTAGCCTATCCCCGATGTTATTCAATCTGTGTATTGAGCAAGCAATAAAGGAAACAAATGGAAAGTTCGGAGTAGGTATTAAAATCCATGGAGAAAAAACAAAAACTTTGAGGTTCACCGATGACATTGTAATTCTGTCAGAGACAGCAACTGAGTTGGAAGAGCAGTTGAACGGAATGGACAGTGTCTTGAAATGAGGGTATATGATGAACATCAACAAAAGCAAAACGAAGATAATGGAATGTAGTAGAATTAAGTCGGGGGATGCTGAGGGAATTAGATTAGGAAATGAGACACTTAAAGTAGTAAAGGAGTTTTGCTATTTGGGGAGCAAAATAAATGATGATGGTCGAAGTAGAGAGGATATAAAACGTAGACTGGCAATGGGAAGGAAAACGTTTCGGAAGAAAAGAAATTTGTTAACATCGAGTTTAGGTTTAAGTGTCAAGAAGTCGTTTCTCAAAATATTTGAATGGAAGTGAAACGTGGACGATAAATACTTTAGACAATAGGAGAATAGAAGCTTTCGAAATGTGGTGCTACAGAAGAATGCTGAAGTTTAGTGAGATCACATAAGTAAAGAGGAGGTATTGAATAGAATTGGGGAGAAGAGAAGTTTGTGAAGCAACTTGACTAGAAGAAGGGATCGGTTGGTAGGATATGTTCTGAGACATCGAGGGATCACCAATTTAGTACTGGATGGCAGCGTGGAGGGTAAAAATCGTAGAGGGAGGCCAAGAGATGAATACACTAAACAGATTCAGAAGAAGAAGGCTGCAGTAGGTACTGGGAGATGAAGAAGCTTGCACAGGATAGAGTAGCATGGAGAGCTGCGTCAAACCAGTCTCAGGAATGAAGACCACAACAACAACAACCATAACAACAACAAGTGGGGACCTTCCACACCCATACATGCATGGTGACTATTGAAAAGATCTACTGTTACCTCTGCATTCGTTGGTATCTGAAAAGAATTCCGCCCAATATGTAGCTATTTATTGTCGACTTGCTTGTTAACCATTGATAACCTTCATAGAAGCATCATGAGTGGAAACTTTTGAGTAAAACCGAAACATTTCTTTCCATACAATGTTAAAATGAGCTTCTTTTGTCAAAACATACCGGAATTTACACTGTCTCACTTTACTAACATGTTGTGCTAATATAACTGTGAAAGAATTCTGGAACAGTGGTTTGTCAAGTAAATTAAATCGGGAACTAAGAAAAGTAAAATGAGTAGCCTATGAAAAACTATAAAAAAGTGTAATATATTCACATATGTGGTTCTGAAGCCCGTAGCATTTATCGTTTCACTAGCTATCTATAGCCCTTAAAAGTTACACTCTTTCAGCAAAAAAGGCTGTAGTTTTTGGAATAACAAGGTAAATAATCAAGATTTACATAATAACGATGTGGCAAAATACTCTCCGCTTTGCGTGCTTGTCATTTGCCAAAATCTCATTTCAGCATATGAAACTGCTTATAAAGTATTACGAATGTTGTCGATATTTCATTCTGGCTTTGTCGCTGGGCGCGGCGCGATCGCAAATGAGTGTGCTAGATCAGTTTCCATAGATATTGGCGACAGGCAGACGTTTACCCAAGTTGGAGAAAAAATTCAATATGTTAGTTACATTTTATAACCAGCAACGTATTATGTAATATGCACCACACGCAAAATCACAGCGAAGTCTACTTTTCATTGCACTTTTTAGAATTTCGCGCAGTATCTTACTTTTACGTAAATATCTCACTATCTATGACCGTTAACGAAATTATGAGCACATCATGAACATGACATATAAAGCTATAAGTGAAGCAAAACGAGTTTCCTAAAATCGTTTGCAAAAGACTGCAGGGTGCGCGCCTAGATTCTGTCATCGCTGACCGGCCGGAAGGCGGAAAACACTTTTCGGCCTCGCCTTCCGATCAAACGAATGAAGTCACCCAGCACTTTGGACGAAAACTCGTCACTGCGCATCAGCCACTGCACCCTGCGCGTGCTGCACCGCGAACGAATAACGAAGATTAATCAGTGCTGACAGCACGATTCTACTGAACTCAGAGAGTTGTGTGAACCGAAAAACGCATTCTCGCAATGCCAAATGAAATGACGCACTGTACCGGGTACTTCGAAGAAGGGCCAAACAATGATGAAAGACAAGCCGGGCCTTGCCCAACATGCGTTACACGCATGATGTTATGATGTTACGCACGCCATATCCGTCCCTGGAGTACGATAACTGACGAAACGCACCTGAACTATTTGACGGCACATATTGTTTCCAGCAGTTTCTCATCAGTATTGTAGTTATATGGAAAGGACTTTTTATCTCCTCACATGTGCATAATATGTTATATTTATTAACGTGCAAAATCAACTGCTTGAGCATGCATCACTGATCAGTCATATGCAGGTCGTTCTGCAAATCTATACTGTCGTCTGGCGGTGCTACTTTATTATAGACAACGGCATCATCTGCGAATCCTACTACATCATTTATATACAAGTCAAATACACTCCTGGATATTGAAATAAGAACGTGAATTCATTGTCCCAGGAAGGGGAAACCTTATTGACACATTCCTGGGGTCAGATACATCACATGATCACACTGACAGAACCACAGGCTCATAGACACAGGCAACAGAGCATGCACAATGTCGGCACTAGTACAGTGTATATCCACCTTTCGCAGCAATGCAGGCTGCTATTCTCCCATGGAGACGATCGTAGAGATGCTGGATGTAGTCCTGTGGAACGGCTTTCCATGCCATTTCCACCTGGCGCCTCAGTTGGACCAGCGTTCGTGCTGGACGTGCAGACTGCGTGAGACGACGCTTCATCCAGTCCCAAACCTGCTCAATGGGGGACAGATCCGGAGATCTCGCTGGCCAGGGTAGTTGACTTACACTTTCTAGGGCACGTTGGGTGGCACGGGATACATGCGGACGTGCATTGTCCTGTTGGAACAGCAAGTTCCCTTGCCGGTCTAGGAATGGTAAACCGATGGGTTCGATGACGGTTTGGATGTACCGTGCACTATTCAGTGTCCCCTCGACGATCACCAGAGGTGTACTGCCAGTGTAGCAGATCGCTCCACACACCATGATGCCCGGTGTTGGCCCTGTGTGCCTCGGTCGTATGCAGTCCTGATTGTGGCGCTCACCTGCACGGCGCCAAACACGCATGCAACCATCATTGGCACCAAGGCAGAAGCGACTCTCATCGCTGAAGACGACACGTCTCCATTCGTCCCTCTATTCACGTCTGTCGCGACACCACTGGAGGCGGGCTGCACGATGTTGGGGCGTGAGCGGAAGACGGCCTAACGGTGTGCGGGACCGTAGCCCAGCTTCATGGAGACGGTTGCGAATGGTCCTCGCCGATATCCCAGGAGCAACAGTGTCCCTAATTTGCTGGGAAGTGGCGGTGCGGTCCCATAGGGCACTGCGTAGGATCCTACGGTCTTGGCGTGCATCCGTGCGTCGCTGCGGTCCCGTCCCAGGTCGATGGGCACGTGCACCTTCCGCCGACCACTGGCGACAACATCGATGTACTGTGGAGACCTCACGCCCCACGTTTGAGCAATTCGGCGGTACGTCCACCCGGCCTCCCGCATGCCCACTATACGCCCTCGCTCAAAGTCCGTCAACTGCACATACGGTTCACGTCCACGCTGTCGCAGCATGCTACCAGTGTTAAAGACTGCGATGGAGCTCCGTATGCCACGGCAAACTGGCTGACACTGATGGCGGCGGTGCACAAACGCTGCGAAGCTAGCGCCATTCGACGGCCAACACCGCGGTTCCTGGTGTGTCCGCTGTGCCGTGCGTGTGATCATTGCTTGTACAGCCCTCTCGTAGTGTCCGGAGCGAGTATGGTGGGTCTGAGACACCGGTGTCAATGTGTTCTTTTTTCCATTTCCAGGAGTGTATAACGATCGCATTACACTTCCTTCGTTTATTCTGGAAATTACCTTTACCTCTGGTAGTTTTTTCCGTTCTTAGTTTGGAATTAGCGATGTCGCCAAACCACATCTGAAGCTCATATTCTTGGTACTTGTCCAGTAGAAGAACTGAAAGGTAAACATTGGAGGGTACAAGAACAGAAGCTGCTTTTGTGAAATCAGTCGACTGCAGCAGAAAACGTTTTCAGGCCACGAGGTGGCTAACGTTACCGTTATGGACTCACACAAGGCATTGACTAAAATTGTTTTTATTATTCCTCAACCTATAATATTTTTAAACACAATTAACATAAAGGAACTATCACTCGTTATGTGGAGGTACTCGACTGTTATGCTCAATAAGGCTGGTGATAACGTTCAAGCAAGAATGCACATATGGTCAACCCTTAACTTTTACTTCTTTAAATTACAGTTCACAGAGCACTTAAATCCTGGTTCTGGCATTTTATGGAGCAAAGAACTGCCTAGTCGTACTGGTTTACTTTATATCGTAGTTACCATAAATTGCTTTAGGCCAACGCTGGGTTGAGCTCATTGTCCACGGGACGTTAAGCCCTAATCTTTATACCTTCTTCTTTCTCCAAATTTTGAACCTTTCTCGTTGATATGGTGATTAATTCACTCCTGATCGAAAGTACTTGAAATGGCGAAAATATTACAGGCGGTAGCCGCATTTTATTCCCCCATCCGTCCATACCTTGTTAATAGATAAAAGGAACGAAGTGTCACAGGCAGTAGACTTTTTCCAGTTGACGTTCCGTATTCTGACACTTCACCAACGCTCTTCATAACCTCTGAACGTACAACACTGAATACGCTAAAACAAGAAAAAGCTAGAAACTCAAAAAACGGCAGCTGAGAAACGCAGTAGCTTCAATCTCTTTTTTTAAACGTTTAAATTTTAAGTCGTCACTCTACTGACTGATTTGATTTGGGCCGTCACGAATTTCTTTCCTGTGGCAGCCTTGCCATCTCAGCAGTTGAACCTACATCTTCAGTTACTTGGTGGCTGTATTCCAATCTCTGCCTTTTTCTAAAATGTTTACCCTCAACAGCTCCTTCTAGCATCAAGAAGACATTAGCTGGTGTGTTAACACATGTCCTATCATCCTGTCTCTTCTGAATGTTTTCTACATATTCCTTTTCTGCCGGGTTCTGTCGAGAGGCTCCTCATTCCTACCCTTACCAGTCCACCTAATTTTCAACATTTTTCTGTAGCATCACAATACAAATACTTCGATTCACTTCCGTTCCTGTTTTCTCACTGCCTGTGACGAAGCTAGCTGGAATACCTTTATTTCTCCTCTTGTTTTGCCATCTGCCTCCTTAAATTCATTTCTTTATTTCTGACTAATTACAATTAACATACGTGAGTATAATCTGCTTTTCCATAAAAGAAAAAGGTTGGCCTTAAGTTCGAAAGAATATACCACCTGATAAAATTTTGTGCTTAGTTTTCTGTATGTAATTGATTTTCTAATTTGTGTTGACTATTGCTTGTTAATATCTTCGGTTATAGGGCGAGATCAGTAATTGTTTCGTAACTTCTATTGTTGACATATGAACAAATACAAATTCTGTATTAATTAAAAACAGTTGGAAGATGAAACACTGGCATCCTTTAAGTATTTATTTGGCTCTATTCGAAAGTTTGTAGCAAAGCCAGCTCTTAATTGAATCCAAAGTAATTTCCAATTTAGTCAGAAGTATTGTTTGCATAACGATATCTGTTCATTTCATCGTTTAAACAAATAATTCGGCTTAACTGTTAAAAAGGAATTTTTCGATGTATCCAGTTAATTTAATAAGTTTTAATTGTAATTTCTTTAAATTAAACATAAAAAATGTGTAGTTTCAGTGCCTTTTATTGTGATGGTATATAAGGGCACCATTTTTGTTCCCAAGACAGAGAGTCCATGGCCTGGTATCAGATAAGAAACTTGTGTTGGTTAGAAAAAGAATAGTGCATCAACTTAACTATGAAATGAGTGTTACACGAATAGGCTGTGTGTTAAAGCAATGACAGTGTCTGTTCACTTTATTTGAAAGACTGAATTGTGTGGTTAGGTTTTTATGGCTCATAGATCTTCTACAGCATACTATTGTAGCAGTATGTTAATGTTTGCCTGCAAACTATTAATGCAGCTTATCGAAACTTAAACAATAGTGCACTGGTCATACAACTATATTATTGGGGGAGGGGCGATTGTGAACATTGAAAATACACAACTGTGAAACACAAATGTGCACTTGTTGGCTACATAATAGAAAGCATGTCATTGTTGAACATCCTATCCTCATTTTTGAGGCAGTGTAAAAACGCAGTACGTCGACACTGAGGACAACAAAAGAAGAAATAAAGAAGGAGAACATCACATGTGGTGCCCCAGCTGAGGGCTATTGCAGTTTGGCACACTAAACAATGACTCAGAACTTTGAACAGTGTACTCAAGAGCGGTTTACAGTGCAACGATTTATCGAAGGAGATGCAACAACCAGTCAGCACTTGGGTTTCATGGCCACAGTAGGACAGCAGCCAATCACTGAGCTAGTTCTATGGAAGTAGCCATTGAGTTCAGGAGCAGCCAATCAGCACAGCAGACTGTGATAAACAACACACCTTGCTGAGAAAATTGCTACTTGCAGCAGCTGTCCAGACAACAAATCGAGATGACATCTACAGCAGCAGGACGAGCAGGAGGAGAGTGTATAGGAGTAAGGTAGTTTCACAACAAAAGCCTTATTATATTGAGTGATACATAATGAATGTCATTAACCAACAAGATAGTCTGATGGGACAAAAGGGGCGACAGGGGAATGGTTCTGTGGTCGATAGTGGTTATAAATCAGACTTGAATGTAACTTTGAAGGATGGGGACGAAAGTCCAATTTTAGATGAAATGTTAGCGTCATCTACATTGTGTGGTGATGTGAGCTAAATGAACGAGAACAGTAATGAAGTGGGTGAGATCGTTAAGGTTAAGGAGGAGGAATCTAGTAGCAAAAGTCTACAAGGGCAAAAGTTCGTGACAGACAGAAAAGTGGAAGTGATGTTAATACAAATTATGAGTAGTTAGAGTTGTATGTGTTTAAAAGAAGACGTTAGTAGGGTGAAAAATAGTATGACAGAAGACATTAGTAGTATGAAAGTAGACATTAGTAGTAAAAACGGACATGATTAGCGTAAAAAATGAACTGAGGAAAGAAATTACAAAGGAGATTAAGGTAGTCAGCTCTAATCTTTCAGAATTAAATAACAAAGATGAGGCAGTGGTTAAAGACTGTAATAAAAGATAAAGACAAACGTACGTAACACTAATGAGAAATTAATATTGATGAGTAGTGAATGTGTAGAAGAGAGAGCGAATAATATTGAACCATATATGGAAGTGCATCCACTGGATTTCATTAGGGGATATAATGATTTTCCTGAAACTTGGAATAACAACAAGAAAATGTCATTTGTGAGAGGTGTTTTGAAATGGCGTGCTTATACGGATGGGCAGCTCCAGTAGCTGATAGCTGTACTTCATGGCAGAGCTTTGAAAAAGCATTTTTAGTTGAATACTGGACCAGAGAGAAGCAGCAGAGAATAAGGAGTGAATTTTGGGTAGGAAAGAGATTTGACTAGAAAGGGTACTGTGCTAGATTTCTGTCATCTTTCGATAAGAAAATTGAAATATCTGGACAAAGAGGTAGGTACTGAATCAATAATTATGAGTTTAGAAACTTAGTTGCCTCAGAAAGTTCGAGAATTGTTTGTAGCTTCCCCTAGGGATTATACGAGTATTAGTGTTTTCTTGAATTATGTTGATTAAGTGGAGAGTTTGAAGCCATCAATGGAAGATCGTAGGAGGAATTTTGATGACAATAATCAATCAGGGAAAGAATTTGTGGCAAATAGGATGAACAGGACTAATTATTCTAGGAATGCAACGAATGAGTGGATGGAGGATAGCCAGAATTTTTTAAAAGTTTTCTTTGTAATTTATGTTCCATAATCCAAGGGAATAAAACGGTGAAAACGCAGCAGAAGGGGCGGATTCAAACCAAAATGAAAGAGGCTATCTATGCTATTAGCAGTATGAAGATGGGTTGGAAAAAAGTAAGTAAGCAGTATAATGTCCCGAAAATTACGCCAGTGAATTATCTAACATGAAATACGGCACTCCAGAGGAAGCAGCGAGTGTTAAAAGGGGCAGACGTACAGTTTTAGGCAGTACCCTTGAAGACGAGCTTTTCCATTATTATCTTACAATGGAGGCTTCGTTTTTCGGGCTTACTCGCAGTGAAATGAAATGTCATGTGACGAGGGCCTCCCGTCGGGTAGACCGTTCGCCTGGTGCAAGGCTTTCAATTGGACGCCACTTCGGCGACTTTCGCGTCGATGGGGATGAAATGATGATTAGGACAACACAACTCCCAGTCATTGAGCGGAGAAAATCTCCGACCCAGCCGGGAATCGAACCCGGGCCCTTTGGATTGACAGTCTGTCGCGCTGACCACTCAGCTACCGGGGGCGGACGCTTACTCGCAGTGACCTGAGGAGAATGGCTGGTCGGTTGACAGAAAACAATGGCCTCGAACATCCTTTTAATAACGACGTCGCTGGAAGAACGCGGGTTAGAAATTTTTGAAACGTCATCACGCTAAATTATCAGAAAGGTACATCTTACAGGAAGGCCTTTGGTTTCCCCAAAGAAAATACACAGAAGTTCTACAAACTTCAAGTGGAAGTTTACGATAAATGAAAGTTCACCCCAAACAAAATCTATAATGTGGACGAAAGCGGAATCACTGTTGTAAAATCCAAAGTTGCAAAAATTATCGGCCTCAAGGAAAAAAAATAAAAAAAACAAATAGCTGCTTTAACATCAGCAGAAAGAGGAGCTCTTATAACTATTGCCCGCTGTATGAATGCTGCTGGTTCATTTGTACCTCCCCTGGTAATTTTTCTGGGGAAACTCATGAGTGACCGACTGAAGAAAGGAGCAATGCCTGGCTAAATATTTGGAGTGCATCCTTCTAGTTGGATCGAAACCAATATATTCACTCAGTGGTTCCAACACTTCATTGAAAACAGCAAGCCTGTAAAGGAAAAGCCTTTGCTACTGATCTTGGATGGGCACTTAAGATATACACAGAACATTGACCTAATTGATCTGGCGAGAGCAGACCATGTTAAAAATTGTTCAAATTGCTCTGAGCACTAAGGGACTTAACATCTGAGATCATCAGTCCTCTAGAACTTAGAACTACTTAAACGTAACTAACCTAATGCACATACATACCCTGGGGAGGATTGGAACCTGCGACCGTAGCAGTCGCGAAATTCCGGACTGAAGCGCCTAGAACCGCTAAGAGACAACCATTGATTTCAGACAATGCATCAACTTGTTTGGCAAACCAGGCAGAGTCGTTCGATGTAAACAAACCATCGACATTTTCAGCAGCTCAGCCAGAGCCGTTAATTCCAAACAACGTCTTTGGCAGAACAGTGGTTGACTCCACCACCATGTGGTGCCTCACCAGAACGTAGATCATCTACCAAAAAAAAGTCCATTCAACACATTTCCGGTCCCGTGCAACAAAACTTGAACCTCTACTAGGGGACGAAAACGTTGTAGTACTACTGTGATCACTTTCCCGCCCTGCAAAACACAACTGGTTGAAAGTCAGAAAGCTGCAGAAGAAAAAGAAGCTACAGATCAACAGAGACGTGGTCAAGGACAAAAGGGCAGACGCCCTACAAAACACAACTGTTTTAAAGTCAGAAAGCTGCAGAAGAAAAAGAAGCTACAGATCAACAGAGACGTGGTCAAGGACCAAAGGGCAGACGTGGTCGCAGTCATGGTTCCGTATCAGTCAGGTGTTCAAAAAAAGGAAAAGCACCATTAAGAAAGCGACTTCATTTCAAGAGAGAAGACGAAAAATACAAGAATGAAGATGAAGATGCCACCACCTCTAGTGTAACGTCAGAATTAGAAGTCATTCCAGCAGTTACACCTTCCCAAGATGATGAAGATGCTGAGTCTATATTCTATTCTGAGAAGTTTTCATAGGACACAAAAGCAGGGTGGTGGGTCATGTGCCTGATGTGTAGCTTGTGAGCACATACAGTGTGTGCAAGTGCTGAAAAAGACGATTACTTTTGTGACTTCTGACGCTAAAGGCAATGTATTCATAAATTGTTCGATTTTTGTTTTATTTTGAAATTTTTTCTACTTCAAAATACGTACTTGGTTTCATTAAAGCAGTACTTCTAACATTAATTGTGTTGTATGTCATTGTGAAGTCTCTATGAGTCATTTTCATTGCTATTTAATATATTTTAGAACAGCGTCCAAATTAGGCGCCAATTTTTCAAAGAAAATTTTAGATTTCCTTGTAAATTTCTGCAGTAATAAAATTTTCAAACTGTTAAAAATTTCACTTAAACAAGTTGAAAACTAAATGAAGTATATATAGAATAGTCATAAAGATCAAATTTCAGATATTATGTATCAAAAACATAAAAGCAAGACGGGGGCCCACTTTTGTGTACTTTACTAATTAAAAACATTTGGAAGACGAAACACTGGCATTCCTTAAGTATTTATTTGGCTCTATTCGAAAATTGTTAGCTAAGACAGTTCTTCATTAATTCCAAAATAATTTCCGCTTTATTCAGAAGTAGTGTTTGGATAACGATATCAGTTAACTTTCTCGTTTAAACAAATAATACGGCCTAAATCTTGTAGTTGAAGAAACTGTTAAAAGGAATTATTCGATTCATTCACAAAATGTAATGAGTTAGGTAGTAATTGTAGTTTCTGTAAATTAAACATCAGACAATGGTAGTTTCAGTGCCTATTATTGTGACGATATATCAAGGGCCCGATTTTTGGTCCCGAGACAGACAGTTACCGGCCTAGTTTCAGACAACAAACCTGTGTTGGTTAAAGAAATAACAAGTTCATACAATCCTGTGCTTCAAACGTACATCGTCATAAATTTCCTCCCCAAATCAGAACTTACCTTTGATACAAGCAGACAGAATGCCCTTTTTGCCAGTAGTAGTCAGCTATTTATGTATTCCTCGCTCCGTCCGTCATGAGTTATTATGCTGCCTCGGTAAAGGAATTCCTTAGCTTCGTTTACTCTATCTCTGATTTTGCATTCACGTTTATCGCTTTTTATTCATGTTGCATCCCATTGTCTTTGTCTTTCCTAGTTTACTCTTAGTTAATATTCTGCACTCAGTTCACTATTCGTTCTATATTATGTATTCCTTACAGTATTCGATCCTCTGTTACAAAACGCTAAACAACAGCACCACGAAGCCACCCACCAATTTATTTACATCAGGCGGAATTTTTCGTTAATAGTAAATTACATATTTTAGTATACCTCGTGCCATTTGCTGCACGAGTAATGGTCACACCAATACTGAAACCGCATGATATTCACTCAGACTGTTGAAGATATTTCTCGCTGTAAATCAAGTCTGAACAACATACAAATTTTTGCTTGCCACTGCGAGTGTTGCAAAACATTTTGACCAACTTGGCGGGCGCCGATGACCGCCGTCTGAGGCCTCGGGAGGAAATTTTCAAGCAAAAAATTGTTGTGATCTGCACATACAGCAGCGAGCCCCTTCTTGGTCATGAGTGTGAGAAGTTTCTCTATTACTGGCCAATAATAAAACGAAGAAAATGATCGCTGTTGACACAATCAGCTTCACCCTTTTAGGAGACGAACTTCAGTTTAAGATATAGAAGAAATCTGTATTCCGCATCATACTCGCAGCTGTGAATACAGATCACTGGTGGTATTGGCGCTTGCACAACGTTTTGGAGGTCCCGTGTTCGATCTCACCATAGTCTCAGATTTTAACGCGCACCATAAGACAGACGTCCTCAATCTCCGGGAATCCAAGTGAAGAGCACCTGGTATCTCTGAATCACTTTGTAACTCGATGACGATTAGAACATAACAGTAACAGCACCAAATGCAATCTCTGTACGTCATTTACAGAAGAAAGTTATATTCCATGAAGATTCGTGATTGCAATCCGGTTAACGTCAACTTCTTTCCACTTTGTATCGGTTGACTACCATTTGGTGCTTTTTAAAATTATATTTTATGTCGTTACTGATAAATAAGAAATAAAAATGTTGTTAACCGTTTCTGAAAGTATGGATTCGAGAAATTCTTTTTGTGTCACACAGTTCTGTTTCCTTTCTTCCTGATTTTCGCAGTGTTACGGAGCAAGACAATGAATTAATACTACGATACCTTCAAAGTGTTTGCAGTCGTACAGAATTATTAAAATTACATGTTCGTTTTTCTTCTGGTGCCAAAAAAATAGAATACGGTATATAGACGCGAACCACAATGTCTGTGTTTGTTGACCAACGTTATGTCAGGGGGTCAAAGTTAGTAAACTTATCGCTTTAAAAAATCTCGGTGCTTCGAATTATCTTAAACAGATCCTCGTGTGTCTTAGTATTACGTTCGAGAACGCTATCGTATGATTTTTCGTTAATTATTTTACAAAATGCAGATTTGAAACAATCGGTTGTCAACATTTTTAGCTGTGTGAATTAACGTTTGGGAATTACAAACAAGAAGCTGGTTTAAGATTTCCTCTGTCACCTCTACACGTGCTATTAATGAAATTAATTACCACCACAAATGGTAGCTCGGCCCCTCCCGCCGGATGTTCGACTCCTTCCTCGCGCATGGGTGTTTAAAAATGTTCAAATGTGCGTGAAATCTTATGGGACTTAACTGCTAAGGTCATCAGTCTCAAAGATTAAACACTACTTAACTTAAAGTATCCTAAGGACAAACACACACACCCATGCCCGAGGGAGGACTCGAATCTCCGTTGGGACCAGCCGCACAGTCCATACCTAAGTAGTTTGGTCCCTTAAGAATTCACACACATTTGAACATATTTTGTTGCATTAAATATAAGGGAAACTGGCAGGAATACATCATAGCTAGCTGAAGTTGGTCTTCCATTAAATTCAAAATTTTAGTTCTTATGCCTATTATAAGTGTTGAAACCTACGGTCACGACAATCATAATTTAGTATTCACTTTAGAGGAAGTCATCACCAACCCGTCACAAACAAACATTTGTCACTTTACTTGCGCCACACAGAATCGATGGCTGGAAACCACCATGCGACCGGTCAGAAAATATCACAATATAGAGCTTCATAGCAGAGGAAGTGATGCAGGATCCCACCAGTTTGTCTTTCGAAGGCAAAAGTGCTTTTTGTACTAGCCCAGATGGTTAGCCTTTTCCGGTTTGCTTGAACGTTTGACAATCAGGAACAACGAGAAAAATGAACTGTTTCCTACTTTAATTAAGAGATCTAAATTAACACATTTCGTGGTTCCCATACATACAATAAATACGTTTGATACCTATAAATACATATGCTTATGGTCATTCTCTGAAATTATTAAAATCCGCTCCTTGGCGATCCCTCGAACGTGCATTAGAGATGCCTGACTGATCTATTCGAACGGTGGAACCTTAAGGTTTATTGGTGCGTCCATTCACTGACATCATGATATGAGGACTGTGGAAAATCATGCGTATGTTTTGGAAGGTTAAACGACCATATGACATACAATACTGCAGAGCTGTTACCAAATCCGCTAGGGAATTTTACATCGTGTCGTACACAATTGCGTGCATCATTAAGAATGTTGAAAGTACTGTCTCTGAACCTCCCTTGCTTTGCAGTAAAAGAGACTGGACATTTTCTATACACCGCTTTTGCATGAAATTCGCTTTTCCGTAACTCTTAGCATCTATCCAGCTGGTACCTCACTTTTTGTTTCCTGCAAGGTACACTTGAGACCTATGTGACTTGATAATGTTTTGGTAGCTCTGGTTTCTTTTCTGTTATGCTGAGTAACAGACATTAAAGCCTTGCAGTTCACCTTATCTAATAGGCTTGGTGCCAGGAGAATTGTGTCACCGTCTGTACCTCCCGAAATGTCTGTGGCCATAGCTGCGCGTCTTCAATGCACCAGGCAACACTCGATAACAGCTGGGTAGGGGAGGGTAGTGCGATCTGACGAGTCACCATTTTCTCTTTTCTCAAATGAGGTAAGAACCAACAGATCAATGAGTTTATTGGGTATGTACGAGGGCAAGCTGAGAAATAATCTCTCCCAATTTGCTGGTTCTGTTCGCAATATCGGTTGAGGTTTTACATGTCTTGGATATACGTCGGTCGACCTACACGCTTCGCTGACGTAACACTCTACTACTATAGAGTACCAAATCGTAATGTCTAACATTGTGGTGTAGAAGGTAACTACGAGCAGCGTTCAATATGTAAATCAACACATTATTTTTTTCAAAGCAGTTTCGTTTTATGTAGGATTCCTAAACACCACATTATTCTCCCACACTTTTCGCTACCAAACTCTGTTTTTCAGCATAATCTCCATTCCATGCGGCGATCTTAGGGTGCCTCACAGGGAGGGTCTGTATGCCCGCATCGTACGACTCTATTGACTGTAATCGGAGCCATAATCTGGATGGCTTCAATATTCGCTTCATACTCCACGTACTGCTTCCCGAGGAGTGCATCCTTCATTGCACCAAACAGATGGAAGTCTGAAAGAGCGAAATCTGGCTTGTAGGGTGTATGAGGAAGAACAACCTAATGAAGATTTGGGCCCGAGTGTGTCAGCAGTACCAACAGAGACGTTCAGTTGAGTAGCGAGCTGTTTGTGATCCGCCGATCAGCTTGAGTGAGAGTTCAGAAATGTCTCTGAGCACTATGGGATTTAACATCTGAGGTCATCAGTCTCCTAGAACTCAGAACTACTTAAACCTAGCTAACCTAAGGACATGACACACATCCATGCCCGAGGCAGGATTCGAACCTGCGACCGTAGCAGCAGCAGCTTCCGGGCTGAACCGCCAGTGAGTGTGCCCACACATTCAAACGAAGCAGGAGTTACAGCTCAGCGCGGTCAACCGCCGCGCGCGTGATCGGAGAGGTTTGCGCCACCATGTAGCGATGACGACAGAAGCCTCGCTCAATGACTCGTCGTGCTTTTGTTCTCTGCCATGTCTCGGTACACATTCCGCAAGCGCCTATGAATACCTGCGATAATCTGCCTTTCCGTCACAAGAATGTCAGTGGCAGCTTTCTGCTTGAAACGTACCTCCGCTACGGAAGCCATTTTTAACGCTACGTATTTCGCTGCCACCAATAGGAACTACATGAAATTGTAGATGCTGAAGCGGAAATATTCCACAACAAATTCTATATTACAACCGAAATTGGCCGATATGAAAATTAAGTTGCATTAATTATTGAATGCTCCTCATATGTCGGTGCATGAGAAACAGCGAGCTGCAATGAAGTTTCTAACGGCAGCAGCTACTGAAGAGTAGGGCCAACTAAATAGTTCCCATTTTTCTAAATATATGGTGTTTAGGTTGCAATGGTAGCTGTGAATAATATTCACGGCTGCTATTCAACTCCAGTTAGACAGATAAATATAACACTCATTTGCCCATTCATTGGTGAACTTGTCGGCTGCCCATTACAAACCTTTGAACAGCATCTAAAGAAATAGGTCGTCTATAGAAACATTGCCCGCCGCTCGTGGTCTCGCAGTAGCGTTCTCGCTTCCAGAGTACGGGGTCTCGGGTTCAGTTCCCGACGGTGTCAGAGATTTTCACCTGTCCCGAGATGGCTGGGTGTTGTTGTGTCGTCTTCATCATCATCATTCATCCCCATTGCCTAGTACGGAGTGCGGCTCTCCTGCATCGTTCCCCTGAGCCCTGTCAAGAAGCATGGGACTCCATTTCCATAGAAACATTGAAGACAGGGCAACATCCCATATTATGTTTGAGAACAGAGGGATCTTGAACTGGCATCCTGAAATGGATAAAAATATCGCACAAAATTCACTTGAAATTTTGTCATTTAGATTAACAATTCTGAATCTGAATTAATGGGAGACACCGAGTTACTAAATTTGTGTGTCTAAGATGTTCGTTCAGAGCATACGCCAGAACTAATCTCGTCTTTCAGGTTGAGGGTTATTCTTGTTAGTCTAAAATGGGCCACCGAGTGAGCGCTGAATGCTGCAGTTATTCGACATCGTAGTGGCAATGCTGTGGCACTTCTTACATTGCCACCTATTCAATGTCACTTTACAAAGTAAATTTATGTTTTGCGTCGTTATAAGATATAAGGGAAGTAGTTATCTGTTTGCTAACAGATGACTTCAAGAAATTCTTTTGACGATACAATGTCCTCTGTTACTTTTTGTGATGCTATGGAACAACACCATGAGCAACAAAATAATTTCTCAGTAGTGTTACAAACGTATAAGCATTATTTCAATTACATACTCTTCTCTTTTTTTTTGGCAAAAACATAGTTAGCAGTGTATACAAATTCAACATGAATGTGTTGAGAGTAGGACACGAACCTTCAGGTTTGTGTTTGATGATTTGATGAACAGTGTTACTTCAGGTGGTAGGGTTAACAAGTAAGCTTGTCTCTGTAGTTTAATGTAGTTGAGTTCTTTTGCAATTTATCACCTATGTTAGTCCAGGGTGGGTCAAATAAGAGCTCCTGGCGACTGGATACGATTCGGAAATTGTTTCTGAAAGCATTAATGGAAGAGGGAAAGACCTACAGTTACTTCCAAATGGATGGAGCAAATGCCCATACTGCCCGCCAATCATTTACACAGTCTTCACGCCCGACAGTGTTGTTAGCAGGTGTCAGTTTGGTCGTGCCCTTGGATGGCCACACTGGTCACCTTTATGTTGGCAGCCCTCAAGTCCAAGTTGTACCTATAACCCACATAGTCTTCTAGAACTACGGCAGAGCATTTCGGATTATAGTGTAGTAATTCCTTCAGTCCAGCTTCGATCCGCCATCAGGAACGTACTGACCAGGTCTCAATGGTGCCAAAAAATAGTTGTTGCTGACTTTCAACGTATGCTGTAGTGAGCCTTGTACTGTATTTCCTCTCATCGGATGTGTTGCTTTGCACCCTGAAAATCTTTTATCCGGGTCACATTTATCTGCACAATCGAGTATCAGGTCCGAGGATGCAATCGAAAGATTATCATTAAATATTAAAGGTCGATTTTTGGTGGAGCACACTTGATTGTCAACATTTATAGTTAGTGAAACGCTTGCTATAGCCGCTGGGCAGAACAGGCGATTAGGACTGTGGAAATGGCCAAATAAGGTGGCTGTGAGTTTCACTTCAAAATAGTAATTTATTGTAATTTAATAACACATTTGAACCAAAATGGCAATTAGCCGAACCTTTACGAGTTTAAAAATCCAGTTCTTTCACGCCTGAAGGCCTCCAAACCAGAAACCTTAAAAATGAACAAGATAATTTTCAAGTGACTGAAGACACACAGTAAAAATTTAAAATAAAATAATTAAAATATATATGTATATATCACAGCTACGCTGAAAGCATAAAGGCAAAAGAGGATAGAACAAACATAAGCAAGGTGCTATACCAAAGGCTGAAGGCCATAAATTTGAAAATTTTTAGACATATTACAATTATTCTTTTAAGACAGAAGGCCGCAATGTTTTCGCATAAGGGGAAATTTTAAGACTAAGGCTTTAAGCGGCTGAAGGCCAACAGTTCATTCTCCAAAAATCCTAAATAACTTAAACCTTAAAGTTTAAGAGGCTGACAGTGCACTAAATGAATAGATACCACAACGACAGTAACTTTCAGCAATATATCCACATGCCACAATTCAAAATTACTTATAGTGGCTGAAAGCCCTTGATTTACGTAAAACACAAAATATTTTTTTAAACGCTGACTATAACAGATTACCAACAGAACATTGAACACCCATGAAAAGGACAGTAAAGACATTGGCACTAAGACGCCTAGACGGGGGGTGGGGTGGATGGGTGGACCTGCCCTCGAAACATTAACGTTCACTTATATGAGACAGGTGGTGGGCCCAACTACACTTGATCCGTCGGTAGCACAACCAAGACACAGTCACGGACCAACCGATCGAACGACTTGCTAGCCACCAATCGGTACATAAAAACTCAAATACGAAACTGTTGCGGACATGATTATCCACAATCAAATATGTAATAACCTGTCAAACAATACAACATGTTAGCCAACGACAACAGGTGAGGAATGGACTCTGCCTGAAACTGCGTTAGTGGCCAGGGCAGGTAACCGGAACACGAACGGCTACAAGGCAGAAAATTCCGCTGGTGCTCTTGAATTGTAGTGAACCAATATAGCTAATTCCACAGCACGGAGGCTTGATTTCACCACCACACCCACTCGGTGTAGCTCACAGGGAAAGCTCCCCAACAGCGGACCACCTAACGAACGACACAACATAAACGAACGTGGCTTCGGTAGTTAAGACATCACCAACTATAACGTCCTGGCTCGGTGAGCCACGAAGCCCGTAGAGATCGGACAGCATCACACGCGCTCCGACACTACGCAGGGACCGTCAGCGGACTCAGCCGACCACGGTGCGCATGCATAACCTCCCTGGTCCTCACCAACTGACCGACTAGCCTCAGAATGCCAACAACATCTAAAGTAGTTGTCAGTTGAAATAACACCAACTACACAGACAAACAGGCAAACATTTCCACGAAGACCTGAACGAAACCCAACAGCAACTAAGCACGCAAGAACACAAATCGGGACTCTATGCACGCACACACGCACACGCACACACACACACACACACACACACACACACACACACACACACACACACACACATGCACACACACACAGCCGACTCATGTACTATCGGCGAACGAAAACGCGTCGTCCGGTGGAACGAAAGGCCGACAATCCACCGAGACCGTGGCCTGGCTCAAGTGATGCGTGGCGACAATAGTCGGGCGAACCATGTTGAGACGCAGACCTTAGAATTCCAACCCGACAGCACTAGTGCCGCATTTCAACTCCCCGACTGGAAGGTCCAGACTGCGCTCCAGACGCGTTCCATATGACTGGCAGCCCGAACTTGCCACTCGAACTGGCTTACGACCAGGAAGTAATAGCAGTCGAGCAAAGATACTACGATAGGGGAATATCGATGCGCGCTGCCAGCGCCGCTCACGGTCATCAAAGCAGCAACTCAGTGACACCAGTAATTTAAATTAACGTAGTGAGGTGGAAGTACGTTAAAAACAGGGTGTAAAATACATGATGGCTCAATTCCCCCCACCCCTCCCCCTTCCTCCCCGTCCTCCTCTAACTAGAAGCCGAGGGTGATATTGATATGCCGAAATAAATTACATAGCACCTTCTAAAAAGGCACAAGACACCGGCCGAGAAAGGCCTCAAGCGAACACTCCGTCGGACTCATCGCTGTAGAGAAAACACGCCCACGGCCTACCTGACATACCTCCCCTCGGAAGAGACCGACGTAAGACCGGCAAGAGGACCAATTCACAGCCATTGCTAAGCCAGCAACTAAAATAGTGAGATACCCTCTCGGACTTCAACAAGGCAGAGGAAACATGCCCCAGGCAAACCGACATCCCCACTCAGTAGAAGGCACCGAGCTAAGCCTCACAAGATGCGCAAAGTTGAAGGGACTATTTGAGGCTGCCAACGAAGGAGCTACCAGAACTTTTAGACCAGAAGCTAATTGTGACATTCCTGGCAAGACAGTCACAAAATCGTTATAATATATGTACAAAAATAAACATTTATCTGTATTATTATTATTTCATTACTGTATGAATGACCTCAGAAATTAAGTTGCATAGTGCTCAGAGCCATTTGAGCCATTACTGTATTAATTGTTGTAGATTATGTATAAAAGGGAACAACAATTTTTCATTTTTATATTTGTGCAATATTTATGTATCTGTATATCACAAATAACGTCTGTGGTCGGCGAGTGTATGTATCGAAGCAGACATTGATAATTAAAAATATTTACAAAGAAGCATATTATATATCCTATAAATAGTGGAGGTTAGGACATTACTGCCTCTGTCGTCTTGTAGCCGTCGAAGTTGTAAGAGCCGGTGACGCTCGCTTGTATGCTTAGGAAGTCTTCGTTCGTCCTTTGATCGAGAAAGACGCCATTGGATGCTGAGATTTGTAAAAGGTGTGTACTTTCAATTTATGTCGATTTTTCGCATACAGAAATTGTTAAATTACACCCTGTAATAATTTATTGCTAGGATGACCAAGATTTCATTCCACATTCTTAGCCGTTTTCAGTATATTAGGAATTTTTCATGGTACAGAGCTGTGCAGCGATCGCACGACCATTGCCGCCGCAAATTCAATAAATTGAATGAAAGCAGTTTTCCCGTAATATAGCGGGCAGGTAAAGGTACATTAAAATTATCTTTCAGCTTCCTGGAGACTTCAGAGGGAAATTGAGGATTTTGTTAGGTAATTTTTAGGTGGACGTGGGCTGCTGCAATTATGTTATGAGTTACGTAAATAATTCATGAGACATGAAATTTTACTTGTGTGTGATCAAAGACTGCTGTGCAAAATCTGTTCTGGCTGGTAACATAAAAACCAAAATTCAATTTTTTTAATTTCATGCTCTTATGTAAGTCGTGGCAGTTAATAGTGGTCCTATATTTAAGAAAAATAACCTCTGCAGCTTTTACGTTTAGTGAATATAACACACTGTAACTTCCGTACAGGTAATAACAGTAATTTTCAGTGCATTCAGGAGATGAAAGTAGGGAAAGGCAATTTTTAATACCATAATTAGTTACAGTAATGATACCAAGTTCCGTATCTAGCAAGCCAGATCAGTGTTACATAAAAATAATTTGCAGATTAAAAATCGTACGTCCACAGCAGGATATCTTTCAGTGTTGTGCGTATCTGCAGCTACATCTACATCTACATTTATACTCCGCAAGCCACCCAACGGTGTGTGGTGGAGGGCACTTTACGTGCCACTGTCATTACCTCCATTTCCAGTTCCAGTCGCGTATGGTTCACGGGAAGAACGACTACCGCAAAGCCTCAGTGCGCGCTCTAATCTCTCTAATTTTACATTCGTGATCTCCTCGGGAGCTATAACTAGGGGGAAGCAATGTATTCGATACCTCTTACATAAACGCACCCTCTCGAAACCTGGACAGCAAGCTACACCGCTATGCAGAGCGCCTCTCTTGCAGAGTCTGCCACTTGAGTTTGTTAAACATCTCCGTAACGCTATCACGGTTACCAAATAACCCTGTGACGAAGCACGCCGCTCTTCTTTAGACCTTCTCTATCTCCTCCGTCTACCCGATCTGTTACGGATCCCACACTGATGAGCAATACTCAAGTATAGGTCGAACGAGTGTTTTGTAAGCCACCTCCTTTGTTGATGGACTAAATTTTCTGACGACTCTCCCAATGAATCTCAACCTGGCACATGCCTTACCAACAATTAATTTTATATGATCATTCCACTTCAAATCGTTCCGCACGCATACTTCCAGATATTTGACAGAAGTAACTGCTGAAAGCGTTTGTTCCGCTATCATATAATCATACAATAGAGGATCGTTCTTTCTATCTATCCCCTATTTAAAAGGTCAATGTGCATAAAGTTAAAATATTTTCAACTGCAGAAACTAATAGTGAGAATCGTATTTTATCTGTCGTGCTCGCAACATTGAGCAATATAAAGTTAATCAAACTTTTATGTCATATTAACTGCATATAAAGTAAAAAGAGTGTGCGGTGGGTATTGCACTACAATTAGGCGCCCAGAAGCGCCGGGCCCGAATGAGCAGTGGCCCCGAAAGAAAAAAAATGTTAACAATTTGGTGTTTTTTCTTTCTGAATAGTTGATGTATTTTGTAGCAAATGCAATATATTAATGCATGTATAATTCTTTCATGAAATCTGCACCACTGCGAGCAAACTGAATGAGTAAAATTGATTATACAGAGCAATTGCAACAACATAGCCTGGAGCTACCAAAATCGGAACCAATGCAAATTAACGGTAAGAGTACAGTGTAGTTGTCCTGTCACTAGAGTAAGAATTTCTGTGAAGTCATCTCGTGTCACTAGTGGTGTGTGTGTAGTTTAAAGATAGTTGTTTGTGATAGGGCAGAGTTTGAATGTAGATAGAATTTTTCCATTGAGTAGTGTATTGTGTAACAGTTCATATATTTTGTGTCCAACGAGTAAGACGATAAATACTGTACCCAACTTCAAAGCCATAAATATGGTCAAACTACGTAGGCAACGCACAGGCAACGTGGATATTTAGGAACATGAATTAATTAACCAGTGCAGTAAATGTAGAAGCGAGTGCTTTAGACAATACAAGCAATCTGTTTGAGGAAATACCCCGTGAAATTGTGGGCGCGGGGGCACAGGAAGTGTTGCCACCGTCCACCAGCGTCCTGGCAGACTTACAAAAAGTAGTAGTACAACCACCAGCAGATCAGGAATCAGATATTAGTAATCTGTCTGGTGGATATTCGATTCAGGCTATGTTTGAGCACATGCTAAATTATCAGGCGAAACTATCGCAACAGCAAGCGGAAAAAGGCAAACAATTGGATTTTTTTTTCTGCCAGCAAGCCGAGCGGAACCGCCAGCAAGCAGAGCTTGATCAACAAGTAGTACAGTCCTTAGAATCCGTGCAAAAGGAGATAGGAAACCTGAAACAAACATATGAGTCATTACCTAAGGCTGTACAGGAGTTAACTGCGCAGGTAAATAATCTGCAGTTAGCGAATACTAATATTCTAAATGAAACAGGCATTTTAGCTAACCGAATCGAAAAATTGTTGAACAAAAATTGAACAAACGAGCTACTAAAATTGAGACATAATTTAATTCTTGGTTAGAATTGAAAGATAATGAAATCGAGAAAAAGACTGATGCAAAGACGATAGCAGCTTTTGACCATAAGGACTCTCAATCTTTTAGCTTTGTAATAAACAGCCAGGTACAGAGTGATGTTCATACTATCAAAAAATACTAAGTGCAGGTGTTCCTCATTGGCAGATGAATATAGCTAAGCAGATATGAGACTTGGAAAAAGGTTTAGCCGAAAATGAAAATGTGCCCCAGAAACAAATGTATTGGGCAACGCACAGACGTATGTGCGACGCAGTAATGACGAGTGTTACTGCGAGAATGCGCAGGTCAGAGCAGGCAGCCTATGCACCAAGCGCAAATGCGTACAGTTCCAAAATATTGGGCGAAGAAGGTCTAATTAAGAAAAGATCATTCCAGACTTTCAGTACCGAACCAAAAAGTCAGTACATCCGGTAGTGTTTATTAAAAGTTTTAGGAACATCTTGCCAAGCTCATGGAATGCAGCGCAGAAAATACAATATGTAATGTCCTACTTTCAGGGTGACGCAGCATTATGGGATACTGAAGTAGTGGACAGCTTGCTGACGTATACAAATTTGAGAAGGCATTTTTAGCCAAATATAGGTCGCCTTGCATCCCAGAGCGATTTAGGAAAGAGGTCCATGATCCTCAACCTTATTCAAATCGTCTTGGAAACCTGAGACGATATTTTGAAAAATACATTAACAAGACGCGCTACTGGGGCGAACCCATATCATCGACCGACATTATTAGGCTACTTAAATCTCATTTACGTACCCACATTAAGGATAGGTAAATCACGTTCCCGAAAACGTTGTGGAACATTTCCTGTCAGCACTAGATTCGATTTCCCTAATACAGGAAGACGCGAAGTCAGCGTGCGAACACGCAAGGAATAATGTCTCAGGATGCACAAACGGTAGAAACCACAACCATGGATATTGTGGGGTCGGTGGCAAAAGACATGAATATCAGCCGAGTAATAGCAACAACCGAAATCAAAATGGTTACTGTCAGCGGTCAAATAATAAAAACGTAGATATAACCATCGATACGATTCCAGACAAACCGGGGCCAACCGCTGCGCGATGTCAATGGCACGACAATCATAATCACCGACCGAACCAAGACCGACAAAATAACGAGAGGTACGATAACAGACCACGACAGCAAAACGCACCTATCGCGCAACAGTGGCGGCCTGCAAATCAAAATGTTCATATTATAGATGTCACGGACAACAACCGTCCAAGCACCTCGCACAATAATAGTTCAACAAACTAGAATCAGCCACGATATGCTCTCCGTCGCTGGCCGTGGGGTGAAGAGAGAGCCTCATAAATGATAGTATACATGGATTCAAAATGCTACGTTATAATGGAGCACGACTTCGTAACAGATCCATACGAATGTGAAAAGAATAATAATGAAAACGTACAAGCAATCTTAGAAGCAAAATTCTGCAATGCTGCTGTAAACATAATCATTGACACAAATGCCACGGTCAGTGTGATGAGTGCAGAACTGTATGAAGCACTTGGGAATGGACGAAATATACCGACTTTCCCAGTGAATAACTGCAAGGTGTCTGGAGCCATAAGCACACAAAGCCAGTTAATTAAGCGCCAGGTGCAGGTAGAAATTTGTAAAGAGGGCGAAGCAATAGTGAGCACGTTCTTCGTTGTAAAGGGGTTAAGGGTGGCCTGCATTCTGGTAGCAGAGTTTCTCGGTGAGAGGGACGCAGTAATAGACCTCTCCACAGGAAAACCAAGCATACTTAATATAGGCAGAAGGGTTGAATTGTCAATGATGCGATCGAAAGAGGCACTTGTGCCATGTTGTAACAGAATAGATATCAAGGGTAGGAACCCGTGTGTATTGGGAAAACATATCAGCAACGACACATTTTTACCATCCCAATAAAGAAAGTAATGATTTTGAAGTAACTGTAGGTGCATTCAAGAATAAAGTCAAAGAATCTTAAAGTTTAAATAATACCCTAATACTACAGCTAACGAAGCTGCTGTCAGAATATACAATGGTATTTTCTGAAAGACCAGGATTTCAAATGGTTCAATGGCACTGAGCACCATGGTACTTAATATCTGAGGTCATCTGTCCCCTAGAACTTGCAACGACTTAAACCTAACTAACCTAAGGATATCGCACACACTCATGCCCGAGGCAGGATTCGAAACTGTTACCGTAGCGGTCGCGCGGTTCTAGACTAAAGTGCCTAGAACCGCTTGGCCAAAATGGCCGGGGACCAGGAGTAATTAGGGGTTACAACTAACAGGTAGAGGTGAAAAGCCACAAAACCCATCCCAAGATCGAGGAGGGGAGCAATGGCGAAAGGTTGTAAATAGTAGCCGCAAAGAAATTTCATATTTGTGTCTTAGAATATAAGAGTGTTTAGTTATAAGTATGAATTTGTGTATATTCAGTTCTGAATATCAAGACAGGAAAGAGTGTACACGGTGTGAGCAAGTCTCACAAGAAATTGTAATAATGTGCTAGACAAAGACTTGCCAACAGACAGATCAGTGTTAGAAAAAAAATTCATGCTCACCAGTTAGTGAAAAATTTGTGGTGGAAGAAACGTTAAACAGTTTATGGAGTCATTTTTCACTACTATGTGTGCAGAGAATTGAGGATTAATTTGCGTGTAGTAATATAATATATTTAACTGTATTAGGTTAATGTTTGCCTCGAGAGGATATTTATTTGAATGAAAGTAACTTTGAGTGATAGGATGATTAGTTATACAGTATTACCACCAAAAAGAGAGTCACGGACCGACCGACCAAACGACTTGCTGGCCACCAATCGGTACATGAAGACTCAAAGACTAAACTGTGACGGACGTGTTTATCCACAATAAAATATGTACTGAGCTGTCAAACTACACACCATGTTTGACAGCGACAACACTTGAGGAAAGGACATTGCATGAAATTTCGGTAGTGGCCTGGGCAGGTAACCGGAACACGAACAGCCACAACGCAGAAAATTCCGCTGGTGCACTTGAATTGTAGTGAACCAATATAGTTAATTCCACGGCACGGCGGCTCGATTTCACCACAACACCCACTCGGCGTTGCTCATAGGAGTAGCTCGTAACAGCGAACACCCTAACGAACGACACAACATGAACGCCAACTACATAGCCAACCTGACAAACACTTGCACGAAGACCTGAATGATACCCAACAGTAACTAAGCACGCACGAAGACAAGTCGGGAGTCGATGAAGACACACACACACACACATCCACACACACACACACACACACACACACACACACACACACAGCCGACTTATGTACGATTAGAGAGCCTAAACGTGTCGTCCGAAGGGACGACCGACCGACGATCCACCACTAGCGCGGCCCGGCTCAAGTGATACGTTGCGCCAATGGTCGGGCGAGCCATGTGGATTCAGACCTCACGACTCCAACACGACTGCACTAGTTCTGCAATGCAACTCCCCGACTGGCAGATCCGGACTGCGCTCCAGACGCGTTCAATCTGACTGGCAGCTCGAACTCGCGACTCTAAATGGTTTACGACAAACAACGACCGGGAAGTAATAGCAGTCGAGCAACTCAGTGACCCCAGTAATTTAAATCAACGTACTGAGGTAGAAGTAGATAGAAAACAGGGTGCAAAATACATGATGGCGGGAACATGAGCCACCTACGGCTCAGTTACGTGGGTTAATACTTGGTAATGGTAGGACGCAAAAGGTATATTTTTGACACCGTCATTTCGTAAATTATTAAATTCGTTTCCTTATTAAATGTGCTCTCTTCACGCTTTAATGATTAAACTAATAAGCTGCGACGATAAAACATTTAACTTATATTTGTCCTCGCCTTAAATTACTATAAAGTCGTTGTCATGCGTACCACACGTATTACAACCTTTCGAGAGCACACCTAGAATGAAATCTTCACATTCTAGAAAACCGCTTGCTACCCCCCACATGAAACAGTTATCATTCTAGCGCCTGACAGAGCTGGTGGCTTTCAAAATTGCTGCGCTCTCATCCCCAATATTGTTTGTTCAGTGGTATGTAGAGCTTCGTACCAGAGACTGTATAGCAGAATGTCAGGAGTCTGTCCCGCCAACGTAGTTGTACTGTTAATACTATTCTGGAAGATTAGCAATTTTCGTGTTACTTAACGCTTCACAGTCAGGAAAAACTTGGAAAATTATCTGCTGCTTACCGCAACGACGAGAACTAAATAAATACATAACATAGTTCTCATGTGGTCATAAAATAATTTTAATAACGACAGAGAAACAATCTTGTGTATTTTGTATTAATCTCCTCTGCAGTTGTTGTTATTGCCTTCCTAGTAACTCACAGTATGCCATCAGAAATATTTGAATAATGTATTCGAAAAGTGGTATCTCAATTCTCATTGGTGTCTATGTGTGGGGAGAGCTTAAAATGTCGTGCGAAAAGTAAAATTACACATCAGTTACTAAATCCATTTGTGAAACGCTACATTGGATCCTGCAAAAAATGTGCTGATTATGAAGAATGTTATTATTACTGGTTGTCATTCTAGTACATGACAATTTTCCTTTCTTGTTTTATGGTAGAAGGAACTTGACATTTTGTTAATCGGTTTTTGCTTCTAATTCTTCTTTTGTTATCTCTTTTGTCATTACAGTGGGTATCTCATTTTTCATTCCTCTGAGGTACAGTGTGGACAAAAGCGAATTGATAATATGATGATAACGAGGTGCCCACTGGTCGGTTATGCTGTGTAACAAAGGAAGAAACTTTGCAGTTCGTCATAACTGAGTGATGAGGGAGCTTACTAATTAGATCACCTACTACACTTGACAACTTACGACGTACAAAGCATTCGGTTCCGATCTGTTGGCCGAGAAATCAATAGGAGTTCATTATCATGCTCCTCAAACGGTTTCAGTACATGTCTCATCCCATCAGGCGGATAGTTCTCGAAGATGTCATCGACGTCGGAGAAGACATCGAGCATAGAGCGATGCAGGTGTTTGACAAAAATGTTCACGTATTCGTAAACTAATAATATGGAGTTTTCGCTTAATACCATAATGGTATATCAGGGGGATGTCAGCTCCAATATAAAACTGCCCCTACCGGCCTCTGTGGTGCAAATTTTACTTCAAGCATTAATTTGCTGGGATAACCGGACCCGAGAATCGACTTGGTGTAAGACGAAAGGTTCGTTCAACCTGGTGACACGGTTCTGCTCGTCCTTGGTTCCACGAATGAGTCGATCACTCCTTGCCCATTGCATTCCTAATGACGCTGTAGTCAGGCGAAAATAGGAACGTGTAGTGGACACTGCTCAGAGCTGCTACCGGAATGCTTCTAAACAGTTTACCTTCAATCAGTGAAGTACTCTGTCGTCAGGTCTACCACAGGTCACTGCTTATCTTGGTTATCAGAGCGGGATCTACTCCGACTTTCGCGTTGTGTAATGATGCGTAAGTGTCCATCTCCTTGTCACCACCTTGAGTATGTTTTCAACGCCTTACACCACTCATTGTAGAGGCTAGCAACAGTAGCACAGCAGCACCAAGTCATGGGACCATACGCCAACAAGTCACACTCATTCTCGCAATGGACGATGCTCATAGCGTTGGGGCTCAATAAAATTTTACATTAATTACAACTTTAGAACTCTCCAGTTCTTATGGGCTAAGGAAGTTATTCGAGAGAGGCTGTTACAGTGTTGCGGTTGATAATAGAAGCAGACTGAAGAAAAATCAAGAACATTACACAGGATTTGTCGACCTCGTAAATGCATTTGACATTGTAAAATGGTGCTAGATGTTGGAAAACCGGAGGGAACTGTGGCTGATAAAATTGCTCTCCGCAATGACAGCGAAAAATATGACAAGATTAAATGAAACAATAAGTTTACTGTTACCAGTCACTGTTTATTTGTTTCCACGACGCGTTTCGAAGGTTTAAACCTCCATCATTAGGTGGATATACCTCAGTTAATATGGCATTTGTGTGTTTGTGTTGTGTTACGATTTCTTTGGAGGAAGTTGTGACACTGTCTAGTGGAGAAAACAAAACAGTGTTTCAGAACTTGGACTGTTTTGACAAAAATTGAACTTGTATCTAGCAGTAAACATAAATTAAGTAAGATAAAGTACCTCCAGTGGTCACAGAATCCTTTCACAGTCGTAACACATCACATGAACACTATCATATTGTATAAACAGATAATTTGTTTATACAATAAACAAATAATTTGTTTATACAATAAACAAATAATTTGTTTATACAATAAACAAATAATTTGTTTATACAATATGATAGTGTTCATGTGATGTGTTACGACTGTGAAAGGATTCTGTGACCACTGGAGGTACTTTATCTTACTTAATTTATGTTTACTGCTAGATACAAGTTCAATTTTTGTCAAAACAGTCCAAGTTCTGAAACACTGTTTTGTTTTCTCCACTAGACAGTGTCACAACTTCCTCCAAAGAAATCGTAACACAACACAAACACACAAATGCCATATTAACTGAGGTATATCCACCTAATGATGGAGGTTTAAACCTTCGAAACGCGTCGTGGAAACAAATAAACAGTGACTGGTAACAGTAAACTTATTGTTTCATTTAATGTCAATAACAGTCACGGTAAAGCCTAACCTAAAAATGTTCGCATTTAAAAATATTACAAGATTACTGAAAGATTTGAAGGCAAATAAATCACTAAGCCCGCATGGAATCCCATTTCGATTTTACAAAGAGTACTCTACGCACAGGATCCTCATCTAGGTCTACTCAAAGTCCCAAGCGACTGCCAAAAAGAACGGGTGACTCCAATACATAAGAAATATAAAAGAACGAACTACAAAATTACAGACCAATATCCGTTATATCTGTTCGCTACAGAATCATCTAACATATTCTCATTTCGAATTTAATAAACTTTCTTGAGACTGAGAAGCTTATGTTCCCGAATCAGTGTGTTTTTAGAAAGCATCCCTCTTGCGAAATCAGCTTGCCCTTTTCTCAGTTGATATGCTGATAACTATTGATGAAGAGCAACAAGCAAACTCCATATTTGTATGTTCCCGGAAAGCATTTGACACGGTGCCCCATTGCTGGCTGTTAACGAAGGTACGAGCAAATGGAGTAAGTTCATATATATGTGAATGCCTCGAAGACCTTAAGTAATAGAACTCAGTATGTCGTCCTCGACCGCAAGTGTTCATCAGAGACAAGGGTACCGTCAAGACTTCCTCAGGGAAGTGTGATAGGACCGCTATTCTTCACCACTGATTTGACTGATAGGAAGGGCACTCATATGATGCCCAGACAATTGTTTGGTGATGCTACCATGGTGTACGGTAAGATGTCGAAGTTGAAGGACTGGAGGAAGCTACGAGACGACTTCGTCAAAGTTTCCAGTTGGTGCTATGAATGGCTGCTTGAATTAAAAGTGGAAAAATATAAGTTAATGCGGAAGAGTAGGAAGATCAAACCTGTCATGTTCTGATATAGTATTATTAGTGTCCTGCTTGACACAGTAAAGTCTTTTAAATATCTGGGAATAACGTTGCAAAGCGATGTGAGTGGAACGAGCACAGTAGAACTGCTATAGGAAAGGTGACTCGTCGACTTCGGATTATTCGTAGAAATTTAGGAAAGATTGGTTCACCTGTAAAAGAGACCGCATACAGGACGCCGGTGAGACCTATTCTTGAGTACTGCTCGAGTGTTTGGGATCAGTACCAGACCGAACTGAAGGAATTCAGAGACGGGCTATTATATTTGTTACCGACAGGTTCTAACAACACGTAAGTGTTATGGAGGTGCTTCGGGGAAAAAGGGAATCCCTGAGGAAAGCCGTCGTTCTTTTCGAGAAACACTATTGAGAAAATTTACAGAATTGGAATTTCAAGGTAACCGCCGAACGATTCTACTGCCGCCAACATACATTGCACCTAAGGACCACGAAGATACGATAGAAGAAATTTAGGGTCATACGGAGGCATATAGACAGCATGCGAGTGGACCAGGAAATGAAAGACAAGCCGTGGTACTGGGTATCTTCTGCCACGCACCATGTGTAGGCTTGCGGAGTATCTATGTAGATGTAGATGTCGGTGTAGATGTAGATCCGTTGAACTGACTGAAAATCTGTTGAGTACAGAGTATGAATGAAGAGTAAATCGATGAAAGACGAAAGTGATGAGATGTAGTGGACATGAACACAGCGAGAAATTTATTAGAATTGTTGATCACGAAGTAGATGAAATTAAGGAACTCTGCTGATAGTAAACTAACCCATGACGGGCGAAGCAAGGAGAAAATAAAACGCAGAGTAACAATGGTAAAAGGGGCATTATTGGGGAAGAGAAGACTATGATATCAAACATAGGTGTTGATTCGACGAAGAAATTTCTGAGAATGTGCATTGAGAGCACAGAACTGTATGGTGGAGAGACGTGGACTGTGGGGAAACCGGAAGAGGTGGGTATGGAAGTGTTTGAGATTTGGTGCTGCAGAAGAATCCTGAAAATTAGGTGGACTGAGAAGAAAACGTAAGTAATGAGGAGGTTGTCTGCAGAAATGGCGAGGAAATGAGTACATCGAAAACAGTGACAAACATAAGCAAAAGGATGTTACGCCATCTGTTAAGACTGGCGAGAGTAACTTCTACGGTACTAGATGGAGCTCTAGAGTGTAAAAACTGTAGCTGGAGACAGAAGTTGGAATACACCCATCAGATACTTGAGGATGTAATTTACAATTGCTAATCATAGATAAAAAAATTCCCAGAGGAGAGGAATTTGTGGTGGACTACATCGAATCACTCAGAAGACTATTAACCTAAAAAAATGGCACCTAGCCTGTTATTGAAGCATTTTTTATGAAAGGCGAATTTCTCCTCGCAGGGATGTGAGGATCTTTTCGCAATGGTGTTGATACCTGTTCTTCATCTTACGATCTTGGGTCTGCATGTGCTAAACTACGGGAACATGACACTCCAAAACAAGCACTTTAAAGCCAGCAGTATTTGAATAAAAATACTAAAACTGTACTTCCTTGTTGAGCAGCCAACTGTGTAGACACCATAACTATTTGTGCAATGATTTTAGTATTCTCTGCAGAGCAGAAATTATCTGAGCTTACAAACAATTATACAGGGTATTTGTAGATCTTAACGAAATTTATTATCATCTAGGTGAAAAATTCCTTACCTATAGGGATGGGAATTAGTTACACGAGTGGGTAGATGGTCAATGAACCCACCACCTACGTTCTATCACATATGGGAATCTCAAAGAAGCGAGCATGGAAGACGCGGACGGAGACGGGATAGGTGGCGCTAGATGGGAGTGTGAAACGGCCGGGACGCGTGTCGACATAGTTCGCGCAGCTGCGATAAAAACTGCGTCCTTGTGGCGCAGTGATTACTACAATTCCCTGGTAAGCAAGAGATCCTATTTCCTAAGAGGGAGCGAAACATCTTGTCTCACTAGAGCGCTTTGATAGTTTAGTTTTTGAATCTCTGCTAGCTACTGTAATTTATTGGACACAGTTCTTGCATTTTCGTCACTGTCTACAGCAAAGATCCATAGCGCGCTTCGACAGTCGTCCGTTTGAATGTTTTGATACCTAGCAGCAAGTGATCACTCGTTGCAATTAGTCAGTGGGCTGCAGTACCCGACGGAAACAATAGCAACGACAGGGAAGTAACCGATTTTGTGACATTTTACGATTTCGTAACCATGAGCGAATCATAAAGTTTCTTCTTTGTGTTTAATGGTTTACCGTCTTCAATTTTTGTTTGGTAATTGAATATGTAATAGACACAGTTCTCGCTAATTCGATTGCGTCGGAAAGTAAGCCACTTGTGACATATTACGAGTTCCTAAGTGGAAGCGAATTACTTAGTCTCACCTGAGTGCTTCAGTTTTTGAATTCTGCATTTTAATCTAATTTATTACACAGAATTGTTGCTTTTTAAAAGCTACCTATAGTAGAGTTGCATAGCGAGTATCGATAGTTCTTTGTTAATGTACATTGTGTAATTTTCAAGGTCTTCAGTACGGATAGGGATTGTGGTCGCTGTGTGCAGATGCGAGCAGTGTTGGTGAAACTTTCCTCTCAGCTCCAGGCTGTGTTGGCTTCGGTTAGACAGCTTAAGGCTGCAGTGGATGGGCGTCACTCTTGTTGGCCCACAGTGGTGATCCAACGGATGTCCTGCACATCCCACGAGTCCACCAAGCGGTCAGCATTGTTGGCCAGCCCAATTCCGCTCACACTGGTTAACCCCTCACCTGTGCACCAGTGGGAGGTCTCCTCAGGCCGCTGCAGGTGGAGAAAAACTTCTCAGGGGCCGAACATATGGCCTCCATGGTTCGTCTGACTAACAGGTTCCAGTTGCTACCTGTGACTGACACTGTAGCTCAGCCAGATGCAGTTGCTTGTCCTGTTTCAGAGAAAACCTTTCAGCCTGCAAGATCCAGGCAGTCATAGAGGGTGGGTTTATTCATAGTTTGGGGCTCAAATGTTAGCACGTTAGGGGATCCTTAGGGACATGGGTACCACAAATAGGAAAAAGTCATTGTGCAGTCCAAGAGCACACAGGGTGGAGTTATTACAGACGTGGAAGAGGTGCTTCCTTATACACTAAAGACCAAAGGGAGGAGCCAAGTAAAGGTGGTGGCTCACGTTGATACCAATGGCGTGTATCGCCTTCGACCGATGTGGCTATGGTAAGTGGTAAATGGTAATGGTTGCCAGTTTCACTTGCGAGATGAAAGCAGAGCTCACCATTTGCAGCACATGATCGATTATGGACCTCTGGTACAGAGTCTAATGGACGGTCTGAATCAGAGGCTCAGACAGTTCTGCGACCAAGGAGGCTGCAGATTCATCGACTTGCGCCATGAGGTGGTGGGGTTTCGTGTTCCGTTTAATTGGCCTGGCACCCATTATACGCAGAAGGCTGCGACACGGGTAGCAGGGGTTGTGTGCCATAGACTGGGCGTTTTTTTTAGGATAGATGGCAAGTCGAACAGATGAACAACGTAGACCTAGGGATCGCCCATATAACAGTCGTAAATTGTCGTAGTTGTGTTGGGAAAGTACCAGAACTCCAAGCGCTAATAGAAAACACAGATGCTCAAATCATCGTGGGCACTGAAAACTGGAGAAAGGCGGAAATAAGTTCAGCCAAAATTATTGCCATCAATGTTGCTACTAGAAGTTAATCTTGTAGCTATACAGATGTACAGAATTCCTGTCAGTTAGTATGGAAAAGAGGTCATTCTTGGAAACCAGGATAAAATAATAGTTGGATCCTGTTGCCGACTTCCTATCTCAAATGGTACAATTGCTGAAAGGACACTTGAGTTTCATTTCAAACACGCAATCAAACGATTATAGTTGTTTGTGACTTCAGTTCACCATCGATATGTTGGCGAAAATATAAATCCGGAGGTGCTTATCAAACATCATCCGAAAGTGTGCTAGACACATTCTCCGAAAACTGTTTCGAGCGGTTAGTTCATGAGACTATTCGCATAGGTGGTGATAACGCACTTGACCTCTTGGCAACAAATAATCATGAGCTGATAACTAGCATCAAAATGGATAAAGAGATTAGTGAACACTGGGTTGTCGTAATGACATTGAATACTGCAACTACTAAATCCTCCAACAACAAACGAAAGATGTACCTATTCAAAAAATCAGATAAGCGTACGTTTTATTCCTTACTGAGAAAAGATCTCCAATCATTCCAAATTAACAATGTAAATGTGGACCAGATGTGGGTTGAAACCAAAGAAATAGTATGCATAGCAATTGAGAGATTCGTACCAAGTAAATCAACAAACCTTGATGCTGACCCCCTTGGTAGACAGAACGGGTCAGAACACTGTTGCAAAAACAACGAAAAAGCGTGGGAAACTGAAACTAACGCAAAATCCCCAAGATTGGTATTCCATTACGTAAGCTCTAAATTTAGCGCGGACTTCAATGCGAGATGCTTATTATAGTTTCCACAAGGAAACTTTGTCTCGAAACCTGGCAGAAGAATCTAAGGAGTGTCTGATCGAGTGTATATTAGCGGCAAGACACAATAGCAATGGAAGTACTATTGAATATAGTGCTGCCAAAGTACAGTTACTAAGCACATCCTTCCGAAATTCCTTAACCAAAGAAGATGAAGTAAATATTCCAGAATTCGAATCAAGAACACTTTCCAACATGAGTTAACTAGAAGTAAATATTTCTGGAGTAGGGAAGCAGTTTAAATAACTTAATAAAATCAAGCCTTTCGCTCCTGACTGTATTCCAATTAGGTTCCTTTCAATGTTGAAGCAATATTTCCATACTTAACCGTCATATAAAACAGCTCGCTCTATGAATGGTCCCTATCCAAAGACTGGAAAGATGCACAGGTCACACCAATATTCAAGAAAGGCCATAGGAGTAATCCACCAAGTTAAATTCGTGTATCATTAACGTCGATTTGCTGCAGGGTTTTGGAACAAAGACTGCGTTCGAACATCATGAGTTACCTCGAAGAGAACGGCCTATTGACACAAAGTCAACACTGATTTAGGTATCTCGTTTTTGTGAATACAGCTAGCTCTTTATCCACATGAAATGTTTAGTGCTTTTTTAAAAGGGATTTCAAATTTATTCCGTATTTCTAGATTTCTAGAGCGCTTCTGACACTATACCTCACAAGCGAATTTAATCAAATTGCGTACAGTTATCGACTGGATTCGTGATTTCCTGTCAGACAGGTTACATTTCGTGGTGCCTGGCAGGGGGTCATCGAGTAAAACAGAAGTTACTTCTGGAGCTCTACAAGATAATGTTTCAGGTCCTCAGCTGTTCCTTACCTACATCAACGATTTAGGAGACAACGTGTTCAGCTGTTTTAGGTTTTTTGCAGATGATGTTGTTATTTATCATCCAGTAAAGTAATGAGAAGGACAATACAAGTTTCAAAACGATCTGATATATATATATATATATAGCCCTAAATAATGAAAAGTGTGAGGTCATTCACTTGAGTGCCAAAAGGAATTGGCTAACCATCGGTTACACCAAAAATCAATCAAATCTAAAGGCCGTAAATTCAACTAAATACCTAGGTATTATAACTACGAAGTTAAATTGCTAAGAGCGCAAAGAAAATGTGGGGAAGAGGAATCAAAGACTGCGATTTATTGGCAGAATACTTAGAAGATCGAAAGATCTACTAAAGAGACTGCATCCAATACGCTAGCGCGTCCTCTTTTGGAGTACTGCCGTGTGATGTGGGATCCTTTCGAGACAGGGTTAACGGAGTATATCTAGAAAGTTCAAAGAAAGGCAGCACGTTGGCACTATCGGGAAATAGTAGGAGAGATTGTCACGGTCACGATACAGGGTTTGAAATGGGCATCTTACAAAGAAAGGCGTTTCTTGTTGCGCCGGGATCTTCTCGTGAAATTTCAGTCACCGTATTTCTCCTCGAATACGATAATATTTAGTTGACGCCCAACTGCATAGGGAGAAACTACCATCATAATAAAATAAGGAAAACCGAAGATACTGCCGATGCAGCTGACTCATAGTTCCTTCTATTTCCTTCCCCCCAACCCCCCTTCCACTTCCAGTTTATATAATTCTTTACCTCATAGAGTCACCATCTACATTCTTATTTGGCCGCGTCAGAATTATTTTACCTTCAATAAGGGAATCGGGAAACAAGTCAGCTGCAATTCCACCAACAGTAAGTTTCGTATTTGCTCTCTGTACCTTTCTTGATGTGGAGGAATTCGTCACATAATTGCTGCCATTTCGTTCTGCTATCTACTATTATAATTGTTTGCTTAAAACAGTGTCCATTTCCTCGATTCAATCAGAGGGGAAAGTATGTGGACCAGCTCTGCGCAATGTCTTCAGCAGCTTGTTGTTGAGGATTATCTTTTACATAAAGAAGATAAAACTAATCTAGATTCGACTTCATTTTGAATTTCTTTGAGAGGTATCCCCCAAACGCTAATTTCCAGTTTCTCTACGCATGTATGTATCACTAGACTCCCATGAAACGTCGATGCTTTGTATTGAAGAAGTGTAACAAACGTAATAATTAAAAAACATGTAATGTCCAAAGCGCCCCTTGTATTGATACAAACTGTGAATTCCTCACATGGAAATGCTCAAGTGATTTGTACATGTCACTTTCAGAAGCTGGCAACGTAGAGCGATAAACGTCGATGTACTGCACACGAAATAGTTGCCAAGCGTTGTGTGCTGCTTACTGTTGTAGCCGAAAGCAATAAATGACGCTTTCTCTCTGTATATGGGACTGACCCTTATGAAATTACAGACGGACAGCATAAGGCCTATGATATCAAGCTATCCCCCCAATCAGTAGGTGTACTAACGATATATGGTTAACACTGAAGAGAGATATAGTAGTCTTAAGCCTAACATCGCATTCTTTTATCTAGCGGGCAGAGCCATTTACATCAAAGGAATCCCGAAGCTTCGTCTGCATGGTGATATCGAGGCGGAAGCCCTGTATCCGCACTTATCCGAGTCTGCAATAGGCATGCGGAAGCCTCCTTGGACTTCCAGAACGATAAAGTATTGTTTTCTACGATGCGTCACGCTTCAAGCTGCTGTTTTGGCTGTTTGTGTTGTTGCGGTATTCTTGAGAGATTTAACTGACACATGCTACGTCATATAATTTGCGATTCCATAGTATCGAAAAGTCTACATATTGGGCGTATTCCTCGCTCGTACTAGCTCGACCACACCATGCTCTGGAATAGTGTGTACGAGTACGAGTTCTCGAAATCGGCAGGCTGTAGACGAATGAGGCTCCGTGAGCAGCGCATAGGCCGCCATACGGTTCCACATTGTCATCCATAAAAATGAAGTCGGGGCCGAAAGCACCCGTAAATGAAGCACCTGGCACTCTTCCACAGTAATGTTGGACCCCATACACCATAACACGTGGACCACGAAAACGAAAGTATTTGGCGATGCTGGACGCACCCTCATATGGCGAAAGGTGGGGAAACGTAACGTACCAGGGAGCGTTGATTTCTCTTGAAGCAGCTAACGTTACTAAATCGTGTACGTCGGGTGGTATCTTGTGCTATGTTTGAAACTTTTTTTGTTGTTATGATTTTGAGTAATGATTGTATATCAACTTCACCAACATGTTTGTCGAAGAAGTGATAATCATGCGGAGAATTTTGACTAAATGTACAGAATCCTTCACAAGCGAGTGTATCTTTCCTAATCTCTTAGACAGGCATTACGACAACAGAAAGTTGGGTGAGTGGAGTCCATTTTCAGTAGGATAAACTGGGCATTTTGTCTAGCCTAAGTTTTACATTATTGATGGAACAGGTCTAGTGACTAACGTATACGACGATCGCTACTAAACGAAACACACTCATGCTCATAAATTAAGGATAATGCTGATATTTGGTGAAAGAACGCTCCGGTTGGCGGTTTTAATCACCTCGGGGTATAACCATGCATTTGATCTGCAGTCGTTTTCACGGTATCGCTGGCAGCATTCCACATACTCAGAGGTGTGTGGTGAATGTCAGAGTAGCGTGCTGACATATTGAGACGTGCTAATGGCGACTGCGTGTTGAAAATGGCTCAAACACGACATACTGGTGACGTTGTGAGGGGTAGAATACTAGGGCGACTGGAGGCTGATCAAGCGGGCCCTTCGTGTGCCACAATTTGTGATCTCACGATTATGGCAACGATTCCAGCAGACAGAAAACGTGTCCAGGTGCAACAGTAGGGACGTCCGCTGTGTGTAACATCACAAGAAGACCGATATCTCACCATCAGTGCCCACAGACGGCCACGAAGTACAGCATTTAGCCTTGCTCGTGACCTTACCGCAGCCACTGGTGCAGTTGTCTCCAGACGCACAGTCTACAGACGACTGAACAGACACGGTTTATTCACCTAGAGACATGCAAGGTGCATTCCACTGACCCCTGGTCACAGGAGAAACCATAAAGTCTGTGTCAAGAACACAGTACATGGCCATTGGCACAGTGGTCCCAGGTATAGTCTGAGCAGTGATTCCCGCCGGGTGTTCATCTGGCGTGAACCAGGAACCAGATACAAACCCCTTAACGTCCTTGAAAGGGACCTGTATGGAAGACGTGGTTTGATGGTGTGGGTTGCGATTGTGATTGGTGCACGTAGACCCCTGCATGTCTTCGACGGAGGAAATGTAACAGGTCAGGTGTATCGGGACGTCCTTTTGCACCAGTATGTCCGCCTTTTCAGCGGTGCAGTGGGTTCCACCTTCCTACTGGTGGATGATAACGCACCGGCCCACCGAGCTGCCATTATGGAGCAGTACCTTGAAACAGAAGATATCAGGTGAAGGGAATGGCCTGCCTGTTCTCCGGACCTAAACCCCATCGAGCACGTCTGGGATGCTTTCGGTCGACGTATCGCTGCACGTCTTCAAACGAATGCCGGACATTTGCCACGCCAGACATTTGCCACACTTGCCCCTTCTGCATGTAGCTTGAGTAGCGATCCCTCAGGTAAGGGACGCCCTTCTTCGTACTACTTCTGTCCGCTTTCAAACCGCCGTCTCCACATCTTACTCGATACAACCAATACGTAAGGGGCCTTATTCTTCATCTTGGAGAAATAAAGAGCTTCTTTTCCGAAATGAAAATATTTATAACTTTTGTAAAACGAAAGCAATACCGTCGATTATGTCAGTATGTAATTAGTTCTGCCAAGTATACATGTAGGTACCCCTGTCTGAACGGTAGCTTCCTTTCACGCTTACTGATTGCAATAGAAACAGTCCATCGCCATGGGCTCAACAAGAAAGGGACGATGTAACGAGAATGCGAATGTACGCTAATCATTTCATTTTGATCACTGCTTTTCTGTCTACTTTAATTACTGCAACTACATACCCAAAAGACAATAAGGAAGGAATAAATGGGTATGTGAATGTTTGAAAAGATAAACGACATACTCTACATTAACTTACTCTCTAAAAACATTGGTTAATAAATTGTAGTGGGACAATGTTCAAAACATAACTGAAAACACGTTCTCTAAATATAGATAAGAACATCTGTGATCGACACGTCATCTAAAGTCGACGTACCATTTTAAAATGTTAGAAATAAGGAAATGAAGTAATACAGAATGCTACGCTTGTAACGTACGTTGTTGTTCTACACTGTTTAGCTCTGGTATTTACAGGGTCACAGAGAAAGCATTATAGGTTCTGGAGGGAAAGGCCGTAATTCTAATTATCTGCACTTCAACAGAAACAAGAAGAACAACTGAATGAAAAATAATGTAATGTGTGATCGAGTTCGCAATCGACATTGAAGCAGATAGTTCCTGTACTTGGTGGGTGAGAAGGAGGAGGAGGAGGAGGAGGGGGGGAGGAGGCAAGGGACCAACCCTTCAGAGCAGGTAAAATCGTAGCAAATGTCCGGCGTGGCAAATTCCATCGTGGCAACTGTCCGGACACCCTTCAAACCCCTACGTCACTTCAGAGGCTCCGACAGGCACTGGTGCGAGAGTGGGAGGCTATACCCTAGCAGCTACTCGACCACCTGATCCAGAGTATGTCAACCCGTTGTGCAGCCTGTGTACGTGTGCATGGTGCTCATATCCCATACTGATGTCGTGGTACATTCGCAGAATACAGTGGCGTTTTGCAACATATGTGTTTCGGGACGGTTTCCTCAACTTATCACCAATACCGTGGACTTACAGATGTGTGTCGTGTGTGTTCCCTATGTGGCTATGCTATTAACGCCAGTTTTGTGTAGTGCCACGTCGTGCGGCACCACATTCTGCCATTATTCATAATTTATGAGCATGAGTGTATATTCTTCTGGGCAGACATCGACCTACAGTATTACTTTGGCGTAGTGAAAATTGTTGCATATGCTAACAACAAGATCATAATTGTGAGGAAAGCAAGCAACTCTGAAAGCCAACTCCTAAAAAGAAAATCTTCTAGTTTTTTGGTTGTCGAGATGTCACAGTTATTATTGATAAGTTCTTAAACGCAAACACTTTGCGTAAAATATTTCTCTTTGTGTTTTTAGAGGTTTTATGGTTAGCTAAAGCTGCAGAAACCGTGTTGTCAAGAGTTGGGACACTCATCCTCATTTCTGAATTTCTACCGCTATGATTGAAGAACTTCGATGGTGTGTGATAAGTGGACGCAGCATATGCCCATAATATTAGCTTTGGATGATAGCGGTCTCGCAACCGTGTAGATAACGCTGCATAACAAACATTCGCTTATCTTGTATGTGTGGTCAGTTTTATCGCATGCCCTTTAAGCCGATATTGAACAGCATAAGAAAAAACAGATGTTCCACGTCACTGCAAGTATATCTTAAATATGAGGGCTAACTTGGTTAACACTGTTTGATAAATATTTAGCTTTAATTAAATGAGCAGCTACCGTCCACCTAAAGTTATTATCTGCGGCTGTGTAAACCCAAAATCGTTCGCGATAACTTATTCAGCTGTGTTAAAATGTTTATCAGCCACACGTTTTCTTGTACGTAGGGATAGACTGAAGTCAGCGTAATGTTATATATTCCCACTGATACAGCTTACAACCGATCCACATCTCGTGGTCGTGCGGTAGCGTTCTCGCATCCCACGCCCAGGGTCCCGGGTTCCATTCCCGGCGGGGTCAGGGATTTTCTCTGCCTCGTGATGACTGGGTGTTGTGTGATGTCCTTATGTTAGTCAGGTTTAAGTAGTTCTAAGTTCTATGGGACTGATGACCATAGATGTTAAGTCCCATAGTGGTCAGAGCCATTTGAGCCAGCTTACAACCTTGCTTAAGCTCGATTCTTCCATCACTTTCGACATATGTTTTCAATAATTTCGTCCAGAGATTGTGCTTAATAGTAGTCACTTATAATTTCGTCTTATTTTCATTATTTTTGACTCTGTGTCAAGCTTTTACCAAGCAAGCACATAGTACTTTCGTTAACAATGAAATCCAACAACTCTACTCTCTTCCTAAATATTGAGCACTTTCATCACCTCTATAAATGGCTGATAATGTCTTACTAAGAACTAATAAAGTTTAATGACATTAATAATTCTATAACTTGAACTGAACTCTTTTTATGAAAGTTAGTGGCATGGGAACCTGGTAGGCCGGCCGCCGTGGCCAAGAGGTTCTAGGTGCCTCCGTCCAGAACCGCTCTGCTGCTACTGTCGCAGGTTCGAACGCTGCCGTGGGCATGGATGTGTGTCATGTCCATAGGTTAACTGGGTTTAAGTAGTTCTACGTATAGGGGACTGATGACCTCAGATTTTAAGTCCCATAGAGCTTAGTCATTTGAACCATTTGAACCTGCTCGATTATTGTTAAAGGTGTCGCAATTATTCCGGTTCATTCAGGGGAAATTTAATGGGTGGGAGTTATTGTCTCTAGAAATAAAGTTAAACACTTCACATCACTTCACTCTTACTTTAATTAGTACTATGATAATTTCATTCTTGCACTAGAACACAGTGTCAGCATTTGCAACTGAGCCAGGAATCAGTACCAACTAAACTTGAATATTCTACTCCTGAAAATAAATAAATCTGCCTTATAAATTCGGCAGTTATTCCTGAAGAGAATAGTTCTGGAAATAGTTCTGTTGATTGAAGATGAAATAGTGAATGAATTAATCGTTGAACAAAAGCAGCTTTATTTTTAGTTCCAGAATGAAACTCGCAGGAAATTTGACCCCAACATTATTAAAATAAACTTTTTGACACTTTTCTATTAAAATTGTAGTTATTAATATCAGATTAAAGTTTGTTTCATATTGAGAAATGAAGCAAATAGCAAAGAAGCAGAAAACGGAGGCAGAATGGTAAACAGTTAACAGACAAAGACAGCTGGTGCCGTCGTTGAACAGCGTGATCAGCAATAAAGACCGTCAGTGTAACGTGAGATCAGGTTTACAGATACTGGACGAGCCTCAAGGCAGTATTGCCTCCCGACTTGCACCGAGTTAGGACAGCTAGCCATAGCCTCTCTTCCAGAGTGTTCGGCATGACATACATATGCAGCCACTAGCACAAAGTCAAATAAGAGCTGCATTATCTAAACCCAGCAGAACCAGCACCTCGTCATAAACAGGTGGGCCTGTTAGGTGATGCACAGTGTGTGACGTACAGCGCTATGCCAATGACGTAGCCGTATCTACTATTGCTGGACCTCGAATGACTGTGTCCGCAGCTCGTGGTCTAGTGGTTAGTGTTGCTACCTCAAGATCACGGGGTCCGGGGCTCGATTCCCGGCCGGGCTCGGGATTTAGTCTGCCCAGGGATTGGGTGTTTGTGTTGTCCTCATCATTCATGAAAGTGTCTAGATGGGAATGCGTACAGATGCTGATGACCGCGCTCTTGAGCGCCACACAAACCAAATACCATCATCATCATCATCGAATCCTGAGCACCTGGACTCTGGAACAACTCAGCAATTTGCCACAGTCCTGGGAATATGGCACGAGGGCATAGCTATCACTGTCTCTGCCTCACGTTCTTAGTGTCAGAAGGAATCTGAGGATGAATATCGAGAACTAAATGACAACAGTCAGTTTTACTGTTCCTAGCAGCATGTTTCTAAACCTAGATGGGGAGGGAATGGATTGAATACAAACTTCTGAGCAATCATCTGGTACAGCAAGATATGTAAGTAGCCGCCTGGACTTTAATACTCACTCGTCAGATTTTCTACACCATTGGATTTTACGATTCCCTAACTGCTGGGTTCAATACCACAATGATGCTCTTTAAGGGACAATGGGCCGAACCGTTAACTCCTGTAACATGCAAGTAGTGCCAATTCCTTGGTCATTCTATCCACTGCGTCACATCCTACAGTCTGCTAGGAACGTCGACGGAAAGGACATTACGTCATCCACCGCAGACGTATGCCTTGATCAGGTGTGGGAAACCTTAATTACCCTGGAACTTCGGTATTTTAAAAATATGTCAAACTAAGCTTTTCATTATAAACAGGAACTGTACACGAGGTGGCAAAACTCGTGGGATAGCACTAAGCAAATATACATATGACGGTAGTATAGCTTAGGCAAGGTATAAAAAGGCAGTGTATTGACGGAGCTGACATTTGTACTCAGGTGATTGATGCGAAAGGTTTCCTACGTGATTGTGGCCTCACGACATAAATGAACAGACCTATGCGCAATGTAAGTTGAAATTATATGCATCGGACAATGCATTTCGGAAATCTTCAGGGAATTCAGTATTCCTAGATTCACAATGTCAAGTGTGTGCTGAGGATACCAGATTTCAAGCATTAGCCCTTACTACGGACAACACATTGACCGACGGCCTTCACTTAACAACCGAGAGCAGCGGCGTCTACGTAGAGTTGTCAACGCTAATTGACCACCCAAATTTTGTGAAATAACCGCATAAATCAATGTGGAACGTCCGACGAACGTGTCCGTTTCGACAGTGCGGTGAAATATAACATAACGAGCAACGGCAACAGACGACCAACGCATTTGCTAAATGCACGACACCGGCTGCAGTGCCTCTCGTAACTGCATCGGTTGGAGCCTGGTCAGATGAATCCCGATTGCAGTAGGTAAGAGCTCATGGTGAGGTTCGAGTGTGACCCAGATCCCACGAATTCGTCGACCCAACCTGTCAGCAATGCACTTTGCAGGCTGGTGGTGGCTCCGTAATGGTGTGAGCTATGTTAGCATGGAACAGAGTTTTCTGGATCGATTGAAACGATCATTGACTACAAATGGTTATGTTCAGCCACTTGGAGACCATCTGCAGCAATCCATGGACTTAATATTTCGAAACAAAGCTGAGATTTTTATGGATGAAATGTGCCACGCCACCGGGCGAAATCGTTGGCGATTAGTTTGAAGAACATTCTGAAGAATTTGGGGGATGATTAGGCCACCCAGATCACTCGACATAAATCTCTTCGAACATAAGTGGTACATAATCGAAAGGTCAGCTCGTGCACAAAATCCTCGACAAGCAACCTTTCACGATTGTGGACGGCTATAGAGGCAGCTTGTCTCAATATTTCTGCAGGGAACCTCCAACTGTTAGTTGACGCCATGCCACGTCCAACTGCTGCACTTCGCCGAGCAAAAAGAGGTCGGATACGATGTTAGGGGGCATTCGAAGGCTTTTGTCACCTTATTGTATTGTCCGCCTCTGGTAGCTAAGTGGCAGTCGGCACGGTAGCTCAGCGTGTTCGGTCAGAGTGTTTAGCTACCCTCTGTAATAAAATAACTGAGTGAACGGATCAACAAACAACCTGAATGAGTGTCATCGGACGTCCGCCGAGAACAATTTCAACGAACCGTTTAGAACAAAATAAGATTTAAAAAAGTGGTAAGCGCGACGGAATGTCATACCCAACGGCCTGGGTTCGATTTCCGGCTGGTTCGGTGATTTTCTCCGCTCAGGAACGTGGTGTCGTGTTGTCCTTGTCATCATAATTTCATCCCCAACGACACACAAATCGTCGAAGTGGCGTTAACCCGAAAGGCTTCCACCAGGTGGACGATCTACCCTACGGGAGGCCCTAGCAATACGGCATTTCCATTTACCTCAGTGTACATAACAAATGCTTTAGAACGAGTAAGGACGATAGGAATATGATTTGTAAGGGTCAGTGGCATGGAAACGAGACGTAACAGAAGTAAGTGAACTTTAATTTTTTTTCAAAATTAGTCGTCATAACTCTTAATACATTTATCCTACTGTGAAACAATACGGTCAGTGCTTTCATACAAAAATGTTTGAAGTGGTTTATGGAACCACGAACGTTTTAACGCCTGAACCTCTTCATCCGTTGTAAATCGACGGCCACGAACGTCTTTCTTCAGAGCTCCAGTAATTTGGAAATCACACAAAGAGCGATCAGAACTGTACGGAAGCCGTGTAAGGCTTCCCTGACGAAATTTCTGCAGCTTACTCGAAATTACATTGACATGAGGGAGGACTCACTTGTTACTAATGTTGGGTCGAGTACGCTACAAACGTTTTTGCAAGTAGGCCCATACTGCATCACTTTATTATTCATGAAAGGTTTGCCTGTCCTCTGAAAATATTAACTAATAAATATACTGGCAGCTTATTGCCTTTTCAGATACAGGGTTGTTGATTATATATCTCAAATTTGCTTTCACAGTACTTTCACGACTCATAGGGTTGAAATAGAAAAAGACAACACACTGTCTACCTTTTGAAACCATTCTTCATGTATTAATAGTGCAATCATTGCAGCACGCATTTTGCTGGGAAATATCTTGCAACCATCGTTACAATTGACATGAGACGACTTATTACTGCAACGCTCAAATTATCACCTTTTCTCCGTAGCGTGTCCCATCTTTAGTATTACATATCAAAATATTTTAGAGGGCCTTACGATCTGAGCTTTACTCGACCACAGCTGTCTGACTGTTCTTCCCGCTACAGTCTGGCTACCGAAACCTTAATCCAAACAAAAGGCATAACAAACAACGAATAAGGCCTGCCAACCTTATGACGACTTTTTCCGCTGGACCAGCCTTCTGAGCATCTCTCCGAAAGAAAAGACGTTCCAGAAAGGAAACGACAAGGGAAATGGCTTGGAAGTCAAAATGCGTAATGGCTTCCACCTTTCGATAGTTGAATTTCTTTCATGATTACTCATAACTTCCTCAAGAAGAGAACAGACTTTCGCAAATACGAACGCAGGAAACGCATTACAATGCAACAAAGTGATCAACATGTAATTAAAAAATTCTTATAGATTCCCCTTGTGATATCTCTCTCCTAATATCTGACACACTAAAATAGCCATTTAAGCGCTATCTAAATTACTGACGACACATGGCGAAACACCTGTTTTTGCTGAGTCATGTCGTGCTGTATGCCTCAGATCATTCTGGGACACGTCCAAAATAGATTTATTTAAGAGCGGCTACGTACTCATAGGAAAATGAATTGAGTAACTAATAATCAATATAACTTCCGCAAGGGGAGATGTGCACAGGGTACAATACGTCATGTGCTGGAACTGCCCGCGAATGTAACATCTCGCCAAACCATAGGAGTAATGATGCGACATCCAACCAGTTTTAGATGAACCCTGCTGTCGTTTCGGCAGGATCAATGTGTTGGGATTGTTGGTACATCGTTATCTAAATCTGCTAGACTACTGCAAAAACTGAAAGCCCTGTGGCAGTTCTACGACGAAACTTCATAAAGTGATTCCCTGATGGATCTTTCTCTGGGTCAGCCGTATGGGACAAAGTACTTGAACTAATGGATGGACGTTAAGACGTTACAGAGGTTCATCATATTGAAATAACTTCCTGGTTGTTGTTCCGGGTGATCCAAGGACATAACAGGATAATATCAGCGATTTAGCTTCAGCCCTTGTACAGATATGATTCTTACTCAAAAAGTTTAAGTGGAAGTAAATAAATGGACTTACGTATTCGGGGAGGTTATACTGTTGATAACAAGGAATCCCACCATTAGACTAAACAATTGTCAATCAAAAGACAGCAGCAATTAGGTGTCTCGGACGAAATTCCTGCCGATCTTTATCAAAGTTTCTAGCACGTTCTTCGCAGACGGACTGGTGGTGTTAATTCCGATATAGAGCGAGGTAAAGTTTACACGATATGTGAAACCAAAGGCTTTGTTAAACTAGCAGAAAAGCGGCAGGATATGGTAAGGCTGAATCAGGATAATAAATTACAAGTAATTGGAGCGACGCCTACAGAGCTGATTATGAGGAAGTGGAGCCCGCCTGTTGGCCGTGCGGTCTAACGCATGGCTCTCCGTGCGGGAAGGAGCGCCTGTTCCCCGGCACGAATACGCCCGACGGATTTGTATCTAGGTCCGGTGAACCGGTCAATCTGTGGATGGTTTTTAGGCGATTTCCCATCTGGCTCGGCGAATGGGGACTGGTTCCTCTTATTCCGCATGAGTTACACTATGTGGACGATTGCTGCGCAAACAAGTTCTCCGCGTACGCATACACCACCATTACTCTACCACGCAAACATAGGGGTTACACTGGTCTGGTGTGAGACGTTCCCTGGGAGTCCACCGGGGGCCGAAACGCACAATAACCCTGGGTTTGGTGTGGGGCAGCGGAGGCGTTAAGTGGACTGCAGTAGCCGTCGTGGGGTTGTGGACCACTGCGGCTGCGGCGGGGACGGCGCCTCTCCGTCGTTTTTAGGTCCCCGGATAACATACAATACAATACAATGAGGGAGTGGAGTGGCCTGTATATAGTGGTTTACATCAAAAACAAATTCGTCTTTTCTACATCACATCATACTGGGTGTCCAGCGAAGGATTTGAAAATTAAACATCACGAGAACTCAGGTAGACAAGAAAGTGCTACAAACTGTATGATTTTTTATGTTTTTATTTTTTTTGTGGGAGCTGTAAATTTTTATACAGAAATTTCGAAAAGTTTGAAAATTCGCCAACTGAGGGCGCTGTATTCTTGCAATACTCAGTGCGTGCAAGTAGGGGGCCGAAGCTCAGAGTGATCATTCCCATCGTTGAAACTTGAAAGGAGGTTAGCCCACCCAAGGAATAGAGTGAAATCATGTATGCCATTGAACAATGTGGTTTCCTGGTACAGGAATACCACAGGCTAGGATACAGTTATATAGCAAGAATCGCGCTTTTTAAAAATGATTTGATACGACCCACTGGGAAAACTAGTCACAAACTCTCGTCAAATAGCGGACAGGCTGCGTGGCTGAAGATCTAGCGAGTAATATTGGCCCTGGTGAACTGTAGATACTCCTGGAAATCTCGCCAAGGTTCGTGGAATTATTCAGTAAAACCCAGAGACATCTGTCCTATGGAATTGCAACAGGGACTATTTTGAATAGTTTCAGCATGCAGAAACTATTGAATCAGAGGCTACACATGTTTCACTTCTAAATCCAAACCCTCCAGAACATACCTCTACGTACTGTGCGCCGGAGGGCTAACTTTGGTAACCAGATTCTCATAGGGGTTGATAATTAAAGATTTGATGATAGTTTCATCTGGTTCACAAATGAAGCGCTTCCCCTGAACTGAGTCGTGAACGAGTGGAACTGGCCGTTTAGGGCTTCGAAAATCCCCATTTGTGTGAAATAAAACCAATGTATTCTCCCAAAGTCACTATTTTGAACCTGGTCTGCAACAGAGGCGTTATAGGACCCATTTTTTTTTTAGAAACGGTCACTAGAGAACGTTTCATTGCAATTAAGGAACAGTTTTTAGCCACACAGCTAGCGTTGGGGAATCGTTCAGGAACCGAGTGATTCATGCAAGATGAAGCCACATCACATCACAACAAACACGTGTTACGCTTTCTTGACAAACGATTCGAGAACAGTCACTGTTTCGGATTGTTGCCAACAAACTGGAGCATCGATGGAATGGCCTCCACGGTTGCCCGATTTGACTCCCTGTGTGTGGGACACACTGAAAGACAGATTTACCGCATCCATCGCGCAACACTGGAAGCGTTTGAATCAGCTATCTGTACGACATCTTAATTCCTTTACGTTGAGACACTACGGGATGTGATGGCAAATTTGTTTATTCGTTTGCGCCACCTCAGTAGTGCGAGAGGCCGACATTTGGGTACATTGTGGTGTGGTTGCAAAGGCCACTTTCAGAGGACAATTTTAACTGTGCACGCTGAAGGAGGTACGAGTTGCACAGCGCCTAGCGAGCGCCCACTTAGTCGCTTTTGGAGCTATTGAGAAACTGCTGTATTAAGGTCTTAAGGTCATACCTTTTCTTGCTATGATCTTTCGACCCTAGTTTTCAAGAAATTTCCTTTTGAAATCAGATTCTTCTTCGCCGGACTCTCTGTTTGCAATAGTGGTTCCTACTCCCACGGTGACCACATATATGGAGACACAGTTTCTCTGAAGTTACCTTTACGGCTACAGTTACAAAATGCAGTGTAAAGGGGCTAACATTAAAGAGTAGAGAACACCTATTACACAAAAATAGGTAACCAAGTCTACCTCTCCAAATTACTCTATGAAATACTCGATCACCTGACTAAGAGTCCACCAACCAGTGTGCATCAAATAGATAAAATCTTTAACATATGAAACAGTAAATTTAGGAAATCGATTACGATAAAGAAAAGAACTGAAAGGGAAAATAGTGCAGATGTACCAAAAATTCACAACCCACACACCTTCAAATCAGATGGAATTGAGGACCCGTATAGATCTTGGCCAACTAGTTGAAGCAATATCCACTACCCCATATATGAATGAGTAGCGTCTCATATGAAGTTGTTACACAAACGATCCTCACGAGCCGGCAACTACAATGAATTTAACTATGGCCGAACTCTCTTTGCAGATTCGTATAATTGTTGGCTCTTTAAAACACAGATTTATTTGTACTGTTAATGCCCAGTGTCTGAACTAGACTCTAGAGGAAATGCGAACAGAAAAAAAAATTTGCAGTGCGTAAAATTTTCTTCGGTAGCCGGCTGCACTTTGAGTGGCACATATATCCGAGGAAGAGAGAGAATGGGTAGAAGTAATGTTGAGACGGCACGTACTGAGCGTGAAACAACCCATTGAACAGTAAGGTTGATTCTACCTCTAAGACGAAAACCAGAAGCTTATAAATAGGTAGAAATAGAGTAACAAAAATAATTCCAAAATTTCTTAACTGTTTTACTGTGGGTCATGCAAATCAGAATGGTCAGGTGATGAAGAAGGTAACTGTAGAGAAAAAAGTTTGAGCATAACAAAGGGTTGGTTTTATCAAAGCAGTTACCAAGAAAATGTCGATCTTGTCTGTAGCATCTTCACTTGTATTTTAGAAATTAAGACTGCAAAGTATACAATGAACTGAAAGAATACATTTAAATCTGGTAAAGGGCAGAATTTCTTATTTTTCAAGCAAAAAGAGAATGTACTTTAAAAAGTTGTACTGCTGTGGAAGACAAAGAACGCCTTCCAAAGAGGTAAGAAAATATATATGTGCTCAAGTTCAGGCTTCAAAGTTGATGATCTGAGGTTTCATCTCCAGTTGCTACTAGGACATTTTTTGTCGTTTATCACTTCTTTAATTTCTAAGACTGATAGAAATGCAAAGTCAAGTTGCATCACGCATCCTTGACTATAGGTACCTTCCCCCATGAACCATGGACCTTGCCGTTGGTGCGGAGGGTTGCGTGCCTTAGTGATACAGGTGGCCGTACCGTAGGTGCAACCACAATGGAAGGGTATCTGTTGAGAGGCAAGACAAACGTGCGGTTCCTGAAGAGGGGCAGCAGCCTTTCCAGTAGTTGCAGGGGCAACAATCTGGATGATTGACTGATGTGGCCTTGTAACACGGCCTTGCTGTTCTGGTACTGCGAACGGCTGAAAGCAAGGGGAAACTACAGATGTAATTTTTCCCGGGGGTATGATTAAATGATGATGGCGTCCTCTTGGGTAAAATATTCCGGAGGTAAAATAATCCCCCATTCGGATCTCTGGGCGTGGACTACTCAAGAGGACGTCATTATCAGGAAAAAGAAAACTGGCGTTGTACGGATCGGAGCGTGGAATATCAGATCCCTTAATTGAGCAGGTAGATTAGAATATTTAAAAAGGGAAATGGATAGGTTAAAGATAGATATAGTGGGAATTAGTGAAGTTCAGTGGCAGGAGGAAAAAGACTTTTGGTCAGGTGAATACAGGGTTATAAATACAAAATGAAATAGGGGTAATGCAGGAGTAGGTTTAATAATGAATAAAAAATAGGAGTGCGGGTAAGCTACTACAAACAGCATAGCGAACGCATTATTGTGGCCAAGATAGACACGAAACCCACGCCTACTAGAGTAGTACAAGTTTATATGCCAATTAGCTCCGTAGACAATGAAGAAATTGATGAAATGTATGAGAGATAAAAAAAAAATTATTCAGGTAGTGAAGGGAGACGAAAATTTAATAGTCGTGGGTGACTGGAATTCGAGGGTAGGAGAAGGGAGAGAAGGAAATATAGTAGGTGAAGACGGATTGGGGGTAAGAAATGAAAGAGGAAGCCGTCTGGTAAAATTTTGCACAGAGCATAACTTAATCATAGCTAACACTTGGTTCAAGAATCATGAAAGAATGTTGTGTACATGGAAGAACCCTGGACTTACTAAAAGGTATCAGATTGATTATATAATGGTAAGACAGAGATTTAGGAACCAGGTATTAAATTTTAACACTTTTCCAGGGGCAGATGTGGACTCTGACCACAATCTATTGGTTATGAGCTGTAGACTAAAACTGAAGAAACTGCAAGAGGTGGGAATTTAAGGAGATGGGACCTGAATAAACTGAAAGAATCAGAGGTTGTGAAGGGTTTCAGGGAGAGCATAAGGGAACAATTGACAGGAATGGGGGAAAGAAATACATTAGAAGAAGAATGGGTGGCTTCGAGGGATGAAGTAGTGAAGGCAGCAGAGGATCATGTAGGTAAAAAGTCGAGGACTGGTAGAAGTCCTTGGGTAACAGAAGAAATATAGAATGTAATTGATGAAAGGAGAAAATATAAAAATGCAGTAAATGAAGCAGGCAAAAAGAATACAAACGTCTCAGAAATGAGATCGACAGGAACTGCAAAATGGCTAAGCAGGAATGGCTGGAGGAAGAATGTAAGGATGTGGAGGCTTATGTCACTAGGGGGAAGATAGGTAATGCCTACAGGAAAATTAAAGAGACTTTTGGAGGAAGGAGAGCCACTTGTATGAATATCAATAGCTCAGATGAAAACCCAGTTCTAAGCAAAGAAGGGAGAGCAGAAAGGCGGAAGGAGTATATAGAGGGTCTATGCAAGGGCGATGTACTTGAGGAAAATATTATGGAAATGGAAGAGGATGTAGATGAAGATGAAATGGGAGATACGATACTGCGTGAAGAGTTTGACAGAGCACTCAAAGACCTGAGTCGAAACAAGGCCCCGAGGGTAGACAACATTCTATTAGAACTACCGACGGCCTTGGGAGAGCCAGTCCTGGCAAAACTCTACCATCTGGTGAGCAAGATGTATGAGACACGTGAAATACCCTCAGACTTCAAGAAGAATATAATATTTCCAATACCAAAGAAAGCAGGTGTTGACGGATGTAAAAATTACCGAATTATCAGTTTCATAATCCACTGCTGCAAAATACTAACGCGAATTCTGTACAGACGAATGGAGAAACTGGTAGAAGCTGACCTCGGTGAAGATCAGTTTGGATTCCGTAGAAATGTTGGAACACGTGACGCAATACTGACCTTACGACTTATTTTAGAAGAAAGATTAAGGAAAGGCCAACTTACATTTCTAGCATTTGTAGACTTAGAGAAAGCTTTCCACAAAGTTCACTGGAATACTCTATTTCAAATTCTGAAGGAGGCAGGGGTAAGACACAGGAAGTGAAAGGCTATTTACAATTTGTACAGAAACCAGATGGCAGTTATAAGAGTCTGCATGAAAGGGAGGCAGCGGTTGGGAAGCGAGAGGGACAAAGTTGTAGCCTCTCCCCGATGTTAATCAATCTGTATATTGAGGAATCAGTAAAGGAAACAAAAGAAAAATTCGGAGTAGGTATTAATATCCATGGAGAAGAAATGATAACTTTGAGGTTCGCCGATGACATTGTAATTCTGCCAGAGACAGCAAAGGATTTCGAAGAGCAGTTGAACGGATTGGACATTCTTGAAAGGAGGATATAAGATGAAAATCAACAAAAGCAAACCGAGGATAATGGAATGTAGTTAAATTAAGTCAGGTGATGCTGAGGGAATTAGATTAGGAATTGAGACACTTAAAGTAGTAAAGAAGTTTTGCTATTTGGGGAGCAAAATAACTGATGATGATCAAAATAGAGATGATATAAAATGTAGACTGGCAATGGCAAGGAAAGCGTTTCTGAAGAACAGAAATTTGCTCACATCGAGTATACAGGGTGTTACAAAAAGGTACCTCCATACTTTCAGGAAACATTCGTTAAACACAAATAAAGAACAGATGTTATGTGGACATGTGTCCGGAAACGCTTAATTTCCATGTTATAGTTCATTTTAGTTTAGTCAGTATGTACTGTACTTTCTCGATTCACAGCCACGATTTCATTCGGGATACTCTACCCGTGCTGCTAGAACATGGGCCTTTACAAGTACGACACATGTGGTTCATCCACTATGGAGCTGCAGCACATTCAGTCGAAGTGCTCGTACGCATCTCAACAACAGATGCGTTGACCGATGGATTGGTAGAGCCGGACCAATTCCATGGCCTCCACGCTCTCTTTACCTCAACCCTCGTGACTGTCATTTATGGGGGCATTTGAAAGCTCTTGTCTACGGAACCCCTGTACCAAATGTAGGGACTCTTCGTGCTCGAATTGTGGAGGGCTGTGGTACGATACGCCATTCACCAGTGCTGCATCAGCGCATCAGGGTTTCCATGCGACGGAGGGTGGATGCCTGTAACCTCGCAAACAGAGGATATTTTGAACATTTCATGTATCAAAGTGTTTGAAGTCACGCTGGTACGTTCTGTTGCTGTGTCTTTCCATTCCATAATTAATGTGATTTGAAGAGAAGTAATAAAATGATCTCTAACATGGAAAGTAAGTTTTTCCGGACACGTATCCACATAACATATTTTCTTTCTTTGTGTGTGAGGAATGTTTCCTGAAAGTTTGGCCGTACCTTTTTGTAACACCCTGTAGATTTAAGTGTCAGGAAGTCATTTCTGTATTTGTATGGAGTATAGCCATGTATGGAAGTGAAACATGGACGTTAACTAGTTTGGACAAGAAGAGAATAGAAGCTTCAAACTATGGTGCTACAGAAGAATGCTGAAGTTCGGATGGGTAGATCACATAACTAATGAGGAGGTATTGAACAGAATTGGGGAGGAGTTTGTGGCACAACTTGACAAGAAGAAGGGACCGGTTGGTAGGACCTCAAGGAATCAAAAATTTAGCATTGGAGGGCAGCGTGGAGGGTAAAAATCATAGAGGGAGACCAAGAGATGGATACACTAAGCAGATTCAGAAGGATGTAGGTTGCAGTAAGTACTGGGAGATGAAGCTTGCACAGGATAGTGTAGCATGGAGAGGTGCATCAAGCCAGTCTCATGACTGAAGACCACAACAACAACAAAAGGTACCCTTGGCCTTATTAGCAACTTTAGGTGTCAGTTGAAAGATACGGCGTACAAGCAGGGAAATGGTTAGTAAGGAACTGCGTTGGCCGAACTAATCTTTGTATTGAGTAGAGCTTACAGAGTTAGAAAATTTGTACGAAAATGTTTCGTAAGCGATTCTTCTAACCCTGCGTTTACACTGCACACTAGTACAGGCCGGGATTGGATGTACTGGCCCAGGCCGCAGCTGGCCAGTAGCTGTCACGGTCTTGAGTATTCACACTACGCAGCCGGCCGTGACGGCGGAAAGCACGAAATTCCACCTCCCGGATTTTCATTTTTGAAAAACTCTCCACTGTATATAAGACTGTGCCACATCGTTTAATATACTTAATGTTTACTTCTAATTTTTACTTTGCTTCTGAAGAAACAGAATGCCAGCTTTCCGTTTCACATGATTTTGTAGTTCCGTGACGTTTGTCAATCTATTTTGAAGAAAGTATGCGCTTAAAAAGTCGGATTTTTGTGCACATGGTAGTGTAGCATCGTAGCATTTAACCAAATATTTACATTTTCTTATTTCGTAACAGTCATAGTGAAATGACACATTTTGTGAGACAAGTGCTCTTGATTTAAAAATATTTATGTGAATGGTAGTTATATTTTAGACTTTATTGGGTGTCGTGTGAAATATTAAATGTGAGTTACTGAGTGGCGGAATGTAAGCACAAGGAATTCGTACTTGCTTAGCGTGGTGTGAGACACTGTAGAATAGGAAAAAGAACCGAATTACTGGCGACCAACGCCGGCCTAGTCTCCATCTCTCGTGATATTGTAAGGACCCATGTCCAGAAATAACAAATATTTACAAATTTTCCCTTTGCTGGTGGCCAGTTACACTGCACATGGTTCTACAATAGGCAACACATGACACTGTAAAACGTAAGCAGTTATTTGTCGTCAACATTCTACAATTAACGAAAAGTACATTTCATATTTGGAACTAGAAAAAACGAAAAAAATTAAACTAAGAGTTTGCTGTGGATGGACTCCATTGAAAGCTTGCAACGTCTTACTTAGTTGCTTTCTAGTTGGATATAAAAACGGCAGAGGCTACAAAAAGATAATTATATTCATGAATGTTTCTAGGTCCAAGCTGACTGAAGCACAAGATGTTCCGGTTTGAAATTTTCACTTTCGTGTTTTAGCGAGGGCGTAGCACCACATCTTATAAATTGTTATATATAATCACCATCTCTAAGAAATTTTAACAGGGAGAAGGAGGGCAGATTAGGATTTAACGTCCTATCGATATCAAAGTCATTTCAGACTGTTAACCAAAAGAATAATGGACAAATTCAGCATAAACACAACCCCCCCCCCCCCCACGCAGCGCGAGGCAGATAAATTAATTACTGTCGATCCATAAGTGTTTGCGGGTATTTTTTCCCCTTGACGGGTGAAGTTGCACCAGCAAGAGAATTCCCTTTCTTAGGTACCAGATATACAGGGTGTCCAAAAAGGACTCCCTGATATCAGATTTAAACATTTCGAAAACAAAGATCGATAGAGGAATGCAGTAAACGGTATGTTTGTTGTGAAAGCTGTAAGAAGTTTATACAGCAGTTTGAAATAATAGTTACAAAAGCTGCTAACAGATGGCGCTGTAATCGCCATACGTAATGCCTAGTATAAATAGTGATCCGAAGCCCTTAGCGATCAGTTCCACTATTGAAAGTGAATGGAGCTTAGCGTACCGAAGGTAGAGATTAAAATCATGTACTCCATTGAACAACGCGTTTTTCTGGTGCTAGAGTACCACAGGTTAGAAGAGAGTACTACGACAACAAGGTGAAGTTTTCAAGCACGATTTAATGTTCCAAAATGACCCGATGCGAAAACCTTTCGTACGCTCTTCGCAAAATTTCAACGAACAGGCAGCATAACTGATGATCTAGCAGGGCATGTTGGCCGCAAGCAAACCGCTGTTACACCTGAAAATATCACCACAGTTTCTGGAATTATTCAGCGAAATCCAATGTCATCCGTCCGTAGAATTGCTTCTGAGACTGGTTTGAAGCGTTCCAGCACGCAGAAAATACTGAGAAAGAGCTTACACATGTTTCCATTCAAAATTCAAACGCACCAGACCATACCCGTACGAGCTGTGCAGCAAAGGGTTGCCTTTGCTAATCAGATGCTCACAATGATTGATAGTGAAGGATTTGATGTTGGCTGCATCTGGTTTACATATGAAGCACACTTACACCTGAATGGACACGTGAATAACCTGAACTGGCGATTTTGGGATTCCGAAAAGCCATACTGGTGTGATGCGAAACCCCTGTATTCCCTTTAAGTTACTGTGTGGCCTGCAGTATGCAGCACAGGCATTATTGGCCCTTTTTTCATTCGAGAAACGGTCACTGGTGCACGCTACGTTGCAATTTTGGAACAATTTGCCGCCACACTGCAAGCGTTAGAGGATCAACCAGGTACTGAATAGTTTATGCAAGATAGATCCCGACCACATCGGACCGAACAAGTGTTTCGCTTTCTGGAGGAATACTTCGGGAATCGAGTCATTGCTTTGGATTATTCCAAATTTACTGGTGCAGGCATGGATTGGCCTCCATATTCGCCGGATTTGACTCCCTGTGACTTTTTTTTTTTTGTGGGGCACAGTGAAAGGCATGGTCTACCCGAAGAATCCCGCCACGCTGGACGAGCTTGAATCGGCGATCTCTGTGGCATGTGAATCCATTTCGTTTCATACACTACGAAATGTGATAGCGAATTTCATTCTTCGTTTGCGCCACCTCTGTAGTGCCAATGGTGAACCTTTTGAAAACATTGTGATGTGATTGTTTGCAACGATTGTTTTCATACGATTATTTCACTTACGTACGCTGATGTGAGTTCTACAGCGTGCAGCTCCATGTGTTAGCAGCTTTTGTAACTATTATTTCAAACTGCTGTATAAACTTCTTACAGCTTTCACAATAAACATACCGTTTACTGCATTCCTCTATCGATCTTTGGTTTCGAGATATTTTATTTTGAAATCAGGGAACCTTTTTCTGGACACCCTGTAGAAGGTTGTAGATAGCATAGATGCAGCTATCAGTGTTTCACCTCCAGCTAGTCTGTCCTATCGTATAGAACAATAACTTCATTATTTCATCGCTATTGTTTCGTCACTGAAGTGAGTTGTCGAGTTTCAAAGCAGAGCAGAAATGCAGGGCTATGGACTCAGACCAAAGGCGCCCAACCAATAGTTTGTCGACGTTAAGGGGGGGGTGCGGGGTTGGTGTGTCAAGAAGAGGGACGGGGGTAACTGATTATTTTAATAATTTGCTAGACTCATGATACCTCGTCATTAAACATAAAGAGCTGCAATACTTACGCTATTAAAAAACTCCGTAATAGTGACTCTCAAATAATTTTCGTGAAGGAAAACCACCTAATTACTGTATACGTTTTCCTTTCCCTCAGAGCTAGGTGGGCTCCTCCGCCCTATTTTCCCCTAGGTGTGGGAGCCCTTGACGCATCCCATGTATACTGATAGACATTTGGGACAATTATTTACGTTACATAAACAAGTAAAAACTTCACTAAAAAGTTTTATTCGTTTCACATAATGAATGATTATAACTTCATTTGTGGTGCAGAAAATTCAAGGCCAGAGACAGGCGAGGAAGTAATTAGCATCGTCATCTTCACTAATATAATTCTGTACTTTCTTCAAAAGTATTTTGTCCGTTTCGAGTTAGAAAATTTCAGTATTTGTCACCACTAGTTTTCGTTTCTTTTTTTCTAAATGATGTGGTAGTTGGCCGTGGCGATGCTTCATCGACTGGAGCCAATAACGACGTCTCAGAAACATCTTCCTAGTTCCGTGACATGAATTTATAGGTGAAATCCTTGAGATAATGCCCTTTGGGTCACTAGTTCTTTCTACATTTACAAGGACCGCTGAATAGCTCATGGAATCAAGAAATCATTCTAATAATTGTAGAGAAACCGAGACCAAATGTAGCTACTCTTCGATAGACTTTTCCCTGAATCACATGACCTGAGTTTGCCGAGTTTCTCTGTAACTATATATAAGATGTAACCATCTGAATTTCTCCATTTTAATTTGAATAATAATAATGGAGTACAAAATGTTGCTCTTTAAGTTCCTGTAGTTTGGAATGTATGGTCATAGGTGGATCAAGTGTATGTAGATGCACTAAGCAACTTTACATGGATGATTGCGACACTTGTAATTCTTCTTCACTCGGTGTAATATGTGAAGAAAGTTCTTCTTTAACAAGAACAAAAGAAAAGGCCTGTGCAGTGACAGTTGTGATGAAGGCAGATGGTAGAGAATAGATACATTTACTGTAAGAGGTACAGTTACGTTACGTGTGATGCACCAGCCGGCGATCCGCGCCGGAAGTATTAAACATTCCTGATGTCTGCAGTGCTGTGCGATCCGGCTCTCACCGTACCGTTCTGGCAAACCCATTGTTTTCATTGGTGTGTTGACAATGTGGCCCGACACAGCGGAACGGAGGGAGCCGGATCACGACACACTGACGACGTCTAGAATGTTTAATATTACCGGCCAGAACCGGCTTTCGGTGCAAACCGCAGACCTGCATTTCAGGTTTTGCAATTTGCATAGCACGTGTCAGCCGCCTGCCTTTATCGGAAGTGGCGCTGTGTCACATATCATAATCCTACATATAAAGGAATTAGCCTTGATAGCGGCGAATTTTCGCTGGATCACCACCTGAAAATGCTGATGTAGCAACTATCCTCAAAATAAATTGCCAAACGCTTCAAAATTGCAAAGTTACCGATTTTTAATCACATTTGTAAGATCGTACCGATGATGATCAGGTCTCTTGCAGTCTCTAGTAAAGTTTATATACAGGTTGTTAGCACGGATGTCTGATATAGAATAATGGCTCTTATTTCACGAAAAGGTAGAGCTTCACACAGCACAGAAGAAGTGAACAAAAGGTGCTTCATACACAATGAAGTATCAGAAGTCAAAGGACTGTTATTGTTAGTCACAAACGTTATTCAAATTATCCACAACACCTTTTCATTGTCTAACGCTCATTGCTGTGAAGCAAGGTCTCTCAGCGCAATTCGCAGGAACAGATGTGCAGTTCAAGAAATTCCCGAGGCTGAGCTAAAGAACAGATTAGCTGTTACAGATGAACGGTGTGAGCGAAATGCACAGAATGTCAGAAAACAGCGCAAACTTGGGCCTAATGTAGGCTTGCTACAATATGTCACTGAATTTAGTGAATTTAAAACCGTCTATAAATTCTATAACTGCCAATGATCTTCTTTAATTGTGCACTCACTTTGTAATTATACTGGATTGCCTCATAAGGTTGTTCGCTTTGTGTTACAGTGCGATCACAAAGAACGCCTGCGGAGACACCGCCCAGCAGCGCAGCTACGAGGGAGTGGTTGCCGCCCTGTCTAGTTAAACACTTGACATTCAATCTCGTCCACATTTTAACTTATTAAGGCGGGTCAGTTTTGTAAACAAACTGTTTATTTCCTGCAGTATACACCATTTTTGTCGAAAATATATTGCCATTTCTCTGGAAGCTTATAAATGCCATTCTCGCAAATGGGGGGGGGGGGGGTCTTAACGTTGATGAACTATTCGAGTTTCAGTTAGCAGCTCTCCCAGACGGTGAGACCCTTGCCATTCAGGAAGTTCTGCAGGGAATGGAATAGATGAAAGTCTCAAGCGGTAATGCCTGGCGGACACGGTGGTTGATGTAACACATTCCATTCAAAAGTACGTGCTTTTGACGAGTCGCCATAAATGTATGTAATTTGGGTTTGTCGTGGTGAAAGACGACAGTGTCCCAAGTCCCGTCATTTCTCATCAGTGGCTGTCTTGAGTCCCACTGCCAAAAGTGTTTCTCGGAAGTGTTAATGTCATTCGGAAAAGTTCGTAATACAGTACACCTGTGTATTCCCACCAGATGCGTAGCAGAACATTTGTCAGATACAGCCCTGGTTCAGGAACCGATAGTTGTGACTGCCCTGTCCTGCGGCACGATTTACTCTTCCGGGTGTAGTCGTACTTCTCATTTCCAGTTATCACGCTTTCCAAATGGTTCAAGTGGCTCTGACACTATGGGACATAACATGTGAGGTCGTCAGTCCCCTAGAACTTAGAAATGCGTAAACATAACTAATCTAAGGACATCACACACATCCATGCCCGAGGCAGGATTCGAACCAGCGACCGTAGCGGTCGCGCGGTTCCAAACTGAAGCGCCTACAACCGCTCGGCCACACTTTCCAAAAGAGGAGCATTCTAAGTGCGGCTCAATAAGGAGTCACAGATGGCCACGTGGTGAATCAAAGTCGCTTCACTCAGTTCATGAGGAACCAATACGTGGGGAATATTTATGTAAGCCAGCTGCTTCCACTTACTGGCTACCGTATTACGACCGACACTGAGCTCCAGTGCCAATATCCGCGTTATGAGTCGTGGATTGTTGACTATCATGACGTTAAGCCGTTTGAAGTTCGTAACCGGTGGCCGTCCAAATCGGGGTTTGCCTCGTTAGTCGAAATTCAAAGATCGAATTCTCTACGCAGTTTTTTAAACGCTCCAGCAGTTACTGCATCGTCCCTGTATATAGCACAAATATTCTGCCGGTATTGTAGTGCGGTTTTCCACTTATGATAGTAAAGCAGCAAAAGATGTCGCAAAATTGTTCCTTCTTGCTTAATACACAGCTCGTTAACACGTGTTCACGCTATTCCATCCTACACCAGGTCCGAAAACACACTGACATACCCAGTAGCGCGTCAGGTTGTCGACGTCTACGTCGTACGGTCGGGTAACTGTGTTACCGGGGGAGGCTTGGCGGGTGCAGAGTTTGCAGGCGCGAAACAAGGAATACTTACGAAACCACTCAATATTTTGTTTGTATATTATTTCTCATGAGCAGTATCTATTAATGAATGGATTACTTTTTTATACCTACGAAACTGGGTTCCCAAGTCTGTGAGAATGGGATCTATCAAGAATTTAGCTATTGAAAATTAAATAATTTATACTTAAGGACCCTTGCTCTTTCAGAAAACTCAAGCTACCAGAAGCATATCAACAAATTCCGCAAATTTATCGTAGTTTAGCTACAACCGGAACTGAGAGTTTAGACCAGGTGAAAGAGTTAATTAGTAATATCTATTTAAATATCTAATTATGTTTTGGTTATTGTAAACATTTGACTGAAAAGAGGAAGAACAACTATTTAATTTTTTGGGAGCGCTCTTTCCTTATGAGTTTATCTATTAGCTCACGAGAGTTATCGTATGGATAGGAGTACGAAATTTTACAATTGGAATTACATTTGACTGTAATCATTTCTGACGAAACTGATTAGCGTATAGTAACGAGGAAAGTGTGGCAAATTTTGTATATACCATTCTGACAATATGCAAACGGTATGCTTAATGTAAGAACTTTAACACGGGAATTGTGAAAAGAAATTTAGTGGAAATTTTATATAGGCCTTAATACATGAAAAATAAGGGCATAGAAAGTACGAAGCTTGGGGTCAACTAACTCTGCTGTCTGAATGAGGTTTGTCGTTGTTTCATTCTTTCTTTTCGTTTATCTTGATGAAGAAAATATTCCTTGCAAAGTTACTTAGACCACCTACATTATTTATTTTAGTGGATCTATTTTAATACGTGTGTAACCATGGGTAGCTAAAGAGTCACATTTTTACACTTTGTAATTCTTATTGAAATTAAAATAGTAAAATTTAAATGCAAACATCTTAGATACAGTTACAGAGAAATACTTGGCAAAATGAGGTCAGGTGAGTCTACGAAAAGTCCAATAAAAAGTAATTTCACTTGCCCTTGCTTTCGTCACTATTTCTTAAAAACTTTCTCAATTCTAAGAGCTGTGCAAAAAATTTAAGTGGAAAGATAACCAGTGAAATAAAGGGGACGAATTTGTGTCGCAAGAGAAAGAAGATGTTCTGAGAGGTCGTCATTTGCTCCATTCTATGAAGCATCACCACTGACAACTAACCCATCATTAAAAAGAAAAAGAATTATTAGCAGAAATATAGAATTTTTACCACTCGAAACCGACAAAATAACTTTGAAAAGGTACAACTAGGTATTACCGAAGATGACGATGTTAGTTCCTTTCTTTCGTTTCTTAGGCCTTGGATATTCAACAGTGCACACTGATTCATTCTGTGACACGAATATAACTTTACAGTGGAGATTTTACTTGTTAATGTCAAGGCCTTCCATGCCGGGAAGCAAAGGGAGAGAGGCACACGCCTGGCTCTGAGGGAGAAGAAAGGATGTTCTATAGTCAAGTGTTTTTCTTTGAACTTTACGATTTAATAGTCGGTATTGCGCAGCTCTGGAACAGGGTCGGAAGTAGATCTTTTTCATGGCTGCTAAAAAGTCGCTATTCGTCTTATTAAATATTAAAAATCTTCCACACCCCTATTCTTGACGCCTCCTCACCTACAAACTACTGTATGAGTGCCCTAGGCATGAATCCATTGCATCCTATGTCTTCGCTGTTCAGAAACCGCTTGACTGACTCCATTGTCAAAATAATACGGATAAAGTAATGAAGTTATTTTTCTGTAGTGGTGAAAAACTATTAGCGGCACCTGTATTACCTATGACCTTGTATGTCACCTGTGTGAGAGAGGGGATTTGCTTATTGGTACAGCTCAGCCCATCAAGAGAAGAAAAGAAGGATGACGCACCGAGATACATCGATCAACAATAAATAATTTACCTGCCTCGCTCTGTTAGTGGCTACGCAAATCCTCTCAGTTATTCTCTTTTTAACAGTCTCAAATGACCTTGATATCGACAGGAGATTACATGTTAATCTTCCCTACTTCTTTCTGTTATAACAGAAAAATCGAAATCGAAAGTTCTCAGGAATGCAGATGACATGTACTTATTTACAAGCTGTTGTACTACGCCCTCATAGAAATACAAAAGAGCAAATTTCAAAACGGAACATATTGTACGTATATTAGTCAGCGTAGGTCTAGAAACATCTCAAAATATAGTTCGGTTTTTTTAGTCTTTGTCATTTTTTTTCTCCAATAAGAAAGTGACCAAGTAGAATGTCCTTACTCAAAAGCAGTCTGATTCCAAATACCAAATGCACGTTTTACTAATTGTGGAATGCTGACGACAAATGAATGCTTACCTTTCATTATGTGAAGTGTTGCCTATTATAGATTTACAGGCAGTGTCGTTGGCCACCACCGGGAGAAAAATTTGTACATATTTGTGCATTTAAGGATGTGGATCCTTAAATCGACATGAGAGCCGGACAAGAGGCCTACGTTACAAGGTTGTCATTGTTTTTTTTTTGTTTTTTTTTTTGTATCCTGCAGCGTTCGACACTATATTGCAAAGGCACCAACTCCCTAAGACTGCATTAACGCCACTCAATAGCTCCAATTCACTTGTGAATAGAGACAGTTAATAGATTCACTACCATTCCAAAATCTTCTTTTAATTTTCAGCTGTATATCACTCAAGTACGGACTGAAACATAAGCTAGCTACCTGTTGTCAAACTTAGTAACTACAATAATTATAAATCAAGTACATGTGTTTCATAAACAGCGTCATTTCACAAGGACTGTTACGAATTATGGAAAGGTAAAAGGTTTGTTGAGAACCTAATATGTTACTTAACTACGTGCACAGTAATGTGATTTTTTTAACCGCATACTTCTTTCAAAACCGATTGAGAAACGCTATGGAACTACATTATGCGAAACGACAAGTAGGCGTTTTATTTTTGCCCCCGGAAAGCAAAGCTTTTAAGTTAAAAATAAGTTTATAAATCAATTTGACATAGCCCTATATACCGCTAAGTGTTTTTACAACTTGAAAATTGAAGAAGTAGAATCTCGCCCCCTTTCGCCATCCCAGTCCGGCGCGCTGACTTAACGCTGAGGACCATGACTTGTACGGGCAAGGAACGGTCTGGGTAGGTACATCCCATCCCAGACTGACCCGGTGCTCAGTGTAAATGTAGATTTAGCAGTTCTACTACCGACGCACCCCATTTCTCCTTAATGACCTCGTCAGTTCTTCCGCGCCCCTCGCTACGGGATAACATGCTGAATCGCTGCGTAACCAGACAAAGAGCAGGATGCAGCCAGGAGGGATTAATTTCCTCAACTGAGTACCGCTTTTTCAAAACTTGCTTGATGTAAAAAATAAAAAAAATTCTTACGAGAGACACATTTATTTAATTAACAACCCAGTTTAGAGGGAAAACGATCAACAAATGTCGTACAGTTCTGATTATGTTTGAAGATAGTCTCTTCCTATGCATTAAATTTTAATAGTTTATCAACAGTTGGGAGTAGACGAACACTTGGGAGTAGAAGAACAGTTTTCTTGTTCAAAACTTGTTTTAAGATAAAACTAGATTAGTGATACCTGGAAATAAAATGCCTGTTTCTTACATTTAATTTTTAAAATAATGTTTTTTTTTATCTTCTACGCAACTTTGGGCTCTCTTAATTCTCATATATTCTATGTGAGGTGACATAATATCTATAATCCTCCCACTTTCAGAGAGCAGAAACGGAAATGCATTAGCTTTATTACATCCTTCTCCTTTTGTGCGCTCATATGGTTTATTGTGAGAATAACCGCAGTGCTTCGTGGCTTTGAATGAAGGTTTGTTCTTCTTCAAAACATAACAACAAATTTCTTATGTAGAGAAACACGTGCTTTAATAGCGTATTGAATCTTACCATTGGTTTGCCCGTAAGGAGTTACTCGTGGATTCGTAATTTTGAACGGCAATCTAGTCTTCAATATGTCTAAAGTAATCCGTTTGAAGTCGTAGCAAAACCAGTCTTCTCTTCACGTCAGCGCTTTTCCCAACGTTGCTGTAATATTACTGTATTCAAAACGTGATAAGAACTCTTCCTTCTCCCGATATACCTTCTCAACTCTACAGAAAACACGATCCAGAGGAATGAAAATATGTCCACGAATGTTCAGAGAACACTGAAATGCATTCCGTAAAATGTGCCAGCATCCAGAGCATTATAAAATTCTTGTTCTGGATATTGCAAAACTCTGAAAAAAGCAGCCATTTCAATCCTCTCTTGGCAATATTTCTAGTTCTCTCTTCCAAATAACGCAGGAGAAAATGCTGTAGTGCCGAAGCGATTTCAACTGCACCTCTTGCAGCTTCTGTTTCACGCCAGTTATGTCAAAAAATATTATCAGTATCTTTTTAGGTTCACACGTATCATCATACTCATGCTATAGGATTATCCTGTATTGTGTAAAGGACTTCTGCGTTAGAGAGGTTTGGCAGAGGTTGATTTTATTGCATGTCAAAGACGACATGTAACATTTTCTTCAGGGTACTTTTCCATGATTTTGAGGAACTTCTTTGCGTAGGTTTTCTGCAAGCCTAGATTAGTTTTACACAGTTCTTTGATTTCTGCGACTTTTATTTTCAGTTCCAGCTCTGTGTATGTTGAATAGGTGACAGTATGAGGGTTAACAAAACCGAGATTGATATTCTTAAAAGCAAAGTTTTGTCTCAGGAAAACTTTCATTGACTGCTTGTCTTCCCCTTTTTACAAAAATGTTCTCACATTTAATTTACGTTTAACGTTTGAGTCAAATATGACCTACTAATTTTCCCTCTGCTATAATGACAATTGCACACTTATACTTCGAAATTTACTCTTTCATTTGTTGAGTCGTAATAACTATGTCGCCTCGAGTTGCTCTTGGGATCCATCTGGAAGGTTTATCTTATACCTGACAGACGCTGATTTAGAGCCGGCCGCGGTGGTCTCGCGGTTCTAGGCGCGCAGTCCGGAACCGTGCGACTGCTACGGTCGCAGGTTCGAATCCTGCCTCGGGCATGGATGTGTTTGATGTCCTTACGTTAGTTAGGTTTAAGTAGTTCTAAGTTCTAGGAGACTGATGACCACAGCAGTTGAGTCCCATAGTGCTCAGAGCCATTTGAACCATTTTTGAGCTGATTTAGAAGCCTTCGCTTCAGTGGACCTACAATATATCTAGCTGGTGTTCAGATATTCGTGTATTACAGATAAAATGTATCTTGCGTGCTCTTATCTCCCGAAGAATATAAAGGATTACTGGAGCGCGGTAAGTCAGCGTAAAGTAGTTTTCCTGTATGATAGCCTTTCCCTCCATTACTGCTGGCCTCACTCCTATCAGAATGCCAGCAGTCAACATCAGGCGCTGGGTCTTGCTTTAAATATCGAGTTCATGTCTAGTCTTCTACACTTAACTTCCAAGAAACGGAACTAACTAACAACCATCTCACGTAACAGCTATCGCCAACAAACTTAGTTTAATATTGCTCAAGCAAACTAAACAGCCAGAGGATGTGGTGGCTAATTAGAGCTCCCATCTACCACCCTGCAGATTGCCAATTTAGTTGACGCGCACAGTAGTTCGCCCTGCCATCTACCGTCAAAGCAAACAACTGTTTCCGGAGTACCGTAGCACAGTCAGAGGAGTAATTTTCCCTGACATCTATCACATATTAAACAAATTATGAGAAAACCCAGTACACATCTAACGTCTTTGGCAAACTATATGACATAAAGGGACTTTTGAAAAGACGCCGACAAACGCCTGAGGCGAGTTTTTCAAGAATGGGCTCCATTCTCTGTTTTCTGTAAGTGATGAATGAAGCAAGTTTTGTTAAAGCTGGCTGCATAGGCTTGTAGAGGACGCTGAATGCTATGTGTTAAGAAGAGGAATATGTCTTTATTTTCTTTTTTTAAATGCATAAAGCGAGTCTTGGGGAAACGGTTCTCGATTGTACAACCGATATTAAGCCATATTGGATGTGTCGTTCACTTTGATGGAATCTAACAGTTATCCGGCGTAATGCTACAAAAAGAGTGAACAATATACTCATTGCTTGGTAATGACTAACATCACTTGACTTCAAATGAAAAATCGCTTTAAAAGGCTTTACCCTAAGTGCTTCAAAAAACGATACAGAAGTTAAGTGCTTTGTCAAAATGGTTCAAACAGCTCTGAGCACTATGGGACTTAACTTCTAAGGTCATCAGTCCCTTAGAACTTACAACTACTTAAACCTAACTAACCTAAGGACATCACTCACATCCATGCCCGAGGCAGGATTCGAACCTGCGGCCGTAGCGGTAACGCGGTTCCAGACTGTAGCGCCTAGAACCGCTCGGCCACCCCTTTATGTCCAAAGAAGCTGAACATCCAGGGTCATTCGAAATTATCGGAAGTGAGTAAGCCTCACGTTAGTCGGCCGCCGAGCAGTTCTAGGCGCTTCATTCCACAGCAATGAGAGTGCTTCGCTCGCAGGTTCGAATCCTGCCTCGGTGTGTGTGATGTTCTTAGGTTAGTTAGGTTTAAGTAGGTCTAAGTTCTAGGGGACTGATAACCTCAGACGTTAAGTCCCATAGTGCTCAGGGCCATTTGAACCAAGCCTGACAATGCATGGACTAGCGTTTAGATGTGGCAATTATTCATGCCTTACACAGAGCCCTGGGGTTGAAAAGTTGCATAAGAGACATTGAGTCTGAGTACATTTAATATTCGTAATTTTACAGCACGCTGGCTATTTCCTATAGAGAAAGTGTCAATAAACCATCTAAAGACCATTTGAAGTATGTATACACCAAATTTGCCTACTAGCTTATCGCCAACTGCTTCGCCAGCGGAGACTGTATGGTCTGTAGAGACTTTTATTCTTTTAATCGAATTTTTGCGTTGTTCACAAATCGGAAATTTTCTAAGTTGTCAAGTTAATTAAAGTCTTCGAAGGAAGGCCTTTCCCAAATGTCCTTCTGACCAAAATGTGATTCTGGGAGCTGGATTAGGAGCTCTTTGTTAATTCTGCATTTAGTGTTTTTGTCGTAATATTTTCATAGACCCACTCATCCCATTCAGATTCAGAGTACCTATTCTCGTATGTATAGCTCTAAAATTTGTTTAATGTAACGAAACACACTCTAAGACATGAAGACGACGCAGGTTGTAGGAATTATCCGAATTGGACGGTAATCGATAGATGTCACATATATGTACAGACAGACAAATGATTACAGTTTCAGATAAAAATGGGTAGTTTATTCAAGAAAAGCTTTACAAAATTGCGCAAGTCAGTAAGGCTTTGGTCCACCTCTGGCCATTATGAAAGCAGATATTCAGATTCGCATTGATTAATAAAGCTGTTTGATGCTCCCTTGAGGGTATCGTGTCAATTTATGTCCAATCGGCGCTTCAGATCGTCAAAATCCCGAGCTGATGGAGGGCCCTGCCAGTAATGCTCCACCACACATTCTCTATTACGGAGACATCTGGCGACCTTGCTGGCTAAACCGAGCGAGGTGGCGCAGTGGTTAGCACACTGCACTCGCATTCGGGAGAACGACGGTTCAATCCCGTCTCCGGCCATCCTGATTTAGGTTTTCCGTGATTTCCCTAAATCGTTTCAGGCAAATGCTGGGATGGTTCCTTTGAAAAGGGCACGGCCGATTTCCTTCCCCATCCTTCCCTAATCCGAGCTTGCGCTCCGTCTCTAATAACCTCGTTGTCGACGGGACATTAAACACTAACCACCACCACCACCACCACTTGCTGGCTAAGTTAGGGTTTGGCAAACATAACGACCAGCAATAGCAACACTCAAATTGTGCGAAAATTGCGTAAATGCAAGTCCAAAATTGCTTGCCATGAAGGACAACAAAACAGGGCGTAATAATGTAGTCGACGTACCGTTGTGCTGTAATGGAGCAGCGGATGACGACCAAAGCTGTGGCACTATAAAATTAAGTGGCATCCCTGACAATCACTCCTGGTTGTCGGGCCATGTAGTGAGTGGCAGTAAGTTTGTCATCCCAACCGTGTCTAGAAATTCTCCAGATTCCTCTTCGGTGGTCGTCATGGCTTGGATCCTCATTGAGTGCAGTAGAATTTTGTCTTCAGTGATGAATCGCACTTCAGTCTCAGCTCCCATGACCAGTGAAGAACTGTGTGGAGACGCCCAAGAGAGCGCTTGGATACTTACCTATCAACCACTATATGATCCAGGAACTACGAATGATTGTCTGGTGTGCCATCTCAACACTTTGGTCGTCATTCGCAACACCCTTGGAGCACTACGGTACATCGATGATATACTATTTCAGATTTTGTTACACTTTATGGCTTAAATTTAAGCAAGATAATGCCCACCTCCCCACGAAGAGTCTTTCTAGTGCTTGTCTTCGTGTTTGCTGGACACTATCTTGCCCGGCAAGATCACAAGATCGACCCTCAATTCAAATGTACGGAAAATAACCAACTGGGGATTTTGACGATCTAGCATACCAGTTGGATAGAATTTGGCACGATACCCCTCAGCAGGACATCCTACAACTCAGTTAATCAGTGCGAAACCGAATAACTGCTTGCGTAACGGTCATAGGAGGATCAAGGCGTTATTGATATGATCAGTTTGTGAAGATTTTCTCTTGAATAAATCAACCAGTTTTTTCTGAAATTAGCCAGCGGCGGTGGCCGAGCGGTCCTAGGAGCTTCAGTCCGGAACCACGAAGCTGCTGCGGTCACAGGTTCGAATCCTGCCTTGGGCATGGATGTGTGCGATGTTCTTAGGATAATTAGCTTTAAATAGTAGTAAGTCTAGGGGACTGATGACCTCAGATGTTAAGTCCCATAGTGCTTAGAGCCATTTGAACCATTTTTTTCTGAACATCATTTTTCTTTTTTTCTTTTTTTTTTTGCTGTACACGTAGATGGCATCTACCAACTTTCGTCGTATTCTAGTAGTTTTAGTGTGCTACGAGGTATTTTTTCCCTAACAGAATATTTTCATCATAATTTTCATACCGTATTTCACGCACTTAGATGTTGAAGTTCCAAAACTCCCTGAAACTGCTATATTTTTAAATTTCTGACTGAGAATCTAAATGCATAATTCTGTGTATTTAGTTTTAAAATTGATTTCATAATTAAATATTTCAATTCGAGCTTTCACTCCCAGTTTTTCCTCCTCAGTGTCTGAATTTCTAAAAACAATGAAACACATACTTTGCGTATCTGAGGCAGGATTCGAACCGGCAACAGTAGAAACAGCGCGGTTCCAGACTGAAGCGCCGAGAGCCGCTTTGCCACAGCGGCCGTCTTTTTCAGAATCATTTCATCCCCTATTGCACCCCGTCAAGAGTATAAGATCAACTTATACAAAGATACTCTCTTTCAAATTCTAAAGGTGGCAGGGGTAAAATACCGGGAGCGAAAGGCTATTTACAATTTGTGCAGAAACCAGATGGCAGTTATAAGAGTCGAGAGACATGATAGGGATGCAGTGGTTGGGAAGGGAGCAAGAGAGGGTTGTAGCCTCTCCCCGATGTTATTCAATCTGTATATTGAGCAAGCAGTAAAGGAAACAAAAGAAAAATTCGGAGTAGGTATTAAAATCCATGGAGACGAAGTAAAAACTTTGAGGTTCGCCGATGACATTGTAATTCTGTCAGAGATAGCAAAGGACTTGGAAGAGCAGTTGAATGGAATGGACAGTGTCTTGAAAGGAGGGTATATGACGAACATCAACAAAGGCAAAACGAGGATAATGGAATGAAGTCAAATTAAATCGGGTGATGCTGAGGGAATTAGATTAGGAAATGAGACACGTAAAGTACACTCGTGGAAATGGACAAGAGAACACATTGACACCGGTGTGTCAGACCCACCATACTTGCTCCGGACACTGCGAGAGGGCTGTACAAGCAATGATCACACGCATCGCACAGCGGACACACCAGGAACCGCGGTGTTGGCCGTCGAATAGCGCTAGCTGCGCAGCATTTGTGCACCGCCGCCGTCAGTGTCAGCCAGTTGGCTGTGGCGTACGGAGCTCCATCGCAGTCTTTAACACTGGTAGCATGCCGCAACAGCGTGGACGTGAACCGTATGTGCAGTTGACGGACTTTGAGCGAGGGCGTATAGTGAGCATGCTCGAGGCCGGGTGGACGTACCGCCGAATTGCGCAACACGTGGGGCGTGAGGTCTCCACAGTACATCGATGTTGTCGCCAGTGGTCGGCGGAAGGTGCACGTGCCCGTCGATCTGGGTCCGGACTGCAGCGACGCACGGAAGCACGCCAAGACCGTAGGATCCTACGCAGTGCCGTAGGGGACCGCACCGCCAGTTCCCAGCAAATTAGGGACACTGTTGCTCCTGGGGTATCGGCGAGGACCATTCGCAACCGTCTCCATGAAGCTGGGCTACGGTCCAGCACACCGTTAGGCCGTCTTCCGCTCACGCCCCAACATGGTGCAGCCCGCCTCCAGTGGTGTCGCGACAGGCGTGAATGGAGGGACGAATGGAGATGTGTCGTCTTCAGCGATGAGAGTCGCTTCTGCCTTGGTGCCAATGATGGTCGTTTGCGTGTTTGGCGCCGTGCAGGTGAGCGCCACAATCAGGACTGCATACGACCGAGGCACACAGGGCCAACACCCAGCATCATGGTGTGGGGAGCGATCTCCTACACTGGCCGTACACCTCTGGTGATCGTCGAGGGGACACTGAATAGTGCACGGTACATCCAAACCGTCATCGAACCCATCGTTCTACCATTCCTAGACCGGCAAGGGAACTTGCTGTTCCAACAGGACAATGCACATCCGCATGTATCCCGTGCCACCCAACGTGCTCTAGAAGGTGTATGTCAACTACCCTGGCCAGCAAGATCTCCGGATCTGTCCCCCATTGAGCATGTTTGGGACTGGATGAAGCGTCGTCTCACGCGGTCTGCCCGTCCAGCACGAACGCTGGTCCAACTGAGGCGCCAGGTGGAAATGGCATGGCAAGCCGTTCCACAGGACTACATCCAGCATCTCTACGATCGTCTCCATGGGAGAATAGCAGCCTGCATAGCTGAAAAAGGTGGATATACACTGTACTAGTGCCGACATTGTGCATGCTCTGTTGCCTGTGTGTATGTGCCTGTGGTTCTGTCAGTTTGATCAAGTGATGTATCTGACCCCATTAATGTGTCAATAAAGTTTCCCCTTCCTGGGACAATGAATTCACGGTGTTCTTATTTCAATTTCTAGGAGTGTAGCTCATGATGGACAGGGGAAGCAGGACATAAAAGGCAGGCCTACACAGGCGAAGAGATTCTGCACTTAGCGGTTCGGGCTAGGACCTTAAGAGTCAGTAATGAGGCTGGCCTTATTTCACTGACTTCGATGCTTCCAAAAACATCGAGACAGTTATTTTTTTAATTTCCAATGCTGATGGCGAATGCTAATTTTCTAAATGGAGCTTCAAAAATACTCTCACAAAGAAGCATTTTCATAATATTTTTCAGCCCGTATTTCACTGATTTATGGACTGAATCCACAAAATCAATGGATACGTATTTTTTATGTGTAACAGGAAATCCAAATTGAACTTTTTGTAGGTCTAGATTCAAAGATGCTTGCGTGATGTAACATTCCCATAAAACTGTCGTCCCCTATTTCACCCCATAGATGTTGGATTTCCAGAAACAGTGAAATGTACATATCTTTTTTTTTGTTTTTAGCCGAAAAGTCAAACTCGATTTTCCGTAGATTTTGCGTTAAAAATGTTTTCATTATGAAATACTTCTGTAGAACACTTGCTCCCCCATTTCACTCCGTTAATGGTTGAATTTCCAAAATCACTAAAATCTGTACTTTTCCTTTATTAACTGACAAAAATAACAATTTCCGCAGATGTAGCTTTAAAAATACTTTATTTGCTCTTTAATAATGATATATGTTCAAAAAGCGCTTTCGTCGACTATTTTAATCCCCTGAGAGTTTAATCACCCAAAAACGCTGAAAGAATTATTTCTTTATTTATGACTGAGGAATCGAATAACACATTTCGTACGTATAGCATCAAAATTGCCTCAATACCAATATAATTTCAAAAACCTTTTGATTGTCCGTTTTACCCCATTAAGGATGGAATTTAATACAAGTCCCTTCTTAAATGACGACTCCAGCGTAACGTGAACACCACCTCTAAATTTCAAGTTTCTAACAATGCCTGTCTGGAGTGGTCTCTGGTGAGTCAGTCAATGAGGACATCAGATTTTACGCACACTTAGGGAAAAGAACAACAAGAATAAAAAACTATTAATTTAGAGTAATGAATTTTATGGCCAACATCTGTCTATGTAACATGTGAGACCGCAAGTTAATGTAAGTGAGATATAAGACAGCAAATGTGAAGTGCTAGTACATTAATAAGCGGTGTATGCTCCCGAATGTTGAACGTAAGGGTTGCAGCGTCCATGCTTTGTGTTGCACAGTCTGTAGGATGCATATCCATGCCTATTGCACTATGTGGGTAAACATACGAACGGTTTATGCTTGTTGTGGACGGCGCTGTAGTTGTCGTTCGATGATGCCCCTTATGTACTCGATAGGAGACAAACCCTGTGATAGAGCTGGCCAAGGTAACATGTCGACACTCCGTGAAGCATGTTGGCTTACAACAGATGTGTGTGAGTGATCGTCTTCTGCTGCAAAACATCCCATGAAATGCGGTTAATGAATGGCAGGAGAACAGGTCGAATCACCAGACTGACGTACAGATTTGCAAACAGGATGCGCGGCATAACGACGGGTGAAATTCCACCCTGGACCATAACACTAAGTGTAGGTTCAGTATGTGAAGCATGCAGATCGTTTATGTGTAGGCCTTCAAATGACCTCCTTCTAACTACCACGCAGCCATCACTGACACCGAGGCGTAAAGAACTTTCATCAGAAAACAGCCCTCCAACAGTTCGTTGCATCACTGTGGTGTCAGCTGCTGCTCAAATTGGTGCTGCAGATTCAGGACTATGCCATGTGGCCTTCCAGAGTACGGTCATCTTGTGACCGTACATTCTTGTCACCACCGCTGCCAGCAGTCACATACCGTACAGTTGCTAAATTCCTGTTTCTGCAGTATAGCAGAGGGCAACTGGCTCTGAGCGCTATGCGACCCAACTTCTGAGGTCATCAGTCGCCTAGAACTTAGAACGAATTAAACCTAACGAACCTAAGGACATCACACACATCCATGCCCGAGACAGGATTCGAACCTGCGACCGTAGCGGTCCCTCGGTTCTAGACTGTAGCGCCTAGAACCGCACGGCCACTCCGACCGGCGCAGAGGGCAACACCCAGCTTCTGGTAGCGGTATTACAGGATCTTGTACAAACTCAGTAAGGTGTTAATAACGTGTCTTTGTCGACTTAATCCTTTCGCGACGCTGTGCGTTTACTAAAAGCTGAGCAATTCGGCGGGGCTGTGCGGGTTCCATATCCCTTACGTTTCTTTCATCGCTTATAAACTCAAGGTTTTTACTTATTGGAATAATTTTTTTGTAAATTAAGCTCAAAACACTCTCTTTATTTGCATACTATTTTCATTATTCCATATCGCCAAATTTTGACTTGTCGGTGGCGTTAAAGTAGAAAAAAACTGAAAAACTTGATTTTTTTAAGTTGAGAGGTGATGCATTTAATTAGACATATTAAAATTAGTTGTATCTTATTCTATAAAATTTTATCTTTAAAACGACGTATAAAATACAATTAAATCTCGTATGGGACGTCCGTCTGCAGAAAAATAAACAGTCTTTTTTGAGGGATGAAAAATTAATTTACGTCAATAAACTACAAAATTTCAAAATATTTGCTTAAAACAAACTTCACAAATATGGCATATCGATTCAAATGGCTCTGAGCACTATCGGACTTAACATCTGAAGTCATCAGTCCCCATAAACTTACAACTACTTAAACCTAACTAAATTAGAATGAGATGATACACACTTACTTTTACAAACGCTTAATACATATATGTTGGTACTTACTGCTTATTAACTCTTCACATTATTAAATTTAATCAGCAATCAAAACTGTTCTGACAGCAGTTGTTGTTGTTGTGGTCTTCAGTCCTGAGACTGGTTTGATGCAGCTCTCCATGCTAATCTATCCTGTGCAAGCTTCTTCATCTCCCAGAACCTACTCCAACCTACATCCTTCTGAATCTGCTTAGTGTATTCATCTCTTGGACTCCCTCTACGATTTTTACCCTCCACGCTGCCCTCCAATACTAAATTGGTGATCCCTTGATGCCTCAGAACATGTCGTACCAACCGATCCCTTCTTCTGGTCAAGTTGTGTCACAAACTTCTCTTCTCCCCAATCCGATTCAATACTTCCTCATGAGTTAAGTGATCTACCCATCTAATCTTCAGCATTCTTCTGTAGCACCACATTTCGAAAGCTCCTATTCTCTTCTTGTCCAAACTATTTATCGACCATGTTTCGCTTCCATACATGGCTACACTCCATACAAATACTTTCTGAAATGGCTTCCTGACACATAAATCTATACTCGATGTTAATAAATTTATCTTCTTCAGAAACGCTTTCCTTGCCATTGCCAGTCTACATTTTGTATCCTCTCTAGTTCGACCATCATCAGTTATTTTGCTCACCAAATAGCAAAACTCCTTTACTACTTTGAGTGTCTAATTTCCTAATCTAATTCCCTCAGTATCACTCGACTTAATTTGACTACGTTCCATTATCCCAGTTTTGCTTTTGTTGATGTTCATCTTATATCCTCCTTTCAAGACACTGTCCATTCCGTTCAACTGCTCTTCCAAGTCCTTTGCTGTCTCTGACAGAATTACAATGTCATCGGCGAACCACAAAGTTTTTATTTCTTCTCCATGGATTTTAATACCTACTCCGAATTTGTCTTTTGTTTCCTTCACTGCTTGCTCAATATACATATTGAATAACATCGGGGAGAGACTACAACCCTGTCTCACTCCCTTCCCAACCACTGCCTCCCTTTCATGTCCCTCGACTCTAATAACTGCCATCTGGTTTCTATATAAATTGTAAATAGCCTTTCGTTCCCTGTATTTTACCCCTGCCACCTTCAGAATTTGAAAGAGCGTATTCCAGTGAACATTGTGAAAAGCTTTCTCTAAGTCTACAAATGCTAGAAACGTAGGTTTGCCCTTCCTTAATCTATCTTCTAAGATAAGTCGTAGGGTCAGTATTGCCTCACGTGTTCCAGCATTTCTACTGAATCCCAACTGATCTTCCCCGAGGTCGGCTTCTACTAGTTTTCCCATTCATCTGTAAAGAATTCGCATTAATATTTTGCAGCTGTGACTTATTAAACTGACAGCAGTAAGATTCCTTATTGTAATAGGAACAATAATTCTAATCATTACATTTTCAATGAATACTTGAATAATGATTCGTGAAACTGTTTTGGCTCATTTAAATCATTTTTTTACAGGGGGGCACAGGAAATTTCGCATTTTGTCTTTGGTTGTCAACTCTACACAATCTTTTTCCACATATTTCATACATTTTTTTGCTAAGCCTCGTTTCCAATATCCTGTCTTCACAGCACACCTGACCAAACCAGTCATCCTCTTGCAACACTTTCTTAGAGGCAGAGCTGCTGCTTGCTTCAGTAGAGTCTTTGTTTTTGAATTTTTTCTTCTAAATATTCTTTACAGACAGTGAATTTATTTTGCGACGTGTATCTATCTTAGGCCCAGTGTCTTCGTTGGTACCATTTTTCTTTTGATTCTGCGTGAACAGTGCCTTACATACGACTTGCACCTTGTAATTTAATGCTTTCTTCAGCGGTGTTTGTGTTTTTCTCATCAGCTTTGGGTTTTGCAAAATTTCGTTGAAAGAACAATCAAGCTCTTCAGCTGCGTCACTATCTTCTAGACTGAAGTCACTTGAACTGTCCTTCACTGAATATGCATCGCTTTCTGATGAACTGGGATCAATGGACTGGCGTCTCTTTTATCGGGAAGCCTTTAGGACTAATAGAGTTTCTGGCAGTATCCCTGTTTGAGGGGATATAGTCATGTCCTCTTCTGGGTCAAAACGCTCTGATAGGAGAAAGGGAGCAATTGCAGTGTGTGAAGTAGCTTGTGGGTAAAAAGGATAAATCCCTGTTGCACGGAACCCAGACATGTCACTTACTGGGGATGCTACTTTTGACCACACCTTGCTGAAGATGTTTCGAAACACGCATCTATCAATTGCTCTGTTTTCTGCAGTTCCATGTGTAGAACAGTACAGCTGAACTTTGTCATCCCAGTAAGGCTCAAACGACTTGAATACTGACATATCCATGGGTTGCAGGTTATGTGTTGTTTGCTGGGCAAGCAGTAAAGTCTGATATTTTTCTCTTCAGCAACGTCGCAGAATTCAGTGTCCAAATGTGACGATGCTCCATCAATTACCAAATAACATCTTTTGCAGGGTTGTATTTGGCAAAACGTGTATGCTTTTGATGAATGTCGTAGTATTCAATGAGCCCTTATCTTTCATTTCTACTGCTGTCCCAGGTGGCAAATAGTCTTCCCATTCTGGCTTGCGTCGCTTTCCTTTGAAAAATATCGTAGGAGGAATAACCTGTCCAATTGCATTCCTACGTGAGACAATGGTAACAGTTTCCTCAAGTCCTGGGGCAACAAAGTGCAAGCGTTTCACACCTCTCTTCGCTAAAACTTCAGGAGACTTGGGGAGTGAGTGGCGACATCCCTTTTCGTCTATATTGTAGATAAGGTGGGGTTTGTCAAATGACTTCAATTCGGACGAGACCGTTTTCACTTTTTGAAAATGGTAACTTACAATGATCTTGTTTAGCTTTGCACCTCTTCCTGGATACATGTGTTGGGCCTTCCTCCTTGTAATGTGTGGGTGTCTTTGTAGAAAGAGCTTGAGCCACTTGCGTCCGTCAAATTTCTTCGTCTCATTAAAAGGATTCTGCTTACTGTTCTTTTCACAATATACATACACACAGTTTCTGAGCACTTTTGCTGTAATTGGATACCCAACAGCAGTGAGTCGAAAAATTCTTTGGCAAAGTTCTCTTTTCTGAGCTTCGCCCAAACAAGTTTTACGTCCCAAATTTTTTGTTGTTATTCCAGAACTCATGTAGTTGCGAAACGTAAGACGAGGAATCCTGTACGTTTTCGAAACGGCTCTGACAGGCATTCCTTCAGCAATAGCTTCCATAGCTCGTTTTAAATTATCTGCATCCCACGTTAATATTTATTTCTTTGTATCCATCTAAAAACAAACATTTCCAGTAAGCCTAAAGACTGTAAAACTCTGATTATATATTTTTTAAAATACCGTACTTCAATTACAGCTACTAAAAATTATTGATCTAAATGCAGAACGCCCTGCCACAAAGACTACCAAGAAGGAATTTAAAATGTTTTCTTTTGACATTTCCTGCCACGACCAAATAATAGCGCAGGAAAAAATGTATAAAATAATTTAGATTTAGTTTGGAGATAGTAAATACATGTTGCATGAGGTTTTCCAGGATAGGCTAAAATGAAATAAGCATTGTCGCTATGCCCAGCTCTACACAACAGGGCGACTAATTGCCCACCTGGGCCTTGTTAGAAGTGGCACGGTTGGGGCTTATTCGGAACAACCAGTTCAAAACGCCTGTGCGTTTATTGTTTAAAAAGAAACTTATTATTAGGAAGTTAATGCTACTATCTTAATACAGCACAATTTTCTGTTCATAAATACATATTTATTAGTAAAAATTCTTCATAAACGAAACGATTGCATTAGATGAAACGCACCATGAAAATAAGAAGCAGCCCTCTTTCGTTAAACGTGGTAGCACAGCTGAAAGTGAAATGGCCGGCACAAGAGCGGGTGCGTAAATAGTTGTTGCCTTGGTTACTAGATGTGAAAAGCTATCACTACCGAAGACATTTAGCTCTGTTTTCAAACTTTCTATGCTAGGAAATGAGAGTGGGAATTATTTGGAACCGGGCTTTATTTGCTACATGTACCTGAGATTTAATTTTATTGCCTCCAAGTTCGTTTTTGTAGAAGATGCGTGGTCCACATAGTGCCACGGAAGACGTGTAGACCCCTGACTTCTTCCTCTTATCTCCAGAGACGATCTAGCTGTTAAGACTACGTGGGAGTGTATCTAAGTAGATTTTATCTAAGTGAATCCGATCTTTTATTGAGTTTTATTAAAGTATCTCTTTTTACAAAGGTATCCCATGCAGATTCCTCGGCGTTAATTGGTAAGAAGTTTCGGTCGGGCATCACTACATTGTTTCAGCACGCTCTTTCCTTAATCGGTTTTATGTTGAACCACGAATATTTTGAATAGACTGACGGCTTCGCCGTGGACAGTCCCTTGTCTCCGCTGTTGGCTAACTTTTTATGGAGTATTTTGAGGAAAGAGCACCTGAAGCAGCGATCTTAAACCAAATGCTTTTTGGTTCGTGGATGGTACTTTCGTAGTGTGGCAAGACTGAGAAGATACGTTAATTCAGTTACTACATCACCTTAACTCCATTCGTGAGAACATTCGACTTACTATGGAATTAGAGAAAGATGGTTGTCCCTCATTCCTAGATGTTTTGCACAGACGGAGGAGTGACGGCTATCTGGACTCTCCCTGATTTGTACTTGCAATCTTCAAGTTTCCACTACCCATCCAAAACGATTAGTGTGCTTAAAACACTTGTACACAGGGCCCGTACAGCGTCGGATGCAGATAGTTTACCGAAACCGCTTGCACATATAAGGACAGTGTTCAGAGGCAATGAGTGCTCGACCTGGCAAATTAACAGGACATTCTCAGCTAAAAAAAACTACCGGTAAGTGGATAAAGAGAAGAAAGCATCAGCATAGTCACTAACGTATCTTCCCTTCGCTGGAAATATTTCCTTGAAAACAGCAAGAACCCTCAGTAATGTTCAGGTGAAAGCGATTTTCGACGACCATATAAGATTCCAGACCTGCTGGGATCAGTGAAGCATAATTCGTTATTTCGGAAGGCGGGTACTTACAAAATACCATGCCAATGTGGTATGGTTTGTACAGGACGAGCAACACGCACAGTGGAAGAACGTTGCGCAGACCCTAAGCGTTACATTCACCTTCTGCAACCCAGCAAGCCAGCAATGGCGGAATATTGTATCTACAGCGGACATTCCATGGAGTATGACAAAATGTTAATCTTAGCCACAACAACATCTTTTGGGGTCTCCATTATAAAAGAATCCGCAGAAATACGCATCACAGAAATATAATGGACCGTGACATTGGATATCAGGTGGATAATGCATCGAAGTCCGCCATCTCCGAGATTTGCTTCAGACGAACATGTCAGAATACCCTAGTGACTGCGGCGAGAGGCCACGCTGAGAGTGCTGATGTTTGTAGTTCGACCAGCGAGGGTGCTGCCGCCGGGCGGTGTAGTCAGCGTGGCTCTGACGCATGCGCGGCAATACCCTCAGCGCGCTGAATGAGGTGGAGCGGAGAACGTCTTCATCAGTCTTCGACGGCTTAGCTGAAGATGAATGGCAGGTGTCTAGTTGAATATTGTGGAGTGAAGTTTCAATGATTGGCTGCAATCCCGAAATCTCTTCGAAGATTTATTTAACTGTAAAATAGCTCATCGCGCTTCAGTTTACGAAAACTGTAAATGAATGGAGTAATATAACTAATGTATGGCTGTCGAAGGATCCCAGACATATTCTAAGATCGAACGTTGCGATGTTTCTAGAGGAAAATAACATCATAAATAATCAGGACAGGCTTATATAAAGGAACCTCTTGTGAAACATGGCCTGTTTTTTTACACAAATACACACACACACACACACACACACACACACAGACACACACACACACACACACACACACACACTGTCTCACATATGGTAGTCGTAAGTGAACTGACGGGTTCCAATCTCCTAAAATTAATAAGTAAAACGCTTCCTAAATGTTCAGGAAAATTATGTCATTATACTTTTGCAGAATATTTGGTAGTCCTTTCCTTTTTTAATATTATTATCAGGTTCTACCAAGCAACGAGGGAAAATTCGTTGAATACAATTCGCTAGTTCTTCCAAAGACTTTCAATATCACACCACATCGTCGTCCAATGTATGTTCATAAGTGACATAAAAAACTACTCTGATCATGGGCGTTATTTTACACTGACTATTTTTGTGTGTTATGGAGAATATGAATTTATGAATACAAGGAAATATCCTGATTGACTGACTGAGTGACTCGTCATCACACACATCAAACTGCTGAGGAGAGGAACTTGAAATTTGGAGAGCGTGTCGACCTTGTAGTGCATGCATCATTTGAGAACGAATCTTTCGAAATCACGACTAAGGGAGGAAAATAGGGGATGAAATTTTTTTGAAATTATGTCACCAGTCAGGCAGTTTTGAAGCTAAGACTGTGATAATTGCTATTTGGTTAGGTGATAAATAAAGTAATAAATGTTTCAGAAAGTTTGAAAATTTAAATCCTACGGGGATGAAGCGTAGGGTGAAAGATTTTCGTAAAAATAAATCATTGTTATAGATCCACTACAGCATGTTTCAAACTGATCCGTCAAAGTTTGTTTTTGACTTATGAGTAATAAAAAAGAGATTTTTCAATGTTTTAAAAAATTCAACTCGCTAGAGGATGAAATAGGGGATAAAATATTTCTGAAAATATTTGATTATGAAAACATTTCTTAAAACTAAATATACACTACTATCCATTAAATTTGCTACACCAAGAAGAAATGCAGATGATAAACGGGTATTCATTGGACAAATACACTAGAACTGACATGTGATTACATTTTCACGCAATTTGGTCTCATATAGCTTGAAAAATCAGTACCCAGAACAACCACCTCTGGTCGTAATAACGGCCTCGATATGCCTGGGCATTGACTCAAACAGAGTTTGGATGGCGTGTAAAGGTACAGCTACCCATGCAGCTTCAACACGATACCACAGTTCCTCAAGAATAGAAACTGGCGTATTGTGACGAGCCAGTTGCTCGGCCACCATTGACCAGACGTTTTCAGTTGGTGAGAGATCTGGAGAATGTGCTGGCCAGGGCAGCAGTCGAACATTTTCTGTATCCAGAAATTCCCGTACAGGACCTGAAACATGCGGTCGTGCATTATCCTTCTGAATTGTAGGGTTTCGCAGGGATGGAACGAAGGGTAAAGTCACGTGTCGTAACACATCTGAAATGTAACGTCCACCGTTCAAACTGCCGTCAATGTGAAAAAGAGGTGACCGAGACATGTAACCAATGGCACCCCATACCATCACGCCAGGTGATTCGCCAGTATGGCGATGACGATGACACGCTTCCAATGTGCGTTCACCGCGATGTTACCAAACACAGACGCGACCATCATGATGCTGTAAACAGAACCTGGATTCATCCGAAAAAATGACGTTTTGCCATTCGTGCACCCAGGCTCGTCGTTGACTATACCATCGCAGGCGCTCCTGTCTGTGATGCAGCGTCAAGGGTAGCCCCAGCCATGGTCTCCGAGCTGATAATCCATGCTGCTGCAAACGTCGTCGAACTGTTCGTGCAGATGGTTGTTGCTTGCAAACGTCCCCATCTGTTGACTCAGGGGTCGAGACGTGGCTGCAGGATCCGTTACAGCCATGCGGATAAGATGACTGTCATCTCTACTGCTAGTGATACGACGCCATTGGGATGCAGCACGGCGTTCCGTTTACCCTCCTGAACCCACAGATTCCATATTCTGCTAGTCATTGGATCTCGACAAACTGGAGCAGCAGTGTCGCTATACGATAAACCGCAATCGCGATAGGCTAAAATCCGACCTTTAGCAAAGTCGGAAACGTGATGGTACGCATTTCTCCTCCTTACACGAGGCATCACAACAACGTTCACGAGGCAACGTCGGTCAACTGCTGTTTGTGTATGAGGAATCGGTTGGAAACTTTCCTCATGTCAGCACGTTATAGGTGTCGCCACCGGCGTCAATCTTGTGTGAATGCTCTGAAAAGCTGATCATCTGCATATCACAGCATCTTCTTCCTGTCGGTTAAATTTCGCGTTTATAGCACGTCTTTTTCGTGGTGTAGCAATTTTAATGGGCAGTAGTGTATAAACATTTGAATATGACTTCCCGATTAGCAATTTAAACAAAGGTGTGTCAGCGTTCTCAGAAATTCAACCCCTAATGCGGTGAAAGAGGGGTTGAAAGATTTTGTGGAAATATTTGATTATGAAACCATTTTTTAATTTAAATCCTTGAAAATATGTATTTGGTGAATAAAATCAAATTTAATACATGGAGTACTATCCTCACGTGTCCAGGACATAGGGAGATCTGTCCCACACCCTGTGTAGCAATGATCTCAACCAATTTAGCTATTCATTTCAAGCGACCTCAGTTAACAATCATGGTTTCGTTTACAGTGCCAATAAATAAGATTGAAGGTGTAGACGGGGGGGGGGGGGGAGATGGTGGGGGGGGGGGAGGGAGAAGAAGGAGAGAGAGCGAAAGAGAGGGTGGGAAGAGGAGATGATTAAAGAGAGAAGGGAGATGTAGTTGTATAGAGAGTGGGGCTAGAAGGAGATAAGGTTGTACATCTAATTTTCAAACGTATTTAGCAATTGCATTGCAAGTGACACTGAATCCTAACCTGCTACCTCTCATTGAACAATGTCACAGTTACTTTGGTCAACTGGGCAGTGCTCGTTCACACATGGCACGTGTCCTTATCAGTTGTCTGCAGAATGCTGACGTACTCACGTGGACTGCAATACCCGCAGATCCATACGCTATAGAGGATGTGTGGCACCAGCTCCGACAAGTGCTCCGTACAGCACTAAAATCCAGGGCATCAAAGTCAACACCAGTAGGCCAACACGCTTTAGGAGAGGATACAACGGCATTATATGACACCCGTCCCAACCAAATCAGTTCATGTATGCAAGCCAGAGGGCATGCACCGTCATGGTGATAGGTGTACTCGTGCTGCCAAGTTCTTTGTAAATTTGACTCCATATTGCACTCACTGACACAGTCACATGCCCTGCCAACCTGTAAGGTTTTATTTCGTTTCTTTCTCTCATTCTGGGCGCTTCTTTATCAGGAAGTGTACCTACAAGTTACTCCTTTACAAAGTGGTCAAGACGCGTGATATTTCGTTGGAAATGGGCACATTCAAGGACTCTTCATCGTAAAAAGCTAGATAGATACATCGCTGCTGACTTTCTCAGTGTTGTGACAATGGAACGGTAATACTGAGAAACCCTACCTGTCAATTTTTTGCCAAAATTAGGTTGAATATGATTTTGTACTTTAAAAATATAAGCTGAGCGTATATAGAGAAAGTCCACATATTCTACCATTTTCCATGTCATTATGCAGCCATTTTAAAGTGAAGAGAAACCACACATGTACCAAAGATGTGGGCTTTTTATAAATCTCACTCTCAACTATTAAATTTATTTGCAAATTTTCCTTGGATAATTTGATTCATTGTTTGGGCAACCACAACTTGACACATGGTGCATCTATGAAGATGGTTTAAACGGCTCTGAGCGCTATGGGACTTAACATCTGAGGTCATCAGTCCCCTACAACTTAAAACTACTTAAACCTAACTACCCTAACGTCATCACACACATCCATGCCCGAGGCAGGATTCGAACCTGCGACCATTGCGGCCGAGTGGTACATCTGAAGAGCTCGGGGTGAAAATCAAAAGTCCATCTCTCAATGATTCTGCTAAAAGGGCAGGAACAACACATTCAAGCACTACAGGGTGCAGAACTAGAAAATGTCTCGGACACTACTGCTAAACATCTTTTTATTTGCGTCAGCTTTCAGTTAATATCATTCAGTTTCACTACTTACGGATAGGAAGCTGTATCATGAAGCAATAGCATGAAAAAGCCCTGATGAAGTTCATTAGTTTTTGACCATATACATGAAAATGTAGGACAACATGTTCAACATCTTCATTTATTCTCCGATTCTGGTTGAGGCTAAAATAAAAACCATGTTACCGTAAGATTTTCCTTAATCCTTTTGGAAAATAGAAGATATTAGTTCATTAGCCATTATTTTCCAGTAGCAGACCACTCTTACCTTACGCGTGAAAGATATTTAAGCAAAGAAATTAGAAAACTGGTTAGGATACATTTGCCGAAATAATATGCGTAATTAATAACAGAGCACAACAAAAAGATGAACTTCGAAATGCAAATACAAAAAACGTAAGAAGTACTAAATTTTGAGTAAGCTGAAACGTGGGTACTTATTCGAGTTAAGGAAGACATGGGAGGACCCACAAATATAACTTTCTTTTCACACAAACTGTTTATTTTTTTTTACAAAATGAACAAATTTGCAACATTCTTTTGACCTACAATCTTAAGATGAATAAGCTTTAGGAAAAGAAATCAAACAGAAAACAGTATGACAATGATTACAAGAAGGCCGGACCTGCAGCCCGCCCGTTATCGGGTGACACAGCGATGTTTACTACCACGCTGGATACAGTCATTCTTATTAAATAGGCTTCTACAACACATGAAAAATATATAAGCACCATTGATGACAAGAGTGATTCCATTACACAAAACGGATGAAGTATCTTTTAGCTTGGACGTTGTGTGTCCAAAGGTTAGGGGTTAAGATGCGCACCTGTGATCAATGATTAAACAGGTTAGGAAACAATATGACAATGATAAGGCTTACTTCAAAGCAACCGACTTGTTAATTTCAATCGGCAAACAAGCTGCGACTTGATCCCAACCCGTCAATTTTGACTAAAGCCATGGTGGCAAATGGCTGTTAATATTTTCAACGTAAAACTGTTTGTCAGTTATTAAGACCGCTCTGAAGGAACATCTTAAGACATTACTTGTGAACACTTACTACAAGAGAACTCACTCGGCCGAACCACAAGGCCCAGATAAAATACACCAATAATTACCTGGACTTTCAAACACAGAAACGCTCAGCTTAGTACAACAGGTTATTCAGATTATAAATAATGACTGAGAAATACAGTTACAATCAAAGAATTGAACCGATTAACATCTAAATCTAATCATAAGGCCCCTATTTTACCTAACGGCCACCTGTGGCTTAGTATGATTTTTCCGGCTGTATTTACGACCAGTAGTTGATTCATTAGAACGTTAATGATCGGGTATAAACCAGAAAGGAAAGACAATACTGTAGCGGGACAAGTTTTAAAACGACGACCAGTGTCAATCTCACACTCCTCGTATTGCATATTACCCATCTTTCACTATACTTCACCCCTCACTTTTCATAATTTCGAGGATCATGCATCATTTAAAATTGGCTGACCTTTCTCGGGGTCGACATATCCCACAAACGTGTCTTAATTTTTTCTCAGTATTTCTTTCATTATGAACCGCAACGTCAGAACTGCCTCTCTGACAACTCTTTGCTTTCCTAAAGCCAAACTGGTAGTGAACCAACAGATCCTGTTTTTCAAATAATGAAAACGGACAAATGATTAGTTGCTCACCCCCCCCCCACTCCCCCCCCCCCCACCCCACCCCACCATCTTTCCCATACATGAATAACGTTAAAACCGGGTAACTCCACCTCGTCGTGTAGTAATGGCCTCAGTTTTGAGACTCAAATAATTACTGAGGAAAGCTGAATAAAGTCTTTGATCATTATATCCCGTAGAGGTATCTAACTGCGGGAATTCTGAGTGCTGCGCTTCAGTCTACTATTCCAAATTATTGATTGTGGGATGTATTTCATGGATTTGAGATCTGGTGATTTAGCGACCACTCGAGGTAAAATAGCATTCCTATATCTACACCACAAAATTAACTATACTTTCAGCTGTGTGACACAGCAATTGTCATATTCGAAAAGGGGAGAAATAATGGTATAATTACCTTGGAATTTTAGACGAAATGACTGCACATGATCACTGAAGATATTGAATTACACTCAAATAAAAAAAAAAAAAGAATAGAACACTTTGAACTACTTGATACTGGACGTTCATACCGACAGGACATGTGCGTTAATGTGTTCTGCAGAAATGATTTGCATTTGAATCATGTCGGCCAGCGGGTTCAAGGTCAACGTTGATATCGCATTTCAGTACCACCTACCGGAAATTGAGAGAGGTTGCATAGTTGGCATTACAGAACGTGAGGCAACCATCAGAGAAATTGCTGCTTGCGTTGAACGAAAAGTATCGGCACAGCAATGGGTGTGCGCAGAAAGATTCACGAAAGGTCCTAGAACATGACGAGTTGGCTCAGGGAGCACACCCTGTCCAACACCAGAGAACATCGACACGTCATACGAATGGCATTGCAGAATATATCTGCCTCCTTCTCGGTTCTGCTGCAACAGTGGAACATATTGTACATTTTCAAAGGTGACAGCCCGACGCCATTTATTGTGGTATGGGTTACGTACGCGTTGTCCACTTCTGTACCTACCTTTGTTATATGTGCAGAAACTTGCGAGAAGGCAATAGTGTATGGAAGGACTTCACCGAGGACAGGAATGGTATCAAACAACTCAATGATCTGTTTGTTTGAAAACGATGGCAGCATTGTCTTGCTTCACCACAGACGGGGGAAGTGGCATCACAGTGAATGCTTTCGCACAATACATACAGCGCCATCCCAAGGCCTTATGGTGTGGGATGCTATTCGGGACAACCACAGATCACAGAGGATGGGTGTCCAGGGCTCTGTGACCATTGTGTTCTACGTGAGTGACATCCTGGGACCCGTAGCCATAGCCTTTCTGCAAAACACACCAGACGCCATTTTTCAGGAAGACAATGCACGACCACATGTTGCTGCACGGACATGTGCCTTTTAGGTGTCACAGGATGCGAGCCTTTTGCCGTGTCCCACCAGGTTACCAACTTGTCACCAATCGAAAAAGTGTGGGGTATGGTAAAACGATAGGTGCAACGCCGTGACCAAATGCCAGTCACCACATTTAAACCTCGTGCCCAGGTCAGTGCAGCATGTATGGATACATCACAGGACTCCATTCGCCCCTATTATGGGTCGATGACACCACACGTGAAATAAGTTATCAGGGCCCATAGCGGACCCTGTGCCTACTAAGCAACCGGACTCATGCTAAACCGAGGTGACTGGAATGTTAAACATTCCTTCAAAACTTGGTAATGTAAATTTCCTGTGAATATGAACATATTATCTCTAGATTTTCAAGATGTCTGTTCTGAACATGAGTGTACATATCCATGTTCAAGTTCACGGTGACTTGAATGAAAGTTCCAAACCATGATGTGAAAAATACACCAAAAACATCACAGAACCACTGAAACCTCCCCTGAGAAAAATTTGTGAATTAGTGTGCTGATAAGCCTCTTACGTTATTTGATTTTCAAACTGCTCAAAAATGGTTCAGATGGCTCTGAGTACTATAGGACTTAACTTCTGCGGTCATCAGTCCCCAAGAACGTAGAACTACTTAAACCTAACTAACCTAAGGATATCACACACATCCATGCCCGAGGCAGGATTCGAACCTGCGACCGTAGCCGTCATGCGGTTCCAGCTCAGCAGAACTTAACGTACTCAGACATTGCTCTCTTTACTAATTCCGATCAACACTAAACGGGCACACAATATTTTTTGGTGCAACGCAGTCTGTCGTTCAATAATCCGTACAAAACAATGGCCCTGACTAACAATAACCTTCACCTTTGATGGATCACTTACCTCACAAAAATCTTCGTTTCTCAAACTACTGCAGTAAAGCGCGCCAATACTGCCTGCTAAATAAAAGATTCTATCTACTGAAGGCACTAACTACTGATACGCATACTTAGCAAATGAAAGATTTTGATAGAGAACAAACCATGTATTTACCATAATAATGCTCAAAAGTCATCATATATATATATATATATATATATATATATATATATATATATATATATCTCAGTTCATGGTATCCAGTATTACAAAATTACTCTTTCTGATGGACACACGTCCAGATCGTCCGCTCTCAGAATTCTGCCATCTCTCTTACCACATCCACCACTGCTGACGGCTCACCTCCAACTGCGCAACGCTACGCTGACGACTCACCTCCAACTGCGCAACGCTACGCGCTGTTCACATCCAACAGCCCAACACTACAATAGCAAATATTCCAACAATGCAAATCAGCCCCAGACTGCACACAGCACATTCAGTGATTTTCATACAGAGCGCTACGTGGCGTTACCAACATAAATACTTAAACAGCCTACTTACACCACCTCTGGCATGAACTGCACTCTTCACATAACATCTGTTAAACACTTCACAGGGCTATCGATGTGTTCAAAAGAGGCACAGTCGCCACACGTTCGACAATATTGCATCCGAACATCGGCTTCAGTTGAATTTATGTGTTGTTTACTGCACGGGGGGTATGAAGTATTGTGTACCTCAGTGAGCAGTGGCCTCGTGGGAAGTATTCGACTTCAACTTTCCATTTCCCTTCGTGATACTTGCCAGGAATCTGGTTTATTTGAAGCTATGCTCCCTGGCAGCAACGGTTCCTGTGAGGTTTGAAACTGTCATAGAGAAGACGTTACTCTCGCCTCACATAGTAGGATGTCTGTATGACCGTTGTTCACATGCTGTGTTAAATTTCCACTCATGGTAAACCATTCGTCGCAGACGCATTGGGCAATCGACGGTGATACAACAACAAGTCAGCCAGATTCATTCACGGTGTCCCCGTTATACATCTACATGTAGCTGTGCGGGGTACTGCACGGTCTGGGGCGTCTTGTCATGGTTCAGCGCCTCTCCCCCTCCCCCCTCGGAGGTTCGATTCCTTCCTCGAGCTTGGGTGTGTGTGTCGTCCTTAGCGTAAGTTAGTTTAAGTTAGATTAAATAATATGTAAGCTTAGGGATGACCTCAGTAGTTGGGTCCCATAAGACCTTGCCATAATTTTCCAATTCCCATTTACATACGATAACTTCCATCTACCATTCGATCACACCTGCTTGTGGAACATCTTAATGCACCGAGTTAATTGAACCGCATGGGGCATACACACCACCTCTCGTAAGCTTCATTTGACCACCTGGTAGTATATCGGTAGCATCTACTGCTACCCAAAGCAATATGCTCTTTTAGAAGATGACTAACATTCTTTTCGATGGTTGATGTAGATGAACGAGGCACAATGTGAACGACACTTGTTTCCTATCGTAAGATGGAATGTCACGATGTTTATACCATGCCATTACTGTATTGCCATGCAGGATGTGCTTAGTGTTTTTCGTTATGTTGGAAGTTATATGCCAAAATTTAGAAATCATGTGTGACAAAACCTCTCCTTAGGAAGGTTTCTTAATACTACTGTGTTCCTTGTACACTTTAGAGGTAATATGAACTTTTGTTTCAGTTTTTCTACCAGAATGCAGTCAGCAATTCGCATTACAGTCTCGTCCATGTGTTCTGGTTTGGAATAGCCTTTGATACCGTACTTTTGAGCAATAACATTAACTACAAAGATGACTCTCGATGTACGTCGTCCTACTATTAACTTTGGTAGCCAACGAGGAACATATCACTTATGTTATCAGATATCCAAAGACGCTCATAAAGACAAAGATTTCTCATGATGCATAACCCTTTCAATGTATCATCTCTACTTCGAAATTTGGTTCTTAATCACGGTCAATATGAAGTAAAATAGTCGTAACTTCTGAACGGTTGCAGTAGGACGTTCAAACTCCACTGTCGGGCAAGGGCCATATGGGTATTAGTATGGTCAAGCGTATGTAAATATAGTTTGGTTTAGCGACGAACCTCACGTTCTATTCGTTGGGTTCGTCAATAAGCATTTCGCGATCAAGAACTCTCTTCACCGTCAACGGGTGACTATGTGGGGCGCGTTGTCCTGTCACGGAATAATTTGTGCGATGTTTCTTGATGGCATGGTGACTATCTAACGGTACGTGAATGTTTTGGAAGATAATTTCATCCCCGTTATCTAAGGTGACCCTGATTTCGACAATATGTGATTCGTACAAGATGGAGCTCAAGCCCATCGAAAACAGGAGAGTGTTTGATGTCATGGAGGAGAAGTTTTTGAACCCCATTCTGTCTCTACCGAGAGGCACTGGCATGGAACTCGATTGGCCGCCATATTCTCCGGATCTGAACACATGAGACTCCTTTTCGTGGGGCTACGGTAATAACCTCAGAAACCACTGCTGAACTGAAAAGAGCCATTGAGGAGATCATCGATGTTCCGACACTTATGACCCACTATTAGTTTATGTTTCTAGATATTTAGAATTTAGCTATAGGTTGGTTCAGAATATTAAATTATGCAGTCCTTTCCAACAAACCATATACTTGAGCATTGTCGAACACTGATCAGCCAGAACATTGTGACCACTGAAGTACTATCGATATAACCCAGTCCACGTGACAGCAGCGTCACTTGACGAGGAAGGACTGCTAGTTAGAGACATGCACTGTTCATATGGTGTCAGGGAGTCTGCTGCCCTTGTGTAGAACGGGGAAGGCGCAAGTTCTGTCTGTGTCCGTCCGAGGACAAATTTTGATAGCCCAGATCCTCGGCACGAGCTATTGGGAAATTGCACTACTTGTCGGATGTTGGAGGAGTGCAGTGGAGAGTGTCTTCAATACGCGGAGAAACCAAGGCGAAACCACGTCCAGAATTCGTGGGGTTGGGTGGTCACACCTCATTCGAGATGAAGAAGGTCTTAAGCTGGGCAGACAGTACAGGCCTCGAACTATGGCGGAAGTGACATTAGAATTTAATTCTGGGAACTGTGAACGTGTGTCTGAACGCTTAGTGCATCGAACACTCCTAGCTATGGGTCTCCGCAGCCGATGACCGATGCATTTGCAAATGTTAACACCATGACAAGGGCATCTACGAATGAAATGGGCACGTAACCATCACCACTAAACGTTGGCACAGTGGCAGATTGTTGCATGGTCTGATGAATCTTCATCATGCCGATGGGTGAGTGCGAATTTGTCGTCCCCCAGGTGAACAACTCCTTAAAACCTGTACTGAAACAAGCTTTCGGCGGCTCCATTGTGATCTGAGGAATATTTACATGGGCATCCGTGACATGAGTCAAGTGGAGCTCTTGCAACTCACCTTGACGGCCAAGGAATATCCTACACTGGTTGCAGACAACGTACATCTCTTCAAGGAGATCATGTCTCCCAACGGCAGTGGCAAATTTCAAGAAGATAACCCGCCATGTCACAAGGCCAGGAGTGTGACGGAGTGGTTCGAGAAACTCTTTGGTGAGTTTCAATTGATGTGCTGCCCCTCCACCCCTCCCCCTTCCCAACTCACCAGATCTGAACACGATAGGACACATCTATGATGTTACTGGATGTGGCGTCAGGATTCATAGCCCCCTTCCCGGAACTTAAGGCTATTAGGTATTGTATCTGCAGATGTGGTGAAAACTAACTCCATCGAACTATCAAGGCCTCATTGGTTCCATGCCACAACGCATCGCCAATGTTATTCGTGCCAAAGGTGGAAATACTGGCTGTTAGGTAAGTTAATTTTAATTTTAATAATGAACATCCTCAGTTGCACTGCTTAGCTACCTAGGTTTCAGTCGGGATAACCATACCTTCTTCGGAATATCAGTAACAACCGTTTGTCCATACTGGACATCGTTAAGTTAAAACTACAAAGCCATAAATTATCGTCAAGCTGTAAAACTTATCTGCCACTGTTTCGGTCCCACTTCGCGACCTCGACGCGGCAGCCACGACTGCTGTACTGCCCAGTACAGCAAACAACCTTACTGACGTCATTGCCAGTGGTGGGTGTGAAACATAAACTATTATTCATCGTTTAGAAAGAGAAGCAAACCCTGAAGTCAGGCCGTGAAAGCCACGCAATAGTCGACCGACCGCCGTGTCGTCCTCAGTCATTCATCATCGGAAGCGATACACAGTAGTAAGAGGTCATCACACCACATGCCCCGCCGCTATCGACGTTTGGACATTGGGCCACTACCTCTCAATCAGTTAGCTTCTCAACTGGCCTCACCACGCTGAGTGCAACCCTGTCCAATCCTCGTTCATTGTTCAGTGTAGTTTTTCCATGTTATACAAGGAAAATCCATTAGAACATTATGAAGCTACGGTATTATCTCTAGTTCCTAATCAAGTGATATCATAAGAGTGCAAGAATGAAATGAATATTAACGGACTACATGCACAAAAAAACCCGGAGTGTTCTCACTGCAAGAAGAACGTGACTCCACGTATTGTGCAGCCTGAGCTGAGACTCCCTGGAGAGCTCTTTCCCTCGTCGCACGGCAGGAGGCATCCCGCCGCCGTTCACAGTATCGTGATCGATAAGGCTATCACGCTAGTATCGGTGATACCTCTTCAGTCTGACAGATATTGCATGGAACGTTGGCCTCTATACTGCTTCCCTGCTTGCTATCAGATTTCGTTTCCAATAACCTACAGGAGATACATAATGTTTCTCTGTGTGGCAGAAATGATCACCGTATAAACGTCATAGAATACAGCGTTAACAACTGTGTAGTCGCTGATGCACTATCCGACTGCACTTTCCATTGTACAGTAAACTTTGATGGTAATGGGGCACTACTGTGAGAAAAAATGTTTAAACCGGGATCGGAAAAGGTACCACGTGACACACAATTAAAGGTCTAAAATGTCATATATTCTCTGCAAGTCAATGTAAAACACATGGAGGACTGTAGTTCCAACTAACGCCAACGAGTTTCGGTCGTATTCTGTTCGCAGGCTGTAAGAGGCCAAAGTTATTTTATGCCTCAGAAAGTGTCCTAATCTCTCTTTAGGTTTAGTAAAAACTGATTTTTTCGTCTAAGGATTGCTTTTTAAACTATTGGAGCGCTTCTGTTATACTTTCATATTGCTATACAGTCCTCTTACGAGACTTGCAGTGCGTCTCAAAATTATTTCGATGCCTGCTCTCACACATTCCCTATTGGATTAGGAATTCATACGTTGGAACAACACTCTAGCACTGGTTCAAATGGTTCCAATGGCTCTGAGCACTATGGGACTTAACATGTGAGGTCATAAGTCCCCTAGAACTTAGAACTACTTAAACCTAACTAACCTAAGGACATCACACACCTCCATGCCCGAGGCAGGATTCGAACCTGTGACCGTAGCGGTCGCTCTGTTCCAGACTGTAGCGCCTAGAACCGATCGGCCACTCTTCTTACTGTTACAGCGGCGCGGTGTGGCCACGTGGTTTGAGGTGCCGTGTCACGGACTGCGCGGCTCGAGTCCTCCCTCGGGCATGGGTGTATGTGTGTTGTTCTTAGCATAAGTTAGTTTAAGTAGTGTGTAAGTCTAGGCACCGATGATCTAAGCAGTTTGGTCCCTTTGGGATTCACATACATTTAAACATTTTCTTACTGTTACCTTTAAATACTTTAACTACTGATGTTTTCCACATTTCTTGCAAACCATAGCACTGATTTCTTTCTTTTAGTTACAGGCACAAATCACGATAGTTATAGACATTTATCCACGTTTAAAAAGGGCTAACTGCCATATGATACTCTGCTGTACACAACAGCAACGTCAACGAAAGAAATTGTAGCGCTACTGATCCTATCAACAAATTCCTCACGTCACATAGCATATTGATATTACTACACTGATGTGAAAAACATAATGACGAACGTAAATTTCGCACCAAATGTCATTGTTAAGTAACGTAGCGTGATGAAACTTGGACAGAAAGTCGAAACAACTGCTATGGTAGAGTATGTAAGGTAACTGTAAGAAATTCGCATTGAAACGAACGGAAACGACAATTCCATTCGAAGACAATAATTATACTAAAATTAACTCTATTCACAACTGGGCCCTCGGCATTACGAAAGGCGGGACACGGTCCTTAATAGGGTGCACCAAATGCTCTGCACTGTGCTCCCGCTCTCGCCGTAAGTCTGGAAAGAAGCTCTTTGGGTCGGGATTTCCATACCTCCATCAGCACGGTTAACAACTGTTGGATGATTATTGGTGCATGTGATGTAGGCGTGCTGAAACACGGGTTCTCAAGACATCCCACACGTGTTTGTTTGGTTCTACGTCTGATGATTGAGCAGTCCAGTCAATTCGCCGAATATGATTTTGTTATAAGAGGAAGCTGATACGAGTTAATATTACCGAACAGTTTGTTTAATAAGTCGTGGTTGCAAAATACTAACACGGATTCCTTACAGAAGAGCAGATAACTGCTAGACGCTGACGTTGGGAAATATGTTTGGATTCTGAAGATATGTAGGAACATGCAAGGCAATACTTACCCTCCGACTTATCTTAGAAGATAGATTAAGCAAAGATAACCCTACCGTTACAGTATTTCCGGAACTAGAAAAAGCTTTTGACTTAGTTGACTGGAACACTCTCTTTGAAATTCTGAAGGCAACAGGAGTAAAATAGAAGGAGTGAAATGGTATTTACAAGTTGTACAAGAAACCAGACTACAGTTGTAGAGTCGCGGGGCAAAAAAAGGGATGACGTGTTTGAGAAGGCAATGAGACAGATTTGCAACGTATGAAAAATTTGATTCATTCTCTACGATTAGTAAGCCAGGAAACCAAAGAAAAATCTGGACTAACGAGAAGGAAAAAAACTTTGAGGTTCTCCGATCATTGCGGGGGAGTGAAGAGCAGTTTGTACGGAATGGGAATTGTCTTGAGAGGAGGATATAAGATGAAAATCAACCAAAACAACACAAGTATAATGAAATGCAGTCGAAGTAAATAAGGCGATGCTGAAGGAATTAGATTATGGAGTGGAACATTTAAAGTAGTAGATCTGGTCGGTATTTGAGAAGAAAAATAACTAATGATGGCCGCTGTAAAGAGGTTATAAAACGCAGACTGACAATGACATCAAGTGCGTTTCTGAAGAAGAGACATTTATGAACATAGACGTAAAGCCTTGGAAGTATTTTGTAAACTTATTTGTTGGAGTGCTGGCAGATGTGAAAGTGAAACATAGACGAAAAACACTTTCGACAGAAGAGAATAGAAGCTTGTGAATTTTGGTGCTACAGAAGAATGCTGAAGATCAGATGGATAGTCAAGTTATCGATAACGCACATTCTGAGACATCAAGAGATCACAAATTTAGTCTCGGAGGGAAGTGTGAGGGGCAAAATTCGTAGAGGCAGACAGAGGCGAATGCGGTAAGTATATTGAGAATGGTGTCGGTTGCAGTGCTTATTCGGAGCTGAGAGGCTTGCACAGCATAACGTGGAGAGCTACACCAAATCAGTCTTCGTACTGTATACCGCAACAACAACAACAACAACAACAAGAGATCCTCTACCGGCACAGTTCGATGCAGTCGCCGATTGTCATCCACAAAAATGAAGTCAAGAGTGGGGACATGTCACAAAGGAAGAAAATTATGTAAAAGTACAGCGTCAGAATAACTTTTATAAATGATGAGACCGATAACCTTATGCAAATTTATGTCACCCCATCCATGGTCTACCAAAGCAGTCTTGCTCCACAATGTTCTTGGGAGCATTACGTAACCTCATTACTCACCAAATAACGCTACGTAATGCATCCAGGCACATTGAGGAATCTGGTCGTATTGGTGGTCGAGGGCTTATAATGTGCGGAGACACGATACTTCTTTATTGTACTGACCTCTACACATTTCAGCAAGGTACACTCATCGGTCAACTTTATTGTGGCACTGTGCTCCTTCAACAAAAATGTTCAAATGTGTGTGCCGGCCGCGGTGGTCTCGCGGTTCTAGGCGCGCAGTCCGGAACCGTGTGACTGCTACGGTCGCAGGTTCGAATCCTGCCTCGGTCATGGATGTGTGTGATGTCCTTAGGTTAGTTAGGTTTAAGTGGTTCTAAGTTCTAGGGGAGAGATAACCACAGCAGTTGAGTCCCATAGTGGTTAGAGCCATTTGAACCAATTCTTTTTTCAAATGTGTGTGAAATTTTATGGAACTTAACTTCTAAGGTCATCAGTCCATAGGCTTACATACTACTTAACCTAAATTATCCTAAGGACCAACACACACACACCCGTACCCGAGGGAGGACTCGAACCTCCGCCGGGACCAGCCGCACAGTCCATGATTGCAGCGCCTTAGACCGCTCAGCTAGTCCCTCGCGGCTGTGCTCCTTCCCCATGTGTTCCTTTTGAGGTGTGCAAGCACACATGACTTTATTTTTATGGAATACATAGCGCTACCATATCGAACTGCGAAACTGCAGGGGGCCTTGTAACGAGAATGGATTGCCGTTCCCATTCCTCCGACTTCAATCCTGTCGAACATGTACGTGACTAGTTGTGGAGGTTTATTGCAGCCCGTCCTCACGCACCAACGACCATCCATCAGGTGTCAACCGCACTGCTAGAGGAATAGAACGCTATACCACAAGAACTTAACATTTTTGTGGTGAACACTGGAGCACGTTCCAGAGTATGCCATCCTAGTTAATCACACATCCTATTAAGAACCAAGTTTCACCTTCTGTAATATCGAGGGGAGCATTGTGAATCGCGCTGGATATAGTGTAATTATTGTCTTCGAATTGGTGTGTCAATAATGTTCTTCACATTGCGATTTTTTTTCAGTTACCTTCTGTTCTATACTGTAGAAGTTCTTTGCGTGTATAGTCAGATTTTCATCGCGCAGTGTTACTTGGCAATGACATTTTGAGTTGAAGTTGCTTTCGTCCTCACGTGTTCCACAACATGACCGAAGTTCAGAGAAAGCGCGAGAGTCATTTTGAATACCTATTCCAAGGATGAGAGAAGAGACACTGAAAATCGACATTGCTAAATCCGCAGCGATGGACACGGTTCTATTGGTGCCCGTATAAGATTTTTATTTCCGGGAGGCTGCGTCGAGTGACACAGTCAAGCCATACAAAAGGTGAGACTGCTTGGCCGACCGCTGCCAACAGGCCACGCGCTGCGGCGGAATCTCTTAGGCTGGGGGGAGGCGTTACGAGAACCAACAGGCTATCGGGCACAGATTGCAGCTGGGCGAAAGCACCGACATCGCCCGTCGATCAAGTTGAAAGTGTTACTGAATGTGGTGGGCCTCTGACATGACTTGTCAGTAGTTCTGAAATAGCTACTACCGACTTCGGGGACCCTTTGCATGCAATTTGGCGGTAATGCCTGATTTTATTCTGTTTTTAAACGAGTTGTTGCACCTGATAATTGTTGTGGGGACCGTTCCGATTTCTAATGAATATTGTGAAGGATAATTGAAATAATCAACGAATATCCTTATACTCATTATTTGCTTCCCTACACGATTAACTTATTTGTCGGTTTGAGTTACATACTGTTAAATGTCAATTTGAGATACATCGACAGCGTGACAAGTAGTGGTATACGAACATGTATCTGAATAATAATAGCTAAAAGCTATGCATTTCCTCGAATACTGACTATAAAAGCGGAATACTAAAAAACTTTTAGAAAATGTAACGCGAAAAACATTATACAACCAAATATTATCATTCCAAGATAGATTAAATTCATTAAATCGGTAATAAAATGTCAGTACATGCTACAAACTTCACGACTATTTCTTTGACAATCTGAAAATAGTTCTCACTTTATTTATGCTGCGAACCAATCATCTATACCATACCAACGTAAATATATTACAGTAGAGGATAATTAATTCATGATTTTGGTACTGTATTACTTTTTTATTTTACACTAATTTGTTACATGAAAGCTGTCCTCGTGAACAGCCTATTTCCTGAGAATAACCACCCAACTCGTTACTCATAAGTGTGAAAAATATCTGAGCTTATCAAAGCCTTAGCTCGAACCAACTCTGTGTTTGCATTCTTGTACAGCACTGCTCTTGGCATCAGACAGTAATAAACTTGATACAAATTTTGTGAGTGAGGGTTATGTGTTGCCTTATCTGACTGGCTCCAACAATATAGTTATTGCTGAAATGTTTCCCGCAGTTGCCAGCTTACTTGAAAGAAAAATTAATTCGATTCTGCTACCACGTGAGGTTTAAATTCGTTTTAAATGTAGCTCATGCATTGTAAGTATTACTTCCCATATTACTTCGTTTTACCCCACTTCAAAAAAATCCTAGTATTTTAGTGACTATTCCATCTACGAAACATAGTTTGCATTTTATTTGAGGAAATCGTGACAAAATATAAGACTAACTCGACACTTATGCGACGACCCTCACATACATTTTCAAACGTTGAAGAACGTGTCTCGGATGTCGTAAACAGTAGATCTATGGTGCCACTGTATAGTTAACAATATCCTGATTATTGACTTGACAAGGATGTGGAAGATCCATCCCTTGTAATGTAAAAAGGGAAAGAAAAACAAGTACAGTTCTGGTTTTATTTCTTCTGGTAATAGAATTCCGGTTAATATTACGGCACTCCGATTGTGAGCAGTGTCAAATGCTGCGTGCCTTCATCTGTCCTTAACGCGTCAGTGAGCAATGTAAAGTCTTATCCATTACCGCCCCAGGCGCCGTCTCACAGACCGCTATCGTTTATTGTTACTCTGTTACTAACGCATAGGGCTTGGGTACGAGATTAGAGCGTTATCTAATTGTAATGTGATCCCCTTTGTCAGTAGCCTCTTTAATTTGACGTCAACCTGTACTATTACTTCTTTCGTACCAGCCGTCTCTGCGTTATGGATTCACTAGCCCAGTCTTCGATGTTCATATAATGGACCCTGACTTTAAGGACACTATTTTAAAATGGTCTGAGGACAGTTTAGGAAGTGATGTAGCATTAGATAGTGGCAACTAAATTGAAGGTTAATATAAGTTATAGTCGGAACAGTGCGAAAGCGAAGACGAATTAGTTTTGCCATCTGTGAAGTACTTGAATGAAACGAGTGTGGAAGTGCTGAAGACAGAATTGTAGGGACTGAATCTCTGGATAAAACTGTTGTGGTTGGCAGGACAGCAAACCGTGTTTTTAAAGGAGGCCGAAATACACGCGTCTCAGCTCACGCAGGCTGGCGTGAGGTCTGGAACATGACTAGGGAATTAGAATTGAGAAAAACGGACGTAGAAGGTGGAATACTTAACTTTAATCCAATAATGACGAACGTCGCTCTTCATGGTACATGATTCACAATATAAAAAGTACGGATACTGGCGCCTTGCTACGTCGTAGCAAATGACGTAGCTGAAGGCTGTGCTAACTATCGTCTCGGAAAATGAGAGCGTAGAAGTCTGTGAACCATCGCTAGCAAAGTCTGTTGTACAACTGGGGCGAGTGCTAGGAAGTCTCTCTAGACCTGCCGTGTGGCGGTGCTCAGTCTGCAATCACTGATAGTGGCGACAGGTGGGTCCGACGTATACTACCAGACCGTGGCCAAGTTAAAGGCTACCACGTAGCAAGTGTGGTGTCTGGCGGTGACACCAAATTCCTCCCCCGCAAATCGGCGTACGGTTGTGGCATAACGCTTCCGCCCGCCGTGGGGAGGACCGCATGTTGACGTATGCGACGAGGTGAGGAGCCTAACAACAAGCGAGGCTGTGACATTCGCACCCTGCCATTCTGACCGGGGGAGCGAGGAAACGCCTGAAAACCTGCTCCAGGGTACACGCCAACATGCGGTGTATGCGCCCATAGAGAGACAGGAGGGGCCGAAGGGTCGACCTCCATCGGGCAGGGGCACCCGACGGGCGAAGACGACATGTGGTCCGGAGCGGGCAAGAGTTCCATGTCGGAGGACAACTGGTCACGGGAAGCGATCGGCGGCGCGTGACCTAGGCTGGCGCCTCGCGGGTGCAGCGACGCGTCCACTGCGGGCGTCGCCGGCGGGAGAACATGCGGCGGCGGCGAGGGCGGCGGCGGCGGCGGCAGCGGCGGTGGCGGCGCGTCGCCATGGGGCTAAATGGAAGGCAGCGTCGGTAACGCCTGAGGCTGAGGTGAGCCAGTAGATGGGTCCCCAGGGCTCTGACCGGACGGCACCGTCGCTGAAAGCAGACGGCGAGCGGCAGATCCCGTGCGACGACAGAGGCGCAGCTGATTGAGATGCCGACGCACCTCACCAGAGGCCCCCAAAACCAGATACATAGCGCGTCCGAGGCAACGAAGAATGCGCCCTTCGAGCCAACGCCGTGAACCTCGATAGTGGCGATAGTAGACAACGTCGCCTGGGGCAAAAGCAGGTATCTGCCGCTGCACAGGAAACTGATGCGGCGGATGTAGCAAAGACATCAAGTTTGGATGAGGGCGACCGTGGAGCAACTCAGCCGGCGAGCTACCATCTCGGGGCTGAGAGCGATACGAGTACAAAGAGAGCAATAACGCGTCCTCCCGAGAATGCTACTCTTTCAACTTCAACATCTGTGAGATGAAAGTCCTCACCAATCGTTCAGCGGCACCGTTTGACTGTGGCGAAAACGGCACGGAGTCAGATTTTGAATACCATTGGCCTTGCAGAATGACTGAAATTCTGCGGACATGAATTGTGGGCCATTGTCGGAAGCAATAGACTGTGGAAGACCTTCAATGCAAAAGATAGCGGATAACGCTTGGATGGTGGCAGATGACGTCGTCAAAGACATCCGGACAACAAAAGGAAAATTACTGAATGAATCTACCACAACCAACCATCGAGCATTCCAGAATGGACCAGCAAAATCGATGTGTAAGGGTTGGCAAGAGGAATTGGCTTTTGGCCATGCAAAGAATTTTCGCGGCGGTGCTGATTGTTGTTCGGCACACTCCATGCAAGAAGAGCACATATTCGTAATCGCGGCATCGATTCCGAACCAAGTACAGTGCTGACGATCAAGTTGTTTCGTTTTCAGTATACCCCAATGTTCGTGGTGGAGAAGCTGTAAGACAGACCAACGGGTCCCCGATACGTGACTTTGACAAGGGCCATTGCGTAGCAACAAAACGCAGAACGGGAGCAAGGACAGGGTCGGCTGCTGTGGCTGTAGCTACACGACGAAAATCAATCGGAAACGATTCGACCACGTCATCGGTGTCCGCATCAATGAACATGCAAGCAAGTTCGGAGGAATCGAATGCCCTATCCTCAGCAACAGGCAAGCGGCACAACGCGTCGGCGATTCCGTGCTTAGCAGTGGACCGATACAAGATATCGTAGCGGTACTGCGAGAGCAAAATAGACCAGCGAATGAATTTCTGCGCTGTACGTGGAGGTACACGCTTGGTCGGATGAAAAAGCGATGTCAAAGGTTTCTGGTCTGTGATTATGGTAAAGTGACGACCATACAAGAAATCATGAAACTCTGTAACACCAAATGCTTCTTTCTCGCTCTGTGAATAATTTCTTTGCGCAGACGAGAGCAATTTGGACGCAAAGGCAATAGGGCGATCGTGCGATCCATCTTTGTGCGCAAGCACAGCACGGATCCCGAAATCCGATGCATCCACCATCAACAAAAGGGGCTTCTGGGGATCGAATGGCGTAGGGCAAGTATTGGAAAACAACGCCGATTTCAACTGGCGAAAGGCGCGTTCGCATTCCGTCGTGCAGACGAACGGAACACCCTTACGGCGTAATCGATGCAGCGGAGCTGAAATGGAAGAGGCGTGCGGCTCATATTTATTATAATAGTTGATTTTTTTCCAGCACACATTGTAGCTGCTTCAAATTCTGCGGCGAAAAGAAGTCTCGTATGGCATGGAGGTGCGTTGGACTGGGATGTATGCCTTGGGCATTCGTTACATGTCCCAGGTATGGCAAGTCCCGAGCAAAAAACACACATTTGTCCTTTCGCAAGCGGAGACCATTTTGTCGCAAGACCTGAAATAATGTTCTGAGATTGGCCAAATGTTCTTCTTCCGTCTTTCCGGAGATCACAATATCGTCCAGATAATTTGCTGCAGTAGGGACCGACGCACAAACAGTTTGTAGATATTGCTGAAACAATGCAGGGGCGGATGCACACCCGAATGGCACTCGTTTGAATCGATACAAACCAAGATGCGTGTTAACCATCAAAACACGCTGGGATTCTTCGTCCACCGGTATTTGCAAATTCGCATCTGCTAGGTCTAACTTCGAAAAATATTTACCCGGGCACAATTTATCAAAAAGATCTACCGGGCGGAGTAAAGGAAAAGTTGCAATCACTAGTTGTGGATTCACTGTTGCCTTGAAGTCCACACAAAGTCTCAATTTGCCGGAAGGTTTTGGCAAAATTACTAAGGGTGATGCCCAGAGAGAAGCCTGCACACGTTCAATCACACCTTGTGATTCCAAATCGTGTAATGTTTCTGCGACCTCATCACGCAATGCGTGGGGAACTTTGCACGCTCTGAAAAATTTCGGTAGCGCGTTTACTTTCAGTTCGAAATGTGCTTTATAGTTCGTAGCGCAACCGTGGCCCTGTGCAAAAATGTCTGCAAATTCTTCACATAGACGAGAAACACTGTCTGAAGGCACAGTCTGGTTCACCGATAGGACCTTATTTACTATAGACAAGTTAAACAACTGAAATAAATCGAGACCAAACAAGTTCACTGCAGAAGAAGAACGAAGGACGTAAAATGACACTAGTTTCGTTTGTCCTTTGTATGTTGCAAGAATGCTGCACTGTCCTAACACAGAGGTACGATGCCCTGAATAGCTTGTTAACTGAACATCTGCTGCACGCAACGGAGATGTGCCCAGCTGTTTGTACGTGTCTTGATTGATTAGTGAAACTGCAGCTCCGGTATGGAGCTGGAATGGTATCACTTTGCCGTTAATGTCCAAGTCCACACAAAAAGTTTATAGTCCTGCTGACGACAAGAGCGACTGTCTCGTGCAACGTGGACTGACACTGGTACATAATCACTTGCGACTTGACGGGAGTTCCGGCTATGTCGACGCACACTATTTTTTGGACGAACACAGTCACTGTTAGAGATAGTGGCACTGCACGGAGTGGAATGAACTACATGAATTTCCATGGACGAAGTTTCGCGAGCCTGAGTATCCTTGGTTCGATTCCAATTCCGGCGCGAAGCAAAGGGCCTGGAACGGTTTTGAGTTTCCGATCTGAGCTTTTTCTGGCAAACACTCTGAACATGTCCTTTTTTACTAAAATAAAAGCAAATACCATCGCGTGACCGGCAATTCTCACGCGAAGGTTTAGTAGCACACCGCGGGCATGATTTGATCACTGCATTTGCTTGCCGGCGCAGCACACGTGGCTGAGAGCCTGGCGGCAGCGGCGCGGCCGGGCGCGAGGACTGTTTACTGTACCATGCTGCTCGCCCGGCGGGCGGGTTAATCTGACACACTGCTGGCGAAGTTTCAAATGATTCCTGTGCAAAGTCAAGCGTGTCCTGCCGATCCAATATGTCCATCACTTATTGAAGGGAGGGACTGACTAGTTTCAAAATCTGTTCCCTTATACGAACATCAGAAACGTTATGTGCAATTGCATCACGTACCATCTGAATAAGGGATCCACATTGACACTCAAAAGCACAATCCATAGTAAGGCCTTGCAAGGTTGCAACCCACTCCCGATTAGTCTGACTTGCCGTACGTTTTGTACGAAAGAAGGTATACCGTTTAGCAACTACATTGACTGATTCTTTGAAATATGCATCTAATGCAGACAAAATTTCTTCGTAGGACAGAGTTGCTACGTCGCGTGGGGGAAATAATTTGACTATCACACGGTACGTGGTCACGCCTACTGCAGAAAGGAGAAAAGGCTGCCGCTCGTTACCTTTAATTCTGTAGGAGGCGAGATGGACTCCAAATTGGCGGAACCGCTCCGTCCAGCTTTCCAGTGCAGCATCAAAAGGTCGAAAAGTGGGTGCAACAACGTGTTGTGGCTGCGTTAGCGGTGAAGCGGCTGCTGCCGCATCGTTTTGCATCGCAGGTTGACCCAGGACGAGCTGTCCAAGGGCATCCAGTAAGGCCAGCGTCTGCTGATTCTGTAAGCGATAAAATTCGGACAGTACATCTGGAGATTGTGACGAACCCATTACACAAATAAATCAGTTCAATATCGATACGAACGCGGTTTTGCCTCGTCGCCAATGTTGTGGTTGGCAGGAGAGCCAACCGTGTTTTTAAAGGAGGCCGAAATGCACGCGTCTCAGCTCACGCAGGCTGGCGTGAGGTCTGGAACATGACAAGGGAATTAGAATTGAGAAAAACGGACGTAGCTCGTGGCTTTAATCCATTAATGACGAACGTCGCTCTTTGTGGTACATGATTCACAATATCAAAAGTACGGATACTGGCGCCTTGCTACGTCGTAGCAAAGGATATAGCTGAAGGCTATGTTAACTATCGTCTCGGCAAATGAGATCGTAGAAATCAGTGAACCATTGCTAGCAAAGTCGGTTCTACCACTGGGGCGAGTGCTAGGAAGTCTCTCTAGACCTGCCGTGTGGCGGCGCTCGGTCTGCAATCACTGATAGTGGTGACAGGCGGGTCCGACGTATACTTACGGACCGCGGCCGATTTAAAGGCTACCACCTAGCAAGTGCTAGAAATATATAATATAATATCGCTGGTCATCTAAAACTCTTCCAAAGACGGACAATGGCATTATTTCTCCGCATATTGGACTTAAGTGGGATGAATGCGTTTGTCCTTCACAGTTTCCACTAAAACGATACGTAGGTGAGCCCTTCAATTTTTAGGAAAAACTTACAAACTCGTTGGTGACACCACAGATGAAAAGGGATTCAACAACTATCACACGCCGCATGATCTTGGTGTATCCATTCACCCTGTTTTGGGTATAGCAGAATCGAGAGTAGAAGTCGTTGTAGAAAGATTAGAAATACGCAAGAAAATGCTCCACCTGTGACGCAAAAAAGAGGATAAGGACGTCTCATATATGTCACTGTTGCAAGAAGTCAGCGTAGCTTGATTTCTCTACAATAATTTCCAGTGAGTGCAAGGAAAACTTCTGAGAAGAAATGTAAAAGCCTAAAAATCACTGGTGCAGTTTTTATTTCTTAAAATGTTTTGTGGAAGGTCTTTGTGTTTTTATTATTACGTGTATAATAAACAATAAAATATGGCAAACAGCTAATTTCACGGTTTTGGGTATTTTAGTTTTCGTAGCATTATCATTATCGTGTAATATTATGATCATTTTGTGCAAGTTAGGTTTAAATTCGTTTTATCGTAAAAATGAACTTTGAAATTTATTTGAATACATTTTTGTCTCGTATAAACGTAGCCTTTTACAGTAAAAACTGAACTGTTTCCCTGAACTGATGAATGCAATTATTAGGGCTGTTTAAACAGAGTGTGACCAGGAATCATGTGGGAAGCTAAGGATTACAGCTAGTGATACATTTAGCAGTATGCGGCCAAAGTACTACACTGGAAATAAATCTGATTTCTACTGGTGTAGTTTGACAGGTTGTATGGGACACATTCCACTTGATCTACGAGTGAAATCTAGGTCTCCACAGCGGCTAATGTGTCTGGCATCTAAAGCAACACTTTAAATACTCTCTGTTGTACGTCAGTCACCCACGAAGGATGAGTCTGACGTTGCAATTATCTACCAGCGATGTGGTGCTAAGAAACATGGAAAACAAAACAGGAAAAAAAGGCAGTCCTTAAGGAAGCTACGTACCGTAAATAATCATGTTCGTATAGGTTACACGAAGTGCCTATGAAATACATTTACGCAGTTTCCACAACGCAAATAATATGTGATGTTTTCTTCGTTTTAACGGAGCTCTTGGCAGCGTTTTAAGGAATTGTGTTGCCACGGCAATGAAGCGGATAAGCGGAGTACCGTAGCCCTTTGTAGAATCCCACTTGCACGAAAAGTGGATTCTTAGTCCTGAATTATTACGCTAACTGGTTAAAGTTGTCACTTTTTCTTTTTGTCAATGTGTACTAGTGAATGTATGAATCTCTCACGGTAGAATCGTAATTGTACTTCCAAAATAGTACCTCTCTTAGAATGGCCACGTTATTCTTACTTGTGATCCGTATTGTTAGAAGTCAGTTTCCTCTTTCCTCTTTCGAACGTTTTGCTATTATTTCCACGAGTGTCTGTGAACATGTAAAATAACATGCTATAGGTAATAGTCATCAGCTCATCAGCAGCGTTAACCAATTTACAAATAAGTGTCCTACGCTTTGATATCGTATTTTACAACTGTGTTATACTTTCATGCATTTCTGGACACATATTGAAAGGAACTTCTTCCCTCCATTTCCAGCAATGAATCCGCCCCTGTACTTCGTCGGTGCAGTTAACTTTCACCTTGGATATATTTCATGCTTTACACCACCCGACTGCAGGGATGATGTTATATTTTTCTGTTGTGTTCAGCTGTTTGGTCTCGATCTTAAATCCCGAAAAACGTCGACAAAGTAACTGCCTCTTTGCATTGCTCAGTCTAACGACTTGGTTGACGCACTGAACGGCGCAAATAAGAGACCAATTGCACTTCATATTTTTAAAGGTATTCCAAGTCAGCTAAATGTGGGAACGAAATACAAACAAGTCCTCGTAGAACGTTTCTTATCACCCCTTTTTATCCACACAACCCCTCTTATTAGTAGGGGGTTCTTACTCCTACAGTATTTTTATACAAAAAGATAAGCCATGCATCTAAGAAATATTGTTGTAGCTGGTCACAATATTCCTCAGCAATGCTTCTGTGGCTCCCCTTTTTCATTTCATACCCTATGAATTTATATTTAATTTCTGTTGGAAGTGGCTAAGCTCTCTCATTATTATCAAATAGTGGAAGAGTATAGTCTGCTTAATTAGCACTCTGTTTTAAGAAAACGCATCTCAGTGTTTATGATGTTATATCTCCTTGCCCGCATCTCGTGGTCGTGCAGTAGCGTTCTCGCTTCTTACGCCCGGGTTCCCGGGTTCGATTCCCGGCGGGGTCAGTGATTTTCTCTGCCTCGTGATGGCTGGGTGTTGTGTGTTGTCCTTAGGTTAGTTAGGTTTAAGTAGTTCTAAATTCTAGAGGACCGATGACCATAGATGTTTAATCCCATAGTGCTCAGAGCCATTTGAACCATTTTTTGAACCATATCTCCTGAAATCTGTGACGTACGATGTATCGTTTTCCAGATACATTCAGTGGTGTACATGGGTACTGCCTGCAGAAGAGAAGTAGCAAAATATTAAAACGACAGTTTTACTATATAAACAGCTAAATGGTAGTAATCGATAAACCTATTTCATTTTGTCGCTTTGTAAGGGTGAGGTATCAGACACAGAAAAAATGTAGTAAATGTTTGATATAATAATTTACAAAGATATTGCAAGTAGCTAAGTGCTCTGTTTCTCAAGTACCGGGTGAGTGTAGTCTGGGCATTAGAGTGCGTTACGCTTGTTTTTCACTTCCCGTTCCGCTCCGTTGAGAGGAAGGTGTTCCTCACCTCCACAGTTCTTGTTTCCACATAACCAGTGATATTTGCACCAACTTTGGCTAACATGGATCCTGTAGTTTAACATGCTGATCCTACATACATACCTAGCTTCCGTTTCATGATATGTAGAGATTGGTATATCTAGAGAAGGTAAAATAGGTTTAAGCCAATATCTTTAACCGTTTAGGTATAAAGAATTAAGATATACCTTCCTGGCAGATTAAAATTGTGTGCATCAATATAAAGAATTAAGACATACCTTCCTGGCAGATTAAAATTGTGTGCATCAATGTTCTAAGTGCTCAGCGTGCCAGTACGGCCCACAAACAGACGTGGAACATGAACTTTATAGTAATTTAACACAATGTTTCCTTAAGTGAATTCGGCACTTGAACAAGAAACACAAGAGGACTCTACAGAGTTTGGAGAAATACGAGAGCAACAAAAATATTTTGGAGAATCAGTGACGGATTAGATTTACAAGAATTTAAATGATTTTTATTGCCTTTCCAAACTATACATTTTTAACACCAGTACGGTTCTGCATTCGATGAAACCAGTCCTTAAACAAAGACGGCAGTCTTCCACATGCGTTTCAGAAACATGTCTTTATAACGTTCCTCTGCTTCATTTGATACCAATTATGTTATATCACCGATTTTATCTTTAAGTCGTAGAAACAGAAAGAAACCACAAGGCCCTGGATCCAGACTGCATGTTGGAGAGTCCATAGTTCTCACCTTTAGGGCTTCCAGATATTCAGTTTCTAGTTCTGATGTATGCGACGATGCATTTCTTTCAACAAACGTTTTCAAATAATTGGTGTAAACGATCAACTATATAGTTACCGGCAGTAACGTTATGTCCCTCTTCTAAAGCTGTAGCAACAATAGGGCCTCTTTTAGAAAAAAAATCTAGCAACTATCTTCTTCCCAACACTGCGAATTCGTCCGACTTTTATAGACATATGTTCTGTTAGAAAGAAGACTTTACACGATGACTTGTTTATTCACATTCATAACAATAAATCACAGATTCATCACCAGTAACGTCATACTAAACTAAATATGAGGCTCCACCTTGGATTTTAGCTGAATTTTTCGGCACTAGTCAGTACGCTGTTCTTTTTCTCTGAGAGACACTTTATGTGAAATCCGTCGGCAACAGTGTTTTCTTACATCTAACTGTTGACGTAAAATGTTGTGCATTTGACTATTACCAGTGACCAATGTGGACTGAATAACTTCATAATCTATCCGTCAGTCATCTTCAGGCATTGCTCGAAAGGTGGCAGTATTTTCTACAGTAACTGCAATTCTTAGACATCGTTGACGAAATACATCACTAAGAAAATACCAGTCTCTTCTGAATTCCTTGCACCAGTTATAAATTGTAGCTTTAGAAAGGACTTATTCGTGAAATGCGTTTCCAAGTCGATCTTCACATTGCTTGCGTTTGAACAATTTAAATTCACAAAAGATCGTAGCCAGGAAAGAATTTTAGTGAAATCATCTTCTCAGTGCAATCAGAATCCTTAAGTAATGATAATTAACGAAGTATTAGATAAAGCTAATTAACTACATCGTAATCAACTCGTGAAACACTAGAAAGAAGCTTTAAAATATAGACTACTTTTAATTATCTTTGGAATCACGGCACTCCAAGAACTTTTTGTCTCATCCTTGTCAGAGAGACTGAATACATAAGAACACTGAACATAACAGAAAATATGGCTAAGTGTAAGTGAGAGCAGCAGTTAAAAATACTGTTTCTCTTTGGATTTATTACAGTATTTCAGTACACCATTATTTCACACAGAAAAATAATCAAAATATAAAGAGCATTTGGGTCACTTTTAACGTATGTGAAGAGAGCTTCCTTTTTTTAAAAATATGTTCGGTAGCCGAACATAATAGAAACTATGGATAAGTGTAAGTGAGAGCAGAAGTTGAAAAATATTGTTTCTCCGTCGATTTATTACAGTATTTCAATATTCCATTATTTCACACAGAATAATAATCAAAATATAAAGAAAACGTGGGACATTTTTGACGTATGTGAAGAGAGCTTCCTTTCTAAATACGTTCGGTTGCCAGAAGAGACTGGACGCATTCATGAGTTCGCCTGTGATGTGAGAATATGGCAGTCAACAAGCTTCTGCACCTCAGCCTGAAACAAAGGAAATCTGTAAAGAATGTGGATTTTGGATACACATCGACAATAAGTTATTAGAGACGGTATATTCATGAAAATGCGTTCATTCACGCAGATGTGGCTTCAAAGTCAACCTCTACGGTATTGTTTTGTAATGTACCATACGTTAACAGGTAACCGGAAATGTATACTTTATTACTTGCAAGTCACCTTACTTCTAGCTCTGTCTCTGCCAACAAACTGAAATCAGTAGAAAAGATAATGTATAAGTTAAACCATTATTTTAGTCAGTTGCCGAATAGTACAAATGATCATTCTGGAATCAGTGTATTCACATAAGCAAAAATGATATACAGTCTACACAAACAATGATAAAGCATTTGTTGAATATCTCTTCGACTGTAAGTCGACTAAAGACATAATGATGAGACTACTCTTTCCTAAAAACTTTTGAGGCCAGTGACTTCTCTGTAATCTAAATTTATTACTTCGCTGTACTGGGTACATTTTTTACTCTTATCCCTAATAAAATGTCACGTAATGACGGGTTCATTACGTATCAAGAGAGCATTTACGCTAAATTTAGTTTTGATGTTAGTTCGACGACACAATTCAACGAGAAAAATCCCAAAAGATTCATCACATGCGAGCTACATTTTTAAACGTTAATGCGTAGCCGTATTATGATACTGAATCTGTCTGGATTTCAAATAATGATATTCTAATATGTCTTGTTAACAGAAAGGAAGAATTCTTGGAACCTTTTATCAGTTAGATTACACGTACGAAGATCATCCAATGCCAAATAAAGCGGTATAAATACGATACGTTAAACTCATTATTGCTCTGTGTTTGCTTGCAACAATCAACTACCAGTTCGATATTCGTGAACATCTTCTACAGGCCGGCGTAATCACTCTTCTTTCATGTAAATCTAGCTGTGTATCAGTACTTCGTAATTTTTTACTAGTTTTCCCTCTGAGAAGACTATCCCTGACAATCAGTTTCATATTTCAGACACATTAAACCTGGCATTTTGAATTTAAGAGTAAGTAGTCATATACTATTATATTGTTCAACAGCCTTCAGTTACAGCAGTAAAAGTTAGTTGATATTCACATCATGAGTGTCTTTCCTCGTGTATCCAGGTGAGGAGCTACTATGAAAAACCTCTCGTGAGAGTATAGTTTTGTACAGAACTTACATCGTTCTCTAATTTAGCTTCTAGTATTTCACGATCATGCCCTTAGTTTTCTGTTTAAACAACTAGTATGATGATTAATTACTAGGAAGCATAACCGAGTCTAATAAGTACATCAAAAGATACTTTGCATCGATTTGAACTCTTTTTTAGTTTCTCGTTGATGAAATTTTAGCTAAAATTTATCGAGGTGTAATTCATCGTTGGAAATGTAGTGTACATTTCTGCTACTTTTGTTTATAAATGTTTGTATATTTTGTTTACTTTTAGAGCACACAATCTGCCCCTTTGCTGTTACATACAAGAATACGTCTGCTGCTTTAAGAACATCATGAAACTCGGTCTGATGTACCCTTACTTGACACATTCTGGTCTTCTATACATAAGCTGAAGGTGAAGTTAAAAAATGATGACCATAAATTTTTCTAAATTTTTAACTTATATATTCCTCAATATTTTTCTCGCATTTCCGGATTTTCTGATTCACAAGCATCAGTCGTGTGGCGCCGCATTATGTCACTCCGCAGTTACATGAGGCCATATACTGAGCCTTGCGGGAACACGCGTGGTGCTGCTCGCTGACTGACCTGCGCGGCGCTTAAGATGCTGAGGAGTGCCTCGGGCGAGGAGCTGACGCAGTCGTGGGAGCTGGCGCTGCCAAGGGCCCTTTTGCCCCACCACGGCGTGAAGTTGACCTGCGCCCGGGATGCCGCCACAGCCACGAGCACGAAAACCGCCAGCAGGCACACTGTGCGAGTCCTCATCCTGAAAGCAAAGGTCTCATCATCGACACGAACAGGGCATTTTTGAATATAAAATAGTTTAATGCTTAGCAGGCTACAAAAAGAATAAGAATAAAATTTCAGGATAAAAGAGCAGTCTTGAAGCAATTCCATACGAGTGAGTTGAGATATTATACAATACTTAGTCATGTTTTCGGTGCGCCATAACTGATCCACTGAATTTCCGGTGTTCAGTAGCATAAACCCTATTTATTCCCCTAATATTTCGGCAGTATGCATTTCGGCCATATTCAGAATGAGCGGAGAGACTTGAGCTACAGTACTCGCTCCGTCCCTTGAAATCCACGGACCGCGCCACTGTGCGTCTGGACAGTGATACATAGGCGCCAGAGATGATAATAGGCGGCAAAGAAGCACCGACGTAAGGACGATGTCACTACGTGTAGTTCTGAACTATGCACCGCCGCGTTAGATGCCCCAGTTCAACTGTTCAACTGTGTGTGAAATGTGATGGGAGTGAACTGCTAAGGTCATCAGTCCCTAAGCTAACACACTACTTAACCTAAATTATCCTAAGGACAAACACACACACCCATGCCCGAGGAAGGACTCGAACCTCCGCCGGGACCAGGCGCACAATCCATGACTGCAGAGCCTTAAGCCGCTTGGTAATCCCGCGCGGCTAGATGCCCCAGTATATTGGCAGAGTGTTGCCTGCATGGAGATTGACTCTCTTTGGTTCGTAATTTCTGTCGTGTCCACGTGACAATTGTTTTAAGCACTAAATATATATTTAATTGTTTACGATACTGAGATAGTGTGAGGAAGACTTTTGCAAACTTTTCGGTCTTAATTGCTCATTTGGTCATGTGAGACGAAGCTATTTCCCTTGTAAATGTAACTTTCTCACAGATTATACATTTTAAATGAACATGAAGAGGAGTATTTGATTTGGAAAGGATGCTGTCGTAATCCTTTTAAATCCAATGTTACTGCATTTGAGACAATAGCTGATCAACCTAGAACTCCGTAAACATTGCTCGTTTGCTTGTAGATGAAGTGTTAGAAGATGCAACTCAGACGCAGACTTTGAGTAAGCAGAAACAACTGATAAGGACTTTAATGATCTACAAATGATTAAAGCACACAGGTTTCACGAAGTTACATTTTCGGAAGCTTGAAGTCAATAAAATCTTTGATTAGGAAAGCAGTCTGAATGTATTACCAAAGAATGTAATCGCTTAAACCAATGAAGCATATCAGCGCAGGGAGACATCATTTTATTAATTCAATATACATTGCAACGAAGCTCCTGCTGAAATGTGTTCAGTGTTGTTGGATTTCAGTTCGGAAATTTTGTATGACACTCTGCACGAACTCTGTGTGTTCTGTGTCTCTTGTCCCAGGAGCAGTAAAAACACCTGAGAGTGATGTTGTGAGGCAACTGAGATGCGGACGTTGGATTAAAGTTTTTGACGTCTTGGCAACTCTCCTTATTTAAATCAGCATGCAAAGAATTATGCCTAAACTTGATCTGTGGCTTCTGTGCTGGTACATCAATTTATCTTTATGAAATGTACTGCGGAAACGTCTCTGCTGTCGCGGGCGGCCATGAGTTTTCCAGGTTGAAATCGCAATCCCTATTAATTAAATTCTTTGCCAGTTGAGTTTCAAGTGTTTGTTTTACCACCGTGACCAAAAAACCATAAACTTTTCGATATCGTGTAGAGTGACAGGTGTCGATACAGTGCTCCGCCACACCCGACTTATTGGGTTGTAAGAGCACCTTTTGTGGACTAAACGAGTCATCTTCGCGATGTACGAAAGACAGCACTCGCAAGGTAACTTCTAAGCGCAAGCCTTGTGGAGGATCAGGTAATGTTTGATGGAGACCAGAAGCGCAGAGGACCGAAAATTACTTCATCTTTAAGCTTGGTGACAATCCGCCATATTTTTAACTATAGGCTTCTCAGTTATGGGAGTGCTGCGTTGCCAGTCGCCACTCACGTACCTTCCTACGCATGACTCGGTTCTGATGCCGTTCAGTGTAACCACCGACTACGGTTTTAGCGCGCTGTTTGTCTATAACTCGAAGTGAATGATGAGCAGTGGCACTAAGGAAGTAAACTTTCAGTTATGGAAATGGAAACGAGCGCTTGGCGTCACTGGCTGGGAGGCCCCTTGGGGGGCAGGTCCGGCCGCCTTGGTTCAGGTCTTATTACATTCGACGCCACATTGGGTGACCTGCACGCCAGATGGGGATGAAATGATGATGGAGACTACACAACACCCAGTCCCTGAGCGGAGAAAATCTCCGACCCAGCCGGGAATCGAACCCGGGCCCGTAGGACGGCAATCCGTCACGCAGACTACTCAGCTATCGGGGCGGACATTTTCAGCTATGAATTGTTAGATGGCATCTTTATCAATTGAATATACGACTTCAATTGACGCGAAACTTGTCTTGACTTTTAATACAAGGTATTTTAATCCACTGCGCATCGTTTCACTCATAATATGGAAATTTATCTGCATTTTCCCGCAATTTAAAATAACATGCTACTGGAGGAAAGAAATGGACTTAAATCTCTCTGAGTCTTCATCATCGTTCTTGATGTACTCTTCACGACTTACTCACAGCGCCTTACCTGTGTGCTTCAAACTCCATTTGTGTGTAGATGTTCGTCCTGCAGACTACTCTCCTTAGTTACGCTATATGCTTTATGAACCAAAGCTCCAGCAACACTGATCCCCTGCGAATGTTGGTGCCAGCTATTAACAAATACATATACGTCTGTATAGTAGGCTTCCGAGAAAACGCGTGTTGGAGGGTGTCGTCATCTTTACGACGAACAAAAAAAAAAAAAAAAAATCCAACAATGGAAGGCATCTCTCCTTTCTGATTTACATCACAAACAGAATTTTTACGTGTCCGTAATTTAGATGGTTTAAAATTCCATTAATTAATCCCGCCATTGGGTCACATTACAAACGTGCTGCCCACACATTTAACAGGATGGAGAGCGTTGCTGTAGCCAAGTCTGCTGGCTCACTCCGAATAAAGCCGAAAGGTATACGGCCCAAATATCAGTATATCTTATTTGGCTGCAGCCTCTAAATTTAATGAGTCAGTAATAAAATACATTCTTAATACATCTAAAAAATTTCTCTACGCTTCTGGAACTATGCTGTAATTATTCCAGTACTTATTACACGGTGAGACAGATATGACATAAAGAGTTATAGCAATGTCCGTCTCTCCATAGTTACTAGTACTGTCGCCAACTGCATAGAAAATACAACAATTTTAATCAGCTCAAAAAATCTGTCACCTGGGATGAAAGTAGCATAATGGACCACGTGTGATTGTGAATCACGTGAGACAAAAAAAATAAAAATAAGTTAATAAAAATAAAAGTGAAATGAAATAGAGGCGAAGAAAATTAAACGGGACAATGAGAGTAAATGACGTCTTTGACTGCGGTTCATCAAATCTGTCAAAACTTTTACCTCATTTTAAATTAACTAATCCCAGAATGTGAGCATCTGTTTCTATCTATGATAGATAATAGAATATATAGCCTGCACTACAGATGCCACTACACTGGATAGGAATACTGTAATTTGAAGAGGAATAAGGTAAGGAGATTGTATTTCCATTCTCAGAAATATTGAAGGAAGTTTAGGTATCGATAATTGGGAAACAAACAAGGACTACAACACACGTTAATTGCCTTCATTGGCAGACGTCAACAAACTGTTTGTCTCCAGTGTAGATAAACTAATAGGGAATTTCATGGAACAACTTGGAAAGCAGCCCTGAAAGTCAAACTATGAGTAAACAATATTAATTCGATTTATCTCAATCTGTTCGAATAAAACCCGCTGCAAAAGGACACAAACAGACCAAAAACTCTAAATTCGTCCAAAGGAGTGTTTTTTTAAGAATCTTTCTTCGAGGGTAAGTTTGCTTCCTTGGGTTTGCAAATGAAGTTAACAGAAACAAGTCTAGAATGAGATTTTCACTCTGCAGCGGAGTGTGCGCTGATATGAAACTTCCTGGCAGATTAAAACTGTGTGCCCGACCGAGACTCGAACTCGGGACCTTTGCCTTTCGCGGGCAAGCGCTCTACCATCTGAGCGACCGAAGCACGACTCACGCCCGGTACTCACAGCTTTACTTCTGCCAGTATCCGTCTCCTAGCTTCCAAACTTTACAGAAGCTCTCCTGCGAAACTTGCAGAACTAGCACTCCTGAAAGAAAGGATATTGTGGAGACATGGCTTAGCCACAGCCTGGGGGATGTTTCCAGAATGAGATTTTCACTCTGCAGCGGAGTGTGCGCTGATATGAAACTTCCTGGCAGATTAAAACTGTGTGCCCGACCGAGACTCGAACTCGGGACCTTTGCCTTTCGCGGGCAAGCGCTCTACCATCTGAGCGACCGAAGCACGACTCACGCCCGCTACTCACAGCTTTACTTCTGCCAGTATCCGTCTCCTACCTTCCAAACTTTACAGAAGCTCTCCTGCGAAACTTGCAGAACTAGCACTCCTGAAAGAAAGGATATTGTGGAGACATGGCTTAGCCACAGCCTGGGGGATGTTTCCAGAATGAGATTTTCACTCTGCAGCGGAGTGTGCGCTGATATGAAACTTCCTGGTAGATTAAAACTGTGTGTCCGACCGAGACTCGAACTCGGGACCTTTGCCTTTCGCGGGCAAGCGCTCTACCATCTGAGCTACCGAAGCACGACACACGCTCGGTACTCACAGCTTTACTTCTGCCAGTATCCGTCTCCTACCTTCCAAACTTTACAGAAGCTCTCCTGCGAAACTTGCAGAACTAGCACTCCTGAAAGAAAGGATATTGTGGAGACATGGCTTAGCCACAGCCTGGGGGATGTTTCCAGAATGAGATTTTCACTCTGCAGCGGAGTGTGCGCTGATATGAAACTTCCTGGCAGGTTAAAACTGTGTGCCCGACCGAGACTCGAACTCGGGACCTTTGCTTTTCGCGGGCAAGCGCTCTACCATCTGAGCTACCGAAGCACGACTCCCGCCCGGTACACACAGCTTTACTTCTGCCAGTATCCGTCTCCTACCTTCCAAACTTTACAGAAGCTCTCCTGCGAAACTTGCAGAACTAGCACTCCTGAAAGAAAGGATATTGTGGAGACATGGCTTAGCCACAGCCTGGGGGATGTTTCCAGAATGAGATTTTCACTCTGCAGCGGAGTGTGCGCTGATATGAAACTTCCTGGCCCGCGAAAGGCAAAGGTCCCGAGTTCGAGTCTCGGTCGGGCACACAGTTTTAATCTGCCAGGAAGTTTCATATCAGCGCACACTCCGCTGCAGAGTGAAAATCTCATTCTGGAAACATCCCCCAGGCTGTGGCTAAGCCATGTCTCCACAATATCCTTTCTTTCAGGAGTGCTAGTTCTGCAAGTTTCGCAGGAGAGCTTCTGTAAAGTTTGGAAGGTAGGAGACGGATACTGGCAGAAGTAAAGCTGTGAGTAGCGGGCGTGAGTCGTGCTTCGGTAGCTCAGATGGTAGAGCGCTTGCCCGCGAAAGGCAAAGGTCCCGAGTTCGAGTCTCGGTCGGGCACACAGTTTTAATCTGCCAGGAAGTTTCATATCAGCGCACACTCCGCTGCAGAGTGAAAATCTCATTCTGGAAACATCCCCCAGGCTGTGACTAAGCCATGTCTCCACAATATCCTTTTTTTCAGGAGTGCTAGTTCTGCAAGTTTCGCTGGAGAGCTTCTGTAAAGTTTGGAAGGTAGGAGACGGATACTGGCAGAAGTAAAGCTGTGAGTACAGGGCGTGAGTCGTGCTTCGGTAGCTCAGATGGTAGAGCGCTTGCCCGCGAAAGGTAAAGGTCCCGAGTTCGAGTCTCGGTCGGGCACACAGTTTTAATCTGCCAGGAAGTTTCAGAAACAAGTCTGTTGATCAGTTAAAGTACCTGGGAAGTTGACACTATTTTTATAATCAAATACCAATAGATGTAAGCGAAACAATTTATGATGGTTCCAGTGGTCCATAAGCCCTCAGAGATACGTTCAGGTCTAAAGCAATATCACAATGTGCGAAAATCAAGATCTTCAATGGCGTTATACTCCACCTTACGATTCAGTAATCTGGTTAAAACTAAAAACAAGACATAAAATCTCCTAACATTTGAAACAAAGACAATAATTTGGCCTGGTGAGAGACGGGGATACATTGTGAGACAGAAAGAATAATTAAAATTACGAAATCATAAACCATTCCCACGTTTTACTATATCATCACTCTAGTGGGCAAGTCACGTAACCCGTATGCCAGAGACCCGATTTCCTAAGGAAGCTTTCATCTCCCTGAGTAGGCCAAGGAACAGACGGAAAGGCGACGTAAATAAAGATGCAGAAGCTCTGACTGCAGTCAACTTGGAGGGAAAAGCAACAAACAAAGTGCAGTGAAGAGTTATTGTTGATGCAGCACATGGTCTGCTGGGCCGGTGACCGCCGGATAAGTGGAAGAAGGTACTAAGTAGGGCTGAAAGTATGTTCCGTATCCAGATTAATAGACAGTTGGGGCCAATCTTGAAGTCTAATGACATTCTAAATAAAATGCCAGGACAAACTGGAATGAAATCGTTCTGTGTTATCTCAAGACATACAACCGTTGGATAATGCTTCGAGTGCCGAAATCCTGCTTTTAAAATAAATATTAAAGTGCAAATGGTGCTGGAATTTTATTCAAGATAAGTGCTATAGTTGAGGCATCTGCATCAACATGCTCCAAATAATGGACAAGAAATTTTCCGATGACATTGTTTGTATTCATCTATTGAAATCCATTACTTTAGAGTAATTTTTTTTGTCGATCGGCTGCAAGCCTTTGAACCAAGCGCGGATTCTCTGATTCCTGAGTAACGCAGCTGTTTGAAGATGGCGTGAATTTCCGGCATATATGATGCATGAAGACTGTTCTATTTAGGCACGGTTGCATATGGGAATAGCATTTTGATCTGCTTTTTAATTATGGAATGTTCATATAGAAGTTGAAGACGATGACCTTTTCAACTATAGATAGATGAAATACATTTAACTGTAGACAAGACTGCTTTTGAAATAATTGAAAATAAGTTTTCTTACATCTACTAATCATCGTTATACAGAAGTACACTTTTTTCTTCTTTCAACGCTACAGCCACGCCGAGTGGTTGCGCGGTTTGAGGCGCTATGTCACGGATTGCACGGCCCCTCCCGCCGGGGGTCGACTTCTCCCTCCGGCATGGATACGTGTGCTGTTCTTAGCATAAGTTGTTTAAATTAGTGTGTAAGTCCAGGGATCGATGACCTCAGCAGTTTGGTCCCTTACGAATTCACACACATTTGGACATTCAACCATAATACTATGTTTCTTTGCCCCAAAGACACAGAATCTCTTAGGGATAAATTCAGTTATATACCGCTTTCTTAGCGAAAGAACGAATTAAACCATATGTAAGACTTAAAGACGAAAAGGAATGAGAATAATCTCTTAAAAGTACAAGAAAGGAAATGGTTTCTGATCTCCGACATTAAAAGAAGAGCTCGCTGGCGTTCGTTGGTGTAGACAAAGAACATAAATGAATTGAGATGGATAATTCCCTCTTTGAGTTCTTGTGGAACCACAACGTCGAACTCCTCTGTCGTGGTCATCACGGGGAATTTGTTGGCATCCTCAGGTGACAGAACACACAGCCAGAAACAATTACAAAAAGGTGAGTTACAATGCAGAGCTTATGCAAGAAGTAAAAGAGGAAAATGAAGTGACATAAATGCCCACATGATTTATGCGTTTATAGGAAAACACCGTTAAAATACTGAGGTGATATAGACAAGTCTGTCGATGGGAAACGGCTTATTAATTTGGGATGCTATTGAAAGAGAGAACAAGGAATCTGCAGTAGCTTGATCTTCCTATTAGCGTTATATCGAAGTACGTTGTAGACAAATGCTAATGTAAAAATTATCAATGTATTTGGGAAACAAACCTAATAGTTTCAACCATTAAAAATTTCAAATTTAAAATAATACTAGGCAACATAGGATAAATGTTTCTTCAGAGCCACAATACTGACAATTTTCTGACATGTTATATATTCCAGAGATTCACTATCAAAGAAAGTTATTCTTGTTATAGTGTAGGTTGAAGGAAAACAGAAAATCCAAGGAACGTTTTAGTTAAATGTACCTGGATGAAGTTCTGATGGAGACATTAGCAAGAGCGTGGCCCATCCATCACCTAGTGTCAGAAAACACTTGATGGATGGTACCATCACACGCGTAATATAGCACGTAATTTTTACGGTAGTGAAATATCACAAGAACGCATAGAAACAGGCTATACTTAACTATTTAAATATTGTTTATAATTTATTGCCAGTCAATATACAGAAACAACAACTTTAAGCGGACGTGTGCAATTCGTTTTTGGCTATCAGGAGCCCACTGGTGTCACGAATATAAACCGTATAAAGTTTTCACAAAGAACGGATAAATGTGATACATATGAAGCTAATATTTTCGATTCAGAAAACGTTTCGGCCTGTCACGTTAAGTTTACAATGCAGAGTAAGTGAATGTGCACGGTATCAAAATTCTTAACCATATTTCGATACTACATGTCTGAAGAGAGGCTCAGACATCATAGAAGCTCTAATTGTGTCTCGTCGTACGTAGGCAGCGGACGATGGATATGATAGCAGTGCCATAAAAAAGATACAACAGCTTTCAATTAGTATGTTTGTGGACATTTATGGGGATTGTCTCTAATCGCGAAAATTGGAATTATTAGACTGTTATTACTTTGCACCATTGCTGCTGCCTTTTTTATATTCGTCATTGATTGTGTTAGATATTCATGACGGACTGGTACACATATGAAAACGTCAGAAACAGGAAACAAACCTTAGACTAGAAGCTTCAGAACTGAAAGTACTAGAAGCAAACGTAGAGAAGCCACCAATATGATATTTAGTTACCTGTTGTTTGGGTATTCACGGCGTAACCGTCCAAAAAGCAACCTCGGAAATTCGTTCCTGCTTCGAGCTAAGGAACACCTCTGACTCTCTGCCGTCTGTGACCCCTTTATATAGGGCAGTTTTTTTGTCGTCAGCCAACGTCAGCTAACGCGTAACTTCCGGAAACAGCAACGCCCAAGCTACAGACTCCAAATACGCCAGCGCAAGAAAGCAACTGATTGGCTTCCAGCTAATCGAGTTTCGCGGGAAAGCAATCTGGTCGGATGCAGTGTGCCCGATTGCTCGAGGGCAGCAGCCAATACCCATAATGTGACAAATGCCTTGACAAAGGGCGTAACGGGGCGACTGTGATTGGTTTCTGTTTTTGAAATAGGTACAGCTACGTTCTCCCATACCAAATTGTACTTCATTTGATGTATAGCATTGCACTCTACATCTGTCAGAAGTCTTGTTCCTTCTTTAACGAACGTAGACAACATACCGCCATAATGTTCCTTTTATTTCGACAGTGTGTTTTTAGTTCTTGATACGTCCTGTTTCGTGCGAAATTGCGCTTAGATGCTTTGCAATATCACTTAGAAAACATACATTATATTTCTAAGACTGTTCGTTTCCTACTTTGAGAGTGTAGTACACTAGTGTCTGAGAATGAAACACAATTAAGGGGTGACAGTATATTTCCTGAGTATACTTCCTTATGTCGGCAAGTTATACAAGGTTAATTCGTAAGTATGCTTGACCTACAACATTATTCAAATGATGTAATTACAGAAGTTTTCAAATCTATGATACACGTTTCGGAAACGTGTCATTACAAGGCAAACAGCCACTAGCAACCCGAGCTCAACACTAATTTATTATTTTCTGTTACCAGTCATAGAACAGTCTCATATCACCGCCTTCGACTTCCTCCCAAGTGTCAATTATTCATTTCAGAACAGAGCTTACAAAGAATACCCTCAGTTATTTGTTGAATACTTTCCTCTCACGGTCTTCTCCCAAATGATTTGCCCTCTGCAGATCCTTCTAGTACCAAGGACGCTATTCCTCGATGCCTTAGTGTAACTCCTGCCATCCTGTCTTTCTATACATCACAATACTACCCTCGGCGATTCTGCGGAGCTTCTCCTCATTTCTTATCAGTTCACCTAATTTTCACCATCCTTCTATAACGCCACATCTGAGACGCTTTGATTCTCTTTTCGGCTTCACCCACAGTCTATGATTCCTTTCAATACATTGCTGTGCTCCATATGTGCAATCTCGAAAATTTCTTCCTCAGATTTTAGGCAATTTACAATAGTAGTTTTCTTTAGTGAGGACTGCTCTCTTTGCTTGTGCTGGTCTGATGTGTATGTCATCGTTGCCTCCAGGGTACAGGAATTAATTCACTTCATCTACTTCATAGTAAAAAATTTATTTTAATTTTGTAACTATCCCATTTGTGGTGTTCCTCATGAGTTCCGGCTTTATTTTGGTTACTCCATGTAAGTGTTCTGTGCTCCGTTGACTATTCATTTCGCTCAGTATATTCCGTAATTTTTTCTGGCTTCCACCGAGTGCAGCGTTTCTTTGTTCTTTCACTCTGAATATTAATCCCACTCTCGAACCATCGGTCACTGCTCCTTCGACATACGGATTGAACGTTAGAGGTGAAAGTGTGCATTCTTGTCTTACACATTTTTGTTCCTAGAACTTCGTTCGTAGTCTTCCACTTTCATTGTTCCTCTTCATTCTTATACACACCTTATATTACCCGCAACTTTTATAGATATTTTTCTAAAAGTGTCGAACACCTTGCCCTCTTTGATATTTGACATTGTCGAATGCTTTGTCCATTATCAAGCACAACGTCAAAATTGCCACGCTGGTGTCTTTAAGATTCTAAAAGGGTAACTGGTGATCATCTAAGAAGTAACGAGTTTTTAAGTTCTACTGTGTATTATGCTCGACAGCAACTTCGACGCATAAGCTGTTAAGCCGATTGTACAATAGCTTTCGCACTTACATACACTTACAATTTTCTGGAACGTGTGGATGACGTTTTTCCGAAACGTAGAGACACAATATTCTCTTGTGAGTTATTTTCAGATGGACAATTAATATTTTATTTCGTGATAAAAACAGACTTGCATTGATTGTGAACTTAAAATACCAATTACTTCCTTTTTGTCTTGCTACATGCTCTAGCCTCTTAGTTCGTCATCTATTCTTGTCATAACATTTATCTGTACAGAGTTACGTAGTTACTTAAGTTATTTTAGATAGTAATAAGTCGCATCAAATAGACATATTGCATTGTGATTCTTCATTTGCATTTTTAAGAGCCCATAGTTGGCTTTTTTTGTTGTATACGTGGAAGAACCCTGGAGATACTAAAAGTTATCAAATAGATTCTATAGTGGCAAGACTGAGATTTAGGAACCAGGTTTTAAGTTGTAAGACATTTCCAGGGGCAGATGTGGACTCGGACCACAATCTATTGGTTATGACCTGTAGATTAAAACTGAAGAAACTGCAAAAATGTGGTAAATTAAGGAGATGGGACCTGGATAAACTGAAAGAACCAGAGGTTGTACAGAGTTTCAGGGAGAGCATAAGGGAACAATTGACAGGAATAGGGGAAAGAAATACAGTAGAAGAAGAATGGGTAGCTCTGAGGGATGAAGTAGTGAAGGCAGCAGAGGATAAAGTAGGTAAAAAGACGAGGGCTGCTAGAAATCCTTGGGTAACAGAAGAAATATTGAATTTAATTGATGAAAGGAGAAAATATAAAAATGCCGTAAATGAAGCAGGCAAAAAGGAATACAAACGTCTCAAAAATAAGATCGACAGGAAGTGCAAAATGGCTAAACAGGGATGGCTAGAGGACAAATGTAAGGATGTAGAAGCTCATCTCACTAGGGGTAAGATAGATACTGCCTTCAGGAAAATTAAAGAGACCTTTGGAGAGAAGAGAACCACGTGTATGAATATCAAGAGCTCAGATGGCAACCCAGTTCTAAGCAAAGAAGGGAAGGCAGAAAGGTGGAAGGAGTATATAGAAGGTTTATACAAGGGCGATGTACTTGAGGACAATATTACGGAAATGGAAGAGGATGTAGATGAAGACGAAATGGGAGATACGATACTGCGTGAAGAGTTTGACCGAGCACTGAAAGACCTGAGTCGAAACAAGGCCCCCGGAGTAGACAACATTGCATTAGAACTACTGACGGCCTTGGGAGAGCCAGTCATGACAAAACTCTACCAGCTGGTGAACAAGATGTATGAGACAGGCGAAATACCCTCAGACTTCAAGAAGAATATAATAATTCCAATCCCAAAGAAAGCAGGTGCTGACAGATGTGAAAATTACCGAACTATCAGTTTAATAAGTCACAGCTGCAAAACACTAACGCGAATTCTTTACAGACGAATGGAAAAACTGGTAGATGCGGACCTCGGGGAGAATCAGTTTGGATTCCGTCGAAATGTTGGAACACGTGAGGCAATACTGACCTTACGACTTATCTTAGAAGAAAGATTAAGAAAAGGCACACCTACGTTTGTAGCATTTGTAGACTTAGAGAAAGCTTTTGACAATGTTGACTGGAATACTCTTTTTCAAATTCTAAAGGTGGCAGGGGTAAAATACAGGGAGCGAAAGGCTATTTACAATTTGTACAGAAACCAGATGGCAGTCATAAGAGTCGAGGGGCATGAAAGGGAAGCAGTGGTTGGGAAAGGAGTGAGACAGGGTTGTAGCCTCTCCCCGATGTTATTCAATCTGTATATTGAGCAAGCAGTAAAGGAAACAAAAGAAAATTTCGAGTAGGTATTAAAATTCATGGAGACGAAGTAAAAACTTTGAGGTTCGCCGATGACATTGTAATTCTGTCAGAGACGGCAAAGGACTTGGAAGAGCAGTTGAACGGAATGAACATCAACAAAAGCAAAACTACGATAATGGAATGTAGTCAAATTAAATCGGATGAGGAGTTTTGCTATTTAGGAAGTAAAATAACTGATGATGGTCGAAGTAGAGAGGATATAAAATGTAGACTGGCAATGGCAAGGAAAGCGTTTCTGAAGAAGAGAAATTTGTTAACATCGAATATTGATTTATGTATCAGGAAGTCGTTTCTCAAAGTATTTGTTTGGAGTGTAGCCATGTATGGAAGTGAAACATGGACGATAACTAGTTTGGACAAGAAGAGAATAGAAGCTTTCGAAATGTGGTGCTACAGAAGAATACTGAAGATAAGGTGGATAGATCACGTAACTAATGAGGAGGTATTGAATAGGATTGGGGAGAAGTTTGTGGCACAACTTGACTAGAAGAAGAGATCCGTTGGTAGGACATGTTTTGAGGCATCAAGGGATCACAAATTTATCGTTGGAGGGCAGCGTGGAGGGTAAAAATCGTAGAGGGAGACCGAGAGATGAGTACACTAAGCAGATTCAGAAGGATGTAGGTTGCAGTAGGTACTGGGAGATGAAGCAGCTTGCACAGGATAGAGTAGCATGGAGAGCTGCATCAAACCAGTCTCAGGACTGAAGACGACAACAACAACAACATACTTGCCTTTATGATGATTAATAGCCGGATTGGCAGCGATCTATTTAGCTGCGATTACAACTATATCATTGAGGTAACTATTGATTCCAATAGATATATAAAACCTGCTTGTTTTTGTAATCACAAAGTCTGATGCACCAATGCAAACAAGATGGGAGCAGTTGAAAAATGAAAAATTCATGGTTGCCTAATAAGTAACGCATATATCTAAGCTATTGGCTATCTAGTCTAATATTTTCTAACATGAATTTGAATAAACGCAGATAGTTTCAGAAAATGCAGATGAGTATTATTTGTGACACTACCCGGCAAAATAAAACTGTGTACTGGACCGAGATTCGAGGTCGGGACCTTTCACTTTCGCGGGCAACTGCTGTACCATCTGAGCACGACTAACGCGCCCTCCACACAACTTTACTTCTACCAGTACCTCGTCTCCTACCTTCCTAACTACACAGAAGCTCTGCCAGCAAGCAGCTCCGCTGCCGAGTGAAAATCTCATTCTGGAAACATTCCCCAGGCTGTGGCTAAGTCATGTCTCCCCAATATCCTTCCTTCCAGGAGTGCCAGTTCTGCAAGATTCACAGGAGAACTTATGTGAAGTTTGAAAGGTAGGAGACGAGGTGCTGACAGAAGTAAAGTTTTGAGGACGAGGTGTGAGTCGTGCGTGGGTCAATCAGACGGTAGAACACTTGCCCGCGAACGGAGAAGGTCCCGAGTTCGAGACTCGGTCCGGCACACAGTTTTAATCCGGCGGGAAGTTTCATGTCAGTGCACACTCCGCTGCACAGTGAAAAGCTCATTCTAGAAACATCCCCCAGGCTGTGGCTAAGCCATATCTCCGCAATATCCCTTATACCAGGAGTGCTAGTACTGAAAAGTTCGCAGGAGAGCTTCTGTGAGGTTTTAGAGGTAGGAGACGATGTACTGGCAGACGTACAACAGTGAGGAAGGGGCGTGAGTGCTGCCTGAGTAGTAGTCAGCCTTAGGCTCTGGGGCCTTGCCGTACATCGCAGGCGCTCCGTATCACGTTTCCGGTTGTGTTGTTGATTATCTCATCACCGTGTTACATGTTAGTTACGTTCCTGACATCTGATGGCTCTTACGTATCGGAAAGCCACGATTAAACAGCAGTTCGACATTACGTACTCTAGACCCAAGGCCCTCGAAGTAGAGAGATTTTTACGCGAAGCAATACATGTTGACCCGAGCGAGCTGCTAGGTATCCACTAATCTATCAGCTCCAGCGTTGTATATCTTAAGCTCACTAACGATGAGGCCTGTGACAAATTTCTCACACGCTCGTTGGAAGCTTAAAGGTTCTGCCACTCTGACGGATACGTGGGCGTGGTAACGCTTGGAAGTGCAGGATTTGGAATACAAAATGTGTGCGTGTTTGAGCTGCGATTTGAAGTTCAAGCTGTTTTTGTCACCCTTACTCTCGAGCCTATGGCACAATCCTCGGCCATACGCCCAAAAAGACCTTCAAAACTTACCCAGCCCGTTAATGGGTCCAACAGCTCCCTGTCGCTGGTTCGTCTTCTGTATTGGTGGATGCCTTGGAGACCCTTGCCATGGTTCCTCAGGAACTCCCAGCGTCTTCCAGCGCCGATGCCTCTCTTGCCATCTCGTTGAGCAAAGGCGCACCGCTACACCGACACACCGACGGTGAGGTGGAATTTGAAGAACAGGATGCTGTGTCCACCCCCTGCCCTACACCGGAAACAGAGGGGAGACAGCGTAAGCAGAAATCGCCGACGCGCCATAAGAAACTGCGCATGAGAAACGACGCAGTAGAACAGCCAGAGACGACATCGAAAGATTATGGGATGCGTCACCCAATAATCAGATCCGACACGGGCCGTACTAACATACCACACGGTTCGACGTCTTCTCCCGCTACCGGTGGGTATGAGCACTGTGGGCATGGAGGAGATCACCGAAGCCCGGCTGCGGAAGTACGGCAATTCTGCTGAGGTAAAGGATTACGGCAACTGACGTATCCTATTTTCCGTCGGCCCCGGGGTTCGCACTCACGGTTGGTACAGTTTGCCTACTAAACATGTATGCTCCTTCCGGCACCGACAGGAGGAGGGAACGCCGCACCTTTTTCGCCGAAGACATAGCCCTACTCTTCCAGGGCAATTCCGACCATTTGGCCGTAGACGGAGATTTCAGTTGTGTGCTCAGACCGTCTGACCAGGTGCCACCAGCTCAGCGCATCAGACCCTTGTAAAGGACTTGGCTTTGTTGGACACTTAGGTCATACAACACTACGACCAAGAGGCATACACTTACCTTACTAGTCATTCCGTGAGCCGTTTGGATCAAGAGTCTACGTCACACGCAGTTGCGGTCAGCAGTTGTCGACGCTGAGGTGTGGTCGGCAGCGTTCACGGATCGCCTAGCATAAGCGTGTACTCACACCATACCCCCCCCTCCCCCAACGCTTCCGACGAAATAATGTTCAGTGACGGATCAGTGTGGCTCATCTTGATGACGTAATTTGCTGACGCGAAGTTGAGTCCACGTAGAACGAATGTCACCGGTGATTATCCGCCCACGAATCCGTACTTCAATGGTGCTTACAGTGCGTCAAACTCGCCTTGTGCCGAGCGTTAGACAGCTATGGACGAGATAGAGCACGTTGGTGCGCCAGAGACCACAGATTTCTACTACACTGCGCTCCGCGAACTTGCTGTGCAACCGCCGTCGCCGGAAAGACTATCGGCAGAATACCACGTCAAGGCACAGTTGCTGTGTATCACTGCAGTACGTTTCGCGGGAGTACAGTTACGAGGGAGGACAACTGACGATGTTAGTGGAGAATGACCTTCCCTCCATCGTATCATTCAAGGTAGAAGAAGACGCAAGAGGCAGCTCATTGCGAAGGTCGAGATGGAGGATGGACCACGAGCTGAAAAGCAAACGGATATCGTCCGAGCGTTCACACAGTCATATACACTCCTCTACGAGCGAGAATACAACATGGATGTAGGAATCAGGGAAGTCTTATCTGATCTACCAGTCTCTCGGAGCCTACTAGTTGATGCTACATTCTTGTCGGAGGTGACTTTGGGAAATCTACGAGAGGCTGTGTTGCGCGGTGCTCTCAATTAAACGCCAGGCCCTGATGGACTCCCTCTTGAATTTTAGAAAAGATTTTTTGATCTCATGGGCCCAGTCAGGGCCAGGATGTACAGAGAACTCTTGAACCCAAATTTTTCAGGCACTATCTGAATTCATTGAGGGTCTCTTGATTCCGGTGACCAGATCCAGAAGAGACTGTCGCCCACTTGATTTTCGCCCACTGACAATGCTAAACTCTGACTACAAGCTGCTGACACGCATCCTCCGTGAGATGCTCAAATGTACGCTAATGGCGGCCATTTGAACTGATCAAACCTGTCTCGGAGTCGACACTAATGTGTTTACGACGTTAGGCACCTATAGTGACGTGGTGACTCACATGCATACATGCCGCTTCGATGGCGCTCTTGTAGTGCTGGATTTTGAATGTGCTTTCGATCGCGTTGAACATGGTTTCCTGCGTGCAATTAAGAAACACATCGGTATCCCTCGCATAAGGACATCTGTTGTGCTTCGTTTGATCCATGGGGCGGTCACGAGGATTATGGTAAACAGCTCTCGGTCCGCCCCCGTCCGTGTCAACAGGTCCTTTCTGCCATGTTATTCACCATTGCTTTCGAACCAGCTCTTCATGGACTGCGGAGACGCTTGGAATGACTTAGCCTCTGCTCCGTGACCTTTTCATGTGGTGCATGAGCCAATGATGTTCTTCGTACGGACTGGTGACGAAATACAAAAGGCGCTTTCCTTGATCCAACAGTATGGGGTGGTGGCAGGCAGTGCGATGCACCTGCGGTAATCACGCTACGTGGAGTAGGGATGAGGCATGCCTGCATAACTGGATGTATCCCTGACAAAGGTCCCAATCTCAATTTTTTTTGGATATTGCTCCATCGGCAAATACAACGTATGAGGGCCTTTACGTATCGCAGGGTCTTAGACGACTTCGCATAGAGGCTCGCCTCAATAAATTCTGATCGTTGGGCATTTTGCAACGCGCTCAATACGTCAATGTGTACATAGCTTCTCACCTTAACCATTATGCCCACTTATTACCGATGATAGACACTATGGCTTCCAGGATACAGGCAGTGTTTGGACACGTGGTGGACGTTGGTGCCGTTTTTAAAATCCGCTTTGTTACTCTTACTTTACCCTCACTGAACTCACTCACGTCAAGCGCAGAGCGTTGGCGCTTTACCTTTCTCAATGCGGCGACTCTGGCTTTTACCAGCAGACAGTCTTCCTGGCCTCTTGATATCAGAGGTGGCCCCACATACGCTGTGACCACCAGTACCTGTTAGACATTTATCGGCTTTGCTATCGCATATTAGGACGTTTTTGGTGGAGAAGGGCTATGTGTTGCGGGTTATGCCGGAGACATGGAATCCGACAGCAAAGACTTATTGTAGTGTTCTCCAACGCTGGAATCCGGCTAACGACATTGTGCGACGCCACCCCACGGTCGACTGGACGCGGATTTGGCGAGCCATCCACGCTCCCTTCCTGTCAACGTTAGTCCGTTCGATGTGGTGTGTGGTCGCTAACGAGACATTTCCGACCCGACGAAGGCAATGCGCCAGCATTCAGCGACGGAAGATACAGAGGAACACAGAATAACTGTGGCCCAGCAGGCGAGTGCTGGAAACTGATTCGCCAGACACGGTTTTGCTGATGCACCGCCCCTGCGTTTCCATTGTGCCCCTGGATCTCTTTCATCACGACACTTTTTCCCGATGACCCGGATGAATGCGGTCACTTGGGTACAACGAATAGCAATACACTACATGTACCGAGACGGCGAAAAGGAAGTCATCAGTTTGTGGCAATACGTGATTGACGACTTCCTGGTCTTAACGAACAAGACGGAATACCGGAATCTTTTTGCCAACTACCTGGGATCGTCATTCATCGACCCACCGCCCAGTTGGGGTAAGCTGGATGTGAGAAGAAATTGACTTGCGGAAGTGATGTTTCCTCGGTTCCTCTTCGGTAACAGAAACACTGTCTGACTGTGTGCAGCGGCCCCGGACGCTTCTTCGGTTGATGGCTGGTGATGTCCATTGCACTGACGACCGCCTGTAACTCGCCGCCCGCTTCGATAAGGTGATCCCAGGCGGCAACATGGCCGTTTCTAGGTCACATTATGGGTATAATTTTTGGCGTATGGCTCCTTTGTTTCTGTTAATTCTTACATAGATGAGGTAAATAAATAAAAATTTTAAAAAATGTGACTGTGCGCTTAAGTGGTAGGAGGGGAGAGAGACATTGTGGTCGGACCTCCAAATTCGCCCCTACCCGCCTTGCCTCCTCCAACCTGCCCGTAGGCACCGCGGGTTGCATTTCCAGGCGATGCATTTTTTTAAATTTATTGTTCCGCATCAGTATAAAAATTTAATAAAAAAATAAAAAAAATGTCGGTAGATCACTTGCCTGTACAAGGCTAAGACCAGATTTTCCGGCAAACAATTTTATTCTGCCAGGAAGTGTCTTATGAAGTGTAGTTTGTGATTTGGGTCCTAATTCATTACATTTACATTTTGTTTTCTTTACTATTAAAAATGTTTAGAAAATGGTTGACTCATCTGAATACACCAGAATGGTTAAAAGTCTGAGGAGTATGTGGTCTCAAGTATCCAATGCAAACTGAGGCGAGGCTTGCCGTGGCTCGAGAACATTAAATTTAATATGGTTCTTTGGAAACTCTTTCAAAAACCAATGTGTGGACTATCTCTTTCTGCTCGGACTCCTTCATTCAAAGAGGCTAAGAGTTACTTCTCTCCAACATAACGTCACATAAGTGGAAATTTTGACAGAAAGTGGCGCAAACGAGCGAGTTTTTGCGCCCCGAATGCTGCTTGTCTTTTAACGATTTACCATTTCTCTTTAAACGAGTACAGTTTCCGGTGAGCTTTTGTTGTGTAATGATCATACACAAAGCCAGACACTGCTTGTTGCAGACATAGACCTTAGTGTCAGTTCCTTTTCTGCATGGTCAGCTCAAAGCGGCTTTCTCCCACGTTAGTGAAGCAAACAATCTCTTCGCTCATGACTACAAACTTCAAACATTGTATACAAAGAAGCTTTATACGTCAATTTCACGTGCAAAAAGTCTCAGAGATGCCTTTAAAGAAATACCCCATCAACGACGAGTTTCTAAGCTAGTGATTTAAATAGCAAACCGAGATACAAGTAGGTTCTTTCAAAAATGTAACTGGTGCATACTTCGTATTATTTAAATAACAACAAGAGTTGAATTGTTTGGACAAAAGAAATGCATACCAATGTGGAATACATCGCAAAGAGGAGGAGGAGGAGGAGAAAGAGAAAGTAACACAGATGGTAGAGCACTTGCCTGCCAAAGGCAAAGGTCCCTACTTCAAGTCTCGGTCCGGAACACAGTTTCAATCTACCAGAAAGTTTCATATCAACGCACACTCCGCTGCAGAGTGAAAATGTCTTTCTGGAAACATCCCCCAACCTCTGGCTAAGCCACGTCTCCGCAATATCCTTCCTTCAAGCAGCACTAGGTTTTACAAGGCTCGCATGATAACTTCTGTGAAGCTTCGGAGACAAGGTACTGGCAGACAGAAAGTTGTGAGGACGGGTCGTGCGTAGTGCTTGGGGAGCTCAGATGGTAGAGTACTTGAGCCGTGGTAGTCTCTCGTTGATGCCTCTTCTTCTTCGCCATTTTATCACAATCGAGTGGCATCTTATTTCTCCCTTAGTTACTACCATAATGAGTTGTTGACTTGCCTCTGCCAGTGGCAGCAGCAGCAGCGCTTATCGATACTAGCACTGCTGTACCATCTTTGGTGTGATCGCTATATTTCCGTGTGTTGCTGTGTGTGGCTGTCCGTCGGTTGGGACACAGTAGCAAGGAAGTCTTCGCGGCGTGAGATCAGGCCGAGGCCACTAGAGGTGTGCACGCGCAGTCAGATTGTGAGGCGATAGTTGCGAGAGCTATAAAGTTCGTTGCCCACCCAATCTGGACACTGAAGTTGAGTGATCTGTTAACCTGTCATGAAACCTCAAGAAATCTGTGACATCTCTTCGTTCATTGCCAGTTGTTGCTTCCTAGGCCGCTCCGGCTAGCAGCAACGTATGGTATGTCCTAGTCGGCGAAATTTTGCAGCCATCTTCCTTTATGGTGTTTAACTATTAAATTAGTAGTTACTTATCAGTGAAGTCCACCAGCGGTATTTTCTGCCTTGTGGCCGTTAACGCCCCAGTTACCTGCCCTGTTCGTTAGCGTAGTTTTCCAGCAGTGTGTTTTTCCTCACCGTGTTGATGCCGTCTGGCACAGCATATAGTTCGACAGCCTTTTAGTTGTTTGTTCATATTTTTCCTTAAAGTTGTTACTGTGCATTGGCTGTTTTTAGACGACAGTCCTGAAGACGTAGTGTTGCTGGTATCTTCGTCCTCGGCTGATACTTTCCGTTGTCGTGCCGCTGGCTGAACAGAAGGGAATTGATTAGGTTGTTGGTCGGTCCTTCAGCCGTCCCTGGGTCGGGTTGCCAACCAATTATTTAACCTTACTTTTGGCGACCTGTCTCACTTCACTTAACATTAGAGCTGTCTCCTCAGGCCGACCCTAGGAACACTTCTAGGCACCACTGTTCTGTTGGTTTTAGTTTGTGATTTTCATTTTAATCTTAAGTACTGTGCGAAGCCTTCAGCCGTCTATTAATTTACTTTGTTTTAATTTTAAAGTAAGGCTTTCAGCTGTCTTAAATTAAAATTTGAATTTCTTGTTATCGAGGCCCTAAGCCCTGAGTTGTTATTTTCAGGGGATAAGGATATTGAATCTCTTAGTGAAGAACAGGTGTGCACCATGGCTACAGATTGCGTACATGAGATAGAGGAGGACTTGTTGGCCAAAACAGAATTGAAGCGCGATTTTATTGAAAAGACGTGGCCAGTAATAACCGTTGGATGTGGCAGGGATCTGTGAAACTGGTTTGGTAGACACTGGAAGTTCTGTGTTTACAGTGGCAGGGAGCTTTTACGATCATATTAAGAATATGGAAACAGTTGAATTTCCAGTGGCAGGGTTGATAATTAAAAATGCCACAAGATCTTTCAGTAAGCCAATGAGAAAGTAGGTAGTTCTAAATGTAAACATTTGAGGTGAAGTCACTCAGTTTTAGCGGTCTGAAATTTAACTATGAATCTGTTGTTGTGAAATGATTTCCTGAGAAAGTACGAGGCATATGTAGATTGTAAGAACCACATGGTGGAACTGAGTAATACTGAGAAAAGAGAAAGGGTTAAATTCAAAGATGCACTCAATAATGCAGAATTGGTGGCTAGTGTGCATGTAGCACCGTGCTTAACAGATGAGATGAAAGTTGAGAAAGAGATAAGGAGTAAATTAAATGGTATTAAGGGGAATTCTGAGGGTGTGAAGACACAATTATATCAATTTTTGAGTAGAAAGAAAGATGTGCTTTCTGAATAACTAGGAAAGGTGATTTTGAGTATTCACTCAAGGTGAATACACATGAAATCACTGAGGTCAGGCGATACCCTAGAGCACTGTCAGAGAGGGAGGCAGTTAGAGGAGAATACAACATATATTAGATGGGGAATGGTGGAACAGTGCAGAAGTGAATACTGCAAACCAATAGTAGTTGTCAAGAAGAAGGACTAATCGGTGCGCTTGGTTCTAGATACTAGAAGGTTGAACAAAATAATTGTAAGGGAAACTGACCACCCTGAGAACATGGATAAATTGATTTTATGGTGCAAAAATGCAAAATAGAAAATATACTGCCTGCCTGTTTGAAAGCAGAGCTTATCAATACTGTGTAGTACCTTTTGAACGATGCATGTATGTAGCTGTATTCGTGAGAGCTCTCAGTTATGTGCTGCGAAATGAGCTCATGAGAAGACTGACAGTTTATGTTCAAATGGCTCTGAGCCCTATGCGACTTAGCTTCTGAGGTCATCAGTGGCCTAGAACGTAGAACTAATTAAACCTAACCAACCTAAGGACATCACAAACATCCATGACCGAGGCAGGATTCGAAGCAGCGACCATAGCGGTCACACAGTTCCAGACTGAAGCGCCTAGAAGCGCATGGCCACACCAGCCGGCCACAGTTTATCTAGATGATATCCTGATTGCTACATCAACTTGTGAGAGCGCTACAGTTTGTTGCAAGATGTGTTTGCAGCTTTGAGAAATGGAGGGGATGACTCTGAAATGGAAAAAGTGTGAGTTTGTGAAGGCAGATATTAAATTTTTAGGACACATGAAGAAAAGATAATAGCGGAGAGTGCCATACCAAGAAATCTCAAGCAATTGAAATAAAACTCGGGAATGGTATGGTTCTATCGAAAGTTCATAAATGATTTAAACCTTAATTCATTGAACCTATCACAATTGTTAAAGAAAAATGTACCATGGGTATAGACAGCTAACTGTGATAGGGGCTTTAATAACAACATTTTACCCTGCCACTGACAGCTGTGGGATAGGTGCTGCTCTCTTTCAAAAACATTAGTTGTCAGGTAGATTGAACACCAAAATATATCGTTGCAAGTAGGATGCTAAGTAATCATGAGTTGGCCTATGGTATATGTGAAAAGCGGTTGTTGACAGTGGTGTGGAGGTTAATGAAGTTCTGGATACACGTAGTGGGGCATGAGACCATTATAATGAGGGACCATTAGGCCTTTAGTTATTTGCAGGATTGTGACCTGTTGAATAAGAGGCTCACTAGGCTAACAAAGGTTCCAGTACCAGGTAGAGTATGTTAGGGACATTGAAAATGTGGTCGCATATGTCCTCTCACACTTGGCAATTGGAAGTGAGGGTAACAGTGATGTGGAGGGAGAGAGTACAGAATTTAAGGTGATGCACATGATGGCTGTGGAAGTAAAAACACATTAGGAGCACATGCAAAGCCGTGCGGCGAATTCAGAATGCGTATTCAGTTTTGAAGCTATTTAAGACCAGCCTGGGTTCTAAGGATCATGAGAAGTTGGAGAAATTGTATAAGATATTTAAACCTTACGACTTATCTTAGAAGAAAGATTAAGAAAAGGGAAACCTACGTTTCTAGCATTTGTGGACTTGGAGAAAGCATTCGACAATGTTGACTGGAATACTCTCTTTCAAATTCTGAAGGTGGCAGGGGTAAAATACAGGGAGCGAAAGGCTATTTACAATTTGTACAGAAACAAGATGGCAGTCATAAGAGTCGAGGGGCATGAAAGGGAAGCAGTGGTTGGGAAAGGAGTGAGACAGGGTTCTAGCCTCTCCCCGATGTTATTCAATCTGTATATTGAGCAAGCAGTAAAGGAAACGAAAGAAAAATTCCGACTAGGTAATAAATTTCATGGAGAAGAAGTAAAAACTTGAGGTGCGCCGATGCCATTGTAATTCTGTCAGAGACAGCAAAGAACCTGGAAGAGCAGTTGAACGGAATGGACAGTGTCTTCAAAGGAGGATATAAGATGAACATCAACAAAAGCAAAACGAGGATAATGGAATGTAGTCAAATTAAATCGTATGATGCTGAGGGAATTAGATTAGGAAATGAGACACTGAAAGTAATAAAGGAGTTTTGCTATTTAGGAAGTAAAATAACTGATGATGGTCGAAGTAGAGAGGATATAAAATGTAGACTGACAATGGCAAGGAAAGCGTTTCTGAAAAACAGAAATTTGTTAACATCGAGTATAGATATATGTATCAGGAAGTCGTTTCTGAAAGTATTTGTGTGGAGTGTAGCCATGTATGGAAGTGAAACATGGACGAGAAATAGTTTGGACAAGAAGAGAATAGAAGCTTTCGAAATGTGGTGTTACAGAAGAATGCTGAAGATAAGGTGGATAGATCATGTAACTAATGAGGAGGTATTGAATAGGTTTGGTCAGAAGAGAAGTTTGTGGCACAACTTGACTAGAAGAAGGGATCGGTTGGTAGGACATGTTTTGAGGCATCAAGGGATCACCAATTTAGCATTGGAGGGCAGCGTGGAGGGTAAAACTCGTAGAGGGAGACCAAGAGATGAATAAACTAAGCAGATTCAGAAGGATGTAGGTTGCAGTAGGTACTGGGAGATGAAGAAGCTTGCACAGGACAGAGTAGGATGGAGAGCTGCATCAAACCAGTCTCAGGACTGAAGACCACAACAACGACAACAAACATTTAAAGCGGTGTTGTTCCGCAGAAAGAACGAAAGCAAAGAGGAATGGCGACTGTGCTGACCTGACCAACATGTTGAGTCATTAAATAATTAATTGCAATTGAGTCATGGGCACTATGGGGCACAAACTGCGTAGGGGTACCAAAAGACTATGTGGTGTTCAGTAACATGGGCCATGGGGTGAGAAAGCAACTAGGTGTTTGTGACATGTGCCAGCGTGTAAAACACAGAACCCTTATCAGTCAAGGGGAGATGCAAAACATCTTGCCCAAAAATGCTACAGAGGTGCAGTCAGTTGATGTGTTCAGCGCAGGCAAAAGTATATTCTGCTGGCTGTTGATGTATTCTCCAAATACATATATATGGGTGGGACTATGATTAAGAAACTGGAGTCCTACTACTGGTAAGCCGAAAGCAGTGCTCTTTCACTATGGGTGCCAATTCACCCCCAAGGAATGGGAGAACTTCATGGACCAGACAAGTGTGAAACATATAAGGACCTCAGTTTACCACCTGGCAGGAAATGCAGCTCAGGGATGCGTGAGCTTGGACGATTGTGCAGGTCAAACTGCAGCCACAGAAATACTATCTGGACAGAATGAGTGGTCAAGTTTGTGGACATCAATAACAGTGTGAAAAGCAGTAACCACTGGGTTCACACCTCATGAAGTAATGTGGAACAAATAGCCAGCCAACCAGACAGATGTGGCAGTAAGCTTTCCAGCAGGCACATCTATACATCTATTTCTGAACAACAGAGAGCGAGAGAAGATGGAGAGAGAGACAGAGAGAGAGAGAGAGAGAGAGAAGCTAATTACTAGACAACCAGCAAAAAAGGCCTTACAGAGAAAACATAGGCATAATGTGCAAGATGGGTAACCAAGTATTAGTAACGACACAGGAATGGTCAAAGTATTTAGATGATGTGATGAAATAGGTTTTGGATGTTTACTGTGGCCCATTTGATAAGGTAAGTTGTTCTCTCTTAAATGCTTACAGTTGGGGTATGCTAAGTCACATAAACCATTGGGACTCAGTAATGTAACTGAGCTGTGACGGTACAAACAGCCATTGTAATGGGGTTTCCTTTCTTTATATTTAGAATAGGTGTTTAGGTAATGGTGCTTATATATTAAGGACATTTTATCATTTGTATGTTAGCAAAGTTATTGCTGTTACTAGTTACAAATATGTTAATTTTAAGAATTCTCTTGATGGTCTAGTGGTTGTAATGTTTGTATTGGTATACGTATAGTGGTGTAGCCATGTACAGCAGTTATATGTACATGATATTATGTGATTGTGAGAGAGAGACATTGAGTGTAATTGTTTATAATGATATGAACATTGATTAAATTTTTCATATAAGGTGATTGTGATTTGGTCACATACCAAATTTTTTTGGTGCATGGGGCTGGAGATAGTTCAGCATGATATTGACTGATGAGAACACGGAATTGAATGGTATACACATAATACGTTTTGGTATTCATTGAGTAAATATTAAGATTTGGGGGGAGGATATATAATTTGTTTGTAATTCTGTTTCTCTGTGTAGGTTTACTTAGGTTTGGAATAATATACGCTGATACGTAGATTGTGTTGTGCCATGAAGTGTTTTATATATTTGATTTTATTGAGTTTGCAGTGCTGCAATTTTCATTGGTCATTGGTTAGCAGTTAGATTGATGTTTGGGTTAAAACTAGAGACAGGATTGTTGCTGGAACCTATGACAGAACCCACCATGTAATTAAGTTTTTAGCGATCACTTACTTTTTTTGGTTTCACTTTGATTAGAGAAACGTTCTCTTAATCTTGTACAACTGCAACAATTTGGGCCACTTCAATTCTTTAATTGAACAGATGGTTGTTGTCAAAGGAAAGCATGTAGCCAGCATTTATTTCTTGGTAACACTACGAACTGTATGTTTGTGTCAGGTTTCGTTCTGAAATTTGGTTTTAAGCCTGTCAGGTGCGGATAGCAGAGGGGGTGGGTTTACATCCGACTGGTTCTTAGTACCCATACACCTTTGCTGATTGGAAATTGATCGGGTGAATTTTGTTTGTTCTTGGTAGAATTGGGTCAGCTGACTGACAGAAGAACTTGAGTAACAGCGCCTAAGGTCTGAGCTGCAGCACTGATTTTAGGTCAGAGGCACGCTACAGTAGTGCTTACTGTATGTGCTGCGTAATTGCTACTAAGTAATATTGTCCATCGAAATAGAAGGAGAATATTTGGAGGACTTAAAGAAAACTTGCTGGTCCACATTCCATTCGTTTATTTTTTGTTACTTACAGCCTTTGCACAGTCAAATCAGCATCACGGAAATACTGATGAATATCGGTATTTAGTATAAGTTTATTTAAGATAGGGTAGGAAGTGCTGCTGCATAAAATAATAAAGGGACTTATTCATTTAGATTTTTCTGCTATCATATGTAGACTTCATTTTTGTGTATTATTTCGTTGCCGAGGGCGCTGATAGGGTTTAGTGCTACTTGCGGCAGCAAAAGTGTGGATAATTGTGAGGGTACAAGCTGTGGCGGTACATAAGAGCGGCTGTTTTCCACCGCAGAGCACGTGGCAGGCGGTAGCTGAGGGGTGATGGAGTGCGGCTAGCGATAATGCGGCCTTCGAAAAACCCGAGCAGAAGCTTGGCAGGTGAGCGTATGGCCGTGTTTGCGCGCTTGGAGGAATTTATATGCCTGAGTAAAGCTGACAAAAACAGAACTAAGAATGACACGGAGGTGCGAGTTAGCACTCTTGGACATAACAATATGCAAATCTAAATTATCTAGATGCCCCACAACAATATGTAATAGCTCAAAAGTTATTGTTGTCTTAAAAATTACAAATTTATCTAAGTTCAAAAGCTAATATCTCGGAAATGTGTTTTTGGTAGTAAATAAATTTAAAGAGAGAAAACTAGCGGCATAATTCTAAAGTTTGAAGTGGTAGGTAAGTAATTAAACATGTCATTTTATTTGTTTATTTATGTTTAGTATCAAAAATCCAGGAAAACCCTAATCACGCCACCAGAACATTATTTGTGGAAAAACGGTGGCAGATACAAACAATTGGAATTTTAAATTGCTATTGCCCAAAAAATTTCCATCTTTTTCACTGTGACACACATGTTTTTGTGTTTAGTTGTAGAATATACAGAATTTATTTTTGTCAAACATTGTTTTGAGTTGTTCCCATTAGGGCGGCCACATTTGGGGGGGGGGGGGGGGGGGGTGTTGAGTTGGAGCGATGCTAAGAGCCGGAGATGCTGCACATCTGGGGGAGAGTATTGGGTTGGTAGCCACGACAGGAGACAAGTATGTATGTAGCAACGTTCAAAAACGATCAGGTTGGGCGCAATATAGTGGTTTAGGACAGCACACAACAGTGTATTTTGTATACTGTGAACAGACAGTTGAATGCCGTGATCGCGACATATGAATTTTATAGTGAGGTGTTGTAGCATCAATAATGAACGAACACACGTACGAGAAGATCCCTCAGACTGCATTTTAAGTGTGTAGTCAATATATTTAAGACTATTCGTGGAAAAATAGAAATAAACTACTTGTTCGAATTACAAATCAACGTGAGTGACACAATATTTTAAATTTCACCGTGATAGCGGCCGGCATTGGTGTTTTATTCCCTTGTGTTTAATTTCAGCTTGAACACTGAGTTTACGACAGGTGTGAGCTGGCATCCTGTGACGATAAACGTAGCCACGCATTGAGATCAGGCACATCTCTGGGGCCGCTCAATTAAGCTTAGTGTCGAGTGTCACAAACATATACAGGCTGTCCCACTTACCTGGATTACCCTAAATAACTCCTTGTCCAGATGCAAATTACAAAATATTTCAACAAATATTCTTTAGCCATCAGGGCAGCATGATTGCCTTCGTTCTATACAAAGGTATGAACAGCGGTATGACTTATTTAAATGGCACCCTGTATTTTTTGTTCAGTAATTTATTTTCTCCCCTAAAGACCTATTCAATAATGGTTCACAGTGTAGCATTCACTGATACACTACATTATTAATTACATAACATAAGGTTGACTTTTTGCCCGTGATCACAAGCTCGTCCAATCGCTCGAGTTGTCAGAAAACAAATGAAAACCAGATAAAAACCTTACACAAAATTGACTCTGACCCTGTACCATTGCCCAGTAGAACATTAAAAGGTGCTCAAAGTGGTTACCCTGGACACCGATACTCTGGTGAACTCGTTGGTGAAGGAAGTATGTACTTCTTCCAGTGTTGCCAGCAAGCACGATACGTTCTGCATGTCCTCTGGAGTTGTTGGGATATCGCAATAGACATAGTCCTTAATGCATCCCAAAACAAAAAATGTCCAGAGAATTTAAATCAGTAGACCTAGCATGCCAAGTTACTGTTCCTCTTCGACCAAACCATCTGGCAGGATACCTGCGGTTCAGAACACGACGTCCGCGCAAGGCATTATCCGTCGTACTGGTACCGCATAAGCATTCTAGTTCTTAGGTTAACTTCATCCAGAAGAGGAGGAGGAATTAGTGTGAGGAAGTTGGCATACGCTGTGCCTTTTAGACTACCATTGATGAGATAAGGATCAATAATTGTAGTACGAAGCATCCCACACCAGACGTGAGTATTCACGTTGATGTTCCACACTGTTTTAGTAAGACAAATTAACCCAGATCGATACGAATTAGCCAAACATTATGAGAATTCGCCTATGAAAAGGTGTGTGTCAACGTTCAGACTAGTCATACAGGATTACCGTTGCTGACCTACCACGAAAGTGTGCAAATTTAGCAATGCTGAAGATTCATAACGAAATTTAGTTAAAAATCATTCAATGCCACACTTAATTCAATTATTGACAGAAGCGGAGAAAGTAGGCAGTAACAAGTATGATATTCTACAAGAGATTGATATTGTCTTTAACAGGGTGCAGGTAAAGAATAAAGGTAGGAATAAGACGTATTGGGGGCTCGAGAATTTCTTAAAATTGCTTTACTGATAGTCTGTCTGTCTCAATCGAGATAACTTTCGGTTACATGACAAAACACCAGTCGAAATACTTTCAATGCATCCCAGTACCCGATAAAACTTAAACTGGAATGATCGCAAACATACTTTTGCGGGGAAGGCAAACGAAAGACTGCGTTTTAGTGGCCGCACACAAATAATAGGCAAGAGATCTACTGAAAACACTGCCTACACTACGTTTGTCCGTCCACTGCTATAGTACTGCTGCGCGGTACGGGTTTCTTGACAGATGTCATTGACGGTGCACGCCAAAAACGTCCAAGGAATGGTAGCACGGTTTGTAATGTCACGAAAAAGGGGCGAGAGAGTCCCAGATTTGATAAGCGAGTTGGGGTGACATTCATGAAAACAAAAGCGTTTCTCGTTGCCGCGAAATCTTTTCACGAAATTTCCATCTCCATCATCTATTCTGAAAGCTAAAACATTATTTGCTCGGGTACTCACACTGGAAGAAATGACCATAGTAATAATGTAATTCAGGGCTCGTATGAAAAGATTTAAGTGGTCCTTTTTCCCAAACGCTGTTAAAGAATGAGACGGTAGAGAAATAGCACGAAGGTGGTTCGATGAACCCTCTGCCAGGCGCGTAGGTCTGGAGTGCAAAGAAATCCTGTAGATGTAGTCATGTAGATGTAACAAAGAAATTATATTGTAATTGTGGCATGTGAGTTATATTTGATTTAAACATCGAAGTTGTTTGCTGTTTATTTACTTTTTGTTTATTATCTTCAGCCATAATCTATCTACCCAACTCTTAAAACCCCCTTATCTCGAATACGGGTAGACATAATAAGCGGAAATGTGCCGCACTTCTTGCGGTATACGATCCCTTGGTGGTGTAAAAATGTGAGCTTCTATGTCAACGTAATCTAAAGATACGGATGTTTATGTAAAGTAAGTTAACGCGAAAGGTCAAAAAATGGATCTAAGAAAGTGAGAATAGTAGGCTTCCATAATTACCGATTTAGATGACGAAATCCTAACAAATAAAATAACTACGACAGTTAATGAAGACGAAGGCCGCATAAATAATTCCCCCTACTCTTTATTCGAAATGTTCTAGTTTCTCTCGATATATCATAACTACGCTTTCGATTAAAGTCACGTTTACAGGAATGCAAATAAAATCCATTTGCCTAAACACGTGGTAATTCAGTATTAATACCACCGCGTTTTAGAAGTGCGAGCATTCACATTGATAGCTAACTTAAGAAACACTTCGGTTAATTACCGTATTTTGCCTGTGGCGAGTCTAACGGAGCATTCGAAACATTGTTGAATATGTTTGTCAGCTATGTAGCCGTTTATTTCCTGGTTCAAATTCAAATGGCTCTCAGCACTATGGGACTTAACATGTGAGGTCATCAGTCCCCTAGAACGTAGTACTACTTAAACCTAACTAACCTAAGGACGTCACACACACCCATGCCCGAGGCAGGATTCGAACCTGCGACCAGAGCAGTGGCGCGGTTCCGGACTGACGCGCCTAGAACCGCTCGGCCACCACGGCCGGCTTATTTCCTGGGATGGTGCAGAATTATCCTACAAAATTTCCTCGCTAGTAACAATATTTTGTTATTACGATAAACATCCCGCATCATTGTCCCATAAACGGTGACAAGGATAGAAAATTCTTGTTTTTGAATCCAGAAAGCTCGATGCACCAGAAACTGCAGATTCTTTTCCCATTTTCATTGCGAAATTTCCGGATTATTCATGTCTGAAGTAATAACAGAGGGCTGTTTGCCTGCGTTGTCTACTAGCGTAGTGAAAGGTGTTTGCTATTACAAGGGAGGTTCGGTTTGTTTTCGGTTCTAATATCTATGGAGGCAGATAGACTATCAGTAAAGAAATTTTAAGAAATTCTCAAGCCCCCAATACGTCTTATTGCTACCTTCATTCTGTACCGGCGCCCTGTGGATGAGAGTATGAAACCCTTGTAGAATTACATACTTGTTACTGCTTCTTTTTCCCCTTCTGTCTATATCTGAATTAAGTGTGGCAATGAATGATTTTTAACTGAATTTCGTTATGAATTTTCATGTATTGCTACATTTGCACACTTTCATGGTAGGTCAGCAACGGTAATCCAGTATGACTAGTCCGAACGTTAACACATACCTTTTTCCGGTCGAATGCTCATAATATTTTGCTAATTCTTAACGATCTGGGGTACTTTGTCTTACTAAAACAGTTATGTTATCTCGATTGCCGGAAATTCATTTTTATCGGTACAGTTCATACTAATTCGCGTTTCTTCTTTCATTTCTATCTTTAATTTACGGGTTGTGTTCAACACACTGAGGAGCATTAATATAGTCTTACACATGACTGAAAAGAGTCTGACGAATTTCGGATAGTTTTTCAATTTCACGCCTGTGCATAGTATGTTGGTAGCCCTTCGTCGCCTTGCCTGTTATGCTGTGTAGCAGATTTTAAAGCTGGGCGGATCAGCATAACGAAAAGGCGAGGGGTGTCGCTCGTTTTGTCCACGACTGTACATGGTAAGAATGGAACCGGTGACGTGTAAGAATACGATGGACACTGGTTTTATGAATGCCAATCTCGTGTGGAAGCTGTCGCGTGCTCAGATGTGCATACATAGCAACGGAAGCGAGAACAGTAAGTTTTGTAGCTCCGTCTGTGCGAGTGCTACGACGATTGCGATGTCGTGGGTTGTAAGTTCCCTTTTCCTGAAGCGTCGCAACATGACGAGAAAAAAATCCGTTGCGATGGTGGGTTCTTCTCAAGATATCGCTCTCTGTACAGTTCCGCTGCCTCCGTAGCTTTTCGCCTACCTTCAACAACAACAACAATAAAAGAAACCTTATGTCGATGCAGTAAGTAGGAAGGAGAGCCTTTACTGTTTGCCTGCTTTACACAACAGTATTTAAAAGGACTAAACTGCTCTACTAAATGTGCCCATACATAAGAAAATAGTACTGCAATTAGTGTTCTGCTAACTTACATTCCCCATAGATGAGTATCATTTCTACGTTCTCTTCGTTGTTGTACGTTCTACTCATACAACTCTTTAACTGACGATGGTTGACGGAATGACGTGTGTGCATTCTATTTATGTTTACAGTTGTCCTCTGATTAAGCGCTGGGAGACTCAACGTCAATGTTGTGTTTGTAATTAACAACGGTGTTTCTGTGAATGGCACTCTGTGATACGTTTTCAATAGGTCTTTAGGAAAGGAAATAATTTACAGAGGAAAAAATACAGGATGCCATTTTAAAAAAGTCATACCGCTGTTCGTATCTTTGCTAAAAAGAAAGCTACAGCGAAGGCAGTAGAGCTGGGTGATATCCCCCTGACGGCTAAAGAACATTTGCTTGGAACATTTTGTAATTTGCATCTGGACAAATACTTATTTAGGGTGGTCAAGACAAATGCGACACCGTGTCATAGCAAGTGGGGGCTCAAGCCACCATTTCAGTCTATACTACCAAAAATCGGCGAACAGCACTAACACCAACTATATGAACATTTTCATCAAAACCAATCGAATTTTTACAGTGCGTAGTGCCCAGTACCATCGTAAAACAAATGACGTAGAACTGTGCCAGTATCCCAGATCAGACACGTTGTATTTCCATCTTGGAATCTGACATCATATTGCATGTGGTGTATATAAAAACCGCCATCATGGATTGAAACCTTGAATTTTTCAGTTTCACACCAACAGGACAATTCATTTGGAATTTCGTACCAGTTTATATTTAGGTCAACAGATTTATCTCTCAAAGTGATGTCATAAGATGAGTGGCAAACCCTGTAGTACAGCTGGGCTATATTTTAATTTGAAACTAAATTTTGAGTTTATCGCAAAATATTCAAAGCTCCCACAACTCTATATAGAGGGCTGTTGACTTTTGTCAGAAATCTGGCAACAAGATATTACATCATCGATGATGTCATGGGGGTGAGGGAATGGGAATCTAGTACCAATACATTTGGCTGTGCCTCAACCAGCCCAAGGTACCTTCTAGTGATCACCTTAATGGTTCTATCTCCATAATGTCATAAACAATTTTCTTCCCACTTGAGTAAATGTGTGACTTTACCTAAAATACCCAAATAGCGGGAAAATTTACATAAACGTTTATCATCAAAATAAACCATTTAATGCTACTTTTATGAGTGAATAACACTGAAGTAAAAATGGAAAAATATATCGTTAGATGAAAATAATGAAATATGTTGGAAATTGTAGTAACCGTTTTGTCACCGTAACAATAGCTGATTATGGTCATCATAGCAGGCAGCGTTTGGTGTGAAGAAGACTGATGTTAGAGTGTAAGGATAAGACATATAAAATTGGCTTGGAGTTCAAACGTCTCCTCTTTAAGCAGATTCCGCCGTTTGTAAGTGGCTCCTTACGTCCATAGGCTTTTATGCAAATATCGGAAATTGTATTACTGAACACAAAGAAAGACACCTATGTAGTATGCCGAGGCCTTAGAATTGCATCCATTTTCTCTCAAGCTTGGCCTCACCGTATATCTCTAGGAATACTGATCAAAAGTCTTGGCAGTTTTCGCATGCTGAAGTTTTAAGTAATAAATGAAGAGACATTGAAGAGAAAATGTCTTGCAAATATGACACTATTTATGCGTCTCAAAAAAAATCTGATACAGTATCGAGCTACTGCCTGCAACCCTTGGAGCATAATCCATCACGTGATTGATGGGCTCGTATAAGAATTATGGTCGGCGTAGTGTAGGGGTGCAGTATTCCATCAACATGACAATAAAGGCCTATGGATCTGTGCTGTTGGTTTGAAAGGAAATCAATATCTTCCGTCAGATTTATTGCTGTTGACATTTTGGGGCTTCTGATATAATCCTGTACGCCTCTTCTTCATCTTAACAGTTCCTATTGCCTCTTAATTCTCCTATTTAATAATTCAATTAAAAAAATTGAGCAATGGTGACAATTATTTCACCAGTTTCTTTTACAATTAAGTTACTCTTGATAAGAAACGAAAACGGCAAATAAAACTTGCTGTACTACGAATTCCGACCACCCGCAAGCATGCCATTGAATTCAGAGTCAAATACGTATTTAGTATCGTGCGATTAGGGCCCGATAACTGTAATTCAGCAAATAGTTTAAAACACGCTAGCATTCCACGTAACACCAATCTATATGATTACTTGACACAAGTGCGACGAAGATGAACTCAGGTTCCTATGCTCTAAGTAATGATAATGACGGAGCACATTTCTGATAAATTATCACCAAGTTTGTTTGAATTGTTATTGACGATAGGTCCTGCACGAGAAATATTATTAGGCAGTAGTATTTTATTCCAACCATTTGAATTTAACCGAATACTTAGAAGAGCTGTAGAAATAACTCCAGCTCCGAAGTTAAGCCAGATATTTAATTCGTGATAGTAGGCAACGTGTATTAATATAACAAACATTAAATTACATTGAAACACAGTCATCAGTATTGTAGGCCAGGAACGCCCAGACTTTTTTATTTTTATTTCCTCTGGTTGTTAAATAACACAAAAGCCCTGATTGTGTGGCCGTGACTGATGGAATAACTAAGCCTCATTAAAGTTATACACACTATATCTTTCAGAAAAACCTGTGATAGCTCTGCTACAGTCGGTTCCTGGGTCATGTACGTGGCTCGATTTATGTAGAAAATTACGCAATGAAGTGCTGTTTGCGGTCGAACTACGTTCGTTTACAGTTTTAGAATGCGACTTATAAAATGTGAACAACTAATTGTTCTTATTTTATACAATAATCAACTATCAGTCGATGTACAATATTGGTTCTCTACACTCTCTCTGATTTTATCGATGTTGTATTGTCCGATCTCTGTTCCGGCGCCTCAGCGCCCTGCCGAGCTTCCCACGCAGAGCTCAATTCATGCGGCTTCTCTCCGACCTACGCCAGCTTTCCCATCCCACTCAGGCATATAACGTCAGTCAACACGCGAGAAGTGAAATGGCGTCACAAAGAAACCCATAAACGTGACAGGTGTTTGTTAAAAGCACAGAGTTCCTCGAAAGCTATTTCATCGTCACAACGCTGCTGAAAATAAGCCACAACTTAAGAAACCATGTACTACTAGTATGTGATACATTCTGTCTGCTGTTGCGTACTAGTCTGAAACAAAGATTTAAAGGAAGCTTCTCCATTAAAACGTGAGATATGTCGGATGGGAACGGCCACCGCAGAAAGGAAAACTCACTCATAGCTTTTAATCTGTTTATAAATTCATTTACATCAAGTTAGTTCCAGAATGCTTACGACTTTCATGAATAGCTTGCTGATTGCTCGTACGCATTTTTAAACTCAAGGGATTCTACATGAAATAGAACGAGTTGTCATGCTTCTTAGTCGTAATGAGCGAAATTGAATGAATAGTGACAAAAGAGTTTCAGTTGATCCATCAGTTTTTCCAGCATATACGATAAATTAAAAGGTTTCGGACGAATGGTCGTGTCGTCGTAAAGAAACGTACATTTTAAAACGACATCAGAACGAGTTTGCGGACTGATGTATCATTACCAGTTACTTCTAAAAATCTGTAACGTGTTTCGCTCTCTATGCTAAAGGATCCTATAAATACTAGGCAAGTTCATTTTGGGGAAAGAGGGAGTCGCATTGGGGAATATTTCGTAGCGGATATCCACTTTCTGCTTATGCTTTACAACCAACAGAAACTTCCCAAAAACTACGGTCAGAAACATGGGTTCTATCTGTTTTAAATTCATTTGCGACAAATGAAACCCAGGCAAAATTATGAACTCCTAGTGCGTCCCAGAAAATACGTTCCCGTATATAACAGGGCAAAGTCGATGGCTTGCGACAGATATCCAGCATAACTACCCGACCGCATTGTGCATTGCGGTGCCAGTGCTTTCTTCTCTTTACATTTATATGAAAGCCTGCCTCCACCAGTGGTACAACGTGCTGTTTTTGCACCAAACGTATACGGTGGGCGTATCGTCGAAGCATCACCATCACTGATATACCTGATTCCGCTCCTGTACTCCCTGTTGGTACTATGGATATTTTATTAGGCAAGTTTTATATATTTTCTAAACCACTGTGCTGCTGTATTGCTACAGTTGGAGCACGTTCTCAGTATGTCGACGAAACTGATGTGTATCGATATCTCTATGTGACCTGAGAATCTGAGCGTGACAGTTAGTAGCCGTCGATACAGTTCATGAAATAAATCACGTCGAGCGATTTTGGCCTCTAATATTATAAAGTACACCATTAAATCACCCGAACAACTTGTGTAAATTGTGTACAGGGAAGACAATACGAGAAAAGAGTAAATATTTAGAAACAATTTTAAACCGATGGAAGTTAAATTTGATTAATTGTTGACATACAACCATTAACTACCGCCTTACTTCGTTTTAGTAGACATACAACTGTAAGCTACTGACTCACTTCGTTTTCATTTAAGAACTAAAAATGATAAGTACGCTTAAAGATAACAAAAAAGATATTTAAAAAAAAGTTACAAACTCGTAATGATGCGAAATTTGGGGGATCGATAATCGAGAAGTCTTTTGAGAAGAGGGGAACGTTGTGTAGAATTAGTATAAGCAAAGCGGTGCATAGCGTGTAACGTTTTGAGCTGTTTATCGGCTTCAGCCCATAGAAGTGTTTTCTCTATCGTATCTTTGACTCTGGAACCCAGTCACGACTGCTGTGGTGCATTGCTAGAATGCTTGCTTGCCCGCGTACGAATTCCCCTGCCAGCCCGCCTGCCCCCATCTCAGCGGCAACCGCTGAAGCATTTCGGCCTGCGGCACCCAAGAATATGTGTCAACTGGAACACAGTGGTTAAAGCAGGTCAGCTTGAGTTTACGCAAGTCTGGCGAGCTTCACAAGACCCATTCATCCTGCTGACAACAGTAGCCACGCATATGCTTGGGCAGGTAGTTTCACAGCAACCCATTTATCGTTAATGATGACAGTGGCAAAATAAACAAACCAAACTTAAACAACATTGAGGAGAATTTAAGAAATGGACTATATATTGCAGTCACGAAACAGAGTCCAACTCCTGTAGAGGATAGGTTTTCGTGTGTTTAAGAGAAAGCTTCAAATAAATCGTTAAGTCTCTCACAATGCAAAGAGTGTAAAATATTGATAAACACTCACTTGGGAACCTCAAGTAGTTGCAACATATTTATAAATTTGACGAGTGATTTCCTAAATCCATAAATATTTTGAAAGAGGACGAAGACTTAGTTGCTGACAAATGTGGAAATGAGTGCTAATCACTTACGACGATTTAGCAATATATAGGCCTGTGTATCCACAGGACATGTGGCCTGTAGTTGAAGAAGTGTCATGATCATCTCTCCATTGGAAAAAGCTTCCGGAATAGTCCCCCATTCGGATCTCCGGGAGGGGACTGCCAAGGGGAGGTTACCATGAGAAAAAGATTGAATAATCATCGAAAGTATAATGTTCAACGAGTCGGGGCGTGGAATGTCAGAACCTTTAACGTGGTAGGGAAACTAGAAAATCTGAAAAGGGAAATGCAAAGGCTCAATCTAGATACAGTAGGGGTCAGTGAAGTGAAGTGGATGGAAGACAAGGATTTCTGGTCAGATGAGTATCGGGTAATATCAACAGCAGCAGAAAATTGTATAACAGGTGTAGGATTTGTTATGAATAGGAAGGTAGGGCAGAGGGTGTGTTATTGTGAACAGTTCAATGACCGGGTTGTTCTAATCAGAATCGACAGCAGACCAACACCGACAACGATAGTTCAGGTATACATGCCGACGTCGCAAGCTGAAGATGAACAGATAGAGGAAGTGTATGAGGATATTGAAAGGGTAATGCAATATGTAAAGGGGGACGAAAATCTAATAGTCATTGGCGACTGGAATGCAGTTGTAGGGGAAGGAGTAGAAGAAAAGGTTACAAGAGAATATGGGCTTGGGACAAGGAATAAAAGAGGGAGAAAGACTGAGTTCTGTAACAAGTTTCAGCCAGTAGTAGCCAATACCCTGTTCAAGATTCACAAGAGGAGGAGGTATACTTGGAAAACGCCGAGAGATACGGGAAGATTTAAATTAGATTACATCATGGTCCGACAGAGATTCCGGAATCACATACTGGAATTCAAGGCGTACCTATGAGCAGATATAGACTCAGATCACAATATAGTAGTGATGAAGAGTAGGCTGAAATTCAAGACATTAGTCAGGAAGAATCAATACGCTAAGAAGTGAGATACGGAAGTTCTAAGGAATGACGAGATACGTTTAAAGTTCTCTAACGCTATAGATACAGCACTAAGGAATAGTGCAGTAGGCAATACAGTTGAAGAGGAATGGACGTCAATAAAAAGGACCATCACAGAAGTTGGGAAGGAAAACACAGGTGTAAAGAAGGTAGCTGCGAAGAAACCATGGGTAACAGAAGAAATACTTCAGTTGATTGATGAAAGGAGGACGTACAATCATGTTCCGGGAAAATCAGGAATACAGAAATAGGAATGAAATAAATAAGAAGTGCAGGGAAGCTAAGACAAAATGTCTGCAGGAATAATGTAAAGACATCGAAAAAGATATGTTTGTCGGAAGGACAGACTCAGCAAACAGGAAAGTCAAAACAACCTTTGCTGACATTAAAAGCAACGGTGGTAAAATTAAGAGTTCAACGGGAATTCCACTGTTAAATGCTGAGGAGAGAGCAGATAGGTGGAAAGAATACATTGAAAGCCTCTATGAGGGTGAAGATTTGTCTGATGTGATAGAAGAAGAAACAGGAGTTGATTTAGAAGAGATAGGGGATCCAGTATTAGAATCGGAATTTAAAAGAGCTTTGGAGGACTTACGATCAAATAAGGCAGAAGGGATAGATAACATTCCATCAGAATTTCTAAAATCATTAGGGGAAGTGGCAACAAAACATCTATTCATGTTGGTGTGTAGAATATATGAGTCTGGCGACATACTATTTGACATTCGGAAAAGCATCATCCACACAATTCCGAAGACGACAAGAGCTGACAAGTGCGAGAATTATCGCACAATAAGCTCATGCACTGAAGCTGCTTACAAGAATAATATACAGAAGAATGGAAAAGAAAATTGAGAATGCGCTAGGTGACGATCAATTCAGCTTTAGGAAAAGTAAAGGGACGAGAGAGGCAATTCTGACGTTACGGCTAATAATGGAAGCAAGGCTAAAGAAAAATCAAGACACGTTCATAGGATTAGTCGACCTGGAAAACGCGTTCGACAATATAAAATTTTGCCATGTCTTCGAGATTCTGAAAAAAGTAGGGATAAGCTATAGGGAGAGACAGGTCATATACAATATGTATAACAACCAAGAGGGAATAATGAGAGTGGACGATCAAGAACGAAGTGCTCGTATTAAGAAGGGTGTAAGACAAGGCTGTAGCCTTTCGAACCTACTCTTCAATCTGTACATCGAGGAAGCAGTGATGGATATATAAGAAAGGTTCAGGAGTGAAATTAAAATACAAGGCGAAAGGATATCAATGACACGATTCGCTGATGACATTGCTATCCTGAGTGAAAGTGAAGAAGAATTAAATAATCTGCTGAACGGAATGAACAGTCTAATGAGTACACAGTACGGGTTGAGAGTAAATCGGAGAAAGACGAAGGTAATGAGAACTAGTAGAAATGAGAACAGCGAGACACTTAACATCAGGATTGATGGTCACGAAGTCAATGAAGTTAAGGAATTCTGCTACCTAGGCAGTAAAATAACCAATAACGGACGGAGCAAGGAGGACATCAAAAGCAGACTTGCTATGGCAAAAAGACATTTCTGGCCAAGAGAAGTCTACTAATATCAAATACCGGCCTTAATTTGAGGAAGAAATTTCTGAGGATGTACGTCTGGAGTACAGCAATGTATGGTAGTGAAACATGGACTGTGGGAAAACCGGAACAGAAGAGAATCGAAGCATTTGAGATGTGGTGCTATAGACGAATGTTGAAAATTAGGTGGACTGGTAAGGTAAGTAATGAGGAGGTTCTACGCAGAATCGGAGATAAAAGGAGTGTGTGGAAAACACTGATAAGGAGAAGGAACAGGATGATAGGACATCTGCTAAGACATGAGGGAATGACTTCCATTGTACTAGAGGGAGCTGTAAAGGGCAAAAACTGTAGAGGAAGACAGAGATTGGAATACGTGAAGCAAATAATTGGGGACGTAGGTTGCAAGTGCTACTCTGAGATGAAGAGATTAGCACAGAAAAGGAATTCGTGGCGGGCCGCATCAAACCAGTCAGTAGACTGTCGACCAAAAAAATAAATAAATAAATAAAAATAAAAATAAATTAAAAATCAGCTTTTGGTGTTGTGTAACGTAAATGAAGAAAGTGTAGTATGAAAGAAAACTTTTTTTCTTTCACACATGCAATACTTAGATCAATAAAATGCACAGATTAAGTTCGTGGTTCCTTTACTTTGGAAATTTAGAATGAACTATTTGTGTCACAAGGAATGAATTACGAAAATCAGCAATTCGCGTCCTCGAAAGAGTAATTAAATTAGTATAACAAGGGACATTTTTGGCCGAAACACACTACGGCTACAGGGACAAGGCTCCCAAGCCATTCTTCTAGCTGCCATTCCAGTATAATGAACATCTTCGGGTTTTTAGATGCAAAGAATCTCGACTTTCCGGAATAGCTCTGCTTACTACAGAAAACATATGAGCTGAGCTGATGGTGGTTGGAACTGGGAACGACCAGTGATAGTCGAAACAGAACGAAGTTGCAGAGGAAACAGCACATATCGAAATATATAAAGAATCCGAAAAGAAATACAAGGACTAATAAAATCAATTATTTTATGGCTTACAATAACCTAATATGAATACATATTGCATTGAGCCCCACCTTTTTTTTGGTCATCAGTCTACTGACAGGTTTGATGCGGCCCGCCACGAATTCCTTTCCTGTGCTAACCTCTTCATCTCAGAGTAGCACTTGCAACCTACGTCCCCAATTATTTGCTTGACGTATTCCAATCTCTGTCTTCCTCTACAGTTTTTGCCCTTTACAGCTCCCTCTAGTACAATGGAAGTCATTCCCTCATGTCTTAGCAGATGTCCTATCATCCTGTCCCTTCTCCTTATCAGTGTTTTCCACACACTCCTTTCATCTCCGATTCTGCGTAGAACCTCCTCATTCCTTACCTTATCAGTCCACCTAATTTTCAACATTCGTCTATAGCACCACATCTCAAGTGCTTCAATTCTCTTCTGTTCCGGTTTTCACACAGTCCATGTTTCACTACCATACAATGCTGTACTCCAGACGTACATAGTCAGAAATTTCTTCCTCAAATTAAGGCCGGTATTTGATATTAGTAGACTTCTCTTGGCCAGAAATGTATTTTTTGCCATAGCGAGTCTGCTTTTGATGTCCTCCTTGCTCCGTCCGTTATTGCTTAATTAACTGCCTAGGTAGTAAAATTCCTTAACTTCATTGACTTCGTGACCATCAATCTTGATGTTAAGTTTCTCGCTGTTCTCATTTCTACTATTTCTCATTACCTTCGTCTTTCTCCGATTTACTCTCAACCCGTACTGTGTACTCATTAGACTGTTCATTCCGTTCAGCAGATCATTTAATTCTTCTTCACTTTCACTCAGGATAGCAATGTCATCAGCGAATCGTGTCATTGATATCCTTTCGCCTTGTATTTTAATTTCACTCCTGAACCTTTCTTATATATCCATCACTGCTTCCTCGATGTACAGATTGAAGAGTAGGTTCGAAAGGCTACAGCCTTGTCTTACACCCTTCTTAATACGAGCACTTCGTTCTTGATCGTCCACTCTCATTATTCCCTCTTGGTTGTTATACATATTGTATATGACCTGTCTCTCCCTATAGCTGATCCCTACTTTTTTCAGAATCTCGAAGACATGGCAAAATTTTATATTGTCGAACGCGTTTTCCAGGTCGACTAATCCTATGAACGTGTCTTGATTTTTCTTTAGCCTTTCTTCCATTATTAGCCGTAACGTGAGAATTGCCTCTCTCGTCCCTTTACTTTTCGTCACCTAGCGCATTCTCAATTTTATTTTCCATTCTTCTGTATATTATTCTTGTAAGCATCTTCGATGCATGAGCTGTTGGCCTGATTGTGCGATATTTCTCGCACTTATCAGCTCTTGCCGTCTTCGGAATTGTGTGGATGATGCTTTTCCGAAAGTCAGATGGTATGTCGCCAGACTCATATTCTGCACACGCCCCACCTTGTGAACAAGATTTAAGAAAATGAATAACCTATTAATAAACTTCCAAACCCTACTAATGACATTACAATGAGAGCGTACAGACTAAACTGTCATTTAGCGTAGCACCGTGGGAAGACAGGCAGAGAGGCAGGCAGGCAGGCAAGCATTACACCTTCAGTCATTTTTGAGAACATTTATCTTGAGCAACAGCTGTCTGGCAAACATTAATTTAAAAATGAACACAAGTATTTCCGACAACGTTATACCTTTTTCTCGTGGTAATCGGTTTCAGTCACGTTTTCACAATCTTCAGACCTCCTACCATCATGCTAGGTGGAGACAGTGAACTGAGCAGGTGTTATGGCTCCTGGAACGAAGAACGTAGCCACGGTTTAGTCAGAGGGGTGGGGTGTCCGAATGTTAAAGAGGGTCTGAAAAAGGCTCATGAATTTATTTATTCGAAAACAAATTTAGTTCCTTTCAAGTTTTATGTGCATAATTTTCTTCATGGTGCCTTCATAGAAATAACGTATCGTCCATAAAATTATGCAAAATATTTTTTTAGTAATTGTAACATATATTCTGAACTGTATATATATATATATTCTGAAGTAACGTCTTTTCGCTATCAGTATACAGCTCAGTTTTCTAATATAAGGTTCACTATCGCATAACAGAATACTCTGAAGTTGGGTTGGATAACATAGTATTTAATGGATCAGTACTTCTTTTGACAGAAATGTATCTTTCCCGCACTACAATCTTGTGTTTAAATTTCCAACTTTTGTGGAATCAAGTCAGAATCTCTGTAGCACATTAAAGCATCCCGAGTACCTCAACTCAATCTTAAATGAGTGTCTTTCAGTTCATTAAAATGCTTCAGTGTCCTAAAGCGGCCAAGAATTTCTTTATACATTATTATTCCTGTAGTCAGCTTGGAACTATGGCTACCAAATTTATCTATGAAACAAAACGGAATACACGAATGTAGTTTTGGGATATTAACATTGGTTCACGCATTTATTTCAAGTAGAGTTGCAATGAATGCGATGCCACAAAGGAGTTTGCGTTCATCCACGGTAGAAGGTCTTTGATGCTAAAACACCTTCGTGACGTGAAACGTAAGTTGTTGCTTGTATGACTTTTGTTTACTGCTGGTTTAGAGTTTGTTGCTTTGTTAACGTTTTCTGTACAGTCTGCACAGATTTTTTTGTTGTTTCTTTATTGCCATTTTTATACATTTTCACATTATAAAAGGTCATGGAAACATCGTCTTTGCCGAGCGTACTTCTCACAAAAAAAGTATTCTGATAACTGGAGTCGAAGGTTTCCGTTAATCATACCTTTTAAGTTCTTGTGGTGCAAGAAACTTTATGCTCTGACACATACTTCTTTATACCTAATCGAGAAGCAAAATATCAGATTTCATAGATTTACCTTAAAAAATTTTTATGCAACGAAACATTTTCTTAAATGTTTTCATGACCTACTTTACCCCCTTAGTGCCTGAATTTCAAAAAACGCTGAAAAGCATATTTTTTAAATTTCTAACCCACAACAAGTCAAGTACAAATTTTTATAGACCTAGCTTTAAAAATAGTTTAGTATTTCATAAATAATAATTTTGGAATAAAACATTCAGTACTTATTTTATCCATAATGGAGTCACATTCGAAAAATGCCGAATCAGTTATTTCTCTATCTCTAACCGAGAAGCCAAAGACCGATTTTCGTAGGTCAATCTTCAAAGATGCCTTAATAGCGTCGTGTTTCCACCTTGGGGTGGAATTTCTAAGCAATTCCTTCTTAACGACCTTCTGCAAATTTCAAGTATGTATCGTTAGTGGTTTGGGATGGACGATGATCAGTCAGTGAGTAAGTCAGTCTGTTGGGACACTGACTTTTATACGGGGTGAACGTAAATAAGAACGTGAAACTTCAGGGACGGATTCGTGACTGGAAAGCGAGGAGAAGCGGTCGTATGAAAATGTGTTGAGAAATGCATCGTTACCACGATATGTGGCGCTGAGTAATGAAACTTCCTCTGACCACGTGTGTTCCTTGTCTGTTGCAGCCTGTGTGATCGACACAGCGTATTGTAAACAGCACAATGGTCCGGCATTCATGTCGAGAACAAAACGAAATGATGTTTGTGTGCGTCCAAGCAGATGGAAACGTTCGATTGGCAGCATGGCTATACCAAAACAAGTACTCTCACAGACACCAACCACATCACACAACATTTCAGGCCCTTTTGCGCTTTTGTATGTTCATGGGGCCTTGTGCGTACATCAGCTCTGGAGGACCAGATTCCACAGCATATTGGGACGAACCCAAGTACAAGCTTAATGGAGGTGACCCGCAAAAATGGTTTAAGCCAAAGTACGATCATGTGTATCCTGAATGACAACCGCTACTATCTCTGTCACCTGCGATCCCATGGTGACCACTTTACCACTTTGATCATCTATTGTGGAGTGGATACAATGCAGCTCTGTGCTATGTTCGGGGACGATTTGTTGTCGTTTCACGCTCCCCGTCCATTTCGAGACACATATTGACAGGACCTTCCTTCATCCATTTCTAGTCAGAAATCCGTCCCTGGAGTTTCTCGGTTTTCTTAATGTTCACTCTTTGGATAGAGAATACGTTAGGTATTATGAATAACCCGTTTTACAAAAGATCGTATTTTTTGCAGTAAAACTTAGTACATGATAAATCGTCGTTCATAAAGTAAGGCATTTGTATGCATAAATACATAGTACAAAAAGAAGATTGGTAGCTACCTTCGAGTGTAAATATCGATGAACTTTGCATATTATTGAAACCTTACGCAAACCAAGATTAAAACTAAATACTGACTGCCCGAGAAATAAATGACTATAGGCTAAATGAAGATAAGTAGTATTACAAAAGTAATGAAAAAATGTTGTTTTATATAACTGTTTCTACAGTTTGAAGATAATCACAGAACTTCTGAAAACGCTTCAGTTAATGGTGCTACAAGAGTGTAAATAGGTTCTGCACGACGAGGTTGGTGGGGCGGGGCGTAGATGCAGGGCGCAGCCGACTCGGACAAATTCAAGCAGCCCGCTAAGAAAAATCTTTGAGAAACGAACGCTTTCCGCACCCAAAAAATCCTTCCCGTCGTTCCGTATCGGAAGTGATTATCATAGTTGAGTACTTCCCGGGTAACCAGATTGGGCAATGTTTTGCTATTTGGGCTACTAATGACAGAATTTTGAGCAAAATTTTTAAGGAAAAGCAGCCGTCGCCATTAGAGCAACATTTTTGATAATCTACGTGATTTATGGACCCTACTGGCAAATCCAAATGTATTCATACCGTTATGTATTCATGTTTTAACATAGGCAAGTATTAAAAAGAGAGAAAATAAAAATCAGGCAACAATCAGTAAAACATGTCCATACATGAAGCAGGAACTAGATGACGATTTCCTGCTGATCGGAGCCACCTCTACCTTAAAAACAAGGCCATAGATCTAATTGAAAACATAAGGTCGGACTACCACCGACATAAAAACAAGCCAGTTGCGGTAGCTGCAGCAGTTAGCACTCAAGGAAAACCGTAACACTATAGTACAAAAGCAATACAAGTGAATAACTTAACTTAATAAGGTTGCCCTTTACGGTGCTTGTGCAAGCGTTCATTCAACGGCCAAACCGCGTAGACAAGGGCCGCACCGTCCTGTACGGGACCACACCCAAGCAGCAGACCTGCCGGCTTGGCACAACGGGCAGCCCAACTAGAACCCCCATATAAACGCCGACCCAGAACAGCCACAAACAAAATTACAGTGAAAACCTATAACATACACACATCACCAGTTAGTTTCTATGCGGAAGATAATAAGGATTATTCACCGCACAGATGAACATTTAACCAATTGACACATCATAACCTGCAAGTACGTATGGGTAGCCGAAAAATTTAGTAGCAATAAAGCAGCCGGCATATATATACATTTGTGTATGTACAGATCTCCGAAAATAAGGAGAAAAGTGTTTTGAACTGTTGCGCTTATACGTAGACAATAACTTGCTTATACTTGTTTTAAAAACTATCGGCGAGAATAACAATAAATATGCACAACTAACTTTTAGATAGTAGAGACAATTTGGCGCCCCTTGGAACAAGTGAGGAAAAGCAACCATACGGCTCACTGATTAAGACAAATTTCTGATCACAGTTGAACTAAAAGTATTCTAGCCTATAGTATAAAAATTTTCCCCTTAAGTGAGACATGGTAGAGGCAACGGTTTGTTAACCGATTACTTGGAACGTAAACTTTACGAAAATGATCTAGCATTACCACTGAGAGGTTGAGCCAGTACCGGATCACCAAAGCGACAGGCCTAACGCAAAATAGATAAATAGGGAGCTTAATTGCTAATTGATTTCAAACAGTCAGGACTGCTAAAAAGGGCCGCGAGCACCAGTGCACCACCAGAGAGCTACTATCGCAGGAAATAGTCAATACCCCCAGTTAGAGCTTTACGTCCGCCGATTATAACAGCGGAAGACCACTTCGGGTTGCGATGGCAATCCCAGCCTAGTCGTGCAGAACTGCCCGTCCACCAGCATAACTAGGCCAACTAATACTACACAGCCGCAACTCGGACCGGAAAGGCAGCAAGCCTCAGCGTGAGGCGTTCAACGGCCGCCAACACGGTACACTCTTTAAACGATCCCTGTCACGAGCACGCTGATTGCTCACCGTCCAAGCGCTCGCTGCCTACCCCTTCCGCCGCCGATTTCAAAATTAAAACCGGCCAAGGAGGCAAGACCGTGAAGACAGGGCATCATCAAAGATAGTGAAATAAGAATCGACCGCAACATGCAAGCCTCAGGGGCTAATGTACTTTTAAGCACTATTTTAATTTAATTTTATTTGTAGTTAAGTTTACCACTCCACTTACCTGTGAAATACTGAAACATTACAACCCAAAGTTCTATCAGCCTTCAGACGAGCCTCAGTGCTAACAATAAACAGCTGTAGGAAGACGACTAGATTATTATAGTCGCACGTACATATTTTTAGCTTACCATAACGCTACCGAACGAATCACAATTGGTTTTCCTCTTCATTTTTGGTACAAATATACTTGTAATTAGAAATTGTCGCAACAGCATACAGAACGAAAGTAATAATTGGCAACACTTACATTAAATTCAGCTGCAAATAAGACCTGCTCAGCAAAACAACATCTGAGCTCAAGTAAATTGCGGTAGTTGATCTTGGTTAAAGTATGGATGAAATACAGCTGTTAGTGGTTCTAATGGCTCTGAGCACTATGGGACTTAACATCTGTGGTCATCAGTCCCCTAGAACTTACAACTACTTACACCTAACTAATCTAAGTACATCACACACGTCCATGCCCGAGGAAGGTTTCGAATCTGCGACCGTAGCGGCCGCGCGGTTCCAGACTTTAGCGCCTAGAACTGCTCGGCCACTCCGGCCGGCACAGCTGTTAGTGCTATCGATTATTTAAATCTATCGATGGCATTATTGACTACAACAGTGTGTCTACCTGCGTCGTATGATTGAAAATCAAAATATCTTCCTATTTCACTACATGGCAACTAGTTCGTGTGTAATTCCATTTAGAGGATTTGGGGGTGGGGGGTAGGGAGAGGTGGCGGGACTGCCTCGACAACCCCTTCGGCTATGTCCTTGCTCAAAATTCAAATGCTCAAGCACTGTTTATGTTTATTTTTTAAATACTCCTTTAGCCTGCTTGGATTGGGCACAACTTGGCTTGGCTGGGAGTAAGGCAGCTTGTTGCTAACTAACGTGCGGCAGCTAGCGTGCAAGTGTGGGCAGGTTAAAAGCGGAATGTGTACACAGCTGGTTTCTAGGGCGCTTGTTCCCCTTGACTACACAGGAGTCTTGTTGCTGCCGCTGACGAGTATGTACGACCACACGCCGAGTCCCTACGATGCCCCACGCTGTTCACTCCAGCCCTCGAAGGCAGACACATTCGGTGTTCTGCGTTTGGGGAAACACACTGTAGTCGAAGCGTCGTGAAAGACGAGAACAGGCACTAGTTTTTGGGAACTTCTTCCACTGCACGGCCAGCGGATCACCGAAGGTAGTGTACTGAGCAGTCTTGTTGAACATACGCTTTCAGTTGCCTGTGTACCAAAGAGACCGATCTGTGTACATAGTTGCTTAGGAGATGAATTTTAAGCCACTGTTATGTTATCCACTCAGTGACACATGATTTCAGTGTACTGGAATTGTGATCAGGCACTGGTTGTCTTCTCGGAACTTTTTAATTCTCTGCCAGAGAGGCTTGTTGGATGTAAATCACTGCAACGGCCTTAAAAAGAGTTTTATACATGCATAGGTGACTGAGCGTTGCTGTCAGTATTAATACTGGGAGGTAGCGTTGCTCACGTCCATAGGTTTAACCTTAAAATACCCTACACGTGCCTCCTGGGTGTTGCTAATTGAGCAACAGTGATTACAGGCAGCCAGAATATCCATAGGATCTCCTGGTAATGACATATCAACTAAATAGCAGAAACCTTTTCAGAGCTCATTAACAAGAAACATTGGACCAACTATCAGACTCCTTCAACTGAATATCGAAAGCATTAGCAGGGCAAAGTGTGACTACCTGTCAAAATTTTTGCTGGACAACAATATCGATGTTGTCGCCATTCAACAAACTCGTGTTTCCAGCGAAGAAATATTCCGAAGCTGAGGTCGAATTCCAGGATATTCTGCACTTGGTGTAACTTACCACGAGGTGTATGGAATTGCTACGTATGTCCGTAACAACATAAACGAAGCTTCACTGATTTCTGTAAGTGTGGAGGCAGATATACATACAGTTGTCATACAATTGCACGGCATTACTATTAAAATGTTTACAAACCACCCAAAACAACATGGCCCGATTTTGTCCTACACAAAGCAGAACATCCTGCAATTTACATAGGAGACTTCAATAGTCACCATGAACATTGGAAGTACTCTCAAAATGATGAAAATGGGAGCATGCTTGCAGAATGGATCGAAGAGAATAATCTTCATCTAGTGTTTGATGACAAAGATCAAGGCACTTTCAGGTCAGCTGCTTGGGACAAGGATTCCAATCCTGACTTATGCTTTGTTAGCTGCAACGAAACTGGCTTTCCCACCAACACCACAAGGAAAGCGATAGATACCTTCCCGCACAGCCAACACAGACCTGTAATAATAAAAATTGGCTGCACTGTTCCTGTCATACGATCAACTCCGCATGCTCGAAGGAATTTCCAGAAAGCCGCCTGGATGAAGTTTTCAACGGAACTGGATAAGACCATTCGATGGATACCTCCATCACACAATAACTATCAACGCTTCATTCGTGGAGTAACAGCAACAGCTAAAAAGTGTATGCCAAGAGGATACCGAAAAGAATATGTTCGAGGATTGAATGAGGAAAGTGAAACACTGTACCAGTACTTCCAGCAACGTGGTGACCCAGAGATAGCTACGAAACTATTGTCCAGCTTGAACATGTCTCGGAGGCAGAAATGGGCAGAAACAGTCAAAACTATGGACTTTACCCACTCGAGCAGGAAAACATGGATTGGGAGGAAGTGCACCAACATGCAGAAAAAATTCCGAAGTAACACCAGACCAGATTGCTTCCCACATCATTACTACCTCAAGAGTACCGCCTGACAAGAAACATACAAGACATATCAGACGACAGCTTCTTGACCTGAAAAAGAAGGCATCTCCCTCATCTCAGTATACCCATCCCTTCACAGTTTCAGTCATTGACTCTGGACTGAAGGATCTGAATCCTCTTAGGGCACCTGGATTCGATAGTATCCATCCAGAATTCCTGATCCATACGGGAGGAAAAGCTACGAAATGGCTGGCAGAATTCTTCACTGACATCCTGCTGACTTGTCAACTTCCATCCGAGTTTAAAAAGGCGAAGATAATATCTATTCTGAAACCTGGCAAACCCAGCAGCAAGGTAGAAAACTATCGCCCCATTTCACTACTCATCTGCTGCTACAAGCTTTTTGAAAGGCTAATATATAACGCAATAAGTAGCGCTATCTTAGAGACTGTTCCTGTTGATCAGGCAGGCTTCAGACCAGGGCGTAGCTGCTGCTACGAAGTTTTGTCTCTCACATGCTTCATAGAGTCAGGATACCAAATGAAGCAGAAAACATCTGTGGCATTTGTTGATCTAAGTGCTGCCTTCGACACTGTATGGAGGGAAGGCCTTATCTACAAATTTCTCCGCATCATACCCTGCAGAACAATGGCTCGACTGATTAACAACATGCTAAGAGATCGGAAGTTCCAGGTAATCAGTGGAAGCAACATAAGTAAGGAGAGGAAGCTGAACAACGGATTGCCTCAAGGATTAGTTCTCTCACCGTTACTGTTCAACCTATATCTATCTGATCTATCTGACACTTCGTCCAGAAAATACTGCTATGCCGATGACCTGGCTCTAGCCGTCAAACACCAGAAAATGAAGACAACAGAAGAGATTCTAACCAATGACCTGTCTGCATTAGACAATTACTTCAAAATCTGGAGACTCCAACCAAGTGTGAGTAAAACAGAAGTTTGTTGTTCCATCTACATAAACAGTTGGCGAACGTAAAACTGGAAGTAGGTTTCAGAGGCAGAATTCTTCTTCACGATTTGAACCCAAAATATCTTGGTATCATCCTGGATCGTACACTATGCTTCAAACATCACCTTCTTAACTTAGCTCAAAATCTGAGGACTCGAAACTACATCTTCCATATGCTATGCGGAACTACCTGGGGATCTTCAGCAACCACCCTGCGAACTTCAACTCTGAGCTTGGTATACTCAAGTGCTGAGTATTGTGCACCTGTTTGGATGAGTAGTCATCATACAAGGCTTGTTGATACCCAGCTGAATACGACAATGCGCATAATATCTGGCACAATCAGATCTACTCCACTTTATTGGCTTGCACTGTTAACCGGTATAATGCCTCCTGATCTATGCAGATGTGCTGCCCTTTTGAGAGAAATCCACAAGATCTCCAGGAATTCTGACCTTCCCGTGCATAGATACCTGCCACTCTTAAATCGCAAGAGACTGAAATCACGCCATCGAACTCTGTACGATGCTGCTGACATGGTTGCTAAGAATTTCAAACCTCTTGAAGAATGGAAAGGTCGGTGGGAAGCAGTGACAGATGTGCACCTGCATAACATCTTCTCAGGTGCTAAACTTCCAAGTGGATTCGACTTACCACGCAAGACCTCGTCTACTCTCTACAGAATCCGTACGAGCCATGGGCGATGCAGGGATGCTCTCTTTAAGTGGAAGAAGCTGCCTCATCCAGCTTTTGGCTGCGGGGCTCCATACCAGACTGTTCACCACATTGTCAGTGAATGCAGGATTCGAGCCTATCACGGCGCCAAAGAGGACTTCCTGCTAGCAACTCCCGATCCAGTGCGCTGGAATGAATGACTGGATATTCAGCTGTAAAGACAAACTTAAGTATCTTGTGTGTCAATATGTACATATGTATATGTAATTTCATGCTATGTCTGTATTAGCCATACGCTAAATAATAAGCATTAATACTACTAACTTTTGTATAGTTTTTAAAAGTCAATTGTGCTTTCACTGAACGTTATCAGATATTTGTTAATGTTTGTAACGAGTTTAGAAACCTTTTTGCTTTCATATGCTGTGCGTTTAGTCTGATGTAGCCTGTTTTCATATTTTTAACAATATTCACTTCAATCAGTGCTGTAAATATCGTGTACGGCTAGTTTACAGCGTAAAATTGACGAGTTCTTCAGGCGGAATGCCCGTCCTGTCTTACTGACAGAGGCCGGCTTCTGATTGTAAATTCCGTGCATTAAGAGACGCTGATATAAATTGTTTAAGTACCAGGATGACACATGATTAATTCCTCATGTTTATTGTTAAGCGTCATGGCTAGATATTTATTCAGATTCGACTGCTTTGCTTCATTGTTGAAATTTGAAATTATTTAAATTGTATCTTTAACTTAGTTTTCTCTTCTTCTTTTTGTTTGGCTATTGCACACCTAGCCCATCGTACTCAAACTTACACTCTTCAAATGATAGTGTTTTGAGTGGACTCTGTGATGACAGAAAGAGATTAGGAGACTGATGTGTGCGCAGCGCCATTGTGGGAATAGGAAAAGGATAATGAAAGCTGTAGAGGAAAGCGGAATTGGTGACTTCTGTTGTGGAACGCCACTGGTGACGAAGAGTTGAAACGAATAGGGCTGATAAACATCGGGACAGACATCATTGGCTGCCGTACCTGGTAGTGAAACATGGACCGTCAGGAAACCGGAACATAAGAGGATCAAAGCATTTGACATGTGGTGCTGCAGAAAAATTTTGAAAATTAAGTGAACTAATAAGGTAAACAATGAGGGGGTTCTCTGAAGAATCGGGGAGGAAAGGAATATATAGAAAATACTGACGAACAGAAGGGACAAGATGGTAGGAAATCTTAACGAACATCTCGGAATAACTTCGGTGGTACTACAGGGAACTGCACAGTATGGAAACTGTAGAGGAAAACAGAGATAGGAATGAATCTAGCACTAATAATTGAGGACGTAGGCTGGACGTGCATCTCTGAGATGAGGAGGTTAGCACAGGAGAGGAATTCTTAGTGGGCTGCGTCAAACCAGGCAAAACCTGATAACTCAAAAAAAGAAGAAGAAAGAAAATGTGAGTCGGTTGAGGTTCCGTCAGGAGAAGATATAGAATGTGAGTGTAGCTGTACGATTACTGGAATGTGTTGGTATAGTTGCGGCAACGTATCAGGATTGGAAATGATAGTTTACATCAGGATTGAAACTTCGTGGCAGATTAAAACTTTGTGCCCGACCGAGACTAGAACTCGGGACCTTTGCCTTTCGCGGGCAAGTGCTCTACCATCAGAGCTACCGAAGCACGACACACGGCGGGTACTCACAGCTTTACTTCTGCCAATGAGTACCGGCCGTGAGTCGTGCTTCGGTAGCTCTGATGGTAGAGCACTTGCCGCGAAAGGCAAAGGTCCCGAGTTCGAGTCTAGGTCGGGCACACTGTTTTAATCTGCAAGGAAGTTTCATATCAGCGCACACTCTGCTGCAGAGCGAAAATCTCATTCTGGATACATCAGGATTGTTTGTTTCGAGTTCACAAATAATGTAGGATGCTCCAATCTGTTGAATTTGAGTGAGAATACTTAGTAATTACGAAAGACTATGAAGGATACTTGTGTGGGAAGGTAAGAGGGACCGGAATGATAAGCGAAATGCCTTGCGTTCCAGTAATTGGATAGTATAACAGGATTTTTGTTGAGGCGAGACTGAGGCTTAGTGAATGGCTGCAATCTCCAAGTTCGGCCAGTTGGTATTTTAATAGTATTACATCATGACATAAGGTCTTGCGATGCAGTTTTCAGCCTTATCACGGCTTGGCGATGGTCCCCTTCGCACCTGTGGTCGCCTCAGACTACCCCAGAGCGTTCAGTACGGGGCCAGGCGTGTTGTCCTGCGTTCGTGCTCCGACACTTTGCTCTCAGAATTCTTATGTATGTCCTTTTGTTTGACATATAATCTATTGTATTCTACTCTTAAGCCGGACAGCGAGAATTAAGTCAATTTTACGGCGTTGTTTTTGCTGAAGTTTTTTTAACAATGAGATTTTAAGAAATCACTACAGTTGTATGTGTAGAAGGTACAGTAGTATCTAAAGAAAATGATAAAGCACAGTTGCCGAAGTTATTAAAGTACTGAACAGTATTAAAACTTGACGCTGTCACATTCTGAATAAACTTTAAACAGATCAGACTCATATCACAGGAGCTACAGAGATGTAAATAGCTTGACAGGCTTTTAATTTTCATAGCAGATTAAGCTGAAATGAAAGATCTGCGACACAAAACGTGTAGGCTACAGCAGGACATGTTTATTTATGTACATACTCTTTTGGGCACATTTGGTTCTTCTTTTTAATTACATGCCGGAAAAGTATTAAAGAACTTAACTTTTGGCTATGAGATTCGTAGTGAATGGAGCAACACCATAAGATTACCTACTGGTCTTTATTAGGTGCATATTCTCGCCTATAGCCATTGAGATCAAGATGTCTACGAAATAAAGTAAGAACAACGCTGTAAAATTTCTCCTAGCGTAAGCAGAAACACGTGTCATGTGATACAGTGCAGGTGAAATGTAGATATGGCATAATTCTGTAACAACTACTTAAAATTGGTTAAGGTACCTCTTATATTATCTAGGTGGTTCGTGTTGTACTACTGTAGAATGGATAAGAACATATTTAATCCCAATAACATCTACTAAATCTCATTAAATTGACAATATTTATGTGTTCCTCAATTATAACGTCCTTATTTGCGTGTAACATTATATTAATTTTATGTCTGTATGTAGACTGAAGTGACGAATGAATATTTGTATCAAGGCCAGGATTGAAGCCTAAGTCTCCCGCTAGCTAGCAGATGTGCTAACCAGTGAGCCACCGTGACAGAGTGGATTTGCGCAACTTCACGGACTACCATAGCATGCCCCCCTTCCCTCGCCTCAACCCACTTGATACCCCCTAAACTCGAACAGCAATGTAGAGGCTCTCCAACTGTATTGCAGTAGCCCCTCAGCAGTGAATGATACTGGTAATCCTGCCTGGATTCAGAAGGATGTAGGTTGCAGTAGGTACTGGGAGATGAAGAAGCTTGCACAGGATAGAGTAGCATGGAGAGCTGCATCAAACCAGTCTCACGACTGAGGACCACAACAATAACAACAATCCTGCCTGAAACCCAGGTATATGGGCTTTAGTGAAAAAATACCATATCGTTCCAGAGACCTTTCCAAGTCTTACCCTTATCTACGAAGTCGTCATCAGTGACTCAGATACATACCTATTTATGTGTATAATATATTTCTTTACGAATTAGACACGACATTTTGAGGTAAGGAACAGTTCTGACAGTGTCTGGCTTTCTACAACATAGCAGGTGTCCAAAATACTGCTTACAATTTGCAGTTATGACGTACACAAGCAAACTGAAGTGATGAGGGAGGCGTGCTAGAGTAGACCATGGAGTTGTGTAAAGACACAGTGGCAGGGTGGCGTAGTGATAGGAACGTCTGCCTAGTGAGGAGACCTAGCTTCGAATCTCGGTACAAATATTTATTCGTCGTTAAAGTCTGCATAAGTACACAACACCTGTTAGAGACTTGGAAAGGTCTATGGAACGATACAGTTTCATTTGATTATATTAATAATTTTAGGGTTAGGGCTATTCATGTGCTACTGATTAGAACAAATATTATCATTATCCATACACGTCTTACCTTTATCTATGAAGTCGTCATCTGTGACTCAGGTACATACTTATTTATGTGTATAATATTTTTCTTTACGAACTAGACACGACATTTTGAGGCAAGGAACAGTTCTGACAGTGTCTGGCTGTTTACATCGTAGTAGGCGTCCAAAATACTGCTTATATTTTTCAGTTATGCTCTATATGTGTGCTTGCTTTCCGAGTTTTAATGTGGTTCTCCTGTGCCACATTATTGAATTTTCAGTAGGATAGTACTGTATTCTGGAAACAATGCAAGTACTTGACACAATGTAGAATGTATTTAATCTTACCAGAGACGAAGTGGAAGCACGATTTACCAACTCTACGGCCGTAAATGGGGGGATTGCGCTGACATAAGCGATGATCGTCTCTCCATTGCCAAAAGATTCTGGATAATTCCGCATTAGGATCCCTGTGGGAAGTAATCATGAGAAGAAAGACTTATTAACGAATTAAGGAGTAACTTTCAACGTGTCGAAGCCTGGAGTATGAAACATCCCCAACTCTCTTGTGGTTCCCGTTTTAGGTACTCCACGTCAACGTCTCCTTGTAGATACGTATCGTCGGTAGGTTTTCTTGCTTTACTTCCCGACGTGACAGCGACGACTCTCCGTTGAGGTGCGGGCATTGTGTTTTGCTATTACTGCGAGTTTGGTAAATATCTCTTTTATTTAGTAATTTTCCCGGCTAAAACTCTCCCTTTTTGTGTTTACGACAGCCTGCGCCACCTTTAGGAGGGAGTGGCGACGTCAAAGAGTCACCAAAGTTCATATTAATCAGTCCGTAAAACACGTAAACGTTCACTTCACTTTAGGTGTTAGTTAATGCCTACGCTTTTCCGCTAGATGATGCTGACTCACCGCTGAATAGCTTTGCTTCCGTAAAACCTTTACTGATTAGTACTAGGTAAATGAAATAAATACAACACTCTGGTATTTTTCTTTCACTCAATATTCAAGGATTAAGATGGTGATAGATGACGGCCTGTTTAAAAGGTTCCTATCCTGGAGGAATCTAATATTCCGCAAATGCCGATATACACGCGCTCTACGTCCAGATTCGCAACTAACGGCACACGACTCTTTCAAAAGTCCACACGTTAATATCTGAATACCGGTACCTCTGAATTCACTTATATCAGCTGATAATCTGAGTTTCTGTCGTCTATATGTCCGTAAAGTTCCAATCTAGAGCTAAAATCCTAAAATCCCCTTAGTACTCCGTTGCTACCAACAGTGAGAAATGGTACACTGCATTACTTTTAATCTCCGTAATATTCTAACAGTTTATCGTGAATCTTAACACGATGAAGTCCATTCTAATTCCTGTCTCACTGAATGATACGGGTTCCCCGCCCTTTAACAAAACAATCAAGGAAAAAAGGAACCAATAATGAGAATCAGACCTTTTCATAACTTTTTCATCACAAGAGTTTAACGTCACTGCCTTCTCCATGACGGAGCTACCGTGGATTTGCTGTACTTAGGCGATAAACTACTTGCTTATATACTATAATTTCGATCTGCAATTACCGAACTCTGATTCTGCACTATTTTCCCCTGTAATAATTCTATTCTTAATTTTAAATTATTGTTTGTATAACTTTATCACTGTAAACTTAACAGAGGTGTTACAAGCATCATAAACCTGAATGCGGAAGGGAAGCTAGAAAGTCTGAGAAGAAAAAAGAAAATGTATCGCATGTCGATACCTCTGCCGAGTGGTACAAGCTGCTCACGTAACGTCGTATCAACATAGCCACATCCACCCGAAGCCAAAAGTCGCCAGGAGTTCAGTGGCTGTTCTCAGTTGTCACCAGTGGCGAACGCCTTATTTCGACAGCCTCGTCATGTGCACCAGTCATGAACAACGATTTCATCTCCTCGCCTGCACAGCCAACAAGATTGGCGTACGAGTACATCATCGTCTGCAGCAAAAGAAGACCGTTCTGAAGAAGGTTTGTAATCCACTTGTCTTCATTGCTCGTAGCCCAGCGAGGCATTGGCAGTTCATCAGCAGAATTCATAAAAGAACTGCAGCGGAACCAAGAATTAATAAGTCATCCGTATTCATCAATTTACCATCGGCAATCGGCAGTCTGTCTTCACCAGTTCTGGGTCCGAGAGCAATATCAATGCAGACTGAAGCTCGCGTTAGCAGCAGTCGGGACAGCGCAGTCACCTGCCTGGGATCTTCTGTCCATGAAGAACAGCGCACGAACTTAAGAGACCACAACAGCATTACAGCGACGGGGTAACTAACATTGTTTCGGACGGGTGTTTACATCTGCGACTGTTTGTTCATTTATGGCACTTAGTTCTCATCCAGGTCGCATTCATATGTGTCTAATCCGAATTGGATGTTCATTATACTCTGTTGAAATAAACAGATGTTCATATACTATTCCTAATTGTATATTAATACCGATGTTTTGGAAACAACATTTGTGCACTCGTACTGACTTACAAAACAACGCTGCCCTCGCTGTCTACCAGGTGACCGGGGCCGGAATAGGCACTCACAGGCAGCCATTGAAGAAAATATACGTCAATGGAAATGTAGTAGTATACACCGCCGAGGTATCTCAACTTTCGAGGTTGCCGTGAAGACGGTCAGTCCTGGTAATGGACATTACGATCGTTTCATTTCCGTCGACGAAAATTTGTCGATTTGCTTGGTGAACATTTTTCTGTCACGTTGACTAGAACAATTAAGTCTTAGTAATACACTGCACGTGGCGCAACAAATTTATTTTCAATTGACAATACAGAACGTTTTATGTTCCATTATGCTAGTTAGAAAAACTGAGTACCACCCAGGAAAAATTTTCTTCTAACAGGGAAGATTGTTACAACTGTGGGAGGAACGAGAGTAACAGCGAGACCACGTTGGGTGAACACCACAAGGACCAGGAAATGAACAGTGTGCCAGCTACAAATACAGGATACAGCACATTGCCCTTCAGGTAACCAAATGTGCTTCCTTACTATTAACTGCTTTTGTTGATGTCTATAGTTTTGTTGAGGTCTATAGTTTATGCAGCAAATTTTTCCGGAAAAAGTCCCGTGTGAGTTGGGTTGTAAGGAAATAAAGGGCAAATTAACTGAATATTTGAAGAATGAGATTCTAGTGGTAGTGGAACGCCAAAACTTTTATAGTACCTGTATAAAACAGGGTAATCTTTTAAGGAAATGGTTCGTAATGTAAATTCTGACTCGGATCTCAAATTCGAATCTGAAAGTCGAGACTGTAATTTGTCCTATACCAATACAGCGATTACCAATAAGCTTTTATTACAAATATCCTCATTGTTCATGATCCAGTCGCAGGACTCTTCAATGATCTCATTCACCTGATTCCATGGGGGTAGAGTGTTTATCAGTTAATGAAGTATTTGAACAGACTAAGGAAATGGAGCACGCTCTCGAACGAAGAAAACTAAGGGTCCATGGCAAACTTTCACAGCGGTGACGCATTTTTCGATAGAAAAGATCAACAGGACGGCAAAACCCGTCAAAGTAGAACGCTGTAGCCTCATGTACCCGACTTGCACTAGTGCCCCCGTATGTGTAGTGGATGATTTTGAGTCTGACGTTCAAAAGTATGAAAATAATTTTAACTGTATTCTTTCTCGTGGTAACAAAACAATGTTGGTAAATGTTGAGCTAAATGGACATAACATTGAATTTCAATCACATACTGTTCCTTTTAGACCTATCACAAACTGTGCTACATATTTTGTTATTTGTAATCTACAGTTAAACAGCACCCAAGTGAAGCTGACGAGTTATAGGGGTTAACCAGTTCCAGCCCTAGGTCACTGTAGTTTGAATGTGAAATATGAATAATGCAAGTTCTGCTTACTGTAATAAAATGGTATGCAATGGCCAACCTCGTGGTATTGGCTGTTTTCCAGCAGCTGAGCTTCATGGTTGAAGATTCGGGCTAACACAGACAGGTCGCGGATGTGAATGTGTAATGTGCACCACTGTAATCTTCTTTGGCATGGCCTGAGGAGATGGAGGCCTGGACGCGGTTCGACGTCCATTACACCGGATCCTTTCTGGAGACAACCTAGATCAATAATGTGCATACCTACAGCAGCTACCTGTATATTGCCAGGATGAATATTATGGGGCATCTAGAACGTTATGTGTTTTCGAACAAATCTATCGCCACAGAAATCCATTGTTAAGCAGTGTGGCACCCTGCCACTGGCCAAGATTTCGGGTCTTTTTGCATGATCCATGGGATACAGAACTTCTGCAGTTCATCATTTCCATCAGAGTGAACCAGAGTAATTCAAAACTTCGTTTGGACATTCAAAGGGACAATGAAAAACCTCATTGCTGATTATCATTAGAGGACGCTTTACAAATTTTTCTTTGTCCTTTCTTTCCTATCCTTAGTCAAAGTGGAGAAGAATTGCAGGATTTAGTAAATGGAATGAACAGTCTAATGAGTACAGAATAAGAATTGAGAGTAGATCGAAGAAAGATGGAAGTAGTGAGAAGTAGCAAAAATGAGAAAGGCAACAAATTAACACCAGAACTGATAAGCACGAAGGAGATGAAACTAATGAATACTGCTACCTATGAAGCAAAGTAACCATGATGGTCAGAGCAAGGAGTTCATAGAAAGTAGACTAGCACTGGAAAAGAGGGCGTTACAGGCAAAGAGAAATCTACAGTTATCAACACAGGCATTCATTTTGAGGAAGAAATTTCTGAGAATGTATTTTCGGAGCACAGAATTCTATGGTAGTGAAACAGGAACAGTGGGAAAACCGGAACAAAAGAGAGTAGAATAATTTGAGATGTGATGCTACAGAGGAATGTTGAAATATTGGTGAACTGATAATGTAAGGAATAAGTAGGTCCTCCGCAGAATCGCCGAGGAGAGAAGTCTTTGGAAAATACTGACAAGAAGAAGGGACGGAGTGGTAGGACGTTTGTTAAGACATCACGGATTAACTTCCATGGTAGTAAAGGGAGCTCTAGAGGGTAAACGCTGTAGAGGAAGACAGAGATGGGAATAAACCGAGAAAATAATTGAGGACGTAGGTTACAATTGCTGATCTGAGATAGAGATTGGCACAGGAGAGGAATTCGTGGCAGGCAACGTGAACCCAGTCGGAAAACTGATGAATCAAAAACCAAAAACTTGGGACACTTTGACTCCCTCCGTCGGAGGTTCAAGTCCTCCCTACGGCATGAGTGTGTGTGTGGTCCTTAGCGTAAGTTAAAGTTAGATTAAGTAGTGTGTAATCCTAGGAACCGATGATCTCAGGAGTTTGGTCCCATACGATCTTAGCACAAATTTCCAAACTTTCAGGACTCTTGGACGCGTCTTCAGAGGAGATGTTAACCTGTTCGCAGACATGTTGTCCTTCTGTCGTTCACAGCAACCTGTTGACAGAGAAACACTGAGGACGATGGTAAGGTCCCATGTTCTCGGATACAGTGTGAGAACAAAGGAATGGTACTCGAAAATGGTTGCCATCTGCCCAACGTCACGTACATCGTGTTGATAGCAGATGGAGACACATGACATAAACATATCGACTGGCTCTGACAGCCCATCGATAAATGTGCTGCATCAAAAGTGATCCACAGTATCCATCGCTATATTACATACAGTACTTCAGTCACAAAGAGGGGCTCTTTTACAGCAAATGATAATTTACAATTATTTCTATTATATAGGGATTTCAGTTTCAATCAGTTCTGAGAATATACGAAAGTGATGAATATACCTACTATGACCACATCTTGATTGGGGGGGGGGGGGTAGCAAGATGATAAATGGTAGGGCATACGGTGGCAAACAGAGTGAAAATGGTTATTTAAACGGAAAGAAAACATGTTACTGTGATAAACGTAATCTTAGAGAGTGTAATAATGAATGCGGTACTGACCCGCCTGTGTTGTTAAAAAGTATGAAGTTGTGCATCGGGACATTGTGGAGGCTACAGCCGACATGAAACGCATGAAATGTATTCGGAGTTTCGAATACCGACAACCATGAGCTGTATAATGGGACGACGGCAATGTATCCGGATTTCCTGCTTTACTCGAGCAATGCCCTTAATCGCTCAGGCTAACGGTACACAACCCACGGCCAGGCCCGGACTTCCATACGTCGCCGTTCGTGAGTCACAACATATACGCGTACACATCATGTAATTCCTGTACACGGTACGACATTTCAATTGATAGTTGCTGCCTGGTATCGGCGGGTAAATATGATACGATACATGCATGCAAGCCTGAAGGAGTGTTATATCGTACTTCTTAACAATACATGCATTCCATTATAGTATTTACCTACCGATACTGCGTAGGTTCTTTCAATTAAAATGACCTCTCCTTGTACGGGAATTGTGTAACTTTTACGAGGGTAGGTTGTCAAGCGTGAACGGCGACATTTGGAAGCTTGGGTCAGGCCGTGCACGGTTAGCCAAAGTGGTTGACGTGACCTTTCGTGTAAATCGAGAAATATGGGTTCCAGTCCCAGTCCAGCACAAATTTTCGTTGTTGTCACTCCATTACACACCTGATGGTTGTCTTTAATCCCAACTGGGAATACACTTCTTGTGCAATAATGAATTGTCTCAATAATATCGTGTTCCCAACAATCGAAGCCCTTCCGCGCATCTGAAAACTCGGAATCTATCTGACGTCCCCTGTCGATAGCAGCATTACTTCGTGAGAATAAAGAGCTGGTTCTGTTTCACAAGAACTATATTTTCTGAATCGGTGTTGGCTATTTGTCAATAAGTCGTTTTCCTCGAGGTGAGTCGTAATGTTCGAGCACAGTATGTTCGAAAATCCCACTGCAATCGACGTTAGAGATTCGAGTCTGTAACTGTAACACCGGTAGCCTTTAAACGATAACCGGTGCTAACGTTATATCTTTGAGAGGAATTTTGAAGGAAGCTGTGACCATGAAATAACCTAATTTCGTTTCCGAAACACTCCAGCAGAGTATAGGCAACAGTAAACGACGGGTCAGAGACACACGTTCTCCCAAAAAAAAGCAAGTTCTAACATTATATATTAAAACTGGTCGCCAGCCTAATAAGACATTCTTGTATCAAGCAAAATGATAAAGCAGAAGGCAATGCAAGGGCTCAACTAACCTTCCTTGACACCCACATTAAACTCTTTCTTTATACCCGTACACACAACAACACAGTAACCTAACTCTGTAGATAAACGTACTACTACCTTGAAAATCATATAAACAAATGGCCAACGAGATAACGAACACTAACATATCCCTCTCAACAATACCTACCTTAAATGAGCTAGATGCAACAGTTTATCGAACCAATCACTAACACACATGAAAATAGTAGGAATACTAAACAGGAAAGAAGCATGACATGATTCTGATTTAAATCATGGGGGTCTTTTAATGCTCATACCCTATAACTTCATTGCTTAGTAGATCTCTATGCCTGTGCATTAACCAACATGCATTAGAATAGATAACACAGTAAATTGTTGTTTATGAAACTCGGTTTGAAGCACCTAATTAAAATGCAAACCTAACTACACTGGGTCTGAAGAAGCGTTTGCTTTGCATCATCAACTGTAACTCTTTAAATAACAAATGTGGTTTGATAAGCAGTTATTTAACCTACTCAAAATATATTTGGCTGTGCAAATGCCAACACAACATTAAATTTAAGTTCAAACATTTCCTCATGTAATGAACACTGATAAGACTTTGTAATTCGGATCAAAGTGCATAAATGCTACAATTAATAATCATTTTCAAATAAGGCAAATTATTTAAGAAAATTTTTACACATTGTTCTAAAAATGCACTGGAAATGGAGTGTTTCTCAATCTATGAAACGGAACTTTAAACACTGTAACTACACGTATTAGAAAGCAATCATACCTTCTTTTTTTTTGCAGTTGCCGAATTAGTGTTTCCACGATAAATTAAGATACTCGGAATTGTATTCACTAGGATAGGATTCGTGTCCAAGGCTTGTGATTTGGGATAATCATGAGTGCAAGATGGAGCTTTTAGTAACACCACGATTATCATTAAAATCAACCAAATTTCACTAATAGGTGCTCCATTTACAGAATGCCAAATATAAACAAATTAGCGGAAGGCTGATGGTATTGGTGGTGTAATTGTCAGTGGTTGTTCACATGGCAGCGATGAAGTCATCGCAGTACTGTTAGCCTCGTCCTATTACTGATCTTCTTGGAGTTGGAATTATATTTTTATAGGGCCCAAAATCATTCAATGATAATGGTATCACTAAATGCATCATCCGAGGCAGATAAATATTGCACTTAAGCTCTTTTGGGCCCAAAATACCAAACAAATGAGCCACAATTTTCCGCTGCTGCTAACGATATTTCAACCGCAGCACTGATCAGCCCAGACTCATACATGACACAAAGGAAAAGTTCCCAATTGCGCGCCAACCACACCTTTTCCACTCCGTCTCGCTACTTACGTAGCTGCTGGCTTTCCCCACAAGTTTTACATTCAGCACTACGTTCCCTATCTATGGACCAAGTCATTTGCAGAACATTATATAACAGTCATTTGAAGTTAAATTCACAAGCATAATTTAAACAACATCGTACCAAAGTTCACATAACTGAAATGTGTATATGTATACATAGTCAAAGAATTTCCATGACACTTTCAACATTCTACATGAGCAACACTAGAAAATGATGTAGAAATACCGATACAGATACAAAATAAGTCCAAAATAGATGTTACAAATGTGTAATTCAGCGGATTACTCTTATTCACCTTCGAGCGAGAGTTTATATATGATTGCTAAGTATGAGGCTTTTGCATCAGCGTACTCTGAAAGGAACCTGTCTGTTATAGAATCTGGGACGGAAGCCTTGTTTTTTGTGGTGAACTGACATTTCTTCTCTGATGTCGGACATGAAGTGACGAGTAGATATCTAATGAGATTGCCCCACGCTACAGCCAACAGTTAACTGAAAGCAACAACCAGCAGGGAGTTCGGCTCCCTCCTCTTCCTTCTCGGCCGCTGGCGTTGCGAATTAGCAAAAGTGGCCACGGACGAAGATATCACACTTTATTAAGTGTTTTAAGCTGCTTCGCTACACCAAGGACATCTACTTCTAAGTTATACATCTTGGCAGTTGTTCTAGATTCTATTTCTTGAAAATTTACTTCGTTTTGTGTAGTAACTCTGCCTTTAGTGGCAATGTCCTCAGTGGCATCACCATTGTTATTTCACAGTGAAGATATTGATAGTGTCTTGTCCCTGATTTACTTTACAGTCGATCAGAATATCTGTGAGTGTACGAGACAGAGTTTCGTTGTGTAAACTATTACAGCAGCTAGCATTAAAGTTCGCTATAGATTTTGAGCCTCTGTACTTCTATAAAACATTACCAAGATTGGGGAGTTTGCGTTCTTTTAAATTTGCCGTTCTTTTTTCGTTACTTCTGCAATAGCGTTCTGCCCAGTTTTATGTACCGTGGGGCGTCAGTACTATCTCTTATTGATTTATTTGATATATAATTTCTCAATTACCGTCGATACTATTCCTTTGCATTTAAACCATATATGGCTTACACTTACATAGTCAGACTGGAAGGTGTGGAGACGGTGTCTTAGGAAGCTGTCAAGCGTATTTTTATCAGCTTTTTTTTTTAAAAAATATAATTATTTTGTGTTTATTTTTGTTGTGCTTGAATGTTGTAGTATTCAATCTAGCTACAACTGTGTGGTCGTTTATCCCTGTATGGCGCTCCTTGTTTGGTGAGATTATTTATTACTAACTGGCGAAATATGTTTTCGCAACCATTTGCATTTCGAGCAGGCTCCTGAAAAAGTAGTTGAAAATAATTTTTCTGAGAAGGCAATCAATACGATTTTTGACGTCGTTTTGTGCCTACCACCGACTTTAAACATGTACTTTCATCAACGTGTCGAGGATACATTGACGTCACCACCAAGTCTATTTGTATGAGTGGGGTGCCTATTTGCAATGACACTCTTTATTTGAACTGTATCTGAGTCCGCAGTTGGGTAAAAGGAATCAATTACTCATTTATGCGGGTTGTCAAGTATACTAACTCAAAGGATCTTCACTACTAGATAAACTGTTTTTGACAGCAATAAACACTCCTCCACCAACTCCACCAACTGTATTTGATTTGTCCGTTGTGAATACGATTAAGCCCTTTGTATAAATTTCGGCTTTAGTCAACTTTCCGTACCTATAGCGATTTGAAATTCAGTGCTTTTTATTAGCACTAGGACCTCAGGGTTCCAAAATAGCTACAACACTTTATGTCTGCAATAATGAGAGTTCCTATTTCTGCACTCTTCCTGTGTTTGTCCTGCACCCATTGAAACTGCAGCGCTTTCTGCGCCTTCCCGAAATGATCTAATCTAAAAATACTTTCCGGTCCCGTTAACGCGCTGCCAGTTCCTGCGTCTAGGTGGTTCCTCTCCTATATAGCGGAACCCGGAAGAGGCTCTCACAATATTACTGGTATTTAAAAAAATTGTAATATTATAATTATCACTTTTTCTGGTGGCAAGGCTTCCGAAATGCTTAAATAGTGCTCCGAAACTTTTTACTTGTTGATGATGAAACTATATTCCTCCAACTAGCATCAGATTCCCGTCAGAACTACGAGACCGTTGACCGACGACACTGTTTAGAGACCAGTGACCGACCTCAAACCTCTAAATTACACAGTTTGTGTAGTTACCTTTAACGGGTACGGACAGTAAAGATCAGTAAAAGAGATCTCAGGGACGCTGAAACAAAACTTCGAGAAAGTAAAAGCCGATTGAACAATAGTAGCGTTTTGCTGTGGGCACCCGACAATTCGTCGGCAACTCTCTTTCGCTGCAGCCTGAAAAAGTTCTAGAATGTAACATACTAAATTGAGATTGGCATTAATGAAATAGGAAAGTAGGTTCTTAATTAAAACACGGCTATTACAATTAAATTAGCGTAATTATTTAGCCAAAAGTTACAGATGTGAGGGCAACATTTACATTTTGTGAAACACCCATCGAAAACAAATGAGAGAGAGCTCACAGCTCCTTCTTTTATGTAGTCCAAAACAAATTACGGCGACTGTCTTCAACATGTGTTACACAACAACATATAAACATTTTTCTGGAATATTCTTTACCGGAACAGCACAAAAACACATTCCCTGCATTAAGTCGTGACCGTTTCTCCTTACATTACAGTAGATTTATTTACACAAAGTTTATTCTTAATATATTTTATTAGCCTTAATTAAGCGATTGGGGCATATTCTATTTATTATTCAAAAATCAACATTTCACTCTGATTGAGACCCTCCACTCGGCTCTGCACCAAAGTATGGTCGACGGTTCTGTCGACGATACTACAGAAGGTGAGATCCTTCTTCATCTCGCAGCAGGACTGACAGTCTTTACTATTTCAGCTAGACAATGGTAACCAGACTGAATTTAGTCCGGTCAGAAGTGATATACATCTGTAGTAACGAAATGAATCACCACGTCGGCAAGTCATGGTCTAGTAGATCGGAGGGTTCCAGGTTCGATTCCCGGCAGGGTTGGTGATTTTCTCTGCCGGGGACTGGGTGTTTTTGTTGTCCTCATCATTCGATCATTGTCATTTGTGGCAGTGGCTGAAGTGGACTGTGAAAAAATTGGACAGTGTAACAATTGGGACTTTGTACGGGCGCTGATGACCGCACAGATGAGCGCCCCTCTAACCAAACATAAAAAAAAAATTCATGAGCTACTATCTACAGCTAGCTGCACCCTGTGCTCTTCATGGCATCAAGAAGCACTCGCTCCACCCTTGGAATTACTCCTCCCTGTAGGCACACAGAATGATAATGAATTCCTTCCCCTCATTCGCATCCACACCCTAGAGGACCAAATCTTATGCAAATCGTGGAAGCTCCCAGTATGCTGATGTGCTATTGAGTGTGGGACAATACTGGTATCAGCTGTGTTTTGAAGATCACTTCATATCATTACGCCTCCTTTCTGAATTATATGATAAAGGAATCCAAGGAACATGGACATTTTGCGAAAACCAGATCTCTAAATTCTCTATAGTGGAAAGTAAGAAGACGAAGACATCCACTCAGGAAACCATTGATTTCAGAAGTGATAAGTTTAGCATTACGGTAGTTGCAAGATAAAATGACAATACCGTGTTCACAATAGCTCCAACTCAGCACCTGTAAAGTCAATAGAGACAGAAAAATTACTTTGGCTTAGTAAAAAGAGGAGCATGGTTACCAAACAACGTCATATGATTCATCTTTACAACAACCACATGGAGTTGTTTGATCTGTTAAATCATCAGACTGTACAGGGGAAAAATATACACTCCTGGAAATTGAAATAAGAACACCGTGAATTCATTGTCCCAGGAAGGGGAAACTTTATTGACACATTCCTGGGGTCAGATACACCACATTATCACACTGACAGAAACACAGGCACATAGACACAGGCAACAGAGCATGCACAATGTCGGCACTAGTACAGTGTATATCCACCTTTCGCAGCAATGCAGGCTGCTATTTTCCCATGGAGACGATCGTAGAGATGCTGGATGTAGTCCTGTGGAACGGCTTGCCATGCCACTTCCACCTGGCGCCTCAGTTGGACCAGCGTTCGTGCTGGACGTGCAGACCGCGTGAGACGACGCTTCATCCAGTCCCAAACATGCTCAATGGGGGACAGATCCGGAGATCTTGCTGGCCAGGGTAGTTGACTTACACCTTCTAGAGCACGTTGGGTGGCACGGGATACATGCGGACGTGCACTGTCCTGTTGGAACAGCAAGTTCCCTTGATGGTCTAGGAATGGTAGAAGGATGGGTTCGATGACGGTTTGGATGTACCGTGCACTTCCAGTGTCCCCTCGACGATCACCAGAGGTGTATGGCCAGTGTAGGAGATCGCTCCCCACACCATGATGCCGGATGTTGGCCCTGTGTGCCTCGGTCGTATGCAGTCCTGATTGTGGCGCTCACCTACACGGCGCCAAACACGCATTCGACCATCATTGGCACCAAGGCAGAAGCGACTCTCATCGCTGAAGACGACACGTCTCCATTCGTCCCTCCATTGACGCCTGTCGCGACACCACTGGAGGCGGGCTGCACGATGTTGGGGCGTGAGCGGAAGACGGCCTAACGGTGTGCGGGACCGGAGCCCAGCTTCATGGAGACGGTTGCGAATGGTCCTCGCCGATACACCAGGAGCAACAGTGTCCCTAATTTGCTGGGAAGTAGCGGTGCGGTCCCCTACGGCACTGCGTAGGATCCTACGGTCTTGGCGTGCATCCGTGCGCCGCTGAGGTCCGGTCCCAGGTCGACGGGCACGTGCACCTTCCGCCGACCACTGGAGACAACATCGATGTACTGTAGGGACCTCACGCCCCACGTGTTGAGCAATTCGGCGGTACGTCCACCCGGCCTCCCGCATGCCCACTATACGCCCTCGCTCAAAGTCCGTCAACTGCACATACGGTTCAAGTCCACGCTGTCGCGGCATGCTACCAGTGTTAAAGACTGCGATGGAGCTCCGTATGCCACGGCAAACTGTCTGACACTGACGGCGGCGGTGCACAAATGCTGCGCAGCTAGCACCATTCGACATCCAACACCGTGGTTCCTGGTGTGTCCGCTGTGCCGTGCGTGTGATCATTGCTTGTACAGCCCTCTCGCAGTGCCCGGAGCCAGTATGGTGGGTCTGACACACCGGTGTCAATGTGTTCTTTTTTCCATTTCCAGGAGTATACTTTAGTTTGACAACGCAATGCATTGATGTATCGGTGCAATATACTTATAAATGGCAGTTACATATAAGAACGGGGATATCTTGCATTTCATCGCTGTGTTTTAAGTTCCATCCTGGAAAAAAAAATGCTAACACTTCTAAACATAAAGGGAGGCCATCAATGGCAGAGCAGCAGGACCCCAGATTTACCAGAATAAACCAGCGGATGTTTGGCCAAGACAAACGAAAATGTGTGTGGCACAAAAAACATGATTAAGTTATGTGGTAAACTTACGACTTACATGACTGACGACCTACATACAGGAGTTCCTATAAATCAAATAATTATTAGTGTGCAAGCATGAAACTAGTTTTAACACTATGTGAGGGCTGTGTAACACATTTATGTAAGAAATACAAAAATTACATCAGTCTTATGTGGGTTGGATCCAAATTTCCTCTCATTCCTATCTGCTCAATATCCTTCCATGTAACAGTGACCTAAGGGTAAAAACAGAAAAAGAAAGGTGTAGCGTATATCACTAGCAATCAGAGCGCTAAAGGTACCGGGTCCGACCCTAGCCACTGTTTATACCTTGAATAGCAATCATCAGCAGTGGCTGCCGAAAAATTTCAATTTGATGAGTCAGTTTCATTCCGCCAAATGCAATGTAAAAATTGGGAGACAAGCGGACAGAGTAATCTCATGCCACTGAGATGGAAAACGTTCCCTAAAACAGGGAATAATCAGCAACGACAATCATATGAGAAAGCAGAAAGCAGTGTAACCACTGCAATGAATACACGTAATGCGCATGCACATTAGGTGTATTGTGTATTTAACACATTTCACGATCATATCTGAATCATTAAGCGTAGGAGCCCCATATATATATTTGTCATGGGCAGCTGTGGGCTTTAGATGTGAGGTTGATTTTTATAGTCGTTCGGGTAGTGTCTAGTGTCTAGGGGACAAACACACTCCCGTAGCACAATGACAGCGCAAAATTTGTTAATACACACGGGATTGCGTGTGATGAAGGGTTTAAATAGTGTTAGAAAGTCACTCGGATTGTATTTTAAAATGAATAAAATTTATTAAAAGCTGAAAGCTTCTCCATGACATAACGGATATTTTTACAGACACTAAGTAATGTTTCAATGGCAGTGATTTACAAATTATTTAATTATCTGACAGAGGATCTCTAATAATATTAATGGAAATAACGGCCAGAGCCAGACGACACAGCCATGAAACTGAAGAAGAGATTAAACAAAAGTTAACTAAGGGATGTCTTGACAAGCCCAAGCATGCAAACACACGAGTTACTCTGCTATGGTTCACAGGAAGACTGAAAGCATTTGTTTCAATAAACAACTTACCAGATTCATTCCCTTCTGTGCTCTCTCGCGATCCAGCGAACAAAATAGACAACTACTAGGTTTCTAGGCGCAACTGGTCCCTGTCACTAGCCCGATCCTTTAGGCTACAGTACCTGCAGACCGACGGTTCTCCAATGGTGCTTATCTAAATGACGACGCCCACCGTAGCAGCTGGGCGTGCGGTCGTGTACACAGTACAGCGGTAGCACGAAGACTGAAAGCTAGGAAAGCCATGTTTCCTTAGGAGTAGAAGTTCGGCACCGCATGGTGCGTGCGCACACGGCGTCGTGCGACGTCCCCTCCAGAGCAAGAAAATAGTGAAACTGTTTGCCGAAGAGTGCAACGCGTAGTGATGCAGCAGTGTACCTTAGGCATGACTGACCAACTGGTTCTGGACGAGTCTAATGCCTTGTACTCTGGCTCTAGTAAAGTTCACGTGCAAAGTGGCTAGAAAGTGTAAAAAGTTTCCAGTAACTGACGCACTGTCCGTACATCAGTGTGTGTGGGACATAGTGAATACACAAATAAAAACTATAGGGAACAAGAATGTGACTTGGACTTAAATTGGAGAAGATACCAACAACACAAGTAAGTAAACTCAAATGAAATAATTTTAACGTACGCAGATGTTTATGGATAAAACACCATATTTTGTCCTTCATTTGCTTATTCCTTAATATAGTCTTTTATTAGCAATATTTGTCATTGCTGCTGGTATAATTTTCAGTCGTATATTTTAACAGCACTTTCTTCTCAACATTATAACACAGCGACGCCGACAAATTGAAAATGCAGCGGTAACTAACAATATCTAAGCAAGTTATTGGCATATTTTTTTTCTATTCTTACTGAAAACGACGAAGACGGTCACACCAGAAACAGACGTGACTTCATGTTCAGGTTCATTAATTTTCCAAACAGAGGCAGAAAACCTAAACTCTGCTACTGAAATACCCTGTATAGACCTCTCACTGGAAGTTCATGAGTTTGAACATATCCGCCTGTACCTATTACGGAAATGGCACTTTTCGTTGGAAATTCCTTTGCGGTTTTCAATCCTTCTGCACGATTTGGATTGAGATAAATGTTCCTTCCTGTGCACACTGTGTAAGCAATAATGCACAGAAGTTATTAAATGGTCGTTACAGTTTGTACATTTACGGAAGTGTACAAAATTATGAAAGTGGCAGGTCTTGTTCAACACAGTACAAAAGCGATGAAAATTTATGACGAGAATTTGTGAAAAATACTTCGAAACTCTCTTCGTCGTTGTTTAAGAGTTTGTTAATATATTTGATACATACTCATTCTAACGGTACAAAAACATATTATTTACTTATCGTATTTTCTTGCGCTTCACGTAAATGGAGAGCAAATAATCCTCTTCTTCATCGTCCATTATATGTTTATGTATCACCAAACAACAGTACCCCGCAGTACATCAGCACTTTCGTCAATGTATCAACGTTTTGTTTGAACACTTTTTCCACAAAGCTCGTGCAGTCTAAGTTGTCAAATAACTTGCAGTTTTATATTGTGGGCAAACACAAATGCGTGACATATTTAAAGTTTTGCGTCCCTACCAACATAAGACGACCTGTCTACTTGCTGTGTAAATCTACCATCAAATAATGGCCGTGCAACTTCATTGTGTTTGGCAACAGAACATGGCATTTACAGGAACTGTATGCCCTTTTTATAATCTCTGTCCAGTCTCCTGCCATGTGAGCATCAGTTGTGCGTTATGGTGAAAATACTTGGCAGTAAGCGTTCATCCACCTCTAATTGTTATTTTCATCACTACACATATATGTCATTACACTTCACGCTTTGTTATCATTACAGCAGGACTACTATTGTCTGAACAACAGCAGCAGACTTCTAGATCAAATCTATCTGGATTTGCGAAGTAATCAATGGGAATACAGCATGACAGTGAGTGATTGTTATCGTAATACTCCATAGTAAATAATTATTTTATGTTAAATAATCTGATTTCTTTCTCCCAAACCATGAAGTACACACACACAGCGCTTTGGGTTTAGTAAATGGACAGAATACACACACATAATCGTAGTTGTAGTCGATCTATGTATGTTAAGACATGAATGACGAATCGATGCGATATGTCTACTCAGTGCAAGACAGTCAACATTTGTCTACTGGGAATGCTTGATGTTTGTGTGTGAAGATATTGTAGCTCCACTAAGCAGTCTAGTTTTGACATATGGGCGCTCCTGCAGACAGACTATCACAAGTATGGCTAACATTTTTGAAGTCTAACTCCAATGTCATGTTACACAGACCCAATGTCCCATACATGCCATGTACATGATGCTAATGTGCCACACATATGCTGCATATATGCTGTAATTACAGTGCATAGGGCACTTTTTTTTTTAGGTCGCTTGTCTTCTGCCTGGTTTGATGTGGTCCGCCATTAATTCCTCTTCTGTGCTAACGTCTTCATCTCAGAGTAGCACTTGCAACCTATGTCCTCAGGTATTTGCTGCATGTGTTCCAATAGTTTTTGCCCTCTGCAGCTCCCTCTAGAACCATGGAACTCTTTCCCTGATGTCTTAACAGATGTCCTATGATCCTGTTCCTTTTCCTCGTCGAGAGTTTTACACGTATTCCTTTGGTCTCCCATTCTGTTCAGAACCTCTTCATTCCTTACGTTATGAGTCCACCTAATTTTCAACATTCGTCGGTAACACCACATTTCAAATGCTTCTAGACTCTTCTGTTGCAGTTTCCCGACAGTCCTTTTTTAACTACCATACAATATGATCCAAATGTGCATTCTCAGAAAATTCTGCCTCAAATTAAGGCCTATGCTTGACACTAGTAGACTTCTCTTGGCCAGGAATGACATTTTTCCATTTCTAATCTGTTTCTGATGCCCTCCTTGCTCTGCCCATCTTGCTTATTTAGCTGCCTAGGTAACAGAATTACTTAACTTCATCAACTTCGTGACCATCAATCCTGATGTTAAGCCTCTTGCTGTTCTCATTTCTGCTATTTGTCATTAGTTTCACCTGTCTTCGATTTACTCTCTGTCCATGTTCTGTATCCATTGGACTGTTTATTCCATTCGGCATATCATGCAATTCTTCTTTCACTCAGGATAGCAATGTCATAAGCGAATCGTATCATTTCTAACCTTTCACTTAGAATTTTAATTCCACTCCTGTACCTTCTTTTATTTCTATCATTGCTTCTTCTATGTACTGATTGAACAGTAGGGGCGAAATACTACATCCCTGTTTTACACCCTTTCTAATCCTAGCACTTCGTTCTTGTTTTTCCACTCTTATTATTGCCTCTTGGTTCTTGTAAATATTGTATATTACCCGTCTCAGCATACTGCTTACCACTATTTTTCTCAGAATTCCGAGTATCTCACACCATTTTACATTGTGTATACATTTCTCCAGGTCGACAAATCCTGTGAGAGTGTCTTGATTTTTCTTTAGTCCTGCTTCTGTTATTAACCGTCAACGTCATAATTGCCTCTCGGGTGACTTTACCTTTTCTAAACTCAATTTTGTTTTCCATTCTCCTGTATATTATCCTTGTTAGCAACTTCGATGCATGAACTTTTAAGCTGATTGTGCCATAATTCTCGCACTGGTCTGCCCTTGCCACCTTCGGGAGTCTGTGTATGATATTTTTCCGAAAGTCAGGTGGTTTGTCGCCAGCCTCTAGACACTAATGTGAATAGTCGTTTTGTTGCCACTTTCCCCCATGATTTTAGAAATTCTGATGGAATTTTATCAACCCCTTTTGTCTCATTGGAACTTAAATCCTAAGCTCTCTTAAATTCTGATTGTAATACTGGATCCCCTATCTGTACGAAATAGACTCCTGTTTCTTCTTCTGTCTCATCGGACAAATCTTCCCCCTCATCGAGGCCTTTAATGTACTCTTTCCACCCATCGACCCTCTCCTCTGCATTTAACAGTGGAATTCCCGTTGAACGCTTTAAGCTACCACAGTTGCTTGTAATGTTAACATACGTTGTTTTGACTTTCCTATATGCTGAGCCTGTCCTTCCATCATTTCCTTTTCGATTTCTTCTAAATTTTAATGCATACACTTCGTCCTAGTCTCCAGCACTTCCTATTTATTTCATTCCTCAGCGACGCGTACTTCTGTATTACTTAGTTTCCCGGAATATTTTTGTACTTCCTCCTTTTATCGATCAGTTGCAGTATTTTCTCTGTTACCCATGGTTTCTTCGCAGTTACCTTGTTTGTACCCATATTTCCCTTCCTAACTTCTGTAATGGCCCATTTTAGAGATGTCCATTCCTCTCAACTGTACTCCCTACTGAGTTATTCCTTATTTCTGTATCTATAACATTAGAGAACCTCAAGCGTGTTTCGTCATCGCTTAGTACTTCTGTATCCCACTTCTTTCCATACTGATTCCTTCTTACTAATCACTTGAACTTCAGCCTACTCTTCACCACTACTGTATTGTGATCTGAGTCCACATCTGCTCATTGGTCCGCCTTGCCATCCAGTATCTGATTTTGGAATCCTTGACTGACCATGGTGTTAGGCACATACGTGTCTGAAATATGTCTTATATACACTACAATTACACAACAAATAAGTCACACATAGACCACAATAATGTAGTACATTTGCTGTAATTACGCTCTGTACGTTGCAAGTATACCTTACATACATCATACTAATGATGAACGTATGCAGACGTGAATCGGCACGTAGTTCCACCCTTTCACGCATTTCACAGGTGACATAAGACACTTATAGCATGAATCCGTAACGTTAAACGTATTTCATTATTTCTTATAACTAAAAATGTTGATCACACATGCATATACCTGCTTGTTTTATACACAAGCAGAAAACGATTTGTATCTGTTTGTTATCTAAGATAATAACAAAGTTTACTGAAACCTTTATATATACAGGTATTGGTAAACTATTCAACCAGTCACCTGAGACCTCTCAAAGTGTGCAAGTGCAAGAAATTCACGTTGCAATTAAAATGTTGATGAGAATGACAAATAAAAATGTTGTTGATAATATACAATATGTTTTAATAATAATCTGTGCTTATTTCTCCTTTAAGACTTGATGCAGCTATCGCAACAGCACCAGTCACCCGAAATCGAAGTAATGTTATGTAACCATACCAACAGGTTAAAGAAATGTGGTACTAAATGTGTCAGTGTGTGTACGAAGTTAGATCAAGAATTCTACCCAGTCCTGTTATTTGAAAACCCACAGTACTGTTGTGTCAATGTAACATTATAGCTAGATGAGTGGGTTCATGCACCAATGGGAACAGTGAAAGTATATAACGACAGAGAGGACACTTATCTATACAGGAATACACATTTAAAACTCTAATGCATGCCAGGCGCACTATGCAGCATGATCTAGAGTGTGATCTAAGATCACAACCATATGTCTACCTGTTCTATGGGAAATTTTGAAGAAAATTGTTTGCAAATGGCACGCAAAACCCTCATTCACCTTTGTGATACAAGCTGTGCGTCTATACAAATTGAAGTGTGTGAAGCAACCATGCTGGAATTGGTCACAGAACTGTGGGCTTTCTTATAAAATTTATAGGTAGAAAGAATGTGAAAGATCTGTATGTGTGTTATTTATTTCTCTACAGTATCTCGTATCTATTAGTATAAACACACAGCTATTACCATTGTCGAGTGGACAAAGCAATCTCGCTACGAGACTCTCGAAGTAAAAAACCTGGGCCTGCAGTGATATGGAACTGGAAGACGGAGATAAATTGGTCACTACTTCACAATAATACATGTGCATTGAGTGTTAGTCTACCCGACAGCAGGAATACTATCTTACTTTCTCGCTGTTAACACATCCTCAAGGAGTTCACTTAAAGAACATATATCAATTTTCAAAAACCCCATTTAAGCGTAAATATCAACTATTACAGGAAATTTATGAGATGAAGTAAAACACCAAACGGTGTATTCAAATATGATTATGTTGTAGTATTTTTTTCGGGTATCACAAGGAACCTGATGTCTTTTATTTGAGAAAGAAATTCTAGGATTCCAATGAAATTGGTGTAGGATAATACAAACCTTGTTATCGCATTCAGACAGGGAAATATGAATTGAAAACGCTTTTAGCAAGCATACGTCAGAACCGACATGACATTCAATGAATTTGTTATCATATGCGATGATTGCTGGAATCACACGCTACACGGCATTCTGGTTGTTAATGAAATGAGAAAATTGGATGACAATCAACATAAAGGAAACCTCCCTAGTTTCTACCTAAAAGGAAGTGTACCAATACATACACATATATCAGTATACTGTAGAATGTGGGGAAATTTACGGGTATGTCGCACACTCGTTCTTAAGGTGCGGAACACAGGCGTCTGTACGTTGACAGAATAATCAGTCAATCAATGCAAAAAATAAGAAAGATAGCAATTGGATGGAAAGTCTGGCCGAGACAAAAGCTAGAAAATGTAAGACGTTGAAGGACAGAATTAAAAAAGTTAATACAACAGAAAAGGATATGCTTTGTCTCATCATTGCAATAGGTATGACGTAGCCTCGAGGTATACCACCACAAAACTGGCACGGTATATAATAGCATGTCTGTGTCAAAGTACAAATTTGCTGAAGTGCAGAAAGCTATTTCACGGAAATTACGATTGCTAAAATTAGGACAGCTACAACGTGAGTATTCTCTCTCAGAAACGTTTAAAACAATAAAAGAAAGTCGGAAAAGGTACTCCTGAACTACAGATCAAAGCAGCGGAGCAGAAGAAGATGATGAAGAAGAAGAAAGACGAAGAAGACAACGAAGCAGTAGGAAACACAACTATCAATTACGTCTATGAACATAGCGAATCAGACACCATATATGAGGTCATGAAGGCTGAGCAGCATATGCTAGGTAGCCACCCTAAACGAGTAACCAAGGATAAAACACAGGTTTATTAGAGCTCATTTCCTTTTTAAACACTCACAATCGTAACAACTATCTGCCGAGAAAGAAGCAACTGTATTGTGAAATATTGTGTATGCTTAATGCACATAGAAAAGGACGAATAAAAGACTATGAAAGAAAGAAATACAATAGTATTATCAAACACATTTCAAAAGTTATAAGGGAGTTTCCGTAAATTTAACAGGACATTGAATAATTTGAGGCAGGGAACCTGTGTTCAGGAAAGCCAGCTTAAGGAGATAATAGACATCACATTACTGTGTACTCTTTCATCAACATTAGTTACACGTAACTGCAGATTCCATCATTTACGCAAAAAACGTACCGTTTTGTAGCTTACAAAATTTGTTGATACTGAAGGCCATCAATCTCAATGCAAGTATCACATCGGCGAAAAATATTCTGACACACTCTGACAAATATGGCTGTTGTGGCCTTCATGTTCCCAGTTCTTCCTTCTTTCAAATAAACCAGGCGCAGCCTTCGTCGATCGAGCCAAAAAGACACTCGTCGTGGCGGATGATGTATGTTAGAAAATCGTTCCTTATAATTCATTTCAGCACCAATAGCATTGCAACGTACTTCCCTATACACAAGGCCGGGTCAGTGAGTGCTGCGAAACTGTACCGGTATTATTCCACTGTATTATACTGTACGTGTCTGAAAGGCACCGTTACTGAATGGGTCTGTCGTTGATTCATAGCACGTTCTGTCATGGAACAATATAAATATGATACAACAGAGCCACCTTATGGACAAGTAAAGTAGATAAAACCTGCGGATGACTTCCTAGTAATCAGGCTCGTCTCCCTTGTTTCCTTCCAGAAAATAAAGGATACATATACAAATAAACAGCACAGTACCTGTGAACTTCAGTGCTTGTTAACTGTAAAAAAGCTGGTAAACAGTAATGCTAGACAAAGCGATAGACACATTTATTTCCGTACCTCCTTAAACTGGCTTCTCCGATCCCAGGTCCTCTACCTCAGATTGTTCAGTTGAGCCATCTCTATGTGGCTCAACGGAGGCGAAGGGACTGGCGTTCAGCATAGAAGACTAAACAATTTACCTCTGGAGTACACACACTGTGGTGACCCAAAAAAAGTCATAGAAGTGTTATGACTACTCATAGCATAAGCCTCAGTGTGGAATCAAGCTGATATGCACGAAATTTTATAAGTTGTTTCAGATCCTCAGGAAAGGCATGCCATAGAGTACTTTGGGAAACACTCGTTCGTAAGTTTCACAAACCTACCAAAAAACATTTCCACCTTGACGTGTCGTAATGTGAGGTTTGGATGATTTATGACAAGTTGGTCTCGAAGATATGAATCAGTATTCAGACACATAAGATACTGGCAGTAGCTAAGTTCTCAACCACATACTTTCAACTACTTATCTAGATCATGCGACTACTAGCTTTTTCTTTTCAAAGAGACACATGTAGATCAACGCGAATGTCAGGATTTTAAGGATTTTGGGCAGATTAGCAAATAAGAAAGCAATTATTATCTTACAAGCAGTATATTAATTTTTGCATTTGCATTTACATAAACAAAACACTGCTTAATAACATGCAGTTTAGTTTTCAACTTGTTACTTAAATGTGCTCTACATACATTTCCTTCTCCAACCAGTAATACAGAGTAGATATATTCTCCACTTCTAGCGTGCATCTAACTTTTTTCCTTTATGTACTTAATTTATGGCTTTAAAAATCGTTTGACAACAGATGCAGCAAGAAAGAATAAAAAAGAATATGTACCTGAAATCGAGAATATACTCAGTATTTATCAAATAAGAGAAGAAATTAAATTATGAATTAAGTCATTTAACTAGCTGTTATTGAAACAACATCAAGCAAAGAAAGAGCTGTTTTCTGTTTGTAAATGTAAATGCGTATATTAATAAAGTTACTGTACGACAATGAAACAATGAAATGTATATAAAGTCGTCCTCTCTTAGCATTAGTCCGATGCACCTCATCACAATAAGCAATTATATGCAGTTGCTCAGTTAGATATCAAATATAAAACCGTTCTCATTTAGTATTGGAATCATGTATCCCTACATATAGTGTATAAGTAATCAGTTCTGTAAGTCACATAAATGTTATATAAAACACTGAATTATAGTGAAGATCTTCATCTCTTAGTATTGGTGTGACGTAGCTCAGCATATACGCTAACTATTTTTTAGAAAATTTTTGTTATTGTAAACAGGGTGACATAAACAAATTCATAATAATAAATTTAATTTGCTATATCCGTTAACGATAGTTTCACCATCGCATGAGGTCCTAAACAGAAACCGTGAAAATATACCAGGAAGTGACAAACTTGCATAAAAAGCGTAAGATTATTGCTAAAGTGGCTGATACAAGTAATATAAAATGTAGCAATGACCAGTACTTAATGTTGCAACATGAAACTGGTGTACTGGAGTACAAATGATACCCCAATTCCTACAATGTCATTCTATTCTAAAACTCATGTCGCAACCAACGAGAAACTAATTTAGAAGGGGGCCAATGTTGGGAAACCACAAAAGGGTATAAATAAACCCTTAAAATGTGGTGAAATGGTGGAAACCCAAGGAAAAGAAAAAAGTCCTGGAGAGAACCATACCATAGGTCAGACAAGTGGAGTACAGAGCAGAACAGCGCTGATCACAGAGTAACATGGAAACATACTTCAAACAGAAAATACAAACTGTCAGAGAAAATAAATTGCATAATGTACAAAACTAGGTAAATGCTGAAATTCGTCGAAGAAGCTAACAGCAGAGGGCCCCACAAAGTATAAACTCGTAAAAAGAACCAAACATGGATGGGGCGACGAAGGAGGAGGCAGTGCACATATCTCACTTCCTGGTCTTAATTCACTTCAGGGATTCGCCTGACGATGTAAATTTATTTAATCATTAGTCTTCTGACTTTCCTGATGAAACACACCACTAATTCAGCTCCATCTAGGACCATGGAAGCAATTTTTGGATATCGTAACAAATATCCTATCATCTGGCCACTTCTTCTTACTAGTACTTTCCATATATTGCTTCCATTGTCGGTTCTGTGGAGGACATCCTCATTCCTTTCTTTACTAGTCCACTCGACTTTCAACATTCGTCTGTAGCACCACATGCCAAGTGCTTCGATTCTCTTCGCCTGTGGAGGACATCCTCATTCCTTTCTTTACCAGTCCACTCGACTTTCAACATTCGTCTGTAGCATCACATGGCAAGTGCTTCGATTCTCTTCAGTTCTGGTTTTATCACAGTCCCTGTTTACTACCACAAGATGCTGTGCTCCTAACATACAATCTCACAGATATATACCTCGAATTAAAAGGCTTATCTTTGATAGTAGTGCTTTCCTCTTGGCCAGGCATGCTGTTTTTCCCAGTGCTAGTTTAATTTTTATGCCCTTGTTCCGTCTATAATGCGTTATTTTACTGCATAGCGAGCAGACGTTCCTAACGTCATCTACTCCGTGATCTGCAGTTCTGATTTCTACTACTTATCATTAATTCAGCATTTCCTCGATTTACTCCGAATCCTTATTCTGTACTCATTAGGCTCTTTATTCCATTCAACAGACCCTGCAATTTCTCTTCACTCTCACTGAGGATAGCAATGTCATCATCGAATCGTAACACCGACATCGTATCACTGCGAATTTTAATCCCACTCTTAAAACTTTCTTTCAGTTCCGTCGTTTCTTCTTATATGTATAAATTGAGCAGTATTGATGAAAAGCTACATCGTCTTACACTCTTTTTTTTATCCGAGCACTTCGTTGTTGGTCTTTCACTCTTACAGTTCACCCTTGGTTCTTGTACACAAAATACAATACCCGTCTTTTCCTATAGCTTACCCCTATTTTTCTCAGAGTTGCCCAAATCTTTCAGCATTTTACATTGTCGAATGATTCTTCAAGGTTCAAAAATCCTGTGAACGCGTCTTTCTTTAGTCCTGCCTCAGTTATCAGCTGCAAATCAGAACTGCCCCTCTTGTACCTTTAACTATCGAAAAGCCACACTGACTGCCATCTAACGCATCCACAATTTTCCTTTCTATTCTCATGTATACTGTTCTCGTTAGTAATCTGGATGCATAAGCTGTTAAGCTCAATGTGCGATAATTACCGCATCTGTCGGTTCTTGCTATCTTTGCAATTGCAAGGAAGATGTTTATCCAAAAATCAGATGGTTTATCGTAAGTGTCATGCATTGTACACACCAGGGTGAACAGTCATTTGTCACTTCCACCAGTGGTTTTACAAATTCCAATAGAATTTCATCCATCTCTTGTGCCTCATTTGACAGTATGCCCTTCTATATTTCTGGTTCTAATAATGAATCCCCTATCTCTTTTCTATTAACTCCTATTTCTTCTTCAATCACGTCATCAGACAAGTCCTCCCCCTCACAGAGGCCTTGAATGTACTCTTTCCAACATTCGGCTTTTAGAACTGTATTTATCAGCGAAATTCAAATTGTGCTTTTCATAATACCACGCATGCTTTTAGTTTCACCAGTTTAGACTTTTCTCAGTCAGTCATTCTTACAATTATCTCTTTTTCGAATTCTTCACATTATTCATGCAAACATTTCGCTTTAGCTTCCCTGCATCTCTTTTTTGTTTCAGTCCTAAGTGTCCTCTATTTTTCTATTCCTCAATTTCCCGGTGTGTTTTTGTACTAAAGGAGTAGAGGAGTCCATCATCTGAAGTTTTTAAGTATTTCTTCTGTTATCCACAGTTTCTCCACAGTTCCCTTCCTTGTTCTTACGTTTTTATTTCCAATTTGTGTGATCGTTCATTTTAGCGATGTCCATTCCACATCTACTGAAATGTCTACCGAACTATTTACTGTAGCAATATTTATAACCTCAGAGAATTTAAAGCGTGTTTGTTCATTCTTCAATATTTCCGTATCACATTTCTTGGCACATTGATTCTTCCTGACTATTCTCAAAAACTTCAACCTTCTGCATTACCGACTTGTAATCTCAGTGTCCTGGCTAACACAATTTAATATCTAATTCCAAAATCTCTGCCAGAGTATGGTGTAATCTAAGTGAAATCTTCCCATACTTCGCTGCCTTTTCCCAGTATACCTCCTCCTCTTGTGGTTCTTGAACAGATTATTAGTTATTACTAGATGAAATCTATTGCAGAACTCAATTTTTCTCCTTTCTTACTTCTACTACCAATCCCATATCCTCCTGCAACTCTGTCTTTACTCCTTCTCCTACAATCACATTCCAGTTCCCTATGACTATTACATTTTCATTGCCCTTTACATACTGAATTACACGTTCAGTGTCCTCATATAATATCTCTGTATCCTTATCTTCAGCTTGCGAGGCCGGCATGTATAACTGTATTATTGCTATCAATGTTGGTTTTCCGTTGATTCCGATGAGAACAAGCCAGTGAGAGAACTGTTCACAATAACTCCCTCTCTGCCTTGCCTGCTTATTTATAAGGAATTCTACTCTCGTTATACGATGTTTTACAGCAAAACATCGTACCCACCATGTTCGGGGTCATTTGGACACTTTCAACGCAGTGCGTTGTTATTTTTTGTGTTCTTGTGTAAATTAAAGTAAATAGCATTAAACAATGGCCATGTAAGCGATTGTGTGGCATCACTGTACAAAAACAGACGACGAAAATTGAAACCACAACATATGGCGAACAATCGCAGTAAGAAGTAGAAGAAACTCTACACAAAGGATAAAATAATGACATATGCACGAATGACGTATTATGCTCAGTTGTTTGATAAGACTACAAAATATTTTCGTAACAGCAAACAGCGAACCGAACATAAAAATAATGTAAGTTACGAATTAAAGTTCCAAAATATCACTGTAAAACATTGTGATGCACACCTGATCAACCATTCTGACTGCAGCAGATCTAAGTAATAAACGTATCATACGGAATGCTATCTAAATCACTTGTATTTACAGCGTCGCGAAATCCAGACACTTCCCTCCTAGCAGTGCGAGAGTATCGTAATGCCTTCAAAGCGCTAATCAGGATGTGTATGTCGATCGGAAAAGCACACAGAAAATTAGATTTATTAAAAGTTTTATTCTTAGTTAAGAAAGAAATGTTCACTTAATATTATTACACTGCTGTTGTTATCAGGCGCGAAGTCCTAAATAGTGGATCTAATGTTATCTTACTACTAAGGTTTTCAGAAAAGGTATGCCCTCTGCGCCAGTAACTTGGAAAATCGGAACATTTTTTATACATAAAATCACTTACAAAATTTAAAGGAAATATAATGTAACCATCCTGGAGCTAACGTAGGAGCGTGCGGGACCGATAGCGCTCCTTTCCTTTACATTATGTTATTAACTAATGTGTTAGCAGTGAATTGTACCCAAACAGAGCAGGCCCCGACGAAGAGAGCTACGCATTATATGCAGCAAATCAGGCAGAGTATAAACGTTTACCACAGACACAGGAGTATTTTTTTTAAATAAGTGACCATATAAGAATCAGTTTATTTGTCCAATGTTTTATTGAGACCTAATCCTTCATAACTATGTTAGTCTCTTTCCTCTGAAAAGTCACAGGACAGTCCCACTGTTTCATATAATAGTTCTAAAGATAAATAATATCATGATTTTGTACAAACGTGTGTACACTTTGACGTTTATTTTCGTTAGTCGAAGCTTATTTATTTCTCTGGTCATTAATGAGTCTGTTGTTTAATTAACATTTAAACACGTTCAAGTGGTAGGTGTCTTTCCCATTCACCGAACTGCAAACATGTCTATGCCGAATAAGCGTTTTACAGCGTTACTCATCACTTATGCGCCGTGAATATGCGACAAAGTTTAAAAAGTCTGCTTGTGTAAGTTTCAAATTGGAACACAGTGGTCACCCATAACAGTATAGGAAAATTTCGCTGACAATTAAAGTAACAGCTCTCGCTATATTAGGCACCATATGGCAGTTATTAGAATTAAGAGAAGTAAAAAACAGCAGTCCACTATATATTTTTGGGCTCGAAGGTTCTCTCGAATTTCCGACACAGGACGTTATAGGACGCTCTGGATGGTATTCTTTTGCTAACAAAGGAATGGAGATGGAAAATGAAGACTTGAAATGTAAGGAAATGAAGCAGTAGACGCAGTACGCCTTTGCATCAGCGAGGCTTTCAAAACGAACGAGGGCCAGGTAATAAATTTAGTGGAGAAAGGAAGAGGATTTCATGTGCTAATGCCATCATAAGAAGTTTCGGGGAAGATAGAAAATGAAATACTGATGTTCTCGGATGCTTTTCAAGCATCACAAGCTATTGGACGCAGTGGGAAATACGAGAAAGACATTTCTTACAGATTCTGGTGTGATGTTGAAAATTGTTCACAGTATTGCTCCCCTTCCGAAATACGGCAATAGGTACCGCGGCTCGTATGCATTATACATGAAACTCGAATGTCAAATGAATGTTAGTAATTCTTAAAATCTGAGTTAGTTGCTGTCCGGATTCCTGAATTCAGTCCATGCATGAATAAAATCTGCTACCAGATATTTAGTATCTATCTTCGTGACTGTTTTCGATGGAAATGGTGAACATTTCTTTTCGTAGCGTAAATAACCGTAAATGATTCCATACCCCCTTAGCTATATTTTGGTCGTCTGGAAAGAAGTAGGGCTCACAGGATGTTTATAAACTTTTCCCTCTATATGCTTTGTAAGTAGCTCATGTATATGTTTGTACGTTGGCAGCACTGTAGACTGCATTAATATCACTGACAGCGCTGTACACCCTCTGTAAGAAACTTTGTGGTTGTTCGGACTCACAGTTAGAAGTTAATAGTAAGCAGTGATTGAGGTTAGATGTAGTGTTAGCGCGAGCAGACGGTCTGCACGTGTGTCTTTCACTGAGAGATTGGTTGGACATGGATTGTAAGATGTGGATAATGGAATTAATGACGATTATATAAATTTTGGATCGGGATGTCACGCATGATTATATAAATTTTGGAAGTGGATGTCACATGGTTGAGGTAAAATGTGCAAAATACATTGTTTGCTCTGCAACAAAATCTTACCCTTTGCTAATCACATGCGTATTAGTAGCTACAGCAAACAGTAGTTTGAATCTTTTTATTTACCTGTCTCCATACCTGCTATAATTCCTGTAGTTCATGTCATGAAGATTTTCTGTGAGGCAAGTGACTTATGAAATGTATGGGTTATGGTTAGGATTTTTCCTAATTCAGGGACATTCTTTTGTGTTAATTATTTGAGCAGCCAGATCGCGTTATCCTTGTATATTGTGAGCAATAAATGAGTAAGATAAGTTTGAGCGGAATTTGGCAGGGAAAATTCTATTGGTCTGTGTTTGAAATGAAATGATAAAAAGAAGTAAAGCATTCAGCAGTTTAAGTAAAACCGTAGAAGTTTCGCCTTCTCTGTTATTTCAATTTAACTAAAAAACATATTTAGAAGATTCAACATCTAGTTTCCTCTATATCACATATGACAACAGGAAATGGTGGCGGATGACGATAAATCTCTTCAAAGACTGACAGATGAAGATGCTTGCTTACAATGTGTTGGTAATGTACAGAATTTTCGTTTTTTATTCAGAAGTGCACCCAGAAATGAAGGACTAGTAACGATTATATGAGTATCTAGGGTTTTAAGGGAAAATTGGTTGAGGGGTGCCGCATAGTGTAAGCCAAAGCGAGACTGATTCAAACACACAACTCTTAGCTGAATTAATAAATAGTATCAGAAATAATGCTGCTTCTATTTTACAGTGGCCACTGCTCCAGCTTCGTTTCACCTGGTTCGTCTGTTCCTAATTGAGACGACTTGTAACTGACAATGAGTCATCGGACTGAACTAATAGTAATAGCTTACAGTAGCTGCTCGGAAACAAATTTTGCAGCAGGCGTCTAAAAGATACTTAACTTGAAAATGTTCTATATAAAATGCAGTGAGAAGAACGAATAAGTCGCTAACAATACTGTAACTTTCACTATAAAGAAGAGATGGTTGTGGAGAGTGGCAGAATAGATATCATAAACAGAACTCGTTACTCTGAATAATACAGCCTTTGAGCATTTAACCTTCCACTTAATGTCAACGTGTGCAGCATACAATAATAAATATCTGCTACTTGAAATACATACAGCAAATAAAGGTATGACTTACGTAAGTGCTCTGCACTAAAAGTACAGTGGGTGACTCGTTTTCTGTGTAACCATATACGAAACATTCTAAATAAGGGATGAGCTTTTTAACACTAAATGGTAGTCATAGTGAACGTTTCAACTTTGTCATATATAGTAAAGTAAACTGTTTTTATTTTCACTAATTTCACCAGAGTCATATTGCTAATGAGAAATAATTTGACTTACTACTTGTTGAAATAGTTGTCATTGTATCATTCACTACTCATAGTGCAGTTTCAGTTTCTACAAAAAAGCGTCTTTGTAAGGATTTAAAACATGAAATGTGTGTGAAATCTTATGGGACTTATCTGCTAAGGTCATCAGTCCCTAAGCTTACACAGTACATTAAACCTAAATTATCCTATGAACAGACACACACATCGATGCCCAACGGAGGACGAACCTCCACCGGGATCAGCCGCACAGTCCATGACTGCAGCGCCTGAGACCGCTCGGCTAATCCCGCTTGGCTGTAAAGATTTAAAATACTGCATCTGCATCTATATTAAATACATCTGTTACCTTGTACCAGCGTTATCATATATTACTGTGAAACGTGAGGTAGCGTTAGTTGTTCAACGTAGGTAACGTTTTCGTCCGCTGTTTATTAAATGGAACAAGACTAAACAGAAGAACTTTTCATGTTACTGAACTGATTTCAAACAGGCGAGAGAGAGAGTTGGTTTAACGAATGTGAAACACTTAACTTCGCCTAGCAGGATCCTGTGAAGAACTTCAGTGTCAAACAGAACACTTGTTATCAAAATGCTTGAATACTCTAGCCACTTCGGTGAGGTGCTTCAAGCCTATATTGGAGCTACGACATAATTCTCGCGACCGCAGCTGTTTACACAATTACCTCCGTCCACTTGGAAAGATTCCGCATGTGCTTCTGCTTCTTGGTGTAAATAGCCAGGAATGAAACCAAGTCACTTCTTGATGTCCATTTCTTCATTATACCTATTGGTTGTTTAATTATTGTTGAATAACCGTACTATATGAAACGACGGTGTAATATTGTAACCTACTTGGTGGGCGACGAGGAGCATTTTATATAACAGCAAATTAGAGGCTTTCCCAATGTACTGAGCCGAAGAATATATGCTACTCAGCCACAGACAGACCTACGAAAAAAACGGGCTCGCAAGCCATTCCTTGTCTACAGATACTTCCGCTAACTGATATATGTCTCCAGTTTTCCTGTAACTGTCACTTTCCCTCTAAATTCATACGCAACAATAATACTCAACTATTTGCTTTATACGCACTACTGTTTACTGTTAAATGGTTTAATAACTACTACAAGCAACCTGAAATATAACAGTGTATATGAAACAACATACATTGCTGTATCTGGGCAACGGATCACAAGAGCAGACAGACTATTACAATAAGTGCCCTAGTGGGTAGTAGCTTACATGATCGCCCACTTCGGATGTGTACTGTTCAGTTAGCTTTTCTGAAAACCGCTAGATGGAGCACACATGACGACATCTGCCCACTACCCCTTCATCAAACTTGATCCAATTGATCTCACTATTTACAAATGACGATAGTATGGAGTAATAAGTGTTTCGTTCTGCTAGTTAAATCCATTATTAAATATATAACCAGAGTGTGGCATGTGACTTGAAGCAAAGTGCGTCCGTATGGAATATCGCCTCAGTTGTGCTACAGGATTCGTGATTCCCTGCCAAAAAGGTCACAGTTTGTAGTAATAGACGGAAGGTCATCGAGTAAAACGGAAGGGATATCTGGCGTTCTATTATCCTTGATCTATAGTAACGACGTAGGAGACAATCTAAGTAACCTTCTAAGATTGTTTGGAGATGGTGCTGTCATTTATCGTCTTGTAAAGTCATCAGATGACCAAAGCCTATAGCAAAATGATTTACATAAGATATCTGTATGGTGCGAAAAGTGGCAATTGGCGGTGAATAAAGAAATGTATGAAGTTATTCACATAAGTACTAAAAGAAATCCGCCAAACTTCGATGATGCGATAAGTCACACAAATATGATGGCTGTAAATTCAGCTAGGTACCTGGGGATCACAATTACAAATAACCTCAACAGGAACGATCACATAGACAATGATGTGGGTAGAGCAAACCAAAGACTGCGATTCACTGACAGAACACTAAGGAGGTACAACATGTCTGCTAAAGAGACTGCTTACACCACGCAGGTCCACCCTATTCTCGGGTATTGCCTTGCGATGTGGGATCCGCATCAGGTGGGACTGACGGCTGACATCGAAAAAGTTCAAAGAGCAGTTCGTTTTGTATTATCGCAAAATAGGGGAGGTAGTGCCAGAGACACGACACGTAAATTGGAGTGGCATGCATTAAAACAATGCTGTTTCTCGTTGCGACGAGACCTTCTCATGAAATTTCAGTCACCAATTTTCTCCTCCGACTGGGAAAACATTCTGTTAGCACCCACCTGCGTAGGGAGAAATGACCATAATGCTAAAGCAAGAGAACTCAGGGCTCGCACAGAAAAATTTAAGTACTCGTTTTTCCCGCTCGCCGTTAGGGAGTGGAACGATGTAGAGACAGCTTGAAGGTGGCTCATTCAGTCCTCTGCCACGCACTTGTGAATAGCAGAGTAACTACGTAGACGTAGATTTAGACGTAGACATGTGGTAGCGACATAGTTTAAAAGCACTCCGCGAGCAAGTTAGTGATATTAATTTATTCCAAACACATCTATACAAATATCCTTTGCATTCGTTACAATTTCATATTTTTATCTTGCATATGTTGTAAGAAAACACTATTTAGACCTGTTCTTATCTTCTTGTCATGACTTTTGATTTCCGGAAATTTTCCGACTGTAATGTTGGAAGAAGATAACATTTTGAAATTCGAAAACAACTTTTATAGTAAATTTAGTAGGAAGAATCAACTGCGACAATGTTTTGTGCAATATAAGTGAACGTCTAGTAAATGCTGAACAAAGTCAGTGTTTGAATGTAGTTCTGTAAGAAGAGTTGTGTACACAAGGATACGTAAAAATTAAATAGTTAGAAACCGAACGCCCTGCACCAAAAAGATAGGTGTAATTCGTCTGCAGAAGGAGTTCCTGATGATATCTCCTGGGATGTTTGATGGGTGTATGTTTCTTATCATCTTGCAATGAATATTGTACTAATTGATGAATAATACTCACACATTTTGGATGAAACCTTAAATGGCAGAGACTATTGTAGTCTACAGTAATTTGTTAAATATGGCGAAAAAGTCTAAAAATATTTTTATAAAATTGACAAGGGAACGATCCAGTCCCACATGTCGGAACCAGCCTCGAAATTTCTGGTACAGGAAGAATACACTGAAAGAAAAACTATGCCAAAATTTTAGCTGCTGCGACGTAGTGCAATCATTTTTTTTTAAAGAAATTGATGAAATTCACGAAATTCAAAACTCGGCGAGTGGCTGCAGAAAACTTCACTCCCACGGAAGCTGTAGCAGACAGCACATGCGCAACGTGGCAGGCACATAGCCTTGATTGAAGTTACGTAGGTAAAGAGATACCATGGCACAACGTGATCCTAATTTGTAAAGTGAATTACAGTTTACATCGGTGGTTTCACTAACAGAGTTGTTCACAGTTACTATTTGCTAGAATTTGCAACTCATTTCATATCCATAATAATTAGCAGTTGCTTTTGTGATATCGCAAAGTATTAAGATTGGAGGTGAAAGGGGAAACTGATGTTAAATACAATGTATATTTGGATTCAATTAGAGCTACCTCCACAGAAACACTTAAAACTTTGTAGCAAACAGAAGATTAGCTCTACATTCTTACAGGAAGATGTATACGGTAGATGTGAGCTTACATAGTTAGCTTTGGTAGGGATATTAGCAACGTTAGCACTGCTATTCAGGTAATAAAAGTTCCATTGCACCACCTTTGTGTTCGGAGAACAGAATTTCAGCCAGTAATCACACACTGGTTCAGAATCAGCCCTCGAAGCTATTTTTTCTTACGATCACCAAAAAATTTTAAGACTTATTCTGTCGTAAACTAATTACCAAAACGAAGAAAATGTGTTATCTTTCATTGAACGCCACCTTGTGTCGTAATTGTTGGCACTAACGTGCCTGCATATATTTTCAAGAAAGCCACTGCAATGGCGCAAAAGTGCATTTTGCACTATTATGAAGTAATACACTAAATTTCTGGAAACACAGTGTGCAATATGTCACGAACAGTGTGTTAATAATCTGTAGAGACGTATATTTTAAAACACTAGGGTTACTGCAGAATAATCATGGATGGAAATAATGACCACATTACAACAAACTACAGACCATGCAATGGACACACGGCAGCATGGGTAGCACCGGCTTTCACAAACACTCTGTCTCTTGTCTAATGAATATCAGAAGTAAGTCGCAGCTGTTCCTGTACCGGAAACTAAGTACTCGATTCCGGATTCACACGTCCCACTTACACAAACACCCCACTCATTGACAGATAGTGAAATATGTAGCTTATAATTGCCTTTGCTGTGAGTCACTGCCCACTTTCCCTGATTTAAAAGAGAAATAACTAAGATAAATTTTCTCCTTTAATTTATGTGGAAGAAATGTCAGCATTTTGACGTTCAGCATTTCGACGTTATTGGTTCAAGATTGTACAAAAACGAAGTTTCCTTTAACGAAAATACTCACTACTCAAATGGATCGAAAATACAGTTTCAGTCTCTTCGAAAAAGGCATGATCATATAAAGTTGATCGTCGGTAAGGCAGATGCCAGACTGAGATTCATTGGAAGAATCCTAAGGAAATGCAATCCGACAACAAAGGAAGTAGGTTACAGTACGCTTGTTCGCCCATTGCTTGAATACTGCTCAGCAGTGTGGGATCCGAACCAGACAGGGTTGATAGAAGAGATAGGGAAGATCCAACGGAGAGCAGCGCGCTTAGTTACAGGATCATTTAGAAAACGGGAAAGCGTTACGGAGATGATAGATAAACTCCAGTGGAAGACTCTGCAGGAGAGACGCTCAGTAGCTCAGTACGGGCTTTTGTTAAAGTTTCGAGAACATACCTTCACCGACGAGTCAAGCAGTATATTGCTCCCTCCTACGTATATCTCGCGAAGAGACCGTGAGGATAAAATCAGAGAGATTAGAGCCCACACAGAAGCACACCGACAATCCTTCTTTCCACGTACAATACGAGACTGGAATAGAAGCGAGAACCGATAGAGGTACTCAGGGTACCCTCCGCCACACACCGTCAGGTGGCTTGCGGAGTATGGATGTAGATGTAGATATTGTGTCTAAGTGGTCGTTTCCTTTATGAGGAAGGACATCCACTTATCCCGGACGGAAACCATAATTTCACGAGCCTTTTAATCCTAGATACAACCGCTAGATCTTCTGGAGATTTTAATTGTACGTCCTGCGCTTCGTTCTTCCACTTGGTTGCATACCCGTCGCGCATTAAAGAACGATACATATCACTGCCTCCAATGTAAAATAGCGCGCGGCTTTGACGGTAAAGAAATAGAAACTCCGATACCAGCCGACTGGGTAACACCACACAGGCCCTTCCCAGCATCTGGTGATAATGCTGCACGGCCTTTGTACTCCAAAGTACGAATTACCACAACTAAATCCTCCACTGAACCGTTCCTCTGTATTGAGACTAGAGCTGTTCGTCTAGAGCTAGTGCAGAACGCAGCAACATGTTGGTTAATATGAGCACTGTGTGGCTGAATTGCCATTCCACACGTAATCTACAGTGGCAAAGCACAACCATTCCCTAGGGTCAACAAAGAGATAACGGAACTGTGGACGGCCTTCTGTGTAGATAAGGTCCACTAAAATCTCGCACAACAATGTATAACGGGAAGGTCTAAATCACGGCAAGCTGTTTGATTGAGGGGATGGTGGGAGAGAATGGTCGGTTCAATCAAAAGATGTCTTGGACATATACTCAGACGTTTTGCCAATGGCAAGGAAGGGTTTGCGGATATTGAACCGCCTGCAACTCGAGACCAATCGCCCAAAATGAAGACCGGCTCCTTCGTGACAGCAAGGTTCGCAACCTTACCAACTACATGGAGATTATCACTCGTGACTGACCTGACAAGATAATTCAGATTTCGTCAGCAGATTTCAGCAAGTGGTGGAGCAAAGAGTACCTCATGGTCATACGCAGTTTTCACCGAGTGAAACGCCCAGATAAAATATCGGTGAGGATCAGAGTCGGTGATGTCGTCCTTCTGCGAGATGCTCTCACGACACTTGTGGAAGAAGCGAAGCTCACGGTTATTTGAAAATGGGAAGAGGAAAACACGCAAGAACAGCCATCCTTGACACCGCTGATGTATAACGCACCAGGCCTGTCTGGCTGGTCATGCACCTGCAAGTAGACCAGGGTGGGAAAGATGTGGAGGATTCCTCAGAGACATCTCTGAATTGGCACCTGCATGCTTATGTACCTAAAGGCGTGATGCAACTCATGTACTTGGAAATTCTGTGATAATAAAGTAACATTTTGACTGACATTAAATCACTTTCTCATTGCTCCCACAATTTCTGTGAGGCATTCTGTGAAATCTATTTTGTATGCTACTTGTAGCATCAGATGAATATCTTATCACACGAATTTACTATGTGGTTGAAATACTGTGTACGCAACTGTACTTGCTTCTGGCACCAAAATGTTCAAATGTGTGTGAATTCCTAAGGGACCAAACTGCTGAGGTCGATGGTCCCTAGACTTACACACTACACGTAAACTAACTTCTGCTAAGAACCACAACTACATTCGTGGACCGAGAGAGGACTCGAACCTTCGGCAGGAGGGGCCGCGCAATCCGTGACATGGCGCCTCAAACCGCGCGGCCACTCCGCGCGGCCTTGTTGCAGCAGTAAAAATGCGTGCCAACGGACCAAATCCATTTTGAAATGTACTGCACGTTATGACGTTTGTATCGGTATTCTAAAGGAACTGACGTCCCCTCGCGCATCACCAGTATCGCGTTATAACGTGGAAACCATAAATTCCGTGACGCTAGTTCGCACTTGAAGACTTGAGTTTATTGTCGTGCTTGGCATATTTATGTAGCGTTCCAGAGACGCTGTTCGTACGTCGATCTTACACTAATTGGGGTGACAAAAATCGTAACTCGAGCCACGTTGGACCCTGACACTCCACTGAACCCAAACTTTGGATATTTTTACAGCAGTTGCGCTTGGATAAATAATAGTTTTACCGTCTCGAACATTGCACTGATTGTTGTCAGTTCTTTCTCTACAAATTTTACATAATTTAGTAGCCATTCAGTCTTCACATACTCTTCTAGAAATAAGCGACAGCTTATTGATCTGTTTATCGTCAGGACCTTTCTTGTGATCCAGAACAAGTAGTTTATTTAGAGGTAGAAGTATTAGTAATTTGTTGGCTAAGGTTGTGGACTGTCAATAATTAAATAAAGAGAAATGAGAAACCTTTCTTAGTTTTGAAATGTGGTATAGACTGATGGTGGTTAATAGGAAGAAGCACAGTGAAGAGTGGCACATTTTCACATGTATTTGGATTTGAAAAGTTCAAATTAGCATAACTGTGACTGCGAAGAGTAATGCTGTCGAATGACTCTTTGGTTTCTCAGCCAAAGAAAAAGCGCTCGGTTTAGGTGGGGCTACTTCCCAAAGTAAACTGTGTGTCGAAATAGATAGCTGACATCGTCAAACAGCCGTGTGACGAGATTCATTGATTTCCATTGTCTCTGCTCTGTAATGATGAATAAAGGCTGATAAGTAGGTGACTAAATATGTCGAGGTTTTAGATACTGGCACCAAAGATGTACACCGCTTTTCGAGCTATCATTTCTCAAATTCGATCGTTAATTCTAAATTCAAGTGCGGCACGTTCTTTATGTGGGTGAGAGAATCAACCGCATCACCTCCTTCTATATATGCATCGTACAACAGTATGTACAGTATTTGTAGCTAATCGTCTGACACTTTGTTTAACAGACCTTTACCAGTGAATCTACAATTCTTTAAAAAAATTGAACTCCCATGTATAAAACTCTTTCAGATTAGACAATGTGTTAAATAATTGTTGTTTAGCAAGAGAGCGAGAAAAAATTTATATGTAGTTTCGAACTACGTTTAGAGTCTGCTGAAAGTGGCTAAATGCTCTCATAATCATAAACTGGGTGAGCGTTTTCACGTATCTCAATGTTTATTGCTTGAGCCTTGTCAGTTCATTCTATGTTTTTACGTCTTTGCCTATTGGCAGCATCTGTCTCTGTCTAGTCACTGGGTGGCACTTTGGTCGCCTGTTACTTGACTCTTTGCTTGTAGTTTCTTGGAGCAGGTTGTTGACCACAGGGACAGGTAGTTGGTCTCTGTCAGACAGAGAGAGAGAGAGAGAGAGAGAGAGAGAGAGAGAGAGACAAGAGGCACATGGGAAGTACAATCCGCTGTTCATGGAGCTTATGGGCACATGACCGTCTAAGAGGCTGGTGGTTGGCAAAATTGTGCTGGTTGCCGGCACTGTCAACGCAGCAGGATTACCCTAAATTAAGGAGACATACTTGCTGATGTGGGTGTTGAAATGCTCTTCATTTTGTACTGCCATTTTCTCTGCCCTTTAGGGATAAGGTACTCGTTACGTGATCGACTATGTTTCCTTATCACTCTGTCTCATGTATTACATCTATTTTCTTGTACCTGTGTTTTAAATTATCGTAGTCCCATGTTTGATGTGTTTCAAAATTTCTTTTAATTGTGACTTGTTCAATGGCTTGAAATTAACTGTGTCATATATTCTAGGCCACCACATGTAGTAGCGACCAATGAAGTTGAAACTGAGTCTTATTTATACTGAAAGTCGTGGCTCACCTGAATGATGTAATGGCTACAAAATTGCCTACGGCTGTGTTTAGTAAGTGCTAGCGGCCAGCGAATCTTAGCTCGTTTGGGTAGTTAAGTTCTGTAACTCTGGTGAGATTTTACCCTCTCAAAAATTAATATTTATTCATCTTAGTTCAATTAATATTTTAGTCGTCTCAGTGTTAGCACTGAAGATTTGCCTGGTACCTTTTAATCCACTTAAGATAACGTGTTATTTTCACGAGTGCACTAACATCCAAACTGTCACGTATTGACACATCTGTGTTTGGACTGGCACTGGTGGCGTACTCATATACACAAAGTGGATCGCAGTTCCGCTTGTGACACCATACGGATAGGTTGTGTTTGCTCGTTTGCTCCGCTGCTACATTTTGAGTGCCGTTTTGTGAACGGGTACTCGTCATTGAATCGACTTTCCTGTTATTTTAAGAGTTTTGTTGGTAGCGGTTCCACAATCTTAGATGTCAACATGTATAGGAGGAAAAAGGTGCCAGATTTATTCAAGGTAGCAGATCCAAAATGATGGCCATAGATATAGCCACATCACAATGACAACATGGCTGAAAGTTCACATTTTGGCTGGAAAAAAGGTCGGTTAGGCTACGGCCACAAACCTAACCCCACCCCTCGCCCCCTCCACAAGAAAACGGGGCTAAACTCAAATTTTGGTGGGGCTACCTCCACTAACCTAAGACAATAGCAGGAAAAAATTTTACTTGGGCTACCTCCAGTGTGTCGGCAGAGCGTTTTACCTGCATTATTTCGTTGATCTACGAGTAGTTTGCAGGTCTGAAGGGTAGGCAATGCCTTATTTCGTTAATTTACTAGATATTTTGTGACTGTACATCAGTCTACTGCATAATTTCGACAATTTACTAGTAGTTTGCAAGTCTGTGGGCTATGTAGTGTGATCCCAAGCACACACACTGAAGACGATAGATTTTAATTGGAAATCGGTTACCGATCAAATGGCATATTGGAGCAGGAATGGCGCATGCTCACCTTTTTGTAGAAAGTACTAATATTAGGTACATATATTTTGTGTAAGGCATTTTCTACAGTGAAGATCAGAACTCGCACAGGAAGATATAAGTTTTCAGCTTTTCCTGTGCACTATTCGAGAGCAGAATAACACAGAAATATTATGAAGGAAATTCGATGAACCACCAGTGAGGCACTTACGTTTGATATGCAGAGTAACCATGTAAATGGATATGTAGATATTTCCCCCTCCCATAACTGTAGCTAAGAAATTATTAATATCGTCATTTATACACATGAAAAATTTTTATCGCAGGAAAGAATGTTTGAAAATCTTCATCAGCTCTTTTAATTTATTTAGTTGTAGCTGGTCAATTTACATGGAAAGCTCACATATTTAAGCTGTGCTACGATATTTTAATGAATACACACTAGGAAGGAGGCTTGTATTTCAGATAAAACATGTAAGGTCTGCCTTGTATGTCCAACACAATATACTAATTTTACCCATAAACTGCTTATACTCAAACGAAGACTCTTTACTCTTATACAGCTACAGCCTTTCTTAACATGTTGACGGACTTCTCATTCCTTTCAAACTGCATCACGTCCGAGAACTTTTTACTGTGGTGAGCTATCTGGGGAACGACACTTTGAGGTGGCAGACTTGCTTGTTCCTTGGGACTGGGTGGTCAACCCCAGCGCCACTTAACCTTCATCATCAGGCATTAGTTACAAGGTTGTATGCACTAACATCAGTCTCCCAATTCACATGGGGTTGCTTCCTCTTACTACTCACTAATGAACGTCTGCATGGAATTGGACGCCGTGACATGGCTACATGTTGTTCATGTGGGCCTTTGGACACACTTCCATAAAGATTTACCTGCAGTGGTCATCTGGGGAACTGGCGCTGGCTGCAGAAGCAACTTGCTGTCCTCACCAGGACTTGTGCCACTGCTAACACCATCACTATATTGCCGTTGGGTTCCTCCTTCATTCTGAAGACTAATTCCATGATGTCGGCATCTGCTCGTTTCCCACATATCGTTATTGTACCTGCAATGTGAGTGTAGAAATGTGTAGAAACTTAGCTTACCTCTTAGCGCCCTATGGACAAAACATCTAAAATGTCTTCTAAAGCCCAGGTTGTTAAACAGATATTCTAAATGAATATAGGATTTATGGTGTCACATGTTGATGGAAGTAACTGAAGTTATGTAGTCATTTTGTCTTGTGTCATTTAACGTCTCCAGTAATGTTATCGTAGCAGTCAAGAAGCACAAACACCTGCCAATAGAATACTCTGGATTATGTATCATTTGCTCTTGTATGTGTAAAATGGATTTGCACTTCACCTGTTGCTTTAGGAATAGTGCGCGAACACGGCTGTCAAAGCTTTACCATAAAAACATGATAGTAACACTCCCTCGTATAAAGGAAGACCAACACCACAGTGTTATTCAGTCTCCTCTTATGAACTGTGTCTGCAACATGATGTTAACATTCTAGTTTCAACCCCTATTCTACGTTCAAGGTATTACCATCAATGATTGTCATTTTCTCTATTGCTATGCGTCGCGCTTTTGCCATTCTCGGCCGCCATAAAGAACTTAGGTCTGTGTTTATTTTTAGATTTTGGGAGGCGTGGACTTACCGAACCCAAGTGATCCGCCACCTTGACTCTCACTGTTACCTCTTTGCATCCTGAACCATCACCACGCCATGAAGAAGATATTTCTGCTGTCAGTTGGTTGTATGGTCTCCAGAACCCCTCCATTTACGGACCATCCGTCGATGTCTGGCGTCGTCTTTGAAAAATTTGAAACTCTGTGGTATACCCCTCATCATTTAGTGATCAGTACGATACTCGATGCCTTGCCACTCATGAAGGAAGAATTAATGCTAAAGCAGCCTGCTGATCGAATGTTGCAATATTAATCATTGTTTTTGCAGACAGGACCAAAAAAAGCCTTACTACTGTTACGAGAACTCCGACGAAATATCGACTACTTTCAACACGAACTGCTCAATATCTTCTAAACTTTATCTGCCCCACACATAAAAAGAGCTTGGCTTGACGCAGGAGGCGCTATGTTAAAAACTGTGATCGGAGTATCCGACCATAAGGATGCCCAACACTGGAACAAGGAAATTAGGCAACTTGGTGCACTTACGTAACAGAACCACGAAATGCTGGCAGGGCAACAATTCAGACTAACGCATATCGAGAACAATTTTATATAGTCTGCCTGACAGATACGCAGTGTTACCGAGATAATACTCCACCAATATGAGGCTTTCGAAAACTCTGCAACTTTGGAGGCCGTACAAACTCTGTCACATAATATCCAGACCACTCTATTACTGCACATTAGCTTCTGTAACAAAATCCAACTAGGGATACGAGGAGGACTAAGTTCATAACACATACCACCTAAAGAATTTCTTCAAGTACTTCAGAATGTTACCGCCGACTTACCTCAATAAATGCATCTAGTATTGCCCATACATGAAACTACGTTGCCTGACTATTGTGCCATAGCGAGGACCCAGATATCCAAACGTGCCAACAGCATAGAATTCCGTATACTTGTACCCCTCGCCTGTCCCTATTGTCAATTAGAGTGCTACAGAATACGTGTATTTCCTGTTGCGTGACCAGCCACCCGACAATGTGTACACTGGAATACGGCCGACATCCTCGTTGTTAGTCCGGACCGTCAAAGGCATACTACGATGTCACAGGGTCAGTTTAGGGAATGTATGCATGCCTATTATTTCATGTGCCGTGAGATTACCCTTCGAAACTACTTTGTGGGGTGCGAGATTAACCTCTTCCTTGGGAAGCGCCAAACACCACCCTGACCACGAACTATCGTTCGCCTAACGGATCCCTGGTTTAGTCTTCTATACGCAGCTACCCAACCTACGATGTTAACCCTTCATTGCTATAAACACAACATCCAAGCGCACAGTTACCAGATAGAAATATCAGACAGTGGAGTTCTGGCAAACCGTTCCTCCTGTGACGTCACCACATCACTAATAACTTTTCACGCCACCATGGTCTACTCTCTGAGTATTCACACCCATTTACCTACATTTTTCCTACCTGAAAGTTCATTCGTGGTTCTTCTGTCAGCTAACTTGCCAGCTGTGTCTAATATGTCATATGATCACCTTTTAGAGTCAATTGATGACTTCTTAAATGTGAAAGAGGACAAAATTTTTATGACCGCCTGCACAATTAAATGAGTGGCAAACAGCCACCACACTCCATACCACCACTATACCCTGAGCTACGATAACTGCAGCCACTGTCATTCTTATTATCTCACTAATATGGACTTTGTAGAAAAAGGGATTCTGTAGACAGCTACAGCCGCCCCTCCCATGGTTCCACAACCTCAGACTCAGAGCGAATATCGCCCATAACTAAAAACAACTAAGCAATTTGGCCAAAAAATAAACTATCAGGCATCTGCCCTCCCTTATTTTTAAGAGCCGCGTGCGAATAGCCGAGCGGTCCAAGGCGCTGCAGTCATGGACTGTGCGGCTGATTCCGCCGGAAGTTTGAGTCCTCCTAAGGGCATGGGTATGTGTGTTTTTGTCCTTAGGAAAATTTAGGTAAAGTAGTGTATACGCTTAGGGACTGATGACCTTAGCAGTTAAATTTCACACATATTTGAACATTTTTTTTTTTAGTTTTAAGAGTGCAATTATGACATCAACTAATGTGGAAAAACTGGTGCAGTGTAGTGAAGTGATTCCTTAGTGATAACTCCTTTTTTAAATGTGTTTTAAACGTGTGAATCTCCTCTCATACCTACAAGCGCTGAGTTCCAGTGCATGGACCCGGCCACGGCCACGCCCCCTCACCGCCCACTGAGGACAACAACACCATGCCGGCTCGCCCCAGCCGCCCCCGCAGTGACTCACCAGTGGGAATATGTATCTCTGAATCTCATTTCAAAAGTAAAAACAAAACATATTTTGCATCAATGCTATATTACAAATGAAGTATTACAAATGAAGTTGTGAGTAGGTATATAAGAGACGATTGAAGTGAACAACTATTGCAGTCACTACCTGATGAATAAATGCTATAGTCATTGGGCTAAACAGTTAAACATTTACTTGCAAACGGTGGCGTCTAGAAGGCAACGGTATTTATTATATTATTTTAATTAGTGCGCCTTATCTCGGAGCGATACAATGAGTTCATCCGATTCCAACGAAAGTAATAACAGTCTCTCGTTATTGAGCGATGAATCGTTTCCTCCGAGTTAGAACATCAATAACTAAGCAGTGTTGTTGTTGTCTTCAGTCCTGAGACTGGTTTGATGCAGCTCTCCATGCTACTCTATCCTGTGCAAGCTGCTTCATCTCCCAGTACCTACTGCAACCTACATCCTTCTGAATCTGCTTAGTGTACTCATCTCTCGGTCTCCCTCTACGATTTTTACCCTCCACGCTGCCCTCCAATGCTAAATTTGTGATCCCTTGATGCCTCAAAACATGTCCTACCAACCGATCCCTTCTTCTAGTCAAGTTGTGCCACAAACTTCTCTTCTCCCCAATCCTATTCAATACCTCCTCATTAGTTACGTGATCTATCCACCTTATCTTCAGTATTCTTCTGTAGCACCACATTTCGAAAGCTTCTATTCTCTTCTTGTCCAAACTAGTTATCGTCCATGTTTCACTTCCATACATGGCTACACTCCAAACAAATACTTTCAGAAACGACTTCCTGATACATAAATCTATATTCGATGTTAACAAATTTCTCTTCTTCAGAAACGCTTTCCTTGCCATTGCCAGTCTACATTTTATATCCTCTCTACTTCGACCATCATCAGTTATTTTACTTCCTAAATAGCAAAACTCCTTTACTACTTTAAGTGTCTCATTTCCTAATCTAATTCCCTCAGCATCACCCGATTTAATTTGACTACATTCCATTATCCTCGTTTTGCTTTTGTTAATGTTCATCTTATATCCTCCTTTCAAGACACTGTCCATTCCGTTCAACTGCTCTTCCAAGTCCTTTGCCGTCTCTGACAGAATTACAATGTCATCGGCGAACCTCAAAGTTTTTACTTCGTCTCCATGAATTTTAATACCTACTCCAAATTTTTCTTTTGTTTCCTTTACTGCTTGCTCAATATACAGATTGAATAACATCGGGGAGAGGCTACAACCCTGTCTCACTCCTTTCCCAACCACTGCTTCCTTTTCATGCCCCTCGACTCTTACTACTGCCATCTGGTTTCTGTACAAATTGTAAATAGCCTTTCGCTCCCTGTATTTTACCCCTGCCACCTTTAGAATTTGAAAAAGAGTATTCCAGTCAACATTGTCAAAAGCTTTCTCTAAGTCTACAAATGCTAGAAACGTAGGTTTGCCTTTTCTTAATCTTTCTTCTAAGATAAGTCGTAAGGTCAGTATTGCCTCACGTGTTCCAACATTTCGACGGAATCCAAACTGATCCTCCCCGAGGTCTGCATCTACCAGTTTTTCCATTCGTCTGTAAAGAATTCGCGTTAGTATTTTGCAGCCGTGGCTTATTAAACTGATAGTTCGGTAATTTTCACATCTGTCAGCACCTGCTTTCTTTGGGATTGGAATTATTATATTCTTCTTGAAGTCTGAGGGTATTTCGCCTGTCTCATACATCTTGCTCACCAGCTGGTAGAGTTTTGTCATGACTGGCTCTCCCAAGGCCGTCAGTAGTTCTAATGGAATGTTGTCTACTCCGGGGGCCTTGTTTCGACTCAGGTCTTTCAGTGCTCTGTCAAACTCTTCACGCAGTATCGTATCTCCCATTTCGTCTTCATCTACATCCTCTTCTATTTCCATAATATTGTCCTCAAGTACATCGCCCTTGTATAAGCCTTCTATATACTCCTTCCACCTTTCTGCCTTCCCTTCTTTGCTTAGAACTGGGCTGCCATCTGAGCTCTTGATATTCATACACGTGGTTCTCTTCTCTCCAAAGGTCTCTTTAATTTTCCTGTAGGCAGTATCTATCTTACCCCTAGTGAGATAAGCTTCTACATCCTTACATTTGTCCTCTAGCCATCCCTGTTTAGCCATTTTGCTCTTCCTGTCGATCTCATTTTTGAGACGTTTGTATTCCTTTTTGCCTGCTTCATTTACTGCATTTTTATATTTTCTCCTTTCATCAATTAAATTCAATATTTCTTCTGTTACCCAAGGATTTCTAGCAGCCCTCGTCTTTGTACCTACTTTATCCTCTGCTGCCTTCACTACTACATCCCTCAGAGCTACCCATTCTTCTTCTACTGTATTTCTTTCCCCTATTCCTGTCAATTGTTCCCTTATGCTCTCTCTGAAACTCTGTACAACCTCTGGTTCTTTCAGTTTATCCAGGTCCCATCTCCTTAATTTCTCACATTTTTGCAGTTTCTTCAGTTTTAATCTACAGGTCATAACCAATAGATTGTGGTCAGAGTCCACATCTGCCCCTGGAAATGTCTTACAACTTAAAACCTGGTTCCTAAATCTCTGTCTTACCATTATATAATCTATCTGATACCTTTTAGTATCTCCAGGGTTCTTCCACGTATACAACCTTCTTTCATGATTCTTAAACCAAGTGTTAGCTATGATTAAGTTGTGCTCTGTGCAAAATTCTACTAGGCGGCTTCCTCTTTCATTTCTTAGCCCCAATCCATATTCACCTACGATGTTTCCTTCTCTCCCTTTTCCTACACTCGAATTCCAGTCACCCATTACTATTAAATTTTCGTCTCCCTTCACTATCTGAATAATTTCTTTTATTTCATCGTACATTTCTTCAATTTCATCATCATCTGCAGAGCTAGTTGGCATATAAACTTGTACTACTGTAGTAGGTGTGGGCTTCGTATCTATCTTGGCCACAATAATGCGTTCACTATGCTGTTTGTAATAGCTTACCCGCATTCCTATTTTCCTATTCATTATTAAACCTACTCCTGCATTACCCCTATTTGATTTTGTGTTTATAACCCTGTAGTCACCTGACCAGAAGTCTTGTTCCTCCTGCCACCGAACCTCACTAATTCCCACTATATCTAACTTTAACCTATCCATTTCCCTTTTTAAATTTTCTAACCTACCTGCCCGATTAAGGGATCTGACATTCCACGCTCCGATCCGTAGAATGCCAGTTTTCTTTCTCCTGATAACGACATCCTCCTGAGTAGTCCCCGCCCGGAGATCCGAATGGGGGACTATTTTACCTCCGGAATATTTTACCCAAGAGGATGCCATCATCATTTAATCATACAGTAAAGCTGCATGTCCTCGGGAAAAATTACGGCTGTAGTTTCCCCTTGCTTTCAGCCGTTCGCAGTACCAGCACAGCAAGGCCGTTTTGGTTAATGTTGCAAGGCCAGATCAGTCAATCATCCAGACTGTTGCCCCTGCAACTACTGAAAAGGCTGCTGCCCCTCTTCAGGAACCACACGTTTGTCTGGCCTCTCAACAGATACCCCTCCGTTGTGGTTGCACCTACGGTACGGCCATCTGTATCGCTGAGGCACGCAAGCCTCCCCACCAACGGCAAGGTCCATGGTTCATGGGGGGGAACTAAGCAGTGCGTCGCTTAATTTTTGAAAGTGATAGTGATGGCGAAGAAGAGCTATCTCAGATTCGTAGTAGAGAATCTGATGACAAATTTAACCGTCGTTTAACTGACTGGGCCGCATGTGTTGACGAAAAAGTACCTGTATCTACAAGAGAATTGCAGTATGGTAGACAAACAATAGTATTAAAAGGTTTGGAATGGCTAAGCTGTTTATATGACAACGCTGTAATGAAATCTGTGCCAAATACCATTTACAAATTATTTACTAGAAACTAAGAATTTGAAAGCAAGTTACGTGGAACATTTAAACATGTAGGATAATCATTCACTGAAATTGAACCTCATAAAATAGTTTGTGTATAGCCTTGTTCTGCAATACCACTAATACATATAGTTTTAGTTTGTTCAGTCGTAACTTTAACTGGTTCATGAGCAATTGCAAGATTCGCACCTTTATTAAAAATTAACATTGGAACATGAGTAATACTTCCGCTTGCACTGAATGTACTTCCAGTTTGAAAACTGGCTCGTAAACCAACAAGAGTTAACGATATCCATAATTTATTTACAGATGAATTATGTGGTAATGAATCAAATTGTATTTGACTCATAAACTGACTTAATTCGTTAGTCATAAATTGAGCTCCAGATGTAACTAATCTTTTGCCTACAACTTTGTTCTTATTATCAGGAGCAACTACATCAAACCATTTATATGCATAACCCCATACAAAGAAAAAAATGTGTATTAATAATTATAACACTGTTATGTTTAATTTGTTCTACTGACTTCCATAACAGAAATGTAGTTAATTGTCCAGAACTTGTACCACCAGTGGACGTATCAGTATTAGTAGTACCTTGCCGTAGTTGTTGAGAAGATCGTGGTTGTTCTTCTACTTCCATTTCTGTGGCTGCAGAAGTACTGGGAATTGGTAATCCTTGATCTTGAAACTCGTTGTCTACTAAATTAGGTTGATTATCAGGTCTTGAAGATAGTCCTGATGTCGGTTCGTTTTCTTCTTTAGGACGTTTCGCTTCAGATGGAGTAACACTAAATAATTCAGTTAAATGAAGATCTTCTAAAGCATCAAGAAATCCATGTCTGGTTAACTCCAATGATTCATCTAAAATATCTCTCTTACGTTTTGCGGCACGTTTATGATTAATCTCTCGTATTGCTGACGAAAGTAACCGATTCTCTTCACCACGATCAGTATAATTTTTAAATTTCCCACGATTTGACTCATGTACCCATCGTTAACTCAGTAGAACTAACCATAATGTCCGACGCTGCTTCTTATATACCTACACACAACTTCATTTGTAATACAAATGGACATTTGTAATACAAAAGAACATTAGTAATACAAATGAGGACACTGTTACATAGCTGATTACTTGCCAAAGACCCCCAGCCACCCACCGACCCTCGGCCGTGACGTCACGGCCGCCGCTGCCGTAGGCACAAAGTAGCACTATGTGGCACTCCACTCCCACGGAAGGGGGAGGAGTGTAACGGATGAGCCAGACAGTAGGTTCAAAATGGCTCTGAGCACTATGGGACTCAACCGCTGTGGTCATCAGTCCCCTAGAACTTAGAACTACTTACACCTAACTAACCTAAGGACGTCACACACATCCATGCCCGAGGCAGGATTCCAACCTGCAACCGTAGCAGTCGCACGCTTCCGGTTTGCGCGCCTAGAACCGTGAGACCACAGCGGCCGGCAGACAGTAGGAAATTTTACTTTATTATATGAGCTTTCAAACGGTAACTTCATCTTTCCATTACGGTCATGGCACGGCCGACAGTAACAGGAAGTCAACACCGAGGAAGAGCACCGTGGCCATGTGCCTCTCTCATGTGCTTACGAGGTAACGCCGCCCCAGGCGTCGCTTAGCAGGCAACGCGCTGGAAAGTTCCATTGCCGCTCCCGCGCGTTTCTCAGTCCCGACCAATCAGGGCGGAGGAAGACGCGTGGTGCGTCGAATATACCCGGCCGCCCATCTCCAGTCCCGCTCTCTCGTTTTCTTGCTCACCCGTGTGTGGGATGCGCGCCCTGTAGCAGTGTCGACCTTCCCGCTTCTCCCGGCGCTGCGGCACAGTGGACGTAGCTTTGGCAGACAACTACTTTCGTTAGCATCGCGAACTATGTTTCGCCAAACTCTACGCTTTGCTCACCCTCACCTCCCTAGGCCTATGTAGCTCCTTTCAATATGCTTTAGCCAATAAATGGCCTTTATCTAAAAATTACCTTATTCATTCCGCCTGCCCATACGCCCATCCTGTACAATCATGTGTACTTATTCGCATTTCCTTCTTTTTCTGTGATCTGTATTAGCCGTATTTTGTCGGTTAATGCTATCGTCTTAATCAATCGTAGGGTCACAGGTTACAGTAGGATATGTATTATCCTGCTGAAAATCACTTTTCGTCTGCGCAGAATCAAGCAACTACACCATAATCAAAATGTTCATTACTAGTTAATAGCCGGCCGCGGTGGTCTCGCGGTTCTAGGCGCGCAGTCCGGAACCGTGCGACTGCTACGGTCGCAGGTTCGTATCCTGCCTCGGGCATGGGTGTGTGTGATGTCATTAGGTTAGTTAGGTTTAAGTAGTTCTAAGTTCTAGGGGACTGATGACCATAGCAGTTGAGTCCCATAGTGCTCAGAGCCATCTGAACTAGTTAATACTGTATGTTCATCCTTATAGTCAGTGTCAGTCCAACCTATCTCGTCCCAACGCTCCAATACTAACTCCCTCCCTATTTGTAGTATCTGTGCGGACACCTTTTACTGATCTTTAAGTCGTTCCTGTTCCCAATTCTAACTCTGGTAAATCACAACTTAACCCATTTATTGCTGCGGACGCCTTGCCATTCGGTTCTGCAGAAAGTGCATTATCTGCTTGTACTCCTGCAATACCTAACGTCAGTCAGTCCTAGCGTTTTCCAGGATTTGGTGGGCGTTATTCAACCTCCATCTGCAGTTAATTTCTCCGGTAATTAACCGAAGTATTTGCCTGTGGCTGCGTTCTCGCACCACTTCCCCATCCGCTTTCTCTCCACGGTCCTGTAGATCGCTGATTAAAGTAAGTCTGTCGGTTACCCCGAGTTCTCCAGTTTCCATTCCTGTTTTCGTCTATATTCCGCCTGTTCCAACGAAAATGAAAACCTTATCCATTACGCTGTGGTTTAGTGTTTCCACTACTCCTGTTTCCGCAATTATTCCAATGTCGTCCATCATTCAATCCCAATATCGGCCTACCATTACTACTATTACTGATATTCTCTTTACTATTTCGTTTTCTTTAAGAATTATTCTGCCTTAAATTGCGACGTCTTTGAGCGTCGTTTTCTTAGTTGAATTCTACTCCTCTCAAAACACCTTTGAATGTTTCTACATTGTCGCCCCCAGGTCCTATCAAGGCTTGTTGATATTTCATTGGCAATTTAGTTTTAAATATTTGAATCAGTTTTCCATCACTGTATGGGTTATCTAAGTGCAAGTTCGTTTTAGCCATATTCTCAAAGAATTTGACTGCTTTTTTCTCTCACTAATTATCGAATGAGACATTTTGTAATAATCAATATTTTATTCTCATCTCAGCCTCAGGTGACCAATATCTTACTATAAAGGCAGCTCTAAACGAAACATACGAATCACAAGTTTCTGCTATCCTCTGCATAGTTTCAGCAACACTTCCCTTTACATTTGCGCATTTGATATCTAACTTACGTTTTAATGGCCAATGTGTCGATATTCCTACTTTAAATTGGTCAATAAATGTGCGAGGTTGGAGAATGTTTGCATCTTGCTTATAGCGCTGGTATTTCCGCAGTGTAAGAAAGTGGTTATCATCAAAACTTCTCGCTTCTCTCTTTTATGTATGTTCTGGAATTTGAAGACTGGCATTCGGTCCTTGGTTTGCGTCAAATCCACGCAAACGTCTGTGACTTGGTTCATTCTGTGATATTTGTGCCGTAGACTCACTTGCAGGTGTCACTGTGCAATATGCGTGCATAACGCCCGCTACCGGCTCTGTACCTTGACGTGCAAGCAATTCTGGCCCGTTAGACGCCATACTGTAAGCCATTGGTATTCGTCCTACAGGTTGTGGCGTTGCATAACGTATCTCTATGGTTTTATGACGTATGTCATGCTTTGTGCTTCACGTACTGAAACCTGCTGCAAGTCACGCTCTTGTATTCCCGAATGACCTGTTATTCTTTCTTCGACAAATGGTCGCAATACAAACTGTTTCATACGCTGGTTTGGACTAATTTCCCATTCTCAGTATGCGGTTTCCGATTGGCGTCCACATGTGCCTTTCCATCTTACGTCATAACTAATTTCGTGTACCATATCTGCTGTATTATCGATAACTGTAGAATTTGCAGTTTTGACAGTAGTATCTGCCGACACGAAAGTGGATTCAATCGTAGTCTGCAACCCCTCCCGAAGGCTTTCTACGTCACCACGACTTTCGATAAGACGTAAAATTTCCGATCTCAGCCGTAGAAATTGGGGTTCGTTTTTCTCTTGTATTTTTAAAATACTATCATTGAATTGCATTACTGCTGCTTTTGTCGTTCTTTTGTCAGACGTCGTCTCAGCAGTAACATGTATTCCCTTCGTCGTCGCTTTGATGGCAAAAGCATCGACCTGTTGTTTAACATTTTTCACACTTTGTTGCGTCACTTCATGCAACGTTAACGTGTCTGTTTGGATAGTGTCAATGTCTGTTCTCAATTTTTTGTGCCCTGTAACGAGCGTTTGAAGCGTGATTTGTGCTTCCTTATATTCAGTTCGTATTTGATCTAAGTGGCCTTTAATATTATCACGCTTTTTTTGTATTTCAGTGTTAGTTTCTTTTAGCCCTAGTGTTATGCGCCCATCTAATACCTTTTGCCCTTGTGTTATGTGCCCTTATAGATATTTTTGGCCTTGGGTTATGTTCCCTTCTATAAGCATTTGTGATTCCTGAAATTGTTGTAATAAAGGCCGCAACATTGGAAATATGCTGGTGTTATCATCTACACCATTTTCGTCTTTTGCCATCTGATGTAACGGTTCCCTGTCTCGTTTCTCGTGAACTGTTTCCTTCACTTCCCATCATAGAGTAGGTGCACTAACACCTGTTCTTTCATGCAATTGTTAGCCTGCATGATTCAATATACTGTAAATCACTATCTACAGACTCAGCGTCTGATTCATTAGCAACGCCGTTCTCAAGTCCATTCTTTAGACCATATCGAACATCATGTGCTGCATTTTCGATCTCATTCGATGTTTCTGTCTCGCGTTGGTCATGCTGATTTACCAGTTTTCTGTAGAAGTCGATCCTATCAAGATCTCCCATGACTTCTCTTTCTTTTAATAGATTATTTTCTGTCTGTTTCAGCGTACCACTAAGCGTTGCTGTTCACGTAATTCTGAACCTGACTAAACGTTAACATCAGATCATAATACATAATTCTATTCTAAAGTATTATTCACGGTTTTATATTCAAAATTTGAACCCATTTCCTCGTCTTTTGTACAGCCTTTTGGTTAATGGAGTTGAGTCAGAAATCAACATAACCCAATTCAGCGATGTGTTGTGCAGCAAATAAGAAATACATGAATAACATTCTATCTGCACTTACTACACAGTTGAGTTACATTTACATTTAGAGATTTTTTCTCCAATTGGCGTCAGGTTATTGTTTAGGAGAATTGTGTGTTTTGTACTTATCAAAAGTAGACCCTCAATCTATCAGAATGCTGTAAATCCGCATTCTGGCAGGGTCTCCATTATGTCATTGTCTGTCCATTTGTATCTTCACAGTGAGTGTACTAATGTGTGCAAACATAGCTTACCTCTTAGCACCCAAATGGACAAAATATCGGAACTGTCTTCTCAAGCCCAGGGTGTTCAACACACATTCTAAATAGATATGAACTTGGCCCTGTAAGGAAGCTAATATCAGGTGCGTACTGTAACAAAAATCATTAGAAATACTGCTGTCACCTAACTAGAATGCATGAATTAATAAAGGTGAAACTTTGGGGCCTACTCTAGAGAGACAAAACAGCTATTCCCTTTCTTCTCCTACGTATAATTAATCAGTTGTGCTTTCAGGGGTCAAGTGATACACAACAGTCATGTTCAATTGCTTTTGACACTCAAAATATTTTGACACACAAAATATTTAACTCTCGGAAATATTCAACTAGCGATTATTCAAATCGTCATCAATACACATAAAAAAAAAATTTCGCAGGAAAGAATGATTAAAAATCTTCATCAGCTCTTTTAATCTATTTAGTTGTTGCTGGTCAATGCACTGAGTTGGTGGAGAATAAATTTACTTTTAGAACCACTGAAAAACTCTCATATACTCAATGTGAGAATAGGTTAGTATCCTAGCTTTTGATATTCAGTGGTCAAAGTGTACACAAGTTTGAGTGAGCAAAGTCTAGAATCAACATTTACTGTGGCCTAATGTGCAATGGTACTGTAATGAGTGGCATGTGCAACGGCGTTGTCTCCATGCTGGGTCTGAAACGCTAATTCCCTATTGTGGCCTTGACTGATTTCAGTCAGTCTCAACTTTCCTGCGTTCTGTAGAAAGATTATCTTTCCGTAGTCGAAATAATGGCTATTGCACACTCGCTAAGTGTTGGAGTGATGTGCACAATTTCTTTGCCCGCAAAAGTCCTACCTCTTTGTTATCTGTCTCCACGATACATAAAGCGTGTCATCCACACTTCGCAGAAAGCAAAGCTCTTAATGCCCTCGCTATTTTCCACAGACTTGTGCGGTCTGCTACAAGAAGAGAGAGAGATCTCGTCATTTTAAATGTCAAAATGCTTGTATATAATGGGGGTCTCCCCACCGTGTTGCGTCTGTGTCACCCAGTGTAGCTTCAGCCAATGACCATCTCACGAGGGGTGAATTTAATTTTTCTCGCTTGGTTGCAGGCTAACCCTTTTAACGCCGTACAGCCACGTAGTATCGGTCCCGGTCGTATTTACATTAAAAGGAATACTGTATTTTTATGACCTTATACCTTTCTGCGCTGAAGCTCGCCGTTCTCTTGTTAATGGGGTTTTCCGATGCCGTTAAACACTTGCTCAGTTAGTCTCCAAAATGTGTTTCAATTTAACTTGAATATTTATGCCCCTGCCCATATATTGGTAGATATTGTTTCGTTAGTTTCCAGAACGTGAGATTACCTGCAATTGCCTTTTGTTGAAATAATGTAATCATTATTTTCTAAGGGTCTTATACTGTAGCATAATGTCGTGATGGATGAGCTCATGTAAGGTCCCTAAAATACCGATGCTTTACAATGGAGATGACTTTTTCACATTTCTGCAGCGTATGCTTGCTGCCTACTGGGATGCCTTACAACTGCCCCGTTATCGGAACAAATTTCGTATTGTGCTAAATCTCACATTACCAGGTGTTGGTGAAGATGGTAAGTGGGTAGGGGTGTTTAACGTAGAGATGTAGAGGCGCCCTATCGGGGAATATGACCATTATCGATTCTGATTACTGTCTTGTTATCTGTTACATGCTGGCTGTACAAAATCTCGTTTCAACACGTGTTTTCTCCCTCAGTTATTACAGGGTGTTTCAAAAATGACCGGTATATTTGAAACGGCAATACAAACTAAACGAGCACCGATAAAAATACACCGTTTGTTGCAATATGCTTGGGACAACAGTACATTTTCAGGCAGACAAACTTTCGAAATTACAGTAGTTACAATTGTAAACAACAGATGGCGCTGCGGACTGGGAAACTCTATAGTACGATATTTTCCACATAACCACCATGCGTAGCAATAATATGGCGTCGTCTCTGAATGAAATTACCCGAAACCTTTGACAACGTGTCTGGCGGAATGGCTTCACATGCAAATGAGATGTACTGCTTCAGCTGTTCAATTGTTTCTGGATTCTGGCAGTACACCTAGTCTTTCAATTGTCCCCACAGAAAGAGGTCACAGGGGTTCATGTCTGGTGAATAGGGAGGCCAATCCACGCCGCCTCCTGTATGTTTCGGATAGCCCAAAGCAATCACACGATCATCGAAATATTCATTCAGGAAATTAAAGACGTCGGCCGTGCGATGTGGCCGGGCACCATCTTGCATAAACCACGGGGTGTTCGCAGTGTCGTCTAAGGCAGTTTGTACCGCCACAAATTCACGAAGAATGTCCAGATAGCGTGATGCAGTGATCGTTTCGGATCTGAAAAATGGGCCAATGATTCCTTTGGAAGAAATGGCGGCCCAGACCAGTACTTTTTGAGGATGCAGGGACGATGGAACTGCAACATGGGGCTTTTCGGTTCCCCATATGCACCAGTTCTGTTTATTGACGAAGCCGTCCAGGTAAAAATAAGCTTCGTCAGTAAACTAAATGCTGCCCACATGCATATCGCCGTCATCAATCCTGTGCACTATATCGTTAGCGAATGTCTCTTGTGTAGCAATGGTAGCGGCGCTGAGGGTTTGCCGCGTTTGAATTTTGTATGGATAGAGGTGTAAACTCTGGCGCATGAGACGATACATGGAAGTTGGCGTCATTTGGACCGCAGCTGCAACACGGCGAACGGAAACCCGAGGCCGCTGTTGGATCACCTGCTGCACTAGCTGCGCGTTGCCCTCTATGGTTGCCGTACGCGGTCACCCTACCTTTCCAGCACGTTCATCCGTCACGTTCCCAGTCCGTTGAAATTTTTCAAACAGATCCTTTATTGTATCGCTTTTCGGTCATTTGGTTACATTAAATCTCCGCTGAAAACTCCGTCTTGTTGCAACAACACTGTGTTCTAGGCGGTGGAATTCCAACACCAGAAAAATCCTCTGTTCTAAGGAGTAAACCATGTTGTCCACAGCACACTTGCACGTTGTGAACAGCACACGCCTACAGCAGAAAGACGACGTACAGAATGGCGCACCCACAGACTGCGTTGTCTTCTATATCTTTCACATCACTTGCAGCGCCATCTGTTGTTGAAAATTGTAACTACTGTAATTTCGAAAGTTTGTCCGCCTGAAAATGTACTGTTGTCCCAAGCATATTGCAACAAACGGTGTATTTCTATCGGTGCTCGTTTAGTTTTTATTGCCGTTTCAAATATACCGGTCATTTTTCAAACACCCTGTAGTTACTGCACTTTAAGTTTAACAAACTGACATACGGCCAGGAGAGCGGTGTGCTGATCACGTGCCCTTCCATATCTGCATCCATTGACGTGTGTGAGCTGAGGATGACACTGGATGACACTGCAGCCTGTCGGTGGCGTGGGGCATCCCAAGCCTCTACGGACGGAGAGAGAGTTTTTGAGGCTGTATGGTCGATCGGTTGTTGGCTCGAATCCAGCTCTTTAAAACAGTTGCAACTCAAAAAATAATTAACGTAGAGTAATGAAATTTCGTTAATATGTTCGTCTACATAACGTATTTAAGTGAATTAATTGCATGATCACACGGTGATATATGCACGAGATAAGTCATTGCAAAAGTAAAATCGTGGTGCATTAATAAGTATTGTAACGACCAGAATGTTAAATGAAAGCATGCAAAAGTGCATCGATTGTTTCGTACAGGTGCCGGAAGTCAGTTTGTTCCATGACTCTTGCACTTGGTCGGCTATTACCGGGGCGTTGTTTCTGAATGAAGCTGGAGCTGTCATCCGGTGACGTTCGATATGTACTCGATTGATGGCAGACCTGATGATCGAACAAGCCAAGGGAACTTGGTGACATTCTGTGGACAACAGCGGTATGTGGGCGAGTGATATCCTGTTGGAAAACACCCCCTGGAATTCTCTTCGAGAGAGGCAGCGTAATTGGTCGAATCACCAGAATCACTTACTAATTTACGGTTTGGGAGCGTGGGATTACTGCGAGAATCCTCCTGCTGTCATTCGAAATCACTCCCCAGACAATGACTCGAGGAGTATGTCTTGTGTGTCTAGAACGTAGACAGGTAGTGTGCGGATACTTAACTAGCTCCTTCTAACCAACATAAGGCCGTCACTAGCAGCGAGGGAGATCCAACTTCCATCAGTAAACACCACAGACGTCCAGGCTGCCCTCCAATGATCTGTCGCCTGATACCATAGAAGTTGAAAATTGTTGCGGTTTGTGATTAGTGGACTGCGCGCTACATGGCGTCCGGATCGGAGCTATAGTTGAAGTAACAAACAGTTCGTTGTGTCAGTGGGGTGCCAAATGCTGCTCAGATCGCTGTTTCAGATGCACTACAATGCCCCGTGGCCGTCATGTTGCGGCCGTACATCCTCTTGACCACCGCTGCCAGGAGTCACGTACAGTGGCCACATTCCTGTTTCTATAGTATCGCAAAGGGGAACACTCAGCTTCTCGTAGCCGTATTACACGACCTCGTTCAAACTCAGTGGGGTATTTTTAATAATGTTTTTGTCTCCTGAAAGGCGTTCTTGACTAACAAGACCTCATTACGTCAAGTCTCAAAGGTAACAAATGATCACTACCGTTACAGCGTGTTTTTAAAGTAAAGATGATGGAACGCTTTTTCTTAACACCTGCTTTGTTTAAGGGGAGTGGAAGGGCTGACCCAATAAAGTGAACATTTCAATCTCAATATGTTTATTAACTTCCAAAAACAATCTTACATAAGAATTGACACACGTCAGTGAGGCATAATATTTAGGAAACTCTCTCATAGAATAAAATAATTAATAAACTTATAAACCATTAGCAACGATCTCATATAAATTTTGACAGAAACCATTAAGGCAGAATTTGACCATAACTTAAACAAAACAATAATTAAGGCACGTTATTTGTGAGCCTTCCAATTCCAATACTTTAATATTACATGTAAAATAGTAGTGGACACACAGCCTCAATTTTAACACGAATACTTAGAACATATTTATTAAAACGTAACTTTGACAATCTTGGAAATTAATAGACTAGAGAACCTAGCAGAGCGAACCAATAAATTATTCAAATGCCCGTTGGCTTGTAAAATGGACATCTAACAGATAGAAAGTTACCATTTTGTACAATCATAAATGTGTAATCCTGCCCCCATGAACCATGGGCCTTGCCTTTGGTAGGGAGGCTTGCGTGCCTCAACGATACAGGTAGCCCTACCGTAGGTGCAACCACAACGGAGGTTCCTGAAGAGGGGCAGCAGCTTTTTCAGTAGTTGCAGGGGCAACAGTCTGGATGATTGACTGATCTGGCCTTGTAACACTAACCAAAACGGCCTTGCTGTTGTGGTACTGCGAACGGCTGAAAGCAGGGGAAACTACAGCCGTAATTTTTCCTGAGGGCATGCAGCTTTACTATATGGTTAAATGATGATGGCGTCCTCTTGGGTGCAATATTCCGGAGGTAAAATAGTCCCCCATTCGGATCTCCGGGCGGGGACTATTCAAGAGGATGTCGTTATCAGGAGTATAATGATCACAAATTTAGCATTGGAGGGCAGCGTGGAGGGTAAAAATCGTAGAGGGAGGCCAAGAGATGACTACACTAAACTGATTCAGAAGGACGTAGGTTGCAGTAGGTACTGTGAGATGAAGGAGCTCGGGCAAGATAGATTAGCATGAAGAGCTGCATCAAACCAGTCTTAGGACTGAAGACCACAACAACAATAACAACAACAACAAATGTTTAATAACAGAAGTAAGGTCAAAGCTTATCCACGAACGGTGGAACCGATTGAGGGTCGTAATACTTAAATTCAAACCAAGACGTGGCTCCGTTTGCAACCCGACGTCCAGTAGGCCACCGAAATGTGAACACAGCAAACGCGACCGACGAGGAACACACCAGCCCAGGCGAAGTCCACTGCCCGTAAGCCAAACTTGTTATCTAAAGGGGAGCTCTGCGCTTCGGTTGTCCGCTGCCTCATCGCACTGAAACACAGATCACGCCCGACAACAGGAGGCCAAAAAACTTTTCTTAACTTCAACATTCAAGCTTGACCAGTAAATTAACACTATAAAATCAAGGCTCAACTACACTAATTTCACTCGCATGTCCTTTCATAAACTGAAACAATACCTGATAAAGAAACGCCAAGACTGGGAAATGAACTGGCTCGCGAGAACGGACACTCACTAGAATTTAATGACACACATACTGGCCGCCGTAAGTGGGCGTGCAAAGCTCAACACGGTAACTTTTAGAAGTAAAAACTCAGATTGCTCGCAGAGGACATATTGACATGGATTAACCGATATAGTAAGCAAATTAAACAGCTGTTAACAATAGCTAATGAAGTAACATTTTGCACATACACAAATATTATGCGAAGCAGAGCACACGCTTAGTAAGAGGCATCAAATGAAATCAACCACACATAACATCAAGCGTCCGGCAACGTCTTACTGTACCAGGAGCGATCTCAATCACAGTTAACTAAGCGCTCTTAGCAATTAGAGTACTCAACTGGGTGTCTAGATGCTGGGACGATTTTGCGAAGATGTCAGACCATTACTTCGCAAGACCTTAACAGCGTGTCCCTCCAAGGAAACTGGCACATCCACAGCTCACGAGGTTGCCGGAGAATCCACAGCGCCAGCCAGCTCCTACCGCCTCCAGTATAATCACGTGATAACCGCCGCCCGGCCTTGGGAACGCCGTCCTCGCTTCTGCCCGTCTGCCAATCGCCGACTCGCGCACCGCCTCCTTTCTTTTTGAAAGCGCTGTTCCATTACTCGCGGTCGGCACTTGCTTATATCTCGTGCCCACCCAAGCCCCAAGACAAACCTCTGCACTAGGAAATCGATCGTACATATATGAGAGATACTACGGGCTCCGGTCCCGCCACGGCTCAGATGATTTGTATCCTCATAGCCGAGCTATTAGCGCAACTCTTATGCGAGTAGCGCGAAATCTCAGTATGTGGAAACACGCAAACAAACTTCAGTTTATGTCGCTTATATTCTTGTTGTCACGGTGTATATGAGAATATAACGAAGATACTGGCTGCAAATACTGAAATCCACGAATATAAGTGGTTTTGACAAGGTGAACTTTGTTGCGGCGCTCCCGCTGGAGACGAGAATCTCTGATACGCGAATTTGCTCAACTTTTGACGCACTAATGCCGTGAGCAGCTATTGAAAGCGGTGGAACAATGGTGAAATAACGATTAGGCCGTAAGGTATTGGACAACTACACCACAAAACATAGAGGAGGGAGATTCCCCCGCTATGTAATGCAGGGTAGGCAGTTCTGACGACAGAATACATTGCTGGTGGAGGCACATGTGTTTCTGAGCACACCGTTCAAAGACTGTCGTTGAAAACGGAGTTGCACATCACGAAAACGTCACGTGACCCTGTGTTAACCCAATGACAACGTCAGCTATGATTGTAGTGGACGCAGAATCACTGTGGTCTCACTGCGGATCAATAGAAACGTGTCCCTTATCGAATGAATACCAGTTCTTGTACACTAGTTCAGTGGTTGGGTGCGTACACGCCATCACCCAGGCGAATGGCTGATGGCTGCATGAAACATGCACTGCATCACAGATGCCGGTCAGTGACGGCAGGATTTTGCAAATTGGTTACACTGAGTTGGGCTTCCATTGGATCTCTGGTGGTAATCGAAGGCATCATTATAGCAGCAAATTTATTTATTATTATTATTTTTTTTGTTGTTATTTGAAATCTTTTCCAGACTGGTTTGGTGCGGTCTGCCACGACTCACTTTCCTGTGCCAACCTCTTCATCTTCGAGTGGCTCTTGCAACCTATGTCTTCAATTATTTGCTGGGAGTATTCCAGTCTGTTTTTCTCTGTTATTTTTACCCTATAGTAAAAATGGTTCAAATGGCTCTGAGCACTATGGGACTTAACATTTATGGTCATCAGTCCCCTTGAACTTAGAACTACTTAAACCTAACTAACCTAAGGACATCACCCAACACACAGCCATCAGGAGGCAGAGAAAATCCCTAACCCCACCCGGAATCGAACCCGGGAAGCGAGAACGCTACCGCACGACCACGAGATGCGGGCTACTCTATAGTATGTTGGAAGTTGTGCCCTGATGTCTGAACAGATGTCTTAACATCATGTCCTTTCTTCTTAACAATGGTTTCCACGCATTTCTTTCCTCTACATTTCTGTGCAGAACCTCCTCATTCCTTATACACTCCTGGAAATTGAAATAAGAACACTGTGAATTCATTGTCCCAGGAAGGGGAAACTTTATTGACACTTTCCTGGGGTCAGATACATCACATGATCACACTGACAGAACCACAGGCGCATAGACACAGGCAACAGAGCATGCACAATGTCGGCACTAGTACAGTGTATATCCACCTTTCGCAGCAAAGCAGGCTGCTATTCTCCCATGGAGACGATCGTAGAGATGCTGGATGTAGTCCTGTGGAACGGCTTGCCATGCCATTTCCACCTGGCGCCTCAGCGTTGGATCAGCGTTCGTGCTGGACGTGCAGACCGCGTGAGACAACACTTCATCCAGTCCCAAACATGCTCAATGGGGGACAGATCTGGAGATCTTGCTGGCCAGGGTAGTTGACTTACACCTTCTAGAGCACGTTGGGTGGCACGGGATACATGCGGACGTGCATTGTCCTGTTGGAACAGCAAGTTCCCTTGCCGGTCTAGGAATGGTAGAACGATGGGTTCGATCACGGTTTGGATGTACCGTGCACTATTCATTGTCCCCTCGACGATCACCAGAGGTGTACGGCCAGTGTAGGAGATCGCTCCCCACACCATGATGCCGGGTGTTGGCCCTGTGTGCCTCGGTCGTATGCAGTCCTGATTGTGGCGCTCACCTGCACGGCGCCAAACACGCATACCACCATCATTGGCACACAGGAAGAAGCGACTCTCATCGCTGAAGACGACACATCTCCATTCGTCCCTCAATTCACGCCTGTCGCGACACCACTGGAGGCGGCCTGCACGATGATGGGGCGTGAGCGGAAGACGGCCTTACGGTGTGCGGGACTGTAGCCCAGCTTCATGGAGACGGTTGTGAATGGTCCTCGCCGATACACCAGGAGCAACAGTGTCCCTAATTTGCTGGGAAGTGGCGGTGCGGTCCCCTACGTCACTGCGTAGGATCCTACGGTCTTGGCGTGCATCCGTGCGTCGCTGCGGTCCGGTCCCAGGTCGACGGGTACGTGCACCTTCCGCCGACCACTGGCGACAACATCGATGTACTGTGGAGACCTCACTCCCCACGTGTTGAGCAATTCGGTGGTACGTCCACCCGGCCTCCCGCATGCCCACTATACGCCCTCGCTCAAAGTCCGTCAACTGCACATACGGTTCACGTCCACGCTGTCGCGGCATGCTACCAGTGTTAAAGACTGCGATGGAGCTCCGTATGCCACGGCAAACTGGCTGACACTGACGGCGGCGGTGCACAAATGCTGCGCAGCTAGCGCCATTCGACGGCCAACACCGCGGTTCCTGGTGTGTCCGCTGTGCCGTGCGTGTGATCATTGCGTGTACAGCCCTCCCGCAGTGTCCGGAGCAAGTATGGTGGGTCTGACACACCGGTGTCAATGTGTTCTTTCTTCTATTTCCAGGAGTGTATTATGAATTCACATAATTTTCAACATTAGTCTGTAGCACCACATATAAAATGCTTCGATTCTCACCCGTTCAGTTTTTCGCACAATCCATTCCCTCTACCACACAACTATGTGAATATGACTGCTGACCACCAGCATCGTCTCATGCTTGAAGTTCCCCACACCGGCGATATTATATTCCAGCAGGATAACTGTCCTTGTTGCAAAGTCAGACTCGTTCTATAGCGGTTTGAGGGACATTCTAGTGAACGCAAGTATCCGTCTTCGCCAACAGATGCGCCTGTGAAAGTTTTACGAAGTACACCGATCTTAAAAACGTAAGTACTGGCGTACATGATGACAATATACACGAGGTGTAGCGCAGCATGGTACAGCGCACGAGACCACGGGAACACGTATCGGCCGCTAGCTGCGTGGCCCTAAACCACCATCCCGTAATTTGCAGGGACCGCTTGACCAGTGCTTAGACACCTGTTGCCTCATACTCCTGCGAGACTGCCAAGAATCTGTAGAATCCATACCAAGCAGCATCGTTACTGTATTACGTTTACACAGTGGACCAACTCACTACTGAACTGGTGATCATAATGTTTTGGCTCTTCAGTTTATATATTTTCTTGTTTCTCACCATTTGTCGTGTTGTCCGGTATATACGACATCTGAGGGACACCTTCTTAGACTACTACCAAAGAAAGTATGGTTAAGAGTCTGGCTATAGATCGAATGGATGTGGTGTCGAATCTCAGCTGGCTCACTTTTTTCACTTCGTCTTTCAGCTTAACATTCACCTGTCACTCATGTGGAGCTTCTTCAGAAACAAAACGTGGTTTGAATTCCACGTTACACTGTAGCCCCAATTTTATATGTTCCTAAACTGTTTATGTTCTCACAAGTTGCCTAAGTGACATCCAGTTGCCTCCAATCGTTTCGGAAGAATTGCATAGCGAAAACAACTTGCGAGTCCTAAACTTTTGGTTTCCATTTCTTTATACGAGGGTTGACTGAAAAGTACTGCCTCCACCTTCGTAACTCATCAACATTTGGCAGCATTGGTATGCGGCAGGTACTAGCTTGTTCCGTAGCCTTTTATCTACAGCTCCAGATGGAGGGAGGCCTTAGCATTGAACGGTCGTGTTGTTAGAGTATGCAACCCTGCGCAGACGGTCGGTCAATGCAATTTAAGCCACGTGCAGTCATTGAATTCTTCACAGCAGACGGTGCCACCTCAAAGGAGATTCATCAGAGAATGAAAGCGGTTTGTGATGATTGTGTTGACGTGAGTACTGTGGGTCGTTGGGCGACTGGCCCCAGAAAAAGATATTGAAGACGCAGCCCCCTGCTGGAAAAATTGTGGTTACAGTTTTCTGGGACGCAGATGGTGTTATCCGTTTCCTTGATATTGGAACAACAACAAATTCAGAGCGTTACATCACAACGCTGGAAACTCTGAAACGACGGTAACAACGGACGAAATGAAAAGGGAAATGTTTTCCTGCAGCATGACAATGCCAAACCACACATTTCAAGTGCCACCACAGCAGAACTCCAGAGACTGAATCTCACTACCGTACAGAATCCTTCATACAGTCCTGATTTAGCACCGTCTGACATTCCAATTGTGTGCAGGGACATCATTATGGTTCTGATGAACACGTTGAGAGAACAGTTAGACTGTGGTTGCAGAAACACAGTGTCGATTTCTTCCGCGACGGCTTCAAAAAACTTGTTCATCGTTGGTAGAAATGTATTCAAATGGCTGGCGATTTTACGAAAAAGTGAATATTGGTAAGTAAAGATGACATTCTAAGGATTATTTCTGGGTTTTATTTATTAAAATAATCACATCCAGACAAAATTAACGAAGGTAAGAGCACTACTTTTCATTCAAACCTCGTACATAAAGTAAAATATAGCATGGGATGCATCTTTGCATCATTTATATGAACGAAGATGTACAGCTACGTAGCATATGATTCGGCGTTGAGCTTTCTTCTTTGCATGAAAAACAAAATGGTTTAAGGCGACCGCTCATGACAAGCTGCAGATGCGGAAACGAGTCGCAGTCCCGCACAAATGCCCATTTGTAGCGCGCAGCTGATGCTAAAACGTATCCAGTTTGTCATTATACTTGCCCAGCTGTTTTAAACCTTTCACAATCGATCGTTATCTTGATTTATGGATTACGACAGCATTTTACATTCACTCAGTAACTACACGAAACATTGAAAACCACATTTTTGTTGACCGTGGAAGCCGTTCACCGAGGTAGTCTGTTAGTAATGAAGACTTTTTCACTTGCCCTAGAAGTCAGTTTTAATTACAATTAGATAAAAATAAAAGTAAGAAAATAATGACATTTGCGAAAAATTTATTAAGTATATAGATTTTAAAACGGTAAGTACTGGCATACGTGATGACAATGTATACGAGGTCTGGTGCAGCGTGATACAACCCAACCCACGAGCTCGTGTCTGAACAACGATTGCCTGGGATGGCACTTCGGTCGCTAAAGACCTTCACATATTCTGACAGTATAATGCTTTTCCGATGGTAAAATGTCTTACCTTGCTGGAGATGAATAACGGTTCATGGTCCACAACATGGCTCATGTGCGTTGACGTCACATGAGGAATATAAAGACGTGACCTCGTTTGGTCCGCAGTAACACGACGTGTTGGTGGTATAAATTTTACTTGTTTCCGTTTGCTTGCTGCGTACAGTGGGAAGGGTGTACCAACGTGAGTAGCCTGCAGTAAGAAAGATGATAATATAAGTTTACATCTAACTGACATGGAGATTTTACTCAATGTTTAATGTCCTAAAGGGATGCGAAATTCTACCTCTAAAGTCGCGTCGATCTTTACGTCTTCAGAGACGCAGTAATGCCACACCATTAAGTTGTTTTGATAGCAAGCGTACTTCCGTCGGAAGCCGGAAACGGACGTGGGAACATCGCCGACTGCGTCGGCGTAAACAACACTCGACGAAGCCCGGTTCTTGGTGAGACAGATTCACCGTAGAGGTGAATGTCTTGCAAACAGCATCCACGAAGCACGCTTCTAGTTTCGGATTACCATAAAATCTAGAGAGCCCCTGTCGATAACATCGACAGCTGATTGGGCGAAACTAACGGTCTTTCTCAGTACGAGCTGTAACGATTTACGTGAAGTTAATTAACAATGGCTTATGTGCACAAAAGGGTCGGCCGCTTCGACGGCGCCGTTGACTAAAATATGCTTCGTGTGTTAACACCATTCTATTCTGTGTCACAAATGCAGGAGGAGAAAAACGGAAAAAGTGGGCACTTCAATGTATATTGTGGTATGCGAATGGTGAGAGTTGATTTCAAAAAGCATATCGTAAACAGTTGCAAAAGTTTATTTTTTATTGCGGGTCACCCCTAAATCCGTTTTGTAAATTTTGTAAATCTTATGGGACCAAACTGCTTACGTCATTGGTTCCTAAGCTTGCACACTACTTAATCTAGCTTAAACTAACTTACGCTATGAACAACACACACATCCATGTCCGAGGGAGGACTCGAACCCTACGACGGGGAGCGCGCACGGACCGTGAAAAGACGCATCAGACCGCGCGCCTACCTCTCCCGGCAAATCTGTTTTCCACTGGCAAATGTTCACCTGCGGTCCCAGTACACGACTACTGCCTTTACCGGATAAGGGCTCAGCTCCCATCGAGAGGTCAAACCAATGCTGTTACGTATTCTCATTGATTATTCGCCCATGTATCATCATAGACTGCTGATTCACAGAAGTATGTAAGACCGCTTGTCTCGAATCCTCCTCCTTCTGGTGCAACATATGGCTCGTCTACCATTAGCCGTCTCTTTCTGATACAAGTGTCCTTCTGGACAACAGAGACGACCAAAATATGCAATCTCATACGGCTCACCAGTACGTTTAAGTAAATTTAAAGAAAACCCTGATGGAACTATTGGGTCCCAAATTCAGCTTTATTTTCAACACCTTTCACCAATTTCTCAAGATATATACGTGCTTTATTCTTCAGATTTTACAACAAACAAAACCATACAATAAGCTCAGTTAGTACAAAACCAAGGGATCCGTGAAATGGGCGTTCAGATTAAATACAAGAAGAGGTAGCCCTGCAAAATCCAAAATTTGTGAAATTAAGTTTTACAAATTCTAAAAATGAGTGATGAGCCTCACCAACAGTTAAACTGTGAAAATCTGGGAAGCGGTTCCCCAAGTTTAATTTTCAGCACCAAGTTACGTACACAATTCTAAACCTGTTAAGTTCAATTTTTCGGAAATTTCAAGATAAATGTATAATCAATCCATTTAATATTAGACAGTACCATTTCAGAGGGTGGGCATTTAATTTCAATTTTCAGAAACAAACAACTCCCTAACCCAAGTGAAATGCAATGACGTCAGAGGTTGGCAGCATTTTCAACCTTGAATATTCAGGCGCAGGGCCCTTCAACCTTGAAGTTACGAAATACTTCATATAAAATGGAGCACCACCGGATAATGCAAAACGGCTAGTATTAAACCCAGACCCTGGAGCGTGATAGCTCTAAGACACAAATAATGTTCCTTATGGCAGACAAGTACCAAGCATGATCTGAACACAGAAAGACGACGTACGTTCTAAGGGGAAAGACAATATAATTTACAGTATTGAGCATTGCTGAGTGAAATACAACACAAACAATTATGTTTTAGTGCGGCGTGCAGGTAACAAGAGTGTTATGAGTACAAGCTCTCACTCGATGCACCGCGAGCCCACACAGCGGGACTGCCAAGAGGAAATCGCACTGCCGAAATACGATCAAAGGGGCGGTCCCAGCGTTCGACCGACTCAGACCGTATCGACCACGACACGAACACAGATAAGCGGCGGCGGCGCGCCCGAGGTGCCAAATGCTACAGCACCCATTAAATGCAGTTCATCACAGGAACATGAGAGTCCCAAAATTCTAGTAAGTACAACAATTTGAACTCTGTCATTTCAATGGCAAGGCTACAATCATTAACAACTAAGGTGACTGAGATTGCTTAGAAAATTAAGTTCAGGTTACAACAGAATAAGAATGAAATAAGACAAGGAGCAGCTAAAGCCTAGGACAAATGTCATCCAAATTCTTAATCGCTACCTACAGTTTGTCATACACAGCTAGACTGCCACTCCAACCGGCGTGTTCCACGCCATTACGCATGGCCTCTATAACTCGCGAATAAGGTCACTATGTACCCTCCTGGGGGCCCAAGGTTTGGCCATTCAGTTAAAGCAACACCTTATACAAGCTATGAATGAAATAGCTTTGAGCACTATGGGACTTAACGTCTGAGGTCATCAATCCCCTAGAACTTAGAACTACTTAAACCTAACTAACCTAAGGACGTCACACACATCCATGCCCGAGGCAGGATTCGAACCTGCAACCACAGCGGTCACACGGTTCCAGACTAGACTGCCTAGAACCGCTGGGCCACCACAGCCGTACAAGCTATGTCATCAGACATGGAAAAATTTTCTTAATTAAATTCACGGCTGCTTAACATTATTTATTTATTTATTTATGCATTTATTTTACCAAATACAAGGTTTAAAATCTTATTTGCCAATCCAAATTTTTTAATGCCTTGCTCACATATGCGTGGACACACTTCATGGTAACTAAAATGTTAATACTGTTCTATGCTATATCTACAGACCATTCAGAATAACGTCATAGGAACTTAGAAGGCAGCAAACTGTTACGGCCGTTTTCGATTAGAAAACGATAACTTCACGTTGAAGCCGCATCGGCACCGCAGAAGTAGCAAAAAGATGAACTTCCGCCCCTCCTCCCCCCCCCCCCCCCCCCCACCATCACAGGGAGTTTCCGGTTACCGGTTCTTCACCTCGGACTCCTTTCAGAGAGATAGTAGCAAAAGCAGAGTCTATCATGCCCCCCAAGCGACCAATCACTTGCCGAGCAACTCCGCACTCAAGAGCTGTCCTTGGACTCAGCCCTACGCCGCTCCGCACACGCCACAGTAGGAAAATCTCGCCGCAGGTGCCATCTGCAGAATGGTCACGGAATGAGGGCAAAGCTGAAGTTTTCTGAAGGTTTTTGGTAGAGGTTGACCTGATCGAGCCTCCACAGCTCACATTCCTCGAAAGTAATCGCCGCTAGAGAACTTTCTGACATGCAGTTAAGCGACAACCGAAAAAACAAATGAGATTCCTTCACAAAACGGACTCTCTACACTACAAAAAGTTTGTGATATTCGTTTAAACAGTTGAGCCTTAACTATTCGTAAAAAAACGGTCTAAAGGCAGATTGAATCACACAGAATAACTCAAACTAAGAGGTCAAATTTTACATTCCATTCACTCACACATTATGACAAGAATTCAGCATTATCCTCTGTTAGGTGCCTTCAGCATACGACTGTGAGCCTCACACGTAGAGAGGAGAATTGGTGTTCACTCAACCTTAAACACACACATAACGTCGACGATCAGCTGCAAGTAGCTTTACGTGCAAGGGTAAAACTCCGCTACACAGAAACTGTAAACTTACCTATGGCAAAATGTCAGAAAAGCTGCAAAAATAGCTATACATTCGTTGTAAAAACTATCTGAGTTATCCAGAATGAGATTTTCACTCTGCAGCGGAGTGTGCGCTGATATGAAACTTCCTGGCAGATGAAAACTGTATGCCCGACCGAGACTCGAACTCGGGACCTTTGCCTTTCGCGGGAAAGTGCTCTACCAACTGAGCTACCGAAGCACGACTTACGCCCGGTACTCACAGCTTTACTTCTGCCAGTATCTCGTCTCCTACCTTCCAAACTTTACAGAAGCTCTTCCGCGAACCTTGCAGAACTAGCACTCCTGAAAGAAAGGATATAGCGGAGACATGGCTTAGCCAAAGCTTGTTGCAGTGATTAATAGTTTTCATGCTCTCCATCTGCCTAGCAAAATCAATCTTCACCTCAAGCCGGCTTCTCGTATCACACATCAACCCAGTAAACACACAACACGCATTGTGAAAGATCCCTGGCTCTTGACAGCTAGAAAAACCCACTACAGCCGTCCAAACACTCCACAACTGTACATCTTGGGGTCTGAAGTGGAACTAGCAAAGGTGCCATCGTCTTAACCTATGTAAGTGAGTTGTGCGTCGCTATTTCTGTTGATCCTGGATTTGTTCTGGCGTGCTTTTCATCATATCTGGTGTAGACTAGGTGCTGATGCCTGAGAGGCGCACCAGCCCACACCCAATGTCACTGCTTGAAGAAACCAATGTAACCTTTCGGATCACGCGGTCCCATGCTCTAAATCATGCAGCATGATGTGTTGGTAATTCCAAAAAACATGGCATTTTGGCATGCATTCCAGGGAAAGTGGGTGCCGGAAATAAGGAATGTTAATATGTTCCAGGGAAGTACATGTCTGTTTGTATATATAGTCTGTTGTAACTACTGTAGTAAAAATGGCTCTGAGCGCTATGGGACTTAACTTCTGAGGTCATCAGTCCCCTAGAACTTAGAGATAATTAAACCTAACTAACCTAAGGACATCACACACGTCCATGCCCGAGGCAGGATTCGAACCTGCGCAGAACTCTTGCGGTCGCGCGGTTCCAGACTGTAGCGTCTAGAACTGCTCGGCCACTCCATCGGCTAACTACTATAGTAGACTTCAGTAGTCTGAACTAGTGTATATGATATCTCTGTAAGAAGTGGAGAACCTTCATATACAAATTTTTATTTATGTCTTGTCTTATTAGTGTCCGCCTCCGCATTCAAGTGGTCAGCTGTGTGCCATGAGGAGGTCCGAGGTTCGAGTCCCGATATTACCTGAGAATTTCCCTTGGTGTTCTCAGCCTCTTGAGGCCAATTGAGGAGCTACTTGACTGAGAAGTAGTGACTTCAGGTCACGAAGACTGCCAGCGGCTGGGACAGCCGTGTGCTGATTCCAAGCCCCTCCAGACCGCATTCAATGATGCCACTGGCAGTGGATTACATCGCGGTCAGTTGATTACCACAGATGGATCTGTACCTGAGTTTGAGATTGTGTGTGCATTTTGGTTACTGGGGATACGTATGGAAACGTATTATGATAATATACAGGATGGTCCATTGATCGTGACCGGGCCAAATATCTCAAGAAATAAGCGTCAAATGGAAAAATTACAAAGAACGAAACTTGTCTAGCTTGAAGGGGGAAACCAGATAGCGCTGTGGTTGGCTAGTTAAATGCGCTGCCATAGGTCAAACGTATATCAACAGCGTTTTCTAAAAATAGGAACCCCCATTTTTATTACATATTCGTTTAGTGCGTAAAGAAATATGAATGTTTTTCTTGGACCACATTTTCCTCTTTGAGACAGATGGCGCTGTAATAGTCACAAACATATGGCTCTCATGTTTAGATGAACAGTTGGAAACAACTAGGTTTCTTGATTAAAATACAGAATGTAGGTACGTTTGAACATTTTATTTCGGTTGTTCCAATGTGATACATGTACCATTGTGAACTTATCATTTCTTAGAACGCATGTTATTACAGCGTGATTATCTGTAAATACCACATTAATACAATAAATGCTCAATTGATGTCCGTCAACCTCAGTGCATTTGGCAATACGTGTAACGACATTCCTCTCAACAACGATTAGTTCGCCTTCTTTAATGTTCGCACATGTATTGACAATGCACTGACGCATGTTGTCAGGCGTTGTCGTTGGATCGCGATAGCAAATACCCTTCAACTTTCCCCACAGAAAGAAATCCGGGGACGTCAGATTCGGTGAACGTGCAGGCCATGGTATGGTGATTCGAAGACCAATCCACCTGTCATGACATACGCTACTCAATACCACTTCAACCGCACGCCAGCTGTGTGCCGGACATCCATCATGTTGGAAGTACATCGCCATTGTGTCATGCAGTAATACATGTTGTAGTAACATCGGTAGATCATTACGTAGGAAATCAGCATACATTGCACCATCTAGATTACCATCGATAAAATTTGGCCAATTATCCTGCCTCCCATAATACCGCAGCATAAATTAACCCGCCAAGGTCGCTGATGTTCCACTTGTCGCAGCCATCGTATGTTTTTCGTTGCCCAATAGTGCATATTATGCCGGTTTACGTTACCGCTGTTGGTGAATGACGCTTCGTCGCTAAATGGAATGCGTGCAAAAAACTGTCATCGTCCCGTAGTATCTCTTGTGCCCAGTGGCAGAACTGTGCATGACGTTCAAAGTCGTCGTCATCCAATTCCTGGTGCATAGAAATATGGTACTGGTGCAATAGATGTTGATGTACCATTCTCAACACCGACCTTTTTGAGATTCCCGATTCTCGAGCACATTGTGTGCTACTGATGTGCGGATTAGCCGCGACAGCAGCTAAAACACCTACTTGGCAATATCATTCGTCGCAGGTCGTGGTTAACGTTTCACATGCGGCTGAACACTTCCTGTCTCCTTAAATAACGTAACTATCCGGGAACGGTCCGGACACTTGAATAATGTCGTCCAGGATACCGAGCATTATTCATAGCACATGCCCGTTCGACATTTTAATCACAATAGCGATACACCAACACGATATCGACATTTTCCGCAGTTGTTAAACTGCCCATTTTAACACGGATAATGTATCACGAAGCAAATATCGTCCGCACTGGCGGAATGTTCCGTCATACCATGTAGTTATACGCTTGTGACTATTACAGCGCCATCTATCGTAAAGCGAAAAAAATTTTCCAACTAAAACATTCATATTTCTTTACTACACGAATATGTAATAAACAATGGGTTTTACTATTTTAAGAGACACAGTTGATATCCGTTTGACCGATGGCAGCGCCATCTAGTGGGCCAACCATAGCGCCATCTGGTTTCCCCTTTCTAGCTAGACGAGTTTCGTTCTCTGTAGTCTTTCTGTTTGATGTTTATTTGGTGCGATATTTGGCCCAGTCACTATCAATGGAATACCCTATATATGTTTTCGTTCCTTTTGTGAGAAAGCCTTCCAGCTGAGCGGAAAAGAGAGGTTTGTAGGCGGTAAATTAAAGGAACTGCTTGATACAATTTCTATTTGCAATGTTGGCGATGGTATTAGAAATTTTATGTATTTAATTTAGTATACTAGGGAATAATGGTGTTACGTATTGCAATACATTACTTATTTTGTGAAGTTTGCACCTGACATAGGTACTCTTATATGCGTAGATGTAGTTGTTCCAATGTGAACATAAGTAACGTAACGATGAATACTGTAAATAATACTCCAGGCCGAATGTTCATCAGAGAGAAGGAAATTATCAGGAGTGCCCAGGGAATTGTACATAAACAATCTATTAGACAGGGTGCGCCAAGTAGAAAAAAAGAAAATCGTCGTGTTCAATTACAGTTTTAGTAGTGTGCTCTTTGACACAGCTACGTTGATTAAAGACCCCGGGGTAACTCTCTAAACATTCATGGTGGTGTCTGATTGTACTATATCGTGTCTCCCAACCACTTTCGCGCAACGACGCTCTGAGCGTGTTTTTTAGGGAACTAGTTTGAACCTGGGACCTGTTGCTGGTAAGGAGACGCCAGACCAAACATGACATGTAGAATTCAGTGAGACTAGCGATGATATAAACAAATACAAAATGATCTCAGTGTCAGCTCCACTGCACTCCCTGTAAAAGAATCTTAATTCTAACTAAATATAGTGGAAAGGGTTCAAGGCTTTCCTATTTTTAGTTAGCTGGTAAAATAACGTCGAAAAAGCAGTTAAGTTTACCATTGGAAATTTATTCTAATCACAAAACATCGTTTATAAATTGCACTATTGATAAAAGGAAATGTTTTAATACAGGATGGTAAAAACCAACAGCGTTCAACAAAAATGTGAACGAATATTCCCTAAATGGGTTTCCAAGTTCTACAAGCGATCGAAGGATGACCTATGCCATATCACATCTATAATCTAGGTTTAATTTAAGTTTCACAAAAGAGAAAACTATCAAAATGGTCTACAGTGAATCTCAATTATCTTTAATAACTTATCTAACTGGTCGTAAATTACAGTGGCTGATGTGGCTTCTCAATAACTATATAAAAGAAAAATCATCGCGTTTCAGAACTTTACTTCAAGTGGCAAATGTGAACACCATGAGTTTTAATTAACGATCGACACTAGTATTACGCAAAAACGGGATGTAACAGATGAGACTTCTGCAGTTCTGAGTGAAGCCTTATGCGCTCAAAAATGCGGCATCGCGTGCGTTCATTACCTTGTCGGTGTTTAAACAGCGTCAGGGCGGCAGCGGCCGGCGCAGCAGCCATCCAGCCCGCCGTCTCGGAACTAACTCTCCTCTAACTTCTCCTTACTACAATTTAGCGAAGTTAGTTTAAAAAAGCTATCTGGCTGTGTTTTCATCTGACCAATCAGGGTCTCAATGTTAACCTTACGCTCCGCCTACAAAAATTCTGTCTATCCAATGGGAAACGTTATACTTTTCGTGGTGGGGCAATGTTTTTAAAGTTTGCAACGTTACAGAGACGCTAAAAAGTCTCACGCTAAAACCTGCAGCTAGTGTGGTCCTTTTAGCGTTATCGTGAGATCTATACTGCTCTTCTGGAGGGCTCTAGCTTTTAACATGGGCTGGGGGTTGTCCTTGACATACCTGAGACGCGACAAAGAAAGTGGTATACTCGTGCGAAAACTGAGATATTTTCCAATACAGAGATATATGTAAACACGCAGATTACGGCGTTGAGGTCGGCAACGCCTATATGTGACAACAAGGATCTGGTGCCGTTCTTAGATCGGTTACTGCAGCTGCAATGGCAGTTTATCAAGATTTAAGTGAGTTTGGTGTTACAGTCGACACACGAGCGAAGAAATGGGCGTTTTCCCGCGCGACCATTTCACGAGTGTACCGTAGACATCAGGAATCCAGTAAAACATCAAATCTCCAAAATCGTAGCGACTGGAAAAAGATCCTGATAGAACGAGACCTACAACTACAGCGTGATAGAAGAGCAACTCTTCCGCAGATTGCTGCACATTTCAATGGTGGTCGATTAACAAGTGTCAGAGTGCGAACCATTAAAATTGACATAATCAATATGGGCTTTCGGCGCCGAAGGCTCAATCATGTGACCTCGATGACTGCACGACACAAAGCCTTAGGCCTAGCCCGGGCTGGTCAACACCGACATTACACTGTTGACAACTGAAGATCTGTTGTCTGTTGGGACGAGTCTCGCTTCAAATTGTATCGAGCGGATGGACGTTTACGGGTCTGGAGACAACCTCGTGAATACATGGCCAGTGCATGTCCGCAGGCTAGAGGCTTTTTAATGGTATGGGACGTGTGCAGTTGGAGAGATATGGGACGCCAGATATGTCTAGATACGACTCAGACAGATGACACGTACGTAAGCATCCTGTCTGATCACCTGCAGCCATTCATGTCCATTGTACATTCCGATGGAGTTGGACGATTCCAGCAAGAACTTATTACAGAGTGGCTCCAGGAACACTCTTCTCAGTTAAAACACTTCCGCCGGCCACCAAATTTGCCAGACATGAACATTATTGAGCATATCTGGTATGCTTTGCTACGTGCTGTTCAGAAGAGATGTACCCGCCCCCCATCCCCCCCCCGTATTCTTAGAATTTATGGACCAACCTGCAGGATTCATGGTGTCAGTTCCCTCCAGCACTACATCAGACAATATTTGGCTCGATGCCAAGTCGTGCTGCGGCATTTCTACGTACTTGCGCTACGCGCTACACGATATTAGTCAGGTGTACCAATTTCTTCAGTGTCGTATGGAAGATGAACGACCGACTTCGGTTTATTGTGAGAACTTTAGGGAAAAGGGGCTCATTTGTAAAAGTATTCGCTTACACAGTACAACACTAGTACGAACCGCTCTTGAGTACAGCCGGTGTGTTCTGAATCTGCACCAGGTCAGATTAAATGAAAATATCAAAGCAATTCAGATTCGCACTGGTACATTAGTTACCATTAGTATTGTGGATGTCATTGAGAGCTCAAATGGAACTCCTTGGAGAGAAAGCGACATGTTTTCGAGGAAAACTCTTTAGAAGTTTATAGAACAGACATTTGAAGATGACTGCAGAACGAGTCTACTGTCGCCAACGTACATTTCGCAGAAGCACCACGAAAGTAAGAGAAATTAGGGCTCGTACGGAGGCCTACAAATCCCATTTCTCCCTCACTCTGTGTGTGAGAGGAACAGAAAAGGAAAAGACTAGTATTGTACAGAATACCTTCCTGTGGTGTTTGCATATAAGTCGAGATGTAGGTACACACGGAGAAAAGAGAATCGTAGGACTTCACATCATCATTAAACCGACGGAACTCCCTCCAGATATAGTGAGCAATTATGGCTGAAGGTACAACTAAGATATCAGTCTAAGCTAGAGAAATGAAGTCATGGGAGAACGTATTGTGTATTAGAGGAACGTTTTTGCAATATCAGAGGTGAACAACGGAGTGTCGGAGACAACGTAATGCTACTTGTGTAAGATAGCGCTGGCTGTGATGGTGTGTGTCACTATTTTATTGAGGTTCTCCTTACATACACTATACAAAATAATTAAATGGTTGCTTACTGGAAACCTATTATTCCCCCCCACTAGGATGCAGAAGTTTGAAATATAGCTCAAAGGTGCCTACAACCTCCCTCTGTAAGGGTGCAAAAGCGACGTGTCCTGCGACTTCACCTGATAGCTCGGCGGCGTCTCAAATGTAAAGGTGTGAGAGAAAGACAATAACTGAGAAGTTCATGTGACATGTGGATAATTGACATAAATGATGTCACACTAGTAACAAATGGCACCCCAGCTTTTCACAACACCCCCATGGGCGTGTCACACCACACGCCTCTGTGTTGAAAGTTAGAAACGGAATGCCCAGCGATTTTCTTATCAGTGGCCGAGAAAAAGATTTCAGGGACACAGGCGAGATAAGCGACTCTGACAAAGGGCGGATTATCATTACGCAAAGCCTGTGAACGAGTACCTTGAAAACAGCAAAGCTGCTCGAAAGTTCACATGCTATTGCCGTGAGCATCTATAGAAAGAGGCATAAGGACAATGAATTTATCACTGGGCGCTTTAGCGAAGTAGGCGAGTGTCAGAAATACGTCTCGTGGTGTTATCGTGGTGTGTTTATCTTCTGCACCTTAGGTAGGACGATAGAAATGATACTTGCACGCTTAGAGCACCAGATTGACGGTGACCAACTTTAAACAGAAATTGATAAATTTTCAGACACATTTATTAAAATAATAAAAATCATAAAATTACTTAACTTCATTCTAGATGCTATTTACAACTGACAATCTGATGTTCCTTTGGTCTTGGTACGTTAATCTTGTTCTCACATATCTCTGATACTTGACAAAAGTGTCTATACATTTATCCTTACGGCTGTTTAGAGGAATATGATAATCTTATTAGGTACAGACTAAAACTTGACTATAGACTAATGGAGACTGGTACAGACTAATGCAGACTAACTAATCAGAGGTCTGTGCGTTCATGTATCACTGCGCGAGTGTCATCCGCGAGAACAAAAGGTTCTACGTTAGTGGCAATCTCATTGGCTGGGTTACATATTCACACGCGGATCGGCAGAACCAGAGTTTGGCCCGTCTCTAAGACAGCGCCATCTCGTAGTGCGGAGAGAGACGAGCGCTTCGCCTGCGCTGTTGTGCTTAGCATGGCGCGCTGTAGTGGGAAAGTTGTGTACGCGCTGACTACGCAGAACTTTGTACACAACAGTAGAGCAGATGGCAAATCTCTCGCATCTCTGCCGAAATAGCACAATGCTGCTGCACGCACAAGTGCTTCGGAAAACACCGTTCATCACACATATTTGAACATGGAGTTCCGCAGCGGACCACCCCTACGTGTTTACATGTTGACATAACGAAATCGTAAATTACGACTACAATGATCATGGGAAAATCGGAATACGAATATCGATCAGCGCAAATGTGTCAGCTCTTTGGGTGATTCACATTTTTGCTACACTAGAAGCACGCAGTGTCTAAGGGTAGTATCTTTGATTACTAATCAATCTCTTGCCCTTTGGGGTGGAAAACTGCTCCTAAAGACGTAGGGATGAACAGTGATCAACAACATGAGGATGCAGAAGGCTAAAGAAACCACTCCAATGAAGACACATACTGTGCATCCATACGAAATGTGCCTGTAATGAAACAGTGTCATGATGATAAAGATTACGGAAAAATCCCGCATTCGGATCTCCGGGAGGAAACTGCCAAGGGGGGAGGTGACAATGAGAAAAATCAACGAGAGAAGTCTGGATGTGGAACTTCAGAAGTCTGAAAGTGACAGGGAATATAGAGAATCTGAAATGGTAAATGCTAAACATCAATTAACATTTAGAGTGGGTCAGTGAAGCGAAATGGAAAGGAGACAAGGATACCTGGTCGGATAGGGTAATATCGATGGCAGCAGAATACGAAACAATGGGACTACGATTCATTTTGGATAGGAAAGTAGGGCAGAATGTGAGTTACTGTAAACAGTTTAGTGATAGGGTTATTCTTCAGCGCGACAACAAACCAACATCGACAACAATAGTTGAGATACACATGCTGGCGTTGCGGGCAGAAAATGAAGAGGGAGAGACAGTATATGAGGACAATGAATGGGTAATTCAGTACGAAAATGGGGAGGAAAATCTACTAGTAATGTTTTATTGGAATGCAGTTTTACGGGAAGGAGTAGGAGAAAAGGTTATGAGAGAGTACGGGCTTGGTACTAGGAATGAGAGAGCAGAGAGACATTTCAGCAATAAATTTCAGCTAGTAATAGCGATTTCTCTATTCAAGAATCAAAAGAGAAGGAGGCATACTTGGAAAATGCCCGGAGATACTGGAAGATTTCAGTTCGATGGGCAAAGAAGTGGTATATTGTAGTACTAAGGAATGAAGAGATAGCGTTGAAGTTCTCTGAGGCTGTAGATTCTGACGTAAGGAATTGCTCAGAAGGTAGTACAGTTGAAGAGGAATGGACATGTCTAAAAGGGGCAATCACAAAAATTGAAAAGGAAAACAGAGGTACGACAGAAGGCAATTGCGAAGAAATTACAGGCAACACAAGTTATAATTTAGTTGATAGATGAAAAAATGAAGTATAAAAATATTCAGTGTAATTCAGGAATAGGAAAATACAAGACACTTAGCAATGGAAAAACGGGAAGTGTGCAGCAGCAAAGGCTAAATGACTGCATAAAACGTGTGAAGAAATTGAAAGTGAATTGATTGTCGGAATGACTGACTCAGCATATAGGATCTTTGGTGAAATAAAAACAAAAAGTACGGTTGTAACCTCCCCTCTCTTATCGACCTTAATGACACTGAAAAATTCAACCGCGTGTACCTAATGGAAATTTGTGAAAAAGCAATCGTCACCGAAGTTAATCTGTCGGTAAAGAGGGAGGAAAGGGTTACATCTAAATGAAAGGAAAATTGCAAATGAAACTGGTGGAAATTAATTTTGAAATGGGGTAAAGTTAATAAAGAAAGTAAATGTGAGGCCGTTACGTTAACAATTGTTGTTGATGTTGATGTCTTCAGTCCTGAGACTGGTCTGATGCAGCTCTCCATGCCACTCTATCCTGTGCAATCTGCTTCATCTCCCAGTACCTACTGCAACCTACATCCTTCTGAATCTGCTTAGTGTATTCATCTCTTGGTCTCCCTCTACGATTTTTACCCTCCACGCTGCCCTCCAATGCTAAATTTGTGATCCCTTGATGCCTCAAAACATGTCCTACCAACCGATCCCTTCTTCTAGTCAAGTTGTGCCACAAACTTCTCTTCTCCCCAATCCTATTCAATACCTCCTCATTAGTTACGTGATCTACCCATCTAATCTTCAGCATTCTTCTGTAGCACCACATTTCGAAAGCTTCTATTCTCTTCTTGTCCAAACTAGTTATCGTCCATGTTTTACTTCCATACATGGCTACACTCCAAACAAATACTTTCATAAACGACTTCCTGATACATAAATCTATATTCGATGTTAACAAATTTCTCTTCTTGAGAAACGCTTTCCTTGCCATTGCCAGTCTACATTTTATATCCTCTCTACTTCGACCATCATCAGTTAATTTACTTCCTAAATAGCAAAACTCCTTTACTACTTTAAGTGTCTCATTTCCTAATCTAATTCCCTCAGCATCACCCGATTTAATTTGACTACACTCCATTATCCTCGTTTTGCTTTTGTTGATGTTCATCTTATATCCTTCTTTCAAGACATTGTCCGTTCCGTTCAACTGCTCTTCCAAGTCCTTTGCCGTCTCTGACAGAATTGCAATGTCATCGGCGAACCTCAAAGTTTTTATTTCTTCTCCATGAATTTTAATACCTACTCCATATTTTTCTTTTGTTTCCTTTTTGCTTGCTCAATATACAGATTGAATAACATCGGGGAGAGGCTACAACCCTGTCTCACTCCTTTCCCAACCACTGCTTCCCTTTCATGCCCCTCGACTCTTATGACTGCCATCTGGTTTCTGTACAAATTGTAAATAGCCTTTCGCTCCCTGTATTTTACCCCTGCCACCTTCAGAATTTGAAAGAGAGTATTCCAGTCAACATTATCAAAAGCTTTCTCTAGGTCTACAAATGCTAGAAACGTAGGTTTGCCTTTTCTTAATCTTTCTTCTAAGATAAGTCGTAAGGTCAGTATTGCCTCACGTGTTCCAACATTTCGACGGAATCCAAACTGATCCTCCCCGAGGTCCGCATCTACCAGTTTTTCCATTCGTCTGTAAAGAATTCGCGTTAGTATTTTGCAGCTGTGACTTATTAAACTGATAGTTCGGTAATTTTCACATCTGTCAGCACCTGCTTTCTTTGGGATTGGAATTATTATATTCTTCTTGAAGTCTGAGGGTATTTCACCTGTCTCATACATCTTGCTCACCAGCTGGTAGAGTTTTCTCATGACTGGCTCTCCCAAGGCCGTCAGTAGTTCTAATGGAATGTTGTCTACTCCGGGGGCCTTGTTTCGACTCAGGTCTTTCAGTGCTTTGTCAAACTCTTCACGCAGTGTCTTACCTCCCATTTCGTCTTCATCTACATCCTCTTCCATTTCCATAATATTGTCCTCAAGTACATCGCCCTTGTATATACCTTCTATATACTCCTTCCACCTTTCTGCCTTCCCTTCTTTGCTTAGAACTGGTTTGCCATCTGAGCTCTTGATATTCATACACGTGGTTCTCTTCTCTGCAAAGGTCTCTTTAATTTTCCTGTAGGCAGTATCTATCTTAACCCTAGTGAGATAAGCTTCTACATCCTTACATTTGTCCTCTAGCCATCCCTGCTATTAACTAGCGGTAATTAAATATTTGAGATTTGGGGAAAATTACGGTCGCCAGTCCTATGGACAATTGCTATAGTAACTGAAAAAGAAATGTTATTGCGCATATTATTAGCAGTAGAAGCGTCGCTGCTAAAGGTTGACACGTGTAGTGTGAAAACTGAAAGTTTGTCAGAAGTAATAAATTTCGCTACACTCTGAGTTCATTTAGAAAAGGAATTAATAAAACCGTAAAATTGAAAGTTAATTTAGTGACTGAAATAAATAGTGAGCTTTGTCTCTCAAGCACATCGTAATTCAATAAAATATGGTTAGTCTTGGGCTACCTCAACAATCATTTCAAAAGCTACTTGAATTTGCGCGATTTAGAAATAAGAGATTTAACTTTGAATTTGAATTAAATGAATCTGAACAATTAACAATAGTAAAATTTATTACGTACCAAGCTGAGCTGCAGTCACAGGTAAGCTAAAATACGGTAACAAAACTCGCACTCTTAATTTGTGCTTGTGTATTCTAAATATTGTAGCCAGCTATGAATACCTTACCTGAACTTTGAAATTAAAGTAGTGAAATGGAATGATATTACTTTAATGCTGGCGTTCGAATTTCAACGAAAATCGGGTTCATTCCGGAAAAGGAAGGGACCCTGCTTGGGAATGCAACTGGGACAATGAGCAACAAAGGTTCATACAACGTTGCTGTAATTTAGTAAGAAAAATTAACATTTTGAATAGCTGAAGTCTGCCATACAGTTCTAAAACTTTACGTGCTACCAGTCTTCCTTGTTGGTTGATTGAAAGTTTGAAGACGTCGATCGAGGAGGTGGCGACAGTCACTCATTGTCGGCCGTCGCTGTTGCAGAAGCTGGATGTTGGTGCGCCTTCTTCTAGACACGGTCACCAGGCGAAACGGTGCGCCAGCTAATGCTTCCCGTCCGCGACGCCGTGTCAGAAACTTACATAGCAAGTCGAGCGCAATTAGATACTGCCAAACCCCGAAAGCGCGGCAACTCGCGGGAGCGTCACACAACACACCTGCTCCACTCTCCTCCTCCAACCAGACTTCCTATGCCCGCGCTCCACGCCGGCAGAGTTAACACTACCAAAGATCCTAAACACTTTGGTTCCCCACACGACCTATCAATGTAAGCGTTCGATAGCATAGTTTTCCCTAGGCCAGACCCAGCGTAAAAATACAAAAGGTTAAAATGGTTCAAATGGCTCTGAGCACTATGGGACTCAACTGCTGTGGTCATTAGTTCCCTAGAACTTAGAACTACTTAAACCTAACTAACCTAAGGACATCACACACATCCATGCCCGAGGCAGGATTCGAACCTGCGACCGTAGCACTCCCACGGTTCCGGACTGCGCGCCTAGAACCGCGAGACCACCGCGGCCGGCAAATCAATTACAATATAAAAAGGCACTGAAATGTTATATCCTCAGGTAACAAAATAAGGAAAAAATTTACTGTACAATAGATGGAAATAGGAGGATATGCATTTTCGCCGTTACATTGTGACATTAAATGTGCAATGGGAATGCCACTATTACATGCAGAACAGAATGTAGATAGGTGGAAGTACTACACTGAAGGCTTCTATGAGGGAGAAGATTTCTTTGACGACCTGATTGAAGAAACTGTCGTCGATATAGAAGAGTTAGGGGATCCCGTATTAGAATTAGAATTTAAGGCAGATTCGGAGGGCTTAAGATCAATTAAGGCAGAAATGTTAGATAACATTACATCTGAATTTTTAGAATCATTGGAAGAATTGGCAACAAAACGACTATTCATGTAGATGATCAGTATTTGAGTCTGGCGACATACCTCTGACTCACAGAGAAATGTCATCCACACAATTCCGAAGACTGAAAGAGCTGACAAATGCGAATACTATCTCACATTCAGCCGAACAACTGATAAAACCATGTTACGAATCACAATAATACAGAGAAGAATAGGAAAGAAAGTTGAGGATTTGTAATTTGACGACAAGCTTGGCTTCATCAAAGGTACTAGAGAGACAATTCTGACGCTGCGGTTGATAATGGAATCAAGACTGAAGAAAATTTTAGACACTTTCACAGGATACGTCGATGTGGAAATAAGTGTGGGAGACGAAGGACAAGTGCTCGGATGACAGGAATGTAGTCTTTCGTTCCTACCGTCCAATGTATAACTCGAAGAAGCAATGGCGGAAGTAAGAGAAAGATTAATGAGCGGAATTAAAATTCAAGGTGAAAGGTCGTGGGTCATATTGTTACCGTAAGCGGAAGTGAAGGGTTACATGAATAACTGAATGGAAGGAACCGTCTTATGATTACAAAATATGGATTGTGGATAAATCGAAGATATACGAAAAAAATGAGAGGTAGTGGGAATGAGAAGAGCGAGACACTTAACATCAGCATCGGTGAGCACAAAGTAGGTAAAGTTAAGGAATTCTCCTACCTCTGCATGAAAATAACCCATGACGATGGGATCAAGGGGGATATCAAATGAGACTAGCAGTGGAAAAGAATGGCATTCCTGGCCAGGAGAAGCCGGCTAGTATAAAACATTTTCCTTAATTTGAAAAACAATATCTGAGAATGTATGTTCGGATCAGATCACTGCATGGGAGTGAAACATGGACTACGGAGAAGCCAGAAAAGAAAAGAATCTATGTATTTGAGAAGGGGTGTTACAGGAGAATGTGGAAAATGAGGTTGACTGACCACCTAAGGAATTAGAAAGTTCTCTGGAGAATGGGCGAGGAAAGGAATGTGTGGAAAGCACAAACAAGAAGGGGGGACAGTCTGGTAGAACATCTGTTAATACATGAGGGAATAACTTTCATGCTATTGGAGGGAGCGGCATAATGTAGAAACTGTAGTGGAAAACAGCGATCGGAATAAAGCCAGCAAATAACTGGGTAGGTATGTTCCAATTCTTACTGTGACATGAAGAGGTCGGAACAGGAGAGGAATTCGTGGCGGGCCGCGTCACACCAGTCAGAAGACTGATGACAACACAAACACACACACACACACACAGACACAGAAAAACCGTTCCTCATAGATGTGAACGACGGCTCGAAACGTGCAGGGCATCACTGACGCAGGCTGGTGGAGCTAATATCAAGCTATGGGAGACATTCTCCTGCCCTTGCGTGGGACCTTTGGTAGTATTCGAAGACTCGCAGACACCTGCGAACCACATGGTCCTCTTCAAGGTTGATGTCTTCCCTGGGGTGATGGCATCTTTAATCAGTATAACTGTCCTTGTCTCTGAGACGGAACCGTGCTTTAGCTCTTTTAAGAGAATTATAGTGAACTCATGTTGGTGTCTCGGCTACCAACTTCGTCTGATGTAAATCTTATGAAACCCATCTGTGTCGCTATCGGTCGCCATCACCGTGTACGCAAATTAGCGACTCGTTATTTAAGCGAATATTCATAATGTTATCGTTCATCAGTGCATGTAAGGACATGCAAAAGAGGAAAAACAAGTAAATCTTTGAAATAAACATTTTAATTTCTACATGAGATTGTAACATTCGTTAACTGCTCACCATTTTTGTTCATAGATTTCAGACCCTGCTCAATGTGATGACCAGCTGCATCCGCAACAGTTTGGAAACGCGGTATAGATAACATTTTATAATTTTTCCCAATACTTTTCGGACGGTGGACCATGGAAACTTAGGTAGTGGTGACACAGCTCGTACACTGCTCATAGCTTCCTCAAAGAGTCCAGCATACTCGGCCATGGAAAGAGAATGTTTTTCAGTAACTTGTGGCGCAATTGGCCGACGGCTTGCCTCAGCTGCAATTCCTAAATCTCCGTTTAATTCGAACTTCCGAATCATTCTCTTTAATCCCGGTGTGGAATGAGGACCTTTCCGTGTCCCTCTAATGCGTCATACTCGCGAATAGCGATACGAACAAAACCCTTCTTATCTTGTACAAACTCAGACAGATGGTCTGCGACTATGAAGCACACTGATGCTTCTGTCACCCTACCAGTACCGGCATGTGACGACAGGTCATAACACCAACACCACTAACAACTCAAATCCTTCAGCGCGCCGTCTGAAGCCACCGTCCCAAAAAAGTACAAGAGCAATAAGTAATACAATTGTGTTATTTATTGGTCCTGTTGCTTTCAGGACCCAGCGTTTTGCTGTATGCATCTTATTACTGGCACTCGCAAAGAGTGCGATAGGTACACCCTACTGAATCGGTAAAGAAATTAAATTTCTTTTATGCAGTTCGTTGCTTATTATTTCGTTACGTACAACTACATTTGCTTAGGATGCATAAAATACTACAGTTTTCCTTCCGCAATGGCTCATGTAACTAAAGTTTAACTATAACCACCCAATATTGACACACACGCGCTCGTATAAACACTCCGACCTTCTAGGATTTTAATTCAGGCGAGCGTACGAGATTCAAAGCCTGGAAACAAAGTGATTCGTTTTCTCTCTGACCGTTAACGTATGAAGTAATCTAGCTGACCATGTATCTCTACTCACTTAACATAAACGTCTTATTTAAATGCATAGCGGACCTCTTGGATGGCGGCTAAAGCTGCCTGAGGATCATCAGTTCCTCTTACTGTCCAACACTGTGATAAAGTCAGTAGACTACTTGAGCGACAGTTCTATTACACTTACCTACGGGCCGAAATCCACGTTTGAAACACTTGCACAGACGTATAGAATTAAAAGTGCCCATTTAACAAACTATTCTTTACAGAAACATTTTTATACAAAAACTGTTACAATGTCGTACTCAAAAGAAAACACAGAATATCATAGTGTCATTGAATTACGACTTAATTTTTCATCTAAAAGTAATAACAGAGTATCCAATATAGGATCACTTTAGAATGTTCGCTAATTTTACAGGTGAAATCACATCTTATCAGCAACGTCACAGCGTAACCAGGAATTGAAACTATGACGACGAGTGAAGTACGTCAAAAGACGACGCAGTTATTCGGTTAATAAGTCTACGGTAACTTTTCATCATTAATTATTACAGCCTACTACTACTTTTCATAAGTTACCAAAACCATCAGTGAAAGATTGTTCAACGCTTTAGAGTACCGGTGTCCAACCCGTGGTCTGCGGGTCACATGCGGCAAATAACAGGAATCAACGCGGCCCAAAAACTGAACGCCTATTACACGATTTGTAAAAAAATGTTTCCATAAAAAAGTAGTTATAAATTAAGTATTTTCGATTTGAAACTGCCGCCCTACGGTATAATCCTTTTGTTGGTCCACCCCACGTGGTTTCTTACCTCCCTCTCTCTCTCTCTCTCTCTCTCTCTCTCTCTCTCTCTCTCGTGATTATTTTTAGTGTTAAATTTATTGTCTGCCACTCAAAATTATTGGCCTTATCCCAATGTGACCCATCTAAAATACTCCTGCTTTTGAGAAGCGTTTGTAGTCCTGGAATTCTTCGTTATCTCATGCGAGTATTTGTATTCTGATAGTTTTTGTTTTGTTCCATTATCGTACATTAAAATCTTATTCATCAAGATGAAGGAATTTGCGGTAACTTAGGGAGGCAAATATGGCTGTTCTGCTGATCACTGGATTTTACACATGTGAGATATGCCATGACCATTATGTGCTGTTAGAACTTCATTCGATGACTTATACGAAATTGTAGTGACAGGATCTTTTTCGTATAGCCATGGATACCTATTTTTCAGGCACATTTAGTATCATTGTAAGCTAAGCACGCATAGCGTACTACTGAGTCTGCTATGTGGCACATTGACGGGCAAATGGCCCGGAGCTTACTAATGTTCGTTCAGTTAATTGTCGTAACTAGTGCATTTACTTGATGCTGAAAGGGAAAGTGCTATCATTATTTACAAAATCAGTTGCTGACTACTGTTTATCACTGGCAAATGGACACCTGTAATGTACCACTTTCTTTCTAAATTCAAACAACTTCACCAAGTAAATTTGTGTCGTATTCTAATACGCCGACAACAAAATGTTCTTCAAGTAAGGATATTAACGTGAAGTTCTTTTCATTTCTTGATTCATTTTTTATTTGTAGGAAAGTTCTCGGCACAATTGCTAAAGGCACTCAAAACAAGAAACAGTCTCTTAACTTTTACACGTCCATGTCTAAGTGGCGTGACGATTCTAGGCAAGTTCACAGTGTTGCTTGTCGATGAGTTGAATGAGGGAAGCTAAATGAGCAGAATGGCTCCACACGAAATTTGGTGTTGTGAATATATAGTGCATACACAACAGCAGGACGTACAGTAGTTTCAGGACTACGCATGAGGAGGTATAGAGTATTCGTGATGGCATTTCCATGGCTATCACCCGGTATATGGAGCATAAAGTAGAAATTACGATGTTACTCCATACGTTTTATGGCGGTGGTCGCCCGTTCTCGTCAGATGAAACTATTGGCGATATATGGCGGTCGCCCAATATTTTTCACACAAGTGTTGTCTAGGTCGTACCTCACATGCCACTGGCCAGCAGACGAGGAAGTAAATCGCAGTTGTGCGGCACTTGTAGCCTTGTGATCGTAAAAATGAACCATATATAAAATGGCTGTAACAGTTTAGTGCCAATACTTAGGAAGTATTCGTCAGAGTTATAGTTTCTGTTATCTGTCTACATTACAGTGTTTTCTGTCTTAAAGCTTACGAAACTGTTACAGCTTACTTCGCTTCTTTTTAAATCCATTCGAATGACAAGTGAGATGGATATTTAAAATTTTTTCTGATGATACTATTGTTGATCCATGAGACACATACATCCATACCAGACTTAGTGACAAGAATAATGCAGCAGGCCTACAGTTAGCTCACTTGCAACAGCATGAGTCTTAATATAGCAAAATAATAATAATAATAATAATAATAATAAATCGTGCAGCTCTGAACAGTCGTTGAACTCCTCTGCCATAAGTAAAACTCCGCGTGCAGACAGAATTGCTAGAAACCTTCGTATACTTTCATTTAGTTCTGTCCTCTTAGATAGTCTTCTCACGTATTGCTTCTAACGTGACAAAAGTACGTCGACTGACAAAAAAAGCAAAACTCTCAAAGAGGGAGGAGACAACGAAATGGAACTTTCCGGTAACGAGGATATGTTATTTCAGGATCTGAAAAACCACATTTATAAATAGCTTGGCAATGTAATGGCATTTATCAATATGATGTTGTATGACCTCTTGCATGGATACATGCAGTGTTTCGATCGAGAAGAGCAGTGAAAGATGTTCGAGGGACAAACATAGGCACAAGAAACTAACTGCTGAGAAATTTTGGGTTAGAGAAGAAATGCTTCAATTGATAGAGAAAAGAACAAAATGCCTGGAGGAGAGACGTACAGAAATCGAAAAAGAAATCAGGATTTTCACTTCATGGTATTCTTATGCGGAATGGGTTAGAGGCGGAAATGTTTCAATTGACAGATGATAGAAGAAGGTACAAAATGAATCAGGGAAATACATGAGTACACCAATAAATGAATGAAATGAACAGGAACAGCTGGGAAACTCAGGAAAGATATAGGGATTTTCACTTCATGGCGTCCGTGCGCAGAATGTGCTGAAACTAGCTGTTTATGTAGCAGAACTGATCTCATTGCTTTATTTGTTCATGACGCGCTTTTCGCCTAATGCATGCGATCTACTAACTGACCTACATTAACTAAAACAATACTAGGAAAATTTAATCCTAACTTGCAACAGTAAAAACAACAATTAAAAATATTTTTAAAACTTACCTGTATAGTGTGGGTAAGTGGGTTCTGGGTGCAACCGTTAGGGCACAAAAGAATAAACTGCAAAAAAAAAAAAAAAAGTTTTTGCACACGTCATATATTAAGAGCGTATCACGTAATAACCTAATGATTCATATAATAAATAGAAATATGGAAAAATTTATAGCGGTTGGCTTCACAATGTCTATGGTCCATGTGGATAAGAAAACATAAGGAGAAGTAAATTAATTACCTTGCAGGTCTGTCTAGCATAAACCAATGGATACATGGAAGGATCAGGCCTGTACATAGTAACATGCTAAATAAACTGGAGGCAATGCTCTTCGTTCTCCGGTCTGACACACTTAAAAAAAATAAAAATTAAATGTGTGTGAAATCTTAAGATACTTGACTGCTAAGGTCATCAGTCCCTAAGCTTACACATTGCTTAACCTAAGTTATCTAAGGACAAACACACACACTCCTGCCCGAGGAAGTACTCGAACCTCCGCCGGGACCAGCAGTACAGACCAAGACTGCAGCGCCTCAGGCTGCTCGGCTAATCCCACACGGCTCTGACACACTGTATTTTGTGTAGCGGCATATCTTTCCCACAACAAGTGTCTGATTTTAACGGTAGATGGCGTTGGTACGCTGTTAGTGAAAGTCATTTGTTTTACACCTGTTACGAGGCTTTTTTTTTTAGTAAAAGCTACATTTTGTCTACAGGTAATAGTATAGGTAGCTTTTGCCACTTTGTAGTAGCAGTTCCTTCAATAGCGTATTACAGTACATTTAGTGCAGTTATGGTACATAGTGTTAAGGCTGCTATTTTGAAGCTTTTTTTGATAACGTAACATTTTGTGTATGGGCGACGGTGTAGGAAACTTACACTATTTTATTGTAACTAGTAAGCTGCAAAATTTGCCGGTTGTTATTTGAAAGCTACTAAAGATAGCGGAAGTTTCCTGTGCTGTTTCCCATATTTTAAATGTAACCTTATTTTTAAAAGTTTCACAACAACCACGGTTAAACTACGCAACATTACTACACTACTGACCCTTAAAATTGCTACACCATGAGGATGACGTGCTACAGACGCTAAATGTAACCGACAGGGAGAAGATGCTGTGATATGCAAATGACTAGCTTTTCAGAGCAGTCACATAAGGTTGGCGCCGGTGGCAACACCTACAATGTGCTGAGATGTTTCCAACCGATTTCCCATACACCAACAGCGGTTGACCGGCGTTGCCTAGTGAATCGTTGTTGTGATGCCTCGTGTAAGGAGGAGAATTGCGTACCATCACGTTTCCGACTTTGATAAAGGTCGGATTGTAGCCTATGGCGATTCGGGTTTATTATATCGCGACATTGCTGCTTGCAGAATATGGAATCGGTGGGTTCAGGAGGGTAATACAGAAACGCCGTGCTGGATCACAACGGCCTCGTATTACTAGTAGTCGAGATGGCAGGGATCTTATCCGCATGGCTGTAACGGATTGTGCAGCCACGTCTCGATGCGTGATTCAACAGCTGGGGACGTTTGAAAGACAATCATCTGCACGAACCGGTCGACGACGTTTGCAGCAGCATGGACTATCAGCTCGGAGACCATGGCTGCGGTTACCCTTGACGCTGCATCACAGACAGGAGCGCTTGCGATGGTGTACTCTACGACGAACCTAGATGCACGTCATTTTTTTCGGATGAATCCTGGTTCTGACATTTTGAGTAGTCGGGTGTTCTGCCGGATGTTCGTGTCAAACTTGCACAATATTTCGACAGTGTGCCTCACTGTCTTCCTCTGGTGCTTCCTGGGACTTGTCCCTGTTTGGAACGCGTCCAGTATTTATGCCTAGGTGTTACGCATTCCATGTGCGGTCCGCGCTGAGTCCTCTGCTCTGTGATTGGTCCATTCCCGAGAGGGTGTGTCTGGTTGGCGCCTGGAGCTCCCTCCGCCGTCCGCGCCGCGCCAGGCGTCCCCTCCGCCGTCCGTGCCGTGGCAGGCGCTCCCTCCGCCGTCTGCGCCGCGGCAGGCGCTCCCTCCGCCGTCCGCGCCGCTGCAGGTGCTGCCTCCACCGTCTGCGCCGCGCTGGGCAACGGCTGGCGTTCCGCAGGGCTCTGTACTGGGCCCCACGTTGTATTCCATCTACACGTCGGACCTCCCTCGGTCTCCCCGCGTCGAGAGGGCCCTGTACGCTGACGACACCCTTCTCTACACACGTAGCCGCTGGCCAGCAGCTCTCCGCCGTCGGTTGCAGGATGCATGCTCTGACCTCGAGACGTGGGCGACGAGATGGCGAGTCTCCTTTAATGCCCTCAAGAGCCAGGCCGTCATTTTCACCAGACGACGCTCGCCGCAAGTCCAGCCGATCCGCCTGTTTGGTGTGGACATTGAGTGGACCGACGCCGCCACCTACCTGGGGGTCATTATGGACCGTCAACTGACGTGGCAACGGCAGGCAGCGGCTGTCCGCCTTAAAGTGCACCAACGTCTGGGGGCCTTGTACCCCCTCCTCAATGAACGTTCTGCTCTCTCCGTGAGAAACGGGCTTCTCGTCTACCGTCTCTTTATCCGCCCTGTGATGGATTACGCCAGCGCTGTCTGGGGCAACGCCGCGACTAAGCATATTCATCGCCTTCAACAGCTACAAAACAAGGCCCTCCGCCGTATCTTTCACGTTCCTGCCACGTTCCCATCTCGCTTTCTCCACGAGGCAGCTCAAGAGGAATATGTTCTGGCTCGTTTTCAACGCCAGGCCAGACTTCTTTATCGTTCTGCTGGGGACTCTGCAAATCCACTCATCCGGAGCCTCGGTGCCCCGTCTGATGACAGAGACCGCTATAAGCGGCCCAGTGCTATACTTACTCGCTAAGGTGCACAGTATAGCCCTCTTCTTGTAATTCCGATTTCTCCACCACCTGCATGCTAACATATGAATGAAAGTGATGTCCCTTCTTTCCTTATATAAATCTGCTGTTAGTAGTAAATGCCTAATTGGTAAACACTACATTTCCTAAGTTGAAGACACTCTGATGATGCGGACCGGCGGCCGCGCTGGGCTCCAGACCACCAGCTTCTGCTCTTTGGTGATGCTATCCAGTGGACGACGTCAGCCACCTATCTTGGGGTGACCATGGACAGCCAACTCATCTGGCACTTACAGGTAGCCAACGTTCGCCGGAAGGTGGATCAACGACTGGGAATGTTGTACCCGCTCATTAACGAACGGTCTTCCCTGTCCATCAACAACGGGCTCCTGATATACCAGATGTCCATCCGTCCAGTCATGGATTATGCCTGTGCTGCATTGGGGTAATGCGGCAAACCGCCATCTCCACCGCCTCCAAGCGCTCCAAAATAAAGCGCTCCGAAGAATTTTTCACGTGCACCCGCAGTTCCCATCACGGTACCTCCATGACGCGGCGTCGGAACTCGAGGTCCTCGCCAGATTTCAAGCAGCAGCACGCAAGATTTATCACCAGGTCGCCACCTCTGCTAATCCCCTATTGCGGGCGCTCGGAGCTCCTTCGGATGACAGAGATGTGTATAAAAACCCTGTTGCGCTGCTAAACAGGTAACAAGCACTTAGCCTGAAGCGCGGCTAAACAAACCAGAAACCCAGGATGCAATGACCTATCCCACACATAACGAAGACATACACAACTCATGAAGTCTATCTACTTCCTATCCATCGACGCCGTAGTAAATGCCTTCGGGTAAAAGCTACCTTGCCTCACTTGCAGTAGTTCGAAGACGTGGACAGGAGCCGCGCTGGGTGCCTCCTGCCGCAGTTAAGCAAGATCTTTGAACGGCTGCTACTTCATCGCCTCAAGCGGATTATTGATCGCCGGCAGCTGCTATCCCCGGAACAGTTTGGGTTCCGCAGCGGGCACTCCGCGACACTTCAACTCATTCGCGTGGTTGAAGAAATTACGAAGGCCTTCAACAACAGGGAATATTGTGGGGCCCTGTTCCTTGATGTCAGTAAGGCTTTCGACAGCGTCTGGCATGATGGGCTAGTCTGGAAGCTGACTCTGCAGGGATTCCCGCGATCTGTCATCAAGCTGCTCCGTTCCTACCTGCAAGGACGGACCTTCGCTGTTCGCATCGATGATGCCCTCTCCACGGTTCGACCCATCGCTGCTGGCGTGCCGCAGGGTTCGGTGTTGGTCCCCACACTCTATTCCCTGTACACGTCTGACCTCCCTCGGCCTCCACGCATAGAACTGGCCATCTACGCTGACGATACCGCTCTCTTCACGCGGAGCCGCTGGTCCCAAGCGCTGTATCGACGCCTCCAGGACGCCTGTGCCGCCCTTGAAACCTGGGCCGCCCTCTGGCGCGTTGGATTCAACGCTAGGAAGACTCAAGCTGTCATCTTCACCAGGAAACGGGTTAAGCCTCCAGACCACCAGCTTCTGCTCTTTGGTGATGCTATCCAGTGGACGACGTCAGCCACCTATCTTGGGGTTACCATGGACAGCCAACTCATCTGGCACTTACAGGTAGCCAACGTTCGCCTGAAGGTGGATCAACGACTGGGAATGTTGTACCCGCTCATTAATGAACGGTCTTCCCTGTCCATCAACAACGGGCTCCTAATATACTGGATGTTCATCCATCCAGTCATGGATTATGCCTGTGCTGCATTGGGGTAATGCGGCAAACCGCCATCTCCACCGCCTCCAAGCGCTCCAAAATAAAGCGCTCCGAAGGATTTTTCATGTGCACCCGCAGTTCCCATCACGTTACCTCGATGACGCGGCGTCGGAACTCGAGGTCCTCGCCAGATTTCAAGCAACAGCACGCACGATTTATCACCAGGTCGCCGCCTCTGCTAATCCCCTCTTGCGGGCGCTCGGAGCTCCATCGGATGACAGAGATGTGTATAAAAAACCTTTTGCGCTGTTAAACAGGTAACAAGCACTTAGCCTGAAGCGCGGCTAAACAACCCAGAAACCCAGGATGCAATGACCTATCCCACACATAACGAAGACACACTCAACTCCTGAAGCCTATCTACTTCCTACCCATCGAAGACGTAGTAAATGCCTTCGGGTAAAAGCTACCTTGCCTCACTTGCAGTAGTTCGAAGATGTGGACTGGAGCCGCGCTGGGCGCCTCCTGCCGCAGTTAAGCAAGATCTTTGAACGGGTGCTACTTCATCGCCTCAAGCGGATTATCGATCGCCGGCAGCTGCTACCCCCGGAGCAGTTTGGGTTCCGCAGCGGGCACTCCGCGACACTGCAACTCATATGTGTGGTTGAAGAAATTACAAAGGCCTTCAACAACAAGGAATATTGTGGGGCCCTCTTCCTTGATGTCAGTAAGGCTTTCAACAGCGTATGGCATGATGGGCTAGTCTGGAAGCTGACTCTGCAGGGATTCCCGCGATCTGTCATCAAGCTGCTCCATTCCTACCTGCAAGGACAGACCTTCGGTGTTCCCATCGATGATGCCCTCTCCACGGTTCGACCCATCGCCGCTGGCGTGCCGCAGGGATCGGTGTTGGGCCCCACACTCTATTCCCTGTACACGTCTGACCTCCCTCGGCCTCCACGCATCGAACTGGCCATCTACGCTGACGACACCGCTCTCTTCACGCGGAGCCGCTGGTCCCAAGCGCTGTGTCGACGCCTCCAGGACGCCTGGGCCGCCCTTGAAACCTGGGCCACCCTTTGGCGCATTGGATGGCGTGAGTTCAGGTGCTCCAGGAAGTTGTCAATATTAAGTTTACGATGGAACTGGAGAAGGATGGTCGACTTCCTTTCCTGGATGTGCTGGTTAAGAGGAAGGCAGAAGGTACCTTTGGGCATAGTGTGTATCGCGAGCCCACACATACGGATTTGTATCTACAAGCAAACAGTTGTCACCATCCAGCACAAAAGAATGGTGTGCTCAAAACTCTTATCCATCGGGCATAGACGCTCTCTGATTGTGACAGTCTGATGACAGAGATGACACACTTGCGGTCAGTATTCAACAGGAATGGATATTCTGCCAGAGACATCCAGAAGGCGTTTCACTCAGTAAGTGCAGCAAAGGAACCAGCAGAGGAAGAGGAAGAGGCCAAGAGGGTGGCATACCTCCCATATGCAGGGCCAGTATTTGACAAATTCAGCAGAATTTTGGCCAAACACAACATCAAGAGCATATTCAGCCCACCCATAAAGATCGGTGCACTATTGGGCAATACTGAGGACGACCTGGGACTACAGAGGCCTGGAATTTACAGCATACCATGCCAGTGTGGTTTGGCATACATAGGCCAGACCACCGGGACGGTTGAAATCGGGTGCAAGGAACACCAAAGGCACACCAGATTTGGACAAGCTACGAAATCAGCAGTGGCTGAACACTGCCTAGAACTTGGTCACGCCATGGACTACAACAACACCAGAATAGTAACACAGACGCCGAGATTCTGGGACAGTGTCATAAAAGAATCCATTCAGATTAAGATCAGTGAAAACCTCATCAACTGTGACACTGGATATCAACTTAGTGCTGCATGGAACCCAGCACTGGAGCTTCTAAAATCTCAACGAAAAACGACTGGGACAGCACCTAGCAGGTCGCAGACGGCAGAGGGAGCGCCCAGCGCGGCCGGTCCGCATCATCAGAGTGTCATCAACTTAGGAAAGGTAGTGTGTACCAAGGAGGCATTTACTACTAACAGCAGATTGAAATAATGAAAGAAGGGACATCATGTTCATTTATATGTCAGCATGCAGGCGGTGGAGAAATCTGAATCACAAGAAGAGAGCTATACTTTGCACCTTAGCGAGTAAGTATCGCACTGGGCTGCTTATAGCGGTCTCTGTCATCAGACGGGGCACCAAGGCGTCCAGAGTGGCGCTCGCTCGCTCGCAAATTCACAGAGCTTCATGCTCTGGTGTGTCGTAGGGTGAGCGGATCACGCCTTTCCTACTTCTACCTTGGGTTGATGGTTGTTTTCCTCTTTTTCTGGATCTTCGTCTCGGTTGCGTTGTTTCTTTTCTTTCTTCTAGCTCGTGTTGCGGCGTATATTTACGCCAGCAACAGATCTGGCCACCTTGTGGTCGGGAGCACGTGCACCTGGTTGCCCAGGTTGCGGACGAGGTCGTTCTCCGAAGTCCTCGCGGCCGCATAAAATCGATGCGCCGCTTGCCGGAATCGGTGTTTGAGCAGCGGTACTCCAACTATTCTGTGGAGTTCTCCGGTGCTGAAATCTCGTGGCAGGTGAAGCGCTATCCTAAGCGCCTTGTTTTGGACCGTCTTCAGCTTGGCGATTGACGAGTCGGCCGCGTTGCCCCACACCACAGCAGCGTAGTCTAATAATGGCCTGATCAATGTTAGGTACAGTGTAACACCACAGTGTGGGGCAGGGTCGTCGCTGGGTTCAGTAAGGGGTATAGTAAGCGCAATCTGCCAAGCGCTTTACCCCTTACTTCCTTGATGTGCGCCTTCCACGTCAGGCGCCGGTCCAGTGTGAGGCCTAGGTAGCGTCCGGTGTTCGACCACGGGATGGGGCCTCCCATGATGTTGAGTGGCTGGAGGTCGGCCGGAATTTTCTTCCTGGTGAAGATCACCGCCTGACTTTTGGCTGTGTTGAACTTGAGGCGCCATTTGGTGGCCCAAGCTCCAAGCACATCGCAAGCCGATTGCAGGCGGTGACGCATCATCCTGGCGTTGATGCTCTTGCTATAGAGCGCGATGTCGTCTGCGTATAGCGCGACAAACACGCCCTGCCTCTTCGGGACGTCGGCGGGTTAGAGTGAGTAGAGCAAGGGGCCGATGACGGACCCTTGCGGTACTCCAGCTGCAATGGGACGCGCTGTCGATGTCCTGTCGTCGGTGCGCACGTGGAAGGTGCGCCCAGTCAAATAGGATTTGATCAGCCGGGCGTGCGACACCGGTAGGCCCTGTGTAAGCAGTTTATACACAAGGCCGTCGTGCCACACGCTGTCAAAGGCTCTGGAAACGTCCAGGAGTACCGCCCCTAGGTACTCGCGACGCTCCAGTGCCCCCATCGCCTGCTCGACCAGTCGAAGCAGCTGCTGCTGAGTGGAGTGGCCCCTCCTGAACCCGAATTGTTCGTTAGGGAGCAGGCCTTCCTCCCCGACGTGCCGCCACAGCCTCTTGACGTAGAGCCGTTCAAAGACCTTCGAGACTGCGGGCAACAGGCTGATAGGTCTGTGGTTTTGCGGCAGCCGCAGGTCTTTTCCGGCCTTGGGGACCGCTACAACTTCCGCATGTTTCCATGCAGTTGGGAAGCTGCCAGTCCCGAGCACGGAGTTGCAAATCCTCGTGAGTTGCCGCACAGCGGCTGGCGGCAGCATCTTCAGAAGCTCGCTGCTGATGTTGTCGCACCCTCTCGCCTTTCTTGTCTGTAGGTGTGCGAGTTGTTGCGCGACCTCGTCCTCCGTCACCTCCGCGATGGTGTCGCCCTCGTCTCTGTGCGCCAAGTACACAGGAAGGCACCGCTCTACCAGGCAGACGTGCTCTTCGTGCACGACGTCCTCCACTGGCGTGAAATTGGCGGCGAAGGCGTTGGCTAGCGCGCCAGCTTTGGCGTCAGGCTCTGTGATGGCGATGCCTCCGACTTGGAGCGGTGGGACTCGTTGGCGTTGTTGCAGGAAACTCTTGGTCACCCTCCAGGCCGTTCCGTCCTCTATCCTGAGAGTGGCATTTCTGCCGGCCCAGTCGCGATTGCGGTGGTTTTCAATCGCGTATTTGATCTCGCGACGCATTCGGTTGATGGTGGCCTTCGTTGCCGGCTGTCGCGTGATCTGCCACTCTCGGAACAGACGGTTCTTCTCCCGGGTGGCCTGGAGGATGTCTGGTGGGAGCTGCTTGGAGTGTTCCCGTGGACGTCTGCGTTCGCGTGGCGTGGCCGCTTCGTGCGTCAGACGCGTGAATGCTGCAAGGGCGGCATCGGCGCCCTCGGTTTATGGGTCAGGCATGGCGGCGACTGTCTCTTCTAGGTGGTCCCGGAAGTTGTCCCAGTCGACGTTACGGTGCTGCTTGCGGCCCTCTGGTGGTGCCACCCCGTCGGTGGCGAGATCGAATACCACAGGAAGGTGGTCAGACGATAGTGCCACCCGCGTGGTCGCGACAGCGTCGTGTGCGGCACCCTTGATAATAGCGACGTCCAAGACGTCGGCGCGGCGGCGTTGGGGATAGTGTGTGGGGTCAAAAGGCCCCACTACTATCGCGTCGTGTTGCTGGGCCGCTCGCAGTAGCCTCCTCCCGCTAGTGGTCGTCATCCGGGAGTTCCACTCCGGGTGTTTGGTTTTGAAGTCGCCGCCGATGAACAGGTTGCCACGCATCGACAACAGCGAGTGGAAATCTCGCGGTTGCAGCGGCCGTCCTGGTGGTCGATGCGCGGCAACAAACTTCATATGACCCGCCGAGGTGTTGACCACAACACCAGTCGCCTCCACTGTGGTCAGTTCAGGCAGTTGGAACGGGTGGTGCCGCAGCGATGTTTTCACATACACCGCCGTTCCGCCGCCCGCCGTCTCTCGGTCGGTGAGGTAGCACCGGAAGTTCGGCGCCCGCACTTGCACGCCTGGTTTCAGCCAGGTTTCGGTGACGAGGCAGACGTCCACGGCCTCGTCACGTAAAAACTGCCGAAACTCGCCTGCCTGGTCACGGATGCTGTTTGCGTTCCAGACGCAAACGGTGAGCCCCAGTATTGGCGTATTAGCCATGATGTGGGGCGGGGGGTGCACGTGTGGTGGCGGCCTGGCTGGCCGTAGTCAGGGCAGATACAATCATCTGCGGAAGCAGCAGTATGAGCTGCTTGAATTCACGCAGCATTTCACGCAGCTCTGCAGCTTCGCTGGGCGCAGCTGGCGTCTCTATCGTCTGCGTCAGTGGAGGCAGGACTTGCTCGGCGGGCGTCGAATCGGTGGGGGCGTTGTTTGGCCGCCCTCCGCGTCTGCCACGCCGGTTTTCTGCCCTGGCTGGCGTGGACTCTGCGGCTGGCGGTGCACCGGTCAGCGCTGGCTGCTCTCTTCGCCGTCCGCGCCCCTGGACCTCGGATGCTGCACCCGCAGGCGCTGGCTGCTCTCTCCGCCGTCCGCTCCCATGGACGTCCGCGGGGTGGGCGGGTGGTCTCTGGGCCGGTCTCGTCATCGGTGCCGCAGATGCAGCGGCAGCCGCCGCGAAACTTTTGCCCGCTTGCTCAGGCCTGGAAGGCGCAGGTCGCCCCCTGGCCGCTGCTCTCTTGAAGGCCTTGCAGCCTCTGTAGTTGGCGACATGCGCCTCCTTGCAGTTGCAGCATGTCGGGGCGTCCTTCCTGGGGAGCGGACACTCCCTGCTGGCGTGGTTTCCTGCGCATTTCACGCAGCGCGTCGTCATCTGACAATATTTAGCAATATGGTCGATGCCTTGGCAGTTGAAGCACTGTGGAGGGCCTCTTCTGCGCCGCAACTTCTCCACAGTGACTTCAGCACTGCCCACCCTCTTCTCCTGGAGCCCAGCGCGGCGCAGACGGTGGAGGCAGCACCTGCAGCGGCGCGGACGGCGGAGGGAGCGCCTGCCGCGGCGCGGACGGTGCAGGGGACGCCTGGCGCGGCGCGGACGGCGGAGGGAGCTCCAGGCGCCAACCAGACACACCCTCTCGGGAATGGACCAATCACAGAGCAGAGGACTCGGCGCGGACCGCAAATGGAACGCCTAACACCTAGGCATAAATACTGGGCGCGTTCCAAACAGGGACAAGTCCCAGGAAGCACCTGAGGAAGACAGTGAGGCACACTGTCGAAATATTGTGCAAGTTTGACACGAACATCCGGCAGAACACCCGACTACTCCAGAATATCAGCATTTCGCCGGGAAAGCATGAAATCATACAATCCTGCTTCTGTTTACAGCATCGTGATGGTAGCATCCGTGTTTGGCGACATCGTGGTGAACGCACGTTAGAAGCTTGTATTGGTCATCGTCATACAGGCGAATCGCCCGGCGTAATCGTATGGGGTGCCATTGGTTACACGTAATGGTCACCTGTTATTAGCATTGACGGCACTTTGAACAGTGGATGTTGCATTTCAGATGTGTTACGACCCGTGGCTCTACCCCGTCATTCGATCCATGCGAAACCCTAGATTTCAATAAGATAATGCATTACCGCATGTTGCAGGTCCTGTACGGGCTTTTCTGGATACAGAAAATGTTCGAGTGATGCCCTGGCCAGCACATTCTCCAGATCTCTCACCAACTGAAAACGTCTAGTCAATGGTGGCCTAGCAACTGGCTCGTCACAATACGCCAGTCACTACTCTTGATGAACTGCGGTATCGTGTTGAAGCTGCATGGGCAGATGTACCTGTACATGCTATCCATGCTCTCTTTGACTCAATGCCCAGGCGTATCAAGGCCGTTATTTGGACGACAGGTGGTTGTTCTGGGTACTGATTCCTCTGGATCTTGGCACCCAAATTGCGTGAAAATATAATCACATGTCATTTCTAGTACAATATATTTGTTCAGTGAATACCCGTTTGTCATCTGTATTTCTTCTTCGTGTAGCAGTTTTAATGGTCAGTAGTGTAACAGTGTACAACCGCCATTTTCCATGAGAAACGGACATTTGCTGGAGTCACGATGTAACGCGGTACTCAATATAGTATATCAGATTTGGGAATGAAGAACATGTATTTACCATATGACGGCCTATGTGGAGGCTTCAGCGTGCCTTGTATCCACTACTCTATGCTACACGGATCCTTTTTTCGTATCCATACGGACCATAGCCAACATAAGGGTTACCGCTATAGCTTTTTCTACATTTTTATCCACAGGTTATCAGATGTTACTCTCTTATCATATAAGGTGAGTACAAACATACTTCGATTTATTTTAAAATATATAACGAGGCTAGTCAACTATTACCGAGGCACCAAAAGCCTACTTTACCAGCACTACACAGGTAAGTTTCAAAAATATTTAAATGCGTAATCTTTCCGTTTAATGTAAAGGTCAAGCCTTTCTAATATAGATGAATTAATGTAGGTCATATGAAGTTACCTTGTACTAGGCGAAACACGTGTCACGAATAACGAAATAAAATACATTGTGCCCTTAGAACTATTATTTTGTCCACATAAGAAGAAATGGTCGTGCGAAGACTGATTCAGCTAGTAGAAAATTCAAAACAACCTTCACTGAAACTAAAAGCAAGTGCACTAACATTAAGAGTGCAACACGTAGTTGGGAGAGAGTATGGGTGTAAAGAGTACACTGAAGGCCTCTACAAAGGGGAAGACTTTATCGATGAAATGGCAGAAGAAGAAACTTGAGTCGATGGGGATGACACAGTATAAAAGAAGAGACATAATTTCAAATGTTCTGAAAGACTAGAGGTCAAATAAGCAGGAATGTGTAGACAACAGTGCCTTGGAATTTCTTAAACTATCAGGTGAATTGGCAACCAAACGAGCATTCGGATTTCAGTGTGGAATCTGTCAGACTGGCGAAGTACTATCAGACGTTCGGAGAATATCATCCACACAGTTACGACGATAGCAGGGAAGATAACTACGAGATCCATCGCACAATTGTCTTAACGTCTCATACTGTCATCGGCTTATACGAATAGTATGTTCCTCATTTCCAAATCAAGCATCTGTTAGATAACAACCATTTTGGCATAGGGGATGTTACAGACACCAGAAAGTTCGTTCTAAGGTGGTGCTACATAATGAAAGCAGAACTGAAGAAAAATCAAGGCAAGCTCATAGGAGCTCTCGGCTAGGAAAAAGCGTTCGAATTCAAAAGCGTGTAAGATATGGTTGCAGTTTTCCACCACAACTGCTCAATAATCTAGAAATATTTGGGAATATCTGTCTGGAGCACAGAACTGTATGACAGTGAGACATTGGCTGTGGGAAAACCAGATCAGAAGAAAATCGAAGCATTTGAGATGTGGCGCTACTAAATTTGAATATTGTGTGGGCTGATAAGGTAAGGAATGAGGAGGTTCCTCACATCATCGGCGAGGAAAGTAATTTATGGATAACCCTGACAAGAAGAAAGAGCACGAAGACAGAAAGTCTGTTACGACCTCGTAAAACAGTTTCCGTGGTATTTGAGGGGGCAATGCAGGGAGCAAACTTCAGAGGAAGACAGAGACAGGAATACATCCAGCAAATTATTCTGGATGTACGTGCTAATGGTATTCTCAGATGAAACGGAAGACTGAGCCTACTTTTAATTTATGTCACGTGCTGATGATACTTTCTCCCACGACTGTACGTCATCTCCTTGTCCTCCACAGACAACACTCAGCGTTTGACGTTGCCAGTTCCGGCAAAAAACTAAACAAAACGAACGCACTCTGCGGGCCGTTGTACTTGTCACATGACATTGCAAATGGAATTGTTTACGTAAGCGCCGATTATGTGCACATTAACACTGGCATCTGACTATGATCTCTGCGTGCTTCAGGTTTGTTTTGTCAGGCAGTGTATTTAGTCTACAGATGCGTGCAATTTGAATTTTGTGTAAAGCTGATGTCGGAGCATTCTGCAGTAGCTTCTTCAGTCTAAGTACGACTAGTAATGTTAATTACGGTTGGTAACAAAGGTGAATTTAAGATGAACTTAACAGATCACAACCTCATTACTAGAAGTTGGAATACTTGCCATACGGACCATGCACTCTTTTATTGGGATCATAATGGTGTATTATGTTAATGTGCAAAGGTGTGTCTCAAGATTCCTGTGGACATAATACACAAATACCTGAAAACAAAGGGGAAGATTTCGTCATTAGCTACACTTCTCACAATTTATTAGAAAAACAACTCGGAAGCACTAACGCCAGATAACTGTAACATTTGTGGTAGATCAATCCTTACCGATATATAGAAATCCGTTTGTTGTTTGTACATAAAAGCCTTTTTACACTATAACATGGAAACAGCAGTTGACTGGTGAAACTGGAGAGGCTGCGGCCTTCCTCAAAGTGGCTATCGTTCCGTTAATATACATGCATTAGCTGAGTACCTGGAATTACCTGGGTAAGGATTTATTCCATTTTGTGAGCCCAGCTCTATCTCCTTCTCTCTATTAAACTTCTTCGCCCTACTCTCCGTCCCTCTCCGTCTCTCCCTCTCTCCCCAGTCTCTTTCTCCTCCTGCCTCTCACTCCGTCTATCTGCTAATCCCCCTTTATTACCCCAACTTTTCCTGCCCACTCTCTAAGTCCACCTGCTCCTCCCCTCTGTCCCTCTTCGCATTTCCCCTCTACAGAACTCCTCGTCCCCACTCCTCTTGATCCATCTCGCCCACTTTCATTCCTCTATCCATCCAATATCATTCCTATTATCTTCCCAACTCTCCCCCCAACCCCCAAAATTCAGTATCCATGTCCTCATACATCTCCCTGACTATTTCTCCCTCCTATCACTCCACGCAATAGGACATTGCTGGTTCTTACCTTCACATTGTTTCTTCCACATAGTAAGTAATGTGGGTGCCAGATTTGGGTTAAATCGACCTATGAGTAGTTTTTACCTACGCCTTTTCTCACATATGTACTTGCCAAGTAGCAGATAATCTTATATACACTCCTGGAAATGGAAAAAAGAACACATTGACACCGGTGTGTCAGACCCACCATACTTGCTCCGGACACTGCGAGAGGGCTGTACAAGCAATGATCACACGCACGGCACAGCGGACACACCAGGAACCGCGGTGTTGGCCGTCGAATGGCGCTAGCTGCGCAGCATTTGTGCACCGCCGCCGTCAGTGTCAGCCAGTTTGCCGTGGCATACGGAGCTCCATCGCAGTTTCTAACACTGGTAGCATGCCGCGACAGCGTGGACGTGAACCGTATGTGCAGTTGACGGACTTTGAGCGAGGGCGTATAGTGGGCATGCGGGAGGCCGGGTGGACGTACCGCCGAATTGCTCAACACGTGGGGCGTGAGATCTCCACAGTACATAGATGTTGTCGCCAGTGGTCGGCGGAAGGTGCATGTGCCCGTCGACCTGGGACCGGACCGCAGCGACGCAAGGATGCACGCAAAGACCGTAGGATCCTGCGCAGTGACGTAGGGGACTGCACCGCCACTTCCCAGCAAATTAGGGACACTGTTGCTGCTGGGGTATCGGCGAGGACCATTCGCAACCGTCTCCATGAAGCTGGGCTACGGTCCCGCACACCGTTAGGCCGTCTTCCGCTCACGCCCCAACATCGTGCAGCCCGCATCCAGTGGTGTCGCGACAGGCGTGAATGGAGGGACGAATGGAGACGTGTCGTCTTCAGCGATGAGAGTCGCTTCTGCCTTGGTGCCAATGATGGTCGTATGCGTGTTTGGCGCCGTAAAGGTGAGCGCCACAATCAGGACTGCACACAACCGAGGCACACAGGGCCAACACCCGGCATCATGGTGTGGGGAGCGATCTCCTACATTGGCCGTACACCTCTGGTGATCGTCGAGAGGACACTGAATAGTGCACGGTACATCCAGATCGTCATCGAACCCATCGTTCTACCATTCCTAGACCGGCAAGGGAACTTGCTGTTCCAACAGGACAATGCACGTCCTCATGTATCCCGTGCCATCCAACGTGCTGTAGAAGGTGTAAGTCAACTACCCTGGCCAGCAAGATCTCCGGATCTGTCCCCCATTGGGCATGTTTGGGACTGGATGAAGCGTCGTCTCACGCGGTCTGCACGTCCAGCACGAACGCTGGTCCAATTGAGGCGCCAGGTGGAAATGGCATGGCAAGCCGTTCCACAGGACTACAGCCAGCATCTCTACGATCGTCTCCATGGGAGAATAGCAGCCTGCATTGCTGCGAAAGGTGGATATACACTGTACTAATGCCGCCATTGTGCATGCTCTGTTGCCTGTGTCTATGTGCCTGTGGTTCTGCCAGTGTGATCATGTGATGTATCTGACCCCAGGAATGTGTCAATATAGTTTCCCCTTCCTAGGACTTTGAAATCACGGTGTTCTTATTTCAATATCCAGGAGTGTATTTCATCTGTACAAACACACATAAAAAAAAGTTTAGCATCACTTCGGTTCCGAGAGTTTCGTAACCTGTACAGATAACTGGAATAGAGATCAACATAAAGATTATTCCCGCCCTCTTTTTGCTCATGAAAACCACATGTTGGTCGTTCTGGTTGCTGTACACACATTACCTCTAATATAAAATAGCACGTCCTCCTGCATTGGTGCATGCCTGTATTCGTCGTGGCATACTGTCCACAGGTTCATGGAGACACTGTTGGTCCAGATTGTTCCACTCCTCAACGGCGATTCGGCGTAGATCCCTCTGAATGGTTGGTGCGTCACGTCGTTTATAAACAGCTCATTTCAATCTATAACAGGCATTTTAGATATGGTTCATGTCTAGATAAAATGCTGGCCAGTCTAGTCGAGCGATGTCGTTACCCTGAAGGAAGCCATTCACAAGATGTACACGATGAGTGCACGAATTGTCGTCCAGGAAGAGGAATGTCTCGCCAAAACGCTGCCGTTTGTATCGGTCGTAGGATGGCATTCACGTATCGTACAGCCGTTATGGCGCTTTCCCTGTCCACCGGCGTCGTATGTCGGCCCCACATAACACCATCCCAAAACACCAGGGAACCTCGATCTTGTTACACTCGCTGTACAGTGTGTCTAAGGCATTCAACCCGACCAGGTTGCCTTCAGGCACGTCTCCAACAATTGTCTGGTTGAAGGCAATACGACACTCGTCGAGAATGTGATGCCAATCCTGTGTTGGGTCCATCTGTACCGAACTGCATAATGTAGTGGTGCTTGGTGTTGTGGACGTCGGGAGTGAAGCTGCGCATCATGCACCCTATTGCGCAGGTTTGAGTCGAAACACGACTTCTTGTGGCTGTACGAAAAGCATTGTTCAACGTGGTGACGTTGATGCCAGAGTTCCTCCGAGCCATAATCTGTAGGTAGCGGTCATCCACTGCTGCAGTAGTAACCCTTGGGTAGCCTCAGCGAGGCATGTCATCGACAGTTTCTGCCTCTTTGTATTTCCTCCATGTCCGAGAAACATCGCTTTGGTTCACTCCGCGACGCCTGGACACTTCCCTTTTTGAGAAACCTTCCTGGCACAAAGTAACAATGCACACGCGATCGAACCGTGGTATTGACAGTCTAGGCATGGTTGAAATACAGACAACACGAGCCGTGTACGTCCTTCGAGGTGGAATGACTGGAACTGATCGGCTGTTGGACCCCCTCCTTCTAGCAGGCGCTGCTCAAGCATGGTTATGTACATCTTTGAGCAGGTTTAGTGACATCTCTGAACAGTTAAAGGGACTGTGTCTGTGTTACAATATCCTCCGTCAGCGTCTATCCTCAGGAGTTTTGGGAACCGTGGTGATGCAAAACTCTTTTCGATGAGTGTATATCACCTGTATCTCTAGCGAATTTCTAGCAGCCGTTTCACGTTCACGCAGATCTATGTTTACGACATAATATATCCTGAACTATGTGTAGCACAATCATATAATTTTTCATGTACATTCAGTAATATATGTGAATACTGTCTGCAAAGTGTGTTGCGAATACAGTCAGTCGTAAAGGCCTAAAATCCGTTTCTATCCGTCCAAAAGTCATGGAGTACGGATTCCAGCCACGCGAATGCTTACATTTTGAGTAAAAATCATCAGCAATGTCGTATGAAGACTATCGATGTTAGGAGCCACCCTCGTTTTGCTCGTCAGCTTTCTCAAGGAAGGGGGAGGAGCAGACAGAGGTTCAGGGTAGCCTCTTATCCTTGGGATGGGAAACTCCCCAAAATGGTGGAGGAATCACCAATGATCAGCGGCCAGAAGTTTCAGAAGACAATGGTAACCACTGAATTACAAGTACATAATGTGTATCCACTATGACATGTCAGTATGTTTTCTCCATTATCAAAATATTCCAGACTAGTTCCTCATTCCGATTTCCAGGAGTGGAAAGCCAGTCGGGACGGCAGCGTGAAAAAATGATTAAATAACCAACGAAAGTGTAACATTCCATTGATCGGGGCGTGGAATGTTAGAAACCAGAACATGGTAGGGAAGCTAGAAAATTGGAAAAGGGTAATGATGCGGCCCATTCTAGATAGTAGTGGGAATCAGTGGAATGAAGTGGATATTGTAAACAGGCTGTTATTCAAATAAGTTGAGAGTAATTATAGGAACTCTCCCATCTTTGGTCTCCATTTTGTCCCGCAAGCCTTTCTTCAGGAAAATGCCTCATTTCTACACGTTACGGAATAGATATTAAGCTTAAGTTCCAAACAATCAAATGTTTCCTTTTTCAGTACTTTAAATTTGTAATAATTGAATATTTGCTCCCTCCTTCCGTTTACAGTTGATAGCGAAAACTTTGCCTCCAGTAGCATCTAGATAGTAAAGGCACACATCCTGTTTCGACTACTCAAACATTCAAATTGCTGTACTAAAAACGTCACTGCAAGGAAAATTAGTAAGCGGCCAAAATTTTTGCTCCAGTGTTAAATGCTTTTACACCGACGAACAAACTGTTTGTTCGTACTGGTCCAATGGCATGCTAGTTCTCCTTTGGAACGCAGTATAGCAGCGAATATGTATAGCAACGATTCGACAAGTCGATAGACTGACGGAGATATGTGACACCAGAGTTCTTCGCACACATCAAGAAATCCGAGAAAATTACAGATCGATATTTTGTGCACATCAGTGTCACACAGGTGCTTAGATATATATCTGTATGGGCGAATTGGGATATTGCATTATCTTGGGTACAACCATAATGCTCTTCAAGTTATTGTAGCACAGTTCTGGCCTTGTGACATGGACAGTTTTCTGCCAAAAACCGCATCGCCGTCGGGGAAGACATCAGACATTAAGAGACAAATGACATGAAAGCATGTTATAGCGGTCCAGAGCTGTCACTGTGTCTTCTTTTACTACCACAGGTTTTTTTGACGCCTTGGTGAATGTTCCGCGTAGTATAATACTAGGAGCACCTGCCTGTGTCCTTTGCGCGGGATGTATTTCCTTCAGCCGTTCACCTGACAGGCACAGTATCAGCACGCGAACATCAACCTGATATTAGAAGATACATGATTCATCCGACCAGGCAACACGTTTCCACTGATATGAAATGCAACCTCGATGATTTCATTCTCAGTACTGGGGATAAATGACGATTTCGTTCGGTCTATATGATAACACATGTTACAGTCCGGTGTAAAGCCTAGTGTTCCGCCGGCCGGAGGGGCCATGCGGTTCTAGGCGCTAGTGTCTGGAACCGCGCGACCGCTACGGTGGCAGGTCCGAATCCTGCCTCGAGCATGGGTGTGTGTGCTGTCCTTAGGTTAGTTAGGTTTAAGTAGTTCTAAGGGACTGATAACCTCAGAAGTTAAGTCCCATAGTGCTGAGAGCCATTTGAACCATTTTTTTAACCCAGTGTTCCGTAATATGTGCTGAACGATGTACTCCGAAACTGTTGTAGCTGCGTCAACACTGTCCTCTGTTTAAATATTTGCTAAAATCATCGTCTGTCCTACTCTACAGAGCTGGCAAGCTTCCGCCTTCCACGCATGCTATGATGAGGCATGGACGTCCTACATTGTATCGCCCAGTTTGGACTTCATCGTCCTTCAGTCATCTTTCATACATGCTCACGACAGCAGCACACAAACAAGTGATCGGCTTTGCGTTTCCTAGATGCTCATTTCCAGGCGGCGGGCCACAACAATCTGTCATCAGTCAAAATTTCTAAGTTCTCTGTTTATTTCAAAATGTTTCAAATGGCTCTTAGCACTATGGGACATAACTTCTACTGTCATCAGTCCCCTAGAACTTAGAACTACGTAAACCTAAGTAACCTAAGGACATCACACACATACAAGCCCGCGGCAAGATTCGAACCTGCGACCGTAGCGGTCTCGCGGTTCCAGACTGAAGCGCCTAGAACCGCTGGGCTACCCCGACGGGCTCTGTTTATGTCTATATTGTCTCTAGAATAATTCCCCACTTGTCACTTCACCGCTCAAATAGTTCCTATTCCGTTTCACATACCACCAACGACACCTGTTGGATTTCAATATAGCTATAAACTATTGCCTCAAAATTCTGGCTGATCAGCTCTTGTTGGCTGCAATTAGATTGGAACCTCTATGATCCACTTTTGCACAGCGATCTTTGAATACTGACAATGGAGAAAAGAACGGCAATCGATCTCGAATCTATCGTTTAGTTGTCGCAGATCTAGATTTCCACAATTCCATTTTCCTAAAAGTTATAAAATAAGAAAAATGGAAGCTAATTAACAAAGACTTGTAAGGGCAAACATAACTAGCACACAGTTACATACCATACAACGACAGATTATAATGCTGTCACGCAGTCAACAATATTGGTCGATGTAGAACATATCGTGGGGGAAAATACCCACTTCTGGGAATGTTCTGAGGAACAAGTTGCAAAAAGAAGGAGGTAGCTAGACCCAATTAAATAAATGTCCTTATGCAAGTCAATACTTATTTGGCAGACTAACATAATAGTATCCGTGTCCCGTTTCGTTATTTACTTCGTTGCTATTTTCGCCGTCTTAAGGACTATCATGTCTCACAATGAAATGGCTCAAAAATGGCTCTGAGCACTATGGGACTCAACTGCTGTGGTCATTAGTCCCCTAGAACTTAGAACTACTTAAACCTAACTAACCTAATGACATCACAGACATCCATGCCCGGGGCAGGATGCGAACCTGCGACCGTAGCCGTCGCACGGTTCCGGACTGCGCGCCTAGAACCGCGAGACCACCGCGGCCGGCACTATGAAATGCATTTAACTCTGTCGACCTACAGCTCACATCATGATCTCTGATACTACTTATTGTACGAAGGGTGTTCGATAAACAATACACACATATTTTTCTTCGGCCAGTTGCGGTAGCAAAAATGCGGAACTTGTTGTTGTGTATGGTGGTATATTCCAGCTTCAGCCCCTGTAATTTCATGAAGTTCACATAATTGGCAGTGTTGTACGTATACTTCAAAGTGGTCGTTGTAGTGGAGGTGCGTTCCATGTAGAGAGATGTCATGGAGTGTCTTTTGGAGGAAAACCAGAGCATCGCTGTTATGTACAGGCGCGTGCAGAATCTCTACTGATACTTGGCAATGAACAGATCCGCGGTGAGTCGTTGGACGAGGCGTTTTTCATCATCGCAACAAAGTTGCCGAAAAATGTCCTATGTCCCGCGTATCTGCCTGCGGTACTAAGCTGTGAGTCCTGCAGTGTTGGAACGTGCAGACACTCTCATTCGAGGTCGTCGACACATCACAAATAATTCGCGACACATCTGGCCTCACACAAATCTGCATACCAGAGAGGAGTTCACAAAACTACTTTCGATTTTTCTTGCTCATCCACCCTACAGCCTGGAACTCACACCTTCGACCTCGATTTGCTTGGCCCAATGAAGGACGCACTCCGCAGGGGGCAGTACGTGGTGGATGACTGATGGAGGGGTTATTGATGCAGCAGGACGTTGGCTCCGACGTCGACCAGTATCATGGTACCACAGCGGAATATAGACCCTCCCAGTATGGCGGCAGAAGGACGTCGCATTACAAACGGTTTATGTTGAAACAACGAATTTCTAGCCAAAAGAGTGGTGAATGTTACGGTGTTTCGGAACCCTGGACAATACCAACCTGCTCTCGGAAAAAAATGTGTTGCCTTAATTATTGGACGCCCCTCGCATTACCAGAATTCCTGTTATCGCTACAATATGGAGCACATCGGAAGTATGTACCGTGTCCGTGAATTGTTCCGCTTTTCATGACAGTACATAATAACTTTAATGGATACTTTTAACTTATTCCTTCATATTTTTATTTATCTCTGAGAATACAATGTAAAAACTTACGTTGCACGCGAAAATCTTATTTCTTATCGGGTTTCGTCACTTACATCAGCCGAGCGAATGTGCATGTTTGAATGTAACCACAGAATCACTTATTCCTTCTTTCTTTGAATATATTTTATTTCCCATAACTCTTCTACGCTCCTTTACTTTACTTTTTTGTCCATTTTTTATGCGTCGCTGGCTACCTTCATTCCTTCCGACAGATTATACTGATTTATTCTACATGTTTTTACTGTAAGCCAAGAAATGCAGCTATTGGATTTTTACGATATACGTGATTTTATTTTATGACCACAGACGTTGCACCATGTTTTACTGTATAAATGTCATTTCCTTATATTTCTTTTCTGAACATATTTTATGCACCATGGAGTAGTTTCATATCTTTCGACACTGTAATGCTGATTTATTCCACATGTTTATGCTGTAAGCCCAGAGCTGGCGCTAATGTGTTTCTACGATGTGTATGATTTTAGTTTATGCCAGAGACGGCACACAATATTTTGCTGAGCTGTTTTCAATCCTGTATGTTTAAATTATTTTAGTGGATTATTTTTGAAACTGTACTTTTCGCTGATGTATGGAATTGTAAACTGATCTTCTTCCATTAGTTTGTAATATAATATCCTGCACTTACGGGTAGTTTAGTTATAGCTCCACACATGTTATTCGTTTTCTATAGTTTTACCATTACTTTTGATTTTATTGTTCAGTGCATTTAAAAAAAGTTGGTACACTTACATAGCGTCCACGTTATTTAATTTTTCACCGCTGCCTCAATAGAAGGAACCACTCATCTCAGACGTCACATTTTCGTTCTCGTCAACTGTTCTACATCAGCCAGTAATTTTTACTACGTGACAGTTAGGACAAATATCCGTTGTTCTTATATGGTATGTAACTGTGTGGTGATTATGTATGCGGTGCCTCGTTAAAGTCACAGTAAAAATGTATCAATCACTTGCGATTGTAGTAGCACCAGGAAAAGGGCGCATGATGCCGAAGGCAGCAGAGAAGTGGCTCAGCCACCATCTAACAAAATCAGCATCGGTGCCAATGTTCTTCACACACAGATCTTCCAGTGTGCTTAAGGAAGTATTTTTTTTTAAATAACAGTCTCATGGAAATGATGCCACTCTTCTTATGTGTACAACACTGTAAATGTTTTCTAGTTATATGTTGTTCTATACTTAATGTTATGTGAGGTACGTATTGTGGCGTTACTCGTGCCGTAAAATGTGTAGGAATATTTAAAAACTGCTTATCTGCTCAATCCTGAACCCTCATGATTTTTACCAATCTTTTTGTGGGAGGTAAAACTACACGCGTCAGGGATCTAACATGTCAATCCTCAGACTGCGATAAAAATACTTCAGGCTGCGATAAAATTACTTCATCCCTTTGGGAATCTAGAGCTGAATTTTCTCAAAGAACACAGCGATATCAAGGAATATATGGTCTTGAATATTTTACGAACTCAGTCGGGAACCAGACTAAATTCTGAATTGATTATTAATAATAAATTCTATTCACATAGTTCCTATCACATATACAATCTCAGTCTACCAATAAGAATAAATACCAATGGTGTACCACATTTTATGTACGTTTTAAAATTTTTGTAAAGCAGGTTTTGTTTCGTTTACTCAATGTTTATCCTTCAATATTTAATTTGAATTCAGTATAATAAAAAGCTTTCACCTGGGACATATAACATTACACGAGTCATTCCGTTATACAAATAATATACTGACAATCATTTTATATTATTCCAAAGACTTGGTAAAACAACAACAACGTGCAGAATATCCTTGGCAGATGACGTATTGTCGCCCTGGTATCACCATTCACGCAAACAGGCAGGTTACCATATTTCCCCCTCACTTCCAGATACTTTATAGCGTCGCAACAATTACTTCTACAACATATTGTAACACAAATTAGCACTTGACAAGTCCCCAACTTATGACATAGTTTGGTCGTTCAGCGGGGTTATTTATTATAGGAAAAAATCTTTTATACTAACGGTCGTCATAGATTAACAGCTATGTAAATCCCCTCTAAGGCGAATCAGTCCTGTCTAGATGCCGTCCGGAGTGGCCGTGCGGTTCTAGGAGCTACAGTCTGGAGCCACGTGACCGCTATGGTCGCAGGTTCGAATCCTGCTTTGGGCATGGGTGTGTGTGATGTCCGTAGGTTAGTTAGGTTTAAGTAGTTCTAAGTTCTAGGGGAATGATGACCACAACAGTTATGTCCCATAGTGCTCACAGCCATTTAAACCATTTGAACATGTCTAGACTGCTGAGTCTCTCACACATGTTAGATGCTCCGTCAATTTTAAATTGGGATGTTGATTACAACATTTAATGGTAATGAACATAATTTCTTTTCAGTACTACATTTGTAAAATCAAATCTTTATGTGTCACTTAGAAACCATATATCCTTGGCATTATTAATTATATTCAATCGCTCAGATTCATCTTGAAATTTTACTAGGGTGTAGTTGTTCCTTAACCAATGAGTATCGTATTACATTTTCGTTATAAATTTTTGCTGTCACAGATTTTCATTAACTATAAATTACAATCACATTTTAAATATTTTCTTCATTCCATTAACACCCTCATTTTCTTTAGACCATCCTGCTATTCCGCTTTAAATGGAGTAAATAAATACATCGTTCCTCATCCACCTCTTCGATGTTGATCACAACAATTACCCGAAAACTCCATTGAAAAGCTTGCCGCATCTGCTCAGCTACATCTTGTAACTGCAGTACTCACCTCACTCACATCTAATAGTTTAAAGTAATCTCCATCTCAAGCTTAATCAACATAAACACCTTAGTTCACCTTCAATGTAAATCTTCGACACTACTTACATTAAAATACACATCCAGCCTCAAGATAATCATTTTAATCTCAATAATTAATAAAATTAATTTTGTGCATATGTGTCCCTGTTCCCCTTAAGTGCTAATAGACTTTGTTTCTTTCCAAATGTTCAGTTCTCATCTCCTGATATATGACATAAATGACTTTATATGAACGCGTGATATAGCAGGACATTAGCGGTAACAAATCTTCCACATACTTAAGTGCGCTCACATACCTTTATTCAGGTACTCTTTAGACATATAAGACTTCTGCGTATCTTATTTAAGATTTCCTTTGGACTCGACACACGTATTACCCTCAAGACTGCTAGAAGATCATTAAATACAGTACATTCCAGTTATGTGTCATGCCCGTATGAAAGTTCTCTTGTTTAATGATTCTTTGGAAACATTTAACGATGTTCATTTCCACTTCAATCAACAAAAATTCCAAAATAAGTTTACTGTATTATTTGTGTTATGTAAAGATTCACTAAAGCAACTACCACACTGACTACGCAGGCCTAAAACTGCAGCTGTGAAAATTTTGGTTATATTGATGCTTAAGCACTGTTGAATTAGACTAGCAACACTAATATAACCACAAGGCGGAGGCCACAGATAATGGAAAAATTGAAACTAACAATATTTATTACATTACATAAATATTAACTTTTATTTTGACTGAAGCAATCGGACGGTAAAAATTTGTATTTTTTTGTTATACAATCCATATTCCGGCGTTAAGCCATTTTCAAGTACAAAAACTTATCTATACGTGAACGGATATTAGACTGGTATGAAATACAAGTCCTTGTCACAAAGTCATATCTAGTTATATGTCAAGACTTGTCATTAGTAAAAGTGAGAATACTTCTAAAACCTCTCAATAAGTTGCAGACTTTCACTTCTGGACCCTATAGCACGGCTGTAGCTAACCATTAAACAGATATTGTGTCGGAACAAGAACTGGGGTGTACATGAATGAAATGGTTCAGAAATGGTTCAAATGGCTCTGAGCACTATGGGACTTAACATCTGTGGTCATCAGTCTCCTAGAACTTAGAAATACTTAAACCTAACTAACCTAAGGACATCACACACATCCATGCCCAAGGCAGGATTCGAACCTGCGACCGTAGCAGTCGCGTAGTTGCGGTCTGAGCGCCTACAACCGCTAGACCACCGTGGCCGGCATGAATGAAACGATCGTTGAAATCTGGAATCTATAACAACCAAATAAAAACTATTGCAGTGAAAAGGCAGCTGCATAATTTAAAAAAACCTCTTGTAACTTCATATAGCAGCAAGAAAGTAAGTGAAAAACAAGTAAATCTAATTGTATTATCTTTACTAAAGCTGAAAAATAAATATGGGTATTCTTTCCCATTTTTCATTGGTCATGCGAATCATGTATGTAGGGCAGATTGAATTATGCATGTATTTTCACACTTATAAAATTAATAAAAGAGATTCACTCCTGATTTGGCGAATAAATAAGGAATAAAGTATTCCCTGTACTCCTTAGCACCGCAGAGCTCTCATCCTTTAGAGCCAATTTCTTTTAACATAAAAAAATAGTAAACATAATCTTTATAACTGATAGTTCTCCTGCTTCCTTGTGTTAGGGGTTTCAAGTACATTGTCTTCTACTGTTCCTTTACCATTCCTTCTAAACGACATCACTTTCCTTAATAAACTGTTAGGGTCACATTACAACCTATGTTTTTGGTCACTTTCTCTTCAAACTTAACAGTAGTCCTTAATTTACGATACATTGATGCAATAAATTAAGAGTTACTTACAATGCAGTGTATTACCTCAGTAATACCGAAGTTATATCTTTTCTGTTAATTATGTGAGTTCTTAAGGAAACTGTGGTGCTGCCATAGAGAATATGATTCTTGGGAACTTTGAATGTGTATTCTACTAAGAAGTAGGAAAAGGTATCCTTAACCGTATTTTAGACATAGAACGAAGATATAGTGGCATATCATGCATCGGCTTCTGCCTCTCTGAACTTCAGCTTACGGAGTGAAATAACCTACCACACCCATTCAACGGAGCAAAAGAGATGGCAGGCATGGATTGGGTGACACAGATGTGGTAGATCGGTCAAATCGCAAGCCTTAGAACCCCGGATTCCGCATCACATGAGTCTTTTCTTAATTTACTCTGTCTCTAGCCACTTTGACCTACCTACTGCATGCAGTGTTCATTTTGCTGACTTTTGTCTTAACCTCGCATTTATACTACAACTGCTTCACAATTATAAAATACACACAGTTTATACAGATATACCTTATAAAGTTATCTATGAATCTAAGTCAGACAAAAACACTCTCTTGCAGTTGGCCGCTTAACCCAGCTTTCTTCTAAACGTACGGTTGATAAGCCTTAGCTTCTAGAACATCCTGCAGTATCCCACTTTCTTTCGGTTGGCGGGGCATTGTTGCCGCAAGACGAAATGGGAGTGGGCAGTTATCACGCGAGAGCAGTTGCGGGGCAGACTCGACAGCATGAACATGTAGCGAAGCTGGCTCGTAAAGTGTTTAATACTGGATCGGGGGAAATATTTCTTTGGACTAAAACTACTAAATAAGCTTCGCCTTTTTTACGTGCATTAACTTTATAATTTACCAGTATCGTCAAAGTGAATGAATGCGGCATAGTCAAACGTGTTTTCTATTGTTTGTAGAGGGATGTATTAGGTTAAATGACCTTACGATCTTTTACGACTGTTTTTGTAGTGGATGATCACAATAACGCCGAGCACAATAAGGTGATGGTGGCTTATGTAAGTCTCTCTCCTGATATTTAGATTGTCAGCCACCAGGAACACGGTGTGAAATGTTGAAATTACTGGTTAGAGCTTACAATGGGCGTGCCGGGCCACGAGGCAATTTCCAGTTCTAATAACTACGGAGAGGAACTGTATGGAACATGGCAAGAGACGGTTACAGGCACGTACAGGACAAGTGTCGCGACAGTGAATACCGTCGTGTAGCAGAGAAGAAGCCAGCGGCTCATCACATCAACGACGGCAGCAAAGCGGTGTTCGTTCTCAAGCAGAAACATAAGTGAGTATGGAAAAAAGATTTTCTGGCATAACAGATTGCAGCATGTGGTCTTACTGCTGGAGTCATGGTTGACTATAAGTGCACTTTTGCACATGGGCTGTGAATACATCAACATACTACGTTACAAGAGAGAGGGAAAGAGGGAATGGAAGACATTTGTCTATTAGTTTCACGTTTTCGGCTAGATGTGTTAAAAAATAGAGAAATTAAGACAGAATATGAACCTACAAAGATCAGTACTGCAGACCATGGAAGTTTAGATACGTAAACAGTCGTGGAAACAATAATATGAAAGATGGAAAGGAATATATAAACATAAATAAAACGATGATGAAATCATTACAGAATTGGTGATCTTCAAGAACAATTTCTGGTCAATAGGTGCCAGAAAGTTTAGGTTTATAAAGCTTGTGTCCTGGACGACATCTAATAACTAAAGGAGGACTGATGCTATATTTCGAAAGGCAGATAAACTTGTTAGCTAAATACATGGCTGATTACTCAAGTTCCAAAAGCGCTGGATGTCTAATGATGAGTAGGCTACCTTACTCAGGAAGACAAAAATTAATAGGTAGGATCATCACTGATGTCTGAGAGTTGCTTGACTATTTAGATCAATTCAATAGTCAATAAAGAAGCAGGTGAATCATGGAAGGGCTCGGAAGGGAATGCAGTTTGGGATGGATTTTCTTTGGATCCACGTGAAAGGAATCAGTGCCTAAAAAGGAAATAAATGGCTTTTGTAACCAACTGAACAGTGCCTTTAACAGTAATAGGGTGCAGCTTAACCATAAAAACCTCTTTTGGAAGACTCAGAGATTCGTAGGTAACACTGGGTATTTGTATAATGAAGGATAGCTATTGAAATATAAAAAAGCAGGAAAATTACATGCCGTTGGTTGGTGCCATTGGCCTCGAAGAAAAAAAAGTTAGGGGCCATTATTTAGGAAGGTGAAATGATAAAATAACTACGTCACGCCAGTGACATATTGTTGGAGGGACCGGTTTACCATTCTCAGAAGATGAGGCAGCAAATTATATTAGTGGTTCTAAATGGAATGAAGAAATCGGCAGTCTTAATTCAGATAGTGAAATAAGTATTTTGCATGATCCTCTCTATCTCCATCATAAAGATATGGGTAAGTGTGAATGTATTACCAATGGCTGGTATTTGGATACAGGATGAAGATGTAAATGAGGAAAAACAACCCTAGAATTAGAGAGACAACTCAGTTGGTAGAATGGTGGGGTGAAGAAAAAGCGGTTTGATGTTTAAAAATGTCAAACCGGAAGGGTATACCACTGATATGGTGATGATAAAGGATATAATCAAAGAAGTTAAAGTATTTGAACAGCTGAAAGACATTGAGTGCAAAAACTTAACGAAGCAGCATATAGCGTTCTAACCAAAACCAAGACATATAAAGAGTTTTGAGTGTGCAATGTCAGTTAAGGACGACGAATCATTTTTAGTTTGGTCTTATCCAACTGCATTATGAGTTTTTGTAAAAAGTGAAATGCTACGATGGGGTATCACGAAGTTATCAAATAGTTGCTAAAATACCCTGATAGTGGCGGTGGAAAGATCTAATGGTAGTATGTGTCTAGCTTTGCATACCTGGCATGTTAACAAAATTTTGATGAGAGCAGTCAATTACTTTCAGTAGACGATATTTTACCAAGGTTCTAATAATAAAATAAATTCCAAGATTCAGAAGCATTATCAACAATATAGTCAAATGGAGGTTGATAGCAGAATACATTAGCAGCTAAATCGAGATATTAGTCAGCTTTCGTCTTTGACAGAAAATTTTATAGTTTAACTCTGTTAGGAGACTACACTTTTGTCAACACATTTCTATTCATTATCTCATGTGGCACCACTAACACACGACCTAGTTTCACCACCACTGATATTTGGGTTATTTGGGTTTTTCTTCCTAATTACGGATGTCTCCCTTTTAAACTGGCCAATAAGGAACGGAAGACTGATTAATAATTCGAACAGTAAAATTAACATCACTGATGCTGTCCATTACCCCGTCAGATCGGCATTTTTCTCGTATTCTGTCACTGTATATTCTTATGCAACAGTGTACATCTATCTTTAACAGATTCTCTTGTAGAGGATGTTTGTCCTGGCCCAAGGTTGGGGGGATCGAGGGGACGGTGTGAGACCCCAGCTTCTAAATGTTGTGTGGACAAGCAACTTTAATGCCTTAAGTCGGTGCCTCTGATACTGAGCTGTTGATGACTTTTCACAACTGCTTCAATGTGCCGGTTTGTTCGTACACTTGACTATATTCCTCGTCTTTTTCCATCCACTCAAACATTTATTAATGAAATTTGCTTGCTTTGTTTCTACGTATTTCATTCACGTTTCTATTTTTATTTTTGTGGAGATTTTTAGTGGTTTTATCTATTTTTAATCTATTTTTATGTCAATATTTTATAATTTCCTTCGGACATAAATCCCAAGTGTACTGCTTCACCTCGCAAATAAGTAACAACAATTCTATTCTTAAGTCCTCTAACTATCCCTTTTGGAAAACATCATGGCAGGACTTTAAAAATGCTATGGGACGCAGATCCCCAGCAGAACTATTACGAGAAAATGTATGTAATTTCAGTTCCTCTAAATCTGACACTCCCCGCATTAGCAAGAGCAAGTACACCAGTTCATTAAATTCTTCTGTTTTTGGCTTATCCGCGGTGAGAAATATATGTCAGTTTCTACTATATTTGCGTTTATTGCACCTTTTGAGTTTTACTAAAACAGGTTCCTACACCAGAACTATGCTCATTAATTGGCATTCCACACTGCGATCGACCCGCTCAGTAACTTCAGATTTAATTTGGATTAAATTATTAGATAAAGTCTCAGTTATCAGATTGGTTCTTCTATACGAAGGTTGTCCAGAAAGTAAGTTCCGAGTGACTGCTAAATGTAAACCACAGTGAAAATTAAAAACATTTTATTTGCAAGAGTTAGCTACACTTTCCAGATACTTCTCTACATAGTCGCCACTTCGACATTTGTCAGAACGCTATACAAAATTTCCAACACCTCGTCATAGAAGGCAGGCGCCTGTACTTTCTGACAATACTCTACGCTGGTACATAGCCTTCGCCCAAGTGTTGTCTTCGTATCCAGCGTTTCATGTGAACAGAGATGGTACACAGGGCGAGCCAATTACGACTGTGTTGTGGGTGATCGAACACTTCCCATCGAAAAGGCTGCAGGAGCATCTTCACTGCCCCTGCAGAGTGCGGCTGTGGATTTCCATGTAGAAAGAAGTGCGTGGCAGTTGTGTTAGGTGGGCTACATTGATTAAGGCGAAGCCTCTCAGTGGGCTTCCTACTTGGTGGGAGACATCGTTGTTCTAGGCACCTTTATCTCACAGCGCACTCGCAACTGAAAAGAGCGTCTTGGTGCGATTGACGGTCATACTAGAGACAGTACCCCACACATCTGTGCAAAGCTTCGTCTGGTTTTCACTGTGGTGTCCATTTCGCGACCGATCGGAACTTACTTTCTGGACAAACCTCGTTTTGCTACACATGAACCCTTTAATTCCCTAACTTAATTTGGGCATTTAACTTTTTCAAATGAGATTTCAGGTTCTTGTAATCACCATTTTATGGACTGTGATTACATTTCATTTCTTACTTCATTTCTCTATTATAAAATTCTTGTTTACTATGATGTGATTTCATTTCTGACCTTAATTCTGTAAACATATTTATCATGCCACAGAGGAAACACTCCGCTTCTTCACCCCATGAATGAGTACCCCTTTTACTAACTTCTTCCTGTTTTGATTATACACATGCGTTTATTCCTTACAACAATGGCACTGGCATTCCTTGCAGTTTCTGAATTTGTTTCAAAACATTCTTTTTTTACCTTATATATCAGCCAAGTTGCTCTTATATTCATCCTGCTCCTCAATGATTCATTTTATTAATTATTAAAATATTGTAATTAAAACCTTATATGTATCGGAATATGTTGTAGCGCTGCTGCTATGTACATCAGACGGCGACTGGACTGTATAAATAGTCAGTGAACGCCCCTGATGTGCAGACAGCACCTGCGGCCTACTTGGTTGTGTAGCAGCTACGCACACTGCTCCGTGTACTACCCACAAGTGGTTGATATGAATCCACCATTCACTGTTACCACAGGCAACATACACCAGCGACCCTCGCAAAGAAGTCTACAGTACATTAGGGATTAATGTCGTGTCCACATTGAGAGAGAGGGAGACCCCAAGCTCAGAACTGTCCAGGCATTGGGAGGGTAGTGAGCCATGCTCTTTCAAAAGAACCGTCATACCTTTTGTCTCGAAAGATTTAAGGAAATCACAGGAAACCTAAATCGGGTAGGTAGCTTGCTGCAGTAACGTTAATGACATTTAGTAATTGGAACTTTTCTGTGCCAACAAGATAATACCATTATCCGCAAACAAAGTCATAGCACCTTGTTCCGAACCACAACGTTGCAGACTTTAGTTCTGACGATTGCTGTCTCTAGTGAATAAGAAGTTACAATAACTGCTGTATTCACAGATTCGGATATTGTTTGGCTCCACTTTGTTGTTTTGAGAAAATGTTTCCATCAGGACGAAGGAAGATTGGAGTTCGACGATGAGACCATAGAGAAGAAGTATTACCTTCAATACATGAACGAAGGATGAGGGAATAGGTCTTACACTTGAGAAGGAGTATTTCAATGCTCCGGGATAAAACTGCGACACCGTTATACAACATGTCATAATGGCCAAAAGTAAATCGTTTTCTGCTTATTCTGTACAGTACACAATCCATCTCACGCATTCCTTAAGTCTTGTGTATAGAGTTTTACATAAAGTTGCTTATGTGTGTTATGAATGTTTGTCGTAATTTTGCAACATGCCGTTAACGGAGTCGCTGCCAGCAAAGAAAAAGGTGAAGTAGTTGAAGACACAGTAATCTGTAATATCTTTGAATTGTTTTTATTTTCTCTGTATTAAAATATTGAAATTCCGATACCCACTCAAAGAAACGGATGTCACAAATGAAGTTCACTGCCATCTTTATTGCTTCTTCACTTCCTTATGAAGGGCAAACTGAGTCATAGTCGCTCATTCTGTTAACGTCAGATTGCTACTCAGAATAAAAATCAATTAGGAAATTTTTCTTCATAGCTGTTGTCTTAACAATAATTTTATTCTGGGGCTTAGATGGAAAATATATTCTTAATTACACTCCACACATCCTTTCATCGGTGTATAATCATAGGATCTTACCGAAGTTTGTCTGTTAATCTATATACAGTCAATCACATATATGCTCTTGTCAGCAAAGTACTAATATCAAAACCACTCAAATGGTCCAGTACAGGATTGATAACGAATTCTATGTCTATTACTTGAATTACAAAGCAGTTTCTTACTGAAAGGCCATAGACATTCCACATATCTTATTAGATTATAGGAGGTCCATCTTCATATTCTTACGCGCACTTCGTAGTTGTACGTGGAACCTCGATATTAAACTCCATTCCTTGTGGTCTCCAGTAGTGAATGGAGTCCTCCATGTGTTCTCGCTCTCTTCTCCTCCTTCGCTATTTCACGATTCTCGTCTTCTACATATGGGTGTAATGTGCTGCTAAGTTTTGATTGTGCAATGCATTCGAAGGTTTTTCACTTGAACTGTGTTTCTGTCCAGACGATTATAACTGTATATTTTAGCTTTAAAATTCAAAAGAAACATTTATTTTGTATTTAGCTGTATCTGGTTTGCATCCTGTGTTATTTATCGCTTTATGAACCCCCTTTATATTGTTGAATAGTCTTTACTACTTGATCGTTTGTATGTAAATATTGTTATCCTTAATTCTCAATTATTATTCACATACAATTTTTTAACGTCTTTTCATAACAGCAGAACGCAATCATTGTTAGGCGAGATTCTTTTCTCCGATTTGGCGTACAGACTTCTCGGTTCATCAGGTAAACGAAAACTTACAAGGGTTTGGATTGGAGACTTCAGAAACTTTTTAATTTTTTTAAATTGGCTATCGGGCTGTGCCTATACCTTCTCAATAGTGTTGTGAATTATGACGATACGAACGTATGGGAAACACAAAACCCAGTCCTCGAGCGGAGAAGAACTCCAAACCTGACGGGAATCAAACCACGGCTTTTTCACTCAGCAATCTGCCGCACTGACCTCGCAGCTATCAAGCCGGACTTTCGAATGTTTAGAACAGGTTGACGTACAATGGCGAAGACTGGAGTACTGGATAGGTTTCATTCTTCAACGTCACCGAAGTGCAGACGACATTTATACACTGCCTGCCAAATAAAGAAGTAAAACATCCAGAAGGGAAGGCGGAAACAAAATTGAATTTCACGGATTGAGGCGGTAAGTGAGTGGTCACAAGACTGAATCAAATTCACGTTTACAGTGCCCCCCCTCCCCTTCCCCCTCTGACCTAGATGCACGCTCTTACTCGATTGTGAAGGAAGTCATAATGCTGTTACATCCTCTCCTGAGGCATTGTGGCCCACAACTCCTGTAATTGCATCTCGATATCCTGGATAGGAGCACTGAAAGACCTGAGTCGAAACAAGGCCCTCGGAGTAGACAACATTCCATTGGAACTACTGATGGCCTTGGGAGAGCCAGTCCTGACAAAACTCTACCATCTGGTGAGCAAGATGTGTGAGATAGGCAAAATACCCTCAGACTTCAAGAAGAATATAATAATTCCAATCCCAAAGAAAGCAGGTGTTGACAGATGTGAAAATTAGAGAACGACCAGTTTAATAAGTAACAGCTGCAAAATACTAACACGAATTCTTTACAGACAAATGGAAAAACTAGTAGAAGCCGACCTCGGGGCACATCAGTTTGGATTCCGTAGAAATGTTGGAACACGTGAGGCAATACTGACCCTACGACGTATCTTAGAAGCTAAATTAAGGAAGGGCAAACCTACGTTTCTAGCATTTGTAGACTTAGAGAAAGCTTTTGACAATGTTGACTGGAATACTCTCTTTCAAATTCTGAAGGTGGCAGGGGTAAAATATAGGGAGCGAAAGTCTATTTACAATTTCAACAGAAACCAGAAGGCAGTTATAAGAGTCGAGGGACATGAAAGGGAAACAGTGGTTGGGAAGGGAGTGAGACAGGTTTGTAGTCTCTCTCCGATGTTATTCAATCTCTATATTGAGCAAGCAGTAAAGGAAACAAAAGAAAAATTCGGAGTAGGTATTAAAATCCATGGAGAAGAAATATAAACCTTGAGCTTCGCCTATGACATCGTAATTCTGTCAGAGACAGAAAAGGACTTGGAAGAGCAGTTGAACGGAATGGATAGTGTCGTGAAGACGGGGTATAAGATGAACATCAACAAAAGCAAAACGAGGATAATGGAATGTAGTCGAATTACGTCAGGTCATGCTGAGGGAATTATATCAGGAAATGAGACACTTAGAGTAGTAAAGGAGTTTTGCTATTTGGGGAGCAAAATAACAGATGATTGTCGAAGTAGAGAGGATATAAAATGTAGAGTGGCAATGGCAAGGAAAGCGTTTCTGAAGAAGAGAAATTTGATAACATCGAGTATAGATTTAAGTGTCGGGAAGTCATTTCTGAAAGTATTTGTATGGAGTGTAGCCATGTATGGAAGTGAAACACGGACGATAAATAGTTTACACAAGAAGAGAATAGAAGCTTTCGAAATGTGTTGCTACAGAAGAATGCCGAAGATTAGATGGGTAGATCACATAACTAATGAGGAAGTATTGAATAGGATTATTGAGAAGAGAAGTTTGTGGCACAACTTGACCAGAAGAAGGGATCGGTTGGTAGGACATGTTCTGAGGCATCAAGGTATCACCAATTTAGTATTGGAGGGCAGCGTGGAGGGTAAAAATCGTAGAGGGAGACCAAGAGATGAATACACTAAGCAGGTTCAGAAGGATGTGGGTTGCAGTGGGTTCTGGGAGATGAAGAAGCTGGCACAGGATAGAGTAGCATGGAGAGCTGCATCAAACCAGTCTCAGGACTGAAGACCACAACAACAACATCCTGGATAGGAATGAAAGAGAAGCTGCCTGGTAGAATTTTGCACAAAGTAGAATTTAATCGTCGCCAACACTTCGTCTAAGAGCCATGAATGAACGTTGTATATGTGGAAGAGACCTGGAGGCAATAGAAGGCTTTGCTTCGATTGTACACTGAAGGAAAGAAAGTAGCAGTACCAAGAACGAGTTGAGCTATACAAACGAACGTTGATAGGCTTGCTTCTACAACTGAAGGATAATTTCTATTGAGCTTTCACGCCAGTTGCATAAGAGGGGTGGTAGTAGCGCCACTATGAGGATGCACAGCAGGTTTGCTTGAAATACGCGCTGTGAATGAGGTAGCGTATGGGGTTACGAGAAGCTGAATGTTCCATCTGTGACATTGCAGAAAGACTTGGCAGCAATCTAGCCACTGTACATGGTTGCAGGCGGCGGTGGGCACGGGAATGTACCGTCCCAAGAAGACAATGCTCCGAACGTCCATGTGACAAGGGCGAGATGGAAGAGCATCGTGTTCGGCGGATCGTTCTGCGTATTAACCAGCAATCTGAATAGCAGTTGCCCAAACAGTGACACAAGGAACTGTTACAAATCTGTTACTTCAAGGATAACTTCGAGGAGGGCGCCTTTAATGTGCTTTCCATTTACTATACACCTACGTCTTATTCGAATTTAGTAGTGTCAAGCAAGAGCTCATTGGAAGGCAGGTGGACGTCTGCTGAGTTTTTTCATGAGAGCTGGCACTCCCTCGGTGCTAGTGTGATGATCGTGTGTTGGTTAGAAGGAGGCGAGCTGAGGGCCAGCAAACTACTTGTCTGCGAGCAAGACAGCACCACTGTCGTTGTTGTACCTTGCACCCTCACTGGAAATTTGTACGTTTGTTGCCATTCATGAACAGTATTCGAGGGGGTGTTTTCCAATAGGATAAGGCTTGTCCGCACAGCGCTGCAGTAACCCAACGTGTTGCACAGAGTGTCGACACGTTTCCTTGGTCTGCTCGATCACCAGGTATGTTTCCAATCGAGCACAAATGTTACATCATCGGACGACAACTCGAGCGTCATCCATAACCAACGTTAACCGTCCCTGTATTGATTGACCCAGTGCAACAGGCATCAAACTCCATTCCAAAAAATGACAGCCGGCACCTGTTCACGTTTGAATGTTTGAATTCGACTTTCTAACGGTTACACCGCTTATTAAGGTACCAACATTTCACATTTGCGACGGGTTATCTTTGATCTTATAGTTAAAGTCACTTCAGCATGTCACCTACATAAATGTATTCCCGAAATCTTATTGCTTCTACGTTAATTATTTTTTGGTGCTGCGAATTTTACGTCAATGTTTAACGGTACGACAGATATTTGTGAACCAGATTTTAAACTGTAAGGCATTTACCGGGGCAGATGTGCAATCTGAAAACAAGTAGACTAAAATAGAAGAAACTGAAAAAAAAAACATTAAGAAATCAAGGAGACTGTTCTGGTTAAGTTGAAAAAACCAGATGTTTTTGAGTGTTTCATAAGGCGTATCAAGCATTCATTGACTGAAAGACGAATGGGTAGCTTTGAGAGGTTCAGTAGTGAAGGTAGCAGAGAAACAAATAGGTAATAGACAAGGTGTAATAGAGATCCTTGGACTTCACTGGTGATATTGAATTTGGTAAATGAAAACAGAAAATATAAAAAAGCACTAAATGAAGGAGGCGAATCGGAATGCAAACTTAAAAACAATGCGAGTGACAAACGGTGCAAAATGGATGAGCAGCAAAGGCTACAGGACAAATTTATTGGTGCAGAGTCGCGTACAGCTAAGGAATAGGTATATACAGCCTACAGGAAAATTTTAATTATGTATGGACAGAAGAAAAGCACCTGTATGTATGTTCAATGTCCATATGGAGAACGAGTACTATGCAAAAAAGGGAATGCTGAAATTTCGAAGCGTGTATAAAGGGACTACATAATGGATCAGAAGTAGAAGCCAATGTCATAGAAAGGAAAGAGGACTTAGATGTAGAAGATATGATGCTGCAAGAAAAATCTGACAGATGTTTGAAAGATCCAAGTAGAAACAAGGTTCCTGCAGTAGATGACATTGCGCCGGAACTATTTGATACTGCCGTCCACGGCTAAACTGTCCCACCTGGTACGAAAGATGTACTAGACAACCGAAATACTCTCAGATTTCAAGAATAATGTAATAGCTCCAATTGAGTAGAATACAGGTGCTTACAGGCATGATTATTACCGAACGGTCAGTTTAATAAGTCATGTTTGCAAATTACTAAGATGAACTGTTTACAGAAGAATGGAAAAACTGCAGGAAGGTGATTTCGTGGAAGAGTATTTTGTATTCCGGAGAAATGTTTGAATACACGAGGCATACCTACCCTACTACTAATCACAAAAGACAGGTTCTGGAAAGCAAACCTGCCTATATTGCCTTTGTAGACCTAGAGAAAGCTTTTGATAATGTTCAGTGGAAAACAGGGTTTGGAACGGAGGCAGCTATTGGCAAGGGAGTGAGAGAGTTTTGCTGAATGTTCGCGATATTTTATTTTATTATTTATTTATTTATGCATTTATTTTACCTGGCAAGATTAGGGCCTTCAGGCCCTCTCTTACACCTAACCAGGCATACTCAGATTGAACGAGTTACAGTTTCTACTTAACATTAAGGACATATAGCCTATTATGCAGTATTGATGTTAAAGAAAACAATCGATATTATAACAGTAGTACAATGATAATTATAACAATAAAAATAATCATAATAATCAATAATAATAATAATAATAATAATAATAATAATAATAATAATAATAATAATAGTAGTAGTAGTAGTAGTAATAATAATAATGACTATGTATATGAAAGTAAACATACTTTTCTTTTCTGAATGTCAGTCCCATTGTTAGTTGGGAATTTTCTCGTTATGTTCTTGCAGCTTGTGAGTTATTCTCATCGAGCAGAGACATAAGACGATAGAATGGGGTAAAAGAGATATATAAGAGTAGATAGGTTAGAGGAAGAGAAATAGAACGGTAAAATTCGAAGCTGTGATGGAGAGGAGAAAGTAAGAAATGGGAGGGGCACAAGAATGGTGGCTAACCGTCCCTAATATGTAAGTTTTGAGTTCCCTCTTGAATGTTGAGTAGTTCTGGATAAGACGCAGATCACAGGGGAGCGAGATCCATAGTCGTATGGCTGAGATGGAGAATTACACGGAGAAAGATTTTGTGTTATGTAAAGGTACAGCCAAGATGATAGACGTATCCGATCTGGTGTTGCGATTGTGGAATGATGATAGGTGTTTAATGTGAGAAGATAAGTATTGGGGGCACCAGTGGCTAAGAAATCGATGAAGTAAGCACATCGTGTGGAGATCGCGTGCCGTATGTGGGCGTATCCAACCTAGCTGGGAGTATGAAGGACTGATATGATCATACAACCGAATATTGCACACGTATCTAACGCAAGCATTCATCACTAGCTCGAGGCATCTAGAATTTTCACTATTTGTGCCGTGTTGAACTACATCGCAGTAGTAAAGATTAGGCAAGACTAGTGTTTGGACTAATTTTTGTTTAACATGTTTTGGAAATATTTTTCTAAATTTTTGAATTGCATGTAGGGAGGAGAGCGATTTCCGGCAAGCTGTGACTGTTTGTTCTTCCCAGTTTAGGTGTTCATCCAAGATTATTCCAAGGTCTTTTACTGTTTTTTGGTATGGTAGTTGGGTACCATTGAGGAGTATTTTTGGGACTGTTTCGCGAAAGTACCGGCTGATTAACTTTGGATGAGATATAAGTATGACCTGGGATTTCTTGGGGTTTAGTTTCAGACATAGGTTATATGCCCATCGAGAAACAGAGCAAAGATCTGCGTTCATACTCGCTACTGCGCCAGCAATGTTTCTGGTGCTTGCACTTATGTACAGTTGGATGTCGTCGGCATAAAGATGGTAGTTGCAGGAGTGAATCACTGAAGAAATATCATTAATGTACAGTGAGAAGAGTAGTGGACCAAGGACGGAGCCTTGGGGAACTCCAGAGCGCACGCTTTTCCATGATGACTTTTCCGACCTACAAATGACTTCTTGACTTCTGTTTTTGAGGTAGCTGTCGAACCAGTGCATTGCACTGTTTGAGAAATTCAGCTGTTTCATTTTAATTAGTAATATAGCGAAGTCAACTGTGTCAAAAGCCTCGCTAAAGTCAAGCAGTGTTAGGATAGTAGCTTCACGTCTGTCCATAGCATGTTTAATGTCATTAGTTACTTTGATTAATGCGGTTGCTGTACTATGGTGCTTTCGAAAGCCTGACTGATATTTGTCATGGATGTTATGAGTTTTGAGGTAATCCGTCAGTTGTTCATGGACGATGTACTCTAGGGCTTTAGAAATTGCAGGTAGTATGCTGATCGGCCTGTAGCCACCTGGCGACTTAGGGTTGTCAGTCTTGGGTATAGGCTTAATTAAACTTTGCTTCCACTCAGTAGGATAAGTACTACTGACAAGAGACATGTTGAAGATGTCTGTGATAACTGGAATAATAGTGTCTACGACGTTCTTAATCATGCCAATGCTTACTCCATCATTTCCTATTGCCTCGGAAGAGATTCTCATAATTGCCTTGTGTGCTGTGCCGGTAGTGACATGTTGTAGGAAAAACTTGTCTCTCGAGAGATTGATATCTTGGGGCTGGTAATTTGTCGGTGCGTGGCAGTTAGCAGCTGTTGAGAAGAAATCGTTTAACTCTTCTGCAGACGCTTGATAAACAGCGTCAGATCTTCGCTTCCCTATACCGAAACTGTGCAGCTTTTTCCACAGTGCAGCAGGTTTTGATATGCCGCATACGACAGAGCGGGCATGTGTGATTTTGGCACTCCTCACGCTTTGCTTGGTTCTGTTTCGGAGTTTCCTATAAGCTTCGTACGCCTCGGGAGTTGGGTTACGCTTGAAGGCCCTATGTGCAGCATCACGTTTATTCATTAACTGGCGTAATGCAGTGGTGAGCCACGGAGCGGGAGCTCTCTTTACCTTAACAGTGCGTTGATATTAGTCAATCTGTACATTGAGCAAACAGTTAAAGGATTATAACATGAATTCTTACTAGGAATTAAAGTTTAGGGAGAAGAAATAGAATACTTTGCACTTTACCAATGACATAAATCTGTAAGAGACGGCAAAGGCCTTGGAAGAGAAGCCGAACGGAATGTACAGCGACTTGAGATAAGAGTAAGATGAACGTCAAAAAAGTCAATTAGAGGATAATGGAATGTAGTGGAATTAAATCAGGTGATGGTAAGGCAGTGACATTTTAAAACGAGACATTAAAAGTATGAGGTGAGATTTCCTATTTACTCACCGACGGTGGTCGTTTAGTGTCCTGCAAGACCACATTGATCCCTGGACAGAAAACGACACTGTTCATCATCAGTTCCTGCATCATGGCCACGGAATCACACCAGACACATCCGTTTGTGTCTTGGTGACAACGGCAGTCACAGATAGAACGGCAGTTTCCAATTTCGGCTGCTACTAGTCACCAACAAGCGTTATGGGATGACGCAGAATAGTACAGGGAGTCCATCACATGTGCTCGAATGGCAGATCCAGATTTGAATAGGTGCACGATTTTACGGTCCTCCCTTGTGGTGATTAGATGTGGTCTACTGCCATCATAACGACGATTCTGCTTGGCCTCATTTTAAAGTGTAGTTCCACATTGGGTCACTGTGACATTGGAGTGTCCCTTGAATCTGGGTAGTACGCGATTCAACCAACTGGCCAAATGAAGAACCAGGATGAGGCCCGTTTCAACCTCTTTCAGGTTCTGATAACACTGTACATTATCTGGTTCCTAGTAAAACACAGCATCCAATAAATTTCTGGAGACGGCTTTTCTGCTAGTGCATTAATTTTGGAAGCTAAGCAAAGCCTTTCGTATGCCCTTATTTTCCTTATTTGTACTTCAACAACACGAATGGCTCGAAGTACTTCCATTTTGTCTGACAAAGTTTACTCATGCACACCATTTTTCATGAACTGGTACTGCAGCCTTTTTACTTTCACGTCCTAATACTAAGTTGTTTATAAATTATCTCTTGTGTGACCCACTGAATTTATTATTAACTCAGCGGAAACCCATGCTTTCATTTCATTCGATACAATGCATCCTGGATCTTTCATGCAGTATGTTACTTATAGGTTGTACTACACGTCGCAGAATAAAGCATATTTCACTAGGAACAGAATCTATACCATTGATGCTGACTTTCCTCCAGTGGAATTTTATGCCACTCGTCGATCAGAACCTCTTCTAACTCCTGTAGTGACGAGGGAGGCTGAAATCTGCTCCGGAATCTGCGCTCCGATACCGCCCATAAGGTTTCCATAATGCTCAAGTCCGGGGACTGTGCTGGCCAAGAAAGACGCTGCAGTTCAGTTGCATGCTCCTCATACCACAATTGCACGGTCCTGGCTCTGTAAATGGGTGCGTTACCGTCCTTAAATATGGCATCATTTACGGGAACAACATCTGAATCTCGGGGTGCCCCTGATCAACCAAAATGTTCATGTAATCGTTGGCTGTAACACTGCCTTTGAGAGTAATGATGGGACCTGCAGATCACCATGATATGTCTACCAGCATCATCGCACTTCCACCTCCATGATTAGCCCTTGGAATCAAGCAGACAGGATTGTAGGTTCTTTAGGAGTTTTCAAGACTTGAACCCGGCCCGATGTTGGAAATAAAAGAGACGTTGTCTCGTCGGATCACATGACGTGTTTCCACTGATCTGCCGTCCAGGATTTATTTCCCTGACACCATGCTTTACGCTTCTTTGCTTCGGTTGTCATCACTGATAGTTCCGGTGTAGCAGCTCATCCATGAATACTCACTTCATGGAGTTCTCGGTGGACGGTATCGATAGACACGGGGTGTCGAAGATGGCTGTTCAGCTCTGCAGTCACTTTAGCCGCCGTAGTTTTATGTTGCTATGAAAAAATTCGTGTTAGCGTACGACGACCTCCATCATTCAGTTAGTTTAGATCTGCGCTCACTATTACGTTTACACGATGATGTCTTTCCAAGTTTTGTGTAGGCTCTCATGACTGTTGAAACAGTTGCTCTTGAAAAATTCAATAAGTGGGCTGTCTCGGTTACTGATGATCCAGCTAATCGGACCCTCATAGTCTGATCACTTTGTAACTCTGTTAGGTCTTTCATTGCACGTCGACCTCGGCCTCTGAAGGCAAATACGAAGTGTGCACTGCTAGTACACAACCTTTACTGATGCGTAGTCCATACTGAACACGTACAGTCCAGTGCGACATTGTTTGCAACGTTGACCATCAAACACTATCATCACATTACTATCACTTTTCACGTTATTTTGTCTATCCGCAGCGCTCCCTTATATTAATTTAGGAGTTCCAGCATCCACAAATTTCGGTGTATACTAGTATACACTGGAATAAGTGAGATCTATTACGCAGCGCTTAAGTATCAGGCTGCAGACCAAAAGACAACGTTCCGATCACCCCTCAGTTCTCAGATTTCTGTCACTTCTTTCACCTCTTTCATTGTTAACCACTATGAAAAACCATTAACTGCACTGTGGTTCGGAATCCATGTAGAGCTTCGATAGGGATAGAAGCTCAGTCAATGGATAAAAATAGCGCCACGGCGAGGACTTGAACCAAGTCTCGTGCCTGACAGGCAAATGTGCAAGGCATTACACCACAGCAGCGTTATGGCTAGCAATGATGTATGGAATACCTATGTCCGATGGCGTCCCTAACAAGAACTTCAATTCAGACCTTCAGCCCATTTCTCCCATTCTCACATCGTTGCCAAGGCTCTCCGACATTGGAATAGCACCCCAGCTTTGTATGTAATGGGAAATCCTGCCCGTAACCCAGGCACAGGTGGTCTATTTACCGAATGAAATATAATTTTCCCTTTCGAGTGGTGTAATGGCTATCAAATCTGCCTAGTAATCAGGAGAATGTGGGTCAAGTCTCTTCTGTCACACAAACTTTAATTAACTGCTTCAGCTTCTATACTTAGCGAAGTTATATTTCAGACACGTATGTCTCTCGAAAGATGTTATTCCATCACATCAATATACGGTTAAACTGCTTGGCCCATATAACTAGCTAGGAAAAATCAGTTTAGAGGTAGAAGGAAGGCGAGGGCACACCACCTGCAATAGGATCAGGCCACGTGTAGCACTGCACTGTCGAAAAATTCTTGTGTTATCTACACCTCTAACTTTTCATCTCTCGATTAGATAGTCCTATCGTTACGCTGAAATATGTAATTTCTCTGTTCTAAGCCAGTTGTTTATCTCAAACTAGGCCCTACATAAATTGTACATACTGTAAATTTTTTGTATCGGTATTTTGAGGATTGTCTGCAGCTAAATGGGAAAGCATCCATTGTCATTCACATTTGCTAGAATTGAAAACCGACAACTTGGCTTACCAAAGTTCCGTAACATACTGGAGTGTAGCTTACAGTTACGTTGTTGTAGTATGTCTCATACGATAGTAAGTGAATTGGGCAGAGTAACGGAGCAAAGTGGCCCGCTAGATTCCTGAATTTTAATCGTAGCGTAAATTTACATATAGAACGTGGGATACCATCATTTATTGTTACCACTGAGGTGTCAAGTGAAAAAGCAGTGGAATCTCTGAATGTCGACGCGATCCATAATGTTACGTTTCATGTATAATTTATACAATTAGTCACATTTCTGTGGCGGCAGGTGAGGCCGTGCGGTTCTAGGCGCTTCAGTCTGGAGCCCCGTGACATCTACGATCGCAGGTTCGAATCCTGCCTCGGGCATGGATGTGTGTAATGTCCTTAGGTTAGTTAGGTTTAAGTAGTTCTAAGTTCTAGGGGACTGATGGCCATAGACGTTAAGTCCCATAGTGCTCACAGCCATTTGAACAATTCTGAGTAGCAAGTTATTTTAAATTACTATATAAATATGGCTACTCGCTAAAAATGTATGGTTCTATTGTACACGTGGCAATGCCTATTCTTCGTCATATACAAGTAACATCTACATTTATATTACGGCTCTGCAATTTACTCTTAAGTGTATGTTCATAGAGGTCATCAAGCCACTTTCAGACTATATCTCTACCGTTTCCTTCTCGAACAGTATGCGGGCAAAAACGAACACTTAACAATTTTCGGGCGAATTTTGATTTCTTTTAACTTATGACTATGACCTTATCATCCTACGACTGTGGACGTCAACAAAATGTGTTTTCATTCAGGGGAGAAAGTTGGAGGTTTAAATTTAGTAGAAGTAGCTCACCACAATGAATAACGCCTTTGTTATAGTGATTGCTTCGTGTAGGCAGTCTGTTTAGTGGATTTCTTGCATATTCTGTATGTTCTGACAGTAAAACAGGGTCTTTCGTTCTACTTGCCCATTACCCGCGTAATCGTACCAGTTTCAGTTGTCAATTATTGTAATTTCTAGGTTTTGGCAGTCTTTAGATTTGTGTGAAAGTTCGTCTAATCAAAATTTAAAGTATTCCTGTTAGTACTACTTAGTTCTTATTATTTAGAGTCTCTTGCCACTTTTGGCACAATGCAGACACATTGTCCAAGTCATTATCCAATTCGTTCTGTTCTTTGGGTGACTTTACTAGACGATAAATAACAGCATCTTCTGAAAATACTTAGGAGACTGCACAGACTGTCTTCCAAATCATTTGTACAGATCAGAAAAAGCAGAGCCTATAACACCTCTTTGTGGAATGCCTAATATCACTTCAGTGCTACTCGATGACTTTTCTGTAGTTACTACAAACTGTGACGTTTCTGACGGGAAATCACGAATTCAGTAGTGCAACTGAGATTAGAAGCCACTTGTGAGGAACAGTATCACAAGCTTCCAGGAAATCTACTAATATGGAAATATCTTAGATGCCATGTTGATACTTGAAGGATATAATGATCTAGTTGTACTGCACACATACGATGCTTTATGAATTCGTCTTGACTATTTGTCAATAGATCGTTTTATTCGGGATGCTTCATTATGTTGGAAAACATCGTAGGCTCTAAACTCCTACTGCAAAACCACGTCAGTAATATACTTCTGTAATTCAGGGCACTACTACCATTGGCTTTATTGTGTATTGGTATAACCTGTGCAACTTTCCAGGCTCTAAGTAGAGATGTTTCATCGTGCGAGCAGTCAAATATGACGGACCTATTATATTGGCGTACTGTGAAATGAACCTGATTGCTATACGGTCTTGACCGAAGAGTAGCTTTATTAAATGAATACTCTATGTGGTGTAGTGAGGATATCTACTTCTAAGTTATTCTTGTTGACAGTTTTTCCTGGTTCGAATTCTGGAATATTTCCTTCGTCCCCTTTGGCCAAGGAGTTTCGGAAATACGTATTTAATAGCTCCACTTTAAAGGGACTATGTTGGGGAACGTTACCACTCCTATCATGAAGTGAAAGTGTCGATGATGTTTTGCCGCCGGTGTACATTACATACAACCATAATCCATTTCGATTTTCTGCCAAATTTTGGGACAAACTTTCGTTATAGAAATTATTAAAAGCGTATCACATTGAAGTCTGTGCTAAGTTTCGAACTTTATAATAGTTTGCCACTCTTGGGGCTACACATAGATATGTTTCTACGGAATTGACCGAACTGACAAGGAAAAATTATAGATTTTTTTGTTTTCAAACTTTGCTGTCTGCCGCTATTTTACATCATTGAGTAGGTTTTCAATGTTTTTGATGGCAGTATGTCGCACCCCCCCCCCCCCTCCTATTCAATGCTAAAATGTGAACATCATTTTATCATTTGGTATTTTATTTGCGTACATTATCGTTCCTTGATCTGTAGTGGGTTATTTACAACAAACTTTATGAGTGGTCAAAATTTTTAGTGCCTTCAACAAAGCCGCGCGGTGTAACTGTGCCGTCTGAAGCGCTTTGCCACCCTTCGCGCGTCTCTTCCCCGTCGGGGGTTCGAGTTCTACCTCGAGGTATGGGTGTGTGTGTGTGTTGTCCTTAGCGTAAGTTAGTTTAAGTTAGGTGACGTAGCGTGTAAGCCTAGGGACCGATAACCTCATCACTTTAGTCCCATAGGAATTTACCATTAATTTTCAATTTCTCTTAAATTAATATCTACGAGATAATTGTGGCCGATCACCACATGTTATTTGTACAGCAATGACAGCTACCTTTCTTAAAGATGAGTACCTTTACGTCGTTGTTTCATATGAGAGTGCTAAATGAAAATTCCAGAAATATGTTGACCTATTGATTTATGTATGACAAGGTTTAGGATAACTCACAGTGCAAGTGTGGTTGAACTGAGTTGTTCTAGGAGTCAAACTTTTTTTTCTATTTCAAATTCTTATCAATATATATGTTTAACATTTACAAGTTTAGAACGAAGTTACTGTTTTCTTACCATGAGTAGCACTGTTAGATGTGCATGACTGAATACGTAGTGATGTTTTAGAGCGTGTCGGTTTTCATAAAATCTCTCCAAAATCCTTGTAAGAATACGGTTCAACAATTTTTCTTTTGCTGTATGGGTGTTGAGACTGATTACAATGCTATCGGCATATGCATAATTATCTAATTCAGCTATATTAGAAGGGTGGACGTTTAAGAGAAATAAAATAAGAACAGACTGAGGCTCATCAGTTACAGAAGTGGTACCTCCTATGAAGACTCTCCTCTGCTTACAAGCATTGTATCATAATGTAGATTTTTACACATTCTGTTGGTTAGATATGAAATTTAAAATGTTTTTACCATTAGTTACCAACTGTGGCTATTTTGTTAATTAGTGTTTAAAATTTTGATGAGTGAATGTGTAAATGGCATTTCCAGTAGAGCAACACGTCTCAAAACCCAGTATACGTATTATTGTTGGTCATGTATGTTAGTATTCCTGAGTACATCACCATCTAAGAAATTTTGGAAAATGACTCCAAGAATGATGTGAGCAATTGGTTAACTACATTTCTCGATTCATCTTCGTCATAGGAGATTCAACACTAGAATGTTTCCCTACATCTAGAAAACCTTCAGATTTAGTAATACATTTCATTTTTCAAAAAAAACATTGCTTACTATATAAGAACAACCCTTTAGTAGTCACTTAAACTGCTCTTATTTTAATTTAGAAATGCTTCTCATTATGTTTTGAACTACACTTAAGAAATTATCATTGAATGTAACACCGATCAAAAGTATATAGAGCCTTCCACGTTCATCAGTAGTGGTGTGATACTGTTCTGTTGCCTGTAGCGCAGTGTCTAGTAGCTGGAATCCTACTTGGAGTAGAGCAGATTAAATTATTGTCGAACGATCGGGATGTAGGTTTTCTCTGATCTCCCCAAATCGAGTATGGTTGATCTCTGGATTATTACTTTGAAAAGGTACCACCGAATTTCTTTATCGTATGTCCCAAAACCGAGTATGAGTTCCACCCTAAAGATTTTCTTTTCCAAGATTTTATAATTTCATAATGTGATTAATTTACAATGAGTTGATAGGTTACATATTACACTGTATACACCTAATAACATTCGAAACTCTCACGGTAAATTTGTAGACTCTGAGCCAAATCTATTCCTTTGGGTTTATTAACGGTGAAAGTCAGTACCAATATGTTTCCCCACCATTTCTTTTAATGTGTGTTGTATAAGAGTACATAACTGCTGCAAAAATGTCACCAAGAAAATTACAAGATAGACATAGTGAATGGATTCTCGGGAGTCATACTCACAAAAGTTAAGTACTTTATATTGCCTCACGTTCTAATCCAGTAATAAACTAAATACTCGTTAAAACTGGGAATAATTCGAAGACCTACAAATGAAATTCTACATGGGGCAACGGGCAGGCGACGTAGATGGATAGGAAATCCTGTGGGACTTCGTATTTTTACCTGATAATAAGAGCAAAGTTTCTTTAGGCTCCTGCAACGTAAAATGAGATTTAGTTACGGGGTAACGTTACGACAGAGAAAATTAATTTTGATTAAGTTGAAATTTACCAGTAAATAACGAGAGTATTCATGTTTCAGTTTGCCGAGACTCTTTATTTACCTCCTGCTGCTCGGGGATTTGGTAATTACTCTCTTCGCGTAAAACTGAAAATTCGTAAATATTGGACGGCTGCTATTGACACATACATTTTTAATGTCATTCATCATTAAGTAGATCACATGAAAATCAGGTAGGAGCCAGTTACAATCAAGTGTTACCCTCTCTGCCTCTAAACAGTTAGTTACACGATCTCAATAAAAAGGTGGAATACTCTCTGAGATCTTACGTTGATGTGTAAGTGGCAACTGAACATCAGGTCGACGGTAATGATTCCAGTTGAGTCATATTAAACATCCAGTTGAGTCACATTAAATTAAAGCTGGTACTGTACATTCTGATTATTAAGCTTTACTCTCTTCCGAATGATGTTCTTAGATAACAATGATTCCTAAAAATAACACCAGTGATAAGGTTACGTAGGGACATCAGACACTCGACAAATTTAGAGTGAAGCGTATGTTTAACTACCGAGAGGAACTGGAAAGTGACAATGAAGCAGAGTCCAGACACAGAAACCAAAACCACGACTGAAAAGATAGTGTGCTCTCTAATCACCCCACTCTCTTCCTTCCAGAGAGAGAATGAATGGCTTTTTAATGCATTAGTCAGCATGTACAATGTGTGCTTAATACGTGTGTAGAAGATGACGTAGACGGCGTCTTTATTCATCGTGTAAATGACAGGTACGTGGACGTGTTGGGAATTAATGTCTCCGAATTTTAAATGAGAAAACTTTTCAATATTTTTAAATAAAACAAACAACGTTAATAATCTACATCTTTATCATTCACACCCATACATTTTTCTTTCAACATTGGAACCCAGACGGCGAACCTATTTCTCCCCATGAAAGACCAGTTTGTTGACACCATCAATGTAGGTTGTTTGAGTTTGTTGACGGAACGACAATCTTACCTCTGCTTGGACAGATTCTTCACTACCAAGTGCATTCCTCGTATCGAAACGGATTAAAACTGGATGAGGTCAATGGGAGGTTCTTGAGGGAGATCGATGGCAGTCAACCAAAGGCGTTGAACTGTTGCAGAAGTCGCAGTGATCATGTGTGGTTTACTATTGTTATGCTAAAGGAGAGGGTACTCCATGTGTGGAGGAGCTCTTCGTATTCGAAATTTGATTAACTCACGTTGTTTCTCACCTACTGACATAGTTACATTACACACATTCGTGTTTCCTGCGACAATTCGGAGCCCTCTAGCGGCAGAGGGTTACAAATACGAAACAATGAAGGATACAATCCAAACTGTTAATAAAGTCAGTTTTATTCGAAAAGTTTTAAAAGTTTTCACGTAAATAATTTGGAACTACTTATTTTCAGCACTCTTTCATACATTATAAAGCAGAGACTATGGATCATTCCATAAATTTTTGGGTCTGGGTTCTATTATGAAATAAAATAAGGACATTTCTGTCGTTATCGAAGACACGTTTCGTCTTCTCTGAGACGGAACCTGTTGCCAAATACCGTCTTAAGAGAGGTTATGGGAGTGGCAACATCATTAGCGGAAATTACAAAGACGAAACATCTAAAATGCTGTTAACATTTGGAAAAAATGGACGATAGCTTGTAATATCTCTTTAAATTCGATGAATTATTCTGATACAATTCTACCCTTGAATGACGTTTACAAAATTTCTATCTTCATCCACCCGCAAAATAGTTTCATACAATAGCTATGCCATAAGCGCATAATTATTCTTTGTAGTACTCTCTCTGGTGGTTGTTAGAAGAAAAAAGCTCCCGAGATTGTCTTCGTGCCGATTAGCCTAAGCTTTGTTTGAAGAACTGTAATATGATTATTGGGATTTATGACGGAAGATAACTGATACGAAATTGTACGATTAAACGGGATACTCCTGGAATTTGAAATAAGAACACCGTGAATTCATTGTCCCAGGAAGGGGAAACTTTATTGACACATTCCTGGGGTCAGATACATCACATGATCACACTGGCAGAACCACAGGCACATAGACACAGGCAACAGAGCATGCACAATGTCGGCACTAGTACAGTGTATATCCACCTTTCGCAGCAATGCCGGCTGCTATTCTCCCATGGAGACGGTCGTAGAGATGCTGGATGTAGTCCTGTGGAACGGCTAGCCATGCCATTTCCACCTGGCGACTCAGGTGGACCAGCGTTCGTGCTGGACGTGCAGACCGCGTGAGACGACGTTTCATCCAGTCCCAAATATGCTCAATGGGGGACAGATCCGGAGATCTTGCTGGCCAGGGTAGTTGACTTACACCTTCTAGAGCGCGTTGGGTGGCACAGGATACATGCGGACGTGCATTGTCCTGTTGGAACAGCAAGTTCCCTTGCCGGTCTAGGAATGGTAGAACGATGGGTTCGATGACGGTTTGGATGTACCGTGCACTATTCAGTGTCCCCTCGACGATCACCAGAGGTGTACGGCCAGTGTAGGAGATCGCTCCCCACACCATGATGCCGGGTGTTGGCCCTGTGTGCCTTGGTCGTATGCAGTCCTGATTGTGGCACTCACCTACACGGTGCCAAACACGCATACGACCTTCATTGGCACCAAGGCAGAAGCGACTCTCATCGCTGAAGACGACACGTCTCCATTCGTCCCTCCATTCACGCCTGTCGCGACACCACTGGAGGCGGGCTGCACGATGTTGGGGCGTGAGCGGAAGACGGCCTAACGATGTGCGGGACCGTAGCCCAGCTTCATGGAGACGGTTGCGAATGGTCCTTGCCGATACCCCAGGAGCAACAGTGTCCCTAATTTGCTGGGAAGTGGCGGTGCGGTCCCCTACGGCACTGCGTAGGATCCTACGGTCTTGGCGTGAATCCGTGCGTCGCTGCGGTCCGGTCGCAGGTCGACGGGCACGTGCACCTTCCGCCGACCACTGGCGACAACATCGATGTACTGTGGAGATCTCACGCCCCACGTGTTGAGCAATTCGGCGGTACGTCCACCCGGCCTCCCGCATGCCCACTATATGCCCTCGCTCAAAGTCCGTCAACTGCACATACGGTTCACGTCCACGCTGTCGCGGCATGCTACCAGTGTTAAAGACTGCGACGGAGCTCCGTATGCCACGGCAAACTGGCTGACACTGACGGCGGCGGTGCACAAATGGTGCGCAGCTAGTGCCATTCGACGGCCGACACCGCTGTTCCTGGTGTGTCCGCTGTGCCTTGCGTGTGATCATTGCTTGTACAACCCTCTCGCAGTGTCCGGAGAAAGTATGGTGGGTCTGACCGACCGGTGTCAATGTGTTCTTTTTTCCATTTCGAGGAGTATATACATATATATATATATATATATATATATATATATATATATATATATATATATATATATTGCTCCTTCAAACAAAAGGTGTGTATTTAACATTTGATAATTAATTATATTCATCGATATATTGAGTAGTTGTTAATCAGAAGGGAACTTCCGAAAGACTGGATACGAACCTGCATTTAATAATCCAAGAAGGTTAAACTTCATCAAAGCCAAATATCCGCTTGATCTGAGGTTTCCCGACTGATTATACAACGCTCCCAAAATTACGAGGTATTTTATTTGTACAGATTAGCAGACTGCCGCAAAGCACGAGCCTGCAGAGAAGAAGAATCATCGCCTGATTTCATTCTAACATGTAAAATTTCTGAATCATTTTGAATGACTGAGTTATTACTGTGTTTCCTATCATGAATGATTGATTGCTCGAACGAATTGAGAACTATATAATTACATTGATAAGAGGAAAAAATTAGAGTGCCGCCAGTGTGACAGGACTCTCTTAGATTGTTATATAATATATATGTATTTTATGTGTCATGAAAACCAACGAGAACGAGAGGTAACTACTCTGAAGAGAGATTCGGTGCCCATAGGAAAAGATTGCGGATACCAAGAAACGATTTCAACTTCTGGACAACACCGAGAGTACAGAACAAGGCCAGAGAAATATATTTTTTTTGTCCTGTAGTTAAAATAGTTTGAAATCAATTTAGAAAGAATTTTTCCAGATAGTAGTTAGATTGTAGAGCTGTATATTGTGTGATTTTCGTATCTGGACATTAAACTTTATACCGTCCGTGATGTTATTTGAAAGTTAAGTGTGTCTACGACAGAAAATTTTAAACTGTATTTAGTGATTAGAACCTGATATTGACAGTTATTTAATGATATTGACTAGAGCGGCATTTAAAATGTCATTGAATAAGCAACGAGACGTGTAACAGCCTTCAGCTGTTTGCGCAGAAGCAGAGGCCACAGATAGCAATTCTGAGACTGTTGTGGCTAGCGGTAGCAATATAAATAATTCCGCTGGTTCAGAAAACATTCATACAACAGCTGATCAGAATGTTGTTGACACATTAGTTGTTATTATGCAACAGTTGTCTCTATTAGCCGAAGGCCAAGCGGAGGTAAAACGAGACTTATCCACCATACAAAATGAACTCCAAAATCAATTAGCCGAAAATCAAACAGAATTACAAAATCAATTAAGAGCAACCTTTACCGAGTAAGATCAGAGATTAAATACCCAAACACAGGAAATAAAAGAAGAGGCAGTAAAGACCGAACACAAACTTATTGCTCAAATTGAGCAGGTCCGCCAACAATGCCAAGAAACCAATAATAAATCAAAAACGGAACTAACCGAATATGTATGTATCCGTCAAAATTGACACGACACAAAAACAAGTAGAGCTGTTTCCTCAAGTAATACAAGCTCAAGAGGACATACAGTGTTCCGTAGCTATGATACCAGAAATTATAGAATCCCAAGATAATCTAAACAAGCAATTTGACGAAGTAAAGGAAAAATAGGAGACAGTGGAACATAGAATGAATGTACTTGCGTGAAACTTTTCAGAAATGGCGTTAGAGCGGCAAAATTTTCCTTTGGAACGGTAGAAGAAACTGTGAAAGTAACTTTACAGTCAATTTCAGAGAGTTCCGGGGAAAATTTTTTCAACAAAGTGTTAAAGGAAGTTCGTGAACATCTTGGTGAAGAATTCTCGCGTTGGAAAGAAAATATAGAAAGATCACTAAATCTCTCGCAGGACGATTTAGAAACAGCGAGAAGTAGGAAACTAAATTTTCAATCTGCGCGTGACATTCCGTCCACGTCAAGATCCGATGTAGACAGAACTGTAACGTCACAAGTTAGATTCGATATAACGGATAGCCACACGGAAAAATACGAACTGGATGATTTTTACAATCGTAGTACCGTTGAGGAGAAGATGATTAAACACAGACAGTTTCAAATCTTTAACCCTGACAAAAAGAATGTTCATCCTGTAGTCTTTATTCGAAGTTTCAGAGGTCTATTTCCACGATCTTGCACAGAATGGCAAAAGATTAGTTTTGTATCTGGATATATACAAGGATCAGGAGCATTGTGGGCATCCGAACAAACATCTTCTTGTAAATGTTATAAAGAATTTGAGCAGGCTTTTCTAGAAAAATATTAGTCTGCTGGAATACAAGAAAAACTTAGGCAGGAAGTATTATATCCTGAGCATTTCTCATTTTCTAGAGGATCTCTAAAGAGATATTTTGAGCAACAGATTAATAAATATTTGTATTGGAGTGTACCGATTCCTTTGCCAGATATACTTAGGATACTCAAGTCCAGACTACCCACCAGGATAAGGAATCAGCTGTTATACGTACATGATAGGGATATAGACTCATTTATGATTACGCTTGATCATATTGATATAATTGAGGAGGACAATAAAACGGCAAGAGAAATGTCATATCAAAGAAGGGTAATAGAGCTGCAACTCGAATGGGAATGGCAGTAATGGTAGCAGTATCAATAATCATAACCAACTACACTCTCCGAGGAGATTTAGAAATGGACAAAATGCAAACAATAATTATTACCATAATGGAAACTTTAGTAATGGTGCAGCGAGGCGCTATGTTAGGAACAATGGGAATTTTAATCGATATAATCCAATGCATGGCCACACAGGACAGTTCTGCCAACACCAGCAGAACAACAACAATAATTACACGAATCAAGCAAGACAATATAGACCGAATTCACCACAACAACCGATAATAAGTGAAGTAGCTGAAGAGACAAATATCAATCGGACCAACAATCAGTGAAATTAAATATGACCGCATCGTGCCCCGGAGGAGCGGTCAGGGTACCTGTTAGGGGCGAAATAGTAAAATTACAATTGTTAAGATATAATTATGGTGAGCTGTTGACTGAAGAGTTAACAAAGGATTTAATAACGTGTCATAATGACAGATCGAGTGTTCCGGTATCGGAAGTATTTGTTGAAATAGAGGAGGTTCCAACGAATGTGATATTAGACAGCGCCGCTTCCGCCAATGTCATCTCAGGCGCTCTTTTTAGGAGAATTATTAGGAAGAAGAAGGTACCAATTTTGCCGGTACAGAACTGCTAAATCATCGGAGCTCTTGGAGCACGCTCTCCCAATGTCGAAATACAAACACAATTAGAGATGAAAATGGGAAAATGGGAAATGTAGCAATAAAATGCACGTTCCTTGTAGTGGAGAAGTTATTAGTGGACTGTATTCTTGGTATTGGGAGTATACAGGAGTACGATTGTCAGATTGATTTTTTGGAAGGAATAGTTAAATTTAGATTAAATGGAGAAGAGATAGCACTGGATTTAAATTGAAAGGAAACTGTGCGCGAGAAATATTGTCGCGGTGTCATAATTCAATTAATTGACACTACAAACGGTCGTTAGAAGGAGCTTTCAAAGGATTTGATACAACAGGAGGAATTTAACCAAATGATAAAAGCCAGTGAATCAAATCAGCTTACCGGAGAACAAAGGCAGCAGCTTCATTATTTGTTAGAGGCATATGAAGAGATTTTTGATGAGAAACCAGGAATTATTAAAGGGTATATTTGTCACCTGCAAGTGAAGCCACATCAGACTTACACGCACTATCCGATCCCATGTCGTTTAAAACAATCTGTTCAAAGGGAGATAAATAGAATGTTAGACTGGAACTAGATTGAGCCATCAACTAGTCCATATTGTTCTCCACTCTTAGTCGTTCCAAAACCTGGAGGTAACGTAAGATTAGTTCTGGATGCGAGAGAGATTAATAAAATAATAGTACCTGTAAGGACTCATCCGGAAAATATAGATGAATGAATTCAAAATTTCCAGGATGTTTCGTACTTAACTAGTGTTAATTTGAGAAGTTCGTACTGGCAGGTCAAATGGATGAAGAATCTAGGAAATATACCGCATTTATCTATGCTGGGAGAAGTTACCAATTTAGAATTGTCCCATTCGGACTTAATATTAGTGCCGGAATATTTATTTCAGCGTTGGATTATGTTCTTGGACCAGAATTGCGTAGTCGTATAACTGTGTTTGTTGACGATTTATTAATAGCCACGAAAACATTTGCATATTTTGGAAAGGATTTTTGCTGTTTTCAAGAAAAACGGAATTACACTGAAATTACAAAAGTCTCATTTTGCTTTACCACAAATAAAGTTCTTAGGACATATGATAGATGCGAAAGGTATCCTGCCTACCGAGGAGAAAATAAGTGCAATTCGATATTTTACATCACCACGGAATAAAAGACTGCTGAAGGGATTTATAGATATGGAATCGTTCTTCCGTCGTTTCATAAAGACTCAAGCCATGAATTCTGAGGCATTACACCGGCTTCTACGGAAGGATGTGCCATGGCAATGCACTGAAGAATGTGAACTAGCTTTTCGAGACATTAAAGACCAACTCGTTAACGCACCCTTATTATATCACCCTGATATGAATTGTGAGTCCTGTCTGTCCACGGATTCATCGGATGTTGGATTAGGTGGTTGTCTCTTCCAAATAAGTAAAATAAAAGGGGTACCAACATTCTGCCCGATAGCATTTGCTAGGCGAGTGTTATCGCCCTGTGAAAGAGCCTATACGACCACAGAACTTGAAGCACTTGCGGTTATCTTGGCATTCAAGAAGTTCAACTGTTATCTATAGGGTTCTAAAACGATTGTGTATTGTGACCATCAATCACTAACCTTTTTGCAAACAAGTAAATAATTACATCCCAGACTGTCGCGTTGGACAATGACACTACAACAGTACCAATTTAAAATTATTCATGTGTCTGGCTAAGAAAATATTATTGCGGATGCACTGCCAAGATCCCCAGAAAGTTTAACGCCAGAAATAGGATCAGTAAATACTTCGGATTTTCCGGTATTACTGTTGCAGGACAATATCTACAAGACTTATTATATACATCTTTGTAGAGATATGGGAAATTTACAACGAAAAGACCCACGATGGAAGAAGATAATTCAGCTAAAGGAACAACAAAATTCAAGGGCTAGTTTAGATCATTATAAATTAGTAAATGGAGTATTAATCTTCAGATGTGGGAAGGACAACAATTCACGGTGGTGTGTATGTGTCCCGAAGGAATATGAGGAAAAATTAATTTGGTTTACCCACTTATCATGGGGACATTTTTGTGTAATTAAATGTGCCAATAAAATAGGAGCATACTGTTACTTCCCGAATATTCGGAGAAAAGTGCACCAAACAATACAAAACTGTTTACTCTGTCAAAAGGCAAAACGGGATAACAGAGGTAGTAAACACGTTCTGCATTCAATTATTCTACGAGAGCCAAGGGAGTTAATTTCGTGTGATATCTGCGGGCGTCTCCCACGATCAAGAGGAGGAGTCAAATTCATTGTTGGATTCTTTGACGTGTTTACAAAATATGTAAAACTATATCCACTAATGTGTGCTACTGCCAGAGCTGTTGAAGTGAGATTGGTGCATGGCTATCTTCCGCATGTAGGTTCACCGAAATCCATAATTACAGATAGTTCCAGAATTTTTACCGGATTTAAATGGAAGCAAACATTAACACAGCTTGGTATTCGACAAATTTTGACATCATGTTACCATCCACAAGGTAGTCCAATAGAACGAGTTTTCCGAGAATTAAACCGATTTATGCGTACATACTGTCACATTAAGAAAACATCATGGGCTGATTATTTGTCAGAATTTGAACAAATATTTAATAATCTGACACATACCTCAACTAACTTTACTCCAACAGATCTTATGGTTAGTCAGATTGAAAAGAATTTCTGGATAAACCATCTGCCAAAGAGTGAAGACCAGAATTTAAAATTGGAGGAAAAGATTCGACTCGCACTTGTCAATTTAACTAAAAATGCAATACAACGGAAATTAACATATGATAAACGGATTCACCGGATTCAGACGTTTCATCTTGGAGAAAAGGTTTTATTAAGCCGACACATCCATTCCTCGAAACTGATGAAGAACATAAAGAAATGGAATCTTATTTATACCGGACCATATGTTATTGTAAATATACCAAATCCTGGATCATACTTGTTGGCATATCCCGAATCGAAAAGAATAAAGGGATTATTCCCGCGTAATGATATTAAGAAATTTTTTGAAGAATCGTCGATCTCTGATACCAAATATGGAGAAGAATTTAGCGTGGACTATGACTATGAGTCGAGTGTGTATATAAATATCAAGAAGTTTATGTTGTCTGGAGGGTAAGAGCCCGTGAGATTGCTCCTGTGATAGGTTAAGAGACAGTGAGATTACTCCTGTGATAGTTTAGCACAGAATTTTAAGATAGATAGAAGACATTGTTAAATACTAGTGTTTTGAAGTGTGGACTGTGAGCAGAAGCCATAGTGATATACAATGAAAGTGTATCTACATTTCCCCAAGACACGACACTTATGTGAGAATTGCGTGTGAAACTTGAACAGTGGTAGGTAAATACGCTGTGTGTATGATGTGCACTGTTCGAGCGAGAAAAAAAATGAACTGTGAAATGGAGCAACAGTCGATAATCTCACTGCTGCAAACAATTGAAGAAACTCTCTGGTTGCGAGAGAGAAAATTATTATAAGTTTTAGATTTTTTAATTATGCCTTCTCCACCACGAGAATTAATTTAAGAATTTTAATTAACATTTTAAGAATAGCAGTTTGTGTGTTTCATATTATGGACTTAGTTGTTGAAATATATTTCCATAAATGTTCATGAGAAAATGAAGAAGATTCTGCGAGTGGCTGATTTGTTAAATAAACATATGTCATCATTAATGATATTTATTTGCAGGTGGATCTATAAATCAATTAATTATGAGAATAATGAAAATTTGTCAGAGTATTATTTTCTAGAAATTATTCCCTTTGTGGAGTCAGTGTCATATGCCTATGTTCAAAATTTTTCATCAGGTGTAAACTTACATTTTATCCATAATTTCGTAATTGAAAGCAAACATCGGACAGATTCAGTGCGCTACTTCCACCTGCACTATAACGAAACGAAGACTAGAAACAAAAAAGAAAAAATTGAGAGGAATACATTAGATATGAACTACAACAAAATTTAAATGCCCACAGTCTATTTAGAAATGTTGTTGACAATCAGCAGTTGTAATGCAAAACAACTTTGGTATTGAGGACCCAAAAAAAATCGCGATTGTCAGGACTGATGGATGTTCCAGTCTAGTACAGATGGAAGAATATAAGAATCCACTCCGATTTTGAGTTCAACGTTGAAATATGGACTTCGATGTCTTAATCTACTCTTTTCCAGGGATTTATTCAGTCAGAACCTTTTCTTATTCCACTTTAAACCGGTTCCATGTTCACGTCCCTGACCATCTGTTCCTGAGATCATCTCGCTGTTTCTACGGCACGTTACCAGCTTCTGTTCTGTACCATAAGCCATCGCCTGTCCTCCGTGCCGCCTCCACCAAACGCTGTGCGTCGCCTACCCGCTGTCCGTACCCAGTGTTCCTGTTCCATCGACTTCACAACGAGATCGCCGGCTACATCGTCGAAAGAAGAATTTTGAAAATTTTTTGGAGTACTATTATAATTTTTTTTTGGCTATGAGGCACTTTTCCTTCGATCTATCGAGCTTCTATATATTTCAAAATTACTGGATTTAGGCCTTCCTCCCTTCTTTAATACCTGAGCTGGGGTCTATTCTTCCGGGTTTTCCAGGGTTTCCCTATGAAGGCCAGTTCCCAAATGTCCAAATGTGTAGACTTTTTTCGTAGTTACACCAATTTACATCTTCCCTGGTTATGTACTCGGGATGCGGGTATACCCCGGTACATGTAAAAGCTACAGCTTATGTATTCTCGTAAATTACTGTCTTAACATGATACCCATACTCTCTATAGTAAAATTCTATTAATTCAAAATATTCCTCTTTTGAATAAACAACCCAACAACTTTTTCCTGTTAGCTCGCAAAGTGTATTATCATTAACTTTGCTCGCTGCGAGGGGCAATTGTAATATCTCTTTATATTCGATGAATTATTCTGATACAATTCTACCCTTGAATAACGTTTACAAAATTTCTATCTTCATACTCGCAGAATCCAAGGGCAAAATAGTTTCATACAATAGCTATGCCATGAGGGCATAATTATTCTTTGTAGTACTCTCTCTGGTGGTTGTTATAAGAAAAAAGTTCCCAAGATTGTCTTCATGCCGATTAGCCTAAGCTTGGTTTGAAGAACTGTAATCTGATTATTGAGATTTATGACGGAAGATAACTAATACTTCCTTCACTCAAAAGGTGTGTATTTAACATTTGATAATTAATGATATTCATCAATATATTGAGTAGTTGTTAATCAGAAGGGAACTAGGGAACTTCCGAAAGGCTGAATACGAACCTGCATTTAATAATCCAAGAAGGTTAAACTTCATCAAAGCCAAATATCCGCTTGATCTGAGGTTTCCCGACTGATTATACAACGCTCCCAAAATTACGAGGCATTTTATTTTTACAGATTAGCAGACTGCCGCAAAGCACGAGCCTGCAGAGAAGAAGAATCATCGCCTGATTTCATTCTAACAAGTAAAATTACTGAAACATTTTGAATGACTGAGCTATGACTGTATTTCCTATCATGAATGATTGATTCCTCGAACGAATTGAGAGCTATATAATTACATTGATAAGCGGAAAAATTACAAGCTGATAGCCAATGAAAGTATGGAAATACGACACAGTGGAAAGAAGGAATCGTTGAAGACCTAGGAGGAGCCGGAGGCTTACAGAGGACTACAGAAAGAGATAGGCGTCATCGGAGAAGTGGAAAACGGCATGTGAGAAGCGGCATCAGCCGTAGACCTCAAAATGATGATGGTGACGATGATGATGATGGTGATACTGATGATGATGGAATTTCAAACGGTTCCACCACTTTACGAAATTTCAACGACACGTAAATAGTTGAGATGCCACCATTCTTCGTGTTTGTCCGCAAATTGTTTTTGGTACCATATCATGGACTGACTGGAAATTTACGAAAACTGTTCTGGCAATTCTCTTCTCTTTTAGGTTTCGTAATATGAATTTGCTGTCCATACGTGAGCACGCAGTTCTAAAATCATTCTGTTCGTTAGATATTATAGCCTCAGTCTCTATTCTTTCTCTTCAGATTCTCCTGTAAAATTACGTTAGTGATGCTATCACACTTATGCCATGAAAAGTTACACAGTCGTGCCTACGCCCCTTCATATAGATTGATAGCAGACTTTTCTTCATTCCTTGGGAAAATGGGACCTTTCCATACGCTTATTATGCTATTGGGCCAAGGTATCGTACACAATCATTGAAGCTATATTTATTTACTCTATTTCACACAGACTTCGTGATTTCTTATTTCTCATATGATTCTCAGCTTAACAAATTTCTTTTACATAATTGATTGTTCACATGGATGTCCGTCCGTCAAATATAGATCCTTTGTATGAATGCTTTTCACTTCTCCAAAGGCAGGGCCTGGTAATACCTTACTCACTCCTCCATGCTTATTAGAACAACACCAGCATTATCCTTTTTTTTTCAACTCTCATCGTCTTCAGTATCTTCCACGTCCTGCTTTATCTACTACTACATTTCTCCTTTATTTTTTATCCCCCTTTCTGCCACACCTCCTTTTTGTCTTTAGTGATGGTCTTCGTGCATCTTTCCGTTTACCTCCATATGCTTTATGGCAATCATCAAGCCGAGTGCTCAGCCACTTATTACACGTCTCCCTTTTCGTCTTCACCAACTTCTTTACTTCGCCAGTCCACCATGCATTAGTCGTTTTCTTTCCCAATTTCGTTTTCTCCCCGAGAGCTTCAAAGCCTGTCCCATGTATCATTGGTTTAACAGACTGATACATATTCTCTACAGCACCATTCTTCGTACATGATGTCTTGACTGCGAGGCGAAGTTGGTAGATAAAGCATGATGAATCGTCCTGAAAGCATAGCAGATTACAACGGACCTCTAACGACTTCACAGTTGAGAGGTCATCATCTACTATTTCTTTCCCTCTAAAGTGAAAGTATTTTTCTCTAAGCCGCTCTGACCCACATTCGGGGCCCCGAAAAACTCTCATCTCTTTAATAAACAAACTTGCTTGCCACCGTGATATCACAAAGTCAGAGACAGAACTCACATGTCGGTTGTTCCCGCGTACAGTGATGTATTGATTTATGGTTAAACCATCTATTCATTACCTTCTAATTCTATCAACCTCGCCATTATCATTTAATACAATTTGCCAAAGCTGACAAAAAACGCGGTCGTAAATTGTCTACCCAGTAAGTGCACTCAGCATCCCAATAAATAATATTTCTTATCGATCACTTACCTTTTTCAGAGATCCTGTCAGTTGGCCATGAAATTTTTCTTTTCGCTCCTCCTTTATGAAGACAACTAGAGCATACACTGTCATTATCACGACCGAGTGGCTTATTAAGTCCGCGGAACCTGCACGATCCTCTCGATCATCTAGTTCGAGGATGCGAAATCTTCCTTATATTTTTCCTAATAGCTATAGAAACCACTGTAGTCGCTCATTCACATTTATATAGGTGCTCAAAATATGGATGTAACCATTTGTTCATCTGTACATTTATCCTTATCTGTAAGTTAGGAATACTTTGTCCACATTATATGTCCTTATTTCCTGTAAAACGTCTTCAGCTTTAGTGATAGTCACCTGGATGTTAAACGTACCGTTTTTCATTGTCCTTGTCCATGCCTAATTTCGTTTTTTAGAAAGACCTACCTGTCACGCGAGCTTATTTTAAAGGGAAGTTATGGTTGAAATTTTTTACAGGTGACGAGATTGCCCCGTCATGGAAGACAGAGTAATTCGTACACATAGTTGTCTTCCATTACACTGGGGGTCTTTTTGGTCTACAGGGCTCGGATTAACTCTGCTTCCTAAACTTTTCTGTCCTCTAGGTCCTTGGGACGCTGCTGAGCCTACGCTGACCTTGAACCCTATTTCGCTTGTTATTAGACTCCCCTTGCACCCTCTTCCATTACCTACTTCACGCACATCATTTGTATACTATGCATTGTCCACGGTATACGACCTTCGTGCCTTCTTCGAAGTTGAAAGAGGATTTATTGGCAGAGCTGACTTTAATCTTTAGCTTTCAATTTTCGAGCTATGGCTGGATGTCAGTAATTACTAGAGTTTTTATACTATCCAGGTACCAGCAGCCTGAACAGGTGCTGAGGTTTTTTTCTCAAACTTTTCCCGTTTGAAAATTCGTCATCAGGTAAGCACACTACATGGTGGCCCACCAGGGATGGTCAATACTCAGGGATTTTGCAGTAAAGTTCATTCGAAGCAAAAATGTCTAGTAAACTTGGAATGTAAAATACACAACTTAAGAGCTCTGATGAATTTCTCATCTGCGATAATGTGACAGAAATCTCTTCTACTACAATCTCTTTGCTTTAAATATTTTGAGATGTGGCAGTATGGACCAAAACAAGACACAATTTTTCGGTAAACTTGGAGTTAAAGTGCATACGTTCAGAGCTAAAATCACTTGTTCATCTTCTACTCAACAGGTACTCATAGCGTAAATGTATGTGTTTTAGAGCACAAACTTAACCAACATTTTTTTCTTGTTTCCGTACGGACAACCTCTACCCAAAATATGGAAAGCAAACAGTTGGCAGTAGAAGAGATTTGTTTCACAGTTTCGAAGATGAAGTACTCAGAGCTCTTAAGATAGGCATTTTGTAGCAAATGACTATTTTTTCTTCTTCTTGTACAACCACATAAATACTCCGTAAGCCACCTGGCGATGTGTGGTGGAGAATACTTCTCATACCACTAACAGATACCCTCTTGTCTCGTTCCAGTCGCAAATGGCGTATGGGTATCATGATTGTCAGTAAGCTTCTAATGATCGTTGCTGGCATATGCCTCAATATTGTTCATTTCTTCTGTGGTATCCTGTATAGTTTACCATTCACCAAAGGCCGAGAAGACGCCAGGTATATGGAGGTCCCGTCGACGTTAAGGTCTTTGGGACGGCATGCCATACAAGGAAGGACAAAAGCTCTGGCTTTTGAAAGGAATCCTTTTCAAATTAGTGTTAAGCGGTTTAGAGCAACCATGGATATCAGAATCTTGATGACTGTATGGTGACTTGAATCCTGATTGTCGCCACTGTGAATGCATGAGCTAACATCTACTTCGGCTTATAAGAAGCGAATCTAAATTGTACTTGGACAATCGACTGTTTGTAAAGTCATTCGAAAGTGGATACAGAATTGATTGTGTGCAAGTCCTAAAAGACTAGTCGTCAGTCGAGGTTGGTACCTGCATAATACTGGCAGCTTGGGTCCCAATTTACGAATCAGGAGATTTGGAACTTGTAACAGTAGCCTTACGCATAAAATTTCTGCCAACCTACAAATCGGAGAAGCTACGTGTTTGTTGTATCCGCCACTACATGTTTTTTACGTGGGTACTATATCCCGCCCCGTCAACGAAAATTTGCTCCATAGGGATCAACATAGATTCTTCAAACAGGGGTCTTGTGATACTTAGCTCAGTCTGTTTGCTCGTGAGATCCAAATGGCCGTACTTAAAAGGGAGTCACGGGTGGTTCTTTGCCCATTGACTTCCTGCAAGGCACTCCATAGAGACCTGAGCTGTAACCTTACGAATAAAGTAGGAAGCTATGTACTATTGAATCTGAGCGATGGTTGAATTCCGGAGTGCGTAGTTGATAGAAATTAAGACGTTGTTGTTTCTCCCACTTTTATTTCCAATCCATTCACGCGCCTATCAAGTCCTAAACAGCAAGCATCCAGCCATCATCCTATAGTATGTACAGAACATAACCTCAAGCTAAATAATATCACATATACCTTCTCGTACTGTAAAACTTCTTTAACCCCATTTTTATTTTTGACACTCTATATGGCTGTTCCCTATTCCGCTTCGTGAATGAAGCAACGGCAAACACAAAATATGGATATGCATGATTTTACATTTATATTACGAACACAATTCTGTGTGAGGATGCTGGAAACATATTCAAAAACTTAACACACCTACAATACCAAAAAAGGGCAACATTTGTCTAAAAATTTACACACCTTTGGGACCTATCACTTGCATAGTACGAAGCATTGTCTAATCACAGGCAGTCTCACATATATTCTCGTCATTGTAGGTGACCGAGAGACAGTGCAATAGGTGACAGAACCCAGCTGCGACCCTGTAAAACAGTAGTGATATAGGTCATATCTATAATTTACGATAGCATGGCGTTGCCAATCGACGTGAAGTATGAGGGCAATAAAATATCAAATCTTTGTAAAGGGCACAGAAGACATAATTTCTTGGGAAACAGCTTAGAAGATACAGCTTACCTCAAAAGTAACCGTATGTGGGTGAAAGGAAAAGATAGATGGACTAAAAAAAAACTTGTCCCTAGACCTGCAGCCGGCGGGTGCAGTAACGTAAATTTCAATGAAATCATTGGTAGAAGCCCTTTAAAAGTTTGACACAAATTCCGAAATTATTTTAAGCGGTTTATAGTGGACAGTAAGTAGGAAGTGAATTATGATTCATCCTCGACGCGATCCGGAAATTTTCTTACTCGTTTCCAGTCTTTCGCCAACATGTTATTCACAATATTGACGTGTATGCTCTACATCCAGTAATGACCACAAGAACCAACATATATTACAGTGCTTGGAGAGGTATACAGTTAGTTTACAGTAGTCCATTCGCGAACTGAATCCACGATATGGTGGTTGTCGACTGTACCTAGTAACTACCTTTACGCAACTATCAGTGGCTTGTGGAGTACAGCCTTCTATCAACAAATGGAAGTCATACGGAACGTTGGTGTTATTCCATACCGTCTGTTTAAATGTTTGTGTCCCACTCCTCTAGGAGAGCTCCATATCGGAACGAAATTAATTAAGTTACGCTTCTGCAATATCAATTTCAATTACTTTTTACTTGTGCTGTGTTCTGAATACAGGTTCACCAAGATTAGTTTGAACAGAATCTCTCAGCAAATATTACGTAATTAAATCGCACCGTTTCCCTCAGCAGGAATGAACGGTTCGAAAAATATTTACGTCACAGAGCGCAAGCATCAGTTACGAGTTTTACGTCAGTGACACTTTCTGTTGTGAAATGATGATTTAGTGAACGCATTCCTATTATGATTGAGACAATCCCAGGCTAATGGGCAGTCACGGAAAAGTAAACCAAAAACCAAAACTGTTTTTTGAGAATGTAAAGCTTTCAATTCTTGGCACGTAATGAAAAATGTTCAAGTTCTCATGTCGAAAAAATTGTGGCACAACTTGTTCCTCCGGGCAGTAATCCGTTTCATGAAAACAACTCGAACCATCACAGAACCTGTGTTAATGTATAACCATTAGCTTATTTCGTAATGAGTTTTCTATGTATCTCTCCCACGTCTAAAAGTTTTAGAAATAGTAAAATAGGTTTTGTAACAATTTAAATTTATAGCAAAAGCCGAAGCGTAGTAGAGGGAGTCCGTAGGAGACTGTGAGGGTCAGGAGATAGAATGGCCAGAAACGGACGACTCCGTGGTCATGAACTGTGGTGCGAGGGTCATGGAGGCTAGCACAGATGTTGTGATCCTGCTTCTTGAAAGTGCTGACATTCATTTCCCATCTGATAGCTTTAAAAAATTATAAAAAGTTTCTCTCGTTTGTAACTTCATCACGCCGCTAAGACCGTGACAACTGCTGCCACCACGTCTGCATCAGACGAACCACATTAACAGTAGCATATGGCATCCAGAGGAAATGCGTGTTTTCTTTGTGGACTAGTGTTCACACGTACAATTCACAAATATCTGAATTGTCAACAGCATTTTGATATGCAGATGTTAATGACCTCCAACTTCAGGTGTTCATTATTAATGTTCCAGAAAGAATTCTTGGCTGAAAAACAGGTATATAATGTTAAAAATCAATGTAAACAGTCTGGATGACGTTTTCAGATTTTTTATTTGTTTGCAAGCGGTTTAGGTCCTTTCCTCGGACCATGTTAAGGCTTACACTGGGATCATGGCTGCTAATAGGGACATACGAAGCGAGATCCTCCACTACAGTGACAACCGTACTTCTTCGGATCTCGCTCCGCCTGTCGCCACCAGCAGCCATAGTAGCGATGTACGCCTGAAGTTGGTTCGAGGAGAGGCCCGAAACCGGTTGCCTGCAAATAAAACGTCTGAAAACGAGATCGAGACAATTTGTATTGACTTTTAAGTTACTATTAGGGTCCGAAGAGCGGCATGAGTGTGACGCAGCCCTTGCCTCTTGAAACCCCACAAGTTGCCTGAGTGGAATACGAGGCACCTCCAGGAATCGCCACCTGTCCGATGGTATACCCACTGCCTAGACAAGACGGCAGTTACGTGTGAACTGTGGATAGCGCCTTAATATAGCGACAACCCGCATTGCCGTGCCGTAAGCGGGCTTGTGTTACATCAGGAGCTGTGTGACAGCACAATGGCCCGCCACATCTGCAGTGTGAAATCTATAACATGTGGCAAAAACGTACGGTCAAACTCTCAGGAAAGAAAAAGGTCACACTTAGAGGAAGCGGATTCGGAAATGCATTAATTTCGTATTATAACTCACCTCCTACTTTTCATCGTAATCACATCAGCCGTAGGAAACAGAAACATAACGTACCAGCATTACATAAAAGGTTTCCTTTCAAGAAACGTTCAGAATACCATCTTGGTTACCTTTCATTAGAAGGCACAGTAGGCTGTAGTTTTTAGGTTCCCCGCCATTTCTGTTGTTCCAATGGAACGAAGGTTTCGTTTCCGTATGATTCACTTCATGGTTTGTGTTGCCATTCAAGCAACCTCATATCTCTACTAGCATCAAACACATGGCACCAACAATTTGGTGTTCATCACGAACTGCGTAAGAGCTTAGCATTAACTGTGCATGGCTCGCCACGGATTTCGCTTGCAGCAGAGTGCACTGGAAGCGTACTCAGATGTGGAGTTGACAGACACTGACGTGGTATGAGGATTAGCAGGCGGTAAAGACAGTGGCGCTCAACATTTCTAACAGTAAGGCTGTGAAACAAGACGCAATTCTCCGGGATACATTATCACGCCCGAGATTCAATGAGACAACGAGTTGATGCATGTATCCTTGCTAATGGAGGTAATTTTAACATTTCATTTACGAAAACGCCTTATACTAAGTTGATCATCCTTTTCTGCTCTACTTCCCATGGTTGTGCGATGAACAGTAATATGAACCAAGCTCTGAAGGGGAAATAAAGCGTTGCCATATCCACGTCCACGTAGTACAAACGTGTGTTCATATCTTTATATTACACCGTGCATCTCAGCTTCGATGTTCTGGGAGTGATTCATCGATGTGGAAGGCCATGTGCACCCATCCTTTGTGTCATGTGGTGCACGCTGTCTCCCGTTATTGCCTGCACTGTTTGCTATTTTCACTGCTCCATCTGGCGACAATTAGTGTCGCCGACTGAACTCATTACTGTTACATCATTATCATGACCTGCGAGAGTTTTGTACCTCACCTTTACTGGTTTCTTCAATTGTATAGCTTTTGTGCGAAGAACTATTTAGGCTGCAGGGAAAGGTGTTGCTATTTAGTGGTATTCTCTAAATTATAAAGAGAGGAAGTTTTCTAATTTATTTATTCAATTTAAAAACCAGTAGGCATTTGTTAAATTAAGAATTTTAGAGCTAGAGTGGTTTTTCACAGTTCCCATATTGTTAATGTATTCTGTCGTTGTTAAAGTAAATTCTAGATTGTTTCACCTTTAGATTTACAGGTAAGACATCACCACATTACCAGAGTAGCTATGTGCAGATAAATGTGGTATCTGTCAGACGATTCATGTAACAAATCAGGTCAGAATAGTGGCAGAAGAAGAGAAAAAAAAGTTGCACGAAGCAACTCGACTGCAGTACGTGAACGTAGTTGGACTTTACAAAAATTTGAACACGCTTACCAGTCTCGCGGCCTTCATTTGGCAAATAAGGGGAAGAAACTGAACCTGTTGGAAGACCTGAAAGTCAACATATATCTGGAACACAGTTCTCATTTGATTACCAGTTGATCCTGACAGGCACTCCAGTTCTCGGGAAGTGATGATGAGCTTCGTCTTTGACTGCAGTGTCCCACTGCCCATTGACTTCCTGGATCATGGTGTCACAATCATGGTCACAATCAATGCACACTTCGCAAAATGTGAAGCGCGCCATCAAGTCCAAGCACCCAGGGATGCTGACGGTCAGCATCATTCTGTTGCACGATAGGTTGCGCAAGGTTGTACGGACTGCGCTACAGAAGTCAGGATCTCTCCCCACGCAATTTCCATTTTTCGGGCCCCTGAAGAAAGAATTCGTGGTCGTCAGTTTGCTCCATACGAAGACGTGCAAGCCTGGGCATAATCAGCGTCCCGTAGGCAACTACAAGCACTTTCTCATGACGGCACTAGCCAGCTGTGACCGACTTGTCTCATAGTGGTCTATATGTATTGAGAGTTAAGTCAATTACTATTGAAATAATGAAAAGTTTAGTTACTTTTATTCCATCTGCCTTATTTATCATTTGAATTCCCATGGTACCTTGGAACAGGAAGATGTTTCACTATGGCAAATGTGATATACGCAATAAATTCAGAATATATTGAACCCATAACAAGTTTTTGAAAACACTCGTGATAGCCCTTTCCTGCCTCACGGGGTTTACGAATCCGTTCCGCTTTATAGAACATGAAAAGAGTATCAAATTGAATGCATGCAATGGCGTCCAGTCTGAACGTATGTGTACCTCTGTTGAAGCACAAGGAACTCTCTTACTGTGATAGTTCTATATCTCTGTCCACGGAAAACAGAAAGAGAAAGGAGGTACTGTTGTACCGCTGTACTCCCCGTTTAGACTTAGGAGCGCACAAGCCCAGCTGAAACGGAAGGTGTCGTTGTGGCTTCATGTTTGTAATCTAGTTTTGTATTATTATTTGTTCATGTAATCGGATATTATTAATGCAGTAAGTAAATAACACGATCAGATATGATGAACGTACTGTGACGGAACTCAGTAGTTTCACTAGAGTTCTTAGGTAAATTAAAACAAATACATATATTACGCGGTAATGCTCTATTTTTAGTTGCTGTGGTAATGTTCTACTCAAATATTAATCTTTTGGTAAGTAATTCATAGTTTGTGTCTGCTATTCCATACACACGACACTCACACTCACACACACACACACACACACACACACACACACACACACACACTGACTCACTCTCTCTCTGTCTCTATCTCTCTCTCTCAAACACACACACACACACACACACACACACACACACACACACACACACGTAATTCCGCAGTTGCGTCACAACAAACATACGTACACGGATGTAAGGGGCACTTATTAAATGGAAACAAGAGCTAATATACTGAATCTTCGTAGAAAGGAAAATAAAATAGAATCCTATGCAGCACAAGGCAGCTATTAAAGAAAACTTGAGTGTCAAGCATTCTTTAAAATGAGTACGTCAGACCTTTATAAACTAAACAAAACAGCATAACTGGTCACCAACGTTAGTTACTACGGTAAATATTCTGGTATGGTACCTATTCACTAATGTATCAACTTCACGTCTACAGCACCTGCCACTTCTCACTATTTGTCCTTCACCGATATTCATTTCAGAGAGACTCAGAATTAATAGAAAGTGTTATAGCGTGGAAGACTGTAGCAAATATGCCGGGAAATCAAGCGCGCAGAACTTCCATTCTCGAAGGAGGGGGCGGAGGATCTTGCTATTCCGTTCCTATTTGACCTGGGAACATGTAGTATTAAGAGTTTGGTTCCTACTACAGCGTATTTACAGCATTTTAAAATTTTTGAACTACTAAGCGGAGATGGAGCACTAGGAAATGGTGTGGATCGATTAATACCTATTGAAAATATTTTAATTAGGCTGAAATTAATGCTCAGCTAATTGCAGGATTTGCATATGCCGTGTTCGGATTTTACGTGCAAATAGCACGTTTCTCTCTGAGAATTTCTTTACTTTAAATTTACACAAATCATTTCAAGCTTTGCACGATGGTAGACAAACAGATAAAGACAACACGAAATTTTATATCCAGTAAATTTATCTGTTCTCGGGATACGATGGTATAATGTGAAGCTAGAAGGAGCACCTAGAATTAATTCTTATGTGGACCTAATGTGTGGAAACCTTTTAAAGTGAACCAAATAAATAAATAAATGTATTCTTGCGTAAAATTTTACTAGATTAAGATTTTACACTCAAAATTCAAGTTGTGAGTTTCTTTATGCTCAGCAATTCGGTGTTCCAGATTTGTGAAAAGCGCTTTACATTTTTACGAGGTTAGACAAATACATATAATTAATGGTGGTCCAGTCGTTTTGTAAGTGCTTTAACAGTTGCCCTAATATAAGCAACATGGTTTGAAAGACTCTGAAACAAACTCATACCGGATCAGCCGCCGCGAGAGTCAACGAAAATCTGCAGCAGTTGACGACCTATGTCGGTCTAATGACAAAATTATGATAAAGTAAAAGCTGTGAACCAGAATGTATAATGCTCCTATCTTAGCACAAAATAGACGAATATATATTGGGCAGATTTAGTGATGTAAAAGAAGGGAATTAGCTTTTCGAGTTATCTGGCAACTTCAAAGACATTTAAATCAAAACATCTTGGCATGTGCGATCTTTTCTACGGGTTAACCATACTTCAACAGCTTTAAAGTCTTAGCACAATACATCTTGCCGTATTTAGGTTAGTGTGCCCAGAATCGAAAAGATTCGCCAGCTCTAGTAAACGATATATAAGTGCAAATGGTTGCAATAGCTAAAAAGGTTTTCTGGGAGAAAAATGTTTTTAAAGGTTGACTTATTTCACAGGGGTGGAGGACGCAAAAAAAAATTGATTTCTTCACGGGGGAACATTTCTCCCCTGATCCCACCCCCTGTTATGTGTATGCTGACGGGTGTAAAATAAATTGCCACAAATGTATGTGTTTATAAAGAGTGGGATGCATCTACAACAGGAAGTATCCAAGAGAGTCAGTGCATCTGGAATTGGATGTATCCCTGAGAGCGATGCATGCATCCTAAGCTGTACGTTGTGTCTTATTGCATTCGAGACAAATGTTGTTTTGGGTGACGTGATGGCGCTGGTCATGTTATGCGACATTACACTCTGTATCATATTGTTTTACTTGACATGATGCATTAAAGTTCATGTTATGGGTAGAAACACAAACAAGTAAAAAAACCGCTAATAAGTCAAGATATTTCTATTCAAATGTCTTAGGAGTTGTTTGATAAGGCAGTTATCTTCTTTTAGATGCTTAACACTGTTTGTGGTATGATAAGTGTTTTTCATTCTGGTCAAGTGAGGTTTCAATACCAATCTTTGGTACTTTAGTTTTGCAACTTCTTTCTGGTTGGTCTTTATATATTTTTGCTTCTCCTGTTTGTGAAAATAGATGATGCTTTGTGAAATTTCTCTGCAATACTGCTGCTATTGCAGTGTCGATTTATTTTTCTTTGCGTGTTACATACTTTTTAGCGTTTTCGAGTACCAATCGTCTGGACAGTGAAGAGTCGTGTGACCTTCCTCTACTGATTTCCTCTTACTTTTTTTACAGCTATTTTTCTTGCTGATGGTTTGTAATAAGTAGTTTCGATATTATCATCCACTTAAAATTATTTAAAAACTAAATATAGCCAAGATAAACATGTTCTCCATGAAACTGGGGAACAAATCTACAGCTGTCCTGTACAACTGCGTTCTGCAGTTTTCAGCAGAGTAACGGATGCAGATTTAGATCTTGCTGGCGCTCCCTCCACGGTCCACTATGCAATTTAGTCCTTGTCCAATATAACAACTGAGACGAGATGGACAGGTTTTTTATTTCCAAGTAGCTTTTACATACGTCATTTCAGTATATTTGGCCCTTTTTCATTGCAGGTAATATGCTAATACCAGCTGTCGATTTTAGCGATATCTTTGAGAATGCCAAGTTTTTCATGTTTATTGATCACCGTTGTCTCGGATCTATTACTAGTGATTGTAATCTGATACTGACATCTAACGTCTTGAGGACTGCCCTATCACGTGTTCCCCATTGTCATTTGCGTGTCAGTGTTTACATGCAGATGTGTGATCCTGTCCCCTTATGATCCCAAACTTCCTGCTGCTATAGTGTATTCCTTGCTCCTTCCTGGTATATGTTTGATATTTAATACATGTAATGGCCTCATTTTCAGACATTATTATGGATTCCTCAGTGTCTCCATCCAAACAGTTCGATGCTCGTAAATTCGAATGATCCGTGTTGAGGTCGTTCACATGTCTCTCGTACAGTTCTGTTTTCATCCAATCCAGAATCCTGTCTTAATTATTTCTGTCTTAATATTTGAAATTCTTTCGACACTTCTTACGAGATTTAGTTGGTTACTACTCTGGTTTTGAATTAGAATTAATTGCGACCATTTACTCCATTACATTTCCACCATGCCATTTTCGTTTTGTATCGGACCAGAGTGCTACCATCTGCTTCTTCAGTGTTTTATCTTTGTTATCATTCTAATATTAAGTTTTTTAGATGAAATATTTCCCTGTCGGTAGTATCTTCTCGTCTTATGCCTGCAGACTATAACTCATTTTGTAATTCCCAGTTCGTTTAAACGCCTTTAAATCTGCATTCCAATATTTATCTGCTGAGCCTCTGTGGTTTCATATTCTTTCAGTAGCTATGAAATACTATTCTACTTGTCATCTATTCACAGTGAGTAATTGCGAATGTCTCCTTCAGAGTCCGAGAAGACCATCAGCTTGACTTTAACGGCTGATGGTGCGACCTTGAACCTTTTCTTCGGAGAAGAGGTGGTGTGCTACCATTTGCAATGGCAGCACTGTCGTTTTCTTACCGGTTCGAAGTGATGAAAAAATGTTTCATCCCCTGTGACGTTATCCGAGAAAAACATTTCGTGATCAGTCTAGTAACGCACAAGCAGTTCTTCATAGATGATCCTCCGTTGCTCATTAAAGTCTTCTGTTTGACTGTGAGGTACTCAGCGTTCATACAACTTTGAGTACCCCAACTGGTGGACGAGTGTGTTAGAACTACCAACAGAGATGCTCTGTTGAGCAGCGAGGTGTTCCATAGTGATCCGTCGATCTCCTCGAATGAGCGTGTCCCCACGTTCCAGCACTGCAGGAGTAACAGTTGTGTGCGGCCGACCGGTACATGGGAGAACGGACAGGTTAGTACGACCTTGATTGGAAGACGACTGACATTCTGTAAGCTCCTGTGAAAAAAAAAATCTCAATGGCAGCTCTGTGTTTGGAATGACTCTCCGTCAAGGAAACCATTTTGAAGGCTGCGTATTGCGCCGCCACCTATCGGGAACCTCATGGAACTATGGGCTCCGAAGTGGGAATATTCCATTACGCTCAACAGCAAATTTCGCTATTTGTCAACCGAAACTGTCCGAAAAACGACGTTGCATTACTTATTGAACACCCAGTGTACAACCATGTACGTATAGCTCCCGTTAGGATCTTAGATGACAAGTTTGGATTATTTACAGTTCGTGCGAAGGCACATAAACTTTCTTATTGCACTGCATAAGTAAATAGAATGGCCTTATTAACTGGCGCAATGTCGAGTGTAGTTGCTCATCCCCTGGTTGCTCCTCTCCTCTCCAACCCCAGCCCTCTGCTGTTGTGTCCCCCCTACCCTCCATCTCTACATCCTTCACCTCCTTTCCCAAGGTGGCTTCTGTCAACTCCCCCAATCGGATGATGCCCTCTCTCCCTCCATTTATACCTCCTATCAACTCTGGTCCTCACCTCCCCCTCCTTTCCTCTGTCCTTTTCCAGGACTCCCTCTCCCACCTTCCATCCTGTTTTTTCTCCGCCAAACCCCTCTCTGCCTCCCATCTCTCCCCCAAGTCCTTTTGCGTTTCCTTCCTCCGCCTTTCCCCATTCCCTCTTTCGTCTACCCTGCTCACTCCTAAGTCCTCTCCCTCCATCGACCCCCCTCCCTTTCGTTTTTCCTCTCCTCCCCCCCTTTTCCCCCCCCATCTGTCCTGCCGCCCCCCCCCCCTCCATCTGCCCTCAGTTGTGGTGTGTCATATTTGCCCCAACATTTTAGTGCAGTGTTCAAGGAGTGTTCAGTGTAGTGCGTCCTTTCCAAAGTGTTGCGAACAGAAATCATGCTATCGCTGGGTGTGATTTTTATATCTCTGGAAAACAGAAGCCAGACTGTCGCCGTGTTTTCTAATTGTCTGTCTATTATTTTACCTGTCTGCCTACTGTGTATTTTATTATCATCACCAGCCCTTTGTTGTATATTTTAAGTTACACAATTTTCCGCCATTTTACCATTTAAGTCATCGATTTTATCGAATGCGTTTATTATTTATTGTCTTCATTTTTTTTTTGTAAATATTCTGTAGGCTGAAGAGCGGCGTACTAAGCTGCTATCAGCGCGCCCCTCCCCCCCCCCCCCCCTTTTCGGGAAAGGAAAAGAAAAATGTGTAGCTGCAGATTTACAGGTAGATGGAGACGCAGGAATCGGAACCAAGTCCTTCCATTTGTTAATAGTAGACAATAGATTACATGGCGACATTTTTTCGTGAGAGTCTTCACTGCGCAAAAAAATCCTTGGCCTTTTCCCACTCAGCGCACCACTATGCGGTAACAATGTCTGGTCAGCAGGAGCGAAGCAGAAGCGCTCTTGGCTCTTAGGTCCAATTACGAAGCGACGTAACGAGACGCTCTGCAGCCTCTTAGCGGCGGGACGGAAAATCCTTCCGGCTGAGTGTGCAGAAACGTCCCAAGCTGAAGTTATTTGTGGTTTCATGGTACAACGACAACAGGCGGCTGTTATTTAGCTCTTTGAACGTAACTCACTCAGCTACATTTGGAAGATAAACTTTTGAAGTGCGGACACTATTTATGCCCACAATGTGATTGTTGGAGAAAAATGAAACCTGTTTAAATAATAATATTACCGATCCGCAGATATATATATATATATATATATATATATATATATATATATATATATATATGTGTGTGTGTGTGTGTGTGTAGCTGGACACGATCTCTGTAAACTGGGTAGAAGAATATAATTTTTAAAAAGGAAGAACGTAGGATACGGTTGGCCAGAAGAGTACATAAACTGTTGCACAGCGTAGCGTAAGATTGCGACTTTTGAAGCACTGTAAGAATATCTCAGTGGCGTCCATTGTGACAAGACGTCGGTATTATCTCGGTTCCACAAATGAGACACTAGTATCGTACGTTAGCAGGGAGTTGGGATCACTACTCGATCCTTTTAGCACTTTGTGTGAAGCTCTGAGAACTCTGTGGATGTCTTATTAACATTGTTTACCTTTCTCTAGCTTTCCTGACATTCTTGCACTACTATTATTCGTTGATGCTAGCTGGAAATACGTGCTGTGGCTTAGCTTAAGAACAGAGCATTATACTGTGGCACACAGTAAACTCTAAAAAGTACCAGGAAGTTTTAATAGTTCTACTTTCTGTAGTTCCCCTACCTTCTACTGTTTTCTATTCCACATATAGATCATGGACTTTAAATAAACGACATATTCAAATTGTTGTAGACGCTCTACAATATTCAGATCCTCATCATTCAGTAATAGAGGCTCTACAATATTCAAACCATCATCGTTCAGTACATAACTCTGCTCGTAGCTGTACTGTAAACAGTTCAGCTAGAAACTGTTTACTTACAGAAATATTCCAAATTTAGGATGCATGGCAACCACACGTGCTTCAAAGTTCTATCACGCAATTGGTTTTGGATTGACCAACATCACTTAAAAGTCATTACACTCATCTTTAAAACAAACATTTTACTTTTTCCAAAAATTATCTTTATCCAAAGTTTCGATATCTAGTATGTTCGATTCTTCGATTATACTCTTAGCAATTTTAAGGGCTGTTCTCTTGTAAACATAAATTTTCTGAGTCCAAAAATACTTCAAGTTCCTAAAATATTCCTTGCGGGCTTATGTAGATCCAAGATAGCGCTAAAAACTTCACATAATGTACAAACTCTATCAGTACCAATTTAAGGACATCCAAACAATAGTAACCGAAGAAGTAGCTCTCCCTTATCTGTTTACGTATTTTTAAAAATTTTCTTTCTGTTATGTTAGTATCTAAAACGCAACAGATTTATATTTCAACATTTTGTAATGTGTCGGAGGACGTCTTCAAATACATGTCATTCAAAAAGTCACCGTCAGTCTGCGTCCTGTATTCACATCATGAGCTTTTAGTGTTGGTCGAAATGAGCATACAGTTAGTTCACTAGTCAAAATGTTTACTTGAAATTATTATCACAGAGAAAAATATATAGCTCAACCACCTCTTTAGTTATGCAGTGTCATTTGCTAATCTTTTCTAGGCCACTTACAACGCATGCCAGTTGTTCATCAGTATTGTAATATTTAAGTTAAACCCTGAAAAGTAAACTTGCCAGTGTTGTGAAGAGCCATTTAACAACAGAATGAGTTTCAGGAGTGCTAGTTCTGCAAGGTTCGCAGAAGAGCTTCTGTAAAGTTTGGAAGGTAGGAGACGGATACTTGCAGAAGTAAAGCTGTGAGTACCGGACGTGAGTCGTGCTTCGGTAGCTCAGCTGGTAGAGCACTTGCCCGCGAAAGGCAAAGGTCCCGAGTTCGAGTCTCGGTCGGGCACACAGTTTTAATCTGCCAGGAAGTTTCATTTAACAACAGTTTGATCAATGCAGTAATCATCAAGAAGATATCGCCAGCAAAAGGCCTAAGAAAGTTAGCAGAAATCCAAAGAAGGTCGGAAATCTTACAACTGCTGTAGCAAGAGTAACGATTTAAACATATGACGAGTAAAGTTCCGTTTTGATACCTACTGCCAGAAGTATACTACAGGGAGTTTAAAAAATAATAACGTGATTTTAGACGGTAATAATTACGACACACCAGACGTGCCGGCCAAGAAATGTGTGTTGTTTGACTGGGCGTGACTTACAGTTCCAGAAAATTGCTGTCAGGAGTCAGTCAGTGCTTCTTCTCGGATTTCAATGAGTCAGAAGCAAGACGCCATCCGCTCAACAGAAGGCATTTTGTGTGCTAATGTTTCCAAAGAGTGAGTCAGTGTTTCCGGTTCAGCGTGCTTTCCGTCGGCGATTTGACTTTGATCCGCCTACAACCCAAGAACATTCCCCGTTGATGTCGCCAATTTAAAGAGACAGGATGCTTATGCAAAAGTAAGGACCCATGCGGAACTCAATTTCTGATGATGTGATGAAAAGAATTCAGCAAAAGTTTTAGTGGCGTTCATGAAAGTCTAATCGCCACGCAAGGAGAGAGCCGGCAATGCTTCATACGACTGTATCGCGAGAGTTAAGGCGTCGTTAGGGCTGTAAACCGTAAAGACTACAACTAGTGCAGGTCTCTGGGTTGCTGATAAACGGAAACAAGTTTACTTCAGCAATGTTCTGCCAGAGGACATGTAAAACGACACTTTATACCACGGTTAATTTTCAAAGAGGAAGCTATACTGCTTTTTAGCGGTGAAGCAAACTGACATAGTGTATGCATATAAGGACTTCAGAGCCCTGATAATATTAGTGAGCACAAAAGCGAATCGCCAAAAAAAAACTTTTTTCCCTTTTTGTGAAAAAATGTACGGTCCCAGTGCGTGGAACGAGCTATCTTTAAATACTACCGAACTGGTTTTTCCAGACTTCAGCTGGACTTCGAAGACTTCATTTCTGAACATGATGGAGCCCCATCACACTAGAATAACGCCTCAGCGCTGGATAGGGTGCATATGATGACAAGACACTAACCTGCATCTGTTGCCTCTAAGTTCGTCACATACGACCCCATGAGCTTTTTCGTGTGGGCTGTGTGAAGGAAAGTGTGTTCATCTCCCATTTACCTCATGACATAGAAGAAGGGAAGAACGGCATAACGGCTGCCATATTTTTTGTGAAAGCAGATACATTGTGTAAAGTATACGATGAATTTGCCTATCGTTTAGATGTTGCTCGTGCTACTGCTGCTGGTCGCTTTGAACATTTATAATAATAGTGAGAAGAAAGTAAGATTTTATGAGCATGTTGCAATCAAATCCATGCTTGGAGTATACTTTTATCGATAAATGTGGGGTTTTCAACTCAGATTATTCTTTTTGAAACATCCTTTCTGTTTCAAAAGTGACTACTCCTAATCAGAAACACATACTTTAGTTTAGGATACGAGAAAACAAGCATCTCCCTTCTTACGGAAAGATCGAAGTAACTGCTCAAGTCCTTTGTGAGTGTGTGTGTGTGTGTGTGTGTGTGTGTGTGTGTGTGTGAACGTGGGAGGGCTTGTGTGTGGCAACTGATTGTCACTGGTTAGCGACTCAGACTTGAATAAAACTTCCTTTCCTCGGTAATGACCCAGCCACCATGTGCACCAAAGCTTCATATACAGTACTTTCCTCAACGTTGCAGTAATCGCAAGGACGGTAATAAGACTGTCCTTTTCATTTCTTCACTCTCACCCTTTAGGTGAATAAATTTAAAGGTTTATAGCTAAGCCGTTTAGAAAAGAGACCAAATTTTCTGAAGACAGTCTATAAATCTTGATATAGTCCTCCTACCTAGGCTAAACCTACGTCAGCACACGCTGTAACTACTGTAATTCGTTTTCTGTTTCATTCTGCATCTTACATTCTCACCTTATTTTCGTGTTTCCACCAATGTATGAATTTCCGTGTTTAGTGTACCCCAGAAACGTATCAGCTTCTGAAATTGGGCGTAGCATGCGCCCATTTTCTGGCAATCCACCTGTTTTTTCCTTTTAACTACATTGATGCTGAGCCTATTTATAACTTTTCGTTTACTTTTTGCAATTTCATTCTAATGTCTTTAGACGTAACTCTCATTTATGATAGATTATGTTCTGTAACTTTTATGGCCCGTGCGTCATTAAGTGAATGAGTCGCCAATTTAAAGATGGGATGCTTAGGCAAAGGTAAGTGTCCATGTGGGTAGTGTGGAGGTGTACACACCTATTGTTGGGACTCTAAGTGAACGTTTACTCACGAGAACACTTTGCCTTGTGTAACAAATTTTTTGTTCTATGTGTGCTCTTACTATGAAGGGCGTATTTAAATAGTGGTTACAGTCCATTTTTGTTCGAGATACAGAGTCCTAAAGTAAAATGTGCGCTGAAAAAACTGTAGTTGAAATACCAGAAATATTCAAGCATGTGGCTTCTTGCTAGAAATGAACGTTTCTTTCTTTTTGTTTGGATAATTAATTTCAGAAGTATTATAGGTAGAAAAGTGGAAGTAATGGACATGTACCACTATTGAAATAAGTCCGTCATATGTTTTACACTTTTTGTGTATTTATTAGGTTGCTGAACTTCCTAATTTAGCTCTGAGACTGCTTCTTTGGGAATCGAACTGGTCGTCAAAATTTTTGTTGTCATCGAGGCAAGTAACGTTTTAATTATTACTGCTTAACATGTAAAAAAGTTTCAGTGTTGTAAACTAGTCAATGGCAAGATATTATCCTAGTTATAAAGTACTATACATAAATTTGCATCAAAAATATACGTGGAAATTTTAATGTTCTGAGAAAGATACGGATTAAAATACTGAGACCTGAGGAATAAAACTCACATTCTGATGACATCGCTACGGGAAAGAGTGCAAATGAAATTGGTTGACGTGGTCGATCCAACTGAAGCAGTGTACGTTGTAGCTGGCACTCAAATCACAAATTTTTGACGCAGAAGCAGTTTTACAGCCATTTCTTTTCTGTAATTCACCCTTTCAGTGAAATTTTTATTTTGTGGTACATTTAGATTTTCTAGCTATGAGCAAAATTATCTGAATTAGAAGAATAATTAAATTTTTTGTGAAACTGGGAGCACGTTAAACAGTAGATAGAATTTTTTGTTTTCACTAAAGTAAAGCGCATCATCGAAATCCGAGGATGACGTGTTTTTGTGTAGAAGACTTTTAGAGTTGGCTTTGTAGCGTGAAAGATTAGTGGCTATGAAATGGTTGCGTGGAAATGAAGACGGGCAATGAAACCGTTTCGGCCTGGTCACTTGGGGTTAGAAGGAATTACAAGACTGCGCAGCTGTTGAAGAGTTCCCAGATTTACGGATTTATTGTCTCTACTTTATTGGAAAAGTTTTTCAAGAATAATGCTCACAGCTTCTTCTAGCTTTTCGGCAAAGAAAACGAAATCAACGTTACAAGCCATTGCTGTAATCCGGTGGAAGTTAACAGCCCTCATTTAACGAGAATAATATTTCACAGTAATTTTCCTTAGTTCCTATTACTAATGGGACAGCTCGAAGGAGTCACTTGCTTCTTTCAGACCTAAGGTCCATAAGAGATCGTAACACTAAATTGCATTTAGGCAAATTTTCGTGTAATTGAAACTGCTTTCCCATTGCCTTGTACGTTACAGATATTGTTTGTCTTTAGCGTTTATTATAAGAAAACCAGCCGTCACGTGTGTCTCAGGTAGTATGCATTACTGACGTACGTCACGTAACATGATTGTACTAACTCTTATTTACAGCCGATACGATATTGCAATGCCTGTGTTATTCTGATTTCGATGCAAAGTTCCTTTCGACATGCATGCATGTGCGAAGAACATCGTAATAGGAATAACACAGGCACTGCATTATTGTATTTATCTGCCGATACCGGGCAAACGACTTTCAAGTACAACGTCTGACCTGTTCGGAAATCTGCACAGTGTATGTACAAGTTCAGGTCTCATGCGCATGGTTGATGACATATGGAAGTCTGGGTCTGTCCGTGCGTCGTGCTGGGACAGCGAAATAGTAAGACGACCGCTCGCAGTAAGTGGGAAATCTGGACTCGGGTCCCGGTCCAGCACAAATTTTCATGGTCGTCATTCCACTCTACAGCGAATGATTGTCATCATCCGCAATTGAGAATTCGTTTAATGTATGTTATACGCAGGGTGATGAAAATAATTAAAATTATAGTTTCAAAACGCTGTAAAAAACTAATCACTGCTCATTATGACGTCATATTTCAAGTTAATATTATCGAATACGGGTAAACGTAGTGGAGCAATTTTACAAGAGTGGAGGCAGCACGCCAGTAGCTCTGCGGAAGTTTCGAACGCTCAGATGTATGACAAAAGAATTTGGTCCTATGTCATCAAGGGTCTGGAGAAAATGATATCGAGGACAGGTTCACTTGATGTGCAATGTGGCTGAGGGAGGAAAAAAAATTGTTCCGACGACCGCAGAATATGCGTCCACAGCATTGCAAGAAGGGTGGAGCGGTGGGGCGCAAACATGCAGTGCACATGCCGGTGTGCACGATTCATTAAATTTTAGGGAACATCCCACATTGCCATCCAAAATAAAATTTGTATGTTTTGGTGTTGCTTATTACTGACCTTCCAGCAGGAAATAAGCTTGCTATTTAATATTTTGCTCGCTTGGAAGTGGAGATCAGTGACCGTGGTCATCCTTCATTGTTGTCAATATAAAATTATCCACGTTCAGGTGTTGTTTTACGGCGACCTCTCAGCAGGACAAACGTTCCCTATCGAATTTCTTACTCACTTGAAAGTGGCTGAGAATAGCCATAGAGCATTCTGTGGACAGTCGACGACTATTTCCAACGATTTGTCAGTACATACACTCCTGGAAATGGAAAAAAGAACACATTGACACCGGTGTGTCAGACCCACCATACTTGCTCCGGACACTGCGGAGGGCTGTACAAGCAATGATCACACGCACAGCACAGCGGACACACCAGGAACCGCGGTGTTGGCCGTCGAATGGCGTTAGATGCGCAGCATTTGTGCACCGCCGCCGTCAGTGGCAGCCAGTTTGCCGTGGCATACGGAGCTCCATCGCAGTCTTTAACACTGGTAGCATGCCGCGACAGCGTGGACGTGAACCGTATGTGCGGTTGACGGACTTTGAGCGAGGGCGTATAGTGGGCATGCGGGAGGCCGGATGGACGTACCGCCGAATTGCTCAACACGTGGGGCGTGAGGTCTCCACAGTACATCGATGTTGTCGCCAGTGGTCGGCGGAAGGTGCACGTGCCCGTCGACCTGGGACCGGACCGCAGCGACGCACGGATGCACACCAAGACCGTAGGATCCTACGCAGTGCCGTAGGGGACCGCACCGCCACTTCCCAGCAAATTAGGGACACTGTTTGCTCCTGGGGTATCGGCGAGGACCATTCGCAACCGTCTCCATGAAGCTGGGCTACGGTCCCGCACACCGTTAGACCGTCTTCCGCTCACGCCCCAACATCGTGTCGTGCAGCCCGCCTCCAGTGGTGTCGCGACAGGCGTGAATGGAGGGACGAATGGAGACGTGTCGTCTTCAGCGATGAGAGTCGATTCTGCCTTGGTGCCAATGATGGTCGTATGCGTGTTTGGTGCCGTGCAGGTGAGCGCCACAATCAGGACTGCATACGATCGACGCACACAAGGCCAACACCTGGCATCATGGTGTGGGGAGCGATCTGCTACACTGGTGATCGTCTAGGGGACACTGAATAGTGCACGGTACATCCAAACCGTCATCGAACCCATCGTTCTACCATTCCTAGACCGGCAAGGGAACTTGCTGTTCCATCAGGACAATGCACGTCCGTATGTATCCCGTGCCACCCAACGTGCTCTAGAAGGTGTAGGTCAACTACCCTGGCTAGCAAGATCTCCGGATCTGTCCCCCATTGAGCATTTTTGGGACTGGATGGTGCGTCGTCTCACGCGGTCTGCACATCCAGCACGAACGCTCATCCAGCTGAGGCGCCAGGTGGAAATGGCATGGCAAGCCGTTCCACAGGACTACATCCAGTATCTCTACGATCGTCTCCATGGGAGAATAGCAGCCTGCATTGCTGCGAAAGGTGGATATACACTGTACTAGTGCCGACATTGTGCATGCTCTGTTGCCTGTGTCTATGTGCCTGTGGTTCTGTCAGTGTGATCATGTGATGTATCTGACCCCAGGAATGTGTCAATAAAGTTCCCCCTTCCTGCGACAATGAATTCACGGTGTTCTTATTTCAATTTCCAGGAGTGTATAATTTCAGAATACGGGCAACGGAGAATCCAGTCGCACATCAGCCGGTGCCACTTAGCAAAGACGGTGTAGTGTCCTCAGGGTTGCCGAATCGTTTATTGTGGGCCTATATTTTTGCAAAGAGATGTGTCCTGTGGATTCTGTTATCTGTACCGTCACTGATATATGCTATGAGTGTCATTCGGATCCTTCAGCTGTGTCAATATATGGGTAGGATAATTTTCGTGCAAAATAGCCCTCCTCCTCACATTGCACAGCTAGCGAAGCAGCTACTGCAGAGGGGTCTAGGAAATGCTACAATTATCGGCCGTCATTTCCACACAGACTGGCCCTCCAGACTACCTGATCTCAAACAGTGAAACTTGCGGCTGTAGGGTTATCTGTAAGATGCTGTGTTCACTTCTTCTGTAACAGACGTAGCTGAACTGAACGCATGCATTGCGCAGCGCATTTTGAACGTCACCCGTGAACCATTACGATGTGTTGTGGAACCTTTTGGTTCTCGATTTCAGCCTGTGGCAGGAAACGGTGGACACAATACTCAAAAGCCTGGCATCAGTCCCACGACAGTTAAAAATGTTTTTCGTTTTTTCTTTTCGTGCAGATTTTTGCCTCCTTACTATTCAAACTGATTTCATTGTTGCATATATATATATATATATATATATATATATATATATATATATATATATATATATATTGGCCTCCATTCATTAAAAACCGCTGCAATTGTTCGTTCTTTTCGGTTTTTGTGCTCAGGCAAATAAAAACGGAGCTTTTACATCCGATGTGGCAAGACGTTGCCACTGTGTTTTATCTAAATAACAGTGATAAAGTATTTAAATGCCTAACTCGTGCAGCCACCCACTTTCAAGACACGATAGGTGTAATGAGCAAATCATAATGTAGACTTAGAACTGCGATTCATCTTTCATTTGCAGCCGACCCCATTAACGATTTGACGCCTACAGCGTCATCTAGATGGAAAATTTTCGATTAATTTGTTTTTCTTTTGTTGCCTTTTCATTTCCCATTTCTTCGGTAATATTCCGTACGAATTTGACTTCATTCTGAGCAGCAGGTTATTACAATATATTGAGGTGGGATGTTTAACTATAGTCATCCTCTACATGTTAAGTTTAGCGAACATTATGCAGTGTCGTCTAAAATGCAAAAGCTAGTGTAGAAGTACACTTAAGGAGACCATTAAATGAAAATGAAAGGTCCGTGAAACGACAAAATCGAAAGTAATCTCAAGTTCAATAAATCATGAATCTTTTCTATTTTCACGGCATCAGTCGCTCTACCTCTATACGGCTTAAAACTGTCTTGATCTCGGCGAGAGCGTTCGATTACGCTATATTTGTAACGTTCAAGCAGTGCTACATTTCTTAAGCTTACTTTAAATATACGACATATTCGAAATGTTGTAGACGCTCTACAATATTCAGATCCTCGTCATTCAGTAATAGAGGTTCTACAATATTCAAACCTTCATCATTCAGTACATAACTCTGCTGGTAGCGATACTGTAAACAGTTTAGCTAGAAACTGTTTACTTACAAAAAAAAAAAAATGGCTCTCAGCACTATGGGACTTAACATCTATGGTCATGAGTCCCCTAGAACTTAGATCTACTTAAACCTAACTAACATAAGGACATCACATACATCCATGCCCGAGGCAGGATTCGAACCTGCGACCGTAGCAGTCGCGCGGCTCCGGACTGAGCGCCTAGAACCGCTAGACCACCGCGGCCGGCGTTTACTTACAGAAATATTCTAAATTTAGGATGCATTGCAACCACACGTGCTTCAAAGTTTCATCACGCAATTGGTTGTGGATTGACCAACATCACTTAAGTCATTACACTCATCTTTCAAACAAACATTCTACTTTTTCCAAAATTACCTTTATCCAAAGTATTCGATATCTAGTATGTTCGATTCTTCGTTTATACTCTTACCAATTTTAAGGGCTATTCTCTTGTAAACTTAAATTTTCTAAGCCCAAAAATACTTCAAGTTCCTAAAATATTCCTTGCGGGCTTTTGTAGATCCAAGATAGCGCAAAAAAACGGCACATAATGTACAAACTCGATCAGTACCAATTTAAGGACATCCAACCAATAGTAACCGAAGAACTGGCTACTCAGAGTAGTCCTCCGGTCAGCCTGTCTCTCATGCCGCCATAACTACTTACATTTGTATGCTGCATTTCCCTACTAATTTCGTGACCGAGAATACCTTTATTGAATTAAATTTCCAAATAGCCTCATGTACCATATTAAGATAATGTCTGAGAATAATTTTTGCTTGTATGTTTCTGTGCATTGTACCTGTATTCTATATCGTCTGGGTATCTATGATAAATGTACTTACAGTTAACGATTATCTGTAGATGTTTATTTTCTCGAAGTCAGCTGTTCAGATTTCCCAATATTTATTTTGCAATCCTTCACCTCTCCAACAAGCATTTGACCGTTTGCACACTCCTAAGTATGTGCTTCACATATCTGAAATGTATTAAAAAACAAGCGTTTCGTATTACTGTGAAACTGATCAACGTAAAGATTTAGGAGTACTAATTGACCATATACCGCTCCTTATCAAATACATCTTACTTTGATATTTAGTTCTTTCTGACAGTGTCTTGTTAAATCTGTAAATGTCGGTTTGTTCGCTTCATTCGAGAAAGAAAATGTAGGATATTCCCTGCTTTATAATCTTTACCAGAAGCCTTCGCAATGTATGTTGCTGATGGTCGTGTTTATTGCTTAGACATCCGACAATAATATTGAATCTGGCACTACACTAAATTCTGTGATTAGCTGCTTTGTTCACTTCCAGTTAAATACTAAATTAAAAATTTTCACAATTAACATATTTTATTGTTGTTTTCAGATGCTTGAAGTAATCCTCCTTTCAATTATAGTTCACTCCGTCGTTAGAAACAACTGATACTGCTTTCTTTGTGTGTCTTGACAAAACATTTCTGTTAGTTACAAAATTCATAGATAATTTGAACGGCACATTTAGCGAAATGATGTGGGAAAGGTCAATCTACAGGATACGCACATCTGATTAGTGTTGACATTAATGAAATCATTATCAATATATGCAGTATTGCAGTGTCTGTATAATTCAGGACTACGATAGATGCATGTCCGAAAGAACAGGTAATGCGGGGACTCCAGCCGTTATTAAATACGTGAAATGTATTCGCAGCTTCGAATATGGGACGATGACAGTGCTGAACCGGCACGAGGATCCGGATTTTCCACTTATCGACAGCTCTCGCCTAATCTTCAGGCAATCCGAACGGGTCTCGTGGTCAGGCCCAATTTCCATTTGTTATAATTTTATGTACCATGTTCAGATGCAGCAATGTTCCAAGATTTGAAATTATCTCCAATATTAGCAATTTTATGAGGCGCAAAAGTAGCTGAACAAAATTGTTTGAGATGCTCAGCAATATGCTTCTTCCGTTTCAAGTTTTCAACAATAAATACACCCAAAAGTTTGGAGCATTCTACCCTCCTTAGTGATGCCTGCTCATGTTCTGCATCAGTTGTTGGTACGACTCTATTTTTTGTACAGAACGAATGTGATGTATTCTTCCAAGATTTAAGAAGCCCCATTTTCAGAGAATCACTCAATAATTCTATGAGAAATATCATTGACTAACTCTTCTGTAGCATTATTTCTAATGGTATTGATTATAACACTAGTATCATCTGCAAAAAGTACCAATGTTGCTCGTGACTGTTAAGTAGCAGGTCGTAAGTAGCCTATTTATACGTTTGTATGTTGGCAGCGTTATAGACTGCATTAACATTACTGAAAGCGCTGTGCGCCCTCGCTAAGAGAATCTGTGGCTGATAGCACTCGCAGTTGAGAGTTAATAGTCAGCAGTGATGAAGGTTAGAAGTATTAGCGTGAGCGGACGATCTGGACGTGTTTCCGTCATGGAGATTTAGTATTGGTTGGACATGGATTGTAAAATGATAATTGATGTATCTGCTAATGTTTGGCAAATGTGATTATTCATGATTATATTATTTTCGAGCTGGATGTCACATGATTAAGGTAAAATCTGCTAAATACATTGTTTGCTCTGGAATAAACTCTTTGCTTTGCTAACCACATGCCTGCTAGTAGTGAGAGCCTATAGTTAGAATTCTTTTCTTTAGTTGGCTGTACTTGCTGCTTGGCGCATTTGCTGTAGTTCGTCTCATGAAGATTTTCTGTGAGGTTAGCGACTTATAAAATGTATGGGATATGGTTAGGATCTCTTCTAATTCAGGGTCCTACCTTTGTGTTAATTATTTGACAGGTGAGATTGCGTTATCCTTTTATACTGTGGGTAATAAATGAATAGAATAAGTTTGAGCTATATCTGTCAGGGAAAATTCTGTAGGCCAGTGTAGAAATGATAAAAAGATGTAAAGCATTCAGCATTTTAAGCAGGTTCAGTTGCACTCAGCAGTTTCAGACATAAAGATCGAAGTTGCACCTGTCAACCCCTAGCCGATGATATCTCACTGGAATTTTCTTATTTTCTTGTAGTTTGAATAATTTGCGCATGACTAGAAATTAGTTACTGTTTACTGCTAGTGCTTAATTGTATATGAAATTTTTTTTGTATTTGTATTTTCTTATTGTTGTACTGTATTGTAATGAGCAAAGCAGTTGTGGCATGCTTGTGGATTTTCACTACTTGTCTCTCAGTCGCGTTTGCAACTAATTAGATATTGATTATTTTCAGTGCTGTTTTAATGTGCCTTCCAACTTTTGCTATTCAAATTGTTTTTCTTGTGTCATCGTGTGAAATACTGTGATAATTATTGTGTGTGAAAAGCGTAATACCAGGTTGCAAAGCAAACTGAGATATGACAGTGAAGACGAGCGTAGCATGTTAACACCACCTTGAAATGAAGGGACGGATGTCCAACATAATAATTTGGTAAAATAGGATGTAGACCAGGCAGTAAGTCACGGCGTTGCCAGTGCAACAATCAGTGGACAAGGAAGTGTTGTCGATCGATCTGTCGGTAAGAGTAGAGCTCAGGAATGCGAAATAACATAACAAAATCTTTCAAATACCGAAGATTCCAAAAAATAAAAGACAAGGTAAATGCTCTAAAATTTGGTTTAGAAAAACACAGGGAGGAAATTAGCTCATTACCGGAAAATGTAGCCGAACTTCCGGATCAGCTGACAAATTTATCTACGAAAGTATATGATGATCTGAATGAAACAAGACCGTTATCCTTTACTGACGCAGCAGATTACGAGAAAATTAGGAAATTCAAACAAAATCAGAATAAAATTTGTACGAAACATAAAAAAGAAATGCGGGAAGTACAAGATCTGTTGGCACACGTGATATAAGAATTAAATATTTCACAGGATACTCGAGCTCTGACAAGTGAAGAGGGAATTAGAAGTAAGGAAATATCACAGAGTAATAACCCAGGGGATTTCGGAAATTTTGAAAGCTTTTGGCACAGCGCAGCGAGCCTTGAGATGGAATCGCCCACACGACGTAAGAATGACCGATTCGCGACTCGCCGACATGATGACTTTGAATATAAGATCTTCATCACTACTCTTAAGTTCCAAACATTCAATAATTCCAGTAATGACATACATCAACTAGCTTGGTTTCATCAATTTTCTCATAGTTTTCCTCCTAACTGGTCATTAGAACACAGATAAGATTTTATGTATATCTATCTATAGAATGAACCAGCTGTTAGAATGAGATTGGTTATTGGCTACTGTCTGAGTGAAGGAGATTTTTATCATGCTTTCCTTTCTGTTTATTGGCCTCAGGCTACTAAAGATCAAGTAAAACACGTTAGGACAGTCTGAAATTTTCAGTCCTGTAAGATATTTAGAAGCTTTGTTGTGCAAAAATCATTATTTTTCAAACCAGTAAAGCCCCTTGGAACACAACCGCACATGTTTAATTAAATTGACTGAAAACTTAAGAAATATTCTTTTAGCTGGACGTTGTAAGGATGACAACGGAGCTTTTCAGGGACTATTTCAAGAACTGGATACAGACAGAGAAACCGCATGATGCGAAAACAGGAAAACGATGACAATTACAGGTCACATCCATCGCAATTCCGTGATGACAGGAATAATAACCGAACACGACAACGCTACGTCTGTTACGCCGATCGTGACCAAAACCCGTATGACAACCATTAGGAGAATAATAACACTTACAGGGAAATATCACATTTCCGTGGTAATGACTATGACAGAAATAACCGTAGAAGTAGACAATATGGGAACCAAAAAAATTATTATCAAGGGAGACAAAATGACTTCAGACCCAATGGTCCACCTCGCAGTTACGGTTCCGGGAGAAATTCTCCACCACTTAACAAACAAGAAACAAATTATAGAAATCACGGACAAGACGACAGACTCTATAGTCATGACGACAGAACTGAATTTAATAAGAACTCTGGTGAATTAAATAGGGCAGGGCCCTTTTGACAAACTGATGTTGTAGAAACTAGACCTCTAAATGCTAGTAACGACGCTCGACATTAAAGAGAAAATAGACAAAGGCTCGCACCGCAGGCAGCCACAAGACGTACTTATGAAGCTGACGACGTATCTGCCATAACTATCAATTACGTGAATATGGAAGACGTTAGGGATATTTTACTCCTGGAACATGACATGAAACAGAACAGTATTGCATAATCTGTTACTCACATCACAGCAAATGACATAAAATTTACGACAGTACTCGACCCTGGCAGTCCTGTTTCAGTAATTAGTGAAACAGCTCTTAGCAAGTGCAACAAATTGAACGATTGCCTTACACTTCCTTTACGTAAGATTAAATTACGAGGTGCCATTTTTGGAAAAATTGTGGATGTACGCCAACAAACTAACTTAGATTTCTTTTGTCAATTCCACAGATTTACTTTGAATTTTCTTATTGTTCCATTATTTTCGACAGGGATTGTATTGGATGTAGAGTTTTGGAATGGGTATAAAGAAATTTTACACTTTCATCGCACTGAAACAAGCGTAGAGAAATCTGCTAAGTCAACAGCATTGAAATTTAAAGATTGGCTTTCAAACCATAACGAGGAAATCAATCGGCCTTACCTTTTGTTAGATCACAATTTGTAATTTTCGACGGAATTTGACGCTAATAATCACTTTGCAAGTACTGACGGGGATAATACTTATTACGTATTAGACACTACGGTTTTAACTCAAAAAATTCAAAAAATTGAGAAATACAATGATACCGGTAGGAAGGACCTTTTGGACACTTTGGAAACACATTCCACAACTTTGACTCACAAAACAGGAACATTTAAAGGATTTCAATTCCGATTTCGTGTTCGTGAATATACTACATCTTGCTTCAGATCATACATAATTCGGCACATTATAGGGACCGTGTTAGAACGGAAATACAATATATGCTTGACGAGGGCATGATTGAACCAGCAGTAAGCTCATACAATAATGCATTACATGTTGTTAAGAAGAAAATCGGAACTATCAGGCTTGCCTTAGATTCCAGACAAATAAATACCATAAAGATTCCTGCAATAGACAGGACACAAAATTAGAAAAACTTCTTCAAAATTTAAATGGCGTAAACGTGTTGTCTTCTATTGATCTCAGATCCAGCTTTTATCAAATTGAACTTCACCCAGAATGTAGAAAATATACGGCTTTTTTTTATTTCGGCGTCTGTTGTCAATTTCGGGAACTTCCTTTTCGTTTGAACATTTCTTCGGCAGCTTTCATTCGTGGTCTAAATTCCATATTACCTGAGTTCTTAAAACGTCACATCATCTCATACGTGGACGATATTTTAATAGCAGAAGCCACTTGGGAAGAACATAATCGTATCCTCAACAGAGCGTTACGTATTTTTGCAGAATCAGGAATGAATTCGGTAGGACAAAGGCGAAGTTTTCGGGACACACTATTTCTTCTGAAGGTATTCAGTCGGATCCTGAAAAGTTGCAAAAATTCAGAGCCATTCCGGTTCCATCCACAAAAAATTCTAGTAACACCAAAACTTTGTTCTCGCACTGGCAAAAGCACCATGTGGAACTTGGACGAAGAGACAAAGCTGGACTTTGATTGTTTGAAAGGATCGCTACTTAACGCTCCAATCTTAGCTCACCCAGATCTGTCACAAGATTTCTGCAATAGCACGTGTTCTTCCAAAGTCGGTCTTCGTGCCCATTTATTTCAAGAAGCCATAGAAAATGACACTACTGTTCAGAAAACCATTGCTTTTGCTAGCCGCGTGCTAGCAAAATATGATAAAAAAATTTCCGGCACTGAGTTGGAAGCTTTAGCTATCGTTTGGGCATTTGACAAATTTCATATTTCTCTTTCTGGAAACTACGTAGAAGTTTGTAGTGATCATCGAGCATTACAATTTCTTGTGTCTTCAAAATTAAATCATGACAGGTTTAAACATTGGGCATTGTTTCTGGAAGAATTCCACTACACAATAGTCTACATTCCTGGCACGAAAAACATTGTTGCCGACGCACTGTCGAGTGCACCGGCTGGCCTTGAGAAAAGCAACACGGAAGCTAACGTTGAGAAAAATTTCAGAATTCTTTACATTCAAGAAGTAGCCTTTGAAAACTTCTTCACTGCATCTTTAAAGGACATTGCTTATGAACAAGACAAGGATCCAATTTGGAAAGATATCAAAAGGAAATGGCATGAAAGAGAAACACACAGTTTCGGTATTATTTTCTGGTTACAAACAACATACTCATCAAACGTTGCACTTTTGATGACAGGCTATGAATACTTTGTTTTCCTGACGATTTTGTTAATAAGCTCATCTGGAACATTCGTTTCAGCTATTCCCATTTTGCTCCAAGACAATGTTACCATGTTCTTCGGAGGACTTGTCATTTTAACAACACGGAAAAGAGAATTAGGAGAGTCTTGTCTATTTGTAAACTTTGCCAAAATGATAAGTCATCTACCATTTCACATCATGCTATTATTTCTACTAGATTAAAAGATTTTGCTGCTGGTGATCTTCTGGGGCCCCTTTTCAAAACATTGAATGGAATTTCGTACGTTCTCATAGCTGTTAAACGTACTTAAAAATTTGTTTCTTTGACACCGTAATGCAAAGTAACGGCACGGTCTGTATCCAACGCCTTAGTTAAAAGTTTCTTACGTTAGGTTGGACACGTTGCCAAAGTCATTTTAGGTACCGGACAACAGTGCTTCGGAATCGTAAAATGAAGCCTGTTTTCATTTCACATTGAACTCATCTGAAAGGATTAAGAAAGAAAACAATAAACTTTCCAGACTTAATAGTCACAGGAGCACCAGTACCGGGACAGATACTCACACTTATATCAAAACGTGCTGAATGAAATACTTCATGACGAGACTGCTTTACCATCCATTCTCGTACTGAAGAATGAGGAGCCACCGAACAGAGTTAGAGCGCTTGAGCCCTTTCCGAATACACGTAAAGTTCGACATAAAGACATAATTGAGTTGGATATTACAAATATAAATTCTGCTGCAGGCAGAAGGAGAAAACTACACGTAAGACAAATGCAAAGAAACTACATACTGGTCAGAAAGTTCTCATTAAAGCCCATTCATTTTCACATAAGAAGAATCATTTGGGTCCTAAATTCTTTCCGAACTACAATGGACCTTACAGGATCCGACGTATACCGTATGATAGGTTCGTTGAAGTTGAAACTCTGGGTGATAAGAAAAGTAAAGGATTACATCATCTTTCTCATGTAAAAACGTTCATTGAGAAATGATTTGTTTTCTAATTTATTATCTGCTATAAAATTTTTCATTTTACGTTACTATTACCCTTTATCACATTTAGAAAGAGCTACCATGTAGCGATGCTTTGAAGTTATCTATCTAATCAAAACCTGTGGAACTTATTAAGACAGTAATTTTACGAGTCACACTTTTATAGGGAAGAGACGACACAGTCATATTGCGTGTACATTTTTGCTTGTTAATTGCACGATTACATCAGAACTATAATGCTCAAATCCTTGAGCATACACTTTTAATGAGGTTTTACTGTAACATTTTGGTTCACTTGAAAAGAAATTTTAGTTAAAGTACTTCCTGAGAGGTCACAGATGATGCAGTGTTTGGTTTGTCTGACACCTACACCATTGTACTGTTAATCTACTAACGAGTGACACAATTTTCATTAATGCTTTCACGCTGTAACTGTTTTACGTCTGCACAGTTTTCTACGTTCTGCTGGAAAGTAAAACATGTTCTGGTAATAACTTTTGTGGCACAGCTACAATGAGACTGATTTTTTCGTAACACAACAGTACCTTCAAGATCACGGTAATAAACTTAATAACTACGACGTTCATTTGCATAGCTCTTTACTTTTGTATATGACAAGGTAAGTTCACAGATTTTTGGTCAGCTTTGTTTGTGAACAACGATAACTACGAGACTTGGCCCATTTATACCGTTAAGAGATGACAGAAATTAGCTTACAGCAAGAAGTATACTTTAGCGCTACGTGACACGCATTTCAGTGATTACCTTTTGTACTTTGAATACTTTTAGAACTAGTTTTGAACTACTAGGATACAGAGAAGGTTTTCCGTGAGACATTTCATTCCTTAGTTTTAACCTGTAATATTTGCGGTCTAATTACATTATTCCTCGTGGGGTACGCCTACTTTGTGTACAATGTGTGTGACAAGCGCAAGGAGCCCTATCTAATAAATTATTTGTTTATACAGTCTTATACATCGGCACCATATCTCTCTAACAAAGAATTAGATAGCTGTCTGGTTATTTATCAGAGAAAATTGAACTTTTTTTTTACTACATCTCTGACACATGTCTAGTTAATTACACAGTTGGATAACTTCACATTTAGGAAATTGTCAGCATTTTGCAAATTGTTCATATATATTTTCGGAACCATTGTGGTACTGTAAGAGCTTTAAATGATGTATTCTGTGTCGGATGACGATTTTAGAAGTATGTTTGCCGTAGATGACTATTGAAACCAACAGACAGCATTTCTTAGAGATTTTGAGATTATTGAAGGAAGCTACGAGTATTTTGAGATTTGATTGATAATATTACGACGATGATGTGTATTAGGATGTTTAATATGATTATGCTACATGTTTACTATGATGAAGTTTTGAAGAGGAATCGACGAACATGTATATGTGTAATAAGCAATGAATTATGAGTACTGGTTAGGGACTCTGGGTTTTGGAAAAGAATGTTGGCAACCAAGAATTGTACTTTAAGAGTTATGAAAATTGAGTATAGATGTGAATGTGAGCACCAGAATGCCGACGGAAATTTGTGGAGAGTGTTATTTATGAGATTTCGTTTCTAAACACATCTACTGTAAATTTCCACTCGACATATGAATCTGTTTATTTGTATGAAATTTTAATTGTAGCTGAAACTGCTGTCATAAATATTTTGGTAAAGAGTATGTGTGACCTTGACATAATGCTCTGATTTGCTTGTCTACGTACTAGCTGCCTTGAAATATATCTATTGTTGTGTGGACTTTCAACTTCGCTGGTCCTCCTCCAGCCACTTTAAAGCTCGCCGCACTCCAACAAGCGCTAACACAGCTGTAGATAAGAAGGGCCGTTGATCTTGCTATAGACATCTCTTTGCACAACACACCACAAACACGACATACATCTATTACTTGTCACCATATGATGACACTTAGTACTTTGTGCTACTTACAGAAATATTTATGAATTTATGAGACATATTCTTATGTCTACACACCTGGTTACCACAAGTGTCTCTCTAGGAGAGTTGAGAGAATTTTTACTGACTTACGAAATGCCACATGGCTACTGAATGATGTTTTATGCTTTGGCTTTCTACATTTTCCTTATTTTATTTTATATCTGGTTTCTAGCTGCCCTGCAGGATTTGCTTTATAAAATAAAATTTAATGCATTCGCTAATGTGAACACTTTCTGTCAGCAGATCGATTAAATAATAATTTGATGATCTACATTATTAAAAAAAACATTAGGAAGGGAAAGAACAAAATGAAGGTGAAGGTACCAGTAACACGAACTGCATACATTCTTTTCTTTCCAAGGGTTTGGTGAATTTTTGGTAGAATTAGTCGTTGTGGTGCACCACTTTAGTGTTAAGATGTGAATAGACATTTAAATTATCTGCATTGGTGTTTTTAATGTAACATTTTTTCTGCCTGTGCTTAGTCATGTTTAGGCATAAGTTGTTGCATTTGTTGCTGCTCGTTGGCAGGCATTGTCTTACTGAATTTTGCGGTGTATTACAATGCTAAGCCAGTTTTACCACTCATTTAATTTTCTTGTTTCCTGCATATTACCTTATATTAATTGTAATGTTGCATTTTCTTTCATAGTTTAGATTTGCTGCTGCTTGGTTTGCCAATCTGCATTTTTTGTCATTTTTGTTTGTGTTAATTGTTTTGTGAATTAAGTAAGAAAAAATAAAGATAGGTAACTTGTTCCTTTTCTACTACTGAGCTCCCACTACACTTTATGTAATCTCAGTTGACAACTGGTGCAGTAACTCAAGTAAAGTACTAACAGAAAAGAGATACTAAAAGAAACGACTAGGCCACAACAACTCAAGCGAAATGAAATATACGATTAATAGTACTGTCGCCAGTACAGAAGGGTAATTTCTGGTTTTATATGAAGTTTTCCTGAAATAATTTCATGCCAGCGATAGGGGTACACACACGTAATTAAAACTACAAGAAGAAGACGAGAATAAATGAATAATGCAATAAATTACTTTAGACAACGTAATGCAGTTAAATGGAATGATTGGGAATTTAATTTGAAATACACATCACAGAATTTAGCAGAGCTGAAGCTCACTATTGCTATGACTAAACTTACTGAACTTCATGCTACTGAAACATGGTACTAGCAGTATTTGAGGAAACACAAATTAATTGAACGTTAAAGGAAATGGTGTGTAATACGATTTTTTATTAATTTGTAAAATTAATTCGAGTGGAAACTAATGATGTGCCTGATTAGGAGAACTGCAGCACTTTACTGATAATGGATTTCGAACAAAGCCAATAAATTTAAGGATAATGATATTCAGAAATTTTACATATAATTGCTATTTAAATACATTGGCCAACAATTTACATTTACTTTTATTCTCAAACTCAAAGTGAACTACAGTCATGCTCATAAATTAAGGATAATTGCAGAATGTGGTGATACACAAGTGGCACTATACAAAACTGGCGCTAATAGCATAGGCACATACGGAACACATACGATGCAGAGTAGGTCCGCAGTTTTGGTGATAAGTTGAGAAAATAGTCCACAAACATGTGCTACAAAATGCCAATGTTTCCTGCGCATGTACCCCTACATCAATACAGGATATAATCACCATCCGCACAATAGGGTGACATACTACTCTGGATGAGGTGGTCGAGCAGCTGCTATGGTATAGCCTCCCATTCCTGCACCAGTGCCTGTCGGAGATCCTGAAGTGTCGTAGGGGTTTGGAGAGGTGCAGCGATACGTCGACTGAGAGTATAACAGACGTTTTCGATAGGGCTTAGGTCTGGAGAACAGGCAGGCCACTCCATTTGCCTGATATCTTCTGTTTAAAGGTACTCCTCCACAATGGCAGCTTGGTGGGGCCGTGAGTTATCGTACATCAGGAGGAAAGTGTGACCCACGGCACCCTGGAATGGCGGACATACTCATGCAAAATAACGTCCCGATATACCTGACCTGTTACAGTTCCTCTGTCAAAGACATGCGAGGGTGTACGTGCACCAATCATAATCCCACCCCACACCATCACACCACGACCTCCATACAGGTCCCTTTCCAGGACATTAAGAGATTGGTAACTGGTTCCTGGTTCACGCCATATGAAAACCCGGCGAGAATCCCTGTTCAGACTATACCTGGACTAGTCCGTGAACATAACCTGGGACCACTGTTCCAACGACCATGTACTGTTATCTTGACACCAGGCTTCACGGGCTATCCTGTGACCAGGGGTGAGTAAAATGCAACTTGCAGGTCTCCAGGGGAATAAACCATGTCTGTTCAGTCATCTGTAGACTGTGTGTCTAGAGACAACTATTCCAGTGGCTGCGGTAAGGTCCCGAGCAAGACTACCTGTAGTACTCCATGGCTGACTGTGGGCACTGACGCTGAAATATCGTACTTCTTGTAGTGTTGTACAGTGTAGACGTCCCGTACTGTAGCACCTGGACACGTGTCCTGTCTTCTGGAGTCGTTGCCACATTTTGTGGCACACGGAGGGCACGTGCTACAACCTTATTTGGTTGACCAGCCTCCAGTTGCCCTAATATTCTGTCTCTCATAATGTCCTAAATACCTGTTCTTTGAGCCATTTTCAACACACAGTCACCATTATCAGGTCTGAAAACGTCTGCATTTATTCGCTGCACCGTACTTTGACATGCACCAACACACCTCTGCGTATGTGGACTGCTTCCAGCGCCACCGTGCGACGACCGCTTGTCAAATGCACCGCATGGTCATAATACCAGATGATTTAAACCCTCAAACTGCCCACTAGAGCGTTGTTTCACAATGTATAAGAATTATCCTTATTTTACGAGCATGAGTGTTTGTTAGACGTTTCTAATAGTTGCACTTAGTAAACTCGTATACAGCAAAGAAAACTGGTAGACATTTAATTTGCTTATTCAGTTCTTTTCTTTCACCTATGACAGTCGGACTAGCACACACAGGAAGGTTACAACGACTTAGGTTATGGAATACAACAGGGAAATGTTATTGTCTCACTTATCATTTGAACAATGATCAAAACGAAGTTACTGGTTATTGCCTCACAGTTTCTGCACAATGTGGATGAATGATTACGAACTTCAAGTTTTTGTAGCCGTTGAGATGCTGTAATCGGTGTAGACGACAATATCCCCACAGCTCCAACTTTGGCAAGCTCTCTTGCACTATCCAAAGCAGTCTCAGGGACATGATCTCGACGTGTTTCCTTCATCTGCTCACACTTGCCATGGAACAGCCATACAGAGAACCCTACTTGCGCGTCTAACCACCTCTATCATTCAGCTCTCAGTGCGTATTTCCTATCTCGCCCGCTCTCTGACGTCACGTTCCACTAACTAGAGACTATGCCCTTTACCTAGCTGTTACTCTTTTGTTATTGCCAATTACCCAATATCATTACAATGCTTAACATTACAATTCTGTATTAAGGAATACAGCATTTGACGTATTTACGTTAAAAATAAACAGAAAATTACTACAATTTTACATAATATCGATTACACAGTGCATTAAACTGGCAAAAAATTAGGTACCACTCCGTATGACGGGTGTCACAAAACCATCTAAAACAAGCTTCTACATCTGCATCCACATTAATACTGTGCAGTTCAAAATAAGTGCCTGGCAGGGGGTTCAACGGTCCACCTTCAGGCCACTTCTCCACCATTATACTCTCGGTCAGTGCACGGTAAAAATTAACACTTAAATATTTCCTTGCGCTCTCTGATTTCTCTCATTTCATTATGATGACGTTTTCTCCCAATATAGATGGGAGGGAAAAAGTATTTTCAGATTATGAAGAGAAATATGGTGACTGAAATTTCATTAGAAGGTCTTTCCGCAGCGAAAAACGCCTTCGTTTTAATGACTCTCACCCCAAATCGTGTATTAAAACGCTGACACTATTTCCGTTATTTCACGATAATACAAAACGAACTACGCTTTTTTTAATGTTTAGGTGTTCTCCGTCAATCCAATCTTATGTGGATCCCATACTGCTCCGGAGTGCTCCATAAGAGGGCAGACAAAAGCAGTATAAACAGTCTCTTTAGTAGACCTGTTACATTTTCTAAGTATTCTACCAATAAATCTCAGCCTATGGATTTATTTCCCAACAACTTTATGTATGTGATAGTTTCAGTTTAAATTATTTGTGATTGTAATCCCTAAGTACCCTATTAGCTGAGTTTACAATCATTAGATTAGTGTGATTTATAGTGTGACTGAAATTTAGCAGAGGCTTTTAGGTGAACATGTCAATGGTTTCATACTTTTCATGATTTAGACTCAATTGCCAAATTTTCACCAAATACAGATATTTTGTGTTAATCATTTTGCAATTGGTTTTGAGTATCTAATCACTTTACTTTGACAGCATCATATGCAGACAATGTAAGGGTGCTGCACGGATTTCTCCTAATTAGTTTATGTAGGTGAGGAGTAACAGAGGGCCTATAACACTTCTTTGGGGAACGCCAGATATTACTTCTGAACCGGCGGTGGTGGCTGAACGGTTCTAGGCCCTTCAGTCCGGAACCGCATGACTACTCCGGTCGCAGGCTCGAATCCTGCATCGGGCATGGATGTGTGTGCTGTCCTTAGTTAGGTTTAAGTAGTTCTAAGTTCTAGGGGACTGATGACCTCAGATGTTAAGTCCCGTAGTGCTCAGAGCCATTTTAACCATCTAAGCCATTACTTCTGTTTATCTCGATGACTTCCCGTCAGTTGTTGCGGTGACCTTTCTGACAGGAAATAATGAATTCAGTGTCATAACTGAGACGATACTCTATAGGCACTCAATTTAATTAGAAGTCGCTTGTGATGAATGATCTCTAAAGCCGTTCGGAAACAGGAAAATTAGGAATTTACGTCCACTGTTGGTAGCACTAATACACTCCTGGAAATTGAAACAAGAACACCATGAATTCATTGTCCCAGGAAGGGGAAACTTTATTGACACATTCATGGGGTCAGATACATCACATGATCACACTGACAGAACCACAGGCACATTGACACAGGCAACAGAGCATGCACAATGTCGGCACTAGTACAGTGTATATCCACCTTTCGCAGCAATGCAGGCTGCTATTCTCCTATGGAGACGATCGTAGAGATGCTGGATGTAGTCCTGTGGAACGGCTTGCCATGCCATTTCCACCTGGCGCCTCAGTTGGACCAGCGTTCGTGCTGGACGTGCAGACCGCGTGAGACGACGCTTCATCCAGTCCCAAACATGCTCAATGGGGGACAGATCCGGAGATCTTGCTGGCCAGGGTAGTTGACTTACACCTTCTAGAGCACGTTGGGTGGCACGGGATACATGCGGACGAGCATTGTCCTGTTGGAACAGCGCGTTCCCTTGCCGGTCTAGGAATGGTAGAACGCAGGGGTTCGATGACGGTTTGGATGTACCGTGCACTATTCAGTGTCCCCTCGACGATCACCAGAGGTGTACGGCCAGTGTAAGAGATCGCTCCCCACACCATGATGCCGGGTGTTGGCCCTGTGTGCCTCGGTCGTATGCAGTCCTGATTGTGGCGCTCACCTGCATGGCGCCAATACGCATACGACCATCATTGGCACCAAAGCAAAAGCGACTCTCATCGCTGAAGACGACACGTCTCCATTCGTCCCTCCATTCACGCCTGTCGCGACACCACTGGACGCGGGCTGCACGATGTTGGGGCGTGAGCTGAAGACGGCCTAAAGGTGAGCAGGACCGTAGCCCAGCTTAATGGAGACGGTTGCGAATGGTCCTCGCCGATACCCCAGGAGCAACAGTGTCCCTAATTTGCTGGGAAGTGGCGGTGCGGTCCCCTACGGCACTGCGTAGGATCCTACGGTCTTGGCGTGCATCCGTGCGTCGCTGCGGTCCGGTCCCAGGTCGACGGGCACGTGCACCTTCCGCCGACCACTGGCGACAACATCGATGTACTGTGGAGACGTCACGCCCAACGTGTTGAGCAATTCGGCGGTACGTCCACCCGCCCTCCCGCATGCCCACTATACGCCCTCGCTCAAAGTCCGTCAACTGCACATACGGTTCACGTCCACGCTGTCGCGGCATGCTACCAGTGTTAAAGACTGCGATGGAGCTCCGTATGGCACGGCAAACTGGCTGACACTGACGGCGGCGGTGCACAAATGCCGCGCAGCTAGCGCCATTCGACGGCCAACACCGCGGTTCCTGGTGTGACCGATGTGCCGTGTGTGTGATCATTGCTTGTACAGCCCTCTCGCAGTGTCCGGAGCAAGTATGGTGGGTCTGATACACCGGTGTCAATGTGTTCTTTTTTCCATTTCCAGGAGTGTAGCTTATTGAGTACGAAGAGCTAGTTTTATTTCAAAAGAACGATGTTTTGTGAATCTGTGTTTGTTATTTGTCAATAAATGGTTTTCGTCGACGTGATTCGAAACGCTTGAGCACAGTATATGTCCCATAATACTACCACAAATCGCCTTACCGATATGGGTTTCTAATTCAGTGGCTTCATTCTATTTCCTTTCTTGGGTATTTGTGTGACTTGTCCATCTCTTCAGGCCGTGAGCGGTTGTATATGGTATGTAGCCACTGTATCAGAATGGAACCTGAATGGAAAACAATATGGCACAGAAAACGAATGTCTGAAGTGTTTGAAACTGCTTCCATATACCGAGGATAGCCGGCCGCGGTCTCCGAATGGTTTAAGTGACACTAACCTTTGCAGCAAATACAATCTCGTTGATAGTGGGCCTCATCGTTACACATGTGGAGACCGTATTATCAACTGGAGGTGGACCAGGGAGAAAATTGCTCAAATAACCTTTTGACTACTGGAGGCGCACGATGCGCTTGGTACGCTGAGGTGCTGCGGCCTGCGCTGTCATCCCTATACCTGCGCTACTGTGGCTGACCCTCGAGCTGCCGCCTAGGACGGAGCGCCGCTCGCTGCCCCACCCGCCCTGTGCTGTATATTTCTGCACTGACTGCGACTCCACGCGAAATATTGTGTCCTCTCATGGCTGACACTCGTAAATGCTCTCACTATGTAGTTCCCCTGCAGGTGAATTACTACACAATCAAACTGTCTGGTAAAACTATTTTCCGTCACCAAGAATGATATCTTGCTTGTAGTTTTCTTGCACTATTTTTGTAGATTATGCCGAAAGCGACGTGATTCGTTAGCTTTACATCAATAGTTTTTCTTTCTTGGATACCCCTTTATAATGTCTGCATTTATCTATGCGTTCCTCACCGTACTAACTCAAGAACGAATAAAATATGCCATAGATTATAGATTACTGTACGTTATTTTTGTTGTTCAGAACATCGTATTAAGTTGTTTATAGGAGAAAGCGACATACAGTTCATCTTTCATATCTCACTACAACATCGGAATTCACTGTGAGCAACGATAAGAACCATTTTACTTCACGTCGTTAAATTCGTATTCTTGTGTGATATGAAATTTCACATGGTCTAGTGTATTCGCTGAATTGCCCGAATATTTGTTGCGCTTTGTAATTACCCGATTATGCGTAATTTTGTTTCTTTGACAAAATTTGTACAACACTTCTGGTGTTTGCACGTAAGTATTCAACAGATTTTCCAACATGTGAAAGCTGTGAAACCTCTGTCTTCTTGTTAGCACATTAAATTAACTTATAGAGAAAATTCAAAGTCATGAACTGTAAATTTAGACGTTACTTTTACACTTTATGAATATGTTTCCCATTCTTCATTTTGATCCTGGCTTTGGACCGGCACTGGCGAAGACAAATCTATTTTTACAATTTTGGTAAACTTTTTTGGAATACAGTGATCAATAGATTATTATATTTTGACTAAAGTTCAGTCTTGATCACACCATTTATGTCTCAGTGACATAGGTAACCGGTTTTGGTTATTTTTAAATAACCATCATCAGACCCATAGTTTCCTAAGGATGGTAGGCGGAGCTCTCCTCAGCTGCTACGAAGCCAGCTACCATCCTAAGGAAACCATGGGTCCCATGACGGTTACCTATGTCATTGAGACATAAACGGTGTGATCAAGACTGAACTTTAGTCAAAATATAAAAATTTTTGTACTTTTTTCGCTTTTAATATTTATTTTGGTCATCGAAGCTTTTTTCTAACAGCATTACTGTATTCGTTCTATGCTGCAATTAGTAATTCTGTTTGGTGTGGTATTTTTCAAAACAGGGTACAGCACACCATAGTACCTTGCAAGTTTTACGTTCGTACCTGCTTTCTCCACGCAGTTTTTGTTTCCAGTAAACAATGCATCTACACATTATCTCAATTTTCTTGCGTTGCTCACTTGTTATAATGTCTGGAAAATGCCTCCCCACTAATGTTAGAGGATTATCATCAGAACACCTTCCTCTGCCAGATTTTCTACGTTTCTGTAAGTTCCCTTACCAGTGACAGGTGAAACTCTGTTATCGTCATTTTACGACCTGTTAGTGATCTGTGTAGGCCATGAGCATTTATAACACACAGATCTAGAACGTGAGAAAAGAACTTTTTACACCACTTCATTGTTTTCCGTATGCATCCGACAGAGCTAAGCAACATATCAGAAAGGTCAACTGCTCCCATATTCAAGTTATAGTCTAGAATGATTTGTGGTTTCTTAATTTTTTCTCCAGTCTTCCTGTCAATCTTTCCTATGTCAACCATTTCTGTGGTGATACATGTGGTCAACATCCACGCTTCCCTTTTGTCACACCACTTCATAGCAAGCATTTTATCAGTACACATAAATTGAATGTCTCCACGTTCCTGTTTCTTCAGAATTTTCGGCATGTCGCGTCCGTTCTTACGGATAGTACCACATGTGTTCGTCCCATGACTGTGAAGCCAGGCAAACAAGTCTGGGCTTGACTACCAGTTATCGACGTAGAAAGTATGTCCACAATCTAAATAGGGCTTCATTAGTGTAGCCACTATGTCACCACTTTTCCCCAAATTGTGGAACTCAGTGTCTGGTGATGCCCCTGTATAAACAATGAAATCCAAGACATAGCCAGTCTTACAATCACAAATCATAAAATGTTTTATGCCGAATGTACTCCGTTTCGATAGAATGAATTGTCTGAGAGATAAGCGTCCTTTGAATATTAACAAACTTTCATCAATGCAGATTTCTGATGTGGATTAAATGCACAATGGAAAGCTGTACGAATTTTATTGACAATGTTCCTAATTTTGAATAATGTCTCCTCCAGTATTGGCAGAGTTTTCACTGAAATGTAACAGTCTCATAAGTGACAAAAAGCGGTCTCTTGATATGAGTTTACTAAAAATTGGCGTATTTAGAAGAAGTATTCGCTAATATTCTTATTTTTCACGCGATACATCAGAAGACAAACAGCTCTTCAAATACAGTATCTTTCCACTTTGAGATTCGAGAATGCACTGATTCCGGAGTATTCTCCTTGGTCTTTTCGGACCTTGTGGAAGAGCTATCACTTTCGTCAAAATGAAGTAGTTCACCCTCACTGTCGCTCCTCGTAAGAATCTCCATGATTTCTTCCTCAGTGCAACCACGACGTCTCGCCATTTCATTGTAAAATACAGGACGCGAAGAACACTGATGTAAATTCCGATGAACAGTGAACTGTAGTGCGAAGCCTAGGCTCACAACAGACAAGCTAGCGGCCAGAACTGCGAAAGCCTACTGAGACATGGGACGAGAAGTCCGCTGTCCGTGTTATCTCGTCATCAGCACTCAGGTAGCGGCTCGCCTATACTCGTCATCAGCGGTCAGGAGCCGGCAAGCGGGTGCGAGTTACCTCGCCAACAGCGCTCACGGGAAAGCCGGCGGCCGCGACTATACTCTTCAGTAGCACCCAGGGAGCGGCACGCAGCATGACGAGTAAACTCGTCGACAGCAGTCAAAGGGATAACAAGAACTTCAGCAAAAAATGTACCGGCTAACATTTTCTTCAGACAAGAAGATAGTTACTATCCACAGGCAAAAAATAACGCAATGATTTGGTTAATGAGCAAATATGCAAGTTACATTTGAAAGAACATTGGTTGCGATTAACATATTGAATACAAGATATATATGGAAAATGAATTCGAGAAACATACTTAAGCGTCAGAATTACAATAATAAATATGGTAACACGCTCCGAATTGTCTTCAACAGAATGGGTATAGGTTACGAACTAGATTCCTCGTAGAGAGGGGATAGATTGATTGGGTCAGGAAAGACCCTAACCTCACCTACAAGTCACACATGAAAAATAAATCAATACTACAGCAGATACAAGAATACGACTACAAACATCTAGTGTCTGATATAAAAGAAGATCTTGAACTCGGTAAGGATGTGTTTAGAAGGCTGGAACTGACAAAAATAACAAGGCAGTGAAGGATATTGCGATGTCGCTGTTAAGGACTGCTCTTCTGTCCACGTAATGTGCCCTGGAAGAAACACACATCAAGGATTTACTGAATGATTAATTTGGCTCCGAGAAATGGCGATGAAGAACCTCAGGCTGCAGAAGAAGAAAATGTGCATGCTGAACTGCCACCAGTTGAAGGTGACAATGAAGGTGGTAAATGTGTGCTACTGGCAAAGACTGAATTAGATTCCTCATTATTTGAATGCTCTAATTTATGACTGCAATTATCTGTCACCTAATTTATGTCATTTCATTGTAGCCATTTTTGTTACTGTATCTGTGGAATAAAAAAAACGGTTCTAGGCGCTTCAGTCCGGAACCGCCCGAGTGCTGTCGCAGCAGGTTCGAATCCTGCCTCGGGCATGGATGTGTGTACTGTCCTTAGGATAGTTAGGTGTAAGTAGTTCTAAGTTCTAGGGGGACTGATGACCTCAGATGTTAAGTCACACAGTGCTCCGAGCCATTTGAAACATTTTCACACCCAGGATATCTATTTCACAATTACTCATGCTGGCAGTTGTTCTTGATTCGGATACTGCAGTATTTACTTCGGCTTCTTTTGTGAAAAAATTTCAAAAAACGATGTTTAGTCACTCTGCTCTAGTGGCACTGTCATCATTAACGTCTCCACTGCTATCGCGCAGAGAAGGTACTGATTGCGTCTTCCCACTGGTGTACTTTCCAAACGATTAGAATATCTTTGGGTTTTCTACCAAGAGAGTAGCGTAGATGGAAAAATAAACATACATTATCACAACAAACACCTCTGTATACACTTCCTGCTTGTCATTACCCATTACACGTCTCAGTTTTCATAAAAGTAATCCCAAGTTCATATGTTTATCTGTGTGTTCCACTGTGAGGAGCATGACGAATTAGTATATGCTATGTCTTTCGCTGAGGTTCCATTTCTCGGTAATATATCCCAGCAACCATAGTATTCAGTTAAATACCACTGCTATGAAACTTTTAGTGCACTTCCTTTTATGAAAACTGGGGCTGTGTAATTGGTAATGACCATCGGAAAGTGTATCCAGAGGTGTTTGTTGTGATATTTTGTATTTATTTTCCCATTTTGTTATCTTATGATGACAAAATGGCGCCGGATTAACTACATTGAAACATATTTGAGTATCGCAGTGATGTTCTAGGGAATGTTCTAGTTTTACACTGGCACCAATTATTAGGACTTAATCCAGTTCAGCTCGCGTACGTAGAACCAGAGGAATGATTCCTTGAACGACTCTGTGGGCGGTGTATTTGGTGTCCCTACGGGAGCAATATGTGGGGGGCTGCAGTATACTCCTAGATTCGTCACACAAATTACGCCCTTCAATCTTTATATGTGGGCTTTCTTTCGTTTTGCAAGCAATCTTGTTTGCAGGTAGATTGTTTTACGCTACTATTCCACAAATGAATCGAAGAGTGCCACCTGATTTACCTACAGCGGAGCCTATGAGACCGTTCCCTATTGTATCACTACAAGTTGTTAGACTCTGCTAAGTCTGTGAGTTAATAAATTTCAGTTATGGCTCATTAACATTATGGTCATAACATACAGCATTTTTCTCTTTTTGTAAGCAGCACAGTTTTACGTTCCTGAACATTTCATGTAAGCTCGCAATCTTTGCACTACTTTCAAATCATATGATGGTTTGAATGAATATCTTTGCAGCTTTTTCTGAATGGGGTTTTTCAACAGGTATTTACTCAGTGCTGTTAGAGGTACACTATCTGATGAAAGGTGTTCCGACACCCCTATGTAATGCGGAACTTACCAATTGACGCCACGAGAGGAAGAACCCGGCGGAACAAACAAAGGTTCGAAATAATGTATTGTCAGTAGAGAAGCAGCAACAACAGAACAGTAACAGCAGAACTTAATGGTCTGAAAATCTCAGTGACATTGAATATAGAACAGTCTTTGGATGTTAGCTGAGTTACAAATCCTTCAGGGATATTTCAGGAGCCCATGTCGACTGCTGGTAAGGTGAATCACAAGTGGAAAGGCAAAGGAACAACTACAGCTGCAGCAGGCAGGCAATGACTGTCGAAGTTTGCGAAGGCTGGTTGCAAAAAAGTGCATGAGATTAGCTGAAGGAGTTCCAATGTGCAACCAACAGTCATGCCAGTACAGTGACTGCACGTAGTCCGTAAAAATAATGCCGTAGAATGGTCCAGCAACTCTTCATCTGCATCCAGGGCCAAGTAACGCTTTATGTAGTGTAAAGAGGGACGCGCTGGTCAGCGGATGATTGTAACAACAGCAACCGAATGGAGCGTATTTAGGTGGATGCGTGGAGAGCGTTGCCTGCCATCATGTTTAGTGCCAACATGAAGTACAGAGGAGTAGGTGATAACGGTAAAAGTGTGCTCCAAGTGGTTAATGTGTGGTCCGCTTATTGCATTTAAGAACACACTGAATCTGGAAGAATACGAACCCATTTCACATCACTGTGTACTGTGTACATTAGAGGAACAGTTTGCAGACGATTGTTATTGGTGTCAGCATGACAATGGACTAAGTCACGAAGCAGTAGTTGCGAGTTATTGATTTGTGACCAAAATATTCCTGAACTGGACTGACCTACATACAGTCCCGAACTGAGCCCAGTGGAGAACGTCAACTTCGCTCCAGACTCCAGCGTCACAGCGTTGTATAGCAGAAGACTGAAAGCACCACATACTGAAGTCCATTAAATCATCAGAATACCCTTGATCAGATACTGTATCTCGCTTCCAAGGACGTTCGCCTCACCTGTCTCGTACCCCGTTGCGGACACAGCCAACACAGCAGTTGCGTTGTGGCATCCACTTGCCATCAAGGTAACCACGAATTGTCGACAAGAAATTACATGTTTCGGTCGTGAAACCACGTGCACGTGGATGCATATGAATTGTACCAAAAAGTCAAGTCCCATTCCCACATAACATTTTATGTGTCAATTAGAACCTAAAGTCAGAAGAAATTAGTGGCATGATTAGGTATGTTAAATACACGTGTAGACCAAGTAGTGATGGACAGTGGCAAGGCAACTCTAATACTGGAATGAGGATAAGGCAGATTTGCAACGGGTGAGTCAGAAGCTATAGACTGAAGAAGTACATGACTCTACATTTAATTCTAGCCTCTAACTTTTTCATCGATGTAGTAGAGACCATCTGCTGCTCTTGTGCTTCATTTCTTTTATATTTGTGTCCAGTCTACAGCTAAATCTCCACGGATACGCTGCAAATCACATTTAAGTGCCTGGCAGAGAGTTCATCGAACCACCTTCACAATAATTCTCTATTATTCCAGTATCGTAAAGCACGGAAAGAACGAGCAACTTTATCTTTCCTTGCCAGTTCTGATTTCCCTTATTTTATTATGATGAACGTTTCTCCTTATTAAGTCGGCGCTAACAAAATATTTTCGCATTTGGGGGAGAATATTGGTGATCGATATTTCGCCGCAACGACAAACACCTTTGTTTCAATCATGTCCACCCCAAACACTATATCATTTCAAAGACACTATCTCCCCTATTTCGCGCTAATACGAGGGCATTTCGAAAAGTAAAGATACAATGTCTCTCAGCCCTTAAATAGAACATTAATTTAGGAAACATCAGTTACATCTTATTAACTGGATTATTTGTTATTTTTCGACATAATCACCCCCTTTATGCAAATATTTGTTAAGTCGGTGCACAAGGTTTTGTATCCCACAGTCATTGATGGTTGCCGGCTGTTGGCGGAACCACATTTCAACTTCATCTTTGATCTCTTCATCGTCGTGGAATGATTTTCCACCTAGATGTGACTTGAAGTAACATAAGACATGGAAGACCGTGAGCGCAAGGTACGGGCTGTCTGGCGGATGGTCCAATACGTCCCATTTCAATTGGTTGAGTAGTGCTTTGGTTATGAACGCTGTGTGGGGCCGAACGCTGTCATGAAGCAAGCGGACTCCATATGCCAACATTCTCCTGCGTTTGTCTTGAATTGCCCTTCGAAGACGTTTCAAAGTCTAGCAATATGCAGCAGCATTAATTGTCGTTCCAGGGGGCATACATTCCAACAGAAGAATGCCTTTTCTGTTCCAAAAAACAGAATCCATGATTTTCTTCGCTGAAATCGACGTTTTGCATTTCTTGGCTTCTGGTGAATTCGAATGGCGCAATTGTATTGACTGTTGCTTGAAGGCAGGTGTATGGTGATAAACCCACGTCAGTGTGATCAAGGAACTCATCACCTGCTTCAACATAACGTGTGAGGAAGTTTAGTGCTAAGCCCATCCTTTTCTTTTTGTGTTCTTCCGTTAACACTTTTGGAACCCAGCGCGCACACACTTTCCTGTACCCTAAGTTGACAGTCACAACATCATAAAGAGTGGTCATTGAGATGTCCGGTATGATCTGAAGGAATTCTTTCTATATGAGACGTCTATTCGCAAGAATTGCTTCCTCCATTATCCGAAGAAGGGCACCAGAGATCACAGATGGCCGACCTGTTGATTGTTCGTCATGAACATCGGTCCTACCTACCTTCAGAGAAATGACGACATTACTTCGTTACATTTTGTATGTTCATAATGTTCCCATAAACAGAAACTATTTTGTGAATACCCGCTGGTCGCTGACCTTTTGCATGAAGATAACATATGACGGAGCGCACTTCGCGTTTGGCGGGATTCTGAATCGGCGCAGCCATTTTAAACACGACCTACTGCAACCAGAAGCAACTGCCGAACGACTGCAAGGAGAAAGCTAACGTTTCAAGGTTAACAGCAGTGTTGCCAACTTGCTCGCCAAAACTCTTCTGTTCTTCTGGCGTACGGTGTATCTTTACTTTCCGAAATACCCTAGAACAAAACGTGTAGAGCTCCTTTGAGTTTCTCGAAGTAATCCATCAATCGTGTCTGGTAATGATCCTACACCACACAGCAATATTCTGGAAGAGGACGGACAAGCGTAATGTAGGCAATATACTCAGTAGATATGTTACGTTTCCTAAGTGTCCTGCCAATAAAACTAAGTCTTAGGCTAGCCTTCCCCACAACATTGTCTATGTGTTCCTTCGAGTTTAAACTGTCCTTGATTGTAGATCCAACGTATTTAGTTGAATTTACAGCCTTTAGATTTGACTGATCTGTCGTGTAACCGACGTTTTACTTATTCATTTAGAACTCGTGTGGATGACCTTATACTTCTCGTTATTTAGCATCAATTGCCAATCTTGACACTATACGAATTTCTTTTCTAAATCCTTTTGCAATTTGTTTTTGTCTTCTGATGGCTTTAATAGTCGATAAACTACAGCACCATCTGCAAAGAAACTAAGATGACTGCTCAGATTGTCTCCTAAATCGTTTATATGGATACGGAACAGCAAAGGGTCTATGTAATTACCTTGGGGAACGCCAGAAGTAACTTCTGCTTCACTCGATGACTTTCAATAAATAACTACGAACTGTGACCTTTCTGACCGGAAACCACAATCCAATCACATAAATAAAACGATATTCCATTAGCACGCAGTGTCACTGCAAGCAACTTTTATGGTACAGTATCAAAACCTTTTGGAAATCTATAAACACAGAATCAATTTGTAGATTTGTAGTCCCTTGTCAACAGCACTGTAGTAAAGAGCAAAGAATTAGTAGTGTTTCACAAGAACAATGTTTTCTGAATCAGTGTTCACTATGTGTCAATAGATCGTTCCCTTCAAGGTTATTCCGGGTAATTCATATTGTTCAAACAAAATACATGTTCCAAAATCCTGCAGCTCATCGACTTTAATATTAATTTTACTAAAAGTTTTTTTTAAATTTTGATCATCCTATCTTTTAATGCTCTGGTTACGTAAATTTTCTATGTTGTTATTACTGTAGTACGTGGCAGGATTTTTTTTAAATAAAAGAATGACACGATTTTAACCATTTATGTTGGAGATGTCCTACGAAACATGGACAATTTTCTGAATTCGCACAAGACCTTCATTCATTTGGTAAGTTATTTTGCTGTGTTACTACAACCGCTCTGGCCCACCTATGATCCTCACAGAGACAGTACATGTCGTTGATCCCAATCACTGTCGTCTTGATTTTTAAGTTCATACATAATGTCATCAATGACATTGAACTCATAACATCACCATTTAATAAGATAAGTCAGTTTCTCAGTCAGTCAGTCAATAATTAGAAATGAAAAACATGCTACCCTCCCGTCATTGGCCAAACTCCACCCTGCATTCCACCCCCCCCCCCCTCCCTCCCCCATGTGTGCAACCAGTCATCATAGTGCAGTATTATACATACGTTACTGGTTTCGGCCATTGATATCTACATCATAATATATTTATGATCTGAAGATGGCCATGGCAGAAACCAGTAATTGTTAAATGTACAGTTCTTGTGATTAATACTGACCTTTACAAATAAAGTACCATAACATGATGATTTGCAGACTTCTTGTATTCCTTTGGCAAATATGTCTCCTGCATTAGCGTGAAATTAAAAAATCCCCCCCCCCCCCACCAGTCTCCCCCCAGTCTCCCTATAACCAACAAATCACATTGTCTGGTACTCCTTATCTCCAGCCAATCATAGAATAGAATTAAAAAATCGAAAATGGTGGTAATCGACCAATTGCACTAACAGAATTGTTAAAAAAAGTCCTCCCCACTTTTCTCCTATCCCCTGCTCCTTACCATATAATCAACCAATCCTAGACCAGTACTGAAAGTCCAAGGTGATGGAAACACAATTGTTTACTCCTCTTTCCCTCCATCCAACCAACTAGAAAGCATAATATTTAAATAATACGTAAATATGGTGTCAAACTGCATTATTTGCATTAAGCACTTCCTATTTCCGAACAATCAGAGAGCTGTATTAAAAATAGCGCCACATATGGAATAAAAATTTTGTAGCCCTCACATTAAAGTCAAAGACGTACATTGCATCAGAAAGGCTGTTACTTCTGGCTCAAAAGTAGCTCAAATTTCACCATTTAAGCATATACATCTATGAAATGATATCAAAATGACTGCGAGGTCAGAGATATACTTTTTCTTCTTATTCTGCTTCGTTAGGACCCTTCAGGATCACGACTGGCTTGTTTTGCACGTCTTCTTTCTTCCCAATACCCCTTTATTCTCTCGCTTCTTCTGTTTCTTTCTTCTTCTGTAACGACAACTTTGATTTTGATGTCCGGCCACTTGTGGCCGTTCACTAATCCTTTATACTACTCCCTGTCCTGTACTACTTCCTACAGACTCCTTTCTTTTATTCCTACAGCCTTCCAGTCATCTTTGACTTCCTTCACCCACTTGTTTCCCGAAAGACATGTTACATTCCGTATCTTCATAGTCATCCTCCTCGTCTATTCTCATGATGTGCGAAAAAATCGTAGCCTCCTCTTCCGTATCCCGCTCGATTTGGATTCAATCTTTTCATACAGTTCCTATCGTCTTCTGTGTATCCAGATATCCCGATGTTTTGTGGTGTCAGAGATGTATCTAAATTTTCCACCCCTCCTTCTCCTACTGGATACAAGGTCTCTTGCCGGATGTGATCGTTTCTGATTCAAACAGAGCAGAATTTTTTACAGTTATGTGTAATGTCGCAGTTTGGCATTTCGTGACAGAGTTTTCTTGCCTTATGTTGTTTTCACCGCATACCGAAGCTTCTGCAAAATCTGTGCCCTGTCTACTGCGCTACTGTTGCTCTGTATGCCCCCAAATAACAAAAACTGTTGTGTTTGTCAACCACTTGGCCATCTATCTTCCAGTCAGAGCCGGTGTTCAATGTCGTGGTCTTCTTGCACGCAATCTTCAGTCCGGCCTTTTCTGCTGTTTCGGCTAGATTTTTCAGTGCTGTCTTTGCCTCTTCTTTTGTCTCATTTAAGAGTGTCATGTCATCTGAGAATGCTAGGCAGTCCACTGTTGCATTATGTTTGACCTTGTACCCTATTTGCACACTTTTATCTTCATGTTACTATTTAGTTGTCTCGCTGTCTCACTACTTCGTCCAAAATCAGGTTAAATAAAATTGGTAACAGTTCATCCCCTTGGCGGACACCTGTTTTTATTTCTAAGCTGTGTGCCAGCGCACTCGGATGCCTGATCCTGGCAGTAGCGTCGCTTAACGTTTCCTTTATTATTGCATGTGTTATAGCACCCTGTCCTCTATCTTGTAACACAACAAGCAGAGTACCTCTGTCAACTGAATCGTAGGCGTTTTGGAAGTCCATAGATGTCACTATAATGTTTTTCCTTTCCTCTATCTGTGTTCTATTAACATTCTTATTCCAAATAGCTGTTGTGAACAGTCCCATCCTATTTTAAAGTCTTTATTTATGCTCTTCATTTCTCTGGAAAAGTAATTTGTGTTTCTGGAAGGCTGTGTTTGCTTCTTCACGTTTCTCATTCCATCTACTTCCTTGGCATTTCTGATCGTTCTCCTAGCAATTTTTCTCGCATTCTGAAAGTTCAATCAGTCTTCTTGCGTTTTACAGGATTGTCATTTCATCCATGCTCTCCTCCTGATTTGACTGCATTGTCACACACATCCGCCCACTACTCATGCTTCGTTTTCGTGCTGTTAGCAGCGAGTCGCACTGCCTCTTTTTCCATCATATCTCTCACCCTCTTCCAATCACTCTTTTCATTTCTTTTGTCTACATCTGTCACTACCTTATCCACAGTCGACCAAAAATGTTCAGTTCCTGATTTATCTTTTTTGTTTCTTATCATTTGTTGGTGCATGTGCATTTACTACTTGATTGGTTTTATTTCATTGTCAGATATGACAGCTTCTCGTTTATTCCCCTCCACTATCCAGGCATCTATGATCTACTACGAAGACTGTGCCAAACATAAAAGGTTGCTTTAGCCCCAGAACACCGGGTTTCCCTTTCAGAATTACATGTGCCCCCCCCCCTCCCCCCCCCCCCCCCCCCCCGATTCCATCGTGCTTTCCTCCCTGAATCCGGTTTCCTGCAGTGCCTGTATGCCAGTCCCAAGTTCTCTCATAGTGTCAAGAATTAGATTTAGCTCTCCCACCTTCGTCATTGTCTGTGTTTTTATGTTTCCTATTCTAAAAGACTGTTTCGGTGTGACCTTGTGTTCGTGATTGGGATTGGATTTTGAGGTGCTGATAGGTTCGCAGTTTTGTTTCACACTTGAATCCGATAGACTGTTTACGTTGACCTCGGTCAACGAGGGATTAGCCCCTTGGGGTATATTTGTAAATATGTCATGCTTCATTACTGCTTCACAAGCCGAAATTTCAACGCTCGCTACCGCATTTGCAGTAGCATGGATACAACAGAGGTGGTTAGTCCCAGATGACCGCCTTTTGTTATGTGGATCAGACGCATTTTGTGGAAGCTCCACTGGAGTACAGACGCCAATGTACTGTGAGGAGGTTCATCCGCCTTGATGACAGCTGGGATTCACCAAATCTTCTTTAGAAAAGACTGGTCATTTTCTTCCGCTCCTCAAACCGTTGACCTTTTCACGCTACAATTGAGAATGATACGGAAAAAGGATAGGCTTACGATAGGGTAGGATAGGATATGATACACGATATCAATAGGTCGTTGTGGGACGCACTTCGGCTCTTCCTCTGTGGCCTGTCCGGCTAGGGTGACCCTTCTGGTAGCTAAGATACCGCTGTCATAGCCCTCCGTATCCAGAGCACGCAAACCTGCTCGCCTGCATGGACATTGCTACATTAAGGCTGTGTCCCCTGAAGAGATATGCCTTATACACATAAAATGGCACACACACACACACACACACACACACACACACACACACACACACTGCATACCGCGTCCTCTCTTCTTCAGTCAGAGCCCAGTATTAAAATACAGGAACCAGTTACCATGGAATCCCTTCTGGGATGTGGTCGAAAGTAGCTCTAGGACAGGAATTACTTATAAAACTTATACTAACCTGTGATGGTTCGGTTTTTTAACTTTAAATGGTTGATTCGTACGTGTCACGTTGTGCTGGACCCAGAAATGATCTTAGTTCTGTTACATCAAGGGAGAGGGTTTTGCAAATTGCAGTTATCATGTCGAAAAATTTACAATTATGAGATTTGATGAATAAATGAAATCGTTTTCTTTTGTGTGTAACGTATTATTGTGTGACTTATTATAAACAATAATACTCGTAGAATACATAAAATAAAAGTTCACGATTTTAGTCGTGTGTCCCGGTATCTTTGGACCAGCCATGTTCTGTTTTAGGCTTTACCGAGCTTGCGCTCTTCTACGGTTATCTCTATGCAGCATCCAGCGATAGACCATCATTACTTTATTCCAGCTAATTCGTAATTCTTTTCCGTTTCTTCGATGCCTTAAGGGAATCTCTCACCCACCTCTTCACTGACAGAACCCAGTTTCGCAGGAAAGTAGACCAAATGTGAATGAAGGAAGTGAAACTTAAACTTCAGACTCAGGGAAAAGGTAATTTGGTAATTTGGCAGCATAGCTCCAATAAAAGAGTTGAAATACAGAGCCTTCTTTTTGCTGGTTACTGTGTCTTAAAAGGCGAATAATGCTTCTTTTTCAGCAACTTTCCTTTCTTTTACAAAATTTTGAACTCTGCAAACTTTTCTTATGTCAGGTCCTGCAAAGACACCGTCTTTCAGTTCTGTCGTTGATTAGTTTCAAAACTTGCTACACTTGTACTGGAAATATTAAGCATCTTTGCTAATGCTTTCACAAATTGCTTCATCAAATCCGGTTTAGTGTGGGTGTGGAAGGATAACATTCGTCGTTTCAATGAGTGGTATTTCGAGCATACTTTATACTGCATTTTCCAATGAAGCTCATTCTCGTCAATCTTCATGTTTCCAGTGATTTTCCCTGTCTCTGCTATCCCTCTGACATAAAAAACAAGGAAACTTTTGTGTGTCGACCTTGCAGACCAAGGATCACGGGTATAACTTTGACATCACCACACGTCATTCACTTAGGATCGTCGTACTTAATTTTCCCGAGAACAAATTGAACGATTTCGTACCGTTCATTTAAGTGTAGAGAACGCTCTATGGATATTGACGCAAACCTGTTTCCGTTGTGAAGCTGGGCCAATTTAAGGCTCAGTTTCGACAAGCGGTGATACAACTAGTCAGCCGCTGCGTACTCATATGCTAAGTGCGTAGGCTGCATCCTGCTTATAGCGTATAACATAACATCAAGAGCCCTGACGTGGGTTGCCATTTCTTTTTCTAGTTCATCTGAGAGCAGCTCCTCAGTGAAGACGAGCTTCCTGTTCGATTTTCGTACTTCAATTTGAAATCATTGTGAAAAATAAACCTATCCTTCAGACTCCACAACACACGCAGGACGGTATAATTTAGCTGGTTAGTACCTGAAGAGTACGCACGCACTCCTTGGGGACGTCATATGCTCGCTCATCTCACAATGATTCTAAGCAAAGTCAAAAAGTCAGTAGATGTCAGCACACATCACATTTGCAAAATATGTGGATGCAGTACGGTAGACTGAAGGCCAGCCTTTCAAAATGCAGCCAAGTATTGAAAGCTATTGCCTTTTGGTTCTGTGAATAGCTTAGGCCCCAGAGTACCAGAATTACATCAAGAGAGCTGAAAAGTTATTTTTGCTAGTATTACTTCGGAAATACTGGATTTATTCACGCAAATTTTGCAAGGATTTCCTGATACCACTTCGAATAAAGGTACGTCAGTAGCGAATTGATTAGTTTAGACAATCCTGAAGTGTATTGTGATATCCTCAGGGAATTGAAGAAATGACTTAAGCATGTTGGTCGGCGTAAAAATGCAAACAACTCCTCCATGACAACGCAAGACATCACACAATTCTGCCTGTCCAAGAAGAGCACAGGGAACTTCATTGGACTATTCTTCCTTACCGAGCCTTCAGCCCACGTCCCGCTCCTTCCATCTGTTTGGCCCAATGAAGGATGGACTGTACCAGAAGCAGTACGTGGATGATGGGAAAGTTATTAATGTAGCTGCCTGCTAGCTCCCACATTGACCAGTAGAGTAGGTAGTGCCATGTGGGCACACAGTTCGGCCCAGTAAGGTGGAGTAATACTGACGCATTGGATATAGGAAATTTGTAGTAAGTTCCTATCGGACCAAATTGCTGAAGTTATCGGTCCCTAGGTTTACGTACGACTTAATCTAACTTCAACTAATTTACGCTAAGGAGAACGCACACACCAATTCCCGAGGGAGGTCTCGAACCTCCGACTGGGGGGAGCCATCGCTACCCCGCGCTACCCACTGCATTCAACACAGGTTATGTTTTGTAACCAAACATGTTGTGGATAATATGGTGTATTGGAATTATGAATAAAACTAACCGCTTGTAGAGAAAAAAGGTTGTTCCATTAATTATGGATGCACCTCATACATTATCCACTGACGCAAACACTTCGATTATCCACATAGACATCGCACATTTCTCACATATTCATTACACTTTATGTATCAGAAATCACTGCAACACAAAAATTAATTTTCCTGATGCAGTTTTCAATATTGCCACCTAATAGATGAGGTAAAGTAATTAAGCTGAAACACATAACTGTTTTCCTTGTACGTAACTTCAACCAGGTTCCAGATGGCAGAAGTGAACATTACACTTTTTGCCCTGTTTGCAAGTCTTCAGACGCTGTAGAATACTGTGACATTACAGAGCTTTAAAATAATTAATTTAAGGCTCTGTTGTATCTAAAATCATTTGTGGTTCATAGAGCGAATTGTGAACGAATTTATTCAATATAGACATCTGTCGCTAAGCTCGAGAACAACTAGTAGCTGAGAGATTGAATTTTTGTCGCTTTTTAATAACTGGGCTGTGAAGCACGAACTGACTTTCTTTTATATCCTCTGGGCTAACTAAACAGAATCCACGGTAAAACTCATACCTGACAACTACGTATACGTAGTTCGTTATTACTAGTGTATAAGCAAATGTTGGTTTTTAATTATATTTCGTGATACGTCGTTGCACACTCGTTCCAATATTGCTGCTAATAGCAGTTGAACAGCAGGTACACAATAAAGCTGAGCAAATAGTGACGTGCACTGGCACCTTTTGTGCTAATTCACTCAGTTTACCCTGAAGTCGGCGTGCCTACATATAAAGTGTCTAATGATATAACTTCGAAAGAAATTTCCTGATGTGCAGTCAGTAATTCGAGCACAGTTCACAACGTTTTAGACGGCTTAGGCAGTTTTACATATTTTTTGATAAATACACTCCTGGAAATGGAAAAAAGAAAACATTGACACCGGTGTGTCAGACCCACCATATTTGCTCCGGACACTGCGAGAGGGCTGTACAAGCAATGATCACACGCACGGCACAGTGGACACACCAGGAAACGTGGTGTTGGCTGCGCAGCATTTGTGCACCGCCGCCGTCCGTGTCAGCCAGTTTGCCGTGGCATACGGAGCTCCATCGCAGTCTTTAACACTGGTAGCATGCCGCGACAGCGTGGACGTGAACCGTATGTGCAGTTGACGGACTTTGAGCGAGGGCGTATAATGGGCATGCGGGAGGCCGGGTGGACGTACCGCCGAATTGCTAAACACGTGGGGCGTGAGGTCTCCACAGTACATCAATGTTGTCGCCAGTGGTCGGCGGAAGGTGCACGTGCCCGTCGACCTGAGAGCGGACCGCAGCGACGCACGGATGCACGCCAAGACCGTAGGATCCTACGCAGTGCTGTAGGGGACCGCACCGCCACTTCCCAGCAAATTAGGGACACTGATGCTCCTGGGGTATCGGCGAGGACCATTCGCAACCGTCTCCATGAAGCTGGGCTACGGTCCCGCACACCGTTAGGCCGTCTTCCGCTCAAGCCCCAACATCGTGCAGCCCGCCTCCAGTAGGGACGAATGGAGACGTGTCGTCTTCAGCGATGAGAGTCGCTTCTGCCTTGGTCCCAATGACGGTCGTATGCGTGTTTGGCGCCGTGCAGGTGAGCGCCAAAATCAGGACTGCATACGACCGAGGCACACAGGGCCAACACGCGGCATCATAGTGTGGGGAGCGATCTCCTACACTGGCCGTACACCTCTGGTGATCGTCGAGGGGACACTGAATAGTGCACGGTACATCCAAACCGTCATCGAACCCATCGTTCTACCATTCCTAGACCGACAAGGTAAGTTGCAGTTCCAACAGGACAATGCACGTCCGCATGTATCCCGTGCCACCCAACGTGCTCTAGAAGGTGTAAGTCAACTACCCTGGCCAGCAAGATCTCCGGATCTGTCCCCCATTGAACATGTTTGGGACTGGATGAAGCGTCGTCTCACGCGGTCTGCACGTCCAGTACGAACGCTGGTCCAACTGAGGCGCTAGGTGGAAATGGCAAGGCAGGCCGTTCCACAGGACTACAGCCAGCATCTCTACGATCGTCTCCATGGGAGAACAGCAGCCTGCATTGCTGCGAAAGGTGGATATACACTGTACTAGTGCCGACATTGTGCATGCTCTGTTGCCTGTGTCTATGTGCCTGTGGTTCTGTCAGTGTGATCATGTGATGTATCTGACCCCAGGAATGTGTCAATAAAGTTTCCCCTTCCTGGGACAATGAATTCACGGTGTTCTTATTTCAATATCCAGGAGTGTATTTCGGATACCTTTTAGTACACTCCAGATCGGGGCTACCAACGAGCTTAATTATTTTTTCCATATTGGTAAATGTACAGATAATTATTGAAGTCTCATACCAAAGATAAATGTGAAAAGTATTTAACGCTGATGGACAAAAGAAGATTTACGCTCTTCATTTATTAAATTTAACATTCGTTGCCTTTCGTTGTTCCCATGTCCTGCTGATAAGACGTGTTGTGTAGTTTTGAAGTGAAATGATGTTATACAGTGAAAGCAATTCATGAAACAGAACGACTTTCTCACTTACGATACCATGGATCCCAACTCCTGAAACTCTGGAAGATTATTATAAGATTATTATAATTTTAATTTTATATTGATAGTTTAGATGGAGGAGGCGAACTTCAAAACGCCGCTGTTCAACAATAGAGATACATGAATGTGTTCATCTCCTTCCGTTCGTGGCCACCAATGTCAGTTTCATTATATTTGTCGCTTCATTCAGAACCAGCAATTTGTCTTTTCATTTAATTAGGATATCCAATTATTTCCTTCCCTAGATGAGTGAAGGTGCTTTAAGCACAGTCATTTTTACCCAGGCCACGGGGTATGATAGTATTTAGAACATACGTGCATCTATCCCGATCGTTCGTTCACATACATTTGAGTATGTACCAAAGTAACAATAGTTATGGCCCATTTCCTTCACAGTATTAATTCTTATTTCTAACCACTCACTCGCGAATTACGTGACCCCTTGGGTGTTTTCTTTAGTAACGTTACTTATAATATTCAGTGGCTTAGTTTCCACAATTGACCCTTGCCTGTGTCAGAACGGCGCTTCACGAGAACACTTATTACATGACATTCATAATAACTCTCATTTCAAAATTACGACACCGGGTGATTAAGATTCCAACATTTAAACAGTGTGGTTACAGGGCAACACTGTAATTGGCTTTTATACTTATTAGTAACTGAAAGAGGGCTAGAAAAGGAGACAGAAAGAGAGAGAGAGAGAGAGAGATAGAGATAGAGAGAGAGAGAGAGAGAGAGAGAGAGACAGAGACAAGGACAGAGAGAAAGAGAGACCAATAGGTCTATGATGAAAAGTATTGGATGGTGCAGAAACACAGAAATACACACATTTTCTTTTTTAAAAAATAATACGCTGCCACTTGACAGTACTAACTGTAGTTTTCTTCTGTACATTCTAGATTGCGGCTTTTACATCATTATCAAGTACAATGCCAAAAACTCTTAAACCATTAACACGTCATATCTGGTAAACAGCCCAGAGCGGGTAGCTTGTTAACTGTCTTTGGCTGACTTTACCAGATAGAACGTACTAAAGACGGTTAACAAGCTTCTCGCTCTGGGCTGTCTTTACCAGGTATGACCCTGCGTAGCTGGTTGGTAACATGCTCGCCTCCAGTGTAAGTATGCACGGCTTCGATTCCGGCCAAGGTTGAGATTTTATCAGCTCGAGGACTGCGTATTGTGTTGCCCTCATCATCATTTCATCCTCATCACCGGCGCGCAAGTCACAGAATGTGGTGTCGATTGTAATAGGACCGGCACTTCCGCCATTAAACATGTTGTACATCTAAACTGTCAGTGTTGGCGGAACGATTTGTATGTATCCTCCGCGATCAGAAGTGTTTGTGTTGATACTAAGACGATGGTGTAAAGGTGAACAACATGCTTCCAGATTTGGAGTTCTGGTGTTCTGGAGAGAGCCAAAAATCACATCATGTGTTGTTTCTATTTAACAAGCTTTCACGATTTCAATTAAAAGAATAAAAATAACGTGGTCTGTCCTAATCTGACATGGGATTTACGTCCTGTGCCTCATAGTCAAAACGTACCACTGAATATGTAACCATATCATTTACCTCAAGTAGATGATTGAGAAGTGAAATAAATTGTCTAAATCTAAGCCAATAAAGAGGATTAAGAAACTAGGAATTTTGTACCACAACCCTTTACACTGACTGAACTGGACAATTTAATCCCGACTTACTTCTGACCAAAGAGGTTTCAGAAGTGCTTGGTTCAAGGCTTTAAGACATGAATTTAGTCGCAATTGACGCTTCGTTTTCCTGGTAGAGGTGCAGATATCACAACGGAAACAGGTATACGTCAATACCCATAAGGCTTTCTATACACTTAAAAAGACGGTACGACAACTTACAGTTTGTTCTCCAGAAAACTAAGTACGACGATCATAAGTGAATCATTTGTCGAGACGTCAAAGTTATATCCATGAACCCTAGACTTCAAATCGGTGAACCAGAGTTTACCTCTTTTTTTGTATGTGGGATAGTTGAGACATGGAAAATCATTGAAACAGAAAGACTGGCTACAAGGAGCTTCATTGGAAACTGTAGTAAAACATGTGCTGAAGCACCTCTTATCGAGTCGACGAAAGTTCCCTTTCCATCACTACAGCAAGTTAGGTTTGATGAATCAATTTGTGATACACTAGCAAAACATGGGTAATGTTTCTAGTGAAATTGTAGCAAAATTAGAGCGTTATCAATCGCAAAATTAAAAGAGGGTTTATTCACCGGTCCGGACATTAGAAGTGGGCTTCACCGTAAATTCAGGTCGTTCAGATACATTTGATTACAGTCGAGATGGGGTTCCGCTGTAATTAGTTATTGCGTTTTAATACTAGGCTCTGATTTACGGGATGGGAGTGAGGTGGAACTCGATTACTATAAATGTTAGTGTGTGTATGTGTGTGTGTGTGTGGGGAGGGGGGGGGGGGTTGGTGGGTGGGTGGTAGGGTGTGCGTGTGGGTGTGAACCATTCTACACATATTAGCATATCATTGACTTTGCAATTCTGTAAGTAGGCTGTTTAGGTTTTTTATTGGTAACGCCGCCGCCACGTTGCGCTTTGTATGAAAATCACTAGCTGTGCCGTGTGCAGTCTGTGGCTGGTTGGCATTGTTGTAATACTCGCCATTGTAGTGTTGGGCAGCGGCAGCTGGATGCTAACAGCGCATATTTCAATTCGTTTAATATTATGTCAGAGGTTTACATGTGTATACAGCTATTTTTACAGAAAAGTTAATTATCTTTCAGAAATACGTAATATCTTTGACTGTAACCTCAAGGTAACACACCTTTGACTTACATACTTCACACTTTTTAAGTTTAAAATCTGACTTGTTGGAGATAAGGAATTGTATGTTAGATGCTATGAAATTTGATGTGTCATTAAAATGTTATGCTCTGATTCGTTGGAAACTAGAGGAGGCTGAGATCTAAATTAGTCTGTTTCCACCGTCTCCGATTTTTAATAGTTTGCTGTTACTTGTAGAGGCAAGGGTAGGTAGAGGAAGGCTGAAAGGGGCGGTGGGGGTGATTAAATTTTCAATTGACACAATTGGGCTGTCTCAGCCATTTTGGATTTTCGCTCTTTGACTGGCTGGATATAAGGTATTCTGCAATTTGTGATTGTTTTGAGTAGGAGAGGATTGGTTCTCCAAATTTACCCTTATATAGCTGCAATTTTTTCACCATCTTCGATTTTTAATACTGTGCTATGGTCATCAGGACATAAGGAGGGATGTAGCTTTTCTCTGATAAAGATAATTATGTCAGTGATAACAGTGACCACTTCACTGATAAGCATGATGACACCAGTAGGTCAATAAACTAAGTCAGGTGACCTCGTGCCGCGCGGAGTGGCCGCGCGGTTAGAGGCGCCACGTCACGAACCGCGAATCGCGCGGTCGCTCCCGTGGGAGGTTCGAGTCTACCATCGGACATGGATGTGTGTTGTCCTTAGGAAAGTTAGTTTAATTAGCAGTTTGGTCCTTCAGGAATTCTCACACATTTGAACATTTGTCCATCTCGTAGGTGTAAACAAGATGCTCCAGAGTCTCCACATTCTTACTACTACTACTACTGATCACCACCTGGCAAAAAAGCGTTACAAATTACGACGTAAGAGACATTCCTACAAGGACATGTTAGTTGACAGAATGGGCGAGTTCCGGCGTTGTAGGGATATACCATGAGATACAAGCTATAATATTTGTGGTGTTTATAACCTCAGTCTGAAGCGTAGTTGCGTCTGCCTAAAGAAGGGTTACGCAGTGGTTCAGTGACTTAGACCAAGGGTGAGTTCTTCGGATCGTGGACTATCTCTACAATTCTCGTTCATCGGAAGTACAAGTTAGAGAGGAAGGATATTTTTATCGCAGATCACGCAGTTCTACTCGCAATGTCAGCAGAAACCTTGCATTTCCAATATGGCTAACTGGCGACTGTTAAGACGACATTTGGTGTTCGACCCATACCAACCAAAAAAAGAGAAATATCTTCGATTGTGCAATATAAGAAAATCTGTAGTCAGTCGCGTTTTCTCAGAGTAGATGGGAGGCTACGTATTTGTACTACGGTTAATATTTACTGATGAAGCAACATAACGTGATAGCTGTTAAGTTAAAATACAAAACGAGTGCACTTATGGACTTCAGAAGTCTTTCTAAAGTACTGAGCATAACAGAGAATTCTGTAAACCTCATTATTTCATGACGGAAACTATGTGACAGGAGTACTGGAATTTTAAACTGCCCTACATTTGTGACCACCTAGATCTTTCTCCTTGTAACTTTTACTTGGTGAGTTACACATTAAGAGCTCAAAACAAATATGCAACTGGTAAGATCAAGATGCTGTCCGTGCAGCTATTAGTGATCATACAGAGGTTCTGCGAAACAACAACAGAAATTATTGGGCCTAATAATTTGTCGCTGGCTTTTAGCACGTTTCTATCTATAAATACAGGGTCTGTATTTAGGTATTTCTTTTCGAATAATCCAGTATATTTGAAAGTACTTTTCAAATTCAAGTCCATGTCACTTATATGATAAAAATTATCATTTCATGTACACTAGACGAGTGTTCTGAAGAATTACAGAAATGCATGAAAAATAGTTTCTTTCATACAACAAATTTCACTGTGAGAAACAACTGTTTGTCAGTTAAAAGCAACATTTAACAGAAGTGTATGGGCTCTGGACCATGTGACATTTAGGACGGTAAGTGTATGGCCTAAGCGACAAAACATTACACACGCCATCGAATCAGAAGACAAAATTAGAGGAACTGTGTACTGCTTGGAGTCACGGATTTCGATGTGGATTCGAAGGGGTGCAGTCAGCTACTCGGTAATCCACGAAATATAGTTATCGGTTTTGGCGCTGACTCTCAAAAAAAGATTATTAACATACGAGAGTTTATAAAAGAAAATAAAACTCATAGTGGGAATAATTTCGAAAATTATTTCCAGCTTTATTTCCAGCTTTATCGCAACAGGAAATTAATTCTACAGTTCAAGTCTCATGAATGAAATGTAATCAGCAACGCACAGCAATCAATTAGTACATGAAAGAAATTATCGTGGCTAAATTCGCAGTAAAACAGGTCGGTCTTTCAGTTCGCAACTGAGAGCTACGTATTAAATTACTCCCCGTTAAATAAAAAACTACAGAAAAACGTTATGAGCTTTATGTATCTGCGACAGGAGTAGCGAGAGACTGAATAGTAACAAAATTTCTCAATGAACAAATGTGAAAATTAATTAATTACTTTAAACATTAAAGAAACCACAAATCAAAATTTTTGGGCCGGTATCAGAAAACTAATTTCTGCTGGTCGTAATTTTCTGCACCTAAGATTGTGCTATTAGCAAGGCACTGTCGGAAATATAACCTGTTTTTGTTCTTTGCCGTCCTGGCAATACATACATTACCTGATAGAGTTGTATATGCTGCATCAAAAAGACAAAGAGAAAGGATAGTCACGATTTAAATAATGAAGCTCTGCAGCAGTTGTGAATTTTTTGATGCTGAACTCAACGCGTTCGCGAATTTACTCCCATTGCCAACTGCAAATATTTACATGAATGTTTGTGTCGTGTTTACATGCGTGTTTTTCCATCTCTCTTGCACTGTAGTCGTCTTTTTGAGGTTATACAACAGTCGGAATGTTGTTTACGTTTAATGTTAGAAATGCGAGGGTATTTACGAAGTCACGGCAACGATGGTGCATCGTGCTAACGTGTGTCATCACCGTAATCGCAGTGAATTCATTCGAAAGGCCACGGCAAACATTATCGTAATCAACCCACAGATAGCAATAGAATGCGACGATGGCTCGGTACCAGAGCCGGAAACATTCAGTGAAAGGTTGACTGTGCTACAAGATGGATCCTCCCCAAAACCATCCTACTCACCATACCTCAGTCCATCCAACTGTAACCTCATTCCCAGGGACGGGGGGTGGTGGGGCGGTTATGTTGAAGCATAGTGGTTGATTTTGAGTAATTCTTTTTTTTTCATTTCTGGTCGAGCACTGTAAATATACACACAGTTCCATTCCGTGTATTTCAATTCAACCTTTTCCGTGACCTCCTGTACTGAAACCGTATTTTATGTTGGCATTAATATACATACCGCTTCACCGGTTTAGTGGAATTCTAATGGTATAGCCCTATCGCAAGATATACCAAAATTGCAATGACCTATGGAATGATACTCATAGTTTTTCTGTCCGTGTAATTGCTCATATTATGTCTATTCCATTACGCAGAATACTACACACATGCAAATAATCACTCACGTATTTCGCATTTTAAATGAAGATGTGTTACAAGAATAATATGAGACTACGGTTCAACAAAGAGTTTGGATATTAAGTGCGACATTTTTTGTACATTACATTATTCACATAAAGTTCTCATTTATAAATTTACTATACCCCTTTTGACTATGACATTTAAATGATGGACTGTGTTTTATATTCCATTTTTTTGCATATTTTGAGTAGAATGCGACAAAATGAACGACTGCAAAAATTTTCTGATTCACCGTCTCTTTTGTCTTTGAGAGTGTATTACCCTTGTTGTTTGCAATATAAAAAAATTCAGCTTCTCCATTAAATACATTGTATGAGATTCCTGGAAGTCGTGGAATATCTTAATATCTATTATATTTCTGAATGAACATCCGTTTTTTATTTGTGTTCGTATTGCAGATTTTGTGAACAGGTAATGTGGGTAATTCCTTAAGTGTTCAGTGTATCTAGTACAAAAAATTCAGTAAGTGTCATATGTAAGAGCCTGAGCACGTTTTAAATGTGATTTTTCTGTATTACCGTGTAAGATTTTATATTTTTTTCTTCTTTAGTTTATGCTGTAGTATTTTGTTGTGCACAAAACTAGTTTCACTTTATGTGAACTGAATGGGTTTGCTGCTTTTGAGTAATGTTAACTACATAAAGCGCGCAGGACACACATCTGATTTTATTACGGGATCCTTCTACAGGTGAAGATATTGTTTCTTCTTTTGCTACTTATTTCTTCATTTTGTCTATCATTGAGCTGGGAAAGTAATTAGCAATGTGCTTAATGACGTCTAATTCCTTCTCCGGGTACTTGTATATGGAATTTTATTTCCTCTGCGTAGCATTGTTTTGTATGCATCTTTCTTATGTATATTTGAGTGATCTGGTAGTGACCTGTCATGAAAATATATTAACGACACAGTATCCTAGATCCATAATAAACAACGATTTCTCGTAACAGAACTTCATGTATCAACCAATACCAAGAAGTCCGAGGTAACCCTTTAAATAATAATTAGATAGTCTTTCATTCGTAACAGGTACCACATCCTACAACATCCTACCCACCCCAGTCTCCAAAACCTGTCGGATACTTACTGACTTAGCCAGAACCCTTTTCCTAGGTTCGAGACCGTGGTAGGCCTGAGCTTGTGGAAGTTCTTACGAGTTTCTCTCCTGTCAAAAAAGGGAAAGGTTCGGAGCATCTACATCTTCCGCTTGTGTGGCGATTTTTTATTTTACTGCGGCATCAGTAGCAATCAAAGTAGTGTTCAGTTGTTCCTCACTGAGCTTTGCTAGTACCGATACCTTCCTCAGAAAACGCCTTATATTGCTCACCAACCTCATCCACCATCCTCCACAACATGTCGCTCTTGAGATAATAAATTTCCATGTAATGTGACAGTGGACGAGGTTTTGGTAAGCCGTTGTGGCGGTTAATGCCAAGAAAAGTTTGCCTAGTTCCATGTTTGGAGCGTGCAACGTTTTCGCATTGTCGGCTTAAATAGTATGGGATATTCCATATCTTTCGGCGAATCACTGGAGTGCCATGAGAAACATATTTGTTAACAAATCTGTACAGATTTCGAGCTGCTTTGTTCGCGTGTCACACATTTTATCAGAATTATATGTGACTTGTGCATTTTTCTCCTCTTTTAACGAGCAGAGGTGCAGATACGTCTATCCCCTTACAACAAGTGTTTCAGCAGGCTTCACTCATTCAGATGGCAATGTTCTTCAGTTTGTTGCCTTCGTGGGTTTTTAGGGATTTTACACCCGAAGCAAGAGTGTAGGATTCTTGATTCCCTAAGGATCCAAGTGTCTTCAGGGTGTGAACAGTGCTGAAACAACACTAAAGTGTAGGGGGGGGGGGGTGAGGGTGGGGGGAGGTGTATAGAGTAATGAATTGTGTGAAATGGTGAGAACTACCAAGCAGAACCAGGTGTATTTGTACCCCGACGAAGCTAGTGCACTGCGGTCCAACTCCTAAGCGTATCAGACCGTCATTCCATGAGTGTTGTACAGGACGAACTCTGACTCTCTTGTCAGTGGTAAGCTACTCTGAAGCGCCTGCAGTTCTCTGGTGATGGATTCTTCCTGAACTACTCATATCCAATACAATCCGGCGGGTTCCGTAGTTTTAAGCTTACCCAAAGCTTTGTGCTTCTGACGATTGTTGTGTAGGAAACAGAGGCAGAGTCCATGTTGTTGTCGAATGTGCCTCCAGTATGAGCTGAATGTAGACAGGTTCGCGAAGCTGCTCGTTGTAGGTACTGACAGACCTTGGCTGTGGCTTTTCTTCGTCTTCCCCTCCTCACGCAGTGGTCTATGCACGTCAGAATATCAGATGGCCAATACCCGGCAAGGCGTGAAAGCCAAGCGGTAAATGGTACCAAATTTCCAGGAGATATATTTGACCTGAGAGCAGTCATGTTGATAGATAATGGCGTTGCAGATATTGACAGAACACGGCTGTGACTTTCCTTCACTATCTCCCCAACAGATAGTCGGTCTACTGTAAGAGTAAGCCTATGGGATCTATTGGACCTCCGAGGAGTCCACGTGAAAAATGATCAGCTTGTTTTGCCTTTTCCTGTCTCCATTACACGAAACAGACAAAAGTCGATCGCCGTTTTGCACCGACTGTAACGTCCGTCCACAGAATCGTGTAAGCGACATTAAAATCTGTTGTGTGGCGGAAATAACGCAGTCGTCAGGTTTCACCTACTGCCACTATACCTGCCGGTCGTGGCAAGCTCAGTATCTCAATAGGAACAAGTCAAAACGCGCTACAAACCCAATGTGCTAGGACGTCATGCTCTAGTGCCGTAGGAATCTAGAGAGCTGCTCCCTATGCCTTCTGAAGTGCGTCTCATGGACATCTATTTGCCATTTACATAAGCTGTGGCTAACCGACGGGGGGAACATACCTGTGACAATGATAGTAATGCTGTGCCACAGAGTAGAATAGGGGAATAAATTAAAAATTTTCTTATTTTCACGCTAACACAACTGCAGGCAACAACAAGCAGATCTGGTGACATACTTATCCAGCGGAAGGATACACTAACTGTACCATTCTACAACATAGTAGACTATTACCAGTTAAATCACATTTCGCGTATATCACCGGTGTAGATAGCTGGTCCTGGAGCCCCTGGACAGGTTGGCGACGATCAAGAACAGAGGCTCTGGAAAGCTCTTTCACCCACCAGTGGCTACCTGAGCACACGTTACTACATCGGCAGCAATCGGCAGGCACAAGTTACACATTCAGGAGAGAGACAGAGGAACTGTACATCCATAAGCTGTGATTATGTGTTGAAATAAACTATACATCAGGTGCAGAATTATTTGTTAGAGGCAGTGTACTTAACGGTCTTTAACAAATTGTTAAGCAAACATAGCAGAAGAAGGACCGTTGGCCAATAGTACAGAAGCAGACCACATTCCGAGATACAGAAAAAACATTCAAGTCACCGTCTCCCTCCCTTCTCAACAAATTTCGCATTTCCCCCGCCTCTGAATTCATTTGGTCATAAGGATCGATGGTATTAGTGCAAATTAACTTGATTAAATGATTAATACATGCATGCACGAGTATTGGGTGTTTCAGGTCTTTTTGTCAACACGCTTATTTGACATTCACGAGAGCGCTAGATTAAAGTTTACTTGTCACTTTCGAGGCATCGCATTGACTGCCCGTAACTCCACTGATGGGACAACTTACAGCCTTCTAACACATCTCGCAGTGCTTGCCGCACCAACATGACCATCACTACTGTGCAAAAAGGCAATCCGATGCCTCTATTCTTGATCGTAGCCCGTCACTGCTGTGTGGTCCTCCCCGGTAGCTGAGTGGTCAACGCGACAGACTGCCAATCCAAAGGGCCCGGGTTCGATTCCCGGCTGGGTCGGAGATTTTCTCCACTCAGGGACTGGGCGTTGTGTTGTCCTAATCATCATCATTTCATCCCAATCGACGCGCAAGTCGCCGAAGTGGCGTCAAACCGAAAGACTAGCACCAGGCGAACGGTCTACCCGACGGGAGGCCCTCGTAACACAACATTTCATTTACTGCTATGCGAAAGGGCCATCCAGTGCCTCTGTTTCTTATCGTTGCCACAGGGACCTCTGGTTGCCGAGGACCTACCTGTCCAATGGGACCAGGATCAGCCATCTACACCGTTGATAAGTGACAGCTGTAACAGTGTACTATTTGATAGAATGGTACCAGTTACTTGCGCTACTTGTAGGAGCTACGGTCGTGCACCACACGATTGTACCGGGTATTGCTGGGCAATGATCAGTCATATAGACAATTTAACAGTGTTTGTATAAGTCCTCAGTGCGAGTATGACTCTTTATTTTGCTGTTACATTCGAACTTTGCTCGTACTGGATGCTGTAGTCACTCTTATTGTCATTATGCGTATAGCCACTATCTAGAATGGGACAACTATATACACCATGTGATGAAAGTATTCACAGAACCCCCAAAAACTACGTTTCTCAAATTATGTGCATTGTGCTGACACCTATTGCCAGGTTCTCCATATCAGCTACCTCAGTAGTGATGAGTCATGGTGAGACAGCAGAATGGGAGGCTCCTCGAAACTCACGGACTTCGAACGAGTTCAGGTGATTGCGTGTCCCTTGTCTCATACATCCGTAAGCTTGATTTTCCCACTCCTAAACATTCCTAGGATCATTGTGTCCGATGTCATAGTAAAGTGGAAACGCGAAGGGACACAAAAGCACAAAAACGTACAGTCCGACCTCATCTGTTGACTGACAGAGAGCGCATCGACAGTTTAAGAGGATCGTAATGTGTAGTAAGCAGACATCTATCCAGACCATCACACAGGATTTCCAAATTGCATCAGGATCCGCTGCAAGTACTAAAACAGTTAAGGGGGAGGCGAGAAAACTTCGATTTCATGGTCGAGCGGCTGCTCATAGCCACACATAAAACCTGTAAATGACAAATGACACCTCTTTTGGTGTAAGGAGCGTAAACATTGGATGACTGAACGGTGAAAAAACTTTGTGTGGGGTGATGAGTCACGGTACACAATGTAGCGATCCGATGGCAGTATGTGGGTATGGCGAATGCCCTGCGCACTTCTTCTGCCATCGTGTGTAGTGCCAACAGTAAAATCCGGAAGTGGTGGTGTTCTGGTGCGGTCGTAGTTTTGATGGACGGGGCTTTATTGTGTGGCACTATCACAGCACAGGCCTACACTGATGTTTAAAGCACCTTCTTACTTCCAATTGTTGAAGAGCAATTCGACGATGGCAATTGTTTCTTTCCACACGATAGAGCACCTGTTCATAATTCACGCCATGTGGCGGAGTGGTTACACGACAATAACACCGCTGTAATGGACTGGCCTGCACTGAGTTTTGACCTGAATCCTGCAGAACACTTTCGGGATGTTTTGGAGTGCCAACTTCGTGCCAGGCCTCACTGACCGACATCGATACTTCTCAGTGCAACACTGCGTGAAGAATGGGCTGCCATTCCCCAAGAAACCTTCCAGCCCCTGATTGAAGTTATTTCTGTGAGAGTGGAAGCTGTCATGAAGGCTGAGGGTGGGCCAACACCATACTGAATTCCAGGATTTCCGATGAAGGGCACCGCGAACTTGTAAGTCATTTACAGGCAGTTGTCCGGATACTTTTAACCACATGGCGTAAGTTCTGAAGTCTGTGCATGTAACGGAAAAGGTAACATAAGAACACGTTCTTTACTGTACGAAGCACTGAACTGGTGGAGGATGCCATCACGCGATTCAACCAAAATTAGGGACTCAAGGTGAACCGGTAAAACAAGTGGCAAACGCTTAAGGGAAGTTCGGCAGAGGGTAAAACGTTCTACCACTAAGGCTTTCAAATTGGGCAACGTGCAAGTAAAATACCATTGTACAGGACAGGGCAGTGGTATTGCAAGCAAAACCTTTTACCACGAAGGGCAAAATAAAAATATTCTTAACAAAGTAAAAAGGACTATATCAGGTCGTCGAAATGATTTCACCGGTAAATCTAAAATAGAAACTAATGACTATGACATCTGGTGTCCATATCAGTACAGTGAAGCCCGTTAGGCGACCATTTAACACATTGTCATAGGCTTATTCGCCATTGCCAGAAAAGGAGAAATTGCCTGAGAAAGGGAAACATACAAGTAGTGCCTCTTATGAAGGTAGATCGGGGGCAAAATAGTACGACTTTATACGTTCTGCAGTTTAGGTGTACGTCGGTTATGTTGAGATAAATGTTACTGTTACGGTAGTTAAATTGACATTATTTTTCATTTGCTTGTCTTTGATACTGTAGATGTACACTGACACGAAGGAGATAGGTGATTCATGGTAATCCCTTTTCTCATAGGTGTACCTGTGATGACGTCCCTAAATATTGTCATGGGCATAACAAAACACACTTTTACTAGGGATACAGCACGTCAAACCTATAACAGAAAAGCATTTAGCTTTGTTTCATCAGATGCCTAGTTTTAAAATTTGTACTGACCGAGCTAGTTTATACATCACCTCATAGTTTGCCGTAGTATGCACAAGATACCGATATTTTACGAACGATCATATCCAATTAAAACTACACTATCAGTAAAAGGCTACAAATAAAGACTCATCCAGTGCTAAAGAACTCAGAACGAAAAGATGCTCATCTATTGTACACAGAGCAGATCTAAACAAATTTATCAGAAGACGTGTTATCATTTGTCGTGCCACTACAGCCACGGTAGTTCAGCCTGGCGGACAGGCAGCGAACAGGCATGTGAAATGCCACTGTTTACTTGGAAAATGGAAGCAGTAGAGTGTAACAGGGTGTATCTGCCCCGTAGCCACATTTGTAGAAAATTAGAGGCCACTGGATGTGCCCTAATTTTCAACAGAACTAGTAACTGTAAACTGTTACAGAAACGGAAAATCAGCAGGGATAAATTTACAACTGCGAAACAGTGGATTATTAATCAAAGAAATCAACTCTGACACAGCTGGAATATTTGTACATAGTATAATATATTCTAACGTTTGAAACAGTTTGACCATTCGAAGAACAATATCTTCAGCTGAATTACAGGCATTACATGGTCCCTCTTGTTGCTTACCGACGTGCGGTTCTAAATTAAAAGTGTAATCAATTTTTGCATCAACCAAAGCAAACACTTTTAACCCATACATTGCTGGTTTGCGAGGAATATATTGCTTAAACGGGCAGTTTCCTCCAAATGCCAAAAGCTGTTTGTCAACAGTAAGACACTCACTAGATGAAAAATATTTTTGGCAATTGCATGTGAATAGTTCAAGTACCTCTCTGATAGCTGCCAACTTGTCAATCTCTCTGCGAACACCGCTATCACGGATATTACCAAACCTCAGACATCTCAACAGAAACCTGAATCGGTTTTCACTTATGCATAAATAACATTATTCAAGTTCGTTTCTCATCGAGTTATCGCGCAATTTCGATAAACTCTTCCTAGAACATCTCAAAGACCCACATAGATATAACAAATCAATGAAAGCTCTGACTTCTTTCACATCTGTTTCTTTAGCGTCCATTTCGCTAGAGAAGTTACCACGAACTTAATTGATGTATGCATGTTAGATCATGCTTATTATGTTTTCATCCAAGAACAAATTCAGGATTTCTGTTTCTGTCTTTTTTATATGAGCTTGATTTTTTGGTCCAGATAAATGAGAAATAAAATTACAAGATCTGGTTCTAACAATTGTACGATATTTATTTTTCCTCTGTTTAGTTCTTCCATCGTACCCTTAAAAATGCATCCTCTTGAGTTACTTTTTCCTGTGATTCATATTCTTCATTTTCAGACCCTTCTTGTTCTCTTCCTGTATCGTGACCGCTTTTATGAACAGAATCCTCAGTCTCTGAGCCAGCGCTATCACTGTGAGGATCTTCATCACTCAACTGATTGAACCATTCCAACCACACATTCGGATCTCTACTAAAGTCTGTCCGAAGTTTTTTTTGCATTTGAAACTTCTTCCACAATTTAAAAATAAAGAGAATACTAGGTAACATGGAAGGTAACTGCAATCAGTTTCAATACGTCTAAATTTACGCGCATGAAAGATCGATTGAATCTAGGGAAGCAATAAAGTAAAGCAAACTTACTTTGCTTCAGATTGTGGCAGCAGAGTTCGCGCGGATGTCAAGTGTCCTCCAGACTATGATAATGTTTCATAAACAATGTGCCTTTCGTAACTGAATGATAACAATGATTAAAGGCAACAGCCGGAGAGATAACAGAAAGGTACTGAAAATGGCGCGAACTCAGTCCTGCCTGTCAGACAAAATCGAGCGGGAAAGTCATGTGGATGACGTGTGTCATCCGCGCGGTCAACAGAGGGTTAACAAAAACTTGATCCCCAATCTCTTTAAAATATTTAGATGAACTGACAGTTTCAGAGAAGAGAAGATCTCAGCAGTATTTGGCTATTCTGATATCTTCCTGGTGTTTTAACCGACGTCGATGCAAATTAGTTATTCCTTGTGTTTCAGACTACATCTATAATATGAGTCTGTGCATGAGGTCCTCGACCTTCCGGTTTCCAAACAGTTTTCAATTCTCCGGGGCTGGTAGCCCATTTCGATAAGGGAAGGAGAACAATTTCATTGCAGCTACGAGTTCCTAGTATATGGTGATCGCCAAATTATCAGTTTCTATTACGCTCACAGGCTTCTTCAAGTGTGTATTCTTGTTTATAAGAGGTGCCAAGGGGGAAATGACGTCATACACTTGCCGGCGTGTCTTTCAAAGTTGCACAGAGTAGAAATGGTCTGCATCTCAGGCCGAATGATAGTCTGTTATGTTCACATTAGCTCATTCAGGATTCCGTCCCTGTTAATTGTCGGTTTCATTAATGTTCACTCCGTGTACTGTCCGCATTTTGGAACGTCTGCCTCGTACACGTCAAAACCTAACACAGTTGTCGTCAAACTTCCCTGCTGAAAAGCCAATACTGACAGCGTGGGTTAGCATATCGGGCGACATATGTAGCTATTTTACTGGCAATTGTTAACTTACATGTATTAGTACGTTATGAGCCACGAATAGATTAAGGTCAAGTCTTTTTCACTCAGAATCAGAAGGGGTATAGCTTTCGTGATGTCCGTGACAATATCAGTAGAATGTAGTCAGAATCGCAGTAAGATCCCCAGGATCTGACGTAGCTGATTTGGTCCTGCCTTTTGCATCTCGCATCTCGTTGCTTTCGTGAGAGGACGCGTCGTAGACTATCACACGTTTTTGTCACTGTATGGTGAGGGAGGTAAAACAAAGCCTTCCCTGACAGTTGAGTGAGAGCTACTTCTGCTCGCCATATCGTAATGTATTTTAGCATTAAGCAGTACATTTGCTTCAAGCTTTCCTGACGTTGAGCTCTTCCTCCGGTGGTTCAATCGGTTCTTTGTATTCAGTCTGTTACCAGCGAACGTTTCACCCTCTCTTTTTGGAAGTGAAATCATTTTGGAAGTGAAACCGCTTTTAGTCAATGCTTTATACAGAAATTCTTCTGAGGAACTCTCATACTATTGTTGCTCTCGAATCGATCTAGATTGGCAGTACATCCTATAGTCTCCTATAGTTTTCCTTCACCACAAATGAACTTATAATATCAGTAGTCCCACTTAGTACGTCAAGCCGTTCACTACCTCCTGCAATCTGAAACTATATGCCTACGCTGGAGACAAAGAAGAAATCAGTTTGCTCATTTCAGTCTATCTATTCTATCACTAACATACGATGTTCTTACAGTCTTGCACCCAATCACTCCAAGATTTACAAAAGACGTAGAATGGATCTTACACATCCATCCTTCTGATTGATGGTTTGAGATACCTCCGCCGTTCCCTTACGAAATAAGAAGAAACACTTGCAGTCGTCGTTCTGATGTTATTTGTTATACTGCAACCAGCTTCGGTGACTCAATAGACCATCATAAGACCTTAACTGACACCACGGGATGAACACCAGTCGTATACACGATCTCATCAGCGGCCAGCATCTATGAACTGGATTCCAGACACAACATCATTGTTACGTATTCTACTGAATCCATCTCATAGCGGTTGGTCATTTGAGGGATTATGTATGCGACTGAAGTTAACCCCGCAACGTTGGTTAAGAGCTGAAGATGGTGTACTGAATCACTGAAACTGGTTGAAATATAATAAACAATATCAATACGACGCCTGCTGCTGTTTAATTTATTACAGAATTGTTATTGTGATCTAATGTCTTTCAGGATCAGTATATTAGGTTTCACTTGCACGTGGAGTGCAACAGCCGGTGGGTGGTGCTGGAGGTGGTGGAAAAATCATCAAGTATGTTCTACATGGTAGAGGTCCCGTCCGCTCCCTCTATGAGGAAATCTAATAGCTGTGAATGATCTCCTTCGGATGGTCTCGTATGCATGGCGTGAATTATCCAGCGGCGGCATATTTCGTGCGGAAAATCATAGAGAATTTGCGGCGAGAGCGGCCGTATCTGTTCATGTCTTCCGCAAGGGCCCTGTGAACCGGAACGCGTTCCCTAGCAGACAGCTAATGTAGAAATGACTTCTTATGGTGCCCAACCGAATGAGCTCTTTAGCTTTTGTGTAATCGCCTGAATTATCCGATCTTTGTTACCATAACGAGATTGGAGGATAATCTTCGTTTCTCTCATCACCGTAATGGTTCAAATGGCTCTGAGCACTATGGGACTCAACTGCTGTGGTCATTAGTCGCCTAGAACTTAGAACTACTTAAACCTAACTAACCTAAGGACATCACACACATCCATGCCCGAGGCAGGATTCGAACCTGCGACCGTAGCAGTCGCACGGTTCCGGACTGCGCGCCTAGAACCGCGAGACCAACGCGGCCGGCTCATCACCGTAATACTTTTTACTAGATACTCGGCTCTCCTGAGAGATAGCCATGGAACAATATGTGTATACTGAGGATCGTTAAGAACCGGTCTTTGTCGACCGCCTGATCACATTATTCGCAGAACCATGCCCATGTCTCCCGATCACCCTATCTTGATCGACGGAAATCTTACTGAAGCTGCTAGAGTACTCATTGTCACATGTCGTATAGCGGTGGTAGCTACTTTCTGAAACGACGCTGCTGTCAGTGGTCAGGTGATTCTCAAACCTGAAGAGCATGTTCTGGAAGTCCACACAATACAAAAGCCCGCAGGATTCGACGTAATATAAGTTAAGCATTGGGAAATCGCACAGCTACATCAGCACAGGGACTATTAGCACGCACTCCTCTAGCCCAGAGGGTCACTTGGAAGATGGAAAGACACCTGTAGCCCAGAGGGTCACTTGGAAAGACACCCCGTGGTTTCAGCGATAAAAGCAGACTCTGCCTGCATACAAGTAATGGTCATTTGTGCGTAGGATGTAGACCTTGTATGTGGTGTGTCTAAAACTTTCTTCGTTGAAGACACACTGGCTCCATCCTAGCTCTTATGATTTGACGTGCGATAAGCTACAGCTCTCGTTCATCTTTGGTGCTTCTGGAGGGAACGCTCCAGTATATGCAGAATTTTATTAGACACGTTCTTTTGCCGTATTTGTAACATGAAGTACATGTGTTGTCCCTACAGGGTAATACTCGCCCACACAGTGCCAGTGAAACTTGACGTGCTCTGTAAGACGTACAGCAAATTTACAGGCCAACAAGACTTACGTACTTCTCTCCAGTCGAGCACGTGTGGGATATGATGGGACGAGAAGTGTCACGAGCGACTCGTCAACCAAGATGTATTACAGAACTAGCGAAGAAGTCGAACGGGCGTGGCGTAAGGTATTCCACGACAGTATTCATTATCTGTACGATTGAAAGATCGCCAGAGTCAGCACGTGCAATACTCTACGTACCATTATGGGTGCTTCAGCATGGGTCGACACGTGGTACCTCAGGACCGCTTGTGCTGTTGATGTGTAAAGATAACCATCTTGTGAACTCCATATGTCCTCGTACAACAAAAACCCTTGAGTGGATTGGAAATCTCTAAAAGAGTACACCGGCAGCAAACCAGAAGAGACTTACAAGAGTACACCAGTTTCTTTCTGGCAGAGTACATTTGTTAGTACAGCTGGTGCGACATTCGCCAAATAACATGTTTAGCGGCATCTATACAGGTGTATCATTAATAAAGCCGACAAATTGCAGGGATGGATTACTGACTGGAAAATGAAGAGAAAAGATCCTTTGAACATTTTTCCGGGAACCCATCGCTGCCACGATAGATAGTGCTCACGAATGAAAGCTCCTCTGACCACTTGTCATGTGTTTCTTGTGCGTGGCAGGCTTTGTGAATGACGCAGAGCACAGTAAGCAGCACAATGATCCTTTGCTCATGTCGGGAACAAGCCGATATGTTTTTTGTGTACGGCCTAGCAGATATAAACGGTCGAGAGCCAGAACGGATGTACTAAAATAGGTACCCTTAAAGATACCAACTACATCACACAACATTTCAAGCCCTTTGTGGAAGTTTGTGTTATCTTTGGTCCTTTAAGACAGATCAACTTGCAGGGAGGTGGCAGACGGTGCGTGCCCCAGATTTGAAGGATCTACATCTACATCTACATCTACATTTACATTTATACTTCGCAAGCCACCCAACGGTGTGTGGCGGAGGGCACTTTACGTGCCACTGTCATTACCTCCCTTTTCTGTTCCAGTCGCGTATGGTTCGCGGGAAGAATGACTGCCAGAAAGCCTCCGTGTGCGCTCGAATCTCTCTAATTTTAGATTCGTGATCTCCTCGGGAGGTATAAGTAGGGGGAAGTAATATATTCGATACCTCATCCAGAAACGCACCCTCTCGAAACCAGGCGAGCAAGCTACACCGCGATGCAGAGCCTGTGACGAAACGCGCCGCTCTTCTTTGGACCTTCTCTATCTCCTCCGTCAACCCGACCCGGTACGGATCCCACACTGATGAGCAATACTCAAGTATAGGTCGAACGAGTGTTTTGTAAGCCAACTCCTTTGTTGATGGACTACATTTTCTAAGGATTCTCCCAATGAATCTCAGCCTGGTACCCGCCTTACCAACAATTAATTTTATATGATCATTCCACTTCAAATCGTTCCGCACGCATACTCCCAGATATTTTACGGAAGTAACTGCTACCAGTGTTTCTTCCGCTATCATATAATCATACAACAAAGGATCCTTCTTTCTTTGTATTAGCAATACATTACATTTGTCTATGTAAAAGGTCAGTTGACACTCCCTGCACCAAGTGCCTATCCGCTGCAGATCTTCCTGCATTTCGCTACAATTTTCTAATGCTGCAACTTATCTGTATGCTACAGCATCATCCTCGAAAAGCCGCATGGAACTTCCGACACTATCTACTAAGTCATTTATATACATATATACACTCCTGGAAATTGAAATAAGAACACCGTGAATTCATGGTCCCAGGAAGGGGAAACTTTATTGACACATTCATGGGGTCAGATACATCACATGATCACACTGACAGAACCACAGGCACATAGACACAGGCAACAGAGCATGAACAATGTCGGCACTAGTACAGTGTATATCCACCTTTCGCAGCAATGCAGGCTGCTATTCTCCCATGGAGACGATCGTAGAGATGCTGGATGTAGTCCTGTGGAATGCCTTGCCATGCCATTTCCACCTGGCGCCTCAGTTGGACCAGCGTTCGTGCTGAACGTGCAGACCGCGTGAGACGACGCTTCATCCAGTCCCAAACATGCTCAATGGGGGACAGATCCGGAGATCTTGCTGGCCAGGGTAGTTGACTTACACCCTCTAGAGCACGTTGGGTGGCACGGGATACATGCGGACGTGCATTGTCCTGTTGGAACAGCAAGTTCCCTAGCCGGTCTAGGAATGGTAGAACGATGGGTTCGATGACGGTTTGGATGTACCGTGCACTATTCAGTGTCCCCTCGACGATCACCAGAGGTGTACGGCCAGTGTAGGAGATCGCTCCCCACACCATGATGCCGGGTGTTGGCCCTGTGTGCCTAGGTCGTATGCAGTTCTGATTGTGGCGCTCACCTGCACGGCACCAAACACGCACACGACCATCATTGGCACCAAAGCAGAAGCGACTCTCATCGCTGAAGACGACACGTCTCCATTCGTCCCTCCATTCCCGCCTGTCGCGACACCACTGGAGGCGGGTTGCACGATGTTGGGGCGTGAGCGGAAGACGGCCTAACGGGGTGAGGGACCGTAGCCCAGCTTCATGGAGACGGTTGCGAATGGTCCTCGCCGATAGCCCAGGAGCAACAGTGTCCCTAATTTGCTGGGAAGTGGCGGTGCGGTCCCCTACGGCACTGAGTAGGATCCTACTGTTTTGGCGTGCATCCGTGCGTCGCTGCGGTCCGGTCCAAGGTCGACGGGCACGTGCACCTTCCGCCGACCACTGGCGACAACATCGATGTACTGTGGAGACCTCACGCCCCACGTGTTGAGCAATTCGGCGGTACGTCCACCCAGCCTCCCGCATGCCCACTATACGCCCTCGCTCAAAGTCCGTCAACTGCACATACGGTTCACGTCCACGCTGTCGCTGCATGCTACCAGTGTTAAAGACTGCGATGGAGCTCCGTATGCGACGGCCAACTGGGTGACACTGACGGCGGCGGTGCAAATATGCTGCACAGCTAGCGCCATTCGACGGTCAACACCGCGGTTCCTGGTGTGTCCGCTGTGCCGTGCGTTGATCATTGCTTGTACAGCCCTCTCGCAGTGTCCGGAGCAAGTATGGTGGGTCTTACACACCGGTGTCAATGTTTTCTTTTTTCCATTTCCAGGAGTGTATATTGTGAAAAGCAATGGTCTCATAACACTCCCCTCTGGCACGCCAGAGGTTACTTTAACGTCTGTAGACGGCTCTCCATTGACAACAACATGCTGTGTTCTGTTTGCTAAAAACTCTTCAATCCAGCCACACAGCTGGTCTGATATTCCGTAGGCTCTTACTTTGTTTATCAGGCGACAGTGCGGAACTGTATCGAAACGCCTTCCCGGAGTCTAATGTTTTCTGGGTCTCATGAAAAATAAAGCAAGTTGGGTCTCACACGATCGCTGTTTCCGGAATCCATGTTGATTCCTACAGAATAGATTCTGGGTTTCCCAAAACGACATGATACGCGAGCAGGTAACATGTTCTAAAATTCTATAACAGATCGACGTCAGAGGTATAGGTCTATAGGTCTGCGCATCTGCTCGACGACCCTTCCTGAAGACTGGGACTAACTGTGCTCTTTTCCAATCATTTGGAACCTTCCGTTCCTCTAGAAACTTGCGGTACGCGGCTGTTAGATGGGGGCAAGTTCTTTCGTGTACTCTGTGTAGCGTCGAATTGGTATCCCGTCAGGTCCAGTGGACTTTCCTCTGTTGAGTGATTCCAGTTGCTTTTCTATTCCTTGGACACTTATTTCGATTTGAGCCATTTTTTTCGTTTGTGCGAGGATTTAGAGAAGGAATTGCAGTGCAGACTTCTTCTGTGAAACAGCTTTGGAAAAAGGTGTTTAGTATTTCAGCTTTACGCGTTTCATCATCTGTTTCAATGCCATCATCATCCTCGAGTGTGTGGATATGCTGTTTCGAGCCACTTACTGATTTAACGTAAGACCAGAACTTCCTAGGAATTTCTCTCACGTCGGTATATAGAATTTTACTTTCGAATTCACTGAACGCTTCACGCATCGCCCTCCCTACGCTAACTTTGAGATCGTTTAGCTTCTGTTTGTCTGAGAGGTTTTGGCTGCGTTTAAACTTGGAGTGAAGCTCTCTTTGCTTTCGCAGTAGTTTCCTAACTTTGTTGTTGAACCACGGTGGGTTTTTCCCGTCCCTCACATTTTTGCTCGGCACGTACCTGTCTAAAACGCATTTTACAATTGCCTTCTACTTTTTCCATAAACACTCTACATTGTCAGTGTCGGAACAGAAATTTTCGTTTTGATCTGTTAGGTAGTCTGAAATCTGCCTTCTATTGCTCTTGCTAAACAGATAAACATTCCTCCCTTTTTTTTATATTCCTATTAACTTCCATACTCCGTAATGCTGCAACGGCCTTATGATCACTGATTCCCTGTTCTGCAATTACAGAGTCGAAAAGTTCGGGTCTGTTTGTTATCAGTGGGTCCAAGATGTTATCTGCACGAGTCGGTTCTCTGTTTAATTGCTCAAGGTAATTTTAGGATAGTGCACTCAATATAATGTCACTCGGTGCTCTGTCCCTACCATCCGTCCTGAACATCTGAGTGTCCCAGTCTATATCTGGTAAATTGAAAACTCCACCTAAGACCATAATATGCTGAGAAAACTGATGTGAAATGTATTACAAATTTTCTCTCGGTTGTTCTGCCACTAATGCTGCTGAGTCGGGAGGTCGGTATAAGGACCCAATTATTAACCTAGCTCGGTTGTTGAGTGTAACCTCCACCCATAATATTTCACAAGAACTAACCACTTCTGCTTCACTACAGGATAAACTACTACTAACAGCGACAAGGATCATGTTCAACTTACTATTGAGATGAACCCTAGTACAAGATCCACGCAAGTGGGTCACCAACATAGTGTAAGCGAAAATACGGTTACGTCTAATGGTTCAAATGACTCTGAACACTGCGGGACTTAAAATCTGAGGTAATCAGTCCACTAGTACTTAAGTTTAAGTAGTTCTAACTAACCTAAGGACAGCACACACATCCATGCCTGAGGTACGATTCAAACCTGCGACCGTAGCAGTCGCGCAGTTCCGGACTGAGGCGCCTAGAACCACCCAGCCACCGCGGCCAGTAGGTTACGTGTATACTGCATGACAACCCCTACAATCCTTATTACCAGCAACGAGTGCAAGGAGTATCAGCAGAGGGTTCCCCTCTATGGGAAGGATTTTGTCGAAGGTTTCTGCATCAGACCATCACAGTTATGAGATATCTGTAATCGTGCGAAAGCATGCGGAAATTCGTGATACCTCGTGCGAACGTAGGCACTGCACTGTCTCGTGACGTGGATGAATTTACTCTTTACTCTGTTCCGGGACCACTTGTTGTCGTTGCACGCCCACCGTCCATTTCTGGACACATGATCACTGGAACTCTTTCCCCTCAATTTTCAGGCTGGATTCCGTCCCTGCGACTTGTCGGCTTTATTAATGTTCACCCTGTGTACTCTCCGCATTTTGGAACGTCTGCCTCGTACACGTCATCACCTAACACAGTTGTCATCAAACTTCCCTGCTGAAAAGCCAATACTGACAATGTGGGTTAGCATATCGGGCCGCATATGTACACATTTTACTACTGTAAGGGATCCGTGGTCTCACGAACATAGATGCTAGTATCCGACGCTAAGGTCGATAGTAGACTGGAGTCGATTGTCGAGCACGGCAGTAGGCAGTGAGACCTAGAGTCGAGAGCGGAGTAGTATGGGAGAGTGACGAGTGACAAGTAGTGTTGGAGAGACGGGGAAGAATGGTTGTGAGAGAGTTGTAAACGGCAAAATTCACCGGAGTATGACGAGTGAGCACGTCCCCCTGATCGTCGTTGGGTTGACGCTCACTAATACCGATTCGCGAGTGATGTGAAACAGAAAGTGACAAGTGCCGAATTACGTGTTTCGCGTCAACCGCGTCGGGCAGAAAACAACCATGGATTGCAGTGACGATTGTTGCGAATGTTAACCGTCATCATTGCGTGTGACGAAATACCTAAAATCAGCAACCAATAAGAGACATAATCGTAATCAGATGTGTAAGGCGAAGGTAGCAACTGCCTCAGCATTTGTGTGTTAGTAGAAAATATATATATCAGTTTGTACATCGCAACCTTTGTGGTCCTCAATAATAGACAAATCTTCTATCATTTCCACTATTCAATCTCGAAACAGCCGCACTCGGTTGAAATACCCCCGAAACCAGCAGAAAAACTGATAGCCTTTCTTCCATTAAGCACACGGTCATATAATCATAATAATTAACTGTTTGGCGGCTTGGATAAATTACGCAAAATCCAATGAAGGAATTAATCGGGGGTGCTTCACTACCAATTGTTAAATTACAAATATCGGTACGCTATTAGTCACGAATAGGCAAAGTATAGTGAGGGCGCTGTGAGTTAGCTACCAGTTCCTGTGTACTGATGGGAGAAAGACGGCACTATTAAAATCACTGTGTTTCAGACTGCTGCCACCCTCAGCGATCCCAAAGCTATAATACTATTATTTCGTGACTACGTATTGTTGTGTTGTCGGTGTGAGCGGATGACTGATGATTAATAATAGTAATTGTGCTAATATTTATTACATGATGCAATGTAAGACACAACCTCAAGTGTGTACAAAATGTTTACAATGTCATTTTTCTTCTACTCGTTGCATTGTATTTCTTAACCCATATTTCAGTTCCACATTCCTTGCCACAAACATGTACCACATTTGAAGATAACTGTCCTTGTAATGCACATTCACGAATGCATGTCACTTCAGTGTCAAAATTTATACCATATCAGGTGATCGGTACGTGTCTAGCACGCCAATGAGCTGTCAGTACTCGAAGGCTAACAGCATAACATTCCCCCCCTCATACCCCGTACACCCGCAACCAACTTATTGTACTCCCTTCGCCCTGAGGTAGGCGGGCAACTTCACATGCCTCACTGTCGAACTCAACAACGTCAGTTAAAATTAAGCATATCTTAAAATATTACTCATTCTGCAAGTCTTGTGGTTTGCACCAGTACTGAAAAAACCAACTCTCTGGAGCCTTCGAATAGTAGTTACAATTAGGATAAGAAATAACGGAGATCCGTAACAGAGAGAAAGAAACACCACTAAAATGAGCAATTAGAATGTTCAAACACCTGTTTCAACGAGTAATAAAATCTACCTACCGAAACATGGGAGAGATCAATTATACGCTTTGAGAATTTAGCTTAAGAAAAAGAAAATGGTTTCTACAAGTCTCCAGCTGAGCTAATACATTAAATGCTATAATCAGTATTCGGCTGTTATCGGTCGATGTAGAGACAAGTAAGACACGTGTAATCACTCGCAATAAATAAGACTGATAAACGAAACTTCCTGGCAGATTAAAACTGTGTGCTCGACTGAGACTCGAACTCGGGACCTATGCCTCGGTCCGGTACACAGTTTTAATCTGCTACGAAGTTTCATATCATCGTATACTCGGCTGCAGAGTTAAAATTTCATTCTGGAAAGATTGATAAACACAAATAACGAAATATTAACCATGGCGAGCAACAATAAGTGCCAATTTTTCGGTGAGATCCAGAGACAATTGTCGCACAAAGTTCTCGCAAAATATTTTTTCCTCTGTGAGCGTCCTGGACTAACGACCTCCTAACCATCGATGGCGTGTACCCAGTATTGATCCACATAGGTTGCCATGCTTGTTAAGACCATCCTGGCAGAGAAGAGTCTCGATGTTAGCAGTCTTGCCTATACCGCAGGAACCGCCTCGAAGTAGATGGCGCTAAGTAGGACTTTCCCACTCTGCCACAACATGAAATCCTTAGTCGGTTTAGTAGCTATAGCCCGTCATCGGTGTAAATGTCGCCACTAGAAAGACGACTCAACGGGTGAACGTGACCGATCCACTTCAGACAACGAAGTGCTGACTGCCCTCTGCGGGCGCGGAAGGTAAACATGTCTCCACGAGTTAAGCAAAGATAGAGCAAGACAAAAGATCTCTCCCGCGGCGTGCACGCGTCAACGTTAGTGGATACTTTGGGATATGGCCACTAGCTGCTAGATGCATATTATTATAAAATTCAATTTCGTTTGCTGGCCGAGTGGGAATGTCGTACCTAACCCTATCTAATTACGGGCAGTTCAAGCAGTCTATAAGTGGCAGTTTACGTCAAGAGGCACCTTAACAAAGGAGGCAACCAAAGTGGAAGAATTCTGGTCAAGTAATTTGTGAAGCGCTTAAAGATAACCCTTTTGCCTATATTTTCTGTAATCCTTAGACGTTCAAAGCAAATAATTAGCATCTCCAGTGTCTCGGTATCCACATTATCACTTGTTTAAACTGCTGTTACGACATCTAAATGCTCATTTTAATGTTGTTTCTTTCTCTCTATTACAGACCTCAGTTATTTCTTATTCTGACTAATGGTAATTACCATTCCAAGGCTGCAGTGACCTGGTTTCGTCAACTCTAGTGCACCAGAAGCAAGTAATTGATTTCTTTAATTAAAAGTTGTTTGCTCTAGTCACTTATTGTTCATTAATACACTCCTGGAAATGGAAAAAAGAACACATTGACACCGGTGTGTCAGACCCACCATACTTGCTCCGGACACTGCGAGAGGGCTGTACAAGCAATGATCACACGCAAGGCACAGCGGACACACCAGGAACCGCGGTGTTGGCCGTCGAATGGCGCTAGCTGCGCGGCATTTGTGCACCGCCGCCGTCAGTGTCAGCCAGTTTGCCGTGGCATACCGTTCTCCATCGCAGTCTTTAACACTGGTAGCATGCCGCGACAGCGTGGACGTGAACCGTATGTGCAGTTGACGGACTTTGAGCGAGGGCGTATAGTGAGCATGCGGGAGGCCGGGTGGACGTACCGCCGAATTGCTCAACACGTGGGGCGTGAGGTCTCCACAGTACATCGATGTTGTCGCCAGTGGTCGGCGGAAGGTGCACGTGCCCGTCGACCTGGGACCAGACCTCAGCGACGCACGGATGCACGCCAGGACAGTAGGATCCTACACAGTGCCGTAGGGGATCGCACCGCCACTTCCCAGCAAATTAGGGACACTGTAGCTCCTGGGGTATCGGCGAGGACCATTCGCAACCGTCTCCATGAAACTGGGCTACGGTCCCGCACACCGTTAGGCCGTCTTCCGCTCACGCCCCAACATCGTGCAGCCCGCCTCCAGTGGTGTCGCGACAGGCGTGAATGGAGGGACGAAAGGAGACGTGTCGTCTTCAGCAATGAGAGTCGCTTCTGCCTTGGTGCCAATGATGGTCGTATACGTGTTTGGCGCCGTGCAGGTGAGCGCCACAATCAGAACTGCATACGACAGAGGCATACAGGGCCAACACCCGGCATCATGGTGTCGGGAACGATCTCCTACACTGGTGATCGTCTAGGGGACACTGAATAGTGCACGGTACATGCAAACCGTCATCGAACCCATCGTTCTACCATTCCTAGACCGGCAAGGGAACTTGCTGTTCCAACAGGACAATGCACGTCCGCATGTATCTCGTGCCACCCAACGTGCTCTAGAAGGTGTAAGTCAACTACCCTGGCCAGCAAGATCTCCGGATCTGTCCCCCATTGAGCATGTTTGGGACTGCATGAAGCGTCGTCTCACGCGGTCTGCACGTCCAGCACGAACGCTGGTCCAACTGAGGCGCCAGGTGGAAATGGCATGGCAAGCCGTTCCACAGGACTACATCCAGCATCTCTACGATCGTCTCCATGGGGGAATAGCAGCCTGCATTGCTGCGAAAGGTGGATATACACTGTACTAGTGCCGACATTGTGCATGCTCTGTTGCCTGTGTCTATGTGCCTATGGTTCTGTCAGTGTGATCATGTGATGTATCTGACCCCAGGAATATGTCAATAAAGTTTCCCCTTCCTGGGACAATGAATTCACGGTGTTCTTATTTCAATTTCCAGGAGTGTATTTAAAATCACATTTCTATTAAACCTACTTGTGGCAATGGGTTTTCCTAGATACACAGTTATTTTGAAACCAGATTAGGAATCTCATGCTGATCGTCAAGCGAGGCATTTTTCCATCAGCCTGTATAAAGGACGAGCACTGTTAGCAAATATTTGATGTTTGTTTATTCAAAATCTAAGACCTCCAGAAGTTCTTCACCGATTCTTTGAAATTTTGACACTGCACTGCATTCGACCGAGCATGGAGTATAAACAGAGCATGTAATATATAGAGAGGCTGTTACAAAAAGGTACGGCCAAACTTTCAGCAAACATTCCTCACACACAAAGAAAGAAAATATGTTATGTGGACATGTGTCCGGAAACGCTTATTTTCCTGTTAGAGCTCATTTTATTACTTCTCTTCAAATTACATTAATAATGGAATGGAAACACACAGCAACAGAACGTACCAGCGCGACTTCAAACACTTTGTTACAGGAAATGTTCAACATGTCCTACATTAGCGAGGATACATCCATCCACCCTCCGTCGCATTGAATCCCTGATGCGCTGATGCAGCCCTAAAGAATGGCGTATTGTATCACAGCCGTCCACAATACGAGCACGAAGAGTCTCTACATTTGGTACCGGGATGTCGAAGACAAGAGCTTTTAAATTCCCCCATAAATGAAAGTCAAGAGGGTTGAGATCAGGAGAGCGTGGAGGCCATGGAATTGGTCCGCCTCTACCAATCCATCCATCACCGAATCTGTTGTTAAGAAGCGCACGAACACTTCGACTGAAATGTGCAGGAGCTCCATAGTGCATGAACCACATGTTGTATCGTACTTGTAAAGGCACATGTTCTAGCAGCACAGGTAGAGTATCCCGTATGAAATCATGGCCGGGAATCGAGGAAGTACAGTACATACTGACGAAACTAAAACGAGCTCTAACATGAAAATTAAGCGTTTCCGGACACATGTCCACATAACATCTTATCTTTATTTCTGTGTGAGGGATGTTTCCTGAAAGTTTTTGTAACACCCTATGAGAATAGTGGCTGTACTAATAACGGCTTAAGCTTCATCTTCCAACAGATAGCGTAATTGCATAGCTATCAGAGCGTCATTTGCATCTAACCTTTAGTAGCGAATGTTTAGTAGCGAATGCTCATAGCCAGAATGTCAATGCACTTCCTCCGTCAGAATCTGACGAGGTTGGTTCGGCTACTTGTGCGCATGTGTACGTTTACTTGTTCCTCGCTATGAGTTGTTTTTCCTTACCGAGGCTTCCCGGCTGGGCAGCGAACTTGGTAACTTGTCCGATTCTTCAACTCAGGCTCTGTCTCCACTTGACCATCATCAACATCGTAGGTAACGGAAAGGCAGTCTCAGCTAGCCTTCTGTTATTGAACGGTGAACTTGCGGCCCGGAGGAGAGCTAGGAAACTACCTGAAGGTGACTAATCCGCATTCGCAGCGTCAGACCAAGACTACCAAAATAAAATCACATGATGCAAGCAAAAAAGTGCGGAAAATGAAACAGACGTTACGATTGATTGCTACACAAGTTTCTCCATTTTCCAGTAACGAAAACTGTTGAAGAAGTGCCGGCCAATCAACATTGTATTTTCGACCAGAAGGAACGGAAATTCAGACCACACCATTCGATACATCATTACCTGTTACGCAATTTCCGACGTTACAAGACACCAGCTCTCACTTAGTAGTGGTTAGCCTCCCTGACCCCGATGTTATTCCTGACGACGAACGTGGGTTGATTGAGACCATGGAACACGAACATGTAGATATCTCGCACAGCGGCGCAATAACCCGCAGACGAAGGTTTTGTCACGGTGCAATACAAGCGCCACCACAAACCTGGCTCGCCTACACGTGATGGCAAACCTCGCCAACGGCAGGTGAAGGTTGTAGAAGCGTCCAAACGTTTCCATCTCTTTGCTCCATTGCACGTTCTCGACGACGACGACTCGTCGGCCCCTCGGTAGGAAAACCACTCGGTGTCCCAGGAACATACAGCGGCTGCTGCTCGCAATACGTGGAGAAAATACCGCCTGCTACCATCTGTTCTTCTGAAAAATTTGTTCAAATGGCACTGAGCACTATGGGACTGCTGAGGTCATCAGTCCCCTAGAACCCAGAAGTACTTAAACCTAACCGACCTAAGGACACCACACACATCCATGCCCAAGGCAGAATTTGTACCTGCGACGGTAGCGGTCGCGCTGTTCCAGACTACAGCGCCTAGAACCGCTCGGCCACACCGATTCTTCTGAAAAGTACGTTGAATTAAATGCGGCTTTGAAAGCACAGTTGGAAGCCCCTTCGCGGCTGCCTGTCAAGGGAACTGCGTCAAGTATTATTTTACTACGTCTACATTATAAATTCCCATTTCTGAACTCACCAGCCGCCTGAGAAAAAGAGGTTAAAGTTTGACTTGAAGGATCTGCCGGAGCGAGATCCGGTTGATGTCTTGACGAAAGAAATCCGGGGAAAAGGTTTTCCTGCAGCTACTGTGGTCCAATAAAATTAACGAGAGGACTTGCTTAAGATCTTACGGCGTCTTCTAATTTACGTTAATATCTTAGCGTCAGAGGATACCAGTGCCCGAATTTACAGTCCTCAATATGTACTTAATGGTAGGTCGAGGCTCAAAGGTTATATAGTCCTCTCAGCGTAAACGTGCTAGCTCCTTTATCATACGGCGAATCACTACCGCGTTTCACCATGGTGTGTGAGGCGTGCTAAATGCGTTAATTTTGGAGAGAAGCATCCTGCTTCATACAGAGGGTGTCCAGCCTATCACGACTTACTCCATGGCTGCCAACGGCGTGCTGTTACCAGGTTACGGCTTCCTTAGCACACAACTGTCATCAGGCCTTCATCCCAGAACTTCTACCAGTTTTCCGATGTCCGTGGACTGTCACTCCATTCACATCAGTAGCCTGCAACAACCACCACAACCTCAACAACACCAGCAGCTACCCCAGGATACCTTTCATAGTCGACGGTAGACATATGCACTGGCAGCGAGCCATGAACATCAATAATAGCCTCAATCTGCTGAGGCTTTGATCTCTTTTATGGGACCAATTATGCCAGCTCTGTCTGATATTAGGAATCTGTTGTAAATATTCCACCAAGAACTTACAAGTGTACTGACTCTCTCTGAAGGACTTCTACAGGCGTTTCTTACGCCATAGCTGAGCGGTTTGGCCATGTTACCAGTCACTTTCTTTTTCATTAATTTTGTCATTTAATTTTCATTTGCTAATTAGAGATGGGAAGGATTTACTGAGTGTCTAGCCGCCTCTGAAAGTGCTGTAGGAAAGAGAAACTTTCCTTTTACTTTCCACCCTTTTAAGCAGAGACCGCTAAAGGCGGTAAAATATCATCAAAAAGAAATAAAATCCAGAAGGTCCACTGTGTGGTGTAACGTGTGACGAAAGGAGGCAACCATGTCACGGAGATTCACTCGTGCTTCCTACGGCCAAGTGAATCATTTAGAAAGGGGTCAAATTGTGGCCTTCCGAGTGTCGGGATGGGCGTTTCAGAGAACTGCCATACCTATTGGAAGCGCTGCATCAGTTGTGCAACGATGCTGGTATCAGTGGTTGCCTAAATACTCTCACACCCATAGTCGCGGTTCTGGACGTCGACATGGCCCAGATGCCCGCCAATATCGTCGTATTAAGGGCAGCGGTGCAAATCGTTCAGCTACCACAGCACAAATAACACCGTTCATCAGCCCAGACGCTTCAACGCAAACTGTTGTGAACCAGCTGTCAGCAATGGGACTACTGATACGCACACATCTAAATTGCCTTCCACTCACGTCACAGCATCAGCGGTTCACAGTTGGACTGGTATCGTCAGAGGATCACTTGGAAGAATTGCACCATAGTCGTCAGCGGCGAATGCACATTCTGCCTGCAGGAGAAAGTGACGGTCGTTTCCATGTACGACATAGCACTGTCTGGTAGAGTGAATTCGTTCAAGACACTCTGGTCCCGCCCCAGGACTTATGGTCTGTGGCGCGGTAAGCTGCAACTCTCATTCGCCTCTGATGCTCCTGGAGAGGACGTTATTCAGCGATTGGTACGTGCAGAGTGTTGCTGGATCCGTTCACTTGAAATTCTTGCAGCAAGGTGGTGTTGTTCCAACTGGCAGCGCTGGACCACACTCTGACCAAGACAATCAATGTGCTCTAAGACGTGAATCAACTTCCCTCTCCAACACGATCTCCAGACTTGTCTCCAATCGAGCATGTGTGTGATATGTTGGGACGAGAACTGAATAGCACTACTTACCAATCAACAACTCTTACAGTACTACCTCAACAGGTCAAGCAGGCGGAGCACAGTGTAACCCAGGACAGTATTCGCTATCTGTACGTTCGACTGGATGCCAGAATCAGAGCATGCACTGCCGCCTGTGGAGGCGTTTTGTTGTCACTCCCCCAATGACTTCAGAAATTCTGAGAGAATGTTATCTATCACTACTGCTTTACATTATGTGAGGTATTCCAAAGGTCTGTTACTTTCTGATTATAGTACTGGATCCCCTATATCTTCTGAATCAACTCTTATTTCTTCGTCTGTCACATCAGACAAATCTTCCCCCTCATAGAGGCTTTCAGTGTATTCTTTTCACTTATCCGCTCTCTCCTCTCCATTTAACAGTGGAATTCCCGTTGCGCTCTTAATGTTATCACTTATGCTTCTAATGTCACCGAAGGTTGTTTTAACTTTCCACCTGTATCCTGAATCTTTCCTTCAGACAATCATTTATTTTTCGATGACTTCAACATTTTTCCTGCAGCCATTTCGTCTTAGCTTCACTGCACTTCCTATTTACATCATTCCTGATCGACTTGTATTTATCTATTCCTAAGTTTCCTGGAACATTTTTGTGCTTTTTCCTTACATCGATAAACAGAAGTATTTTTTCTGTTACCCTTGGTTTCTTCGCAGTTACATTCTTTGTATTCCTAACTGCTGTATCTATAGCCTTAGGGAACTTCAGCCGCGTCTCGTCATTCCTTAGTACTTCCGTACCCCACCTCTTGGCATATTGATTCTTCCTGACTAATGTCTTAAACTTCAGCCTATTCTTCATCACTTCTATATTGTGATCTGAGTCTATGTCAGTTCCTGGGTACGCCTTTTAATCTAATATCTGATTTGGGAATCTCTGTCTGACCACGATGTAATCTAATTGAAATCTTCCCGTATCACCAGGCGTTTCCAAGTATACCTCATCCTCTTGTGATTCTTGAACAGGGTATTCGATATTACTAGCTGATACTTGTTGCAGAACTTATTTAGTCTTCCTACGCTCATTCCTTTTCTCAATCTCATATTCTCCTGTAACCTTTTCTTGTACTCCTTTCCCTACAAGTACCTTCCAGTATCCCATGACTATTAGATTTTCATATCCCTTTACATAATGTATTACCCTTTCAATACGCTCATACACTTTCTCTATCTCTTCATCTTCCGCTTGCGGTGTCGGCATATATACATGAACAATCGTTGCTGGTGTTGGTTCGCTGTCGATTCTGACAAGAACAATCCTATCACTAAACTGTTCACAGTAACACACTCTCTGCCCTACCTTCCTATTCATAACGAATCCTACTCGCGTTACACCATTTTCTGCTGGTGTTCATATGACTCTATACTCATCTATTTACAAATCCTTGTCTCCTTTCCACTTCAGTTCACTTGCCCCTAGCATATCTAGATTCAGCCTTTGCATTTCCATTTTCAGATTTTCTAGTTCCCCTACCACGTTAAAGCCGCTGACATTCCACCCCACGACTCGTAGAACGTTATCCTTCCGTTGATTATCTTTTTCTCATGGTAACCTCCTCCTTGGCAGTCCCCTCTCTGAGATCCTAATGGGGAATAATATGGAATCTTTTGCCACTGGAGAGATCGTCATGAAACTTCTTCAATTACAGGCCACATGTCTTGTAGATAACGGTTACTGTTCTTTAATGTAGTGGTTTCCATAGCCTTCTGTGTCCTCACGCCGTTGATCGTTGATGATTCTCCCACCTTTAGAGTCATATTCGCGCCCCAGGGACAAGAGGGTGCCCTCAATCTCTGTCCGCTCCGTCACCTTCTTTGAGAAGGCCGTTGGCAGAATGAAGGTGACTGGTTATGCCGGACGTCTTCAGCCGCCAATGGTGATTGTTAATCAAAATTTAAGGAGCTGAGGGATTCGAAACTGGGACACAGGACGTTTTGATTATCAATCAAAGACGCTGCTCCCTAGACTACTAAAGAATCTTAAACCAGTCGATTAGGACATAGGAATAAATCGTATGTGCTTCTGAAAAGAGCAGCCAAATCTCTTACCCATCGTAGAAGTTTTAGTGGTTCTATTTTATGTTTTTTCTAATCAAATAGTGATTCCCCTGTTAAAGTAACTTTAATTCATAATAATTACCTAGTTCTCAATATGTATTTATGATAAGAATAATTTTGTGGCCCAGTAAATTTTAAATCTCTTAAACAAACAATGCTCATCCCCTCCCCCCTCCATGGTCCCGCCATTCTTAATGTGGTAAATCGAGTACACGCAATGGTACCGTAGTGACAAGTACTAATAAGGATGCAGCCTATGACAACCAAAGCTTCAGCAATGAAACGAAATGGCACCCCAAACCATGGGCTTCTGGCGTGCTATAATCAAGTCGTCAGAGCATCTCCAAACACGTCTTTGCTGGTCATGGGGGTTCAGTTCGAAGTTAGGCTCACCACTGCAGACAGCTCTTCTCCAGACATTTCCGAACAGTGGTGGGGTACCTATCCTACTACTGCCCGCCATAGAGAATGATGGTCTGGGGCGCCATTTTATTTCATAACACGATGTGTTTGGTTGTCATCTGAGGCACCCTTATAGCACAGCGGCACGTCGACGATAATCTACACCCCTTTTCATTGCCCTTGATGGCAAGCCATAATGGGCTTACATTTCAGGAAGATAATATCCACGCACACACAGCAGAGTTTCTAAGGCTTGTCGTCGTGCTTGCTGAACACGACTTTGACCAGCAAGCTCACCGAATATACTCCAGCTGAGAACGTTTGTAGCATTATGGGCAGAGTTCTCCAACCAACTCGGGATTTTGACGATGTAATTCACCAATTGGACAGAATTTGTCACGGTATCCCTCAGAAGCACATCGAAAAACTCTGTCAATGCCAAGCCGAACAACTCCTTGCATAAGAGTCTGAACTGGATCAACGTGTTACGGATTTGCGAAGGTCTATCTCTTGAATAAATTATTCAAGTTTCTGAAGCTGTAATTATATGTTTCCATTTATATGTACAACACATCTGACAATTTACGTACCATTCAGATACAATTCCTTCGTGGTGCGTCTTTTTTTTTCTTTTTCTTACCTTAGAGTGTACGATTTCATCCTTTCTGGATGCATGCAGAGACTTATATATCTTCCCTAGTTTCTCGACCGTTTTTTCCTTTAAGCTATTTCTTAACTTTCAGCAAACAAGGCTGTAGCGGCTGAAGATTCTTTGAACTGTTGCACTGCTACCAGGCTAGTAATGAGACTTTTCACTAAAGCAATAAATCCTATTTGGAAGTTTCCTTATATTGTTATATTTCATCTTCATTACCCTCCATCAGTTCCTTCGAGTTCTTAAGTTACAACTATACAACAAAGTATTCTTTGACTTGTGATCAATACATTTTAGTTAGTATGAATAAAACAGACATTCATGAAAAACACATAACTAAATTAAAATCACCTTTATAATATGGATCCAATGCTGGAGCAAAGCATCAATTTTTAGAACCACGTGGTCATTACACCCATGCGCTGGTACAAAGGGCTGTGAGAACTGGGCAATGCTCTGGCTTCCAAGATGAGAAAATCTTGTTTACCAATATTTGTATTTCTCATTTATCAGTTTCTTCCACTAATAAAGTAGTTGCAAAAATTGGTTAGTGTTTTAAATGATTTAATCATTACATTTCAACTTGAAGTATTTAATTTTCAGTTCGAAAAACTTCATAAAATCCTATAAAAACCATTAATAACCAAATTTAACTTACTGGCTTGGTCTTTAAATAAGTACCCTTGTTTTTGTCAACCAAGGTACGATCGTACTGAAGATTAATTTCCCAAATATCTGATTGAATCGAGGAATATTTGAGTATCAGAACTCAATACATTATCTTGAACGTCAAATGTGCTCTCATAAATGAAGGTAACATAGAATGTGGCCCAATTAAGAGTAACAAGATATTAAACTTTCTCAGTGTACTCATAAACGATTTATTGGCTAAATCAGTTGTATACAGGGAAGTATTGCCATTTGACGATTATAAGGAATTACTGAAAGAGATGGACAAACTTTGTTCTTTAGTGTAAAGAATGGTAACTGTATTTAATCGCCTATAATTGTAAGGTAATTCCAGTAAAAAAGAAAATAAACCTGTTAGTATTTGATCAGAAGATTTACACGTGATCATGTTTAGTACGTAAACTCGTAACAGTTTCAGAGGTGATACTGAGAAACGATATGAAATGTACCGCCAAAGTATTGAGTGTTAGAAATTGCGAATGGAAGACATAATTTTCGGAATGGCTCTGGTTTCAAATGGCTGTGAGCACTATGGGACATAACATCTCAGGTCACCAGTCCCCTAGAACTTAAAACTGCGTAAACCTGACTAACCTAAAGACATCACACGCATCCATGTTCGAGCCAGAATTCGAACCTGCGACCGTAGCGGTCGTGCAATTCCAGACTGAAGCGCCTAGAACCGCTCCGCCACACAGGCCTGCAATGGCTCTGGCAAATGGCGATGCATTTGTTGAAGGAATCCCTTACCAGGTGCTGTCCGTGGCTCGTGGTTTTGCTGTAGCGTTCTCGGTTCTCGCGCACGGGGTCCCGGGTTCGATTCCCGGCTGGATCATGGATTTTCTCTGCCTCGAGATGACTGGGTGGCTTGTGTCTTTCGTTATGATTTCATTATCACTCTCTCGCAAGTCACTGTAGTGGCGTTAAAGGACTTGTGGAGCGTAGGCTGTACCGCACCGCGAGGGGTCTCCCGGTCACCAATGCCATACGCTCATTATTATTATTACTAGATGCTAATGTGTCAAATTAAACTTTTCCAGTATTTTGATTCGTTATCAGGACATGATGACGTCAGATATCGAAACAATGCAGAAGCGCTCTGGTAGGAGTGCGTAGTTATCCAAAAACCATCTGCATGAATTTAGAGAACTTGTGTGGAAAGAAAATTTCACGACAATTATTCTGCCACCCCCGTACATATCTTTTGCTCACGGGCGAAAATATAGTATTAGAGATTAGGGTACATGCAGATCCATATAAATAATGATTTATTCCTAGCTTAAAACGTGGATGAGATAAGAGATAAAATCATAAGGTACATGTGGATGTTGATGTTAATAGAGACATTGAGGAGAATACCAAATCGATTCCATTCAGAAAGACTTGGTTGATTGTCTTTTCAATTCTGACCAATAGGAGATGGTCCTCCATCTGTAATGAAGTCGTCGGTGTGGTTGTGTTGCTGTATAGTAACTTTCTTCATTAAATATATTACGCATTAACATTGTTTATCCAAGCTTCTATGTTTCTTTGTTAACTCCAGTCTCATATACACTGTCCTGGAAGGCACCGCCGCCGAGGCAGGTGGCTATATGTCACTGCCACGGTGCGACACCGCATGATTACTGACCCGGACTCCAGACAGCAACTGCGGTTGCCCGCGGCTAGTCGCGGATAATTGCGTACTGATCCGCGGGGGCTGATCGGATTTGCGTGCAGTCCACGCTTCATTACTCCTTTGTCCACTTAGCTCGGCTGATTGGCCATCCTATCATTGGGAAAAGGGAAAAATTTGTCTCGAAGAGTCTCTGCGGAAAATGTCTTATTTCCACATACGATGTTCAAAGATTTTGGTTTTTCTGTTCACAACAGCACATAACAGTAGACGTCTGCACATTATGGCTCTGCAGAATCTCCGATACATATATCTGGCGATAATTGGATGATATCGACTGGTTCTAATAGCTATACACTTTACCTGGACACTGCAGTTGGATGTGGAAACTTCCGGCATACATAACGAATGGTCTGTTATCTCTCTATACGTTTTTTGTGACTGTGTCTCCTTCGGAGAACATATTTCACCTTCGTCGTTTCGTTGATGAGAGCCATTTTGATAGGAAAGAAGACCGCTACGCTACTGGTAATGAATAATTACGTATTTTTCATAGATGTTATAATGTTCTTTATTAACTGCTATGTGCAATGTGCATCACATGTTATAAGAAGAGTTACTTGAAGCAAAGAGTAGAAAAAGGGTAAGGCACATTCTTGCATTATATATGTCTTTTGTAGTCCATCACCATAAAACTAATTACTGATCAAATTATACGCGCTAAGAGTTATCAGTTGCATTTTCTCTGGTGGTTAGGCAGATATTTGCAGACTGAGTTTCTTCAGTGTATCTTTGGAGTTACAGTTTTGCATTTTCCGTTTATACCTGTATGAATATTAATTTCTGACCAATTTGCATAGCTCCTTCGTGGTGCATCGTTTTCTTTTTTCCTCTTAGAGTGTATTTTTAAAGTAAATATGAGGAGTATGATGAATCAACGCAGTTCCGGACACGACGAAGGTACACAAAATTTGGACATGAGTATGTTTGCCTTAAACAAGCTCTCGCGGATGGATAGATTTGTGACATTCAATACCGTTTTTTCGTGATAAATTAGCCCTCCAGAATAGAGATTATATTTTTATCTCCTACGTCAAGTGAAAATGATCTTAGCAATAATAAACATGTACGACCTAGTAGACCCACAAAATTACAGAACTTCGAAGGGAGTGGCACGTTGAATACGCAACCCGTCTACCAAAGTTTAAAGATCGTAATAATTGGAAATTTGTGGTGAGAACTATGGAACCAAACTGCTGGGAAATCGGTCCCTAGGTTACTCACAACATAATCTAATTTACGCTAAGGACAACACACATACTTATCCCCGACGGGGGAAGACGAACCGCGACAAGACGCTGGAGACCGCACGGCTACCCTGCGCGGGGTACTAATGTATAGACGTGTGCAGAGTAACAACATTAACCGTTTATAACCATATCTCTGAAGGAAATGGCCTGTGAAACACGTAATTTGTATCCTGAGGCTCTTTGGTTGGACACGCAAAGACAAGCAAGAGCAAGTCTTTCAACAGCAACGGAGAACGCAGCAATAGGGTGCTTGATATAAGGACTTGGGTTATATTTCTGCGACACAGAAGAAACAGTTCTATTACGAGATCAGCGACTGGACGGTAGGAAAAGAAAACATCCGACCGGAGAAAGAGGAAATGGAGAGCCAGCGGCATCGTCTCGTCCCAGGCGGTGCTTCTGTGCAGGTCCGACGTCGGCCAAGATATCGGAAAAGCGGATGCCATTACATCAGAAGAGTCCTCTCCAACAGAACACAAGTAACACGTAAGAACGTCTTCGTAGGTCTTGTTCATCCTCCCGCTAATAGCAGAACTAAATCGGAAGCTATATAGTCGAATGGACCCCTTAACCGGCAACACCCAACGGCGTCACGTCGTCCTCCATGGGGCGCGTCGGGTGGGGTGTACTTTATCTTTGCGATCGTTATCTACCACTTGTAAATAAAGTTATACTCCTTTCGCCCAGATATGACTCTCAATGAAACTCACTATTTTCTTCTCCTTGAAATACTTAGAACCATAATATTTAATGGTTTGACGAAGTAATTTCAGTTATATGATATTGCTTTGCCCGCGTTGTTAAGAAGGACGATGCTCGTTTATCCGCAGGAACATTTCCAAGTTCTTCTTCACAACACGGGCACTCCAGTATCGTACTTATCAGGCGATACCAGGCACCGACTTTCAGTTAACTCTGTACAAGAATTACAGTATGTGTAGGATTGCAGGTTGTAACGCAGGGTAGCCAAAGGTTAAGGTAATCATTCGTCCAAAGTGAAAAACATGGCTTCGAGTCCCGATTCGCCACAAATTTTCAGTGTCATCATTCTCTTATAGAGATCACGGTTTTCTGTATAGCAGCTGCGAATACGCTTAACGTGTTTTCAGTTACCCCTGTTTATAAAACGCTCAGCTGCAGCTCCGTGATAGAAGCTTCAACACGCGCCACACTTTGCCTGGTAAAAGTTACCCCTTTTCATTCTTTGCTTACTTTTTTCTAGTAGTTCTACATCTCCTCTTTTGTGAGGCTTCTTTCATATTTGATATTAATCAACGACAAAAATAGTAAATGCTTCTTCTTTTCTAATTATAAGGTAATTTTTAACAGCATTTTGTTTTATGTAAAATACATTTATCGTCTTCTTTCCTTCCACTTCTTACGTGACCATTTTATCGAACAGGACACACTGTTACTAATCCACTTTCTGTGTCTTCCCGGTCATAAACTAACGTTGTTATCAGTGTAGCCTAGACTGTCATTTAAGGCCGTTGTTGCCGAGAGGTTCTAGGCGCCTCAGTCCGGAACCGCACTTCCGCTACGGTTGCCGGTTCGAATCCTGCCTTGGGCATGATGTCCCTAGGTTACTTTGCTCTAAGTAGATCTAATTTTAGGGGACTCATGACCTCAGATGTTAAGTTCCATGGTGCTTAGAGCCATTTGAACCATTTTTAGAGTGTTATTAATAAATTTATTCTTTCTTTTAGCGATGAACTTAATGCTCTCGTACTAGTTGCACCATTTTCCATCCGAGTACAATAATCTTATTTCCAAATGTGACTGCAATACGTTTTTTATACTTTTCAGTATCCACATGTTATTTAGTTTCCTTTGAAAGACGAATTTTTGTGTTTCTAGACATTTATTCGTAATAAAAAGAATCTAAGCAATCAACATTAACAGTGTCATTGGGAAGGTTGTTAGAGAATGATATTCTTCGCTATATTAGTGTAATATCTGACATTGCAAGCAATGACAGAAGTGTATACTTTCAGATCAGCGACCACACATACTAATGGTGAAATCCTATAAGAGTCACAAAATTCAAAATCGATTTATTATGTCTATGGAAAGTACGAAGCTGTTCTCTGATAAAATGACTGGCTCTTAGTGATATGACAGTAATTTTATAAGCAGGAGTGATAGTGAATGGTTGATAACCATCAGAGTTAATGGCTAATTGAAATGTATCAGTTATGAATTAAAATAACGAAACTTTACATCCTGCACAGATTGCAAACGGTGTCATTTATATACCGGGATTGTATCAATGAGAAATGAGATGTATATTGAGATATACGACTGAATAATTTTATACAGATCAGTAAAAAATAAATTCCCCGAATAATCTACATCTAGCGGAATAAAAGTATGGTAAAATAAAATCTGTTGCGGTCCGCTACAGTTGTTTCACCTGCACCTTCCAAGTTTGAAATATTGGCCCCCTCTACTGAAGCCAATAAGCCTGCTAACAGTTCACGATATTTCATTTTATATGAGAATTACGGCCTACAAGAGTTAAGATTCGTGGCTGTATCAAAAGATCATTTGGTTTGTGCGTATTATTTATTTTTAAATAATGTAACCACCTTATTTTGTTTAACATAATGGCTTCAGTTTTTTAGTTAAGATGTTCTCAGTGGTCATATTCAAACATTGTACAGCTGTTTGTGGGTCTTAGAGCAACATTAGAAAATTTCCATCTTCTCAAAGAACGACAGTATCACTGAATATTCCATCTTCTCAAACAATGACAGTATCACTGAATATTCCAAAAGCTAAATTAACAAAGAGAAATAACTCAAATCATCAGTTCGGGAAACGTATTACTAGATTACTATTGTCAAATGTTTATTTTATAGTACCTTTCGATAATTTGAATACTATGTTCACGTTTTGTGCATTTCTCCCACAGAAAAAAGCAGATATAAACGCTGTGTATGTGTACTGTACGCAGCTAGAAGGCACTGAATGTAAGACACCGGCTGAACCCAATCTAGGCATATAATTCTATGACATGCAGTGACAATGTGTTTGTTAGTATCTTTTCGTGTTCGTGACTAGAAATGTAGTGTCGTGGCTTATGTTTAATTTCACAGCGTCGGTTCCCTTTACCACTGAGCTCCACGACATTTGTTTCCTTTGTTTTCTATGGAACTGTATTACACATTTAGCAGTTGTGAACTTGTTTGAGGGATAGATTTACATTCTCTGCATGGAATTCTCTTGTTTTGTCAGTGACTTTAACCTAGCTGTCATTAGGTAAGATGATTTTGCTCGCCATACTGACACATTTTGCGTAGCCATTCATGAGCAGCAGATGCAGTGTTATTCACTCGTAGTAAATTTCAGCGCTTCGTTCATGTACTGTGCACAAGAGGTAACCGAGAAATTAGCCTCGAGGTCACTTCATAATTTAAGTTCCTCGACTAGAGCGCTGCAAATGAAATCATTCAAGCAGCTACCCTAATAGAATCTGATAGTCAAAATAAGATGAAATCGCTGATGATCAATATCAAATTTCTATACATTGTGTTCATAAAAGTCATTGTCATCTTTTCATGTTAAAATAATAGAGTATATCAATACCCTCCTTTCTTGCTGAGCCTTGTTGCTACAAGGTATTAGAATTCCGGTATCTTTACTTTCGTTGTGAGTTAGCAATGTTATTGCAAATATTACATCTTTATTAAGTAGCTTAGTGCATAACCCTGCATCCAGTACCAGTTTAGATTCTCGTATAATTTATCTTTCCTTTTCAATTTGGGGGAAGTAGTCGGTTTGGTGAAGCGACGACAGCGCCCCTAAGAACTCTATCGTCTTCTCATTTTAACATTTGCAAGTCGAATCTGGAATCTGTGTTCATAAAGAATCCTCGATTATTGTTATGCAAACTTTTTCTTATACAGACAGTCAACAATAACACTATTTTTAGTCACCTATCTTGCTGGATTCGAAAAACGACTTCTTAGTCTGCTCGTAATTATTCCTTGAGAAAGAATGTTACTTTCAGTCTTTTAAATATATCTTACACAATAAGAAAAGCGCAGAAGAACCAACACTATCTTTCTTATTTTATGAATACTTATCTTTTTCAATCGGCAATGTGATGCATCTATTCTTCGAAAACTATTCACTCTCTTGAACTAACTTAATGTAACATAAGCGATTCTGTATAAGAAAGGCGGAACATTACGACAGCCATCAGTACTCAATTACAATATAAAATTACGATATATGCTATGTAATTGCTTAAGCATATTTTAAACCGTATGTTTATTAGGAACAGTTATTTCTCGTAGTTAAATGCCAAATTTGCATGACGTTATTCTAAGTGAAGTTATACTAACTCCTTAATGAACAATAGCTGATCGGCATCTGAAAAGGAATGGAAAAATGTTAAATGAATTAGGATTATTTAGGTCGTATGTTTTCTGCGAGTCCATTCGAAAGTATTACTATCTGCAGGAGCGAAGTGGAAACATGAGACACACAAAGGATGAAGAGATGACTAAGAAGAGGTACTTCATTGTATTAAATACTTGCATTCCTTTCTTTTGTCCGCGTGCTTTCAGTAAGTAGTATTTTTGGAACTGGAATAGGATGTCGTTCTCTTCGTTTACTGACTTTGTAAATGTCACTGGACGTAGCGGGGAGGAGAGAGTCAATAAAAGACCGTTTTCATTAAAGTGATGGCCCATAAATTTAATACAGAGGTCAACGGACATACATTACTGGATAGAACACGAGTCTTTCAAATAAAACTGAGCAATATTTCACGTTAATTAAAGTGCATTCTACGGCGGAGTGAATCAAACTGCCAAATGATGTTAAGTGAGAAGCCTGTAGGTGCCATTTGTTAGCGAAAGAGCGCCGAAAATAGCACGTTCGCTATCCAAGAGTTAGGTTAGGGATAACTACGATGTATAAATTTTTCTTCTTTCTTTTCTTTTGCTTACTTTTGCTCTGTTCATTTATCTTCGGTTGTCTAGAATATTTTTAATTGTATAGTACGAAATGTAACTATAAAAGTTTTTTAAAATAAAACAGTTTAGGATCGGACGTCAGTTATTAAAATTTTTAATTTATTGAGCAGGTGACTGTTTTGATCGTGGTGCGATCATCATCAGAGAATTAACACTTCATGATGGCGGCTGGAGAGAGCATCTAGAAGCAGCCCTATACGCAACTACGATAAACGCTGCTGACCAACTCCAAGCAGTTATCTTGGCCTCTTCTCAGCCATCTTTGTACTACGTATAGCCATTGCAACCTTCTATATAGGACAAGCCTGTTGAAGTACGGGATATTACTTCTTTAGATTCTTTGTCGTAAATACAATTTATTTTCGTTGCGTTATTTACATGTCGCCCTCATATTTAGGTTTTTTGCTATTGCATCTGTAGTAGTTACACTTTACTGCAATCTTGTTATGAAGTTGTGACCCTTCTGTAAACATTGGCTGCGCTACTGGATAGCAAGCTGCCGTGCGTTGATCAGCAGTGTTTATCGTCGCTACACAGCGAACTGCCCCTCTCCTCTCTCTCCACCCATCATCATGGAGCTTTAATGGTCTGACGATAATCGTACCACGATCGAAACCCATCACCTGATTAACGAATTTCCAATTCTGACTACCTACATGCATTTCTTCACAGTTTTAATTAAAAACATTTATCGGTTTTTTGATCGTTGGTTCTCAGGTACAGTATTCCAAAAGATGCTGAATACAACTATGTTTTGCTTCATTTATATTGCCTCATAAATCTCTCATTAACTGCAAATGCAAAATTTCGATGGATGTTTGATCATCTTTACAATGCTTTTGTCAAATGCATTGTGTAAAAGTATATGTAATATGCATACCTGCTAAATGAACTATGATACGAGGGCGATATCGATAGTAGTATTCGAAGAGTGCAAATTAGTGAGGAATCAGTGTGGGGAAGTGGATGCGAGTTTATGTTTACATTCATGCTAGACCGTGTTTTCATGTTTCGATCACGATTTGGAGTAAATTTGGACACGGAAGTTATGAAAGACCACGTGAACTGTATAAGTTTCGTGGGGCGGTAGACAACAGTGACGATATACATGTGATTCAACATTCATTGTCGTTGCTAGAACCGAACTGCTGTACATATAAATGTGTTTTATAAACTAACGTACATTAGAATTATTATCTTCTATGTAATTTAATGAACAGCCGTGTTCGTTACAGGCCTTACAGCCGCCGTACAAACATTAAAACTGTTTATTACGCGTGATACGGTGCCACGAGAACTGTGAAATCGCTATCATGATATTCATGCCTACACAGTCTGTGATTGAAAGTTAATTTTATACTTCTTTATAAGTGTATACTGGATGCTGATAACCGAGTCACGTCTCTGAGAGACATCATTGTCGGGGAAGATCGAAATCTGGATCTACACACGGGCCATTACGTTCGACTGGCTTATGACCAAAGGAATAGAAAGAAAGATAACATTTACGCCAGGACATTTATAAGACGATATATCGATGGTAATATCACGACTGAGGGACTTACATTAACTACGAAGCCACGAAGGTGAGCTGCCGTAGACGTCACATCGCAGCTACCCAGTGACAACGAGAAATGCGGGCCCAGTAACGAATTTGCGACGTCATACAAGAGATCAGATGGACACCTAGTTCTATGCAAACAAGGGAAAGCAGAAAGGTGGAAAGACATTATAGAGGGTCTATACAAGGGCGAGGTACTTGAGTCCATTATTATGGAAATGGAAGAGGATGTAGATGAAGATGAAATGGGAGATATGGTACTGCGTGAAGAGTTTGGCAGAGCACTTAGAGACCTGAGTCGAAACAAGCCCTTAGAATAGACATCATTCCATTAGAACTATTGACAGCCTTTGGAGAGCCTGCCCTGAAAAAACTCTACCATCTGGTGAGCAAGATGTATCAGACAGGCGAAATACCCTCAGACGTCAAGAAGAGTATAATCATTCCAATCCCAAAGAAAGCAGGTGTTGACCGATGCGAAAATTAAAGAAATATCATTTTAATAAGGCCCGGTTGCAAAATACTAACACGAATTCTTTACAGACGAATGGAAAAACTGGTAGAAGCCGACCTCGGGGAATGTCAGTTTGGATTCCGTAGAAATGTAGGGACACGTGAGGGAATACTGACCCCACTTCTGATCTTTGAAGTAGATGAAGGAAAGGTAACCTACGTTCCCAGCATTAGTAGACCTGGAGAAAGCTTTTTACGGTGCTGACTGGAATACTCTCTCTCTCAAATTCTGAAGGTGGCAGGGTAAAATACAGGAAGGGAAAGTCTATTTACAATTTGTACAGAAAGCAGATGGCAGTTATAAGAGTCGAGGGGCAGGAAAGGGAAGCAGCGGTTGTGAAGGGAGTAAGACTGTGTTGTAGCCTCTCCCCGATGTTATTCAATCTGTATATTGAGCAAGCAGTAAAGAATTAAAATCCATGAAAACAAATAAAAATGCTGAGGTTTACGATGGCATTGTAATTCAGTCAGATATAAAAAAAGGCCAGCAAGAGCACTTGAACGGAATGGACAGTGTCTTGAAAGGAGGATAAAAGATGAACATCAACACAAGCAAAACGAGGCTAATGGAATGTAAACTAATTGAATCATGTGATACTTAGGGAGTTAGATTGGGAAATGGGACACTAAAAGTAGTAAATGAGCTTTGCTATTTGGGGGGAAAGATAATTTATGATCGTCGAATTAGAGAGGACATATAATGTAGACTGGCGATGGCAAAGAAAGCGTTTATGAAGAAGAGAAGTTTGTTGACATCGAGTATACATTAAAATGTTAGGAAATCGTTTCTGAAAGTATTTGTATGGAGTGTAGCCATGTATGAAAGTCAAAAAGGGCCGATTAATAGTTTGCACGACAATAGAATAGAAGCTTTCGAAACGTGGTGCTCCAGAAGAATCCTGAAGATTAGATGGGTAGACCACATAACTAATGAGGAGGTATTGAATAGAACTGGGGAGAAGAGGAGTCTGTGGCACCACTTGAATAAAAGAAGGGATCGCTTGGTGGTACATATTCAGAGGCATTAAGGGATCATCAATTTGGTACTGGAGGGCAGCGTGGAGAGTAATAGTCGTAGAGGGAGACCAAGAGATGAATACACAAAACAGATTCAAAACGATGTAGGTCGCGGTAGGTACTGGGAGATGAAGCAGCTTGCATCTACAGCTACATCTACATCTACATGTATACTCCGCAAGCCACCCAACGGTGTGTGGCGGAGGGCACTTTATATGCCACTCTCATTACCTTCCTTTCCTGCTCCAGTCGCGCATAGTTCGCGGGAAGAACGACTGCTGGAAAGCCTCCGTGCGCGCTCGAATCTCTCTAATTTTACATTCGTGATCTCCTCGGGAGGTGTAAGTAGGGGGATGCAATATATTTGATACCTCATCCAGAAACGCACCCTCTCGAAACCTGGAGAGCAAGCTACACCGCGATGCACAGCGCCTCTCTTGCAGAGTCTGCCAATTGAGTTTGCTAAACATCTCCGTAACGCTATCACGCTTACCAAGTAACCCAGTGATGAAACGCACCGCTCTTCTTTGGATCTTCTCTATCTCCTCCTTCAACCCGATCTGGTACGGATCCCACACTGATGAGCAATACTCAAGTACAGGTCGGACGAGTGTTTTGTAAGCCATCTCCTTTGTTGATGGACTACCTTTTCTAAGGACTCTCCCAATGAATCTCAATCTGGCATCCGCCTTACCAACAATTATGCTTATATGATCATTCCACTTCAAATTGTTCCACACGCATAGTCCCAGGTATTTTACAGAAGTTACTGCTACCAGTGTGTTTTCTGCTATCAAATAATCATACAATAAAGGATCCTTCTTTCTACGTATTCGCAATAGATTACATTTGTCTATGTTAAGGGTCAGTTGCCACTCCCCGCACCAAGTGCCTATTCGCTGCACATCTTCCTGCATTTCGCTACCATAAAACATGTTCTAAAATTCTACAGCAGATCGACGTCAGAGATATTGGCCTATAGTTTTGCGCATCTGCTCGACGACCCTTTTTGAAGACTGGGACTACCTGTGCTCTATTCCAATCATTTGGAACCTCTCGTTACTCTATAGACTTGAGGTACACGGCTGATAGAAGGGGGGCAAGTTCTTTCCCGTACTCTGTGTGGTATTCGAATTGGTATCCCGTCAGGTCCAGTGGATTTTCCTCTGTTGAGTGATTCCAGTTGCTTTTCTATTCCTTGGACACTTATTTCGATGTCAGCTTATTTCGTTTGTGCGAGGATTTAGAGAAGGAACTGCAGTGCGGTCTTCCTCTGTGAAACATCTTTGGAAAAATGTGTTTAGGTTTTCACCGTTACGCGTGTCATCCTCTGTTTCAATGCCATCATCATCCCGGAGTGACTGGATTTGCTGTTTCGCCACTTACTGATTTAACGTAAGACCAGAATTTCTTAGGATTTCTGTCAAGTCTGTACATAGAATTTTACTTTCGAATTCACTGAACGCTAACTTTGAGATCATTTAGCTTCTGTTTGTCTGAGAGGTTATGGCTGCGTTTAAACTTGTAGTAAAGTTCTCATTTTGTTTTCGCAGTAGTTTCCTGACTTTGTTGTTGAACCAGGTTGGGTTTTTCCCGTCCCTCACAGTTTTACTCGGCACTTACCTGTCTAAAACGCATTTTACGATTGCCTTGAACTTTTTACATAAACACTCAACATTGTCAGTGTCGGAACAGAAATTTTCGTTTTGATCTGTTAGGTAGACTGAAATATTCCTACTATTACTCTTGCTAAACAGATAAACCTTCCTCCTTTCTTTTATATTCCTATTTAATTCCATATTCAGGGATGCTACAACGGCCTTATGATCACTGATTCCCTGTTCTGCGCTTACAGAGTCGAAAGGTTCGGGTCTGTTTGTTATCAGTAGGTCACAGGATAGAGTAGCATGGAGAGCTGTATCAAACCAGTCTCTGGAGTGAAGACCACAACAACACCAACAACAAGTTGTCTTGCGTGTCGTGCGTCGCGAATGCTCGGCTACGTGTGGGGCCAGGTGGGAAATCAGTACATGAATGTAAAGCTACCCACTGAAGCCTTCATCTTCGGCATGTTTTGTCGAGAGGTTGAGGTTTTTCAGTGCATGACTGCTAGTATTAGATTAGTGCCAAATTTTTCCTCGCCACCCATCGGAGAAGGTTGCTGCCGACTTGTAGGACCTGTAGTGTCACATTCTGTCATGCAGTATAATATCCACAAACATATTTTATTCAGAAAATTATTTATGTGTTCATGATGTGTGGAATCTGAATAAACATTCTCGTGACATTAATAAAAAGGACCTAGTCGTTACTAAAATAATAAATAATTATTGTCAATGACAAATTTTTTTATTCTGTAAGAAACCTGTATCTCAGATAGTACCTATGAGATTAGATAATGAAACTCTCCATCCTTTGTTATCTATGAGTCTTCTAGAATAATTCTTCATTTTCTTCGAACCGTTGTACTAACTGAATGTGATTTATGTCTCGTATTACAGAGGTCTGTAAAAAACTGTACTATGTTGTTAAGTAATAAATGAAAAATAAAGTTTCTGCGTCATTGAATTCAACCCTTTTCTTTGATCTTTTATTTCAATATGATGCTCGTCATATATAAATCATAAGTTTTCTTATCAATTACAATGCAGTGCAGCCATTACCGCTGTTGAGCACTGCGCGGTTTATTGTAACTTGCTGGATAAAAAGTGGTTAACATAGAGAAACATCTTTAAATTTAATTGCTTATAGTAAAGATACGGAAAAGATTTATATATTATTTGTTGATAGTAAAACAGTGGCTCCAGAAAGCTCGATAAATGATAGTGTTATGTTAGCCGCCATCTTAGTGAAATACTAAAGCGGCAGTTTTAAATTGAATTTTTGAACAGACATAAATCTTGATGGCCAATTATTACTCAGAGGTAATAAATTCCACTTAGATTGTGAATAATCTTTGAATATAGTGTAAACAACACATTAATTAATGAAAAATTGTTCTCTGCTTATGTATAAAGCCTGGTTTTTTCGTAATAACTTTTATGAAATATTTTTGACAGGAAACAGTACATTAGTGCTGTGCGCTTTTGATATTGTGTGTCAAAACTGTTCATTTTGCTTAAAGAAAAGTGTTGCCACCTCGAATAACTGTGACTGTAAATTGGTTAGACTACCTGCAACTAGTAATGAGACTACGAAGCAACAGCACTGAAGATAGCCATAAATCATTACTGTTGTATAGCTGAGATTAGTTAAAACGAATTTATCTTGTTTGCTGTTTGTATAAGATCACTTTTGTGCATGAATTTAATGCCATCTACCCGGCCAGGCAGACAACATTGCTACATGTTCACAGTTGGCTATTTCTTTAACAAAACTACGATCATTAGCCGGGAGAAGCAGTGATTAAAGAGAACCTCACTTCATAAGTAAATGAATTTGTTGTAGTTCTGCCCAAAATTGTACAAAACAATCTACCGGCACGCCACAGGGCCCGTATATCATTCGCCCCATCAACGACAGCACTCATAGATAAGCTGCAATGTTAAGTGCTCTCCGTCTGTTAAGACTTAAATTATTTCATATAGTTTCAGTTACAATTTGGCTTTCTTTTGTAACGGACTTTTCTTAATGTTTGCTTTTCTTAAATAAATGTAGTTTCTGTAAGAAGTGTTCGTAACCTCTAACGAAGTGGTTATCACCATGAAGAGTAGCAAATATTATTGGATACCTCTTTTTTCGTTTCATTGACGGTGTTTTAATGTGTATTTACATTTCTTTTGGTGGGTTGTGGTGTTATGGACGTGAACACCGTTGTCATCAGTGGCATTTACATTTGTTGTTTGCTGCTGGTGCAACGCCCGCAATCTGTAGGAACTTTAAATGTAACAGCAGTACAGCTACGCAAAATATGTTTACATTCAGATCAACGTTATAGAACTGCCTGCTCATGACTAACTTCGAATTTTTATGATTGTCGTTTATAACTGAGCGTAATTCCGGTCTGCTCCATTAGTATTTACGAAATTACTTATGGGACTTTTGTTGTGTCTGGTATCCTCTTGAAGTTCGTTACCGAACTCTGATGTGGTTACTTTCCTGAACATTGAATGTAAAATGGATTCCTTTCACAGTAAATAATCGAAACTCGCAGTCAAAATAACGCACAGTAAAGCACTAGGAACTGTTTCCTTTTGTTTACTGTGTGTTTAGTGAGAAGACATTGTTGTTCGACTGTGGTCTTGACTGGATGTGTTAATCTCAGGACTCGATTTTCGATATTTAAAGGGTGGTATAGTATTTTCTCTTTTCATCGAATTCACAATATGAAGATAACAGAGGCTGTATGGGTAAGTATATTTCGGTAAACAGGTGGGAGATAAAGGTAGAGAATGCGTTGTGGGAAACGTAGAAAAAGGTCAATCATCAAATCTGAACTAGAAGTCAAAGGAGAAGTAGATGGGAAGGGAAGTGCAGATAAAGCTGCATTGCAGTCACCTGAATTGGAAGTTGCGCAAAAAGATCTCAATGGGCAGATAAAAGCTTTTAATGAATCACAAATGGAAATAAAAGAATTGCAACAGAAAATGAGTGGAAGGGTAGAAGTTGTTACCAAAACAGAGGAGAAGATGGAAGAGATAATGGAAACGCTAGACGAAACATAGGATGAAAGCGTAAAGCAATTGATTGCAGGTCGCAGATGATTTTTCAGGGCATTTGTGTATGATGCACTTGTGTCAATGGTTCCTCTAGGCATGTAATGCTCCAAAATGACGCCTTTCTCGTCTCAAAATGGAGTCAGGTTAAACAGACTATTTTTGTGATTCGAAAGAGATACATACATTAAAAAATCTTTACAAACTACAAGTTTTAAGACACTGTCATTAATAGTACAAATACGTGAACGAAACGGCTTTAATAATATCGTGTTCGATCATAATGGAAACATGCATTATGTGTCTTTTATAAATAATCTGAGAAGTTAGTTTACTGCCGATGGGATGGACAAAAATAAATTGGCAATACCAAGCGCTTGCTTAAAGGGAGGTAGTCTGGATTGGGGAGCAGATGCACCAGACGAGTATGAAACCTTTAAGGGATTTGTGTCGGCATTTCTAGGAGAGTACTGTTCTAGGGGAGCACTAAGAGGTGCTGTAGAGGGCTTTTAGAAGCCTCCATGGTATGGCAGAACAGCTGAGGTGTTACCGAAAGAGAATTGTGAGAGGTGGAACTGAAAGTTTAAACATTTGGATATCACATGGTGTGGAACTAATAGAAAAGAATTTCTAATAAGTAAGTTGGCTAGGACTAAATAATAATAATGATAATAATAATAATAATAATTCATATTTTCTGGGCTGAGTGTGGGATCTAGATAAGTGGCAAACATGTTATACAGTTCAGGAAGCCAGAGATTCTGAGTGGTATCATAAAAACAGAGACCAGGCAGAGAGAGTCAGATAAATGTGAGAGGTAGACGACGAAGAGCTCGAATGAAACTTAGGAGGGAATAGTAGAGGCCATTACAAAATAAGAAACTGCCTAATGGGAAACAGACTCCCAGTACAGTGTGGGCCCATGTAGGAGGAGTTTCAACGTATAAACCTATAAATGTTACAAGGTTTCATGCTGAAACAAGAAGTTTAGTACCTTGCAATCACTATGGCGACAGTATTTGTGGAAGTCAAATCTTTGTTACTGAAGAGATTGTGCCCTAGGTTAATGCTGGAAACAATGTTGAGTCAGTGGGGTAATGCATGGTAATGTTTTCCCATATGTACGATGGAGTTACAGAATATCAGTAGCAGCAAGGAAAAAGGTGGAAGGGAAAATGTATTGCAAAATGAAATTGATAATAGTGATGAAGAAGAAGTTAGTGATTATTTTAGTAGTAATGAAGATGAAGGAACACTAGACGATGCATTTCTGTTACATAAAACATACACTGAGGATATAGGGGAGAAGAAGGAGTATTGTCTGAAGTTGTTGAGCAGAACACTATCACATATGTTTGAAGCATGAAATAGATGTTGGTGATGAGGAGAAAGTGAAGATTTCGTTATTAATGAAGATGGAAGATAGGCAACTTGTAAGAAGAAGATGAGTTTTGTTGCATTCGAAAAGAATCAGAAGAAAATATACATCCAAAATTAAGTTGTAATGATTTGGTACCTGTAGATATTGAGTGGAACTTATCATATAAAGTAGGTGATTTTGATGTTTTTAGGATTGGAGAACGTCTTGGAAAAATAGCATCTACAGTAGGGAAGAGAAAACTCGTTTGGGAAAGAGGATGAATTAAAGTAGTTACTGAGAGAGTTTCAGTGAGATCAAGAAACTTATTGATATGGCCTGTAGTAATTCAGTGGAAACTTCTTGATGCTAAAAACTTTATTTATGATACATGCAGAGTAATCATCAAAGATTTACACAAAAGTCAATTAGAAAATTGTACATATAAGTATTACGAGATTAGACTAACATCAGGAATGAAATACGACATCAAGTTCAAGCACTTTTGGTATGCTTAGCAGAGTTCATACAATTGGGCAGTACAAGAAAAATGTAGGCTCTGATGTGCAATTGCCATTAGATGAATTTACAAATGATGATATTTTGAGACCTCGCCCTCCAGAATGGTTGCAGCAGATTTGAGGACCATATTATTTGAACTTGGAGCCAGACAGCATTGATCTTAAAGACTGAAGTATATCATAAAATAGCGCTTATTATCTATAAAACATCGTAAATATCCCTTATTACATTTCATGTATTTTTTACAATAAGCATGATATCGTTAGTGAAGAAATAAACATAAACTACGTGATGAATAGAACATGTGATGGGATACATACAAAGAATATACAGCATGCTAGGCACATGTCGAAATACTGAGAGAGAGCAATGTAAATGCCATCATTATAAAGAAAAACATGGCAATTTTTCATTACTATAGATGGGACATGTCAAGACCAAAAGCTTATTACAAAATGATAAATTTTCCACCTTGTCAGGGTGGACTCAAAATAGACAGAGAGAGGGCTGTTGGGGGAAGCACTACTGGCTGGGAAGGGTATGGGGCGAAAAAGACAGATTTAGAATTAGTTGGGGTGTGGGGGTGGGGAAGAAAAGTGGAGGAGAGTAGGAAAATAGGAAAGGGAAGGTGGGGAAGTAGCGGCGAGGAGGAATGAGAAGGAGGGGAACCGAGGGAAAAGTTGTCACAGTTAGCAGAGAGGCTGAAGAAGGAGGCGGGAATATTACTCTAAGGGTACATTTCACTAAATTTTAAATAATAAACATAAAGATATTTATAACTTTTTGTTACTACCTTCTAAAGCAGATCATAAACTGAAACCTCATGAATATGTATTTTGCATTGCAGTGTTATTAGAGCATATTACTGACAAAAGGTGGGAGGAGGGGAGGGGGAAGAGTAGAAGGTGGAATGAAAAGTTCAATGGGTAAAATGCAGTAACAGAACATCATTTAAATACAGTATGCAACTTCATAACATTCCACACCCACCCACCCACACACACACACACACACACACACACACACACGCACACGCACACACACGCTATCTGATGAGGGCCGGCCGCGGTGGTCTCGCGGTTCTAGGCGCGCAGTCCGGAACCGTGCGACAGCTATGGTCGCAGGTTCGAATCCTGCCTCGGGCATGGATGTGTGTGATGTCCTTAGGTTAGTTAGGATTAATTAGTTCTAAGTTCTAGGCGGCTGATGACCTCAGTATTTAAGTCGCGTAGTGTTCAGAGCCATTTGAACCTATCTAATGAGGAAACATGGTGTGCATAATCAACATACACAAGGAAACAAATTTACAGGTGTTGTAGTTACGTGAGAACTATTGAGACCCAGAGGGGTCATGCCTAAGAAACAAAACATAGTAAATAATACATCTTCCAAGGAAACGTTAGTGTAGACTGGGAATAGATAGATTTAGCTTTGTGGGAGAGTGCTAAGGGCTGAGAATGGGGAAGATGAGGGCGATGCTGAGTTGGTGGAAGCGAGTATTAGGGGGAGGAAATTAGGAACGTACATAATGGAGGGAGTGGAGACCTGAGGAACTCAAGGAAGAGTGGCATAATAAAGAGATAGGGGGAACAAAGAAGGGAGGTGAAGGGCAGAAATCTTACTATAGTGGTAAATTTTCGCCGAACTTCATTTATTTAATAACCATAATAACATTTAAAATTAAATTGAAACATAGGGACTTTTATTTACAGAATTTCTTCTAAAATAACCATTAAGATAAAACATAATGAATATGTTTACATAGAGCCACATCATTAGAGCATATTACTGGGAGGGGACTGGAGGAAGCGGAGAGGAAAGCAGAAAGAAGGAATGAAGCGGAGGGGAAAGCAGAGAGAGGGAATGAAAAGTTAAATGAGCAATTTGCACATACACAACATTATTCGAGCATAATAACAAACTAAATACTAGTATTCACATACACACTATTTGTAGAGGAAACATTGTGTACGTGATCCACACACAATAGGAAATAAATCTGCATGTGCTTCAGTTAGGAATAAAATTTAAAATCGATTACTTAGCACAAATCTCATCAACATTATTTTACATCTATATGAACATCATTATAACATACTACTGAGATTTGCAGGGAGTGGGGGTAGTGAAAAGTTGGGTACACAATTTGCTCATACATAACGTAATCCAGATACGTAATATTTGAGGAGGGACCACTGTGTAGATGAAAAACTGTATAACACGAAAGAAAGAGAGGGCCGAAGTAGAGGTGGTGTTGTAGGTTAGCTGACTAAATGTAAAATATGTTAACAATCATAGACCACAGAGAGTCTTGAAATCATTGAAAAATCCATAAAAAAGGGCCCAGAATTGCAGTATACACAAACAGCTTTAGAATACACATGTGCAATTAGAGGCATTGAAGAAATTCATAAAATGAAGAATGGTTGTTTTGGGAGGAGGAGGGGATGGAGGAAAACGGAACAGGCTACATGTGACAAGTATATATGACACAAAATGGTGAAACACAGTTGAAGAACATATACTATTTAAACTCTTGCAGTACATCCTCAAAAAATTAAAAAAACGTTAATAACATGCATTGTTCATTCAACAGTCGATGGAATATTCGACCTTAAGACCCTAATAAGTCTGACACCATTTGTGTGTACTTTCTGCATATGCTGCCCCAACTGCACTGGCATTACTAGCACAGCTATGCTCTCTGTACCATGTCTATAGATTCCTCACTGTCTGATAAATGAGGGTTGCAATAGGTGTTATTTAGGCAGTTTTGTTTTTTGACATGACTCATTCATTGTCTCAATAGGTTTCATCTCAGTAATTTATTTAAAAGTTTATTGTATGTGGATCATTTAAATTTTATTCTAAACTGAAAGAGTTTTCTACTATATATGGGTTTCCTCTTCAAATCACATATGTCTGAATAATATTATGTAACTGTACAGCGTATATGACTAACGTGATGCTATGAAGGATGCCATGAAGAGTACAGGGTGCAGCCAACTGCAGGTGGTGGCTCGTGTCAGTACCAGTGACGTGTGTCGCTTTGCATTGGAGCAGATTCTGTCTGGTTTCGGGCCGCTAGCGGAAATGGAAAACACTGCCAGTCTTGCTTCCGAGATTAAGGCGGAGCTCACCATCTGCAGCATCGTAGATAGAACCGACTGCGGTCCTTTGGTGCAGAGCCGCGTGGAGGGTCTGAATCAGAGGCTCAGGCCTATCTGTGACTGTCTAGGCTGCAGATTCCTTGACTTGTGCCATCGGGTGGTGGGTTTCCGGGTTCCGCTTAATAGGTCAGGAGTCCACTTCACACAGGAAGTGGCTACACGGGTAGCGGGGGCTGTGTGGAAGCGACTGAGCAGTTTTTTTTAGGTTAGAGAGTATCAGGGAACTACAGAAGGGGCGTTCGTCAGAAAATGGGTAGGTAAAACACAGTAAGGTAGTTGTAGAAACGATTGGTATTGCAGTTGTAAATTGTTGTAGCGGTGATGGGAAAGAAACACAGCTCCAAGTCGCAATAGAAAGCACTGAAGCTCAACGAGTCTTAGACACAGCGAGCTGGCTAAAGCCGGAAATAAGTTAAGCCGATTTTTTTTCAAACGAGCTAACAGTGTTCAGAAACGATAGATTAAATACAGTCATTGCTGTCAGAAGTAGTTTACCTTGTAGCGAAATTGAAGTAGGGGGTGGCGCACAAAATGTGTTTTTGAATATAAACTTTATTGCCAATACGGTCTGAAAGGAACATATACTACAATGAAGAGTCGTCCATGGAGATTTGTTCTAAGTCAGCACATGCTCAATATGTCCACCATTTCGTTTCCTAACTTCCTTCAAACGAACACTGAAGTTAGTGATTATCCTGCGGCACATGTCTTCCGTAATTTCACTGCAAGTTCGAAGAATAAGTCTTCTGAGCTCCATTAAAATCACGTGGATTATTAGCGAAAATGTTTTCCTTTACATACCCCTAAAGAAAAAAGTCTCATGGATTGAGGTCTGGACTATTGTGGGGCCAATTTTGTCCGTCATTGAAGTGACCTGGAAACTTGAGTTAAATGATCCGCATGTCGAAATGCTCGTATAAAAACTCCAGCACAGTGTTTGCAGTATGTGGCCTTGCTCCATCTTGCATGAACCACTGCATGTTGAAGGTCAAGGCAGTAGGAAGAAGCTGTGGAATGAAGCTATTGCAAAGTATGCTCAAATAACGCTCGCTGTTCACAGTTTTTTCAAAGAAAAAGGGTCCAATAACTCCGTGAATGGAAACTGCTACCCACGCTGTAATCCTCGGAGCATAATGTTGTCGTTCATGAAGCAGTTGTGGGTTTTCTGTGGCCCAAAAGCGTACACTTTGTTTGTTAACCACACCGTCTAAATGAAAATGCGCCTCGTCCGAAAACCAAACGTTATTGAGAGTTCCTTCCCTATCCTCCGCCCACTGAGTAAACAGTAGTCTCTGCTGCTTGTATTTTTCAGTGAGCTTCTGTGCACAGGTCATCTTGAATGGGTACATATGGAGGTCACTTTTAAGACTGCGTTGAACGGAGCGTCTGAATATTCCCAGTTGCACTGCTGCCTTTCTACACGGTTTACTGGGACTTGCCTGTTCAGCAACCCGTACCGCTTCAATATTCTCCGCCGAACAAACAGGCTTAGGCCCAGGTCGCTACGATTCCAATACTGCTCTTTCCTGTACAAATTCATCGTACAACCTATGGGTCGTCTTCTTGCAAGGGACCCATCGTGTGTCAAACTGTTGCCGAAAACACCTCTGAGTCAGAACAAGGCTTTTCCTTTCATAAAAAAGTAACACAATTGCCGATCGTTGCTGTGTCGTCAGTCTGCCATTGTCAGCCATTGCTGGTTACTAGTCTCCTAGTAGCAGTATGGTGAATAACACGTCATTTCGTAACTCAGTTGTTATTCCAATCTCTGGTGGTACTGACATACAAATCCCAGTGGGATATCTAATGTGCGTCGTAAAATGTGAAAGAAACAATTGGTAATATATTTTGTGCGCCACCCTGTAGACAGTTGTAAGTAGGCTGTTTAGGTTTTTTTATTGGTAACGCCGCCGCCACGTAGCGCTCTGTATGAAAATCACTGGCTGTGCCGTGTGCAGTCTGTGGCTGGTTGGCATTGTTGTAATACTCGCCATTGTAGTGTTGGGCAGCGGCAGCTGGATGCTAACAGCGCGTAGCGTTGCGCAGTTGGAGGTGAGCCGCCAGCAATGGTGGACGTGGGGAGAGAGATGGCGGAGTTTTGAAATTTGTAAGAATTGGTGTCATGAACTGATATATATATATATATATATATATATATATATATATATATATATATATATATATATTGTGACTATAAAGGTAAATACATTGTTTGTTCTCTATTAAAATCTTTCATTTTCTAACTGTGCCTATCATTAGTTAGTGACTTCCGTAGTTTGAAACTTTTAGTTAGCTGGCAGTAGTGGCGCTCGCTGTATTGCAGTAGTTCGAGTAATGAAGATTTTTATGAGGTAAGTGATTTGTGAAAGGTATAGGTTATTGATAGTCAGGGCCATTCTTTTGTAGGGATTTTTGAAAGTCAGATTGCGTTGCGCTAAAAATATTGTGTTTCAGTTTAAGCACAGTCTTGTATAATTTTTCTAAGGGGACGTTTCATATGTCGACCCTTAGCCTAGGATACCTCACTGGAATGTTCTGATTTTTTCTTGTAGTTTGTGTAATTAGTGTAGATTTTGTTTATTGCTAGCGCGTAATTGTAGAGAGAATCTCCTTTGTAGTTGCAGTCTTTCATTGTTGTACAGTAAAACAGGTGTGGCGCGCTTGTAAATTTGCACCAAGTATTTCGCAGCTTCGCTTGCTATTAACTAGATATTATTTTCAGTGCTATGTTAATGTGATCTCTTATTTTTGCTCTTCAAATTGTGCTTTTATGTGTTATCATGTGAAATATTGTGACAATAATGGCGTGTGAAAAACGTAATACTAGGCTCCAAAGTAAACTGAGAAATGACAGTGAAGACAAAAGCAGTGTGTTAGCGCCACCGTGTAATGAATTAACTAATGTTCAAAGTAGTAAGTGCATCAGAACTGGGGCATTCAAACACAGCAGGGCCCTCTCGACAAGGTGAATTTGTAGAAGTTAGGTCTCCAAATCCCAATAACGACGCGCGCCAACAAAGACACAATAGGCAATGACTCGCACCGCAGGCAGCCACGTGCGCCCGCTGGATCCGAGAAAAATAACATAGACGCTAACCTAGAGAAAATTTTTAGCATTCTTTACCGACTTATACAACATGATAATTGCTTTGCAGTTTTGTGATATTAAAGATGACTTTGCATTTGGTTTCTTTGATAGCTACAAGATTATATCACGACGCTACTAATGTGTGACACAATTTACATTGTGCTTTTGCGGTGTATCTGTTTTATATCTGCACAGTTTTTCTGAATTATTCTGGAAAGTAAAACATGTTTTACTAGTAACTTTTGTGGTATAGCTTCAATGAGACAGCCTTTTCCATAGCACAAAAATGCGTTACATTATAGTACTTTCTTGATCACTGCAATAAGCGTAGTAACTACGATATCTATACGCAAAGCATTTCACTTTTGTTTATCGTGAGGTAAGTACATTGACTTCTGCAGATCTTAGCTTTTGGAGGACGATAACTACGACACTTCCATAGAGGTTATCTTACAACAAGACGCACAGTTTAGCGCTACAGTACACGTATTTGAGTGATTAATTTTGTACTTAAAACATTTACTTTTAAAGATATTTGAGTACAATGATACAAAGGTTTTCCGTGATACATTTCATTCCATTGCTGTAATCTGTAACACCTGAGGATATAATTACATTAATCCTCAGGGGGGTACACGCCTACTTTGTGTACCATGTGTTTGGCAAGCACAAGGAGCCCTAGCTAATATGGTATTTACTTATACAACTTTACACATCGGTACCATATTTCTCTAATACATAAATTACACAGCTATCTGATCATTTAACTGAGAGAGACAAACATTTATTATACTACATCAGTGACAGATGTTTACGTAATTACATGGTTGGATAACTTCACACTTACGAAATTGTATTTTTTCTATACTTTGTGAACTGTTCATATTTTTTTCGGAACCATTGTGATACTATGAGAGCTTTGAATGATGTATTTGGTATGGGATCATGATTTTTAAAGTACGTTTGAGGTAGATGACACTTTTGATATGAGCAGAGAATTTTTTTTAGTTTTTGAAATTATTAGAGGAAGCTACGACGATTTTGAGAATTTAACATGGGGGTAATGATGTTATTATTACGATGACTACGTGCATTATGCTGTTGTGGTATGTTTACGATCAATAAGCTGTTGCTGTATGAGTTATTTGATTATCCTACGTATCTGTTATGATGAAATATTGAAGAAGTGTCGACGAATAAGGTAAGGAATAATGGGTAGTGGTTAGGGACTCTGGTTTGTGAAAAAGGATGTTGGAAACCGAGAATAGTACTTTAAGAGTTATGAAATTAGTGTATATGCGTGAATGTATCACTCTGCTGGCGGAAATTTTTTGGACACTATTCTATTTAAAGGATTTTGTTTCTACATATTTGTAACGCAAATTCTTGACCTGTGAATTTTTTTTTTACATGAGACTGCCATTGCAGCGGAAACTGGTGTCGTAAATATTTCGATAAGACAGTTAAGTGATCACCTGCACGTAATGCGTCGTGGGCACCCAGCTGCTCGACAACCACCTGACAAAAAGAAAGCCATTAGTGTGTGTCTTTCAGAGACACAGGTAAAAAAAAGAGGCCATTATCCTCGCTATTGACATTCATTCCTTTGTAGAAATCATCGCAAATACGCCACGCCCAAACTTGAAAACATATGATTACACTGTGAAGCTCTTAATTTACGATATTTACTGAAATGAGATGATGAGAAACATTTTATATCTATTGTCTTTCTGGCTGAGAGATTGCTCATTTTGTTTAATATCCAGTTTCTATCTGCACTGCTGCATTGGCTAAAACAAAATTTAATAGATGTACTAATATAGATATTTTATGCCTACAGATCCAGTAAATAATTATGATGTACTTAAAAAAACCAAGGAGCACAAAAAGAAGTCCCTTCACAGGAACTGCATACATAATTTTCTTTTAAAGTACTTCGTAATTTTTATGGTAGAATAAGTTGTGGTGCACCACTTTAATGACATAGATATTAATATGTGAATAGACATTTCCCTTTTCTGCATTATTGTCTTTACTGTAATATTTTTTCTGCTTGAGCTTTGTCATGTTTAGTTATAAGCTATTGCATTTGCTGCTACTGTGTGTCAGGCGTAATGTTACTGAATTTTACTTTGTATTTGCTCTGTTAAGCCAGTTTTACTAGGGATTTGTTTTTCTTGTTTCCTGCACATCGCCTTATATTAGTTGTAATACTGCAATTGCTTTACCAATTTCCATTTTTTTGGGACATTGCTGTTTTGTATTAATTTGTTTTGTGCTGCTGCTTTGCCTCGTCCCTTAGTTTAGCATCTGAGCTCAGTAGATTTAAGTTAGCTTAAGAGGGGGTAGACTATATAAGAAACTAACTATGATGAATTGGAAGAAAAGCATTGAGAAACTTTAAGAAAATGGTTTGGCCAAAAAAGTAGTGTACAGTGGAGAAACACTATTTTTGAAAGAGGATGTGAACAGAATACAGAAAGCAGGTTTAGATAGGACTTTTTGGAAATAATGATGAACTAAGGGAGATCTATATGCAAAATACTGCAGTAAAACAAACCCTGTCCTTTCCTTGTGTTATACCACTATGTGTCTGTTTACCCTTGTGTATTTATGTTCTTCCTGTCTTTATATGTTCATCTGATAAGAATTATGTTGTAGAATTGTCTAATATTCAGCTACACTCACTATGATGAGGAATACTGTTATCCTCAAATATAATTTGCATTAATAACATGTTATTTACTTCGTAAAGATGTTTACACATAATTTATTCTGTTTTGTTTTAATGCTCATGTGTGAAGTTGATGTTTCAAAAGTTATTCTGATCTTTGATGTATGTACTCATGTCACAATTCCTCTAACACTGATGTATATGCTATTTCGATTCTTTTGTAAAGCCTGTATTACTGCAAATGTTATCTGTACTATTATGTTCTTTAATGATATTTTTTGTACCTTTGTTATTGTATTCTCATGTTATAAAATTGTAATTGACACCAGTTCATCAAATTAAGTAACTTGTAAATTACATTTCACTGCACACGTTTCTGTTGGTCATAGTATATGGACAATATGTGAGAAATAGGGACTGATAGTGTTTGCACGTGTGTTAATAATTCAGTAAGGGACTGGATAACAGCATTGCTGGTTGTAAGAACATTTCAAAAACAATTTTTGTGAGTGCACAAGTAGTGGTTATGGACTTGCCATACTACCCGCAAGACTCTTCAATGCTGATTGTGCACCTGCACAGTCAAACAGATGACTGCTGGCCATCTCTACAAGGACTACAGTGGGTCTACACCATTGACGACCCACCGATACCATTATTTCTACAAGGACTGCAATGGGTCTGCACCTCTGGTGGCCCACCAATACCGTAATCTCTACCAGGACTACAGTGGCTCTACTCTGTGATGACCTACCTACCGATAGTCTTCAATGTCCACTGACTCTGTTGTGGCCCATTACCTGTCTGCAGGTCAAGAGTCAGCACTGTCTTTCCGTTGGAAGGACAACACTACTTCTTCAAGACTGCATGGAAATCCACTACATCCGTGTGCATTTTCTTTTATTGCTCAGTCTTTGAGAAAAATATTACTATTTTACTGTGATGAATGATCAGGACTTTTTATATAGACTGCGAGAAAATTTTAGCTTTTGACCAACATTGTATCAATAAGTGTGTGCATTTGATATCTTTGTTATAGTAATTATGAAAAATTTTATCAAAGCATTATTGACCACTGCCCAAAATAATTTGTAAAAATTTTTTTGTGGGGAGCATGGTGGCTATGTAAGTAGGCTGTTTAGGTTTTTTTATTGGTAACGCCGCCGCCACATAGCGCTCTGTATGAAAATCACTGGCTGTGCCATGTGCAGTCTGTGGCTGGTTGGCATTGTTCTAATACTCGCCATTGCAGTGTTGGGCAGCGGCAGCTGGATGCTAACAGCGCGTAGCGTTGCAGAGTTGGAGGTGAGCTGCCAGCAATAGTGGACATGGGGAGAGAAATAGCACAGTTTTGAAATTTGTAAGAATTGGTGTCATGAACTGATACATATATATTGTGACTATAAAGGTAAATACATTGTTTGTTCTCTATTAAAATCTTTCATTTTCTAACTGTGCCTATCATTAGTTAGTGACTTCCGTAGTTTGAAACTTTTAGTTAGCTGGCAGTAATGGCGCTCGCTGTATTGCAGTAGTTCGAGTAATGAAGATTTTTATGAGGTAAGTGATTTGTGAAAGGTATAGGTTATTGTTAGTCAGGGCCATTCTTTTGTAGGGATTTTTGAAAGTCAGATTGCGTTGCGCTAAAAATATTGTATTTCAGTTTAAGCACAGTCTTGTAGAATTTTTCTAAGGGGACGTTTCACAGTTCATGTGAAATACACTCCTGGAAATTGAAATAAGAACACCGTGAATTCATTGTCCCAGGAAGGGGAAGCTTTATTGACACATTCCTGGGGTCAGATACATCACATGATCACACTGACAGAACCACAGGCACATAGACACAGGCAACAGAGCATGCACAATGTCGGCACTAGTACAGTGTATATCCACCTTTCGCAGCTATGCAGGCTGCTATTCTCAAATGGAGACGATCGTAGAGATGCTGGATGTAGTCCTGTGGAACGGCTTGCTATGCCATTTCCACCTGGCGCCGCAGTTGGACCAGCGTTCGTGCTGGACGTGCAGACCGCGTGAGACGACGCTTCATCCAGTCCCAAACATGCTCAATGGGGGACAGATCCGGAGATCGTGCTGGCCAGGATAGTTGCCTTACACCTTCTAGAGCACGTTGGGTGGCACGGGATAAATGTGGACGTGCATTGTCCTGTTGGAACAGCAAGTTCCCTTGCCGGTCTAGGAATGGTAGAACGATGGGTTCGATGACGGTTTGGATGTACCGTGCACTATTCAGTGTTCCCTCTACGATCACCAGATGTGTACGGCCAGTGTAGGAGATCGCTCCCCACACCATGATGCCGGGTGTTGTCTCTGAGTGCCTCGGTCGTATGCAGTCCTGATTGTGGCGCCCACCTGCACGGCGCCAAACACGCATACGACCATCATTGGCACCAAGGCAGAAGCGACTCTCATCGCTGAAGACGACACGTCTCCATTCGTCCCTCCATTCACGCCTGTCGCGACACCACTGAAGGCGGGCTGCACGATGTTGGGGCGTGAGCGGAAGACGGCCTAACGGTGTGCGGGAGCGTAGCCCAGCTTCATGGAGACTGTTGCGAATGGTCCTCGCCGATACCCAGGGAGCAACAGTGTCCCTAATTTGCTGGGAAGTGGCGGTGCGGTCCCCTACGGCACTGCGTAGGATCCTACGGTCTTGGCGTGCATCTGTGCGTCGCTGCGGTCCGGTCGCAGGTCGACGGGCACGTGCACCTTCCGCCGACCACTGGCGACAACATCGATGTACTGTGGAGACCTCACGCCCCACGTGTTGTAAGCAATTTGGCGGTACGTCCACCCGGCCTCCCTCATGCCCACTATACGCCCTCGCTCAAAGTCCGTCAGCTACACATACGGTTCACGTCCACACAGTCGCGGCATGCTACCAGTGTTAAAGACTGCGATGGAGCTCCATATGCCTCGGCAAACTGGCTGACACTGACGGCGGCGGTGCACAAATGCTGCGCAGCTTGCGCCATGTGACGGCCAACACCGCGGTTCCTGGTGTGTCCGCTGTGCCGTGCGTGTGATCATTGCTTGTACAGCCCTCTCGCAGTGTCCGGAGCAAGTATGGTGTGTCTGACACACCGGTGTCAATGTGTTCTTTTTTCCATTTCCAGGAGTGTAGTATGGGTAGAGGTTATACCTGACAGCCGGACTGAACTATTAACTGGATCGTTTTACTGATCCCCCGACTTAGAAAACATTAGTTGCTGAACAGTTCAAAGAAGACTTGCGTCTCATTTCAAATAAGTATCTCACTCATACAATTATAGTCGGTGGTGACTTCAATCTACCCTCGATATGCTGTAAAAATTATACGTTTAAAGCCGACGGCCGGCATAAAACATTATCCGAAATTGTACTGAACGCTATCTCAGAAAATTATTTTGAACAATTAGCTCATGAGCCCACTGGAAAGGTAAATGGTTGCGAATGCATACTTGTTCTTTAAGCAACCAATAATCCTGGAGTGAGTGTTGTAACAAATACGGCGATTAGCTACCACAAGGCCGTTGCTGCTAGGCTGAATAGCGTATCAAGTACAACCATCAAAAAGAAATACAAAGTATATCTATTTAGAAAAGCTGATAGAAATGCTCTTAATGCATTATTAAGAGACAGTCTTCACTCCTTCCTATCTGATGAGGTAAGTGTAGAAAAGTTGTCGAATGTTTTCAAAGAGATAGTATCAACAGTAATTGAAAGATACCACATAAATTAATCAGTGATGGTGCTGATCCCCCATGGTACACAAAACGGGTCATATCGTTGTTGCAGAAGCAACGAAAAAATCATGATAAAATTTAAAAAATAAGAAAAAAACGCAAAATCCCCAAGACTGGCAAAGTTTTACAGAAGTTTGAAATATGGTGCGTACTTCAATGCGAGGTGGTCTTAATAATTTCCACAACGAAATTCTGTCTCGAAATCTGGCAGAAAATCCAAAAAAATTCTGGTCATACATAAAGCACACCAGTGGCAAAACACAATCAATACCTTCACAGCGTGATAACAATGGTGAAGTCACTAATGACAGTGCCACTGAAGCAGAGTTATTAAACACAGTTTTCCGAAACTCCTTCACCAGAGAAGACGTAGTAAATATTCCTGAATTCCAATCAGGAACAACTGCCAAGATAAGAATTATAGAAGTAGATATCCTCGGTGTAAAAAGCAGCTCATATCACTCAATAAAGGCAAGGTCTCCGTTCCAGATTCTATACCAGTCCGGTTCCTCTCAGAGTATGCTGATAAAATAGCTCCATACTTAGCAATTATATGCAACCAGTCGCTCACAGAAAGATACGTACCTAAAGACTGGAAACTTGCTCAAGTCACACTAGTACCCAAAAAGGGAAGTAGGAGTAATCCACTTAATTACAGGTCTATAACACCAACGTCGATTTGCAGTAGGGTTTTAGAACATATACTGTATTCGAACATTATGAAGTACATCGAAGGAAACGATTTATTGACATATAGTCAGCACGGATTCATAAAATATCGTTCTTGTGAAACACAAATAGCTCTTTATACTCATGAAGTAATAAGTGCTATCGACAGAGGAAGTCTAATTGATTCCATATTTTTATATTTTCAGAAGGCTTTCGACACCGTTCCTCACAACCATCTTCTAATGAAACTGCGTGCCTACGGACTATCGCCTCAGCTGTTCGACTGGTTTCGTGATTTCCTGTCAGAAAGGGCACAGTTCATAGCAATAGACAGATAGTCATAGAGTAAAACAGAAGTAATATCCGGCGTTTCGCAATGAAGTGTTATAGGTCCTCTAATGCTCCTGATCTATAATAACGATATAGGAGACAATCTGAGTAGACGTCGTAGATTGGTTGCAGATGCTGCTGTCATTTACCGTCTTGTAAGTCATCATATGGTCAAAAAGACTTGCAAAATTGTTTAGACAAGACTTCTGTATGGTGAGAAAAGTGTAAACCCTGAATAAAGAAAAGTTCGAAGTTATTCACATGAGTAGTAAAAGAAATCAGATAAATTTCGATTACGCGATAAGTCACACAAATCTGAGGGCTGTAAATTCAACTTAATACTTTGGGATTATAACTACTAATAACTTAAATTGGAACGTTCTCTTAGATAATATTGTGGGTACAGCAAACCAAAGACTGTGATTCAATGGCAGAACACTTAGAAGGTGCAACAGATCTACCAAAGAGACTGCTTACACTACGCTTGTTCGCCCTTTTCTGGAGTACTGCTGTGCGGTGTGGGATCCGTATCAGTTGGGGCTGACGGATGACATCGAAAAAGTACAAAGAAGGGCAGCTCGTGTTGTATTATCGCGAAACTGGGGAGATAGTGTCACAGACATGATATGTGAATTGGAGTGGCAGTCATTAAAACAAAGGCGTTTTTCGTTGCGACGAGATCCTCTCATGAAATTTCTGTCACCAGTTTTCTCCTCCGATTGCGTAAACCTTCTGTTGGCACCCAAGTACATAGAGAGAAATGATCATCACGATAAAATAAGAGAAATCAGGGGTTGTACGGAAAAATTTAAATGCTCTTTTTTCCCGCGTGCCTTTCGAGCCTGGAACGGTAGAGAGACAGCGTGAAGGTGGTTCATTGAACCCTCTGCCAGGCACTTTATTGTGAATAGCACAGTAATCACGTAGATTTAGATGTTGAAATAGATCCATTGGGGATGAAACTGTTGCAGCACTCTTTAATCCTTTAGTCTTCTGCATTGCTTCCCAGTCATAATAGTCTATATATCTGTCAGAACAGTTCTTCATCTATGGAACTATCCAGGTAAGGAGTGAGAAGATAAAACTTGATAGGATAGTACTCACAACCATGAAGCAATACCGGATGAAGCTTAAATGAAAATCTAGGGACAGGTGAACGGTTTGGAAATCGTCAAGTATCGTTACTTGTGAGCATCTGTATATAGGAAATTTGAGAGCTCTGATGAAAACCAAGTCTGGTGTAGTAGTGTGGCAATGTGTGATCATCCAAATTGGTTTTGAGCTGTGTGATTGAAACAGGAATAAAAATGAATTTTTAGTGTTTTTTGTTGTGTTGCGATAATGGTAGAAGATAGGAAGTAATTAATAATTCATAATTAGAATCTGGAGGAGAGCAACTGAGAGAGGAGATTGTTCTGCTGATGTGAAAGAGTAAGAATGACTGCTCGATGAAACAATAAATCATGATCGACAATCCTAAAGAAAAGTAGAAATAATTAGTGAAATCAAAAACGAACGAATTTCTATCATATGTTTCTGTAGGCATGTTAAAGCACATCTTGTTCAAAAAGTGAAATAAACAATTAGAAAGGTATACTTGGAAAACTGGGAAAAATACATAGATATACAGTTTATATTAGTACTGCTATAGTTAGACACTATGATTACTAGTAGCAGGGGGTATGAGGGAAACTGATGCTGAAGGTAGGAGAAGAATAGGGACATAATAAAACACAGTTAAGAGAATGTAAAGGAAAAGAAGATTCCATGGCTAATGGAGACAGATGAAGAGGAACAAGTAGAGAAAGGGGCAAGATAGGAGAGACTAACTTTGACAGAGTGGTGGTTGGCCTTGTACATTAATTTTGTGGAAAACGTAATGAGAATGATAATAGGAAATGATTCAACTTCTTAAAAGCAGCCGGGGGCGTATTTTGCGCCAAATAAGGGGCAGATTGATCCAGAGGCGGACAGTGGCAACAGAGGAGTTTGCAAACGTTTCGTTTTGTGAGATCACACAATTAGGATACCAAACAAAAGCGATCCCGTGTTTCGAGTATCATGGTATCGAATTTGTTTAATCCCTGAAGCAAGGTACTGGGGCGCTAGTGCTACGAGGAGCCGGTTTTTCCGGTCGCAGCCACCCTAATTGGAAGTGTAAAGCACTGACATGATCATATCAGCGAATGTGGCAAGTGTAACGTGCACAGGATTTCATGGTTGGTTCTAACTGTATTTTGTTTTCACTGATATCATTTTGAATTACATTACAGTAGTGGAGACTTGGTAGAACGAGTACTTACACGAGCTGGAGTTTCACGTCCTGTGGAAATACGTTCCGAATTTTTTTTAGAGCATAGTGATAATCGGACGTCTTCTGGCACACTTCGACTGTATTATCTGCCCAATTCAGATGCTCATCCAAATTTACAGCCAAGTCTTTGACTGTTTTCTGATATGTTTTTTCCCGGAACATCGAGCAGTACAGGGGGCAGCCGTTCGCGGAAATTTTAGCTTATTAATTTCTGATGAGCTATTAAGATTACTTGGGTCTTTTTTGCATTTAGTTTAAGCCCCAGTTCTTTCGCTCCTGTTACCACTTATGACAGATCATCATTCATCTGAGCGACTGCAGTGTTTATAACTTCAGATCTGACATGTAGGTACAGATTGAGGTCGTCGGCATAGAAATGATATTTACTGGAGTACAGGTCTGACGAAATGTCATTGACATATAAAGAAAACAAAGGTGGTCCTAAGACTGATCCTTATGGCCCTCCTGAGGAGACATGTTTCCAGGAGGATTTCTCATTTACATTGACAACACATTGCTGCCTGTCTTTTAAGTAGCTTTCAAACCATCTCATTGCACTATGAGAAATAGAGCTGTGGCATTTTTCTGAGCAATATCTCAAAGCTAATATTGTCAAAAGCTTTTTTGAGGGCTAGCAGCGTAAATATTATTGCCTTTCGGCTGTCGATGGCATATTTCAGGTCATGAGTTACTTTATTCAGAGTAGTGTTTGTGCTGTGGTGTTAAGGGAAACTAGATTGAAGTTTGTCAAATAGGTTGAATTCATGCAGGTATTCAAGATTTGATCACGAACAGTACACTCAACTGCTTTGGAAACACTAGGCAGTAAACTAATTGGTCGGTTGTCATTAGGCAGTTCTGAGTTTTTGATCATAAGAGATAGGTCGAATTATGTTTCTTTTCTATGCAGCGGGGTATATTCCGTTCACGAAGGAAATAATATATATGTCACTTAAGACAGGTACTAAGATATCAGGAACATTCTTAATCATCATTATACTGATACTGTCATTGCTTATCACATCAGAAAAGTGTCTCATTATTGCTTTTCTTTCCATATTTACTGTTACCTGTTTTAGATGGAAAGTATCATGGCTAGTAATCCAGTTAGTGGATTCTTGTAGACTTAAATTATTAGCCGTATGGGTATTCAGAGGCGCAGAGAATAATTCATTCAGTTCGTTAGCTTAGACCTGAAAAGCACTTCCGATTTTACCTTCCGGACACCCAAGCTAAGGAGGTTCTTCCACCAGGTAGTGGGCATCACATCGCTGCTTGCAAGAGAGCGAGAGTGCCTAATTTTAGTTTTGCGAATGCATAGTTTCACTAAGTTCTGTAGCTTTCTATATTCTTAGAAATGCTCGTGTTTCGGATCTGCCTTGACACACCTATTGGCAATATCCTAATTATTCATCATTTGACTTACATAAGTTGTCAGCCATGAAGCAAAAGATTTTCTTACACGGATTGTGCGTACTGGTGCATGTTTGTCATAGATGGAACTGAGCTTATCATCAAGTCCATTTATGTTTCCATAGATTGTAGGTTCTCTGATTATTTGATGAAACGAGATTTCTTAGCAGTCGGCTGTTAGAGCGTCAGTATCAATAGATATCTTGTTCCTACAAGTTATGTAACCCGATTTGGTCTTTGGGGGCAGTGCAAAGTGGTCCAGGCATATTACATCATGTGCTAAGAGGCCCGTGGCCAAGGTTTGATCAACATCTCTTACTTTATCTGGATTTTTCGTTGCGGATTAGTCTATAAGAGTATGACTGTGCGCCGTATGGTGTGTAGGTTGTAATGGAAGAATTTTCATACTATTGCAACTAAACCATTCGTATTAGGTTTATTGCGAAGGGTGTGTCTCTTTGTCTCTTAGCAGGTTTATGTTCATGTCTCCCATTATGGTGACATGTTCGTATTAACACTGAAATGAATGTCATTCCAACCGAAAGGAACTATACCATGAATCACTTCTGATGTATGTTTATTTCAGTGTACATGAATTCAGCCACTTCTTCCTCGGCAGGATTTGACGTACGTAAGACTTCCAGTTTGGGATCTGATAGTATACACGCGACGACACCCCCACCTCGCCTTTTTGATCTGTCTGCCCTAAGAAATATGTAACCTGGGAGATGAATACATGCAGAGGATATGTGTGGCTACCACGTTTCGGGTAAGAATATAAGAGGTAGTTAAGCTGGTTGAAGAGGAGGGTAAGTTCTTCGTATGTGCAAATAAAAACTGGATGTTGCAGTGTGGTACTAGAAGTTCTGACGCGTTTCCGCTGAGCAGTCTGGTGTAGGGTGGAAGACTGGTTTGTCCCTTTGTTAGACACTACCTGCCGCGAGTGCCACTGGCTTTCACGAAGTGACATTCCACAGGGGCGTCCGCGATTTTGCGCACGCTGCTTGCGACACCGCGAGTGCAGACAGAAAGGTGATTGCAAGAGATTTCCTGATGTTGCGGGGGTATAGAAAACGGAGTAGTAGTATTAGGTGCGAAGAGAATATGGCAGAAACAATGACAGCTGTGTGTGACGGTGTATAATCTGCCTTAAGACATGAATTTGAAAGACCTTAGGGTGGAAAGAAAAAAATGGGAATGATTTAAAAGGCGGATGCTGCCAGCAGAGAGAAATAAGCTTAATAACTAATAGATTATAGGACGAAACTACAATTAAATTGAAATTTACTAAAGTGACACTGATAGTGATTTTCATTATGAACAATTTAAAGTGAAGAGATGGGTGACTAATGAACTAAAGGAGAGACTAATAATTGCAATGGTACTAATACAGAATGGAAGAGAATAAACTGAACAAATAAAAATAGTATTAGCAGTAACTAAGGTTATGTAAATGTTACAGCTACAAGTTCAAAAAATAATATAAAGTTACTACAATTACAAAAACAATTATTTGAAGGTATAAACATGGGGATAATTAAAAAGTAAACACAATTAGAAGACAGTATATCTGAGTATATGGGATGTTACAATTTTTTAGTACTTAAACAAAGCAAATGGTGTTAAGTTTTACCTTTTGGATTCAGTAGCTTCACTTAATACTATTAAGTACTGTTATGTTTGTGACAGCCTTCTTTCCAGCTTCCGTCTTGATGATTACTCTGCCATCCTGAGTCTTCACTTTCTGAAGACCGAAATGGGATGTGGCACTGTTTAAAATCTTTAGCCATTCTCGAGTCAGATCAGAAGTTTTGTAACACCTGATAGTTTTCGTCCCACACAATGGCTCCTGTCAATGTCTGCCTTAGTCATTTCATCGCCAAATTTTTCGCGTGCAACCTGTGTAAGCAGGTTGTCTGTGTCTTTTCACTTATTTTCTGCTGCGCCAAACAGTCTTAGACTATTCCGCCTTTGGTACTTTTCTAGCCCATCCGTTGCGGCAGATAGTTGTACTTCCAACTCTCGTGCCTTTTTGTCGTACTATGACACATACCTTTTTAATGCTGTAATGGACCTCAACAGTTTCTCGCGTTTTGATCAGTACTGCTGCCATTACTGCATCTAATATAGTGGTGCCATCAGATCGAGACTCTTTATCACGAAACGAACCGTTTACCTCAGAGCGGACCAACTCCGTTATACCGGGAGCCACTGCCGCACCTTCCGCCAAGAGCAGGCCTGCCGTACCTGCTGCTTCTACGCTGCTGGAGGCGCTGCTTTTGATTCTCTCGTTTACCGATTTTTCAGCGTAAATATTGGTGGAGCACAGAAAAAGTAGCACTACCGCACAGAGCACTGTTGCTTACACAGTTACCATTGGCACTAGACAACAACACTTGCGAGAGCACCTTCGAATTCAACTAAATTTCGCGATCCGAACTTAAGACGTGTTACACTGCAGCCGCCACCTTGCCAATGAGAGAAAGAGAGAAACAGAGGGTAGAGTAAGACAAGAGGAAGAGAAGGGGATATTATATGTAAAAGTTGTTAGGGAGCTGGCCATAATCTAGTTAAGAGGTGTAAGGTGTCAGGCAAATCCAACACCTTCCATGAAAACCCTGACATGATAAGCAAATCCAGTAGTATGTCACATAGCTCCAAATAAATCGTGACATTAAATTAATCAAAGTAATACGAGTAACGAGTGAGGAAATGGAATACCACAGACTAACACAAGAATGCCTAAATGCATGACGTACCTTCCCACCGTGAGACCGACGCAGTTCTGAGGGGAGAAACGAGAACAGAAGCCGAGAGCAGAACCGTGTTAAGCTAGAAGGCCCTACGATAAGGGACGGACTGGACACCCACGTCGCCAGCCTACCTCTAAGATTACCACCCTCAGGTTTTAGCGTGAGACTTTTTCGCGTCTCTGTTACGTCAAGGACCACCCCTCCCCCCCCAGCCCATGTTAAAAGCTAGAGCCCTCCAGGAAAACAGTATAGTTCTTACGATAACACAGAAAGGGCCATTACTACCCGCAAGTTTTAGCGTGAGACTTTTTCGCGTCTCTGTTACGTTGCAAACTTTAAAAATATTGCCCCACCACGAAAAGTATAACGTTTCTCATTGGATAGACAGAACTTTTGTAGGCGTAGCTTAAGGTTAACATTGAGACCCTGATTGGTCGGATGAAAACACAGCCAGATAGTTTTTTTTAACCAACTTCGGTAAACTGTAGTAAGAAGAAGTTAGAGAAAGAGTTGCTTCCGAGATGGCGAGGTGAGCGGAGCTGTGCTGCCCGCCGCTGCCTAAACACCGACAAGGTAATGAACACACGCGATACCGCATTTTTGAGCGCATAAGGCTTCACTGAGAACTGCAGAAGTCTAATCTGTTGCACCCCCTTTTTTGCGTAATACTAGTTTCGATCGTTAATTAAAACTAATGGTGTTCACATTTGCCACTTGAAGTAAAAATCTAAAACGAGATGATTTTTCTGTTATGTAGTTATTGAGAAGCCACATCAGCCACTGTAATTTACAACAAGTTAGATAAGTAATTAAATATAATTGAGGGTCGCTGTAGACCATTTTGATAGTTTTCTCTTTTGTGAATCTTAAATTAAACCTAGATTATAGATGTGATATGGCATAGGTCATCCTTCGACCGCTTGTAGAACTTGGAAACCCATTCAGGGAATATTCGTTCACATTTTTGTTGAACGCAGTTGGTTTTTACCATCCTGTATTAAAACACTTCCTTTTATCAATAGTGCAATTTATAAACCATGTTTTGTGAGTAGAATAAAATTTCCAATGGTAAACTTAACTGCTTTTTCGACGTTATTTTACCAGCTAACTAAAAATTTGAAAGCCTTGAACCCCTTCCACTAAATTTAGTTATTATTAAGATTCTTTTACAGGGAGTGCAGTGGAGCTGACGCTGAGATCATTAAATATTTGGTTATATCATCGCTAGTCTCACTTAACTCTTCTGAATTCTACATGTCATGTGTGGTCTGGCGTCTCCTTACCAGCAACAGGTCCCAGGTTCAAACTAGTTGATTCCCTAAAAAACACGCTCAGAGCGTCGTTGCGCGAAAGTGGTAGAGAGACACGATATAGAACAAACAGACACCACCATGAATGTTTAGAGAGGACTGAATGGAATTCTGGGAAGTGATGATTAATGTAGTGGTATATAACATGGTCAACTAAACGAGGGCTAGTTAAAACTGAATATGAAAAGCATATGAAGCAGTAGAAAGTCAACAGAATAACTAGTGAAGAATCTAAGTGATATAAAGACTTTTGTAATTTTGTCTGTAAATTGATTCATTTGCCCAGTATGGCATGAGATGAGATGTAATTTTTCCTTTAAAGGCAAAGAATGATGTTGAATGTAGTACTTGGTATCCATCTAGAGGACCCATTTCCAATATTGATGAATTAACTCTGCGAGATATTTAAAGACGAGTTCCTGTACATAGGAATTTGTAGTATCCAAGATGAAATACATTTTGTAACGAAAAGGTAAGCGGACACTTGGTGTGAGATGTTTGTTAATATGACTAGGGGTTTAATTAGTACTCCGTCATGAGGCCACGAGTGGCCTACCGCGATCATTCGACCGCCGTGTCATCCTCAGTAGAGGATGAGGATACAAGGGGCGTGGGGTCAGCCCACCGCTCTCCCGGTCATAAGATGGTATTCTTGACGGAAGCCGCTACTATTTGATCGAGTTTGCTCCTCAGTTGGCATCACGAGGTTGAGTGCACCAGGAAAAATAGCAATAACGCATGGCGGCTGGATGGTCACCCATCCAAGCGCAGGCCACGCCCAACAACGATTAACTTTGGTGATCTCATGGGTACCAGTGTATCCACTGCGGCTTTAGGTAGTAGCTTTGGTAATCAACTTCGAGTTTCTATAGGACAGTGATGGACGGTATCCTCCAGGAGGTATAAGATGAAGTAAGACAGATACATGCAATGACTGTTTGTAGCCGACTCTATTGTCTGAGACTGTTAAAATTCTTACAGAAAATTATCGCAATTGTATCTCAACGATTATAAAGCAATAAATGTACAAGACCCTTCTAAGTGTTCCATGAAATGTGGTATTTACTTCAGGTAAAAAACTAACTAGATACATATTCAGTATATCGTAAAACTTGATTCTAATTATCTGTTTCGTTTGTTTTTACAAATCACACAATTCATACCTCTTTACTGCCAACTTTGAGAACAGAAGACTGATTATTACGTCGTTCATTGAGTTCTTGAGCGTCAATACTGTGTAAGATAATATTTTTCTTTATTGTTAGGGAAATTTCATTGTCATTCATGATACATTTGGTAACTAATGTTTGTCATGAAATTATTTTCACTATTTAAATTTGAAGCAACTAAAAACAATAAAAATAATAAAATTAACTTAAAGATAAGATTAAATAAATAATTTTAAGCAGTCAGGTGCCTCACATGTTGTAATAAACAATTTGAGATATTTTTGGGAACATTGCATTATAAAGTCGGCAGCATATGCGAAGATATTGCTTTTCCTGATGTATAATTTCTTCCTTGTTTTCTTTTGCTTCCTTTTACTCTGTACATATATCTTTAGTGCTGCAGAATATTTGCATTGCTCCATACCTTGAAATGTGACTATGTTTTACCTCATTTACGTTGCTACATAAGTCTTTTAATAATTTATATTCATAATTTCAACATATGTTTGTATTCGTTATTATGTTTTTGTGGAATTTTGTGTGTCAGACTAAATGCAATATGCATAACTGCTAAACAGACTGTTATGCCAATAGTTGCAGTCGAACAATGTCAGTCAGTGAGTTACCAGTGTACTCATGCATGTGTTACGTAATATAGCTAGACAGGAACACATGAAAATTTCTGGACGCATTCTTATGTTTCCAACGCGGTATGAACTAAACTTGAATGTGGATGTTATGAAAGAAAATCTTAGACCATGTGAAAACTGTGAACTTCATGGCCTCCTTTAAACAACAGTGACCTTGTACAAATTAGTGGACAGTGATTGTCGGTGTTACGACCGAAATGTTTTAGATAATAAGGGAGTTACTTACAATAATTTAATCTGTAATTTTTATCTTGTTTGCAACATAACGAACTGTCACACATGTTAAAGCATTAACCGCTGTCAGAGAAACAAGCTCTTTATTATGTATGATGTTGTTTCCACCAAACCTGTTAATTTTCGATCGGGATTCTCATGCTAAAAGAATATGGGCTGCTGCTACGTGATCAGCAAGTCAAAGTGAGTTTTACACTGTTTTTTTAAAAAAAATTGCTGAAAGTTTATATTGGAGTAGTGTCTGTAAGATATATAAGGTTCTTACACTAATCAATTTGGGTCACTAAAACAACGATTAAATTCGAATAGCTTAATCACAAAAGCCTCCCCCATGAACCTTGGACCTTGACGTTGGTGGGCAGACATGCGTACCTCAGCGATACAGATGGCCGTACCGTAGGTGCAACCACAACAGAGGGGTATCTGTTGAGAGGCCAGGAAAACATGTGGTTCCTGAAAAGGGGCAGCAGCGTTATCAGAAGTTGCAGGGGCAACAGTCTGGATGATGGACTGATCTGGCCTTGCAACATTAACCAAAACGGCCTTGCTGTGCTGGTACTGCGAACGGCTGAAAGCAAGGGGAAACTACAGCCGTAATTTTTCCCGAGTACATGCAGCTTTACTGTATGATTAAATGCTGATGGCGTCCTCTTGGGTAAAATATTCCGGAGGTAAAATAGTACCCCATTCGGATCTCCAGGCGGGGACTACTCAGGAGGACGTGGTTATCAGGATAAATAAAACTGGCGTTCTACGGACCGGGGCTTGGAATGTCAGATCCCTTCATCGGGCAGGTAGGTTAGAAAATTTAAAAAGGGAAATGGATAGGTTAAAGTAAGATATAGTGGGAATTAGTGAAGTTCGGTGGCAGGAGGAACAAGACTTTTGGTCAGGTGAATACAGGGTTATAAATACAAAACCAAATAGGGGTAATGCAGAAGTAGGTTTAATAATGAATACAAAAATAGGAGTGCGGGTAAGCTACTACAAACAGCATAGTGAACACATTATTGTGGCCAAGATAGACACAAAGCCCATGCCTACTACAGTAGTACAAGTTTATATGCCAACTAGCTCTGCAGATGACGAAGAAATTTAAGAAATGTATGATGAGATAAAAGAAATTATTCAGGCAGTGAAGGGAGACGAAAATTTAGTAGTCATGGGTGACTGGAATTCGTCAGTAGAAAAAGGGAGAGAAGGAAACATAGTAGGTGATTATGGATTGGGGCTAAGAAATGAAAGAGGAAGCCGTCTGGTAGAATTTTGCACAGAGCATAACTTAATCATAGCTAACACTTGGTGCAAGAATCATAAAAGAAGGTTGTATACAAAGAAGAATCCTGGAGATACTAAAAGGTATCAGATAGATTATATAATGGTAAGACAGAGATTTTGGAACCAGGTTTTAAATTGTAAGTCATTTGCAGGGGCAGATGTGGACTCTGACCACAATCTGTTGGTTATGACCTGTAGATTAAAACTGAAGAAACAGCAAAAAAATGGGAATTTAAGGACATGGGATCTGGATAAGCTAAAAGAACCAGAGGTTATACAGAGTTTCAAGGAGAGCATAAGGGAACAATTGACAGGTCTGGGGGAAAGAAACACAGTAGAAGAAGAATGGGTAGCTCTGAGGGATGAAATAGTTAAGGCAGCAAAGGATAAAGTAGGTAAAAAGACGAGGGCTGCTAGAAATCCTTGGGTAACAGAAGAAATATTGAATTTAATTGATGAAAGGAGAAAATATAAAAATGCTGTAAATGAAGCAGGCAAAAAGGAATACAAACGTCTCAAAAATGAGATCGACAGGATGTGCAAAATGGCTAAGCAGGGATGGCTAGCGGACAAATGTAAGGATGTGGAAGCTTATCTCACTAGGGGTAAGATACTGCCTACAGGAAAATTAAAGAGACCTTAGGAGAGAAGAGAACCACGTGTATGAATATCAAGAGCTCAGATGGCAACCCAGTTCTAAGCAATGAAGGGAAGGCAGAACGGTGGAAGGAGTATATAGAAGGTTTATACAAGCGCGATGTACTTGAGGACAATATTATGGAAATGGAAGACGATGTATACGAAGACGAAATGGGAGATAAGACACTGCGTGAAGAGTTTGACAGAGCTGTGAAAGACCTGTGTCGAAACAGGGCCTCCAGAGTAGACAACATTCCATTAGAACTACTGACGGCCTTGGCAGAGCCAGTCATAACAAAACTCTACCAGCTGGTGAGCAAGATGTACGAGACAGGCGAAATACCCTCAGACTTCAAGAAGAATATAATAATTCCAATCCCAAAGAAATCAGGTGCTGACAGGTGTGAAAATTACCGAACTATCAGTTTAATAAGACACAGCTGTAAAATATTAACGCGAATTCTTTACAGACGAATGGAAAAACCGGTAGATGCGGACCTCGGGGAGGATCAGTTTTGATTCCGTAGAAATGTTGAAACACGTGAGGCAATACTGACCTTACGACTTACTTTAGGAGGAAGATTAAGAAAAGGCAAACCTACGTTTCTAGCATTTGTAGACGTGGAGAAAGCTTTTGACAATGTTGACTGGAATACTCTCTTTCAAATTCTGAAGGTGGCAGGGGTAAAGTACAGGGAGCGAAAGGCTATTTACAATTTGTACAGAAACCAGATGACAGTCATAAGAGCCGAAGGGCATGAAAGGGCAGTAGTGGTTGGGAAAGGAGTGAGACAGGGTTGTAGCCTCTCCCCGATGTTATTCAATCTGTATATTGAGCAAGCAGTAAAGGAAACAAAAGAAAAATTCGGAGTAGGTATTAAAATTCATGGAGAAGAAGTAAAAACTTTGAGGTTCGCCGATGACATTGTAATTCTGACAGAGACGGCAAAGGACTTGGAAGAGCAGTTGAACGGAATGGAGAGTGTCTTGAAGACGGGGTATAAGATGAACATCAACAAAAGCAAAACGAGGATAATCGAATGTAGTCGAATTAAGTCGGGTGATAATGAGGGAATTAGATTAGGAAATGAGACACTTAAAGTAGTAAAGGAGTTTTGCTATTTAGCAAGTAAAATAACTGATGATGGTCGAATTAGAGAGGAAATTAAATGTAGATTGGCAATGGCAAGGAAAGCGTTTCTGAAGAAGAGAAATTTGTTAACATCGAATATAGATTTATGTATCAGGAAGTCGTTTCTGAAAGTATTTGTTTGGAGTGTAGCCATGTATCGAAGTGAAACATGGACGATAAATAGTTTGGACAAGAAGAGAATAGAAGCTTTCGAAATGTGGTGCTACAGAAGAATGCTGGAGATTAGATGGGTAGATCACGTAACAAATGAGGAAGTATTGAATAGGATTGGAGAGAAGAGAAGTTTGTGGCACAACTTGGCCAGAAGAAGGGATCGGTTGGTAGGACATGTTCTGAGGCATCAAGGGATCACCAATTTAGTATTGGAGGGCAGCGTGCAGGGTAAAAATCGTAGAGGGAGACCAAGAGATGAATACACGAAGCAGATTCAGAAGGATGTAGGACGCAGTAGGTACGGGAAGATGAAGATGCTTGCACAGGATAGAGTAGCTTGGAGAGCTGCATCAAACCTGTCTCAGGACTGAAGACAACAACAACAACAATCACAAATTGGTTACGGAGGACTATATTTGCACTGCGAAAATGATATTCTAAACAACGGCATGACAATGTCATGACTGATGGGGCTACAGTAATTTCGCCACCACCACGAAGAGCAGTCGCTTTCGACGCATTGCAACGACCACAAATAACAATGAGCTGCAACGTTAAAGTGCTCTTCCCCTACTAACACTCAAAGCATTTGTTACTGTTTCAATTGTAATTTCTTTTTCTTTCGTCATGAACGTTTCCCAATATTTGCTTTTCTTAAATAAATGTACTTTCTGGTAAGAGTGTTCATCATCTTCGTTGACATTGACGTTCGCACCATGAGCAGTAGTCAAGACAGTTTGATCCCTTTCGTCTCACCTTTTTTTCATTAAAGCTGTGCCGCATGTGTTTGTACGTGTCTTTTTCAAGGATATACATTTACGTAATTTGTGGACAGTGTTTCTCTCAGTTTGCCTTTACGTGTTTTGTTGTGATCTATGGTTACTTTGATAAGTTGTGATGGTCTCCATTGGATCCCGAGGGCAATCAATAATTGTGAGGCGGCTCGTTCATGATTATTATAAGGCACATTAACGACGGGGAATTTTAAATTTGACAACTGGCCGTCTACGTAAACTATGCTCACATTCGGTAAAATGACAAGTTACCTCATCCTCTGCTCATGACCAAGTTCGAATTTGTTCCCCATTCCATTAATAACTGAGCTTAAGCACAGCCTGATTCATTAATACTGGTGAACAAAAAGTCAGTATAAATATGAAAACTTAATAAACGACGGAATAATGTAGATAGAGAGGTAAAAATTGACACACATACTTGAAATGACATGAGGTTTTATTAGAGCAAAAAAAAAACAAGTTCACAAAATGTCCGACAGATGGTGCTGGACAGCAAAACGTCAGTGATTGCGAGTGGCAATCGTGTATAAAAGGAGCTGTAAAGAGAGAGAGAGAGAGAATCAGATGCGCCAGCAGTAGCAGCTTGTTAATTTGACAAGGCGCTTTTAGTGAAGCTGAATGATCAGAATGGGGAATGTGCTGTTTCAGCGTTACGATCCTAAGGCTATAGGAAGGGGATTCGAACGGGTAAAGGTCCGTTGACAAATGCAGCTGTGGCGAGAATGATTTCGAAGTTGGAAGCCAAGGGTTGTATTAACGATCGACCCCGCAGTGGCAAGGCGTTACGCTGAGACAGTTCACGAAGAAATGGAGACTGTAGCGGGATAGTCTGTGCACGGGGAAGTCAGCGCTTATGCAGTCGCACGTCGCACCGGCATCCCATACACTACTCTTCGGTTGGCACTTAGGCGTACCCTCCGATGCTATCCGTACAAAATCCATCGGTATCATGAAGTGTTACTTGGTGATTTAGTGAAGCGGAGAGTATTTGCGGTGTGGGCGTTTCAGAAGCTGGCGGAAGATGACGATGTTTTGAGTAACGTGTTGTGGACCGACGAAGCTCATTTCACGCTTCGAGGGTCTGTCAACGCCCGCAACTGGAGAATTTAGACTACTGAAAATCCTACAACTGTCGTGGAAACTCCATCGGACGACGAGAAAGTCACGGTATGGGTTGGATTTACTACATCTACCGTTATCGGGCCGTTTTTCTTCGAGGAAATGCATGATTCTGGTTTTGTAACTACCGTGACGGTTGAGAGGTACGCCGATATGTTACAGAATCGCATCATCCCCAGCATGGCTGATAAACATCTACTGCAACGTAGGATGTTTATGCAGGATGGCGCTCCACCCCATATTGTTAGACGCGTGAAAGGTCTCTTGCGGGCGCCGTTTGGTGATGATCGTGTGCTCAGCCGCCACTGTCGTCGTGCTTGGCTTCCCAGGTCCCCAGACCTCCGTCCGTGCGATTGTTGGCTTTGGGGTTACCTGAAGTGTATCGTGATCGACCGACATCTCTAGGGATGCTGAAAGACAACATCTGACGCCAATGCCTCACCATAACTCCGGACATGCTTTACAGTGCTGTTCTCAACATTATTTCTCGACTATACGTATTGTTGAGGAATGATGGTGGACATATTGAGCATTTCCTGTAAAGAACATCTTCTTCCTTTTGTCTTACTTTGTTATGATAATTATTGCTATTCTGATCAGATGAAGCGCCTTCTGTCGGACATTTTTTGAACTTTGTATTTTTTTTCTAATAAAATCCCATGTCATTCAAAGCATGTGTGTCAATTTGTACCTCTCTATCTACATAATTCCGTGATTTATTCAGTTTTCAAATTTATATTGACTTTTTGATCACCTGTTATTTTCGAAATTATTTACGGTTTTTTCTGTGCTTTGTATTCTTTTGCAGTTCTTTAGCAAATTCTGACATCGTTACTTCAGTTAACTTTAGAAGAAAAACGGGTTCTTTTAAGTTTAAATAATCAGAATTAATGGTGAAATTATGCAGTGTAAATGTCTTAGATAAGGTGGATTGGCACAAGGACAAATGGAGGATGAAAGGACTTACGCGCGTCCTAACTGTGTGAAGCAGAGGGGATGAAGCGAAGTACATTGCTCGTGCAGGTTTTGTTTAGAAATTCGCTGTATATATGTAGAAACTCCTCATGCTACAGCACAGTGAGTGGTGGTGGGTACTCTGAATCATTACTAGTCATTTCCTTTACCACTCCACTCGCAAATAGAGTGGGGGAAAAACGACTGGCTATATGCCTCCGTATGAGCATTAATTTCTGGTATCTTATCTTCGTGGTCCTTACGCGCAATGTATGTTAGTGGCAGTAGATTTATTCTACAGTCAGCATCTAATGCCTAGTCTTTAAATTTCATCAACAGTTTTCGAAAATAACGCCGCCTGCCAGGGATTCAAATTTTATTTCCCAAAGTGTCTCTGTCGCACTTTTCGCGTGGTTCGTACCTACCGGTAACAAATCCACCAGCTCCCTCTGAATTGCGTCAATGCCCTCCTTCAATACGACCTGGTACTGATGTCTAACACTCGAGCAGTATTTAAGAACAAGTGTCACTAGCGTCCTATATGCGGTCTCCTTTACAGACAAACCACACTTTCCTAAATTCTCCAATAAACCAATGTCGACCATTCGCCTTCCCAACCACGTTTCTCACAAGCTAGTTCAATTTAATATCTTTTTGCAACTTGACTGTGTCAAGTAAGACACTGGTAGTACACGACCTGAACATTACAGGTTTATTTCTCCTACTCATCGGCATTAACTTTCGTTTTACAGCAATTAAAGCTGGCTGCCATTCTTCACAACAGCTAGATATTTTATCTTGTACCTTCCTACAGTCAATCAACTCCGATACCTTACCGTACATTACAGCATCATCAGCAAACAACAGCAGATTGCTACCCACGCCGTCCACCATATCATTTATGTAAATACAGAACAACAGAGGTCCTATCACACCTCCATGGAGCGACGACGACAACATATTTTGGGATTCTTATGAAGTCTTCGACCCAATCACATACCTGTGAATTTATTCCATATACTAGCACCTTCGTCAACACCCTGCTATTAGGCACCGTGTCAACTGTTTGCCGGAAATCTGGAAATAAGCAATCAGGCTGTTACCTTTCATCCATAGTTCGCAATATATCGTATGAGAAAACGGTAAGGAGAGTACTGCACGAGCGATACTTTCTAAAAACATGCTGATACGTGGACACAAATTCCTCAGTCATCAGAAATTTATTTTATTTCAACTGAGAATATGTTTAAGGAGTTTGCAGTAAAACTAAATTACGGATATTGGTCTGTAATTTGGCGGATCCGTTCTTTCACCATTTCTATATACAGAAGACACATGAGCTGGGAAAGAGATTAACGATAAATGCAAGCTACGTAAGGGACCAATGCCGTACTCTTTGCAGATGCGACGTAGAGAAACGAAACAAAAATTATATCATCACCAGAAAAGCTCCAAATCCTAGGAAACACTATATAGGGGTAAAATTTCAACATAATTACGCTAAAAAGTATTCCCAGCTGTTATACATTCATTAAATACCAGCAGAACTTACAGTATAGCGATAGGGAAAGTTCAACAGCAGAGCAGATTTCGAAGACTTTTACATTGTGTGAAGTTTTTGATAGGCAAAGTGTGCCATGTTTGTGTGATATCTTTGCAACCCTGCAACCGATTGTCGTTGCCCTGGGTGTGTGTCTACACCATTGCTACGATACGGGACGGCACCTTCACACCAGGGGGGCTGGCGATCAGCGTTTTCTGGCAGTAGATAGGCAAGCTCGGGAAGCAAGATGGGGAGTGGATTGATGTGTGGACTGTTTGAGGTATGGGTTCACCGGGGACGAGTGAGCACTGTGTTGGGCCAAACATAAACAGACTGTGGCTTGGCCTGTGAAGTGTTATTGGTTCCATCATGCTGGCTGGAGTTGAACTGTCAGCTATTCGACCATTGGAGAAAGTGAGCCACCTAGGGGAACCAATGCCTGCTGCTGTGGACTTGAGGTCTTTTGTAAAGGTCAGTAAACTTTTCCCTGACTGACGACTGAACCGCTGCATCCTGGTCCTTCTTAGATCTAGCTGTTACCTGCCACTGTCCCTCTTTCTGTTGTGAGTGAAGGTGCTCGCTTCCAATTTTTCACCAGGCTGTTCCTCTCATGGGGCAGCCCGAACTGCACAAGTCCATTCTGTAAAATGAAGAAATCTCAGGAGAGTTGCTTAATTCACAATATTTTATTGTATACACGACTGGTTTCTGAGTACTTGAAGTTCCATTATCTAGTGTATACAGTAATAATAAAAATAGTGTGTTACACGACAACGGGAGGAGATCGTCAAGTCTGAAATATCAGGTAAGTAACAATGCGGCTTGTTGTGCCGTGCGTTGATACAGCACCGTCGCCACAAGTAACACGCAGACACCGCTTTCTGGAACAGCGTGAGCCATCGCTCCAGTGGTAGCATCTCGGCGTACTTCTAAGTGCGCAAGTGGGGGAGCAGCAAGAGATGTAACAGTCATATCACTGCAGTCGACGGAGCCGATCAGGATACAGTCCCACGTCATTAAGCTGCCTCGATGCGACGCGGAAGGGAAGTAGACTGGCGGGCCGTCTGGAGTACGGAGCATGTCTCTTCCTCGACGCCACACTGTCACTGCGATAGTGTTTGCGGGAGATGATCTTCGGCTACTGACATGGACACAAGTGATTAAGCTGAATTATGTTTCACCTCGTTTTCAGAATAAGTTGTAATTAATTACGACTTCCCTTGTGGTAGTTTGTACGTGGGGCACACTCACCCCAGTGCTTTCATAGAACGAAAAGTTACGTGTCGAAAGGGTAAATGGGAGATAAAAAATCCTTAAAAACGGCCACCAAAATAATGAAACATGTCAAAAACAATAAGAGTGGGCAGGGATTGAGAAATAACACATTGTGTGGCATTACTTGCAAAAGTTCCATAACAATAGTTTTCCTGTGCTGCGCGACCGGGAACTAAAACAGGAAAACTATGTAACAGTAAATACTAACCGTGAGTAGTGATGTCGCTCACGAGCCAAGCACAAGCGCAGTGCGAAGCAGATATTACATTGACGAATTGTTAACATTGTTAGCTGCCTGAATAATGTCATAATTTCATATTATTTTTATTATTCATGGCTGTTCGTTCATTAATTGTATCGACAGAGTAGGAATGAACATTTTTTTATAGATTTAAATTTTTACAGAACATTAAGTATCCAACATTCCTCGGCAGTCTGTAAGACAGTTCATTTATTGCTAACCCGATGCTGCTGATTCTCGTCGTCCATCAAATCTACTGTCTGAACTAATGTGGAATTGTCCAGGTCTTTTTGTTCTTTAAATTTCATTTGAAAAGTCCTCCCTATCTGGCAAATGTATCTGCTCTTACACAACTCGCTTGCACCGCACTCAATACGATACACTCCGGGGGATAGAGAAAGGATCAGTTTTGATGACTTGATGGTTTCTTAATATAGCGCCTCAATTGTTTTTGTACAGGAAGTGCCGGAGCTGTGTTGGCTAACATCAGTTTCGTTCCGATCCTCTCTGATTCATATCCATGATACAAAATCTTCTAAAACTAGCTTTTTTACTTCCCTCTGCTTCCTTCAATGTGATTCCCTTCCATGCACCCTCCTGCTTCGCTTTCTTATTCAATTAGTCAGTTATACACTCCAGATATCCATTACTTTCGGCAATATTTTTGTTCATACCCCAACTCCTTTGTATGTGGCACCTGCCATGGGGCCGAGCAGTTCTAGGCGCTACAGTCTGGAACCGCGCGACCGCTACGGCCGCAGGTTCGAATCCTGCCTCGGGCATGGCTGTGTGTGATGTCCTTAGGTTAGTTAGGTTTAATTAGTTCTAAGTTCTAGGGGACTGATGACCTTAGAAATTAAGTCCCATAGTGCTCATAGCCATTTGAACCTTTTATGTGGGTATGATATGAGGGGAACATTATTCAATCTTTTTAGGAGCAAAGGGAAGGTATCAGCTTTATATTTAAAAGGGTGATTCGAATCTACATTCAGAACTAATTCAGCGCTAGACTCTTTTCTCTAGATGGTAAAGTCTACCTTTACCCCATTTAACGTAATATCTAAGACTAAATACGGCAAGGTTCCGTTAATCTGATTCTGAACAGAGGATGAAATCTTCCTATGGAATGTATGAAGTCAGTTATGTCAATTACACACTCTTCCTTGCTGCCTTCGCAAAGAGCTAAATTGTGATAAACATAACGTTTCGAACATACCAACGTAGCAGCCTCCTCCGGATTCTTCGTAATAAACTTATACGCGAAATGAGACAAAAATATTCGCAAAATGCAAGCTATGCGGAGGAATCGATGGTCAGAACACGTTGCTACCTGTACACTTGGCCATCACATTGATGATAATTAAAACGCAGGATCAAAGTTAAAATCCGAACACCATCCATGACTACGTCTGATGGTCTGCTGGTAAATTTGCTGAGGTTTTCAAGAATGGTGTCACACATTTCATGTATAGGTATTTTTGTGTACATATTGCTGACCTCAAAGATTGTCATGTGGGTACATTGTGGGACGTTGGTATTTTTAAGAACTGTTATTACATCCTCCCCCTTTTTATCGCTCTAGACTCCCTGAAGCGAAACTGTTCTTTGAAAAAACCTGGAACAAATCTCTCAAATTTGTAACCTGCAATACCCCGTGCATTGACCACCGGTCTCGCCGAATATTCAGATGTAACTGTCATCGCCCGTAGTCTAGGGTTCGCCATTATAAGTTCATCATAAGTTGTTTCTTCTACTTCTCATCCGGAAAAATCCTAGTTCATCGGAGTGCTATTTCTGCACTTAACGATGTCATTATCATCAACAAATAGCAAAAAACTGCTCAACTTTTTCCTCGTACTCCTGCTGATAAATGATACCAGCCATTTTCCATTTGTCAGCTCAGACGAGTACGTCACCGTTAGGACACGTTTTTTACTAACTCCAATGTTTGCCATACTCCATTTCTATTGGTCCTAAACATGTAGTTATCTTGTACAGTTTTGAATTTTGCAAAGACACCTAATTTTGGACAGGAACTGTGTCTTTAGCGCTTTCAAAAGCCACTGTTGTATCAACAATTATCACAGATTCTGGTTCCTCAGAGATCTTCTGTCTTAGTTATATAATAAACACATAATTAAGAACTAATCTGATTATCATTAAAAGGAACGGCTGTCTTATTGACTACGCTAGGGTAAAATACTAAGTTACATTTAGGAAATGATACATTTCCAATTGTCCTAGACCTATTATAAAGTATTTACAATTTCGACAGAGGTCTAGAATTATTTATTTCTTTATAGATGTTAGGGCCTCGAGTGTGTGAAAACACATTTTATCAAATTAGTTAGCATTTACTGCCTCGGATAAATACAGATGTGAGGAATACAACGCCTCACTCAAAGTATACTTATTCTAATATAGGGCCCTAATCATACCGTTAATACACTCAACGTTAGCATACAGGATGTACCTGTGAGTTTGCGGACTAGTTTTAACCAACAAATTGTTTACATAATTAGATATCACTACATGACGTAGACAATTTTTGTTGAAACTTATAAGGGCACAAATGCTGTCTTTCGGTTCCTCCTAAGCACACTGAATAACGTTCCCCTCACTTGAGGAACATATGAGTGGGTTCGGTGTGATCAAGTATGTTGCCGCATGCAGTAAATATCCAGGATCAATGATTGAACGAAAAAACACTAGCAAAGCGGGATGGAACGTGGAATGGTATCACTCTGAAGGCAGCAGAGGAAATGAAATCTAAAGAAGTGTTTCATTCCCATCCTGTTGATACAATAAATGAACGAATATGCCTGAATCATAATATGATGTAGGTAATTACGACATTTAAGGTGTCCCTCTACACTTAACATATGTATTTACTAATTTTTTAAATATGGAGGTCCTCTTCTGTCTTAATGTTGTGGTAGATCCGTCTCCTTTCTGCTGTTATTTCCCACTTTTCCACTTTCAACAATTCACAAACCTCGTGTCTGTTTCGTACCGCGCCTTCGCCTGGGTCGCGTGCCGCTTCAGTACTCACGGCTAGTATTTCCATTACACAGTTAAGTAATTCAGCGCAGTATCTGATTTTTCCACCCCCGCCCCCCTCCCCCCAATTTTATAGTATTTTACATGCTGTCTCTTTTCATTCGTTTTAGTTCAGAAATTTTTATACGAACAGTTCCTTATCGAACTTGAAGGTCTGTCCCTCCTCCCCCCCTCCACCCATTCTCGAGTAGCAGAATATTTTTATTATTACAGTTTGCGCCAAATAATGGAGCTTCAAGTGTTTCGAAATCGGTCGTGCACACTATAAAATATTGTGGAAGACGCAACTGTCCTGTGAGTTCTATATTTTTCAAATCTACCAGGCTGTGTTTAGTTCATTTTCAGGACAGGTATTCGCCATACGTCAGGAACATGAATTATGATTTGATTTTTATTTGCATGCGCCTGTTACCGGCTAGTGAGGCTTTGCTGTGTGTGGCTTTCTGTCAACATTTTCTGTAAAGGCAAATGTATACTACTTGACTGACAGATTTGCTATTCATTGTTTAGTACCTTTGTCTTATTGACTGGCTTTTTCGTATTTTTTTATAATAGCCTACCGTTTTCAGTATCTGCAAAACTTGTATTCATTGGTGTTTTGTGTTTTGTTAGAACAGTGTGTGTTACAGGACAGATTAGCACAATTTAATTCATTCTTTATTGAATTCAGAAGGAACCCCGGGAAGAGACTTCACTATGTGCTTTGATTAATACTGAGGCATTGACCAAATTGACCAAATCATTTTGTGGTGTAAATTCGTCGTAAATTGTGGAAGAGGTATCTATTTTATAAGACTGCTGAGTAGCTGATACTAGTAAATCTGCATTACTTGCTATTGGCTTTTTTTCTGAACTACCCACCTGTTTTATAATTATCTTGCGACTTGTTCGCTTCTCGTTTCTGCCCACCGAGCTTAGCTGAATTTTCTGTATGTTTATTCGGTTACTGCCAAGTCTTGTTTACTTGTAACTAATGCGCTTAAGCATCTGCTTTGGTGTCCTGTATTTCAGTTGTGTGTGGTATAGATAATAGAACTTTCATTGTATAATCAATTTTTCTTCTAATACAGTGCAGCGGATTTTCTATAAATTCCGTTTAAGGAAATGTAAGCAACATCATCTAAAGGTTGCCCCAAAATAAGTTCGCCCCTTTGTTTGGGTCGGTCATTTGGCCGTAAAGCTATAATCCTCATAACCTACCTGACCACGGAGCTGTTTGTATAGCTGCTAAATATAATTATTTGCGGGATTTGCAATTATCTGTTAACGAGCAACGCCAAATATCAGATAGGGGACTTGATCTGTAATTATCTGTTAACGAGCAACGCCGAATGTCAGTTACTAAACTTACTGTTACTTCTTGGAACTTTAACTTTTTAGTTAGTTTTCTTGCGGTTTTCCAACGTCGAACGATTTTTCTTACTTTTTAAATCGTCGTCTAGCACCCATGCATTTCAAGAAGAATATTCATTGATGTAGCGAGACTCGGCCTTAACTGCCTTACTCGTTAGTCACAAGCCCTGCTGCTATCAAAGTATGTATTTTAAACCTTGTTTTTGACAATAAACTACTGCTCAAGTATATTGTATTTTGTGGTCCCAGAACTCTACCACTTCCAAATAGTATTCTACCGCTAGGCAACGGCTCCCTCCATTTCACCTCGTTCTATATACAATCATTAAATTATTCAATATACCTCTGAAATTATTTTCATTTACTACCGGTGGCAACACTCTCCTTCCGGGGGAGGGGAAGTGGAGGGTGGGCTGGGGTTGGAAGCAGATATTCCACATTTATGTCACTACGAGAGTTAAGATGCAAATACAATAAGTTGAAAGACATTAACTGGAAATGTGGCATCTGGATATCTATTCTTATATTTGTACTATAGCAATGGTCTACAACAGTTATCTATTTTGTTATTTATTTATTTTACCTGAAAAATTGACCACTTTTACAAGTAACCAAATTATCGTATTAAATCATTTTTACAGTCATTACTGAGTATGAACTACATAAAACAATAATGTAGCAAGAATGACACTCTTAATAATACCAATAAAGTAGTAACGACTATATGCAACTGGAGAGATGCTAACATTATTAACATTAAGCATGGCTATTTCAAAACGTCATTTGGCAAACAATATAACATAAAAATTTGAATCGTAGAGAATAACTTTCATCCTGCTGTAAAATATGCTTACCTGCCGACGCATGATCAGTAGTTTCGCATGGAACCGAACTATATGTTGCCGCGTTGAGTGGCCGAGCGGTTTGAGGCGCCATGTCACTGATTGCGCGGTCCTTCCCGCAGGAGGTTCGAGTCTTCCCTCGGGGATAGGTGTGTTTGTTGTTCTGAGCATAAGTTAAAGTTACTTTAAGTAGTGTGTAAGTCTAGGGAGTAATGACCTCAGTTCTTTGGCCCCTTAGGAATTCACACACATTTGAGCATTTGAAACTACATGTTCAACCACGAAGAACATACCGTAGAATACATTTATTAAATCTGAATATAATTTGTGAAAGTTGTTCGTAAATATTTTGAACGGTAGTCAAGCGTGTCTACTACAGATATACAGTTTCTTGGCTACATGTTGTCCCTTCGTTCCACTTGTTCCGCTTCTTCAGTCATTGCACTACAGAAGAAGTAGTGTAGGAAAATCTAAGTGTCACAGACACAATTTCATTGGTATCACTATCGATAAGTAAACCACTACTATCCATAATGTCTAACGTGTTCACGCGGAATGGCCATGCGGTTGGAGGCATCATGTCATTGAGTGCGCGGCCCCTCCCGATGGAGATTAGAGTCCTCCTTCGGGCATGAATGTGTGTGTGTGTGTGTGTGTGTATGTGTGTGTGTGTGTGTGTGTGTGTGTTGTTCTCAGCATAAGTTAGTTAAAGTAGTGCGTCAGTCAAGGGACCGATGACCTCAGCAGTTTGTTCCCTTAGGATTTCACACTTCCTTTTTTTTAAAAAAAAGTAAATATCTACAAAAGTAGGAAGTAAGATTAGGGTTTACGGTTCCGTCGACATGGAGTTCATTAGAGACGAAGAACAAGTTCGGATTTTTATTCAAGGATGGGGAAGGAAACTGGCCGTCCCCTTTGCCTGGAACGATTTAGGGAGATCACGGGAAACCTAAATCTGTACAGTAGCTTGCGTATTCGAACAGTTATTCTCACTAACGTGAGTCCAGTATCGAGACCATTGCGCCACCTCACCCGATAACATGATTACAAAGCCAGCAGCTATGGCAGCATGAAGAAAAAAGACTGGGTTTAAATAGGTTCGTCTGGGGTAGTTGAAAATGGTATTAAAAGACGCTAGAGATGGGACTATCTATTTTTCGGCTGTGGTAACTGTTGGTAGAGTTCATGAAGGGAAGAAAAAAATTTTAGTTAACTGAAAACGAATGACACTGATTGCTATCTGTTTACCACAGTCTTCAAGGTTTCTTCAAGAAACATCATGAATAGCAGACTAACACAACTAAGTGGAAACATTACCTTTGAACTTCGTATGTTTAGTAACAACATTGAGGGGAATGAAAATCTTATACTGTACAAGGATGCCGCAGGGAGCCAGCTGTTGGCATTTAAAAGGAATCAATAACGGCTTTCACCTGAAGCGATATATGGTACCCAGGAAAACAAATCAAGAAAGTCAGCTGTGATATGAATCTCACTGCTCCTTGTAGGTTGGTTGATTTCGGGGATGGAACCACACAGCGAAATCATCGTACCCATCGGATGAGGGAGGGATGTCAGTCATGACCCTTCAAGGCAACCATCCCGGCAATTGCCCGAAGCGATTTAAGGGAAATCGCGAAAAACCGAAAACAGGATGTCTGGACGCGGGTCTGAACCGTCGTCCTACCGAACATTATCAAACACTCCTCCTGAATGTGAGTTAAATTCTCAACCATTCCGCCACTTCACTCAATGCTAGAATAGCACAGCAACACTGTAGATTGAACATTCATCATAACGTGCGAGAACTTTACAATTACGATGAGTGGTACAAAGAAAGTTGTTAATCACAGTACCACCCCTTAATCATCTGTACGAAACATTGGGCATCGTGTGTTGTTACATAGCTTTATGTAATTTTAGACATACGTTACTACATATCATATGAGATAGCACCATTGGTTTCCAGCAAAAGTAATACATAAAATACCAATGACATGTTGATCGAAATTTTTTTTCAGGTCTATAGCACAACAGTGAGCGTGGGACTGAATGATGGTTTAAATAAGAAATTTATGAAGCATCCTGGGATATATATGTGAAATATTTAAATATAGGTCCAGTCAAACTCTGTTAAGTACTTTCACGGAGAAGAGTGTTATCCAAGCCTCTACAGTGACAATTTATTAGTTTAACTCTGCAATAAATACTAAGTACTTGCTTGTGAAACCAAAAGAATTACATAACTGTGGGAACTTTCACGACCAAAGTGTTTTGAAATGAAAGTTTCCTGCTACAAAAAGAGACACGAGAGTTCTCGGAAAGTATCTGCCACCGAGAGGCCTACTCCAGCGTGAGGTAAAAGTCCTCACTCCATGCCTTAATGACTACCAGTTATGGCACGCACTGTAAAAGGCTACAGACCATTGTATATCTGCACTACCTGCACTACGGGATGTCAATTTCAATTTTGTTTCCCACTACATCCGCCGCTAGAGATCGATTATACCAAAATTTTAAAATAGTTACAATGTCGTGTTCAGTAGAACAGTAACGACAAAATATAAGTGTCTCTGGACCACAAATACAATAGTTGTCCCACAAAAGACTACTGTAACCTTGGCAGAAACGACTGCTTCATTAGTTATAGTTATCCGTCCGTGTACGACAGAGTACTGTAGCAATATATTCCAAAACAACACACGAAAATTAAAATTTTTCAGATGCGTTCTGTTGGTCGCAGAGATAAGAGGTCAACTGTTTTGGATATTCTGTAGCTATCTTACAGTAAGGACCACAATTTGAAAGTTACATATTTCCTCTAACTAAGAAAATTAAGTAAATCGGTTGGTTCTTTTGCACTAGGTGTGGTCTGGGGTCAACACATGCCAGAAGTTCTGGAGTCGTAGCAGGTGTGCCAAGGTCAGCTAACAATCTTTTTAGTCGCCATCTGTTCATCAGTAAAACTCTATGAAGCACAGTCTCTGTACAATTGGTACTTCACGCTTATACAGGCTGCCGTGAGCTAGAAACTGTTCCGTGGTGCCTCCTTGCCACATACGTATGTTACAGAAAGTTATCCTGTCAGACGAAATGCTTTATTCTTGTAAAGAAATTGTACACTCTTGGTGTATTGTGGGTGTAAACTGAAAATGTTGTGGATTATTATGTTAAATAGTTTAAAGTGAGCTTGCATTTATTGTAAATTTGTGCCAAAGTATGTAAATGAGTCGAAATATATAAAAAATCTGTAAGATGTGTACTGAGAGTTTTCGTTTTATATACCCAACACAACCTGCTGCAACAGGATAGAGATGAGAGCGAGCGAAAAAATTATCCTGGTGGAGTACAAAAAAAAAAAAAAGGCTGGCGAACTCTCTAACAGGTAAGTGGGGAACCAGATGACCAGCTGCCTTGATAATCATTCCGGATCGTTACCAAAAATTTTGTGATGCGAACTTATTCTCTCTTATTTTATTTTATGCTGAAATAGAGCCGGAAAGAGAAAGTGCATGTGGGAGGGAAGGAGGAGACACTTGCAATGGGAGAGAAAAAGGGGGGAGATAGTGATTCTGAGAGAGGCATAAAGAGAAAGAGAGATGAATGGATACAGTGGCGATGAGATCAAAAGAGACTGAAGATTATGAAAATACAGCATTGATTGAAGGCCATAGATAGGCTTCAGAAATATGCATCCACCCTCCTGCAGACTAGTGAGTTTCAGCACTTAAATGTGTGCCCATTTTCACAATGCCCCAAATCCGCGTGTTAATGTTTCCCAGTTTGGGTTTGAATTGCGAGCAACCCAGCCCCAGGGACAGGTGTGGAGAGGAGACAATGTTGGGTGAAGAGAAAGACAGCATACTGAAGGGAGAAAGAAAGAAAGAAAGAATGGGAATGCGAAAGAAAAATAATTGGGCAAGGACAGTGGCAGTGGGTCTGGAGAGCCTCTGAAAGTGGCAGAGAAGGAGAAACTGGTAGGAAAGAGCCAGAGAAAGGGGTGAAGACAGTGACAGTGTGAATGCTATACGGAGAAAGAGACGGTGCGAGGAAAAAGAGAGAGAGAGGGAGAGAGAGAGAGAGAGAGAGAGAGAGAGAGAGAGAGAGAGATAAAGACAGACATACGGCGTGTGCATGGAAAGTAAAGAGACTGCCTTTTGTCTACATAGGTTTCCATAGATTTTTTTTTCGTACAGCAACATAGTACCCTCAAAACCAATTCCCTTCTGCAACTATGCCTCGTGGAAGTCGTTGTTTGAAGTCTTTGTAGCAGCGTTGAAATGCTTCAACTGGTACGGCGTTAACATGTCGGTCACAGTTTTCTTTCGTGTTCTCCAGAGTCTGAATTGTCCTTTTAAGAGTTTTTAATTGTGGAAGAAGAAGAAACTTACAAAGACTCAGATCTGGTGAACAAAATGGCTGTGGAATAACGGTACTGCCCTCTGAGGTCGCAAATTCAGTGATGAAAGTGACCGTCTGAAATGGGGCGTTGTCAGTAAGCAGCATCCACATATTTCCTGTGTCCGGTGTCACTCGATTCATCGCCTTTTGAACCTTTCCAGGACTCCATTGTGAAACATTTGGTTGACAGTTTGTCTTGGAGGAACAAATTCTATCTGGTCTCTCAAAAGAATACACGCGTCTGATGTTTTCGGCAGTTCATCTTCAACGTGTTCTCGGCCTTCCAAAAATGATTTGTGCCATCGAAAAAGTTGGAGCATGATAAGGTTTGTTCGTCATAGGCCTATCTGAACTTTTTAACTGTCACACTCGTGGACTCCCGAAGTTTAACACAAAATGTGATGGCATGACGTTGCTCTGAAGCCTGCTGTTCTATTTTCGTAACACACAAAACACAACTTTCCTTTTGCCGCTCTCAAAAACGAAATTCGGACTGAGCACCTTGAAGGGATGAATACACCGGCTCATGCAAACAGTCCCTTGCCTGAGAACTACCAGACTTATATGTTCTGTGCTTGCTGCCAGAACATTTCAAGTAGCAACAGGAAAACGCTTAAGCGTCCAAAGAACCTTGAACAAAGGACTACCACAGGGCTCCATGTTGGCTCCACTACTGTTCAGCTTGTTTATTGCCGATATGCCACCCACATCTTACCGAAAGTTTGGGTACACAGACGCTTGGGCCTTCGCAACAGAACACAAGAACTTTGAGGTTATGGAAACAGCGTTGACATCTGATTTGGAGACATTAAGTACACACTTTCGTAAATGGAGTTTACAGGCAAATCCTACAAAAACTGAAACTACATGTTTCCATCTCAATAATAAATTAGCAAGGAAACAACTTGACGTTCGTCTCTAGGGAACTCGGCTCCGATCTAAAGAGCATACAAATTACAAATTACCTGGGAGTCAATTTGGACAAAGCGCTCACTTATAAACGACATCTGGAAAACACTGCAGCCAAACTAAGAAAGAGGAGTAATGTTCCCCAGAAGCTGTGCAGCACTACTTGGGGCTCCTAGGCTGAGACGGTACACACCTTGCACACGTACTGGTTCACTCGGCCGTGGAGTACTGCGCTCCCGTCTGGATGAACAGTGCAAAAAATAAAAAAATAAAAAAAAACCACGTGCAGCTTAACAGCAGGATGTGAATTGTCAGCGCAGCGGAACAATGATATCAATCCCAACACACTGGCTGCCAATTCAGAGCTACATACCACCTGCGCACCTACGTCGAAAGAATGTTGGTCTCTGGGAATATAGGAAGATAATCGACAACGCCCAGCTTCCTATACACTGCGACATGCCTAACCTGGAAAGAAACAGACTTCAGTCAAGACATCGAACAATGGTAATAGCCAAGGAATTGCAAAGTATAATGCAACAAGGACCCGGAGAGAACAATGGCGATAAGTGTGACCTGAGCATTCCCACGACCTCCCCTGCATCACTGAGAGACCGTCCGCATATGAAATACCGCGTAAAATATAGCCATCCCTTAACAGGACACGCAGAAATCACGGAAGCTCTGCAGATACTTTCCACAAATCGGTAAAAACACCAACTCCCAATTGTGACTGCTGAGCCTATAGACAGACCATCCGCCACATCGTCCAGGAGTGACAGAAGAGCATTCAATGGCAAGTTCAGTGAATTTCTGATGCCAACAGACGCCGCAAAAGACTTTATGTATTATCTTGATGTTTGTATTTACTTGAGTTGTTCATATATAATCTTGATATTCGTATTTAATTTTACTGTACATACATTACCTGTATGTTTTATACTTCTAATAAAGCATATTTTATTGTGTTTTTTAGTTATATCTTTGCTTAACCATTTGTAAGAAGCATAAAATGATGAGAATCTGGCCGTGCGGTTGTAGGCGCTATAGTCTGGAACCGAGCGACCGCTACGGTCGCAGGTTCAAATCCTGCCTCGGGCATGGATGTGTGTGATGTCCTTAGGTTAGTTTGGTTTAATTAGTTCTAAGTGCTAGGCGGCTGATGACCTCAGAAGTTGAGTCGCATAGTGCTCAGAGCCTTTTGAACCATTTGATGTGCATTGCCATATGCTAAATAAATAATAATGACCGTTCTACACAAGTAGAACAACACAGTGTTGTGAAACCGCTGGCAGTGATGTCAATCTCTTTACTTTTCTCACTGTTCTCGTATACAGAGAATCGCCGTGAGAGGGAAATGCTATGAAGGTTTCACCGCAAAGAGAGACTGGGTAAAAAGCTTTACTATTGTGTGCTCCGACAAGAGCATTTCTCAACCGGTTTACAATATGATGCACTACTGTTGCCTGAAAACTATGGGAATTTTCACTAAATGGTTTTATGCCAGAAGACGTAAACATTACTGCTTGTATGTATGAGACGGTCCAGAAATACGTGAAAGCATGCCTTGCACTGAATAATATTTCTGCATAGAAGCCTTCTGCAAAAATACCGTTCTGGTTGTGACACGCGTGTGAGAAAGCAGACCTTTCGCTTGTTTATCCTTTGCGTCCAGTGGTGATAATACATTATGGATGCACCAGAGAATTACAATAATTACCCATGAACAAAAACGATTTTCGCAAATTCTGTTTAAGTTATTGGAAACTAGGCATTACCAATAAATATTTGTAGAGGAAATACTTTTACTGAATTGCATTGTATTTAGTGAGGGTATTGTGGAACGGCAACTGAAGGTGCTAAACATCGATATGAATGTGAGGTACTGAAAAGACAATGGTAATGAAATATACAGAAATCATTTTTTTAAGAAAACCTAGCGAGAGACAAATAAAGAGCTGTAGTACTGAAAGTAGGGAATTCACCAATTGGAAGAAGGTCGCTCATCATTAGAATATACAATGTCCACCAGTTTCAGTCATTGCTCCTAATGTATCGAATAGTACTACTAGGAAGTAGACATGCGAAAAACAGCTGATACTTGTTCACAGTTACCGAACGCCAGCGTACAGGCTATTGGTGCGAGCCAATGATAGTCAGCCTATCGGTGTTCATAAAATATAAAACTACTAACTGACGCAGAGGCAAGTCACTCTGGTCCTTACATTAACAGAGTTTGATTCTTACTGTTTCACTTTTTAGAGTATGACAGACAGATGCCAATGTTTCATAATAAGTTATTAAATAACTACATCTGTAGGGAAAAACTAGAATGGAATGAGCCATATTCGAAAATAAATTAATTTTTTGGAAGGAAAAAAATAATTTAATACTCTGGAACCTTGCACAACTAATCTGTCAGCTTTGATTCTTTGATTTAGTGCTAGTGCTGCAGTTAAGCTTTAAAGATTCTGACGTCGTTATATTTCTATAATGGCAAAAACTTAATAAGTCCACGACCATTCAGAAGTATTCATCATCGTATTCAGTAATCTTGTCTACATACACTAATGAATACTCTGTTTAAGAATAACAAGAGGAATAAGTATACTTGGAAAAGGTCAGGAGAAACTGTGAGATTCCAGCCGGACTACATCATAGCTAGACAAGAATTTCGAAATAAGACATCGCATTATAAGTCGTGCCCAGGAGCAAATAGAGACTGTAATCACAGTTAAGTGATGATAAAGAACAGACTGGAGTTTAAGAATATCATGAGGAAGAATTAGTGGCGCTAAGTATGTGGATACTGCGCTAAGGAATACCAGAGTAGGCAGTTAATTTAAAGAAGAGTGGACATCTATAAACAGGCAATCACAGATATTGAACTGATAATCATAGCGTTTAGCGTCTGTTAAAAGGAGATAGCTACATCGGTGATGAGTATCTGTCTAATCCAAGCACAGTTTATCAGTCATCAATACACGTACTCCACAACGATACGCTCTATCAGTAATTTAGAGATTTTCTGGTTTGGCTCGATTAGAAAATAACCTCTGTAGGCTATTAATGGGGAACTGTTATCCTTAGATAAGAGAATAAATCATATTTACAGCTACTCATGCATGGAGTGAAAATACCATACGGACTGAAAAGAATAAGTTGGGAATTCGGCAGGAGCAGCTTCCTCTCTTGTCAACGTGACATCGCTTACTATTATGAAATTGATCGAAACGTACAACTGCGACTCCTCACTGACTTCACACCTAGGAAGTAAACGTTAATAAACCACACTGACATTAATCACAAAATATTTATTGATGATTACATTACAAGAAGCATGAGATGGATAAATTGATCTGGCCAAGATAAAGAAACTGCAAAATTCTAATAACGTTCTGGTTAATTAGAGTGATTACAATGTCAGACCCTCCTATGAATTAATAAACCACGTAACATCTGCTACTCTTAATAAAGTTGTATTGGTCTTGAGTGCTGAATCGGTAATATTAAGGAATTAAAGAAATCTTTCCCATTTGTTTGGTGAATAAAAACAATGATATACCAACTTCCGGTCACGAGTTGCATGTTGGACGCTAACGTCACAAATCCTGAACATCTATATCAGCCCAGAGGTCAGTCTGTTACGAGGTTCATCAGAGAAACCAACCAGTCACACTGTAAACACGCCAGGCCTACAAAAAAGGAAAGCAGTAATACCATGCATAGGGTTGCTGATCTGAATGCATAGAGAGGAGCAACATGTGCTAGTCAAAATGAGCTCAGAAAACATAGCTAGCCCTCTCATGTCTAATACTGCAGCCACACCGAAAACCAGTATACATAACGGCAATGAGTGGCAACACAATTAACAGCTCACCGTTTGTCTGAGACTGGGTGCGTCGGATAACCAGGAGAGTGCTCCTGCTACCATACTAAATCGCAACCCAGGCCATAACTCCAGGTGTGGGTGCAATATGTCTACCACGCGCACAGATTTGTTGCAGGCCTTCATTTGCCGTCCTTCTAACCAACATACTACCGTCACTGGCACCGAGGCAGAACCAACTTTCATCAGGAAACACAATAGCCCTCCACCCTGCCCGCCAACGAGCTCTCGCTTGACTTTTCCTTGACACCATGGAAGTTGTAGATGGCTGCGGTTTGGAGTCAGTGGAATGCACGCTAAAGAGCATCTTTCTCAGTGTTGTCCATGGAGTAACAATTGTGGTGTCAATGTGGTGCAGCACAATGCGCTAGAGCCATATGTCGAACACTACGGTCATTAATCTCGGCTGTGCCGCGTGGTCGTCTAGAGGCTGGTCTTCCTGCGACTATACATTCTCTTGTCCACCACTGTCAACAGTCGTGTACAGAGGTGCATTCCTGACAAGTCTTTGCGCAATTTCGTAGAAGGAACATCCGGTTTCCCGTAGCTCAATTACACAACCTTCTTCAAATTTAGTGCGGTGTTCACAATGACGTCTTTGTCACATTAAAGGCATTCATGACTAACATGAGCTCAGTATGTCCATTGCCGAAGGTAACTAATGGTTCAAATGGCTCCGAGCACTATGGGACTCAACTGCTGTGGTCATTAGTCCCCTAGAACTTAGAACTACTTAAACCTAACTAACCTACGGACATCACACACATCCATGCACGAGGCAGGATTCGAACCTGGGACCGTAGCAGTCTCACGGTTCCGGACTGCGCGCCTAGAATCGTGAGACCACCGCGGCCGGCAGGTAACTAATGCCCACGGCAGTTACAAGGTGTATTTAAGGCGAACTTGATCTGCACCCTCAGAAGGCGCTACTAGCCCTACTCTTATGCAACTGGTGCCAAACTTCATTTCACCTCATTCGTCAGATGTAGAAAAAAACCTACCAACTTTCATTTATGGCGATCAATCATGTGACGATTTATATGCCGTCAGTGTAATTGCACTTCGCCGTAATCGGAAGCCCACGGTGACGTTACAGTAAAGAACTACGCTGATAACTAAGGCAAACAGGTCACAATGTCAATGCATTCAGGTCAGTTGTGCATATATCACCCACCACGATTCCCCTCTGATTCACGATAAGCCGACCGAATCGTTCTCACTCGCAGACGCAGTAATATTGTGGTCGACTGGTACGTGTTTACCTCGCTCGTGGAGCGGGCCGGTCTGGACAGAGTTGTGTACACAGCTTGCCGTCTCCAGCATATATTTCCCCCAGGAGATCGGTTGAATGTTTTTGACCGTTGTTTATAGGTATTCCCTCACTCTGCATATTACAGACAGTAGATATCCATCATAATATTGGTACAACTTGCTGAAGAGTTATTACAGTATTTTTTGTCTTGTCAGGTGAATACTTTATACGTTAAGGTACTAAACGTTTAGCCAAATTTCTAGTTATGTTTAACTACAGACAAACGGATGATGTACTAAGAACGAAACCAGTCGTAACGCAATAAATGTGTAATATTAAATCTGCAGTGGTTTTCATTAATCACTAAAATAATATTGTCTTTAACGAATAACACCTTCAGCAGTCGGGGTGGGTTAGAAATCCTTGTCCAACAATGCAGGTTTAATTTAGCTCTGTTTCCCTCAATCATTTCAACCAGATGACTTGTTGATACCACAGCCAGTTTACCGATATTTTATTCCTCAATATGAGCTTCTCTTCTGTCTTTAGCCATCTGTAATGACGTCTGTATACTCGTAACGTTCTCAACAGGACACCTCCATCTTAGTATTGTGAGAGTACTACTCTCCGTTATGTGAAACAAGGCAAATAAAATGACAATGAGTGGTTCGGGTTAATTTCACCTTTACACTGTATTGTTACTCTTCGTAGCCTCATCTTAGGCACATTCTTCTTCATTTTTTTTTTTTTTTTTTTTTGTCGTCTGACTGGCTTGATGCGGTTCGACAGAGAATCCTCTCCTGAGCCAGTCTCTTCTCTTCGTATCACCGTAACATTGGCACCCTGTGTCCTCAGTAATTTGTTGAGTGTACTCGAATCTCTGTGTTCCCCTACAGCCTTTGCCCTACTGCAGATCCCACTAATAGCATGAACTTTATTGCCTGACATCTTAACGCATGATTTTCATGCCGGTCCCTTCTTCTTTTCGGTGGTTCCGATATGTTCCTTTCCTCGTCGATTCTGCGGAGAACCCCCTCATAACTTATCAGTCATCCTCACTTTCGACATTCTTCGGCGGCACCACATCTCAAATGCTTCGGTTTTCTAACTGTCCATGATTCATTACCATACAATTCTGTGCACCAAACTGATATTCTCAGAAACTTCTTCCTCAAATTGAGGTCTGTGTTTGACACCAGTAGACTTTTCTTAGCTAGGAATGCCCTCTTTTTTAGTGCTAGTCTGTTCTTAGTATTCTTGTTGCTGCGTGCGTTGGTTCCAAGAAATGGCTCTGAGCACTATTAGACTAACTTCTGAGGTCATCAGTCCTCTAGAACTTAGAACTACTTAAACCTAAGTAACCTAAGGACATCACACACATCCATACCCGAGGCAGGATTCGAAGCTGCGACCGTAGCAGTCGCGCGGTTCCGGACTGAAGCGCCTAGAACCACTCCGCCATCGCGGCCGGCGGTTCCAAGGTAGCAGAAAACGTTAACATCATATGCTTCATGACCACCAATTGTAATGTGGAGCTTTTCATTCTTCTAATTTTTTTACTTCTTATTAGTTTCGTCTATTTTCGGTTTATTTTTGATCTATGTATATGTTTCACGATGATGATCACATCATCATCATCAACATCATATTTTTCACTCATTACAATGTTTATTCCATTCACCAGTTACTGTATTTTTTCTTCACTTTCAGTGACGATTATATTCTAGTACCGGATGACTTATATTTACCACATCGAGTCCAATTCGTTCTGGCGTCATGTACTAGGACACGTCCGCCCATTGAGAATGTTCTTAAGGGCACTCCGTCGACTAACTGCTCCTTTGCCTGCCTTTAAAAGTGGAATACGATTGAACCCTTAATGTATCCATCCTTGTGTTTAATTTCCAGGAATGTTGTTTCTACTTTTCTGTATACTGAGTTAGTCATTCTCGATTTCTTTACTTTCCAAGCGCTTACTTAACCTTAGCTTTTCTACACTTCCTGTTTATTCAATCTAAGTGATTTATATTTGTGTATTCCTTTCTTCCCTTGAGTATTTTTGTACTTTCTTCTTTGGTCGACCAATTGTTCTTCTAATACTCAGTGTTTCTTTGCAGTTACCTTCCTCGTACATATCTAGAAAGGTCTGCTGATTCAACCAGTCTTAATTTTGATTGCATATTTTGCATGTCAGTTCTGTAAGACTTCTTTCATCCGGGCGCCAAACGATTTCGATACCGCCATGCTATATGAGAAGCGTTTATGTTTAACTGGCACCCTTTGGAATGGAAATCTCCACAGTGTTGTGCGCCACGCCAGTGAGTTGTGTTACAAGGCTGAAAAAGATGCGTTTGCAGTCTAACAGTCGTAAAGAGTCAAATCTTTGGAAGCCGTTGTAGTGAGGCAGTTAGCCTGTTACCAGATGTGCACCTTCCTATGTGGCGTTGCCATGTAGCACAGTGCTTGTTACTATGATTTAGTCCACGATGAGAAGTTTTCTGCGTAAACTTCAAATTATTGTGATTTGGTGTGAACAGGCAGTGCTGAACTGGAAGAGACAGGCAGGTAGTCGTTTGTCTCAGACAAACCATGAGCTGGTAATTCTGTTGGCACTCACTTGAAGAGAATTAGTGCGTTATGTACACATTGGTATGGAGTGTGGCTGTAATATTCCTGTTATGCTGCAATTTGCGAAGGGCACTCCAAGGGGTGTCTTCCAACAGAACAACGCTCTCCCACATACTGCTATTGTAACCAAAATGCTCCACAGAATGTCGCCATGTTCCCTTGGCTTGCTCGATCATCAGGGCTGTCTGCAATCGAGCACATATGGTACATCATCGGACTCCAATCACATCCTCAAATAGCACTGAAGTCCGTGTATTGACCGACCATATGCAACAGGCATGGAACTCCATTCCACAAACTGACATCCTGCAGCTCTACAACACAATGAATGCACTTTGGTATGATTTCATTCAACATTTTGGCAGTGGCACCAGTTATTAAAGTACCACAAAATGACATTTGCAATGCTTTATGTCATGCTTACATTGACCTGTGGTTTTGCAATATTGATCACTTCAATATCAAACACAGAGAAACATCGGAAAATTTAATTACTCATTATTTTTGGTGTAGAAATTTCTTTTCGTCAGAGTAGACGTACTAACTGGCCTCCATATATTGAGACAAATCGATTGTGGGATCATAGTCGTTAGATTTAAAAAGGAAATCTTTACTACAGAAATGACAAGATACAAAGATTACCGAAACAATTATGGAAAATAAGAATGGAAATGATGACAGTGCACACAGGAAGTTGCGTCGTCATTCGACAGATGTCACCGCAAATATTTTGTTTTACACTACTTTCATATTTCGCTTAACTGCTATACAACAGTATTGTAAAGTTTATATTGTGCATCAAGGGAAATCGCTGTTTATTTCCATGATATACTTCAAGTATTGATTATTTTCTTAATTATCACTTTCTTCATATATTCACGCTGAATTTCTAATCGGCACGGAGCAGAAGATCTCTCTCGTTTTGCAGTTTGTAAATATCTGACATTTGGAGCAATAAGATCTACATTGGTACATATTTCTCATGTCATCTTAGTTTTGTTATAGAATGTATTTCTTCATTGTCTTCCTCCTACAAGATGGAATAAATTTCTGTCAAGCTTCAGCTTTTATGATGCACCCGTCCTAGCGCTGCCTGCTTTTTGATGACCTTTTTAGATTCGGTTTAGAGACGTTTCCCTAAACAGAACATCACACTTAGAATATTAGAATACTTACTGCATATATACACTACTGGCAATTTAAAATTGCTACACCATGAAGATGACGTGCTACAGACGCACAATTTAACAGACAGGAAGAAGATGCTGTGATATGCAAATGAGTAGCTTCTAAGAGCATTCACACAATGTTGGCGCCGGTGGTGACACCTACAACGTGCTGACATGAGGAAAGCTTCCAACCGATTTCTCATACACAAACAGCAGTTGACCGGCTTTACCTGGTGAAACGTTGTTGTGATGCCTCGTGTAAGGAGGAGAAATGCGTACAATCACCTTTCCGACTTTGGTAAAGGTCAGATTGTAGCCTATCGCGATTGCGGTTTATCGTAGCGTGACATTGCTTGTCGCGTTGGTCGAGATCCGATGACTATTAGCAGAATATGGGATCGGTGGGTTCAGGAGGGTAATACGGAACGTCGTGCTGGATCCCAACGGCCTCGTATCACTAGCAGTTGAGATGACAGGCATCTTATCCGCATGGCTGTAACAGATCGTGCAGAACGTCTCGATTCCTGAGTCAACAGATGGGGACGTTTGCAGGACAACAACGATATACACGAACAGTTCGACGACGTCTGTGGCAGCATGGACTATCAGCTCGAAGACCATGGCTGCGGTTACCCTTGACGCTGCATCACAGACAGGAGTGCGTGCGATGGTGTGTGTACTCAACGACGAACCTGGGTGCACGATTGGCCAAATGTCATTTTTTCGTATGAATCTACGTTCTGTTTATAGCATCATGATTGTCGCATCCGTGTTTGGCGACACCGCGGCGAACGCACACTGGAAGCGTGTATTCGTCATCGCCATACTGGCGTATCATCCGGCGTGATGGTTTGGGGTGCCATTGGTTACACGTCTCGGTCACCTCTTGTTGGCATTGACGGCACTTTGAACAGTGGACGTTACATTTCAGATGTGTTACGACCCGTGGCTGTATCCTTCAACCGATCCCTGCGAAACCCTACATTTCAGGAGGATAATGCACGACCGCATGTTACAGGTCCTGTACGGGCCTTTCAGGATACAGAAAATGTTCGACTGCTGCCCTGGCCAGCACGTTCTCCAGATCCCTCACCAATTGAAAACGTCTGGTCAATAGTGGCTGAGCAACTGGCTCGTCACAATATGCTAGTCACTACTCTTGATGAACTGTGGTATCGCGTTGAAGCTGCATGGGCAGCTGCACCTGTACACGCTATCCAAGCTGTGACTCAATGCCCAGGCGTATCAAGTCTGTTATTACGGCCAGAGGTGGTTGGCCTGGGTAATGATTTCACAGGATCTATGAACGCAAATTGTGTGAACATGTAATCACATGTGAGTTGTAGTATAATATATTTATCCAATTAATACCCATTTATCATCTTCACTTCTTGTTGGTGTAGCAATTTTAATGGTCAGTTAAACATATGATCATTTTATATATATCAATCAGTTCCGAATCCAATTTAAATATGCCACTGAGGCCACGGGTATCACCTCTTGAAAGACAAGGGTTACAGTGTGGAAATATTGTGCAGAAAGCGAATCCTCGCTGGACGTCCTGTGACATGCAGCAGATGTAGGCCCTGCGGTGCCCTCACTTGTTTGTATAGTACTGCCCACACTCTCCGCCGGCTGAACACAAACAACGATCCGTTTTGGCAAACTGGTAACTGCTAGAGGCGAGGCCTCATGGAGAGACCTACAGAGAGAGAGAGAGAGTCGAGGACCAGTGTTGCACCAGCAGTCTGATGCAAAGGTAAGTCTACAAACTGTGTCCACTGACGCAGTCACCATTCTGAGGTAACACGAGTTTCCCCGACGGTTACCATGCTTAACAGCCACAGTATATTCCTAACTGCCGTTGTCACGCTGTTTCAGTATCCCAAGTGGAATATGACTCGATGGAAATACAGCCATTCACCATGCAACAACAGTAACATATACTATTAAATCGGTGTATGTGATTAGAGAGAAATAAAATGTTTCTTCAGTCTAAAACTTTTCCTAATCGTAACAGCCGAATCCGCAAACGTCAACTAAAATTAGAAGTGTCTTAAGTCTAGTATTCCTGTTCACTGACAAACCAAAACACCTGCAGAGCCTATAATGTTTTAGGATGTGCTCCATTTTAACCGACGTTGGTGAATTCAGCAGAGTTAAATGAAGCCACTTGCTAATCACAGCCGCGTTCGGTAGCCGAGCGGTCTAGGGCGCTTTGACACGGTCCTTGCGGCTCCCCCCCCCCCCCCCCCCCCCCGTCGGAGGTTCGAGTCCTTCCTCGGGCATGAGTGTGTGTGTTGTCCTTAGCGTAAGCTAATCACATGGGCAGGGCTGTAGGTAGCTCAGTCACTGCAGGTTTAGAGGATGTGAGGGGGGGGGGGGGGGGGATATTTTATCGTTTGTATTCCAGTAATGACATCTCAAGGGTTTGCGCGAATCGTACCGATCAGTTGCTATGGTATGTTTTGACACGGAAGCAACATGGATTCGTGAATGCACATAACACAAACTGTCATCGTGAAATGCGTGACTTATCTGTAGCAGTGAACATTATATTAAGTGAGGCTGTCGGAATACAATGTTGCGAGTGGAAGGAAAATGAGATTTAAATAACTCATTTATCAAACTTTCGAGATGGTATCTCATATTCGAATGCGTCTTGAAATAGAACTACGAATACTGTTATTAACCAAGCTATTCACACACATACTAAAACCCACAACACGTCATCCTCACCACACAACTACGAGGTGTCCCAGGAAGAACAGCCAACAGTTAGGAATATGACAGATACCATCATTTTAAGCTGGAAAGCCTAGTAGACGGAGACTCTCGCACACTTAGCTTCATAGCTTTGATCACCTGTTTATCTGCGTTACTGTGAAACACATTTGTTCCCTCGAACACTTACACAAAGCTCTTAATGTATACCTTTTAGAGCCCATCTTTACTAGACCATTTTTTCTTCGTTTGGCCCATTCTACCAACTCCCAAAATATGGAGAGCAGAGAACTTGCAGCATGCAGCTGATGAGATTTGTTTCACATTATAGAAGACGGGTAAGTGCTTTTAGCAGTTAAAGTTTGCATTTTAGATCCCACTAAGATTTAGGTACATCCTTTTGACAGGCGACACTAAGATTCTGCACACTCGACTGTGGAGTGGATGGCTGAGGCCAGGGAGAACCGACAGGAGCATGATTTTCACAACAGTCGAGATGAGATCGAGGTCTTTTAGTGTGTTTAGGCGATATTTCTGGTAAGGTAGCGCAACTGAAACGTAAGTTGCTTTTTTTCCAGATTGTCTGTGACACAGAGGAGTTTCAGGAGACTTTCGGATATCAGGTATTGCCATTTTGATAGATTAGTAACTGCGAACAATTTTTCTTACAATGAGCGACACCTATGCTATTCCCAGAATGAGATTTTCACTCTGCAGCGGAGTGTGCGCTGGTATGAAACTTCCTGGTAGATTAAAACTGTGTGCCAGACCGAGACTGGAAATCGGGACCTTTGCCTTTCGCGGGCTAGTGCTCTACCATCTGAGCTACCGAAGCACGACTCACGCCCGGTACTCACAGCTTTACTTCTGCCAGTATCCGTCTCCTACCCTCCAAACTTTACAGAAGCTCTCCTAGCACTCCTGCTAGTTCTGCTAGGTTCGCAACCACTGCTTCCCTTTCATGTCCCTCGACTCTTATAACTGCCATCTGGTTTCTGTACAAATTGTAAATAGCCTTTCGCTCCCTGTATTTTACCCCTGCCACCTTCAGACTTTGAAGGAGAATATTCAAGTCAACATTGTCAAAAGCTTTCTCCAGGTCTACAAATGCTAGAAAGGTAGGTTTGCGTTTCCTCAATCTTTCTTCTACGACAAGTCGTAGTGTCAGTATTGCATCACGTGTTCCAACATTTCTACGGAATCCAAACTGATCTTCCAGGAGGTCGGCTTCTACCAGTTTTTTCATTCGTCTGTAAAGAATTCTCCTCAGTATTTTGCAGCTATGAGTTATTAAACTGATAGTTCGGTAATTTTCACATGTGACAACACCTGTTTTCTTTGGGATTGGAATTATTATATTCTTCTTAAGTCTGAGGGAATTTCGTCTGTCTCATACATCTTGTTCACCAGATGGTAGAGTTTTGTCAGGACTGGCTCTCCCAAGGCTGTCAGTAGTTCTAATGAAATGTTATCTACTCCCGGGGCCTTGTTTCGACAGCAATAATGACACCAGAAATTATGTCACTTCCCAGTTTTACGTATCTTCTTGTCAGGTAAGGTGAACATTATCGTTGACAACTTCTTCTGGTGGAATCACATTCTTCAAAGTAACAAAAGATTCCAGTTTTACTGGAACAAAGATAGCTTTGGCCTAGACAGTTCATTTGTGGACGTTTCTGTACCACGCACCTTTCTGCACGCGGTGGCTTATTCCGTGTTGAGCATTGGGGATGACAGCATTGGCTCGCTGTGTACGTTTGAGATGCTCCGACGCTTCCCTAATTTTCTTAATTATACAGGACCCTCAGCCACGGTAATAAAACGGGTTACAGCTCAGTGATTCTCGAGAAGCAGACTACAACTAAGCTGAGCTTAAGAAAAATAAAAGTTATTTTAAGGAAACTAGTACGTGAATAATAATTGTCAAAACATTGGTTTTTTAATATGTGTTTAAAGAAAATTCTCTAGTTTTCTGAACAAAATAAAGCTTACTTCGAGGAAACTGTACAAACGAAAGTCCCAAAAGTGGAGAAATTAGCAAGAGTCCCCATACATGACGAAGACCCCATGTCATGCTGGCATCTCTGGTAAGACATATTTCTGTTCTCGTTATTTTTTTTAATGACGGTTCAGTCTCTAACCTTATAGTGACATAAGAACCTAGAGAAGTAATTAAATGCTGTTATTCAAAAGCTAAGTGTGTGTCTCAACAATTGTATGTGGAAACGGACACCAAAAACAGTTGTGGTGGAACTAAATACTTGGAATATTGGTTGCGCTTGAAGCTCTGCTATATTTCAAACATGGTGCAGTGTCAAGGCTTAGGATTATGGAATTGATGGGAGAGCCTGGTGCACTAAATATGCGAAGAACTTTAATTGTCATTCACCGCAGGAGGCTCTTCGAAACAGAGGAATCAGTGCGGAAACTACCAAAGAAGCAAGACTAAGGGGAAGAAGTTTGAAAAAGGAGAATGAGACGTGGCAACACAGGAAACAAGACATAACTGGGACTGGGACTAATGTCTTGTGTGCACTGCCTATAGAGGAACAAACTTCCACTTGAATTTCCTGGCAGTTTAGTTTTTAACGTTCTGGTACACACTGGTAAAAAAAAGGAACTATTAAAGATAGAAGGATGAAATTTTGCAATTAAAGACATTATCAAAGGAAAGCTATGAATGAATAATTGAATTTCTTATATTCATTATGAAAAATTTTTGGAACTATAATTTATAATAGCAGCACCTTTTTAAATGTATACTTTAAACATAACAGTGTACAGAACTTCCAGAAAAAACGATCTTCTACTTGGTTTTTTTGTTTTGTTTTTGAATTATCTGTATAAAAGTACTGCATACATATATGATTAACATCATTTCTTCCACTTACAACCCAAAATAAAAATAGGAAATAGTGTGAGAACAAAAGCTGTGATCAATACACCATCTGTCTTCAAAAATCTGTTAAAACGTTGTAAGCAATTTGGGCTTACAACTGTTATTCTTTGAGCTACACTCTTCCGGAAACAGGCAGATTTTTCAAGATTTCCCCTGTGTTGATAAACCAGTAACCTTAAACGGCCGTTTGAAATATTTTAGCAACAATGAAGAGACACAGATATTTCCGTTAACTGTTCGTCAACTATTCTCCAAGTCAGCTTTTTATTCTACATTATTATAATGCTGACTCAGTGCTACATATTATTCTTACAGCACAACTCTGAATGGTGAAAATATTCTCTCTACAAAATGAAATAAACCCAAATATTATTCTATCTAGGCTCTGCAATCATTGTAAGTACAAATTTGGCTAAACTGAGTCTTTTTATCAGTTTAAAATTCTTCTTTTCTTTCTTTTTTGCAGGAAAATTCTCATCAGTGTCGATAGATTAAAATTTTGAGGTTTCTATTCAAGCTACAATTTCTTCACCATGTATTGAAAATATCGTTGGTGCTGTACCTCCAAACGTGCAGAACTAAATATTTTGTGCGTTTCTGAATTTTAGAATGAACCTGTTTACAGAAAAACGCATAATAAGAACATTGGTTAACATCCTCTTTGCTGCTGTACGTATGCTTGGACTGATGCAATACTAGTGTCACCTATAAAGAAAACTACTTCTGCTCATAGCATATAGGGCAAGAGGTTTTTTGTACACGCTGCCGAAAGTAAGAAATGATACACAAAGTACGGGAGAACGAAACATAATGAAAATTCACGGGCAGAGAGGAAATGTGATGTTATTTTAGTAATAACTCTATCGAATAAAATTAACAAAGAACTTGGCAGCATGAGCCTACAGAACAACGTGACATACCTTTGGGTAGCGTGCATGCAATTGGTAGTTAGGGAAGGGTGTTGAAACCGTTTATGTTCTCTCCTGACGTGAACTGATCCATAACTGTCGTAACCGGTCTTCGTCTTTCAGTCAGAGATCCTTCAGGCACTACCACACGTCATGTGACGCCATACCCAGTGGACCCAACAGTATGACCCCATTCTTATGCACTCTACCATTCCTGGTAACAACGCCAGACAGCAAGACGCTAAAGCAGCCTGATGGTCGTCCTACCCGTCGTAGAGATTTGCTACATTCATTATTTACATACCCGACGACTGTGTCTGAGTGTATTATTTTGTACCAAAAGAAGTGAGAAGAACAGTATGGCACACGGTACGTGATTTCTCTCCAGTTACAAGAATATGTACCGCTCATACTTGCAAAGTTGTTAAGAAGAAAGTTCAGCGTTCTTTTGGTTTGACATAACATTGCCTACAGGTTGTCTGTAAGATCAGTTCTGTAAAATCGACGTTTACCTAGGAAGACATTGTGAATCACAGGTTCAAATGGCTTTGAAAGGTCTTCTAAAATAGCAGGCTGTGCTATAAAGTTACCTAATATTTCTACAACTTGGTGAGGGAAAGTGTAAAACGAGATTCTCGCTGGAATATCTCTTCTGAAATCTAAACTGTTGTCACTAAGAATATTACTGTACCTCAAGGGGGATACTATTCTAGAGTACGTGAATTTCTAAAAAATTATGAGTTTCCTGTCAGTAGCGAAACAGGTAGGTGGTCTTTGACATCACTTCTGTCATCTTTCTAGTAGAAGCGTTTATCTGTGGTTTATTTGAATCTCTCTGAAAAAAAAACTGCTTAGTACACTGACCAAAATACCATAATATTCAAATGATTTTAATATTGAAAGAATAACCTATTTTCTTAGTTCCAGAAGCAGAGGTGGGTGGGAGATCCATCTGATTAAACTGAATCTGACTTTTTTATACTCTTTAATGGCTTCTCCCTACATTTAAAATATGAATATTAATCACACCTGATAACTATGAGTCGGCCCCTTTGGCCCAGCGGTTCTAAGCGCTTCAGTCTGGAACAGTGCTACTACTAAAGTCGCAGGTTCGAATCTTGCCTCGTGCATGGATGTTTGTGCCCGCATCTCGTGGTAGTGCGGTAGCGTTCTCGCTTCCCGCGCCCGGGTTCCCGGGTTCGATTCCCGGCGGGGTCAGGGATTTTCTCTGCCTCGTGATGGCTGGGTATTGTGTGTTGTCCTTAGGTTAGTTAGGTTTAAGTAGTTCTAAGTTCTAGGGGACTAATGACCATAGATGTTAAGTCCCATAGTGCTCAGAGCCATTTGAACCATGGAGGTGTGTGATGTCCGTAGCTTTAGTTAGGCTTAAGTAGTTCTACTCTAGGGGACTGATGACCTCATATGTTAAGTCCCATAGTGCTTAGAACCATTTGATAACTGTGAGTAACCTTCTGTTCGAATAAGTAGTGAGGTTATCCTATTCTGTGATCTGTTGCGTAATCTCTCGTTTCATTACTTTCGATATATACTTACGTCTGCTGTCGGAATTACTGATTCCTGGCATAAAGAACAGGGGAGAACTGAGAGACTTAGGACAATATGTATTTTTGCCATAACTCTCCCAACCCTGTGAATCATTTTTGATGTTGCTGGCTAGTGGTAGGACGCTAAAAAATCTGAGGTGGGCAATTGGACATAGTACTCAATACCAGGGGGCCACTGGGTAATCCAAAAGGGCTTCCATTACTTCATAGACCAAGACAGTAGACCTGATTAAATGGGGATAGGCTGCGTGGTTTCCCACAAGTCCAAGGAGACATTACTGACTGACAGCGGAATTAATTGTAACCCAGAACAGTAATTAAGACCACAGACACACAGAGACATTGTTGCAGCGTCTTTATGCAGTCATGGTGTATAGCCAGCACTATCAGGAAGGAATAGCGCAACTTGTGGACAATTTTTCCTCTTAGAGACAGGTCCTCTCCACTGTATCTTGTCCACCCATCTTCCAATCTGGTGTTACATATAAAGGGCCAGTCAGGTACTGGTGTGCACAGATTAGCTACCTATTTACACAAACCAGTGGCAGTGCACACCCCAAGCTCTGAGACATGGGATTCATTTGCATCACACTCCCCGGCAAACCATTTCACCACATCCCCATTTGACGCTCCGTGCCTTTCCCATAGATAACTGAATGTGCTTGCTATGATCTGCAATGAAATTCTCATAAGCAACCTCTTCACATCTGTGGCAATGACCCCCACATCCTTCAGCGACCAAGAGAATTCCGTGTGACCACACATATACAGCCAGCACTTGAGAATTTTAGGTTGACAGTGTGATTAGTTTAATCACCTACAGACACGTTTACTGAGAATTCCAGGTACACCCTCATAGCAGGAGCAGGCAACATGCAAAGTAGCAAAACAACATGGTGGATACAAGATGATTGAAATAGCTCTTAGTACTACCACAGACAGATTAGTCCTCTAATTAATAATCATGATCATAAGAGGATGTTGTGTGCAGGTATGCCAAACTCTCCTGTCCAACCTCCACCCCACCATAGGCAAACAACATGGTGGATACGAGATGATTGAAATAGCTCTTAGTACTACCACAGACAGATTAGTCCTCTAATTAATAATCATGATCATAAGGGGATGTTGTGTGCAGGTATGCGAAACTCTCCTGTCCAACCTCCACCCCACCATAGGAAACTATAAAATGGGGGATTCACTAGCTGGAGTCATGTCAGAGTTCATCAGGTTTTAAATATGAAACGTTTCCTACTTCATACGTATGCTGATGAGCTGTCAGTCAAGTAAAAGTTATTAAGTTACATAACTGTTGGTTTGGAGGCTGAGAACAAGGCAAGGGGCGGCTGTATACTACACAGTCGTCAAAAATCTGGCCTGGTTGTCCCTAGGCTACAGGAATTGAGGTAATGTGGTAAAGTGTTGTCTGAAAGTGTTTTCAACCTGTGACTGGGCCCTAAGATGGCGTCACATGCAACTGGGTCGAATAAGTGCAATCTGAAATTCAGCATTAATTCACAGTTTCATTGCACTGCAATACTAGTCACATAAGCATATTAACATCAGAGAGTTATATGTATTTATTCATATTTAACATCATGATTTTAACAAAACTACAGATATTAGATATTCAAAGTAAATGAATTATTTAGCAAATAAATTGTAAAAATTAATAACTGTAGAACGCTCCATGCAATACTGACAAACAAGGTATTGCATGACAGCTAAGGATACTAGCTATCGTCTGTGAAAGTCTCACGTTTATGCGTACTTTATTTAATGAGTTACTCTGGATTTTACGTATTTTTAATTACGTAAATGAGTTAGCCAATAGTTTTCTCCAAATTTTCATAGCAAATACCTCTCTGCATTTCACCATGTCACATATACCAGATTATTATTTTACATCTATCTCATTTACCAACTATTAATTCGAGATATATTAAAGACTACGATCGTTTGAAAATGATATTTTGCAAGTAAAATATGGTTCCACCATTTATTATGGAGTAAACGGATACAACTTCTGTTAAGCAGGCCAGTTTACTTGTTTTACTTGTTTCTATAACTTTTTCTTTCTTATTTGTCGTAAATACACTTGCATCAACCTCACGCAAGTAATTGATTTTGTTTATACCTTTATATGTAGAAAAATGTATGTGGAGTGAGATGAACCGATCAAGCAAGACCTTTCGCTTAGTATCTGCGTCAAATTTATAACTTATGTGTATAATGAATGGTTGATCCATATCCTATACTTTAGGTATGATACAAATTTTGGAGGGGCAAACAAGGGCTTTAAAGCTCAAGCAAGTACTCGCTTCCGTGTCATTCCCCATCTGGATGTCAGTTGGTGCAGATCAGTCTTCAGGTAACGTTATGCAGAGCCAAACGTGCGTTTTCAGACTTCTAGCAGTAACATATTTTCAATGGCAAGCGACCACATGATTAGTTTAGTATTTGTTCATACTCAGAAAACTTACGAACTAGGTGGGACTTGAGAGTTGGCTTCAACTTCAAAAACCTCTTGCATTGTGTGGTGTGCAGCACTAAGGCTAGCACTACTTTAGTTGCATTTTGGAAGTATTAATGGACGAAATGCTTGATCTATTCATCATTTCGCGAGTTTTAATACGTCGATTGGCATGGTGTCTCTGATAATTAATATTTGTAACATGGCGAATAGTTTGTGTTTAGTTTAACAGAATTGTACATTTCCTTTCATGTATGACCAATGTTTCAATAGTACTTGGAGAATATGCTAACACTCTAATTACGCATCCACGTAAACTGTAGGCTGCGTTCGAATATTATCATTTTATGTTAATACTTAACTAAATTATTGTATGACCACTAGTGTAACCATTTCATTGGTTTGATACTTCCATTGTTTTGACTGACTGCATAGATTAGCAGTTGACCTAACTAAAACACTTTTGTGACATCTAAATCAGTTATTCAGTAGAATATATCCCTTTTGTCATTGTTATATTTATTGTGTTTTATTAGAGCGTCCGTTTTATTTTAAAAATTCTCATGATTATAAGACTGCAGGGCCACAATTACAGGCTTGTTGCATTGAGTTAGCTTACTCTAAAGCTTATTCCTATTTTTCTCAGCATTTAGAACATCTTGCACCACTTTACATTCTGAAATGCTTTTATCTAGGTCGACAAATCCTGTGGGCAGGCCTTGATTTTTCTTGTCTGGTTTCCAGTGTCAAGTGCCTTCACCTTCCTTGAAGCCACAGTAATCGTCAATTTTCTTTTCTATTCTTCCACATATTACTCATCTCAGCAGCTTGGATGCATGAGCTGTTAAATAGATTATGAGATAGTTCTCGTACTTACGTGTACATGCTATCTGTAGGATCACGTGGATGATAATTTTTTTTAAATCCTGACGGTATGTCGCCAGTCTCACTGATTCTACACACGAACTTCAGTAGTCGTTTGGTTGCTATTTCCCGCAATGATTCTAGAAATTTTGGTGTAATATTGTCCTTCCCTTCTTCGTTGTTTCATTTTGTTTGACAAAGCGTTTTAAAATTCTAACTCCAATAGCGGATCCGTATCTCTTTTATATCTGGTACAGTTTCTGCATCTACTACGTTCTCCCCTTCATAGAGGCATTCATTGTACTCTCCCCACCTAGCTGCTCTCTGTTCTGAGTTCAACAGTGGAATTCCCACTTAACGTTACCACCAGCGATACCTTTACATTCTGAATTATCCATTCGGTATTCTTTACTCGAGCTCTTAATATGGTGGCCGGCCGGAGTGGCCGAGGGGTTCTAGGCGCAACAGTCTTGAACTGCGCGACCGCTACAGTCGCAGTTTGGAATCCTGCTTCGGACATGGATGTGTGTGATGTCCTTAGGTTTCGTTTAAGTAGTTCTAAGTTATAGGTGCCTGATGCCCTCAGAAGTTAAGTCTTATAGTGCTCAGGGCCATTCTTCATCTGGTGCTTGTGACGTTTGCGTATAAGCCTGAACTTTCGCTGTCGACGTTAGTTTGCTGTAGAAACTGATGAGAACCAATCTGTCACTGAACTCTTCACTGTACTCACTATGTGCCCTAGATTTCTATTCAAAACAAATCCTATTCTCGTTATACAGTTTTCTGCTGCTGTTGATATTACGCTATACTCATCTGACAAGAAAACAGATATCTTTGTCTTCTTCCCATTTCATTTCATTGACCATACCTATAACATGAGTGAGCCCTCGCATTTCCCTTTTCAGACTTCCTAGGTTTCCTGCTACGTTCAAACTTCTGGTGCTCCAAGGCGTAGAATGTTACTCTTTTGTTATTTGTTCCATCTTTTTCTCATGGTCACCTTACTTAGACACCGTAATGGGAGACCAATTCGGAATCTGTTGTTAATGCAGGGATCGTCATGACACATGTTTCAGTTATATGTCACATGTCCTGTGGACACACCGTATGTGTGTTTAATGCAGTGGTTTCCATTGCCCTCTGCATCCCCATGCTGTTGATCCTTGATGTCTCTTCTGCCCTTTAGCAGCAGCTTCCCATCTCTATCTAACCCTCCACCCTTTTCGACAAGGCTGTCGCCATATGAGAGTGACTTCTCACGTAGAGAGCTTTTGGCTGCCATTCTGATGATGTTTAGTCAGGCATGCTGTTTGAATGTGGGACCTTAGACTTTTGATTACTTGTTGAAGAATCTACTCCTAGACCGATGGAGGCTGAGTGTCACACAGGCCTTATCCTTGACGTCCCATTGGCACATCGATGGTGTTGTCCTGGACGATCTGTGGACTAATGACTGGCGAAATGGGGGAGGGGGGGCAGTGGATGCTCTATCTGGACAGAGGGGCGACGGTCGTTATTTTGCGGCAGGATTACGGTGACAGATGGTCGATTGATGACGAGCTGGTTTAGTCATGGTTTAAGACTGTTTCTCTGTGCTGACTTAGATGTTCACGTTGGTTAGTGTGTGGTGCCGAATAGCGAATCGCCTGGAACGTGTCGGCAAATCCCACGCTTCGTAACTGGGTTTCAGTACTCCTACAGGATGCGTCAGGGGTTGGCAGGAAATGTAGTCTGTCGTCACAGAAGCGTTGCAGGCTGTGACCGAATTTTCTGTGGCCTGGATTCATCACGGTACACCTCTACATCTACATCATACTCCGGAAGCCACCTACTGGTATGTGGAAGAGTTTTATTTGTATCTTTATCCTAAAATTTTATTTAAAGAAGAAACATGGCTTACATACGATCTTCACAGAATGCGTGACATTGTGGAAACGTTTCGCCAGGCTGTGACTAAGCAATGTCTCTATAACACTCATTCTTCCAGGAGTTCTAGTCCAGGAGGTATTCAGAAGAACTTTTGTGAAGTTTGGAATGTGGGACACATGCTGCCGTAAGTACAACTTTTCGTGAGCTGTGCCTGGATGTATGACCTTTCTCTAGGTTTACTAACGATGAAAATGAAAAATTCTTATTAAATTTATAATGATCACTGTATTTATTTTTCTATTGAGCCTGGATATATGTTCGAAGCGCTGCAGTGGAGGTACAGCCACACTCACTGTTTCCTGATTATTGGAGATCAGCTGCCTCTCAAGATAGCCATCGTGACGTCCTGTAAATCGCTTCCAAAGTTGTAACACTAGGGTTGGCCAGTATTTGGCACCTGATCTCGGAGGACAATAAAAGATCCTTCAGTGCTGGTGTGTGGGACGACTGGATACGGGGTAGGGAGGAAAGGGAAGGCAAAACAACTTTTAGTAATGCTTGATTATTATTGTATGGTTTCTTCTGACTTCAGCTGTACGTAATCATGTGCCACTGCGATTAATAACTTGCTTAAAATATTGAGTTATGTTTTGCTAATCGCTTCTACATGTAACTGAAATACTTAACTTAAAACATGCGGGATTGACATCTGATGTTTGGCCTTGTCAGTGGCATAATTTGGCTAGTAGGCCGCGGCACGATATAACTGTCTCAAATCCGCTTTTGATTTCGTACGTATTAACGATTAGTGACTGAATGACATATTAACAATTCAAAGTCGAGTATAATTACAAGCAGCTCTATAAATTCTCGTGCGGAGAGTATTCTTTGATAGTTACTGACACATCAACGGAGCTTTTGTTAATTGTGGAATTGCTTCCTTTTGGCCACGGGATCCTTTATCTTTGCTATAAGTGGTATATATCTTTCTAAAAATCACGAAATTTCCTACACTCAGCATTTAGTTTTCCAACTATTCCGACTTCTCACTTTCCACATTCGATCAATGTTATGCTGTAAAGGTCTCTATTCCCCTTTTCATCAATTTTATTGACTGTTTCGTTCGTTCTTCCATGAATTTACGTTTTTGACATTTTTCCTCCGATACCTCCCTTATTTAAATTGCTAATACCATCAATTCATCTTTTTTGACATTTCTTTCCCGTGTTTCACTTTGCCTTCTTCCAGCCCTATTTCTTTTTATTTTCTTTTTTCATGAATTGAATTTAGTATCGTATGTGATACCCAACGATTTATGTTACTCCTTTTCCTTCTGTTGAGTTAACCACTTAATCTCTTTAAGATCTCTCAGTGCCTGCTGGACGGAACGCGACTTTCTTTTCGAGGAACACTACCCTGAAAATTTACAGATGCGGCATTTGAAGATGGCTGCAGAACCATTCTTCTGCATTTCGTGTAAGGGCTACGATGATACAATAGAGAAATTAGAGATCATACGGAGGTAAAGAAACGGTCGTTTTTTTTCCTCGTTCTGTTTGCGAGTGGAACAGGAAAGGAATGTCTAGTATTAGTACGTGACCTTTGTAACTCATATACATCTACATTGATTTTCTGTCTTCCTTTTCTTCTTTTAATGAACTGTCAATGATTTTACTTTGTTGCTGTACTTAGTTTTCTTTAGTAACTTAGTTATTGTTGAGAATGGATAATAGTAGGTTATTGTAACTTGTTTTAGTATAACAATTCATTTTTCCACTTCACGCTTGCTTAATGGCAGCATTAATAACCGATTGGCCCTAGATCGCTAATTTTGAACTTGATTCTTTGAGGGAGCCAAGATTTTGTATCAATAATAACATTTGCATAGGTCGCATTTCTGTACACTCTCAACTGATACTTGCCCTCCTATCTTGTAACCATAATACCGAGGAAAGTGATGACTCCTTTATTTTCGTGCTCAACTGCTAACATAATTCTTAACGGTATTGCTCTCATTCACTTTGCTATGTCCTTAACATCACTTTGATTTCCTTTCACTAATAAAATGGCATCATTCACATAGCGATAATAGTAGAGAACTTTACTGAAAACTACAGAGTTGTTAGCAAAAATGTTGGTGCCCCGTATGTTTAGCTAAAATCTCAGCCACAATGGCAGCTGGAGAATCTCCCATGGCCAATCCATCAGGCTGCTAGATACCATACAGTTAAATGGTATAGAACAAAGGTCAGTGTTATACAATTTTTTCTATTTCTTACTTTTTCCGTAGTCAAAGTTTAGTTCCCCATCTCAAATTCTCTTCTCCGTGAATTTACTCGGTCATTTCATTTACCAAATCACACTTACTTTAAAATTTATTCAACACATGTGCAGCTGACTGTCATGACTACTTGTACTTCAGTTACGGATCGTGCCACTGTGGCTGTCTAGGATCCATATTTCCACTCACCATCTTGTTAACAGACATCAACCCACACTGTAATTACTTCGTTAATTGTAAATAAGTTATACACAACTCAAAGCAGTCGCTTTTTTTTTCAATAATAGTGCTTTATCAAATGAACCGGTTTTCGAAACTTTTCAGATTCATCTTCAGATGCTTTCGGGAGGATCCGGCATGTTACATCATTACTGGTAGTAGCATGATGCTGGGTGCTGGTTTCTGACATTATAGGCGGCGTATCTGCACTGTCACAAAACATCACCAAGCATTATGCTACTACGAGTAATGGTCTAACTTCCCGGATCCCCCCGAAACCATCTAAAGAAGAACCTGAAAAGGTTCGAAAACCGGTTCATGTAACAAAGCATTATTATTGAAAAAAAAGTGAGTGGTTGCAGTTGTGTATAACTTATTTACATTCAGTATACTGTCACGATTCTAAAACGTCCGTAATGGATAAGCATAATGCTTCGTTAATTAATAATCTGACTGTAACCCTAACTGATTTCGTGTTCATATATAATTATAGAATCTGTCCAGAAACCTTCGCTACGGATGCAGGTTCGAATCCTGCCTAGGTCATGGATGTGTGTGATGTCCGTAGGTTGGTTAGGTTTAAGTAGTTCTAAGTTCTAAGGGACTGATGACCTCAGATGATAAGTCCCATAGTGCTCAGAACAATTTGAACCAATCCAGAAACCTTGTTGTTCCTGCTACCACCCGCCATTAAATCTCTCTGTTTGATTTACCGAACAAATTTCCTTTCACTCTAAGAGCCGTAGAACGTTATATATACATATATATATATATATATATATATATATATATATATATATATATATATATATATATATATATATTACATTATCATTTGTGGTGTGGGGTAGACGATTATTACCTGTTCTCCATATCGGCGATATTAAGAACTTGTCTTATTAGTTACTGTAAAAGTAGTCAAATTGGTACCCTAAACCTAGGAAATATCAGGAGAATTACTCAGAGTACAGCATCTGAAGAACTGTGAACCGTGTGATTGAGATCATCCATCACTAGTTCGTTTCTGAAGGAAGCCAATTTTTTATAGCCGCTATGTGGAGTGGTTATGCGTCGTCGTGTCGTACTACAGACAATAACGAATGGTGCTATTTCCTTATCGGAGCAACTGATTCTTTCCTCTTCTCTCAGGACTCCTCCCTTCCACCCATCTCCGCCGATGAAAAATGTGCACCCTGTAGTTTACTGCGCTTTCGACAAAGCGCAGAATAGACATAAACGTCGAGGAGCACAAGGCGACGATGTCTCATATAAATTGCTCGTGACTCCCAATGGAAACTGTTTCCGTACCACGGAGATTCTACTGCGACTCATATAGTGTCCACAAGTTAGGTTTACGACGTCAGATGCACGCGCCACAGACTACCAACTGCAAACAATGCGTTTCTTGAGTCGCAAGGGAGCTGTAGCTGTCTTTTCAGTCCCTGGCGTTACCTATCTTATTGTATGTGGTTTCCCTCCCACATTCTAATATCTTGAAAAACTCAGCTATACAACATTTGGTGAAAAATACAGTCAAGGTAAATTCCTTGAACTGCTGTGTACTACAGGAGGTGAATTACGCTGAAGACTGAGTGATCGTTCTGTGGCTGGCAGGGATAGTAACAGGCTTTTGGACTGCTCAGCAGGAGGTTACAGTTACGTCCTCAACTAGGAAGCGGACACTCTGAAAGACATCCATCTGTGTTAAGATTGTTGTATCGGAGTGAAACCGTTAAAATATGTTTTACAGAAAGATGTGAGTGGTATATGCTTTCATTAAATATCCTCAAGCGAGCGTTGTATGAGGACAAATAACTTAGTAGAGTTTGCTTTGGAGAAGCAGTGGATTGCTCATAAGTGACAGAGCCTCTGTTTATAAGGTTAAAAATTGATAAAGAAATTTACAAATAGGCTTCAGTAGGAACATTAAAGTAGGCACCAGGATTAGTTGGAGAATTAGGTAGGGGCTTCCTGTCCAGTTTGCTAAGTAACTATCCTGTAATCCAGAAATATAAATCAGCCGCTGCCTTCCTGATGCCTTCCAGAGTCTACAAAACTTTTTTTAATATTTCGCGTTATTATTCACCGAGTTCAAATATTGTCAATGGTATCATAGTATATTCATTAAGAGGGATAATTTTATGATACAAGCTTAACACAATAAGAAATGTGTTATGGTTAGAAACTGTGTGCTTGTCTTAATACTGTGTAACTGATGGCACACAAATGGCCGGAATTTATTAATCATATATTTGAGAATGACACCGCTTAGAACTCCCATAAGACTTTTCAATTAATTTCAAAATTTTGGGAAACTTCTCTTCCCTGAAAAATACCCAGAATTACAAAAGGAAAAATATTTATCACTTACTACAGTTTCCATATGCATGCAGTGTTTCTTCAGTGTCATAAATAACATTTAATTAATTGCTTCTCTGCTACGGTCTGTATGCAGAAAACAGTTTGCAAACAGTACACACATACACCACTGAGTTTACCCACAAATTTTTGACTTGTACAACTTGTAGTTCAGTTCGTATGACTTCACTGACATTTAAATAGGTGAAAAAATAGCTTGAATATAAATCACTTTACTATCAGTAGTACGTTTTAATTTACTATGAACTCTGTTCGCAACAAATTCTGTATGTAGTCTCTACCCTTATCACTGCAAATATGAGGAGGTACAACGTCATAAACATTGAAATTCGTGACAAAGTTAATTTTGTTTAGAATGCAGCGTAAATTACACATCTGCAACAATGTGATCACTCTGAAATTCTCACCTAAGTACTTGGCAGATGGTCCTGCCAAACACCTTCAGACTATTTCTCCCTCCATCCCATCATCTAACAGCACGTGGAAAAAATGAACGCTTAAATCTATCTCAATGCTTTCTCTCCTTTCATTATTGTGATCACTTTTCCCAACGGAAGTTGACAACAAGAAATTAGTTTAATATTCAGAGGATGAGGTTTATGATTGGAATTAAATGAAATGATCTCTCTACAACTGAAAACGCCATTGCTTTGTGACTGCTACTCTACCTCACTTATCATACCTGTGGCACTCCAATATTTAGTGATGATACAAAACAAGCTGCACTTTTATGGACCTTTTCTTTCTTTTACTTCAAATCTATTTGATAAGGATCCCATATCATATAGTAATACTCTAGCAGAGGACAGACAAGCGAAGTGTAAGTAGTCACTTTAGTAGACCTGTTGCACCTATCAAGTCTTCTGTCAATAAAACAAAGTCTTCTTAATCTTCACCAAAACCTTATGTGTTTTACCATTCTAATTTCATTTTTCTATAATTGTAATTCCTAGGTATTTAGTTGAATTGACAGCTTTTAAATTTGTCTTATTTATTGTGTAACTGATGTGGATGTCTTTACACTTATTCAGCGACTACTGCCACTTTTCGCAGTTTGCAGATATTATCTCTAAAGCATTTTGCACCTGGTTTGGATCTTCTGATGAATTTATTATAGTAAACGGCACCATCATCTGCAAACAGTCTAGTAGGGCTGCTCGAATTGTGTCCTAAATCTTTTATGAAGATTGGGAAGAGGAGAGGGCCTATAACATTTCCTTGGAGAACACAGGACATGTTTATGTAGGTTCTATTTCATTGAAGTCTATGAAAATAAATTTCCACAAATGAGAGAGTTCTGCAAATTACCCCAGATTTTTGGGCTTTATGTCTGTTATCTATAAAAAAATTTACCAAGAGCATGAATAAATATTCAGCTTTCTTTTAACTCATTCACCTCAATGATCTCTGTCCAAAGGAAAATAAATAAGGCAGGAAAATGATTAATTATGTATTATGCATTGTAGATTAATTAGTATTAAGTCAACACATAGAGTATACTTAGGAGGAGAAATTAAATAATAGATAAGTAAAGGTAATTTTTCAATTAATGAAATGAAACTAAAAATACCAAATTATGAAATTCATTATTATAAATCTTCATTTTCTTCAATCCACTGTATCTGAATTAGCCAGTCCATACTCAAAAAGTTGGATAGCATAACTAGTTCCTAATGTAAAATATATGTTTGGTAGAAGACTTTTAAACTCCTTATGAAGCTCCATACCCATTATTAAAATATTCACAGCCAGTAATGTTATAAATGTCTACTTGCACCTCACTAATTTTGAATAACTATTAGAATTGGTTTCATTGTTCAGTTTCTTGAGTAGGGATTATAATTATATACATAAAATGTTTGTTAAAAATTATACATTATATATGGATAACAGTGACAGCAAAAACAGTATTACTCAAGATGTTGGTTTATTAAGTAATACCTATCTTTTAAACAAGAAAAAGTTTTTTTAATGAGAAAGAGGAAACAATTACAACAATAAATTGTCCAAAAATTAACTATACACCATAGCTTTTGCGAAAAGGTAGAGGAAATTTCTTATTATCATAATGAAAGGAAATAACAGTTACGATAAATAATAAAAATTACAGAATAACCTAACAAATTCTGTTTACAAAATATAAATATTTAAATAATAATCACCACCCTGTTCAAAAAATAGCAGGTACAGAACAATTGGTGTATTACTTATATTTAATAAAGCCTCATGTATTAAAAAAACTAATTTTCAGGTTTCTTACATTTTGATTCTGTTTTTGATATTTCTATGATTACCAAAAATATGAATTAAAAGTGAAAATGAGAGGGGAATAGCTCTAGAAAACAGTAAATAGAATAAAAATAGTTGTATCATTTATATAATAGTTTGTAAGAAATTTCTGAGGCAAATTTTATTTTTACTTTTCAGTTATATAAAACTTATTTTAGTTTTTAAAACCATGTGACAATGTTACGTAATTTTCCAGAACTACTCTTTGATCATTCTACAATGAGAATTATTAATTAACTTCAATGTTAATAAAATAATTTCTGTTAACATCTTTCATTATCTGTTTGTCTGTAATTACAACTTTTCTTTCACTTCATACTCAATTAAGATTATCGTAGATTTGCCATTCAACATTCAAATATTCTTGTACTTTAAAGCAAACCCTTACTTCTTCAACACAATATTTTTCAAATTTTTCTCAAAGAAGTAACTGTTAGGTCCACTCCATGTCATTTTTAATCCAGGTGCTCCTTAAATCACCAGTCTATTCACCTAGCATGCAACCTGTTTCTACAGTATTTTTACCATCATTAATACACATCATTACTGTCTCAATCAAAACGTACAAATAATTCTCCTAACATACCTAATATATGCAAGCCTTGCATTTTAAGTAATGAATGCTGCTGTAAAGTTAGTTGTATATGAGTTAGTTGTCATCACAACAATTCTCGAAATTGTACTTTATCTGTACCATATTCTCATGAACGAAGTTGATATTTATATTACCAAATCAACCATCCAAAAATATCCTAAACAGTTGTTGTAAATCTGTAACAAATTCAGTTTCCCTCATATTTAACTGGTCTCCAAATTTTCCCATGATTGATTCAGATATTCTTAGCAACAACATATTTGTTGTAAATAGTCTTCACAGGTTTACCACCAGATGACGTTGTGCAAATCCCACAATATTTCCTCGGAGCAATTGTCCGACATCATCAGGTGGTTGAACCTCGCTGGTGGCTAGGTACGACTGACAAGATCCGCATGTCGACGCTGATGTATGTAGAGCACGCGCGTGAAGATTGTGCATGTGCGGGAACGACGCATGCGCAGAAATTTGCAGATATATGGCGCCAGACTCAAACGCCTCTGCTGTGAAATGCATATAGTGGCCGTTCTGCGTGTGCGCTGATCCTGTGTTTACTAATATGCTGCCAAATTTATGACGGGTCTATTATCGAAAGCTCTTTGCTTTCTCGTCGTGACTTTTCATAAATCATGTGATTTCCTGATTTCAGACAGTGTTCTGCAATTGCCGACTTCTCCCATGCCTGCGCAATCTTCAAGAGCGTGCTCTATATACAGCGGCGTCGACATGCGGATCTTGTCAGTCATACCTAGACACTAGCCAGGTTCAACCACTTGATGTAGTCGGGCAGTTGCTCCGAGGAAATATTGTGAGATTTGCACAATGTCATCTGGCGGCACACCCATGAAGACTATTTACAACATATCCGCCGGGAAAGCCTAAAGAATCACAGCAACACATTACCTGGGTTTTCCTTTACTTTCTCATAATTCGATTAAATACCCATTTGTCTTTCAGTGTTTTGACGTATAACTCCTGGCGTTCAAAATCAAGAGAAGTGGCTACTACTTTTACTTTCATAACACTTAATTTTGAAAAAAATGTTTCTTGATATATACCTAAAATTTTATATCCATTCTCCACAGCTGCCATTACTTCATCAGTTGTGGAAGTTCCAACTACTTATCTTCCAATATTCCTAAGTTGAAGTTTGTTTATTTTACTTCTACACATTTGACACTCATGGGAAAGAAAAGTTTTTCATTTTTATTGATTTCATGCATACTGGAAAAACTGTATAATACAGTCATCTATATGGCAAAACTTCACATTTTATAAATCGATACGAGTTTTGTTTTAATGTTTTGCTCTGTATGTTTTGTTGGCCATTTCTCAGTATAGCATCTATACTACATCACACTGGGTACAGAGTACATATATCAAATTATTTTTTATTTTTTGTTAACGCTATCTGCTTTAGGTCTTAATTTCATTCTATTAAGTCAGCCACCATAAAAGGCATCTCTTTGATTGAAAGACCCAATAAATTCAGGTAAACCTTTTAATTTCCTAAGTTTTTTTAAAATTCTACTAAATTAAACCCATTACATTCCAATTTCAGTACTAAATTATGTAGAGAAATTTTATACTTTTTTAAGGCCTTTTATTGTTAATAGTTTCAGTGTTAAAATTTTTCCTGCATTATATAATGAATGCTTAGTATATTATTGCTCAATTAAACTGTGATTTCACTCATTTAATAGAAGTTTACTTTGTTGTTGTTTAATTAATGTAATACTAAACTGTAATGTGGTTCATACATGTTTAAATTGGTAACACGAATGCAGATATTCTTAACATGTGTAAAGACTAAGCAATGAGCCCACTCACGTTATAAAGAACAGGGAATTTGCTTGAGAGTTATTAGCATATTGAATATTATTATTGTTTAAACTATTTAGCCAAGCAATAGACTTTAGGCTTGTAATATTGCAAGTGCTTGTAATATTTATACATAACCATCCTAACCCCAGTAATTGTTAATAACAGAATGAATCTATGTCAGCTGTTCACAGAAACCAAGTCTTTATTCTAAACAATGTCTTCTCTTTGACTTTTATTCATTAATGTCTTTCTGCAGGTTGTTGTTGTTGTTGCTACTGTGGTCTTCAGTCCTGAGACTGGTCTGATGCAACTCTCTACGCTACTCAATCCTGTGCAAGCTTCTTCATCTCCCAGTACCAACTGCAATCTACATCCTTCTGAATCTGCTTAGTGTATTCATCCCTTTGTCTCCCTCTACGATTTTTACCCTCCACACTGCCCTCCAATACTAAATGGGTGATTCCTTAATGCCTCAGATTATGTCCTACCAACCGATCCCTTCTCCTAATGAAATTGTCCCTCAAATTTCTCTTCTCTCCAATGGTATTCAATACCCATCTAATCTTTAGCATTCTTCTGTAGCACCACATTTCAAAGGCTATTCTCTTCTTTTCCAAATTATCTATCGTCCATGTTACACTTCCCTACATGGCTACATTCCAGTCCAATACTTTCAGTAATGACTTCCTGACACTTAAATCTGTACTCGATGTTAACAAATTTCTCTTCTTCAGAAACACTTTCCTTGCCATTGCCCATATTCATTTTATATCCACTCTACTTCGACCATCATCAGTTATTTGGCTCCACAAATAGCAAAACTCATTTGCCACTTTAAGCCTCTCATTCCCTAATTAAACTCACGCAGCATCACCCCGTTTACTGGACTACATTCCATTATCCTCGTTTTGCTTCTGTTGCTGTTAATCTTATATCCTACTTTCCAGACACTGTCCATTCCATTCAGCTGCTCTTCCAGGTCCTGTGCTGTCTCTGACAGAATTACCATGACATTGGAAAACCTAAAAGTTTTATATTTCTTCTTCATGGATTTTAATTCGTACTCCAAATTTTTCTTTTGTTTCTTTACTGCTTGCTCAATATACAGTTTCAGTAATATTTGGGATATGCTACAACCCTGTCTCCCTCCCTTCCTAACCACTGCTTCCCTTTCATGTCCCTCGACTCTTATAGCTGCCAACTGGTTTCTGTACAAATTGTAAATAGCCTTTCGCTCCCTGTATTTTACCCCTGCCACCTTCAGAATTTGAAAGAGAATATTCTAGTCAACATCGTCAAAAGCTTTCTCCAGGTCGACAAATGCTAGAAACGTAGGTTTGCGTTTCCTCAATCTTTATTCTACGACAAGTCGTAGTGTCAGTATTGCCTCACGTGTTCTAACATTTATACGGAATCCAAACTGATCTTCCCGAGGTCGGCTTCTACCAGTTTTTTCATTCGTCTGTAAAGAATTCCCATCAGTATTTTGCAGCTATGAGTTATTAAACTGATAGTTTGCTAATTTTCACATGTGTCAACACCTGTTTTCTTTGGGATTGGAAGTATTATATTCTGTACAAATTGTAAACAGCCTTTCGTTCCCTGTATTTTACCCCTGCCACCTTCATAATTTGAAAGGGGGTATGCCAGTCAACACTGTCAAAAGCTTTCCCCAGGTCTACAAATGCTAGAGACGTAGGTTTGCCTTTCCTTCATCTATTTTCTAAGATAAGTCGTAGGGTCAGTATTGGCTCATGCAAGTCGTTAATTTTTCTCCAAAGATCTCATTAATTTTCCTGTGGGCGGGATCTATCTTACCTCTAGTGATATGTGCCTCTACATCCTTACATTTGTCCTATAGCCATCCCTGCTTAGCCAGTTTGCACTTCCTGTCGATCTCGTTTTTGAGACGTTCGTATTCTTTTTTGTCTGATTCATTTACTAAATTTATGTGTTTTCTCCTTTCATCAATTAAATTCCATATCTCTTCTGTTACCCAAGGATTTCTGTTAGCCCTCGTCTTTTAACTTACTTGATCCTCTGCTACCTCCACTATTTCATCACTCAAAGCTACCCATTCTTCTGCTACTGTAATTCTTTTCCACATTCTTCTCAGATGTTCCCTAATGCTCTCCCTGAAACTCTCTACAACTTCTAGTCCTTTCAGTTTATACAGGTCCCATCTCCTCAAATTACCACCTTTTTGCAGTTTTTTCTGTTTTAATCTACAGTTCATAATCAGTAGATTGTGGCCAGAGTCCACATCTTCCCCTGGAAATGTCTTACAGTTTAAAACCTGTTTCCTGAATCTCTGTCTTACTTTCTGCAGGATGTACAGAAATTTTCGTAATCTACTAAGTGGGTCTTTTACAAAATTGCCATTATGCTTTATCTCCAAAAACACCAGTTTAGTTCCTGTGCAGATGCTATACAGTTTTATTGTGTTCAACACAACCATTAAGAGTTAATCCTGAATCATAGTCTTTAGAATAATGAGGTATAAATGTATACTTCTGATGTTTATCAGATATCATCCACCTACAGAATTAATCATTTCTCTGATATTTATATACTGTTTCACCATTATAATTGTCAAATATTATTAGCCTTTGGATATGTATAACAGTTTCTTGTTGAACTTCATAATCAAACTAAATGTAAATTTTTGTTTAAGTATAAGGAATTCTCATTGGTATTCCCTTTTGGGAACTGCAGCTGTTTATCTGTAACAATTTCTTTATGGTTTCAAGATTCTGAAAAAATAATGGTGGTATTCTCCCTCAAAATAAAAATCACCTTCACTAAAGTTTTGTCATCTTTTGACTATAACTCCTTCATCAAACTTTCTTTCACATATAAGACCTTGCATGCTGCATTGTATGTAACACCAATAATTCTTATTTCCAGAATTATTATACACTTTTTATATTTTTCAAAGTCACATTTATGTCCTTCAGATCTCAAACAAGTACTCCTACATTGTTCACATTTATAAAATGCATCTCCAATTTCTTTGTGATAGTTGAAATATTCTCCATTGTAGTAATGTGTGTTGCAGTTTCACAATATATATTATGTTGCACAGCATTGTGTTCATCCATTTTGCATAATATATTGACTTTTCCGTTTTGATGTGTGTTGGTTATACTTGTTATATGTCTTGTTACATTTATGACAGAAAATTTATGATCCTAAGAAAGTTGACATACTTTCCATTGTAACAAAACGCTTTTTTTTATCCAGACATGGTTTTGTACCTTTCTTAGGACCACTGAATTGAAATTCTCAGCTCATACAACATTTATCTGGGTATATAGCAGGTGCTCAACATTTTTAATGTCATCCAGAGTGAATACTTCTTCGTTGTATTCTCCTAAAATGTTGTGTTATATGCTGATAATCTCCTCCTCTAGTTTTCCAAATGATATGTGCAGTTAATTATCTATCAAAGATATTACTTCTGTGATATGTTAGGGAAACTATTATTTGTCTAGGGAACACAAATTACCATTATTATAGTACTTGTAATACATCTTCCACTCTTTTTCTCATCAGTTAATATATTGGATTTTTACCTCTACTGCCTACAGATATTGTTAACTACTTAATATTACATGTGGTACCTGCAATATCAGTAGACTCATTAGATGATTATATATACATGATGTTACTGCACAAAATCTGAACATATTTTTGTATTAACTGATGCTTTATATCCTGTAGAGACCATATAAAATATTTTGGGATTTTGTTATGATATTTAACTTTCCTTCATTTATGAAGTTAATTATCTTTATAGCTGTTTCTATCAAAGAACTTAGTGAATTCATTTTCTACTCTCTTTTCCCATTAATCGTACCAAGTTTACTAACATTAGTATCTTTAGAGACAAATAGGTGGGAAGTTAAGGAGATGTGGTCTGGATAAACTGAAAGAATCTGAGTTTGTGCAGTTTCAGGGAGAGTATAAGGGAACAATTGACAGGATTGGAGGGAAAATTCAGTAGAAGAAGAATTGATAGCGTTGAGGGATTAAGTAATGAAGGTGGCAGAGGATCAAATAGGTAAAAAGACGAAAGGTACTAGAAATTATTGGGTAACAGAAGAGATTGAAATTAACTGATGAAAGAAGAAAATGCAAAAAATACAGCTAATGAAGCAGACGAAAAGGAGTACAAACGTCTTAAAAATGAAATCAACAGGAAGTGCAAAAAGCCTAAACAGCGATGGATAGAGGACAAATGTAAGGATGTAGTGGCATAAGATAGATACGCCTCGACGATCACCAGAGGTATATAGCCAGTGTAGGAGATTGCTCCCCACACCATGGTGCCGGGTGTTGGCCCTGTGGGCCTCGGTCATATGCAGTCCTGATTATGGCGCTCACCTGCAGGGCGGAAAACACGCATACGACCGTCATTGGCACCAAGGCAGAAGCGACTCTCATCGCTGAAGACGACACGTCTCCATTCGTCACTCCATTCACGCCTGTCGCGACACCACTGGAGGCGGGCTGCACGATGTTGGGGCGTGAGCGGAAGACGGCCTAACGGTGTGCGGGACCGTAGCCCAGCTTCATGGAGACGGTTGCGAATGGTCCTCGCCGATACCCCAGGAGCAACAGTGTCCCTAATTTGCTGGGAAGGGGCGGTGTGGTCCCCTACAGCACTGCGTAGGATCCTACGGTCTTGGCGTGCATCCGTGCATCGCTGTGGTCCGGTCCCAGGTCGACGGGCACGTGCACCTTCCGCCGACCACTGGCGACAACATCGATGTACTGTGGAGACCTCACGCCCAACGTGTTGAGCAATTCGGCAGTACGTCCACCCGGCTTCCCGCATGCCCACTATACGCCCTTGCTCAAAGTCCGTCAACTGCACATACGGTTCGTGTCCACGCTGTCGCGGCATGCTACCAGTGTTAAAGACTGCGATGGAGCTCCATTGCCACGGCAAACTGGCTGACGCTGACGGCGGCGGTGCACAAATGCTGCGCAGCTAGCGCCATTCGACGGCCAACACCGCGGTTCCTGGTGTGTCCGCTGTGCCGTGCGTGTGATCATTGCTTGTACAGCCCTCTCGCAGTGTCCGGAGCGAGTATGGCGTATCTGACACACCGGTGTCAATGTGTTCTTTTTTCCATTTCCAGGAGTGTATACTGAGCAATCAGTAAAGGACACAAAAATTGCAATAGCAATTAAAATCCATGAAGAGGAAATAAAAATTTTAGGTTTGACAATGTCATTGTAATTCTGTCAGAGACAGCAAAGAACTTGGAAGAGCAGCTAAACAGAATGGACAGTGCATTGAAAGGAGGATATAAGATAAACATCAACAAAAACAAAACAAGGATAATGGAATGTAATTGAATAAAATCAGGTGACGCTGAGGGAATTAGTTCAGGAAATGAGAGACCTAAAGCAGTTGATGAGTTTTGCTATTTTGGGAGCAAAATAGCTGATGATGGTCGATGTAGAGAGGATGTAAAATGTAGACTGCCGATGACCAGAAATACGTTTCTGAGGAAGAGAAATTTATTAACATCGAAGTACAGATTAAGTGTCAGAAAGTCTGCTCTGGAAAACAATGATATTACCTCCAACCACAGGGAATGAAGTCAGCAAAACAATTGGAAAACTAAAAAATAAAAAATCGGTACACTTAGATGAAGTACCAATGAGTTTACTCATACAATGCATAGGGATTATACAAGCCCCCAACATAAATATAATAAATAAATTCTTCACATGAGGGACATTTACATAGCAGATAAAACAGGCAAATGTGGTATAATTGCTTAAGAAAGGTAATGCGGAATATATAGGAAATTACCTCACTATTTCCCTGCTGTCAGAATCCTCAAAAATAATAGAAGCAATTATAAAAGACAGATTAAGAAGTTACCTCAATAAATACAATAATTTAAGCGAATCACAGTTTGGTTTCCAAAGCAACAAAAATATGGAGTAAGACATAGTAGAATTCACAAAATTTTTACTACACGCTCTTGATAAACATGAGTGTGTTGCAGGCATATTTTTGGATACAGTAGACCACAAGATTCTATTAAATAAATTAGAAGCATTAGGAATAAGAGGGGTAGCTAATGAGTGGTTTTGATCATACGTAACAGATAGAGTACAAAGAGTAGAGATAATACATACTGCAAATTGAGCTGAACCTTTAGTACAACACTTATCAGAACCGAAATACATTAATGTAGTGGTTCCACAAGGTAGCATATTAGGACCAATACTGTTCCTGATATACGCCAATGACTTTCCCAGCAGTGTTACTCACGGTGAAAAAGTCCTCTTCACTGACGACAGCTATACTATAGTCACTGAGAGAACCAGAAAACTCCTTGTCGAGAAAGCAAATGAACCACTCAAGGAAATTAGTGATCGTTCAATAAGTAATAAAGTGACATTGAACATGAAGAAAACTGATGCCATGAATTTCAGTTTGAAGAGGAAGAATGACAATGTTAAAGTAAATGTAGATGGCACCTCTATAGACTGTGTAACAAACGGAAAATTTCTAGGAACCAATATTGATTCTCAGATGAAGTGGTATGAACACACATAGGTACTCCCAAACATAATGTCATCTGTATGTTATGCCCTTAGAATTTTATCATCAGTGTGTAACATGCAGTACCTTTTAGTTATAAATTATCCAATTCTTGGCTATGGAATTCCTTTTCGGGAACAAATGCACAAAATACGAACACAATTTTCAAACTCCAGAAAAGAGCAATAAGAAAGATATCTGAAAAGATTATTCGAGCTCATTGAAAAGTTCTGTTCAGAAGACCAGGGATTTTAGCTGCTCCATGTGAATACATTTACCAGTCTGTTTTACACACTAGAAATTACATTGGTAATTACTGCACAAACAGCTCTGTCCATGACCATACAACAAGGGATAGACTCAACTTACATTTACCAAGAAAAAAAACACAAAACTCAAAACAGCATTTTCTACCAAGGAATGAAAGTGTATAACAAATTACGGAAGAGATTCAAGAAATTGCCAAAATACACTTATTAAAAATGGCTAAGACGTTATGCAATACATTTTATACATTGAAGGATTTCTTAACTAAAAAAGAGTACAGGTTTGATAAAGATTGTTATAAAAATAAATAATAATAATAATAATAATGATTATAAAATATCCAACATTCCACATAACACCTTCACTTTATGTTTTTTTCCTTTTTATTTTCCTTTCTACAAATACTTACCCCCAAGCTATGCATAGCACAATACGAACACTTCTTCCTCTTTCTGTGCTCAACATCTCACTCATTATGGAGGGAGGCTCACTCAGTTTTTCAGGATAACAAATGAGAAGTTACAGTACAGAAAATGGCCCACAGATCACCAGTGTGTGGATGCATGTATGTATGTGTTTGTGTGTGTCTGTGTGTGTGTGTTGGTGTGTGTGTGTGTGTGTGTGTGTGTGTGTGTGTGTGTGTATGTATGTATGTGTGTGTGTGTGTCTGTGTGTGGTAGTGTGTGTGTGTTTGTGTGTGTGTGTGTGTGTGTGTGTGTGTGTGTGTGTGTGTGTGTGTGAGTGTAGTGAGTGAAGTGTTATGAAACAATGTGTGTATAGTGCGTGCAGTGACTGATAGTGAGATATGAGTGAACAACGTGGCATTTCATTATTTAATAACTTATTTGTAAAAAAGGTATCGTATACCAGGAGTAAATCTAATGATTGTCTCTAAATAGAGGTCTGTAAGTATATGTGTATACGAATTAGCTTATTTTAAATTGTTCTCAATGTGTAAATTCTTTGACATGTACTATATCCCTGTAAAAAGAGATCTACAGATGAGTAAAGCTACTACTACTACTACTACTACTACTAAAATATTAGTATGCAGTGTAGCCATGTGTGGAGGTGGAACATGGTCGATAGATAGTTTCGGAAAGAAGAGAATAGAAACTTTCGAAATGTGGAGCTACAGAAGAATGCTGAAGATTAGATGAGTGGATCACGTAACTGAAGACGAGGTACTGAATGAAATTAGGCAGATATGGAATTTGTGACACTGCTTGACGTTAGTATTGGAGGGCAATGTGAAGGGTAACAGTCGTAGAGGGAGACAAAGAGATGAATACATTAAGCAGACTCAGAAGGATGTAGGTCGCCGTACGTAATTAGAGATGAAGAAGCTTGCACAGGATACAGTAGCATCGAGTGCTGCGTCAGACCAGTGTCTGGCTGAAGACCACAACAACATCAAATTAATAACAGTCGGACGACGAGTAACGTCATCGGATGTGCGTGGTTGTTGGTGAAGTCAAAGAAATTTCGAAGACTGTTTCTTAAGTTTTCTTCTGCGTAGAATCCGAATAGGCCGACGAAGCTTCATCCTCCCGCTTCCACGATATGAGAGACAGAGGAGCAGAAATGTCGAAATGCCAGAAATACAATTATTTTGATATCAGATCCAAATGTTGATGTGTGAAGCGAATTGTATCTTGTACTAACGCCGAACTAGCACGTTTCTTGGTTCTTTTCGTCATTTTAGTATCCATAAAGTTAGAAACGTTAGCAAATTTGAGAACAATGCCTTCATCACGGCATCTCAATTAAAAATACAAGTGAACTGAGCAACTTCCTTTTCCTCTTGGGAAATTTATCAGACTTCTTAATAAGAATTGCGAGCTCTTCCCCATAGAAGTTTCTCATGTGACTCTAGATTTTCGAGGGATCTTAATGTCTATGCTCTTCACTGGTATTCCGCCGGATATGATCGTCTTCACTACACGATATTTTGGCGATGCATCTGGCCGTCATCATCAGGTGCGATCGCTGAGTACACGCCAGATCTGAATGAACATACGTGTTTCCTTTCTACTCCGAGTCCAGGTCACTGCGCTTGCGCGAGAAACGGACGAGCTGCTCCCTGTGAAGCGAAGAATTGCAGCGGCGAAGGTGTAGAAACTGTAAAATGTGACAACCCGCAAATTAATATGTAATGGGTCGAAAACCAGACCTCTGTGGTTTTATATCCGATAAAATAAGGTTCTGTATCTTGCTTAAGGGAAAACCTTTATCCCCATTAATAATGTCATCATATAATCGTATTTCTATGGATTCCTTGAGCACACAGTCCCATTTACGAGAAGCAGGAGCTATAATTTCCATCTCTTTAATGGACATGTTATGCCCTTCTTTGTGGCAATGTTCGGCGACGGCAGATTTTTCATTCTGGAGTAAACGTATGTGACACTGATGTTCTACACATCGGTCATGAACAGCATGAATAGTCTGTTCAGTATAGGCCTTTTCACAACGACAGAGAATTTTATAAATTCCAGGCTTTCTCAGTTCCAAACCATCTTTAGCAGATCCAAACGGGGCTCCAGTCTTGGCAAAAAAGGCACTTTTAATATCATATTTCCTGAGAATTCTAGAAATTTTTGAAGAAGTAGTTTAACAGTAAGAAAGCTACTGATTTGCTAGTATCCGGCGCTGGTTCACTTGGTGGCCCAAACTGAAGAGCACGTTTAATTTGATGATCTGTATATCCGTTGAACTTGAAGACAGCCTTAAAATGATCCAGTTCCTGTGAAAAATTTCGGAATCAGAAATGGCACAAACTCTCTTGACCAATGCATGTAGGACTCCAATGCTCTGATGTGGTCGATGACAGTACATCAAAGGAAGAGAGTGGTCCGTATGTATGGGTTTATAGTATACACTCTGTCCAAAGCTTTTATTTTCCTTTTGTATGTGTGTGTGTGTGTTTGTGTTTGTGCGTCTGTGTCTATATATAATGAAATTTATCAGTATGACTGGCTCCTGTGAAAAATTTTCTGAATCAGAAATGGCACAAACTCTCTTGACCAATGCACGTAGGACTCCAATGCTCTGATGTGGTCGATGACAGTACATGGAAGGAAGAGAGTGGTCCGTATGTATGGGTTTATAGTATACAGTCTGTCCAAAGCTTTTATTTTCCTTTTGTATGTGTGTGTGTGTTTGTGTGTGTGTGTCTGTGTCTATATATAATGAAATTTATCAGTATGACTGGTGATCGAATCCTTCAACGAATTCATGGGAGTCAGTAATGCAAGCATAGTTGACATCATTTTTGGCAGTTCAGATACCTTGTCGTATTTCGTTGCCAAGTGGGGTAGGGTGGCGATCAGGGGACAGCCCTCTTCTCCTTTATCTTCTCCTTCCCTTCTTGGGCATGGATAATTGACCCTGGTAAGGCCTTGCAGATAAGGGACTACTGATGCAGCTGTCAGTGAAATATGACAGGCACAATAGTCATCTCAGTAGTAATATTACACTGGATTGCTGTTATATCAGCATTCATTGCCAGAAACGATAGCACCCTAGTGCTGCGTGCATCTCTCTCCATGAACGATATAGTATTGCTCTCTAAATTAGATAAGTCGATCTCACAACAGTCACTACAGTATGGCCTGTACTCTATCTTCATTACTGCTGTGCCTATGAGTTTGTTGATGAACGCTGTTATAACATGCAATTCGGTTTCACAAAGTCTCTCCATTGAATCCAGGTATTTGGGTGGGACGACCCCTTTCTTCATCACATGCTGAAACTTTGTATCATAGCTACATATGGCCGTGGTGATGTCCACGTCCTCTAGGCATGTTGTCTCGGAAAGTTTCAGAAAGGGTGTATAGTAATAAATCCAGAGAGAATGAGATGTTGTTATGTACATTGTCAGACATGAAACTGGACTTCTCTTTTTCCAATATGAAGTCAGCCGATTGCTCAATAAGTAAGCAAACATTACTCTCGCCCAACTTATGGAAGGATATGTACATGTGTCGCGGAAGTTTGTGTGACAAGTTACATGCATTGTGAGATGAAATGTATCAGTCTCAAGCGAAACAATTATTGCAATGTTTTGTGATAAGAAACATCAACACCCTATGCAAGATTTACCAACTCAAAGAGCAAACATCGTGCACGGTTATCCCAAAGTTTAATTTGAGTTTGTTGAGATTGGAGTCATAAGTATAAAAAATAGATACCACCACCAACTATAGTACATGCCGTCCTGTGAAAATGATGTGAGTTGCTGTGCTGTGGTATTACCTTCACAGAGCACTAAAGGCACTAGTAAGGACTCAGAATCATGGTATAGAACATACAGACAATGTTCCAGTTGGTGGGAATTCTTAAACTGTAAGAACTTTTCAACCTCAGTGGGCATTTTCTCATGTGCTTGTTCTTGGCTATAGTAGGCAGTCAGATATGTTTCAGAATACACTCAGTAAAATGGTTGAGGCATGTGCAGCAGAAATATCATTCATGCTCATTTCTACACAGATGGGTGGAAAACTGGTGCAACACTTTCTCATCTTCGGAGAAAGCCATTAAATCTTAGGATGCTGATCAGCTACTTTGGAAAAGTAGAAGGGTCCCACTACTATCTGCCTTACATCTCTGACCTTGATTTTTTCCTGACCTGTGTCTGTACATGTAAACCAAATGCTTAGGGATCTGTCTTGTGAATTATTGTGGATCGTGGATTGTGCTGGGGTATGAGACTCCTTTGATGTTGCAATTCTCAGAAAAGTTATTTGTTTCATATGTGTCTAAATGATATGTACGGCTAGTGTAATTTCAATCACCAGCCGGTAGCGACCATATGAAGGAATATTCATCCTTCTCATTTACATTGTGGACATTAAAGCACACCTTCTTAGCAGCGGTATTTGCTGAGAGTGGAATGAAACTGAACTCTGTATTAGTTGGATGAGACATATACGTGAGTACATTCCAAATTTGAGTACATGGCTGCATGTCTAACTAGTTCCTCTTTTCTAATTTTGGGAGACAATTAATTGTGATATTCTCAGTAAATCTTAACACCAACAGTCAACTCAATCCATGATATCGTGCGATCCTTTATCGATATTTCTAAAATGTCTACGCCTGAAGCAAAAATGTTCAAATTTGTGTGAAATCTTATGGGACAAAACTGCTAAGATCATCAGTCCCTAAGCTTACACACGACTTAACCCAAATTATACTATGGACAAACACACACGCACCCATGTCCGAGGGAGGACTCGAATCTCCGCCGGGACCAGCCACACAGTCCATGACTGCTGCGCCTTCGGCCGCTCGGCTAATCCCGCCCAGCTTTCTCTGAAGCATTAATGTCTTCTTAGGAGGGAGGGGATGAACATCAACTCACAGTTCAGACCTGCTTTGCTCCTCATGGAGGGACTCTGAAACCATTGATGTTTCCAGGGAGCTCCCCTCCAACATTGCTCAGAGTACACGAAGGAATGTTGCCAGATCTCGATATCCTGTAGGAGTTGTTTGAGATTGGGTCTCCAGATTCTATCCCTGAAAGCACCAGAGAATAGTCAAATGCAGTTACTTGTATCACTTAGTGTTCATTAGCAAGGCATGCTGTGGGCTGCTTGTACTAGGATAGAAGCAGTAGCCAGACTGGGCTGGCCAAGGTGAAGATGACCCATGTCAATGTCACGTATATGGGCACTCTCAAAGAAGGTATAACAGCGATGACTACATCAGTGATATCTCTAGTAGTGGTGCTGCAAGCACTAATGCTGCTAATAATGATGCAGTCTGCAGAGAAGTCTAGGCGCAGTAAGCCTGCCTCTGGATGCATCTCACAAAGGTGGCAATGATAGGTCATCAAAGATTTCTAAAACCTACACACACACACACACACACACACACACACACACACACACACACACACACACACACACACACACACACATAAACACGCACGTATCACAACAGCACATAAGTACCGTTTTTTATAAATACTTACTGAAAGGTCTGTCTGTGGAACTTCAACTGAGGGCAGCATTGTAGGTGCTTTCCATGAAAGCAATAGAGGTAGCACATCATATTTCTTAAGCAGTCGTGAAACGCCATGACAGCTTATGAGCATAAAAAATTTATGCCAACTTTCATGCAATACAAGAAGAGACGGTTACCATTCTTACAAGCATTGAATATTTGTCCATCTACCATTATAATGGCACATAGCCTGTTTCTGTGTCTCGCTATCTGGATCAAACCAGGATGCTCTTCAGATATACGAGGTGCGGCAATAAAGTAATGAGACTGACATGAAAAAAAATTTTGCTTACTGTTTTCGTCAAGTTTAGTGTTGTCTCCTTCAAACAATTTCCCTTCTGATTTCACACACTTTTTCCAGCGTTTCTGCCATTGATCGTAACATATCTGGAACTGGTCTTCTGTAATATCCTTCAAGACCCCTTAGTCACAGCTTTTTGTACATCTTCTGTTGTTAGAAAATGGTGACCCTTGACCGTCGCTTTGACTCTTGGAAATAGAAAAAAGGCGCACCGAGCGATATCTGGTGAATCAGGTGGCTGTAGTAGTACTTAAATTTGCTTTGTGGTTAAAAATTGCTGTACTGACAAAGTAGTATGGGATATCGCATTATCGTGATCCAGAATCTAATTATCAGCAATGTTGGCTAGAACAGGAAGTACTCTTGTACGAATTCTTTCTAAATTTTCTTTGTAGTAATGTTGGTTAATTGTTTATCCAGGATGCACTGTTTATGAACAATTTCCTTGGAATCTAAGAAGCACACAAACATGGATTTCCCTTTTGACTTTACCTTGCGAGCTTTTTGTGGTCTGGGTGACCCTTTGAGCACCAATGCGAACTTGGGCGTTTTGTCTCTGGATCGTACTGAGGAAACCAACATTAATCACCAGTGATTTCCGTTTGCTCCAGCAGATCAGCTGTCACATTTTCCTGTATTTCTAGCTGTTGTGGTGTGAAATTTTTGGGGACCATTTGTGCACAAATCTTTCTGATACCAAGATCTTCAGTTATTATTAGACGAATCGTTTCTCTATTGACGTTTAGTTTTTCTGCAATCATTTCCATGGATAATCTTCGATGAGATCGTACGAGTACACGCACCCTGGCCAAATTGACATTTGGCTGTGCGGTTGATGGTCATCTACTGCGGTCTTCATCTTCAACATCCGTTCTGCCTTCACTAAATATCTTATGCCAATGAAAAACTTGATCTCTTCACATAACCTCCTCTCCAAAAGCCTTCTGAAGCTTGCTGTAAGTTGTCGTCGTGTTTTTGCCTAATTTAACTCGAAAAGAAATGGCATACCGTTGCGCAATATTATGCGGTTCCATTTCCGTGACGAGAGACACAAACACGTGTTAACTCACTACAGCACAACTCATGGCTGAGCAACTGCATAGATGTTCAGGTTGGACTAGAAGCAGCTTATACACCAAAGTCAAAGATATTGTGCCTACGCAATCCTGCAGGGTTGCCACATCCTGAAAAGAAAGTCAGACTCATTGCTTTATCGTCGCACCTCGTATTTACGTGGAACTACTCTCACCATGCATATAAAGGGTGATTCTTATTAAAACAGTTAAGCGACATTGATGACGCTGAGACAAATAAATTAATATAATAAACATGGGGTCACAAATGTAGGGAAATATCCCAAAAGCAAATGACAAATGTTGAACCATTCATCAGAGTAATGTATTACCACTACCACAAGCTCTACCATTTCATACTGGATAATCCAAGGACGCAAACAGAGTACCCTAGCAGACTGATGTGCGGCACTGCCCCTCACTCGCAAAGGTAGGATCGACAAGGTCAGTCAATGCATATGGCTAAGATATGTCATCTGGTAAAGTCACATGTCCGACATTTCACATCCAGTTCGAGTATTTCCCGACATTCGGAGAATGATGTGTCTTATATTAAATTTGTACTTGCCTTTGCGACATCTAAAACGTTTTACAGTGTTTTAAACATTAAAAATAATCATCCAGAAAAAATACAAAACCACGAATATATACTATATGACAACATAAACATTGATAGATATTTGGAGTAGTGTGGAGACATATCAATACATGAACTTATATTCGCATGCCATCCCTCTGACTCTGTGAACGCCGATGACAGGTCATGTGTAGTGGATTCTGAAAAGTGGAAAAAAAGTTTCTTAAGTAGGAAAAAAATCTAGGCGCTCACACACTTACAGATTTACTTTACTTAACCAGTATAAATAACATTGGTCCCTCAGTCGTATCTGTTGCACTTATCGAAAAATTATCAACCAAACCTAAAAAGAACATAATAGTCATTAAGTGTGGAAATTCTTTTTTTACACATACAAAAATTATGGTTACATGGGCGCAAAATTCTCATACTGAAATAACTGTTCACATAATGTGTCTTTGAGAAAGGGTGGAAGTGTTCTCCCGTCAACAGCTCCTCCTGGAAGTGGGAGCATTTACTTGCTCCATCACCACCAGCTTAAACTCATTATTCCATGACTGAAATTGGACGCAGATCAAACTGGAATGGATAGGTACATATAGGCAGTGGACATAAAGCACTAGCATAAGGGTGTGTGAACATGCATACTGAGAAACATGATTTCCACAGGAATCATTACGTGGGCTGTCACTTTCAGCAAACGGAGCAATCCCTGTGTAGTCTCTGTCTTTGTAAATTACTGTGGGCTTCTTCTGGCAAATGCAGCGTCAGATTTTTTCTCTGCACTCATGTCGTCCACTCCCATAGATTTCCGCAACTGTCAGCGTAGTGCTGAATGCTAATACTTACCTCCACGATGTCAAGCATTTCAGCGATCACAGTATTGAATGGCAGTGGAATACGGATTTTGGGACAACTGTAGCAGAAGAGAATCTAAGCGTGGTGCTATGATGAAAATTGGTTGAGCCAGTAAGGTTTATGCTCAAAGTCGGAGAGGAAATAAATATATGGAAAACATTGACACGAAAAAGGGGCAGGCTGATAAAATATCATGGAATTACTTCCATGGTGTTAGAGGGAGCTTTAGAGGGTAAAACCTATATAGGAACTAAGAGATTGGAATACATGTAGCAAATAACTGAGGATGTAAGTGGCAAGCTGATCTCTGAGAAGGAGAGTTTCTTCAAGAGAGGAATTCGTTGCCGGCTGCATTAAACGAGTCAGACGACTGATGATAAAAAAAAGAAAAAAATCTGGCATTGCCGAGATGACCCTCACAGTATTTGCGTCGCGGTGTTTATAATACGAAATGTGAACAGAATACTTGGGGAAGTCTCTTCTGGGTGTTGTCAAAGGCTGGTGCATGTTAAGATATACAGCTTGGGTGGCTTGAAGATTCTGGAAACTTTGTTAATATTTGCCCAGAGTCGGAGAACTCTTGTGAATGTAACATTCTTAAACACAAATGTCCAACCTCATCTCAAAATCCATGTGTATCAGCGATGATATTTTTACTTTGAGGCATCATTGTAGAAGACTACACATGTTGTATAACATCTCTCTATATATACTAAACATTGTACAATGTCTGTTAGCAATGAGTAGTTTACAAGATAATCGTGATGTAATCATGCATATTCTGTAGAGCCTGGGGGGAAATTCTGCAATCATTCTGATTCAATACGACCACAAATCCAGACTTCACAGTCTCGTACTTCTTTGAACAATTTATCACTTTTGTGGATGATAAAACCTTAAATGTCTGTGGACTGAGTGTGCGTCAAAAACCACCATCAGTCTCATAGTAAGATGGCAAATACCTTGTGGACTGTCATAGACTACTCAATACATGTTTGTGTTTCAGTCGAGCTCTAGGGAGATTAGGTAATTCTAATACTGATTAATTTAAAGGTGTCAAACGTGCTCGAATTTTTTTTTTCAGATTCCCTTACCTGGCGGTTTACAGTGATGGAATAATAAATCGATGTGTTTGTAGCGTAACGTCCGTAGTTGGAAAGATGGCTCTGGAAGTACTGGATAATAAAACAGCTGCCTTAATCATAGAGTGAATGGCAATTTATTCTGAGAGAATTTAGTACACATAAACTACCAAATTCTCTTCATCTGATAGAAATGCATGTGGCACCAGTGTCTCCAGCACAGTTTTATATTCTCGTGCTCCTTCTCCTAGAATTTACAAGAAATTATGAGCAACACTTCAGACTGAAAGCAACACCTGTTTAGCGTTCACGACGTACTTCTTATCCATAAAACACCCTACTAACATTTTGAGATTTACACACACTGAAGGAGCCATTTGTCGATCTGTCTAAGAACCATCCAGAGTTTTGTAAGGTATTCGGCCTGATGTTGATGCGGAAGTGTATGATTTGATATCTGATATGATCCTAACATTCCTGATGTTACTGATTTCGAAGACATTAAGTTGGTATCTTATTCACTGAAACAGAAAGGCGAGTATATCATGTGTAAGCTGGACCGTCGCCGTTGCCACTTGTAACACTATAGCTTAGACATTACATACCTTTTGTCGATACATTTAGCTTTGTATTTTGTTCGACACACCATAGTTGAACTTCTGTAATTAGTGTACCATTAATTCGATACTGCAATGATCTTTTGTCTCCTCATATAATCTCTTTGGTTATCTTTAAAACTAAATAATTTTATTTTTAAAACAATTTTTTTGAAACGTCAGTATGTTGAAAGGTTCTGTTTTATTTAAAATGTTTGTTCTCTGTTATGTAAACTGCTGGCCTTCACTTAGGGTTTTTAGTTATTTTGTATGTAAAACGTGTTGTGGTTCCCCTCGGGAACGGAACTGTGTACCGCGCGAAAATTGTGGTTGGCCAAGGTAGAAAGGTGGAACTGAGAGTCAGTCGGGGACGAGCTACCAAACTATCAACTGCTCAACTAAAAGTTGTGTATTGTGTTGGTTCTGAGAGAGGCTTTTCGTGGCGCTTTACAATGTCTCGGATGGATAGATAAAGAGCTGGAACTATTATGGAATTGATGTCTATCATCGCCACCAAGAAATGACAAGTCCAGCAGTTATACCAGCAAATCCACCTACCAACTCGCAATCGCCACCACATTGAACAATCACTGTAATGGAACGCTATAGTAATGTACTGTGAAGGATCAGCTCATTGGATGTTTAGTGTACTCAAACACAAGCTAAAGTGCTTACCGAGTGTCCTTTATTGAAAGAAAGTTAAGGTTAATGTGGCGAGAGAGTGACCTAAAATAAATGATGCTTGCTGAAAATAATTTTCCTACTAAAACTGTTTATTAACATGTTGTTGCCAACTTCAAAATTAAAAGTTCCCTAAGAATGAGGCCTATAAACTTTTTCTTAGTAAATGATCACATTGGTGCCTGTTGGAAAACGCAAAAGGTGAGTCAGTATCTTACAGATATGTTAATTTTGTGTCTCACTGTAGTAAAAGTGGAAAATGGTAATTATAGAAAGTTATATAATCATGCTTGCTAAGCACTTCTTTCTATTGTGTATTGAAAGTGCTTATTAATAGTGTAATAGGATCCACAGCTTATCCTTTATGCTTATGATAAATAACAATTAATAGAAAGACCACTATTTATGAAAACAATAATTTCTTTATTCAAAAGACTGTGAGAAGTAACCAGTTAGTGAATTCCATTTAACTTTCATTCTAAATAGAATTGTATTTAGTTGAGAGAGATTTTACCTACGACCAGTTCATAATTTTGCAGTGAACTACATTTACAATTTTTTGTCAAATAGGAAAATGTTTGAAAAGTAATAATGAACCTAGGCCCATTTTATGATTCTACAGTGAGTATTGATAGTAATATTATTGCGGCCATTCAGTTTCACTAAGAATTCAGGGTAATAGTGTGTTTAGGTATGTGTTATATTTTTGCAAATAGTTTGCTCTCCTCTAGCTGTTAGTTCCTACCTTAACGTTAAGATATACAGGTGTCAGAGTTCATTTCACTCACTTGTGGAAAAGTATAGGTTGTGTTTGTCCGTTAAAGTTACTAATAACTATTTTCTTGATCAATAATGTTCATCATTCTCACGCCTAATCAGGCTGGCGGCCGTTTTCATTATCATTTGGACCCAGTAGATAAGTAAATTATTGTTTGTTACTGTTTAAATATTTCCGTAAATCTCACTTTCACTTCCGATAAGCTACCTCCGTTAGGTATTTCACGGTCCACATAACGAATTTCCTCTCAGAGGTTAACACTGCTCTGCTTGTTCATACTATAATTACTTGAATTAGAATAATTCCATTATACGAATTGCCTTCAACTTTGAGGTCATCGTATAGTAGTAGCAGACGGTAGTGTTATACACTGGGGTCTTCTTAGGTGTAAATGTCCGATCCTAATGCATTAAGCTTCTCGAGGTTCAATAAGAATTTTTATCTCGCCGTCGTTATTAAACATTATTGCAGCAAAAGATTTGTGTGTGAAATGTTCCTAATTAATGAACCACTTGTAATATGGAACTGTCGTTGTTGTATCGAGTGACATCATTCAGACGTTTAACTCATTTCAACATAAGAAATCTCTGATTTACGTATTCCATCACTATCTGTTTGGATAGAAAAGTATCATTCTGAGGACAGTGTGGGTTGTTTACAATTTATGCCCATGTGTCTCCTTCAGATGAAGATGTAGTATGATTTCTCACTGTGGAAAGCGGATAGATTCTATATTTCAGGTATGAATTCGTAATGATATTGCACCCAGAACGACTCGTACTGACTAGCAGTAAATCGAATAGCTTCTTCAATTCTTAATTTTTTTTTTATTGTTCTCCAGCTCTTCACTTCAAGATAAATCTAATAACCATCCTACTGAACCAATCTGGATAAAGTCCACTGTCTCTTCTGTTGCTTTATTACTGTTTTCAGTATGTTAACAATTATATATAACCCAAATCGTTTTACAAGTCGTTTTTATGTATGCATTTAAATTGTCAGTTTCCTAGGGCCAGTAGGTATTACCACAATTTCAACAATTGCTAGATACAGTATGATGTTTGCAATGGTGACATTAGCTATACTACTGTGTTTCTCAAGACCATTCAGTGCAATACTCCTCTCTTCCTTCTTTAGACGTATTGGATGCAAGTAATACACTTTTAATATAGTTAAACATCCTTTTAAAATATCAAATCTATAACTCAACTGAAGTGTTAAAGCGTATACTGATTTTATTGTGCAACTGTCAGGAGAAACATTAAACGCATGCGTACATGAAGCCAGCATAGAAAAAAGTAGAATACAGGGCTGTTGTTGATTAAGGAATGACACAATTTTTCCTGGAGGCCTTACATAACAGAATGAATCGAAGTTCTAGATGGTATTTAGGTGTTTGTTAACTCAATTATTCCCATGTCCTCCAAAGACATGTAAACTGACAAATGGATTTTCACATCGTCGTTGGAATCTGTTTCGTGTAAACATACCTCAAAATCTTATGATTATGAGTTTTCTGACAAGTTTGAGCAGATCTTTTTTGTAAGTGTTCAGTCTAGCAGAGTCAATAAAAGATTATTTTTGTGAACAGTCCACACTTTATCCTGTGAGGTTTTTAATATACTTCTTTACTGGCGTCGATGGCGTCCATAGCCTTCAAGAGTCTTTAAGTGAACTATAGCAACTTCTCTACATTTACTGCATTCTTTACTGCTTGAGCTATAGCAGCAGCTCCTGTTGCTAATGAATTAATTGTTGACATCCTGATAAAGGCATTAATCAAGAAAGAAATTATTCTACCACATGTCATAGATGTTCGCAGAACCGCTTGCACTTTAAAATGTCTTTTCGTCCTCCTTTCTGCCTCAAGTCAAGTCATATTTTGCTCCAATCACTGGTGACTAGATGTAGTTATTTTAACTGTTTATTTGTTCTTCAGTGTACAACGAGAAGCTTTCGTAATTACCCCAAAATTTCGTCATGCAACGATCTTTCTATGTAAGTAAGGATTATTCTGCTCCTCTCATGCTTACTCTTTTGTATTAATTATCACCATGAGCTAGACCCTTTTGCAAATTCATTCCAGGTCCACGGAAGTTGTATCCAGGGATGTGAAGCTAAATTGCTAAGTTGTTGATAATACCATATGAACCTCTGCTGATGCGTTTCGTAGCACTAAACTTCCACTACAGCATGGTTTGATCGTTCAGCCTCCTACACTCCTGGAAATTGAAACAAGAACACCGTGAATTCATTGTCCCAGGAAGGGGAAACTTTATTGACACATTCCTGGGGTCAGATACATCACATGATCACACTGACAGAACCACAGGCACATAGACACAGGCAACAGAGCATGCACAATGTCGGCACTAGTACAGTGTATATCCACCTTTTGCAGCAATGCAGGCTGCTATTGTCCCATGGAGACGATCGTAGAGATGCTGGATGTAGTCCTGTGGAACGGCATGCCATGCCATTTCCACCTGGCGCCTCAGTTGGACCAGCGTTCGTACTGGACGTGCAGACCGCGTGAGACGACGCTTCATCCAGTCCCAAACATGCTCAATGGGGGACAGATCCGGAGATCTTGCTGGCCAGGGTAGTTGACTTACACCTTCTAGAGCAACTTGGGTGGCACGGGATGCATGCGGACGTGCATTGTTCTGTTGGAACAGCAAGTTCCCTTGCCGGTCTAGGAATGGTAGAAAGATGGGTTCGATGACGGTTTGGATGTACCGTGCACTATTCAGTGTCCCCTCGACGATCACAAGAGGTGTACGGCCAGAGTAGGAGATTGCTCCCCACACCATGATGCCGGGTGTGGGCACTGTGTGCCTCGGTCGTATGCAGTCCTGATTGTGGCGCTCACCTGCACGGCGCCAAACACGCATACGACCGTCATTGGCACCAAGGCAGAAGCGACTCTCATGGCTGAAGACGACATGTCTCCATTCGTCCCTCCATTCACGCCTGTCGCGACACCAATGGAGGCGGGCTGCACGATGTTGGGGCGTGAGCGGAAGATGGCCTAACTGTGTGCGGGACCGTAGCCCAGCTTTATGGAGACGGTTGCGAATGGTCCTCGCCGATACCCCAGGAGCAACAGTGTCCCTAACTTGCTGGTAAGTGGTGGTGCGGTCCCCTACGGCACTGCGTAGGATCCTACGGTCTTGGCGTCCATCCGTGCGTCGCTGCGGTCCGGACCCAGGTCGACGGGCACGTGCACCTTCCACCGACCACTGGCGACAACATCGATGTACTGTGGAGACCTCACGCCCCACGTGTTGAGCAATTCGGCAGTACGTCCACCCGACCTCCCGCATGCCCACTATTCGCCCTCGCTCAAAGTCCGTCAACTGCACATACGGTTTACGTCCATGCTGTTGCGGCATGCTACCAGTGTTAAAGACTGCGATGGAGCTCCGGATGCCATGGCAAACTGGCTGACACTAACGGTGGCGGTGCACAAATGCTGCGCAGCTAGCGCCATTCGACGGCCAACACCGCGGTTCCTGGTGTGTCCGCTGTGCCGTGCGTGTGATCATTGCTTGTATAGCCCTCTCGCAGTGTCCGGAGCAAGTATGGTGGGTCTGAAACACCGGAGTCAATGTGTTCTTTTTTCCATTTCCAGGAGTGTAGATGGATGAAAACTTACCATTGGTCTCTCCAGCAATTGCGGCGAGGGTTTCGCTCAGGTAATGCATTTTTATGTCACTATCCCTTCTTGCGTGGTAGAAGACTAGGTAGATGTTTCAAAAAAAGAATACTATTCCAAAGACATTGTGTTGGTGAATCCAATCCGGTAATGCATCTTCTTGCATTCTGTTGCCTTACTATTATTTGTTGAACAACATTCCTGTAGCATGCAAGTCATCAAATCCTTATTTATCATATTATTATGTTCTTGGTGCAGAAAGCTGTGAGCTCATCCCTTTTATAGCTGTCAACAACAAATACACTTGCTAAAGCCTTCTTTTGTCAATATAAGCACACATCAATTAAACATGAGACCTAGACATATGTATAGACAGTGAAGAAATAACTGTACTCACACAATCGAATTATATAAGTTGCTCAAGGTGTGGAGGGATGAATTTAAGGAGCAATGTTATATGATTTCACACACATTAATATGAGATAAAAATTTTGTGAAATCATAATCACAGACTTCACCAGCTCACAGATTCTCTACAACACATAGGCGGTGGCATTGAAACTGCACTGCATCCAAAGTTATTACATGATGAGCAGGGGTGTGGGGATGCAGGAGGTACAGGCGGTAGATGAGGCAGGGTGCATGGTCTGCAGTGGGTGGCTGCACATGGTGTGGACAGCTTCACAGGGCAGTGACACGATGATATGAGAATTCTGGGAGTGGTGATGTCATGGCCTTGGGCATACTATGTCATGTGTCCTGTAGCAATGTTGTCATGGCCACACTGCATGTGTCTAGACGCAACGATGTCAGAACCCTGACACTGACATCAGAATTGGCAGGGAACCTCTACTATCATGAGTAGCTGTGCATTCAGACTGTCTGCTGCGTGTGTCATGTGTGGAAGGATTGGCCATGAGGCTCGAGCCGTGCACACAATCCTTTTTGGCCATGAGGCGTCGCTAGGATTAATACAAGTCGTTTATTTTTTACGTATTGCAGGTACAGTTTCCAAACTTTTCCTTACGTAACGGCAACCCGGGGTTTACACTAATACCAATCCCAGAACCTCGACATTGCATGTGATGGCTGAAAGGGCAGAGAGCTGAGTTATTAGGAACCAAAGTGAACAGAAGCATTTATCGAATTTTGATACAAGCTTCCTGGTTCATATTCCAGGTAACTTGAAAGGTTGAGCTCAAGCTGTGGTATGAAAAACACCAGAAAAGCATCATATGACATACTCAATAGATTATAGGTTAAGCACCTCATTGGCTAAGAAGATGCCTTTATCACTTGGAAAGAGGCTTCTCAGACCACACCTTTCGCTGTTATGCAGCCACTATACATTTTCTGCATTGATCGGCCCACTGACAATGAACTTTATGGCGATATGTTAGCAATGCCCGGTTAAGAGGTATCCGATTCAGAACATCAGTTGCTTACAGTTCCCTCATGATCTTTGCTCGACTGACTGTGATAGATCTGTATTCAGCGGCAGCAGGTATTCTTCTGGGTGTGGAAATAATTGTCAGTTACAACGCACGATCCACTATTTGTTGGGATCTATTCATGACCAATGTTCTACGGCTGCATTACGTGATTTTGGCTGGTAGACCATTATTTGATAGACACGCTGGATAATCATGAGTCGCAAAGTGCCAAAACGCAACACCTTCATACAAGTTGTGGTTATTTGCATTCCGAATATGATAGCTCTTTCCAGTTATTCAGTCGCTTCTGTACGTGGAACCATCTCAGTGTACTGATTCCATGCCACCGAGTCGCACACACATACACACAATACTACAGTCATCAATGAAGAAACAATTGGCCACACAGTACCATTTCCACAACATATACGGAGCTCAAAAACTACCAGTTTGCTCCTCTAACAGTGTGAGAAATAGTGTGCACTATAGCCTTACAACATACACAACAACAACCAAGAGGGTACTTAGATGATCAAGAAGAAAGTGCTCCAATAAAAATGGGTGTGAGGGAGGTACGTAGAATCTATCCCCTAGTATTCAACCTGTACGTGAAGAGATAATTATCAAAGAAACTGATAGGTCGTGGAGACCGTTTTAAATTCATGCTGAAATGATATCGAGATTAGGCGATGGCACTTAAAACTTCATTGAAGGTGAGGAAGACTTACAGAAATGTTGAATGGAAAGAACATTATGATGGGCACAATATATGGTCTGAGATTAAACCAAAGACATTCGAAAATTTATTGTAGTGTTCTTTTGAAGAGTAATTTACTTGCCAAGATCACTATGTTGTACAATTTCCGTATTACTAGCTTTGGCGACACATATTGTCATCCTCAGAGTCATAAAACCTGTCAGTGGTAGATCCATCATATGATGCTTACACCACCCTGTCACATGAGGTCTATACAGTTTGCATAACATTTATAACACCTGGCAAGTGATTGTAATACCTCGACTTTATTATGCATATCATTTAGTTCTCATGTACCAGAGTGGTGTAAGAGTTGTATGACGTAATTACCACTGCCGTGTCCCATGGATCTGAGGATGGCAATACATACTGCCGAAACTCATAATCCACTAATCTTATTTACATAGCGATCTTGGAAAACATATTTGATTTCAAAAGAATAATAACATGCAAAATAGTAGATCGTCTCCTACACCAAAAGATCAAGTCAAGTAACAATAAATCATGAAAATAGTGTGAATCTGGAGAAATATGATTACTGGCAGTATAGCACCAGTTGTAGAGGCGAACTGACAAAATAAGTGAAGGAATTCTTGTACCTTGGAAGGAGAATAACAGGCAACAGAGATAGCGTGAAGGATATAAGAAGCTGACAAGCACAGAAGTATCCAGTAAAACTCTTAACTTATGGCGGGAATTTCAGAGAATATGCACCTGGAGTGTATGGAGGTTAATTGCTGACTGTAAGAAAACCATTCCAAAAACGAAGCCAACCAAAGTGTTTGAGATGTTGCAGAAGGGTGTCGAAAATAGAATGTAGTTTCCAGAACTTAGTTGGCATTCTAAAGAGTATTGAAGGACGAGTGTGCTGGAAACACTGACTAGGAAAAGGAAAAGGATGATGAGGTATGTGCAACATCAGGGAATAACATCCAAGTTACTGGAGGGTGCCACAGCCAACAAGACTGTAGAGGAAGGCGGACACTGGCGCTGATTATCAAGTGCTAATGTGCTACAGCTCACCGGAAATATCGCGCTAAAATTAAGTAATTACTGTTCAAATGGGAGCCGGGAATCACACCAAAATTACGCCATTTCTCTTCGAATGCGTGCTGGTAAGCAAATTAAACGGACGAAAGCATATTTTGTAGCGTTCTCTCTGCGATAACTATGTAACAGAGTCGAGTGCTGAAACGATGGGCAGCTGCGCTGCTATCGACTCAGGGAAGGGATGCAAACATATGTTTTCGCACTGTGCGTGTTCTGATGTCATCCTTTCTGGCACTACGAGCCCTTCGTTGCTCACAGCACCACATCGTCATTTTTCCTCTAAACTGCGGGTAACGAACTGTCCAAAGGCAAAGTAAAGTGAATGTTTCAGGGGCAGTTGATGTAATCCGTCCTCGCCCAGTGGTCAGGTGCGTAGAGTGGTATTTCGTCATCTCAGGCTACATTCCCGTTACTAGAAGCATTTCTTTTAATTTTTTTCATTCCTGTCACTGTCAGACAATTACTTACAAAATTTAAATGCACGTAAACAGTACAGTTTGTACACATCATATTACTGTACTCAATGTAGTTAACTCCACTTGTAAGTCAAAAGGCTATAGATGGAGCTTAAAAAAGCCATTATACGAAGAAATTCAGTGTGAAAGAGTTTCTAGTTGACTATCTGACGAAGAGGCCCTTTTTTAGTAAATATTTGAAGGTGAAAGTGAGAGTTAAGAGTCAGATAGGAGTACTGCTGATTTAAAAACACCCATGGGAGGGTGTGGGACAAGGCTCACAGATTTGATATAAGCTATGTGAGAAGAAGCAGGTAGATGCTCCTTTCAGATTCATAGAATATTTCACGTGAGTGAGCATTAAGAAAAGGTAAAACGCTCTCTAGCGATTTACGCCTAGGTTATGACGGATCCTTGAGGCGCATTTCACGTTTAAGTGCCATAACACAGTCGTCAAGTTCACCGACCAACATTTTGTTAGCCCAGGTCAGATTCCTGCTCCTGTCCTAATTTCTAAAATTTTATTCCAATTTATTTTATTCCTCAGGATATCAAACATTAATTATAAGATTTAATCAAATTAAAACAGCTTAGCTAACACACATAATCTTAACATACACAATTTTGGTACGATTTCTATCCTTGTACGTCAAAAGGTAGTGTACACATATTGCAGGACATAGGTAAAATTTGGAAAGAGCCATTACTGAAGACAGAGAGTGTACTATGCTCCACAAATAACCAAGGACGTAGATTTTAAATTCCTTTCTGAGATGAAGAATTTGGCTAATGATATTTTGGCACCTATTTGCGGCAAAGAGACATGTTTACACGTCAATTACTTTACTTCGCATTGTTAAGTAAAAATATGCTGCTTTGAACGTTTGCAAGTGCATCTCATTTCCCGAAATATCATAGCACCTTGTTCCATAGGGTTTGTCGAATGTATCATCATTAGAGACACTTACTGGTTTCTGTGTGAGAATTCTTCAGTAACTAAGTAGTCTCAGGATTATAATACATTCCCTGGTCATCTTAATATCCATTTCTTTTTGTCACATTAACGCAGGGGTCCACATGATTAGACTGAATTTACTGAATTAAAACATTTTTTTATGATTTTCATTACGTAGTTCAAGGATTAGCAGCGCTTTGGATCTGTGTTACATTACACAGTGTCGGATATTTTCAGCCAAATTCCACTTGAATTGATATCCGGTCAGAAAGGGGTGCCATTTGGGTGAAATCCAGTGGATGGGGAAGGCAAGCTAGGTTATTTGCCTTGCAACCAACTGAAAGTTATGGATAACATAGGTAGAAACAAGGGGATTGACCTACTATTAATTTAGTGTTGAGACAATATTGGAAAAAAAGTATATTTGTGTGTGTGTGTATTAAGGGGAAGGGAGGGGGTTTATGCTGACACACATATGTACCATATGTGTGCGTGTATGCCACTCAAACAAAATTACATACCACTTTAAAAGTATGCCAGAGTATAACTGGAAAGGTGCAGATGTAGGAATGGCTGCAATTTGATAATTTCATTTCTCAAATATGAAAAAGGTTCTTAAAATACCATGTACTTTGGTGCACTTTTTGAGTATAAAATATTTATGTTGGAATTCTTCTTGTTTATTTTCAAGTTTGGCAGTGTTTATTATGATGCATTACTAGATAAATGTCCTACAATTTACCGTTTTATGTAAGAAAAGGAAATATTCAAGATTCCATAGAAGATCTAATTTACAAGAATTTCTTGATCTACTTATGTAATCGTAACTTTTTCAGATGCGATTGAAACTCTCTGTAAAACAATGACTTAGAGATTTCATTTATGAGTGATGAAGCTAAGCCTAACTTGATCTTAATTATTCTTTGAGTTAGTGTGTCCTGCAACACAGCAACGAGTTTCTCCATGTCTAGATGATACTTGATTATTCCAAAATAACACACATCGAATTCTGTCTCATTCCAGAATGTTCATGAGTAGTCATGAAATTTGTTGAAGACTTCTGAAATTTGAGGATACTGGAAATCATTCTCGATATTTATAAAAGAATTTTGTTCAGGATTAATAGATTTGAAATTACTTTTTACAAAAAAATTATTGCCCTCGGTTCAAAACCTGCAGGGCGAAAGGATATACCAGCGATTACTGTTTGCTCTAAGCCAATGACTTTCACATCCCGTCCCACATCAGCTTCCTTACACACAAAATGTCAACCATGCATTTACGCCATCCATAGGGCAGCTGTATAAAATTGTAATAAAAAGGACAATACATAGAACTACACCAACAGGAATCAGCTTGACGGAATCTGGTGCATTATCCACTATGTCAAGGAAAATTTCTGACAGCCCTAACAGAAGAAGAGCGATATTGTAACACAGCAGAATTCTATATTACTATAACGGCAGAAAAACTAAATTATTATACAGCTGCAACGACAAAATAAAACGATTGTCACGCAAAATCTGCATGCAATTTGAAATGTATTCGTTTGTCAGTTGGGTATAACTCTGGCAGTTTAGTTACGTTTTTTGCACATCTTTACACTAATAACCTCGAATTTGATGTAGATTGTACAATTATGTTTGCTGTGAAAACAACAGAAAATAGACTAATTGAAAGAAATGAAGTCAGTAAATATATGACACACAATGTCATTAGATGAGCAAATACAATTTCCCTTTGCCCCCCCCCCCCCCCCACTGTTAAATTTTGTTCAGGCGGCGTAAAACAACCGATTTAACTTTATTTTTGATGTAATGTTAAATGTAACGATTTCCACTATGAGGAAAAGTGTTTTTCGTTATGTTTTTCCTATGATGAGCTCTACCACAGGTAAATATGTAACAAATGTTCCATGTGTTTGAACTGTTGCAGCAATGCCGCATTGTGTCATCTGTGATTGTGACTTTTGGTTATCAACTAACAATGGCCTAAGAAACCAATAGTCAGTTCATGGTCAAATAAATAATATTTAGCATAACATCATGAAAGTTTTTCTTTTTATGCATTGTTACTATTATTCAAATTTTTGTACTATTGATCTAGAATATTTCTGTAAGATGTGAAGAACTTCTGACTCATTAAAAACGATTCGGCTACATCTTGTATCTAAGGTAAATGCTTAATTCACAAGTGTTAAAGAAAACTCAGAGGCTATGCACATGGATAAGTCTTGTTAATTTTCTTAAGGAAACAAATAATTTTTTAAGGAAGCTCAGATTTCCTATTGTTGTGACATACTTCTGTTTTTGTCATCAGGATAGTAAGAGACAATGTTGCCGATAAACTTGTTTTATACTTCTATGAAATAATGATACTTTCATTGTTAAACACCAAGTGGCGGTTATTTACCGTAGATAAGCCTTTGATATCGATATATTGAATTCTTAATGGATTTTTGTGTTACACATGAGTGTATCAGAAATTTATATACAAAGCCACCAGTTGCTCTGGGTGTTGTGTGCTTTGAGTGAGTTATGATATCTAAGTTTAGCCTGCACACTAGTTTTCACAAAGTTAGAGCGAATATTTGGTACCATGTTGTAAGTGGCACTCACAGTAATATTTTATGGTTAACACGATTCCAAACGATGATGGTGGTCAAAAATCACCAGGGCATAATATGTAGAAGAAATACACTCACAGTCGTCGCTGGTACAGATATCTACCGTAACAGTAACTGTGTTTATTAAAGTGATGAAACATACATATTTATATCGATGTGTGTTGAATTACTAACCACATCATGCGACTGCACTGCAAATACGTCTTCCAGGGGAGAAAACTCATATTCATGCACAGCATATTTTTTTTGTTAGATTAAATATTTAATATCTTTCTCCTGCCCCTGGTGATCAGGCGACTGGGTGCAACAATGAAACATTTCCGATTTTGTTGAAAAAGTATATTTCGCCTATTTTGGTATACAGTTAGGCAATCAAGGTAAGCCTTAGGCCCACACAAAATTTGTTTACTGTGTGCTGAAGAACTGGGGCAATGGTTTCATCGTAAAAAGCAGTCCGTACGTTTTGGAATACCAATGGTTAGGAGAGAACCCAAAAATAATAGTGATGAATACTAATTTTGTTCTTGCAATGTACGAGGTTTGAATCTGAAAAATAAAAATTATATTTCTTACCCTAGCAATCAATCATCCATTCGCCCTGTTGCTCATGGCCCTGAATTAACAATACCCTATCTGCAAGATTCTTTGGATGATATAGATGATCACGAGCCATTGGCTCAGAAAGGAAATAGTGAAGAAGACAGAGATTGCTACGATGCTGGTACAACCGATCCCTTTCCATTCTCATAGTCTGAACTGAATGATTTAATTAGAAACCTAGGCATTTCTAAAGAATCGGCAGAAGTTTCAGGGTCTAAATTGAAAGATAAACATATGATAGCTCCAGGTACATCTTGTTTTTGGTATCGATCGAGGGAAAAGGAGCTATTTCTTCCCTCAAGAAGATGACCTGGCGTTTTGCAGTGATGTTCCTGGACTTATGGCACTTTTCGAAACAGAATATGCTCCTGATGGGTGGAGACTTTTTATCGATTCTTCAAAATCAAGCCTTAAAGCAGTACTTGTACACCAATGCAATACATACGCTTCTATACTGGTTGGACACACGGTTCACGTAAAAGACTGTTATGAAAACCTTTAACTGGTTTTAAGCAGACTCTGATATTCAGACCACAAATAAACACTATGTGGGGATTTAAAAGTGATTTCAATGCTGCTTGTTCAACAAAGTGGCTATACAAAGACAGAAGGCAACATCACATAAAAACTCATGGCCTATGAGAAAAACCTTTCAGATTACGGTTCAAAATGTTGAGAGGAAAGGTCTTGTGGATCTCAAATAGGGTTTACTTAAACCACTTTACATTAAGTTGCGGATGATGAAACAATCTGTTAAGACATTGCCAGAAGAAGGGGAGTGTTTCAGATATCTTTGTGGACAGTTTACTGGTTTATCCGAGGCAAAGGTAAGGGAAGGAGTCTTTGTCGGACTAAACATTAAAAAAAACTAATGACAGATCCGAAATATGTGGACAAAATGGAATCATAGGAAAAGGACACATGGACATCTTTTAAATTAGATGTTACCGGTTTCCTAGGAAACTAAAGAGATCCAGACTACAAGACAATCGTCGCAGAGATGCTCGCAAACTTTAAGCATCAGGGCTACAACATAAGCATTGAAGTTCATTTTCTCCACTCACATCTTGACTACTTCCCTGCAAGCCTTGGTGATGTAAGTGAAGAACAAGGCGAAAGATTCCACCAAGACATCAAAGATATGGGAAGAAATAACAAGGAAGGTGGACTACTGCTGGATGATAAAAAGAGGTGATCCTCAACGAGTCCACAGCCAGAAAAACAATAAAAGAATCTTAGACCGAAAGCAATATTATAAAGATTTATGAGCTTAAAGAGAAATGGGAGTGTACTGGAAATGTAGTTTAAATCAGAATTTATAAATAAAATAAAATTTTATGATGTTGGAAAAATGTGCTAAACTGCCTAAATTTTGTTGTTACACCCAAAAATACTCCCTTTTGTGTGAGAAAACCTGACGTCATAGAAAAAATGGATTGCATTTTGGAAATCAGCGCTGAAAATACAATTTTCATGAAAAAGGTTTTTTGCAAACCATTGTAATCTACTTGCCGCATATAATAAACGACGTTACATCTAAAAATGAAGATAAAGTAGACTATATAAGCATAAAGAGAGTAAACAAAAAAAAATATATCATAAAATTACTCAAGGAAAAAAGGTAGATGCATTCTTGCTGTTTGATGTGACAGATCTGCTGTGGACGTATGATGTCCACTCATTAGCCTTTTAATAAATAATTCTACAAAAACATGGTTCAAATGGCTCTGAGCAGTATGGAACTTTACTTCCGAGGTCATCAGTCCCCTGTAACTTAGAACTACTTAAAACTAAGTAACATAAGGACATTAGACGCATCCATGCCTTAGGCAGGATTCGAACGTGTAACCGAAGCGGGGGCTCGTTTCCAGATTGTAGCGCCTAGAACCGTTCGGCAACTCTGCCAGGCAATTCTACAAAATTTTAATGCAGTAATCGTAGGGTTCTCAGGGATCGTAGCACTAAGATGGTCGCTGTTGCGTCCCATGTAGTTAAAATATCTACACAATGTGGTCTTGTATTATAATCTTGCGGGCCCTGTTCGAATGTTGAGGACGGGTTTAAAAGTGTCGGTAACAGCATTACTTACGAGTATACATCACAAAAGTGTCTGAAGTAAATAATATTATTTTTCATTGTTATTGACGTGTTATGACGAAATTTGGTAGAGTAGGAAGTATGAATCGGATAGAGGAATCACAAAATCACAAAAATGTAAAAACGGCAAAAGTAGTGTAGCCGACTGTCGAAGATGTAGCCCCACAAATGACCCAGATGTGTAAGTACATACCCCTCCAGCTGAAACAGTTCCACAGATATCTCCAACAGCAGATACCTTTGTAATATTATTTCTGAGGTTAAGGACTACGAAGAGTGTCACATTTAGCAATTTTGCGAAAGAACAGTCAGAACAGTTGCAGAACAATTCTGATCACATTATGCAAGATCTTGACACGAAATTAAATGAGCTTGACAAAAGAACAGATATTCAACTTAAAACTAATTCCTGCCATTTACCATGGGGTTAAGGAGCACAGATGGAGGCGAAATTCAATAAAATTGCAAAGGAACCACAGCGAATTTAGAGGGAATGTATTCCGAAATTACAGTATTAAAATACGTGTATCGTAGTACACCGGACGTCATACAACAATTATCAAATGACGTGAACACCCTAAATATGGGTCAAACCACGAAGCAAATATTGACAAAACAGCTAACCTCTCTGTTTCATAGGGCAAGAGTTGCTATCTAATGAAGTGCTCAGCAGCGATTTATGTGCTGGTGTACAAAGTGTGAGTCAATAAGTGGCGCGAGAGTGCAAGACCTGCAGTAATTTACTGTAAACCGACTGAATTAATGTGTGACATACCACTGTGGAGTGAGTAGGTAATTGTTCATGTCTACGACCTATTAGAGGAGATTGCGGGCGTGTAAGATACAATGCACGAAATGTCACTAGTAAGTACACAAGCCATTGACACATTCTGAAATGCATATTTATATGAACGACAGTACAAAGGGAAAACAGTACCTATTAGTCCCTTCGTACACAGTTCATTTGGTCAAGTGGGGCGCACTGCTGACATTATGTGCCTTACTGCTAGAAGACCACCTTTTAAAACATAAGGAGTTCCAGATACTTTTCCCAGAGAAAATGTCACCTCATCCATTTGTATTCATAAGACAGCTTAGGGATGTGTTACCCCAAACGTTGATTGAACGGAGAAAGATAAAACTCGTTACTGCCCACGTACAAGGAAATGGCACCCTTTGGGCTACTGAAACCACCTAAAAACACCAAACTCATGAGGAATTTCAAAGAGCTCTGCTAAGTAAATGCAGATCCGTATCCGTAAGACGCGACTTCGTGAAGAAGTAGACAGTACTGAGCCCTACAATGTCAAACAGGACAGTTTAAATTAGACTTAGAAGGTTATTTTTTTAAAAAAAACTAGGTACTATCACGGAAAGAATCTAGAAAATCTAGAAAAAATTTGCACTTGATGGTGGTTGAGACATTGGTTTCACAGAAGGAGGTTCTATATCTTTTTACCTTTTTGGTGTGATATGTTTCTGTTTACACATATTTAGAAAAACAGAGTAGAAGTTTGACAGTACATTGTTACCTGATGTGTCAGAATTTCCTGAGTCAGTGACACATAAAAAATAAAAAAAATCATCAACATGCACTTGAGTCACCACATCGTTAGGTACAATCACTTTACGGTACAAAAAATACTATAAATGATGGTAATGTTTCGGCAAACCATGCAACGTAACTTTTGTTATCCGAAGACGGACAAATATTTGATTTTTCCATATTTTATGAATATTTTCCTCTGTAAATTAGTCTAGCAAGGTGTTTGGTGGATGATGAATTATGGACTTAGTGCAAAATACAAAGTAACTAGAAGTAAAAGGCAGTGCAGGTTACAAAATATTTGCGTGTTACACGCTTAAGAAGTGGGCCTCTAGATGAGTGAACTTGGGAATGTATAATTAACAGCAATATGACGTGAACTCATCAATTTCTTAGTGAAGATCTGCATATGAAGGCACCGGCAGAAGTTAACGCAATCATGTATTGTCAATAGAGAAAAATCAGCAAGGCTGAACTGATGAAAAAGGGCATTTCCGTAAATTATCAATCATATACAGAGAGCTTTAAATTATGTTCAGATGTGTGTGAAATCTTGTGGGACTGAACTGCTAAGGTCATCAGTCCCTAAGCTTACAGACTAATTAATCTAAATTATTTTAAATACACACACACACACACACACACACACACACACACACACACCCACCCATGCCATGCCCGAGGGAGGGCTCGAACCTGTCGCCGGGACCAGCCGCAGAGTCCATGACTGGAGTGTCCTAGACCGCTCAGCTAATCCCGCGCGGCGAACTGCAAATAAACATGACTGTAATCCGTCTGAATATGTAACACAGAGGAATTTAACAATTAGTCATTAAGTCACTTTCTATGTTTATGTTCATGTCTATGTAATTTAGCGTGCCCAAAAACAAATTGGGCTGTATGAGCTTGAAGATTCGGGACGAATTCCGAATAGGATAAGCACGTTTGTGCCACTGCGAAACGATACAGCCATACCTGGGTGCAAGGGAGTGGCGTCGCGAACCTCACCTCTCCCCGTAGCTGTAGTTTAGTCAGGAGTCTTTCTTCCAAGACAATGATTTAATAAACTGTATCATTAAGGTTTTTATAAGGGCTAGGTATTTTATAAGGCATCTTCCAAAAACATTAAAATTACTCCATAACCCTCGCTCTAGTACGCCTTCCGTCCCTACAGAGTGAGGGCCCTTAGCATGAATGTCTTTTTGTATGTTGTGTGTTTTGCTTTTATCCGTGTTCATCAATCCCGTGCAAATAGGCACTTGAATAGAATGAGAATGAACAAGGGTGTCCTGATAGAATAATAACTTAACTGTGTATAGAAAACGGCTGCATGTAACGAGTTTCAAAAATCTTTAGAGTTACTGAAATAACTTTCTGGTCTCTTGCGGATAAAAGTACATACGGAACGGCGAACATGAAACCTGGACACGAGGTTGGTATAAAAATGAGAAAATTGCGTGTGGAATTGCGACTAAAATATTCGTATTGACTCAAAAAGGACAATTGTGAACGGTCCTGTGAGTGACGATCATGAGTCAATATATGTGCAATGGCATGGAGAACGACGTCTGAAAAGTTAGTGAAGTAAACACCTAAGTTTGTGATCTGGAACTGTGAACTACTGATCAAATCCGATGACAGGTACTCTTTTAAGGTGTCAGGCAAATCCAACACCTTACATGAAAACCCTGACATGATAAGCAAATCCAGTAGTATGTGACATAGCTCCGAATAAATCGTGACATTAAATTAACCAAAGTAATACAAGTAACGAGTGAGCAAATAGAATGCCACAGACTAACACAAGAATGCCTAAATGCATGTCGTACCTTCCCACCGTGAGGCAGACGCAGCTCGGAGGGGAGAAACGAGGACAGAAGCCAAGAGCAGAACCGTGTTAAGCTAGAAGGCCCTACGATAAGGGACGGACATCCACGTCTCCAGCTAACCACTAGGGCTCACCACCAGCACGATTTAGCGTGAGACTTTTTCGCGTCTCAGGTACGTCAAGGACAACCCCCAGCCCATGTTAAAAGCCAGAGCCCTCCAGAAAAACAGTATAGATCTTACGATAACAAAAAAGGACCACACCAGCTGCAGGTTTTAGCGTGAGACTTTTTAGCATCTGTTACGTTTCAAACTTTAAAAACATTGCCCCATCACGACAAGTATAACGTTTCTCATTGGATAGGCAGAATTTTGGTAGGCGGAGCTTAAGGTTAACATTGAGACCCTGATTGGTCAGATGAAAACACAGCCAGATACTTTTTTTAAACCAACATCGGTAAATTGTAGTAAGGAGAAGTTAGAGGAGGGTTAGTTCCGAGATGGCGAGCTGGATGGCTGGTGCGCCGGAAGCTGCCGCCCTGACGCTGCTTAAACACCGACAAGGTAATGAACGCACGCGATGCCGCATTTTTGAGCGCATAAGGCTTCACTCAGAACTGCAGAAGTCTCATCTGTTACACACCGTTTTTGCGTAATACTAGTGTCGATCGTTAATTAAAACTCATGGTGTTCACATTTGCCACTTGAAGAACGGATCTGAAACGCGACGATTTTTCTGTTATATAGTTATTGAGAAGCCACATCAGCCACTGTAATTTACGACAAGTTAAATAAGTAATTAAAGATAATTGAGGGTAGACCATTTTGATAGTTTTCTCTTTTGTGAAACTTAAATTAAACCTAGATTATAGATGTGATATGGCATAGGTCATCCTTCGATCGATTGTAGAACTTGGAAACCCATTCAGAGAATATTCGTTCACATTTTCGTTGAACGCAGTTGGTTTTTACCATCCTGTATTAAAACACTTCCTTTTATCAATAGTGCAATTTATAAATGATGTTTTGTGAGTAGAATAAAATTTCCAATGGTAAACTTAGCAGATTTTTCGACGTTATTTTACCAGCTAACTAAAAATAGGAAAGCCTTGAACCCTTTCCACTACATTTAGTTAGTATTAAGATTCTTTTACAGGGAGTGCAGTGGAGCTGACGCTGAGATCATTATGTATTTGCTTATATCATCGATAGTCTCACTGAACTCTTCCGTATTCTACATGTCATGTGTGGTCTGGCGTCTCCTTACCAGCAGCAGGTCCGTCCCAGGTTCAAACTAGTTAATTCCCTAAAAAACCCGCTCAGAGCGTCGTTGCGCGAAAGTGGTAGGGAGCCACGATATAGAACAAACAGACACCACCATGAATGTTTAGACTCTAGTGGACGAATTCATCAGATAAAATAGTAATCCTACACAATCCCTACCAGAGAAACCCAGAAGATGTGAGTCATCGTGTACTCTAGTGTCAGTAGTATCTGATTATGAGTGCTTCTGCCAAAACAGTCAGCAGAGAGATTCAAATGTCACTTACGAAACTTCTGCACGTCACCAGTGCAGTTATAAATCAACTAAGAATGACGTAACCTCGTCCAGACGAGTGTCCGATGACATTTTGAAAAAATAACTGTTAGTAAAGAAAACTAACCTCAGCTACAACGTCCTGGGATAAATGCCCACACAAATAAATACAAGATCTAGGACGTTACTGCGCCAGTTATGCTGGTGTATCACAGTTGACGTGAAGACCACGACGAATTCGGCCGGGGCTGCTATCGTAGACCTCAGAGATAAGCTGCTGGTACTGCCAACTTGAGGCGTATATTTTAACTGACCTCACATGGTCCGGCGGTGGCCTAAATAACCGGAAGCGGATGGGTATTAGAGCGTGGCGCTGCGTGGCTGCAGCAGGATAGTGCCCTGCGGACAGCGACCTCCGCTGCGACAGGCAATCTGCCAGTCGCCGAGGTTGGCGCCCCGCAGAAGCCGTGTGTATGACGTGCAACTCCGTGAGAAACGGCCCAGGCCTTACGAGGAAAATATCTCTGTTTTTATGAGAGCCGATTATCCACGTCCTCCTGGCAGAGCGGCTGCCGCACGGTCTACCTTTTGTGTGGAGGAACGACTCCAGGCAGGTAGCATAACAAACGGTTACTGAAACCTGCCACGCAAGGACGCCGTTGAAGGTGTTTCTGAACTGAACAAATGCGCTTTTATAAAGGACACAACTCCTCACGATAAATAAAAATTGTTTTACTATTTGACTTTCAAAGATCGAACTCCCGAGGATACATATATACGAAACAAATAAAAGCAGACACATAAAACAGCCTTTTAACATCCTGTAAATCAAAGAGATGATGTAATAACTCCATAGCTTTTCAGCATATGTTAAAATAGATTTTCCGTTAGAGAAAACTGATATTACAGTGCAATTGTTACACGTTACCGAACCCTGAAGAGCAGCTACTCAAACCCGACGGAGAAGATCAACTGAGTGGGACTGGATGTCAACGCATGGCGTCCCCGTGGCAGACAGCAACAGAAGCGGCAATAGGGACGGAAAGACATCCGCGGTTCTAACGTCGCCTCTCGCCTCACGTTTTCAACCTCCCAAAGAAGGAAAACGAATTGAAAATCCTGTGTTGTACAAACTTCTCACGCAGTTAGGAAACTGAAATCTAAAGCACCTACTACATTCAAACTGAAACATGAAACCCAGTTAACACGAGCTGATGAAGAGTACAAACAGAAAGACGTTATTAGCAAAAAAACACAATTAAACTTAATAATATAAACGAATTTATAGGTATTAGAAAACTGTTTCAAAACATCAAGAAAACCATTTTCTTTCATCCTGCAAGTAGAAACTAATATTACCATTGTCCATTTCCGAATTGAGTACTCATTTCAGTTCAGCTTTTTTCATACTACATAAACTTAGTTGTTATTGATAGTTTTGTAATCAAAGAGTATCGAACATGATGAAGCCAAGTTATTCTCAATCTCCCGTCATACTTGTGAACGAACCAAATTATGTATCTGGACTACACTGAATTGATTCCTGGCTTCCTGAGAGACCTCGCACGAAAAGTCTTATTATGGAATTGTGCAAACGAAAGAATCTGTTTCTAAACAACCATAATAACTATGTGCATTTTTAGTACTGTAATTTCTACTGAATCCGTGAGAAGAGTATGAATGACGAAACGAGCCTGTGTGGCTTAACTAATCACGCACGTACTACCATTTGTTTATATCTTGCGCCGTTTTAAAGGTATTAAAGTCTTAAGATGGAATGAAATTTTATGGAAACGCCTGCATAATGTAAATGTTTAATTAACAAGTGTTAATTAACATTCACAGAGTATGTGTATGGAAGGTAAAGCCAGTGATTGTGGTAAAGTAACATTCATTTTTCTTAAAGACACAAATGACTTTTTAAGGAAGCTGAGATTCCTCTTCTTGCGACTTACTTTTGTCTCGCCGTCGATATGGGGAGATGTAATGCCGCCTATATTCACATATTGTACCATTAGAATATAATAATGCTTTCTTTCCCAAATATCAGATGTCTCCCAGTCACTGTGGATAACCCATTGATGTCACAATTCTGGACTGTTTAAATAATATGTATGTTACAGGTATCTGTGTGCTGCAAGATTGTGCTCGCATTGTTTGAAGGCGATGAGACTGGTTACTCTTCGAGTCGTGTCGTTGAAGTATTTTGTTATTCACAATTCGAACTGGTATTTCTATTTACATGAAGTCAGAACGAATATTCTTTCCCACCTTTTATGTGGGAGCCATAATAATATTGGACAGTGAACGAGCCATCAAGCAATGATGATTGTAATGACATCGAAGGTATAAAATTGTTGCTGGCTCACAAACCTTCCGGGGGCAAACTCATACTCATTCGTAGCACATTTTTTATAAAGTCAAATATTTAATCTCTTTTACCTGCCTTTATTGAAAAATATTTTACAGCCTACTCGATGTACAGCAAGGAGGATATCCAGAATTTTCATTTAGCTTTCCTTTGTGTCCACATTATCTCCATTTTCTCTTTTCTGGCTGTCTGAACAAATTGTCACGTTCTTCGTCACCTTTTCTGTCTAGTCATTTTATTTTCTGCGTAAATATTTTTATCTGCCTTGTATACCAGGTTGCGTTTTTCATACCAGATTCAGGTCTTTAACTACACCGACGCATTCTGTGGTTTCAAGTTTTGCGTTACTGTGAATTTCTTAGAACTCCATAACCGGGCTAGGTAAAATTCCCATTAGATTTTCCTCTTAAATTTTCGTTCTGTCTTCTAGATTTATGTAATGTTACCTTTTGTGTTCAAAATCGGTGTAAAAACTGTTTTATGACGACTATGTTGCAGTAGCTGTGTTTTGTGTATTTTGAGTTGGATTTTTGTTACATGATTTTTGTTAGCCTGAACGCTGACCAATCACTTTCAACCCTAGTTTCCTCAAAAGTTTCCCCTAATTATTTGAAGTGAGGAAGTCTGTCGAATTTTGTATAGTTATTTTATCACAATTTAAAGTGCCAGAGTGCCGCTAGTCATTAATTTTGCCTTTTCAATTGACATTGAGAGGGTCTACTATTCCTGCTGTTTTTAAAGTACTTTTTGTGCTCTTTCACTATTTTGTAACGTAACGATTTACGTAATGCAAGCGACGTATTGGTATAATGGTCAGCAACTCGATTTGTTTTAATTTACTACTTGCGGTTTCTGTCAGAGTTGCCAATAATATTCTTATTTGTAATTAGTTAGGAACATTTTCGTTCATTCTCAAACCAACACCTAGCTTAGAAGGTACAATGTTATTAATAACCTGCTAACTGCAACATTTTCAAATAAACTTTGTGCACACGTTACAGTAGAGAACATAACAGTTGGGTTTTACACCAGATCAGTATATTAACAGTTATTTCACGACATTAAGATTGTCTTGACACATTCAGAATTCGATGGGCTTTTTTAGTTGTTTTGAATAAAAGTTTGACGACTGCCTTTAGTTGCCTGTTACGTGTTCACCTGCTCTGTCTCACAGAGATCATAAAATTACAAGGGACTAGATGTATGCTGTACTGATAAACATTTCAGATATCACCCCACTATTTTTTACATTAGTGATATGTCAGAAACTAACTGCCTTAATGACTCAGAAACCGATTTTATGAGGAGTTCATTCATTAATTTGTATAGCTCGTTTATCTCCCATTTATATAATTCCCAGTGTTCAGGTGTGTCTAACCTCATTCCCTTAGGTGTAACGTGTAATAGCTTCATAGTCCTCCCAGTGTCAACGACTCCCAGTGTCTACTGCTTCTCAAAAGATGGTCTAAAGCAGTGTTGTTGTTTGGGCTGGTGTGTTCCTTGTACCTAGTTATAAGATTCCAACCAGTTTGGCCTATATAAAAGCTATCGCGTGATCTACACATACACAGCACATGCATAACACTTTCTTGCATATTTTATAGCTTTACATTTTAGTTCAAACCTTAACTGACCTGCTCTTAGAAATGAAAATACAACGGGAGTTATGCATCCTCAGACAACTAGCAGTAAGCAATGGTTTTAACAGAAGCTTTATTACACACTGATTGCCAACAAACACGGAAGTGAAAAAAATACGTAATTAAGAATGAAGTTTGACACACTGAAGTGTACTGGCATTATTGCGGAATTAGGTACCACAGGCTTTACAGGAACAGTACAAAACAGGGTTTCGAACAGTTAGTCAATTAAGTTTTAAACTATAACATAAAACCGTAAAAAAACTACAAAATGTACTCCCTCTGACAAAGAGTTCCAGAACAGGTTTTTTAAGCACAGAAATATGCACTTACCGGCTAATGATCCTAGCTCCTATAAAAGTAGTCACCTCGGCTGAGTATCCACAATTGCCAATGTTTCTGGAGGTCTTCGAAACAAATAGAGAAATTTTCAACTGTGATACTTGTAAGCTTATTAGTCACGGCTCGTTAGATGTCTGCGATATCTTGATGAAGCTTGCTTTTAGTCGCCTTACATTGTCACCCAGTACCAGCCAGTCTTGAGAATGCCACAATCAAGGCGGTGACGTCGTATTGCTTGTCACAAACGTTTCAGCACTTCGATGTAAAGAGCCTGGTTCTCTGTTCAACCTGGAGGAATATACTCACGCTGACCTAGTCCTTTACTATCAAAGAATGCGATCAAAACTGTCTTTGTTCTCGTAGCTCGTCGTTTGACATTTTTCGAGGCTGATGATCCAGGACTCCGCCGTTCAACACTTTCACGCTTCTTGTGAGCATCATACTGGTAGCACTAACTTCCGTCGCCAGCCATAATCTGTAACAGAAATGTAGGATCACTTCTGACACTGTCCAGCAGTTGAGCAGAAAGTCTTCGCTTTCCTCTTTGTGTTTCTCCGATTGAGTGTGAGGATCGAGATTTGCGAAAAGTTTCTGTCTCCCCAAATCTTGGCGTAAAATATTATGAGATACATCACGATCCATACCAAATTCTTCTGATATCGCAAGCACTGTTAAATGACGGTCTTATGGCATTAACAGGTTTAGAAGCTCTATCTTTGCACTGGTACACTATGCGATCAAAAGTATCCGGACACCCCTAGAAACTTACGTTTTTCATATTAGATGCATTGTGCTGCCACCTACTGCCAGGTACTGAATATCAGCGACCTTAAAAATCTACAGACATTGGGAGAGAGCAGAATGGGGCGCTCCGCGGAACAAAACGACTTCGAACGAGGTGAGGTGATTGGGTGTCACTTCTGTCATACGTCTATACCGTAGATTTCCTCAGTCCTAAACATCCCTAGGACCACTGTTTCCGATGTTATAGTGAAGTGGGAACGTGAAGGGAAACATACAGCACAAAAGTGTACAGGCGTACCTCGCCTGCTGACTGACAGAGACCGCCGGCATTTGAATGGGGTCGTAATGTATAATACACAGACGTGTACCCAGATCATCACAAAGGAATTCCAAACTGCACCATGATCCACTGCAAGCGGGAGGTGATAAAACTTGGATTTTATGGTCGAGTAGCTGCTCATAAGCCACACATCACGCCGGTAAATGCCAAACGACGCCCCGCTTGAGGTAAGGAGCGCAAACAATGGACGATGGAACAGTGGGAAAAAGTTGGTGAGGTCGTGTTTTTCATGGAGGGGCATTGCACACCTTGTTGTTTTGCATGGCACTATCACAAGACAGACCTACATTCCTGTTTTAAGCACCTTCTTGCTTCCCACTGTTGAAGGGCAATTCGGGAATGGTGATTGCAGCTTTTAACAAGATCGAGCACCTGTTAATAATGCATGACCTGTGGTGGAGTGGTTACACGACCGTAACATCCGCGTAATGGACTGGCCTGCACAGAGTCTTGACTTAACCGTATAGAACACCTTTGGGATGTTTTGGAACCCCGACTTCTTGCCAAGCCTCTCCGAACGAAATCGATAGTTCTCCTCAGTGCAACACTCCGTGAAGAATGGGCTCCCATTCCCCAAGAAACCATTCAGCACATGACTGAACGTATGCCTGCAGGAGTAGAAGCTGTCATCAAGGTTAAGTAAGGGAGGGCCTACACCATATTGAATTCGTGGATTACCGACGGAGGGTGCCACGAACTAGTAAGTCGTTTCAGCCAGATGTTCGGATACTTCTGATCACATAGTGTATGTTCTGTACGTGGACGACCAGCTCTGTGATCGACTTGCACTGAGTCTCTGCCTTGACGAAACCTTTTGTGCCACTCGACAAAACGACTTATTGAAAGGACCTCGCCAGCATAAGCTTGTTTAATTATTGTCCACGCTTCACTTGGCGTTAACCCGAGCTTAGCACAGAACGTTCAGTCTTTGTTCACGATCAGCATCCATTCTTTCCTCGTAAGTAATGCGCCAAGAATACAAAAGTGTGTTGCTAAGCACAGCCTGTGACGGTACGTCACATAAATGGACATTTGGAGAAAGGGAAAAGACGTTTTTGTTATCAGACGTGTGAATTATAAATTTCTTTCAAGACTGTGTGCATGTGCGCGATTTATAACAAATAGTAAATAACGTATGTTATTATTATAAAACTACAAATATCGATGTAATTAACAAAACACAGTTTTTTTGTATAATCTCTGTGTAACATAGGCCATGAAGACCAGAGACAATGCTCATGATCGCAACCATTAATTATAATTAACAAAGATTTTACAGGACTTCGTAGTGTAGGGAGCACTAGCATGATTTAGTCAGCCATTACGCTGACGATTCATGTTATTAAAAGTAATGAGAGAGACTTCTCAATTTTGATCTTTCATTAATTTCGAAGTTAAAATTAATTTCAGTTACTAAAATTCAGAGCACTGAATGAGTTCAGTATGTTTCATTTGCGCCACCTAACGGCAGACGAAATTCTCTCCAGTTTTGCATTGCAAATAATGAACAAGAAATATTGAAAAACATTACATTCCGCAATATCTCAGTTAAACTTTATGTAATTTGGTACATAAATAACCAGTAGACCCTGAGACACATATTAATAATTACAGTTCGGGTATTTTCTTTTCTAAGTAGCAGCACTCGCGCAATCTATTTATTAGATGGCGGTGAGTCCCGCGCTGTGTGTTCGGGGCAGCCGATGTCCGTACGAGTGTTATCGCGGTGTAAGTTAATTAAAAGTCTCATGCTAGCCCACAATATTTTAAGCCACCCCAACCAAAATCATTAAATATATACTTATAGAAATAAAAATATACCGTGATAAGTCCTGCCACCTAGTGAGCTTGCGCAGAAATATGACTAACGTAATTTCAAGGACGCACGGATGCCAGGCAACATAAAAGTAACTTTTGTTCATATTTAGTATTGCAAATTCGGAAATGGAAAAGTCTGTTACGGAACTTTTCTGAGAAAGTGGGTATCATGCATCTGGTGTGTACAGATCACAACGCAATCACTTTTCTATGGGCCAAAATGGTCAGAATTTTATATATAGTTACAAATATACACAAAATGTTTCATAATGTAGCATCTTATGTTTGGTTAATAGCACTGTACGTTCTAGGATGGTCAAGGTTTGACAGTGAACGAAAATATTTGAAACTAGTCGTTCATAGAAACACTGTCAGAAACTCTTGACAGAAATATTAACTTGGTAAATTAAAAATGGGATTCGTTTTTAAATTTGTCTACGTGCCTTTTTTAATGCTTTTAACAGTGTTATTTCCTGGGTGCCGTTGTGATTGAACAGCGACATCATTGTTAGTAGGTCACTGAATCTACGTCTGTATCGTGACGCTCGGTGTAAGGGCTCGGCGGCGACCGTACTTTGCACTGGACGAGTAGCAGCTGCTCAAAACACAGGCGGGCGCTGCCGTCGCGTATGCAGAGCCAGCCAGCACTGCGAAGGTCCCGCAGGCCCGGGGCGCCGCCTCTTCCGCACGTCAGCAGCACTGCCCGCCGTTGCTTTATGTTGCCTGCGGGTCGTGTCGGGGCGGCCCGTGGCGTGCAGCGCGCTCCGAGCCGTGCCTACCGGCGTACTGTATTTTACTGTCCGCGTTTTATGGCCGAGCGAGCGCCACACCCAGGAGGCGTGGTCGCTGTGAGACGACCACAGAGGCCCACGCTGTCTGCATGTCGAAAACCACCCAAATAACGTGGCTTAAAAAACACTGCAACACAAAAGTTGAAAAACAATGTGGCCCTAATTGCTGCTGCGATGTAAATGTCATTCTGAACAATTGGAGCATTGTCTTCCTTCAAAATAAATTAAATAACTATTTTTATCAACTGATAATCAACAGATAATACATCTTCAGACACTGACAGAGGAAACGACATTAAAAGAATAAATAAACAAATAGCTATAGTACCACAGTTATCACCTAAAGGAAGAAAAAGTTTATTGAAAGCAACGGCACCTTGCCTCAGTGCTCCCGACAGTGCGTTCAGTAACGCTGCACAACTACACTGTCTGACCAAGCAATATGGACCCTCTTATGAATGCTGAAATTACCTCTAGAAGTCACTATAACGCAACAAATGGAATTTCAAACTTCAAAAAATGTATGGGAATCGGAAGTGAAAATAAAATCTGAGTCCCTTGATGACGAATACGGGTGGGGGGACAATTAAAGAGGCACCAATTACGGAAGTAAAACCGCTGGTTTCCGGGAATTTAACTGACTTATTGGATGTTTTGACTAACGAAATTAATGCTCAGTCTAGCAAGATAGAAACTCAATCGGCAGAAATTAAAGCTCAGTGTGCCAAGCAAGATTCTCAGTCGGCCAAGCAAGAAGCTCAGTCTGACAAAATTGACAGGAAGCTAGACAATCAGAACAAAGCTATTAATGTTGTTAACAACAATGTTGGAGTTATTAACACAAAAGTTGACAAAATCAAAGAAGATTTTCTTATATTTAATATCGAAATCGGTAATCTTAAACAGGAAGTGATAGGCTTCAGGCGGCAACTGCGAGCATAAATACTCGTTTTGATTCCGATATTAGCAGAATCGAGAAAAGTGTAGGAGAAGCAGTTGTTTAGATCATCGAGAATAAGGTGACGGAACAAATTCAGTTAGTGAAAAAAGAGGATCAACAGAAGGTGGAAACTTTAAAGGTTTTAGTGTCCGGAGTAGATACTAAAGTGAGGAAGCAGGCTAATACTTGCGAAGAGAAAAAGAGGGAAGTGGAAACGCTTGCGACAACCACTTGCCAAGTAATTACGAGAGTGTCTGAATTAGAAAAGGAACTTGACGAAAAACAGAGCTATGTGCCAATCTGTGCACATAGTTCAGAATTGTTGACGAAAGAGGAGCGGTTTGACCCCTTTAAAAAGGCGGTATACACGCTACGGATTTCATTAAAAATTGTGAAACAGTTTTACCCAGACCATGGACTAATGAGAGAAAAATTAATGCGGTTATTGACGTGTTGGCTGGTGATGCCAACGTTGGGGTTTAAACCTCGACATTAGGAACCTGACTTTTGACGAGTTTAAAAATTTGTTTGTGGCTGAATACTGGTCAGAGCAAAAACAACAAAGTGTCTGACGCGAATTTGTCGTATCGAGGCCTTTCGATACGAATTCGCGTGGCTCGAGGAAGGAGTTTTGCGTGGGCTGGATCCGCAAGTTGGAATATTTGCGTGATCGCCGCACAGAATCCGAAATAGTCTGGGAACTCTACAAGAAGCTTCCAGATGATGTAAAACGCTACGTAGGAAGCAATTACAAGACAATCAATGATTTCCTGGAAAGAGTTGAGGACGAGGACAATTGGCGCAATAATCGCTAGGGTGGTAGAGGCCGTGGTAAGAACAACGGCTACCACAACAACGATAACCATGGGAATAATGCATACCGCAAACATGGAAGGAATAACAATAATGGTTCGGACCGTTATAACAATCGGTACAATGCAAATAATAACAGGAATGACGGAAATTTATATCATACTAAAATGATACGGGCTTCACAGAATAGTAACAACGCCAGAGGGTGTGATAAGCCGCCTCAGCAGCATCCAGGGAGCAGATTTGCTGGGACGTGACAGGGAAACCATTAGCCGCGCCGGTGAAGGGTCGACCGGGCGTGGAGATATTTTGGCGGCCCAATAACAAGAGATAACCCAGGTGTCGTCGTTATGAAAGTTCCGTATGGAATAATCAACCGCGGGAGAGTGTTCCAGTGTTAGGAGAAAAGAGTGCGCCCACAAGTAGTAGATCAGCTGTAGACACGGCAGTAGAAGATACATTGACTGTTAGTGAGAACAATTTAAGTAGTGTTCCGGAAATCGATTATAAAGTGGCATCTGTAACAACCCACAGCAGAACTGGAGATTGAGTTTAAAAATGATTCTCAAGTGTTGAGAGAAGATCAGACGTCGGATAACACGTCCGTCATCGAGCGAGGGGATGCAGAGAGGGATGAGGTCTTGTTAAGGTAGTTCACTCGCTTGTACGACGAACTAAGAGATTATAGAGGCCTGTACGGGAGAAGTGTTTATGGGGAGCGCGGGCAGCATTTGCTGCGTGTCGTCCCGCAGGAAGATAGCGTTTGCGAAATGATAGTAAGTTCTGACCCTAACCGGCAGACTTTACCAGAAATAGTTGATGTTAATGGGGAGCACGAGCAAGATTCGTCGTGTTTCGTCCCGCAGTAGTTGGATGTTGAAGTAGTAACGGAAAGTTCTGGCCCTAACCGGCAGAGCTTACCGAAAGTTATAGTGGTAGAAGTAGCCGACCTATCTGACGCAAAGCTCCAGTTTAAACATTGTAAGAGTATTAAGGAGAAAGATTACGAAAATTTTAGTGATAGCCGGACACGACTGGTAGAAAAGCACGTAGATTACAGCATATATGAGGTTAGAGCTGACGTTATACGGTCGGACGGTAGCAGTGTGGGTTGCGCAGATCCAGAGGAAGTAATTGTAGATACTACTGGGCACATTCCTCCAGGTAGATTGGCAGATCATATCAATCTGACCAAAGAGGAATCAATGAAGGTGACAATTAGTGAATTGATAGAAAAGCAACCCTCACTGGTAGTCTAGTTACAGGGAAAGGTTTCGGTATTGGAGGTGAAAATACAGACTAAGCCTCAGGACGAACGTGTTGAAATTAAAACTGTATGTGAACTGAGGCTGAAAAACTTGCCAGATAAGCCGGACCTAGGATCAAAGCCGGATGGTTTTTTCTGGAATGACCTGGATGTAGACGATAATTTATTGTGGGAAAATAAAGAAACAGTAGAGGACAAGTGTAGACAGATAGTAGTGCCTGTTAATATGCACAACCTACAACTAAACGTGTGATTGACACCGGTGCAGAACTGAGTGCTGTATCTGGGAAAATATTTGAGTTACTGAAATACAGACCAGGTATCGTAGTTATGCCAGTAACATGAGTGAAAATTATCGGTGCTACTGGAAAGGCCAGGAAGCCGGTCACAAAACAGATTTTTGTCAACTGTGAGATATGTGGGGCACGAATTGAACAAGAGTTTGTCGTCGTGTCAGATTTAATTACGGAAGTAATCATAGGGTTAGATTGGCTATTAAAGTACCGAGCACTGATTAATGGCAAAAGGAAAACTTTGACATGTACGTCACAAGATAAAACAATAGTAGTTAGTTTTGACGAGGCATGAGACGATGTGCATAGACAGTACGAGCCTATGCACATTGTTAACTGGCCGGTTGCTATTGACGTAGGTATGAATTTGAACTACTGTAACGTGAGGAATCTCGGCATTAACAATAGTGTAGAGAGTGAATTGGGAAGTATTGTAGACGTCGTGTCAAACGTAACACAAACAGAGATGGGGCCTGTATGAAGTAATAATGAGGAATAGGAGTGTGTTTTCAGACAAACCGGGACTTGTGGAAGAGATAACCAAACTTCCTACACGGATTGACATTAATATTGGTGTGAAAAAAAGATCGTTTGCGAGAAATAATGAAGCGAAAAGCCGATGCTCGCATACGTTGTCATGACGATAAAGCGCGTTTTGGTAAGTTTGCAATCGGGTACGTAGTACTTGTAAGAGCTCATGAGAAATCGAGCAAGATAGACAATGAAATCTCTGAATTTAAGTTTGTTTATAATGGACCATATAAAGTCATTGTTATACCTTACACAATGTTAATTACTTGGAGTATCGAAGCTCTGGAAAACTATTAGGTACACGGAACATTGTAGACTAGAAATTGTACCAACGTAGGATTGATTAATACCACAGAATGGGTAATTTGTACAGTATGTCAATATAGAGTGTAAGATTTAACGATTTGCTAGATTGCCATACTTCTGCCTGACCAAGAGGACAATAAAGAAGTTGTAATAAATAAGTAATTAATTGTGAATAATTGATTTAAAAGTAACTGATTATTAATCAATTGAAAAAGCTAAGGTGCTTGTTTAAGTTTTCAGCTGAGTCACAATACATTAAGGAATGTAAATATGATTTTGTAACTAGCTGCATGATTTCATAAATTAGTGATTTGCTAGTCATTGCCGATGTACTTAGACGGTGTTTTAAGTTTCAGGCTAGTACATATGTGTGATGATGGACAGTGTTGAGTTATCCACTGTGATAGTGTTAATGGACTCCTTGAGATTACTCGAGAGTGAGTTTTTCCGAAAGCATTCAGTGAAACGGAAGTTCTGGAAATGCCGTTAGACAGGCGAGTGAGATCAAGCGTGTCGCACAGGCGGGCGCAACAATACTGGCGAGGCGGAGCCGCTGTCGGCTCTTGTGCCGCTCTCCGCATTCTTTGTACTTGCGAGTACGGAAGGCGGAGTTGTTTTTCTTCCCCGAGAGCTGATGTGAAAGAATTCTGCTGTCAATATTTATGTTTTATTTCGATCTGCTGTATATTATTTTCTTGTTTAGCATTAAGTGGACTCTCATGACGAGAATTTTAATTATGAAAAGGTTCTATAAAACTGTGTATTCTATGTAATTAATTACTAATTTGCTTATTTTGATCTACCTGTTTTTATTACCATTTACTCTGATTAATTTTGTAAATAGTATTCCATTTCTTGATACGGTTAGGAATTTAGCTGATTTTAGAACAGCTAAACCAATTTCTATGTTTTCTACGAATTTTAATATATTATCAACCTGTTTTCTTTTGTGTAAGATGAAAGTGGAATAAGGTTAGGAGTGTCTGCACTCAATTCTTATGGCCTAAAAGCTGGTTTATGGTTAATTACCCAAATGCTAAATTTTCTTGATGTTTTGAGCACATGCATTTCTGCTTTTTTTTTCATATTTGGGACATTTTCTGTGTCTGTTTAGGATACACGAACATCCTCAGACAATGTGGCGCACATGTAACGCAGGAACTGCATATCCTCCTTTTTCCATCTATTGTACCATAAATTTGGTTTCCTTATTTTGTTACCTGAAGGTATGACATTTCTGTGTCTTTATATATTGTAATTGCTTTAACTTGGGTTGTTTTGAAATATTATTTCTATTTTTACGCTGGGTTTTGCCTAGAGACAACTGTGCTATCGAACGATTACATCGATAAGTTGTGTGGAGAACCAAAGTGTTTAGGATCTTTGTTAGTATTAACTCAGCCGCGTGGAGTGCGGGTAGAGCAGAGTCTGGCTGGAGTAGGGCAGTGGAGCAGATGAAATTGTGTGACGCTACCCCGAGTTGCCGCGCTTTTGGGGGTTTGTCAGTATGTAGTTGCGCTCGACTTGCTACGATAGTTTCTGAAGCGGTGTCGCGGACGGGAAGCATTAGATGGCGCACATCAAGAGCCCGTTTTGCCTGGTGACTGTGTCGAGAAGAAGACGCACCAACATCGAGCTTCTGCAACAGCTACGGCCGACAAGAGTGACTGTCGCCACCTCCCCGATCGACGACCGCAAACCTTCAATCTACCAACAAGGACGACTAAAAGCACGCAAAGTTTTAGATCTGTATGGCAGACCTCAGCTTCTCTAACTGTTGCTTCAAAGAAATACAGCAACTTAGCATGAACCTTTGTTGTGCATTGTCCCAATTGCATTACCAAGCAGGTACCCTTTCTTTTCGGGAATGAACCTGACTGTCGTTGAAATTCATACGCCAGCATTAATGTAGTATCATTCGCTTTCACTGCTTTAATTTCAAAGTTGAGTTAAAGTATTCATAGCTGGCTACAATATTAGATTACATAAGCAGAAATTAAGAGTGCATGATTTGTTACCATATTTTAGACTACCTGTGACTGCTGCTGAGCTTGGTACGTACTAAATTTTACTATTATCAATTGTTCAGAATCATTTAATTAGAGTTCAAAGTTAAATCTCTTATTTCAAAACTGCGTAGAATCAAGTAGCTTTTGAAATGATTGTTGAGGTAGCCCAAGGCTAACCTTATTTTATTTCATTTCGTAGTGGTTCGGAAACAAGGTTCACTGTTAATATCAGTCACTAAAGTAAGTTTCAATTTTCCGGTTTTATTAATTCATTTGGTAAATTAAGTCAGATTGTAGCGAAATTTATTACTTCTGACAGATAGACTTCAGTTGCCACGCTTTTAGTGCTAATTATATGTGCATTAATGTTTCATTTTCAGTTATTATAGTAGTTGTCCATAGGACTGGCGACCGTAATTTTCCCCAAATCTCAAATATTTAACTAACGTCAATTAATTGTTAATGTAAGGACCGCAGATTTACTTTCTTTATTAATTTTACCGTTTTCTCAAAATTAATTTCCACCAATTTCATTTGCATTTTCCTTTCATTTAGATGTGACCCTTTCTTCACTCTTTGGGGTCAAATTAACTTCATTAACGATCGCTTTTCCCAAAATATCATTAGATCAGCGTGACAATAAACACAGTCTTAAAGTGGGTTCTGTGAACCAATGGTTTTCGGACAATAATATTTTGAATTCGAATGACCTGCCCAAAGTCTCGTTCTGAATTGACAGGAACACCTTTTACGTATGTTACATCGTCGATTTCGTTCCAGACTCTAGCATCCGTTAACACTACTTTCCACAGTTTGAGCTCATGAGAAAGAATGCCCTGCCGTACCTTTACAGACATTCAAATACTTCTTTGGAACTGTCCCAGGAAAGTTTAAGCCATTATAAAGAGAACGGTGGACGCACCCCACATTAATGTTCACTAACTGATGTCCGCATACTTCTGGTCCGATAGTTCCTCGTTTTAATGCAGCCCAGTAGTCTCAACACGCTTAGCACACGGTGTAGAGAAGTATTATTATACTAACTGTGGTCAAACAATTTGTTTCTGGCTGTCGTTGGCCAGAGGAAGTAACGACTAAATTTTGCACCTTATGTATCCAGGATTGTAGTGACATACACCTGTCACTATGCATTCGTTTCTCGTTACTTTCACTACTTACTATAATACTCCAAATATCTAGAGCCCCTAACGACTTCCCTTTGGTAGCAAAATATATTAAACATTTTGTTATTCTGATCTTGACGGGAGCTACTGGCAACAAAATATTAACACTTTTGTAACTTTGAGTAACACAAGTACTATGTAACTAACCACGTTTATTATAAGAAAAGAACTAAATTAAAGATGATACGAGTCATGAAACTCTAAATACGTTGTTGTTGTGGTTTTCAGTCCTGAGACTGGTTTCATGCAGCTCTCCATGCTAATCTATCCAGTGCAAGCTCCTTCATCTCCCAGTACCTAGTGCAACATACATCATTATGAATCTGCTTAGTGTATTCATCTCCTGGTCTCCCTCTAAGATTTTTACCCTCCTCGCTGCCCTCCAATTCTAAATTTGTGATCCCTTGACGCCTCAGGACTTGTCCTACCAACCGATCCCTTCTTCTGGTCAAGTTGTGCCACAAACGTCTCTTCTCCCCAATTCTATTCAATACCTCTTCGTTAGTTACGTGATCTACCCACCTAATCTTCAACATTCTTCTGTAGCACCACATTTCGAAAGCTTCTATTCTATTCTGGTCCAAACTATTTATTGCCCATGTTTCACTTCCATACATGGCTACACTACATACAAATACTTTCAGAAACGACTTCCTGACACTTAAATCTATACTCGATGTTAACAAATTTCTCTTCTTCAGAAACGCTTTTCCTGCCATTGCCAGTCTCCATTTTATATCCTCTCTACTTCGACCTTCATCAGTTATTTTGCTCCCCAAATAGCAAAACACATTTTACTACTTTAAGTGTCTCATTTCCTAATCTAATTCCCTCAGTTTCAGCCGACTTAATTCGATTACATTCCATTATCTTTGTTTTGCTTTTGTTGATGTTATTCTTATATCCTCCTTTCAAAACAATGTCCATTCCGTTCAACTGCTCTTCCAAGTCCTTTGCTGTCTCTGACAGAATTACAATGTCATCGGCGAACCTCAAAGTTTTTATTTCTTCTCCCTGGATTTTAATATCAACTCCGAATTTATCTTTTGTTTCCTTTACTGCTTGCTCAATATACAGATTGAATAACATCGGGGAGAGACTACAACCCTGTCTCACTCCCTTCCCAACCACTGCTTCCTTTTCATGCCCCTCGACTCTTATAACTGCCATCTGGTTTCTGTACCAATTGTAAATAGCCTTTCGCTCCCTGTATTTTACCCCTGCCACCCTTAGAACTTGAAAGATAGTATTCCACTCAACATTGCCAAAAGCTTTCTCTAACTCTACAAATGCTAGAAACGTAGGTTTGCCTTTGCTTAATATATTTTCTAAGATAAGTCGTAGTGTCAGTATAGCCTCACGTGTTCCAATATTTCTACGTAACCCTAACTGATCTTCGCCGAGGTCGGCTTCTACTAGTTTTTCATTCGTCTGTAAATAATTCGCGTTAGTATTTAGCAGCTGTGACTTATTAAACTGATAGTTCGGTAATTTTCACATCTGTCAACACCTGCTTTCTTTGGAATTTGAATTATTATATTTTTCTTGAAGTCTGAGGGTATTTCGCCTGTCTCATACATCTTGCTCACCAGGTGGTAGACTTTTGTCAGGACTGGCTCTCCCAAGGCCGTCAGTAGTTCTAATGGAATGTTGTCTACTCCTGGGGCCTTGTTTCGACTCAGGTCTTTCAGTAATCTGTCAAACTCTTCACGCAGTATCGTACCTCCATTTCATCTTCATCTACATCCTTTTCCATTTCCATAATATTGTCCTCAAGTACATCGCCCTTGTATAGACCCTCTATATACTCCTTCCACTTTTCTGCTTTCCCCTCTTTGCTTAGAACTGTATTTCCATCTGAGCTCTTGATATTTATACAAGTGGTTCTCTTTCCTCCTAAGGTCTCTTTAATTTTCCTGTAGGCTGTATCTATCTTACCCCTGGTGAGAGAAGCCTCTACCTCCTTACATTTGTCCTTAACTCATGCCCGCTTAGGCAATTTGCACTTCCTGTCGATCTCATTTTTGAAACGTTTGTATTCCTTTTTGCCTGCTTCATTTACTGCATTTTTATATTTTCTCCTTTCATCATTTAAATTCAATATATCTTCTGTTACCCAAGGATTTCTGCTAGCCCTCGTCTTTTTACCTACTTGATCCTCTGCTGCCTTCACTACTTCATCCCTCAGAGTTATCTATTCGTCTTCTACTGTATTTCTTTCCCCCATTCCTGTCAATTGTTGCCTTATGCCCCTCCTGAAACTCTGTACAACCTCGAGTTTAGTAAGTTTATCCAGGTCCCATCTTCTTAAATTCCCACTTTTTGCAATTTATTCCATGTATACAGTCTTCATTTATGATTCTTGAACCAAGTATTAGCTATGATTAAGTTATGCGCTCTGCAAAATTCTACCAGACGGCTTCCTCTTTCATTTCTTAGCCCCAATCCATATTCGTCTACTACCTTGCTTCTCTCCCTTTTCTTACTTTCGAATTCGAGTCACACATGACTATTAAATTTACGTCTCCCTTCACTACCTGAATAATTTCTTTTATCTAATCATACATTTCTTCAATTTCTTAGTCATCTGCAGAGTTATTTGGCATATAAACTTGTACAACTGTAGCAGGCATGGGCTTCCTGTCTATCTTGACCACTATAATGCGTTCACTATGCTGGTTGTAGTAGCTTACGAGCACTCCTATTTTTCATTCATTATTAAACCTACTCCTGCATTACCCCTATTTGATTTTGTTTTTATAACACTGTATTCATCTGACCAGAAGTCCTGTTGCTTCTGCCACCGAACTTCACTAATTCCCACTATATCTAACTTTAATCTATCCATTTCCCTTTTTGAATTTTCTAACCTACCTGCCCGATTAAGGGATCTGACATTCCACCCTCCGATCCGTAGAACGCTGGTTTTCTTTCTCCTGATAACGACGTCCTCTTGAGTATTCCCCGCCCGGAGATCAGAATGGGGGTCTATTTTACCTCCGGAATATTTTACCCAAGAGGACGCCATCATCATTTAACCGTACAGTAAAGCTGCATGTCCTCGGGAAAAAATTGCGGCTGTAGTTTCCCCTTGCTTTCAGCCGTTCGCAGTACCGCAACAGCAAAGCCGTTTTGGTTAGTGTTACAATGCCAGATCAGTCAATCATCCAGACTGTTGCCCCTGCAACTACTGAAAAGGCTGCTGCCCCACTTCAGGAACCACACGTTTGTCTGGCCTCTCAACAGAAGATACCCCTCCATTGTGGTGGCACCTACGGTACGCCTATCTGTATCGTTGAGGCACGCAAGCCTCCCCACCAACGGCAAGGTCCGTGGTTCATGGGGGCAGGAATCCAAAATATATCCCATACGAAGATTAACACCCAGACAAGATAAAGTGATCAGAAAGAACATTTATCCAAGAAGAGAGTTGTTGCCGAGTCGTTCTGTAAGTTCGCTGCGACTACAAAGTAAACCTTCAATGGAGATATCAATTCTCTCTCTTGTAGACGTTGCAATAACAGTACGCCTATTGACCGCTACTAGATTGTTCCATACCGATCTGGAGTTTTAAAGCTTTTCCAGTATCGTCTTGTCGTACTAGTCAGAATTCTGAACAGGTGTAAGATATGTTGCCGTTTAGCCAGACAACTGAATAGTTATTATTCGTGAAGGAGAAATACGTCGTGTGGTACTTAATCAACTCTGGGACATAATCGTCGTGATCTGTGGAAGTCACGAACGTTGGAGTACACAGCAACATACCAACCGCCTACATAAACTCTACAAATAGCCTTGAGTAGGAAACATTTACACGTTATCATGAAGAATTCACCGCTACGTCGTGTTGTCGGAAGCTGTAGTCAATTTCAGAATTGCTGTTGCAAATAGATTCAGTTCCCTGGATGACAGATCGGTGTTTGTTCAAATTCAGTGCTTAAACAAATCTGAAGTTCAATAAACTCGGATATAAGTTAACTGCTTAGTGTCGGATACAACATTTCATAGAACTTTACAATGAAACGTCCCCTTTGAAAAATTATACACGACTGTTCTTAAACTGACACACAATAGTTTTTAGCGCAACGCAATCTGACTTCTAAAATCCCTATGAAAGAATGGCCCTGACTAACATTAACCTATACGTTTCACAAATCACTTACCTCACAAAAATCTTCGTTACTCAAGCTACTGCAATACAGCGAGCGCCACTACTGCCAGCTAAATAAAAGATTCAAACTACTGAAGGCACTAACTACTGATAGGCATAGTTAGCAAATGAAAGATTTTAATACAGAACAAACAATGTATTTACCTTAATAGTCATAATATATATATCAGTTCGTGACACCAATTCTTACAAATTTCAAAACTCCGCCATCTCTCTCCCCACGTCCGCCACTGCTGGCGGCTCACCTCCAACTGCGCAACGCTACGCGCTGTTAGCATCCAGCTGCCGCTGCCCGACACTAAAATGGCAGACAACAATGCAAACTAGCCACAGACTGCACACAGCACAGCCAGTGATTTTTCATACAGAGCGCTATGGGGCGTTACCAATAAGAAAACCTAATCAACCTACTTACAACCATATAACTGTGAAATAATTATTTATTGAAAGGACGCTGAGGTTGAAGGTGATTTATTGATACAATTAACAGGGAGCATTAAGTTAACATCGAAATACGGCGCCTTCTGTACGTTCTTTAGAGATTACATTATCTCTGGATTTACGACGCAGGGGTTGTTGTTGAATTAGCGCCTTAACGACGCTATAATACTTCACAAATCAACATCATCGCAAGACTATAATGTGACATCGGCTTGAATGGTGGAACGTATAATTCGATGTATAATATTACCTACATTTTTCAAGATTCATTTGCAAACCAGGAATAAAGAACTAGTGTTACAAGTTTCGCGTAAAGTTATAAGCCTGTCGCGAACTCGTGAGGGATATTTGGATTATTGTTTCAGGCAAAAGTAGTTGTTGCAGTACCGAGTGGTGCAGTCGCTGTGTGTAGCAGTAAAGAAAGACATACGTCCTTGGAACACCATTGCTTTAGTTACAAGCGAGAGCCTCTTATACGTTCCGGCGTGCTGCTCCATCGATACGCGGACATCTGTTAAATGGAGGTAGTATCTGAAACCAACTAAACAAAGCAAGGAGTTTGTTTCAACTGTTACAGATGGGAGTTGTTGCTATAGACGAACGCCGACCTGTGTCCACAAGACTTGAACCATCATCCCCATCGAGCCGACACACGAACACACACGAACACACACACACACACACACACACACACACACACACACACACACACACACACACGCACGCACACGCACGCGAGCGCGCGGGTGCCACATTACGTCATTATGGATGTAGCAAGTAGTGTGTACAAAAGCGCTTTTCAGTTTTCCGTTTAGGTTTTTCCTCTTTCCTGAAGAGAATTTTATTCTTCTGCGGTCTGACGAACAGTAATCATGCCATCCCTGGAATTTTTGGTAACAGCTGAGGCCCTAAGAGCTGAAGTCGTCGTCATATTAGAACATATCGAAAGTGTATCTTCTGGCTGCTGCCTCATTTAAAGCAGACGCCGCTATTCTACTGTACGGCAACCGGCATCAGTAACGCCAAGGCACGGCGAAATACTACACTGTTACTGGAAAGCAGCTGTTGTGTCCCGATCATTTATTGCACCACTTTCAACACTCCCACTCAGTAATGTGGGCTATTGAAATGTTGGTCATTTTCCATACTCTGGAAACTACATCTTTTAAAACAAAGAAATTAAAAGATTAAGAGTAATGCCGACTCCATCCGAATAGGACACAACTGCTTGCAGTAAGAAAACCTGGAAAGTGTGATCATGTCTCCTGTACTCGGTGTAACTAACGACACCCTCTGCTGTGAACGAGTGAGAGAGAGGGAGAGAAAGAGAGAGAGAGACAGAAAGAGAGAGAGAAACTCGAGGGCTACGAAAAGTATAGAATCGGTGAGAACGTGTGAGAGAAGAAAAAAGGTGAATAACGAAACGTCTTCGTTACTCCCAGTCCGCAGAGGGTAATCAGTTCGAGGAATACGAAAAGCACCGATTCCACCCGAATCGGGCATGAACAGCTCGCAAGGAATAAAACTTGCGAATAACAAAACCTCTCAGGTTGCAACGAAACGGTACTTTCACTCTTTTGAAACATTCGTTACTCAGTAACGAACACACACGATATGTAAGAGCCCCATTGTCGAGATGCGGGAGACGTTGCTCACGACGTTTGCCAGTTCATCGTCGCAGGCACCGTAGGACGCAGAAAGATTTCCTACAATTGATCTCTCGAATGTGCTATGAGTATATGGTTGCACTTAGTGCACTAAACTATTCGTCATGAATAAACGTGGTTATCCACAAGTTGGTTCTCTCTTTAACTTCTGGCTGGCTATTAGTTCATATAACAAATTTTATTCCAATTTATATTGTACCAAGTGAGAAATAGTAGTTGCTGAGCCATGTAAAAAATTTGATTAATGCCATCATATGCAAATTCTCTTACTGTCTGATATGATGAGTCTCATTCTACATCATCTCTAATAGCCCTGATGTCGACAGGACGATAAACCCTAATGTCCCTCCCTGTTTTGATTTTATAACCATCTACATTTTTACTGTATAATCGGTCAACTTCCTGATGACGGACTGCTGGTCCTCAAACATCGTTTTAAGAATAAGTATTTCGTATGAAGGTTTTAGCCATTTGCTGGTACACCAGTGCCATTTATAAGGCAGCCAACGACCTTGCTTTGTTAAATACACTGATTTCCGTCAGAACATGGAAGTTACGTCGGACGTCACCTGTACTTGGATCGGTAACGCTCTGAGAATTTTCCCTTCACCTTCCGAGCCAGAAGGAGGAGGGGTAGTGGTGTAAAGCTCCTCATCACCAGACTCTGCGTCATCGTTCTGGATTAAATTCCCAACCCCTCCATATTATTTATGAAGTGACGGCATGTGAGACTGTTGATAGCGATCCGTTCCTTCGGATAGGATCGTTAAGCGCTACGGACCCCTTCGTGCTATACGAGAGAAGTAGGCTATCTGCCGTCACTGGGATAGACCCTCTCCATTACCTCGTCATTAACCAACACAAACGACACACGCACGCACACACACACACACACACTAAATTCATCTAGATGTATCAGATACTCTCAGCACACGAATCTCACACTTTGCGGAGGAATGATGCCTGTGGACGTGAAGAATAGGAAACATTCATTCCATTTAGTCGGGTGAATCTTCCCATCTATGTCTCGCAGCCAATCGCGCAGAACTACTTTACCTTTTTTTAATAAGTAAAAGAGGATACGGAGCGCTTTGCGAATGAACACAAGATTCTGTACTCAAAATAATTTCCTTCGGTGTCTGACACAATTGAATTAATAGTCCTTTTTTTCTGGTGGCTAGTTTAAGACCATAACACTGATTTTCAAACATCACGTACTAAAGATTTTGTGATATTATCTAAAGTAATATTACAACGGACACCTATCATTGTACATCAAAGCTGAATGTGACATAAGAGATTAGAACTTCATATTCTTCTATTTCCTTTGTTTTCACGTGTGCACCACATGTACAGTGACGTATACTTCCTGTTGTTGTTGTTGTTGTGGTCTTCAGTCCTGAGACTGGTTTGATGCAGCTCTCCATGCTAATCTATCCTGTGAAAGCTTCTTCATCTCCCAATATCTACTACAACTTACACCCTTCTGAATCTGTTTAGTGTATTCATCTCATGGTCTCCCTCTAAGATTTTTACCCTCCACGCTGCTCTCCAATACTAAATTGCTAATTCCTTGATGCCTCAGAACATGTCCTACCAACCGATTGCTTCTTCTAGTCAAGTCCTGCCACAAACTCCTATTCTCCCCAGCCCTATTCAATACCTCCTCATCAGTTATGTGATCTACCCATCTAATCTTCAGAATTCTTCTCTAGCACCACATTTGAAAAGATTCTACTCTCTTCTTGTCCAAACTATTTATCGTCCATGTTTCACTTCCATACAAGGTTACACTCCGTACAAATACTTTCAGAAACGACTTCCTGACACTTAAATCTATACTCGATGTCAAAAAATTTCTCTTCTTCAGAAACGCTTTCCTTGCCATTGCCAGTCTACATTTTATATCCTTTCTACTTCGACCATCATCAGTTATTTTGCTCCTCAAATAGTAAAACTCATTTACTACTTTAAGTCTCTCATTTCCTAATCTAATTCCCAGGTGGATGCCGTGTTTCTTGACTTCCGCAAGGCGTTCGGTACAGTTCCCCAAGGTCGTTTGATGAACAAAGTAAGAGCTTATGAACTATCAGACCAATTGTGCAATAGCATTGGAGAGTTCCTAGATAATAGAACGCAGAATGTCATTCTCAATAGAGACAAATCTTCCGAAGTGAGAATAATTTCAGGTGTGCCCCAGGGGAGTGTCGTAGGACCGTTACTATTCACAATACACATAAATGACCTTGTGGATAGCATTGGAAGTTCACTGAGGCTTTTTGCGGATGATGCTGTGGTATATCGAGAGGTTGTAGCAATGTAAATTGTTCTGAAATGCAGCAGGATCTGCAGCGAATTGACGCATGGTGCAGGGAATGGCAATTGAATCTCATGTAGACAAGTGTAATGTGCTGCGAATACACAGAAAGAAACATCCCTTACCATTTAGCTACAATATAGCAGGTCAGCAACTGGAAGCAGTTAATTCCATAGATTATCTGCGAGTACGCATTGGGAGTGATTTAAAATGGAATGATCATGTAAAGTTGATAGTCGGTAAACCAGATGCCACATTGAGATTCACTGGAAGAATCCTAAGGAAATGCAATCAGAAAACAAAGGAAGTAGGTTACAGTACAATTTTTCGCCCCCTGCTTGAATACTGCTCAGCAGTGTGGGATCCGTACCAGATGGGGGTTGATAGAAGAGATAGAGAATATCCAACGGAGAGCAGCGCGCTTCGTTACAGGATCATTTAGTAATCACAAAAGCGTTATGGAGATGATAGATAAACACCAATGAAATACACTCCTGGAAATTGAAATAAAAACACCGTGAATTCATTGCCCCAGGAAGGGGAAACTTTATTGACACATTCCTGGAGTCAGATACATCACATGACCACACTGACAGAACCACAGGCACATAGACACAGGCAACAGAGCATGCACAATGTCGGCACTAGTACAGTGTATATTCATATCTAGCAGCAATGCAGGCTGCTATTCTCCCATGGAGACGATCGTAGAGATGCTGGATGTAGTCCTGTGAAACGGCTTGCCATGACATTTCCACCTGGCGCCTCAGTTGGACCAGCGTTCGTGCTGGACGTGCAGACCGCGTGAGAGGACGCTTCATACAGTCCCAAACATGCTCAATGGGGGACAGATCCGGAGATCTTGCTGGCCAGGGTAGTTGACTTACACCTTCTAGAGCACATTGGGTGGCACGGGATACATGCGGACGTGCCATGTCCTGTTGGAACAGCAAGTTTCCTTGCCGGTCTAGGAATGGTAGAACGATGGGTTCGATGACGGTTTGGATGTACTGTGCACTATTCAGTGTCCCCTCGACGATCACCAGAGGTGTACGGCCAGTGTAGGAGATCGCTCCCCACACCATGATTCCGGGTGCTGGCCCTGTGTGCCATGGTCGTATGCAGTCCAGATTGTGGCGCTCACCTGCACGGCGCCAAACACGCATACGACCATCATTGGCACCAAGGCAGAAGCGACTCTCATCGCTGAAGACGACACGTCTCCATTCGTCCCTCCATTCACGCCTGTCGCGACACCACTGGAGGCGGGCTGCACGATGTTGGGGCGTGAGCGGAAGTCGGCCTAACGGTGTGCGGGACCGTAGCCCAGCTTCATGGAGACGGTTGCGAATGGTCCTCGCCGATACCCCAGGAGCAACAGTGTCCCTAATGTGCTGGGAAGTGGCGGTGCGGTTCCCTACGGCACTGCGTAGGATCCTACGGTCTTGGCGTGCATTCGTGCGTCGCTGTGGTCCGGTCCCAGGTCGACGGGCACGTGCACCTTCCGCTGACCACTGGCGATAACATCGATGTACTGTGGAGACCTCACGCCCCACGTGTTGAGCAATTCGGCGATACGTCCACCCGGCCTCCCGCATGCCCACTATACGCCCTCGCTCAAAGTCCGTCAACTGCACATACGGTTCACGTCCACGCTGTCGCGGCATGCTACCAGTGTTAAAGACTGCGATGGAGCTCCGTATGTCACGGCAAACTGGCTGACACTGACGGCGGCGGTGCACAAATGCTGCGCAGCTAGCGCCATTCGACGGCCAACACCGCGGTTCCTGGTGTGTCCGCTGTGCCGTGCGTGTGATCACTGCTTGTACAGCCCTCTCGCAGTGTCTGGAGCAAGTATGGTGGGTCTGACACACCGGTGTCAATGTGTTCCTTTTTCCATTTCCAGGAGTGTAGTCTACAGGAGAGACGCTCAGTAGCTAGGTACAGGCTTTCGATGAATTTTCGGGAACATACGTTCACCGAGGAGTAAAGCAGTATATTGCTCCGTCCTGTATATATATATCTCCCTAAGAGACATTGACGATAAAATCAGAGAGATTAGAGCCAACATAGAGGCATATCGACAGTCCTTCTTTCCAGGAATAAATCAAGACTGGAATAGAAGGGAGTAGCGAGAGAGGTACTCAAGGTACCCTCCGCCACACACAACCAGGTGGCTTGTGGAGTATGGATGTAGATGTAATTCCCACAGCATCACACGACTTAATTCGACTACATTCCATTATCCTTGTTTTGTTGTTTGTGATGTTCATCTTATATCGTCCTTACAAGACACTCTCCTTTCCGTTCAACTGCTCTTCCAAGTCCTTTGCTGTCTCCGGCAGAATTGCGATGTCATTGGCGAAACTAAAAGTTTTTATATCTTCTCCATGGATTTTAATATCTACTCCGAATTTCTGTTTTGTTTCCTCTACTGCTTGCTCAATATACAGATTGAATAAAATTGGGGAGGGGCTACAATCCTGCCTCACTCTCTTCCCAACCAGTGTATCCCTTAATGTCCCTCGACTCTTATACCTACCATCTGGTTTCTGTAGAAATTGTATTTGACCCCTGCCACCCTCAGAGTTTGAATGAGAGTACTCCATTCAACATTATCAAAAGCTTTATTTATGTCTACAAATGCTAGAAACGTAGGTTTGCCTTTCCTTAATCTATTTTCTAAGATAAGTCTTATGGTCAGTATTGCCTCACGCGTTCCAGTATTTCTACGGAATCCAAATTGATCATCCCCAAGGTCGGCTTCTGCGAGTATTTCCGTTCGTCTGTAAATAACTGGCGTTAGTATTTTGCAGCTGTGACTTATTAAACTGATAGTGAGGTAATTTTCACATCTGTCAACATCTGCTTTATTTGGGACAGGGATTATTATAATTTTCCTGAAGTCTGCAGGTACTTCGCCTATCTCATACATCTTGCTCACCAGATGATAGAGTTTTGTCAGGACTAGCTCTCCCAAGGCTGTCAGTAGTTCTAGTGGAATGGTGTCCACTCCCGGTGTTTTGTATGGACTCAGGTCTTTCAGTGCTCTGTCAAACTCTTCACGCAGTATCATAAATCCCATTTCATCTTCATCTCCATCCTGTTCCATTTCCATAATATTGTCCTCAAGTGCATAGCCCTTGTATAGACCCTCTATATACTACTTCCACCTTTCTGCTTTCCCTTCTTTGCTTAGAACTAGGTTTCCATTCGAGCTCTTGATATTGATACAAGTGGTTCTCTTTTCTCCAATGGTCTCTTTAATTTTCCTGTGGGCAGTATCTATCTTACCCCAAGTGAAATAATCCTCTATATCATAACGTTTGTCCTCTAGCCATCACTGCATAGCCGTTTTGCACTTCATGTCGATCTCATTTTTGAGACGTTTGTATTCCATTTTCCCTGTTTCATTTAATGCATTTTTATATTTTCTCTTTTCATCAATTAAATTCAATTTTTATCCCGTTTCCCAAGGATTTCTACTAGCCCTCGCGTTTTTACCTACTTGATCCTCTGCTGCCTTCACTACTTCATACCTCAAAGCTACCCATTCTTCTTCTACTGTATTTATTTCCCACATTCCTGTCTGTTGTTCCCTTATGCTCTCCCTGAAATTGTGTACAACCTCTGGTTTAGTCAGTTTATCCAGGTCCCATCTCCTTAAATTCCCACCTCATTGCAGTTTCTTCACTTTTAATCTTAAGTTCATACCCAGTAAATTGTGTTCAGAGTCCCTGAAAATGTCTTACAATTTAAAACCTGGTTGCTAAATCTCTGTCTTACCATTATATAATCTATCTGACACCTTACCGTACCTCCAGGCTTCTTCCACGTATACAACTTTCTTTCATGATTCTTGAACCAAGAGTTAGCTATGATTAAATTATGCTCTGTCCACAATTCTACCAGGAGAGTTCCTCTTTTATTTCTTACCCCCAGTTCATATATACCTACTACGTCTCCTTCTCTCCATTTTCATACTATCGAATGCCAGTCACCCATGTCTATTAAATTTTCGTCTCCTTTCACTATCTGAATAATTTCTTCTGGCTCATCAAACATTTCATCAATTTGTTCGTCATCTGGGGAGCTAGTTGGTATATTAACTTGTACTACTATAGTAGGCGTGGGCTTCGTGTCTATCTTGGCCACAATAATGCATTCACTCTGCTGTTTGTAGTAGCTTACCAGCACTCCTATTTTTTATTCATTATTAAACCTACTCCTGCTTTACCCCTTATAACCCGGTATTCACCTGACCAAAAGTCTTGTTCCTCCTGCCACCAAACAGTAATTCCCACTATATCCAACTTTAACCTATATAATTCCCTTTTTAAATTTTCTAACCCACCATCCCGATTAAGGGATCAGACATTCCACGCTCCATACCGTAGAAAGCCAGTTTTCTTTTTCCTGATAACTACGTCGTCTTGAGTAGTACCCGCCCAGAGATCCGAATGGGGGACTATTTTACCTCGGGGATATTTTACCCAAGATGACGTCATCATTATTTAACCATACAGTAAAACTGCATGCCCTCGAGAAAAATTTTGCCTGTAGTTTCCCCTTGCATTCAGCCGCTCGCAGTACCAGCACGGAAAGGCCGTTTTGGTTAGTGTTACAATGCCAGATCAGTCAATCAACCGGACTGTTCCCTCTGCAACTACTGAAAATATTGCTGCCCCTCTCTCAACAGATAGCCCTCCCTTGTGGTTGCACCTACAGTACGGCTATCTGTACCAATGAGGCACGCAAGCCTCCCCACCAACGTCAAGGTCTATGTTTCATCGCGGGGTGGGGGGCGGGGGGTATACCTCCTAATACCCAATATAGTGCAGGACCCCTTTTTGCCCGGTCTAGTGCAGCAACTCGGCGTCGCATTGACACAGCAAGTCTTTGGAAGTCGCATTCAGAAATACTGTGTCACACTTCCTTATAGGCGTCCATAAATGCGAAAGCGGTTCTACTGCAGGATTTTGTGATCCAACTGACGTCACCATTACGCTCCATAACAGGCCACGGGATTCATGTGGGGCATTTTGGATGACTCGAACTGTCCAGAATGTTCTGACCACGCGCATTTTCATCTACAAGAATGACATTGAGCGTAAAGTTCGCGATCGGGTGCAAATGGTCTCTAAGTAGCCGTCAATGATATGTTCAGTTGGACAAGCGCACCCAGTCCGTTCCACGTAGATACAGCCCGCAGTAATGCAGGGCCACCGTCAGCTTTCACAGTGTCTTGTTGACAAATTGTATCGATGACGTTTTGGAGTCTACGCCACTCTGGAAGCCTACCATCATGTTTTAGCAACTGAAATCAGGACTAATCTGACCAAGTCTCGGTTTTCAGGTCGTCTAAAATGTATTCCACGTAGTCGTGAACACCGCAGAGGCGCTGCTGTGGTGAGAGATAACGCCTAAAAACTGAACGTTCCAAACGTCTAACTCCAGTTACCATCCCGCATTCGAAGTCTGTTAATTCCCGTCGCACGGCCATAATGATACCGCAAACCTTTTCACGTAACACACCTCAGTATAAATGACAGCTCCGCCAAAGCTCTGCCCATTTGTACCCTATGTAGGCGATGCTACTGCAATATGTATATCCCGTGACTTTTGTGACCTTACTATATTTACATACTGTTGTGGTTGGCAGGAGAGCCAACCGTGTTTTTTCTAAAGGAGGCCGAAATGAACGCGTCTTAGCTCACGCACGCTGGCGTGAGGTCTGGAACAGGACAAGTTAATTAGAATTGAGAAAAACGGACGTAGTTGGAGGAATACTTAACCTTAATGCATTCATGGAGAACTTTGCTCTTTATGGTACATGATTCACAATATCAACAGTACGGATAGTGGCGCCTTGCTAGGTCGTAGCAAATAACGTAGCTGAAGGCTAGGATAACTATCATCTCGGCAAATGAGAGCGTAGAAGTCAGTGAACCATCGCTAGCAAAGTCGGCTGTAAAACTGGGGCGAAAGCTAGGAAGTCTCTCTAGACCTGCCGTGTAGCGGCGATCGGTCTGCAATCACGGGGGTCCGACGTATGCTACCGGACCGCGGCCGATTTAAAGGCTACCACCTAGCAAGTGTGGTGTCTGGCGGTGACACCGTTACATAGAGACCTGTACAACACAATAAATTTAATAAGGGGCTGTAATACGAATAGTTTCCAATCGAACACAGAAACCTGAAGCACAGGCATCCCCAAGTCGCCTCATAACCTCGACAATGGTCGCTAGCATTGACATGCGACAACGTCATATGCAACTCAAACATGACGGCCTCTTTCAGTCAGTGTTACAAAACCAATCTTAACAGCATAAATCTTCATTACATTTCTGTTAATTACAATCATTTACATTTCTTTTAGATGCACAACTGTGACATGACGCATTATATTAAAACTAAAGCAGTGCAACAGTAAAGTGCGCACAAAACTATACACTTTTCAGTCATAGCCAACAAAACAAGTTTACTGTAAAAACTGTTTATAAATTTTATGAAACTCATCGATCATTCAACGTTAAAACTTACACATTTATACACTCCTGGAAATGGAAAAAAGAACACATTGACACCGGTGTGTCAGACCCACCATACTTGCTCCGGACACTGCGAGAGAGCGGTACAAGCAATGATCACACGCACGCCACAGCGGACACACCAGGAACCGCGGTGTTGGCCGTCGAATGGCGCTAGCTGCGCAGTATTTGTGCACCGCCGCCGTCAGTGTCAGCCAGTTTGCCGTGGCATACGGAGCTCCATCGCAGTCTTTAACACTGGTAGCATGCCGCGACAGCGTGGACGTGAACCGAATGTGCAGTTGACGGACTTTGAGCGAGGGCGTATAGTGGGCATGCGGGAGGCCGAGTGGACGTATCGCCGAATTGCTCAACACGTGGGGCGTGAGGTCTCCACAGTAAATCGATGTTGTCGCCAGTGGTCGGCGGAAGGTGCACGTGCCCGTCGACCTGGGACCGGACCACAGCGACGCACGAATGCACGCCAAGACCGTAGGATCCTACGCAGTGCCGTAGGGGACTGCACTGCCACTTCCCAGCAAATTGGGGACACTGTTGCTCCTGGGGTATCGGCGAGGACCATTCGCAACCGTCTCCATGAAGCTGGGCTACGGTCCCGCACACCGTTAGGCCGTCTTCCGCTCACGCCCCAATATCGTGCAGCCCGCCTCCAGTGGTGTCGCGACAGGCGTGAATGAAGGGACGAATGGAGACGTGTCGTCTTCAGCGATGAGAGTCGCTTCTGCCTTGGTGCCAATGATGGTCGTATACGTGTTTGGCGCCGTGCAGGTGAGCGCCACAATCAGGACTGCATACGACCGTAGCACACAGGGCCAACACCCGGCATCATGGTGTGGGGAGCGATCTCCTACACTGGCCGTACACCTCTGGTGATCGTCGAGGGGACACTGAACAGTGCACGGTACATCCAAACCGTCATCGAACCCATCGTTCTATCATTCCTAGACCGGCAAGGGAGCTTGCATGTATCCAGTGCCACCCAACGTGCTCTAGAAGGTGTAAGTCAACTACCCTGGGCAGCAAGATCTCCGGATCTGTCCCCATTGAGCATGTTTGGGACTGCATGAAGCGTCGTCTCACGCCGTCTGCACGTCCAGCACGAACGCTGGTCCAACTGAGGCGCCAGGTGGAAATGGCATGGCAAGCCGTTCCACAGGACTACATCCAGCATCTCTACGATCGTCTCCATGGAAGAATAGCAGCCTGCATTGCTGCGAAAGGTGGATATACACTGTACTGGTGCCGACATTGTGCATGCTCTGTTGCCTGTGTCTATGTGCCTGTGGTTCTGTCAGTGTGATCTTGTGATGTATCTGACCCCAGGAATGTGTCAATAAAGTTTCCCCTTCCTGGGACAATGAATTCACGGTGTTCTTATTTCAATTTCCAGGAGTGTATAATACCTTTCCCATGGATCATTATTTCCATATATGAATTGGTCCAAAGACCAGTGGTTCATGCTTAAGAGTACAAAAAGCGTGTGTAATTTTGGTATGATGCTGCGTAATTTAGTGTACATGGAGAAAACATTAACAGTAACACAGCAACCAGCAAATGGTAGTGATAGGTGTTCTGTTGCTTATCCTGTACTCTACATGTATTCTGTGTCGTACAAGCTCAACTCATTTATTGTATATTTATCGAATATCTGACATTTATTGTTTCTTACTTATGACACATGTCATACATGCAATAAATGGTTGGCTGACTGGTAGTCTATTCCTTATTTGTACATTAGGTTACTATCACTTTCCTTATCATGACCAGTACACCATACAGTATTTCTACAATAAGTCGTACCTGTGCTATATTCAGCTCACATCATAAAATAACAAAATTTAAAAACCAATTCACCGCCTAAACAGGTTAATTCCTCTTATCTGGCTTACATTTAGTGAAACCACTGACGTTTAGCAATTTCCTGCCTACAGCACATTTCATACGTATGCTGACTTTGCTACACATCAAGCTACAACCATTACGTTGATCATATGCCATTATTAACTCACATTATGTCAAAATTTTTTTTTTATAAAAGTATGAAAGCTAACATCAACACGTATCAGACGTTTACCCATATGAGACGTTACTTCTCTCTGTATCAGTTTGTCAGCAGAACTAAATAAAGACCTTACTATAAAAATTCTCGACATATAACTGCAACAGCTTAGGTCATTCTCAGTGTTCTTTGGTAATACGGTGACTGACGAATTTCAGTTGCCTGCTTTAACGTACCACCAAAAAAAGAAGGCGTTGTATTGGCTTGACATGGTGTTAAGACATTGCTCTATAAATACTTGTAATCCTCCTTTGGCCAGCATTAATTCCTCGTTTTGAATAGGTGGGGCTTTACACTTTTCGTGAAACAGTACGTCTGTAAACCACTGAACGCGCAATAATTCAATATATACCTGTGTGCTGCAATGCTGTTGAGTTCAAGCTGAAGACTGGAAATGTGTGTTCATCATGCTAGTCTATCTTGTACAACTTTCTTCATCTCTGTGTACCTGCTGTCACCCATGTTCCCTTAAAGAAACTTAACGTAATCAATCCTTGGTCTATCTCCACAGCGCTTCCTCCGTTAATGAATTAACTATTTCGTGATGCCTCACAATGTGCCCTATTAAAAAGGCTCTTCCTTTCTCAAATTGCACGATAGAGTCATTTTCCCCCTGTCGACTGGGCAGCTCTTCAAAAGCTATCCACTCTGTAGTTCCTGCAAGATCGTCAGCTCTGAATTTCATTTCATGATTAAATTATAAATTTTGGTAGAGTCTCCAACTGCTCCAGGGAATGTGTTTCGTACGAATGTTTTTGTAATTATATGGGCGTCAAGCACTGCCCATGTGGATCAGTTTTCAATAAGACTGCGGATGGCTTACACTGTGTGAGCTGTGTTACCTCCTTTGGGGTGTCTTTACACGGACGTCCACCAACAGATCCCGCTGTCAGCTTCCTCTCCCAATATCCTGCCTCAGGTTTCTCTCACGTGGATGGTTCTTCCTTAATGTACGATTATACGTTAAATTTCAATCATGGCCACTATATTATGCAATGTTTTTCATTTTATTTCGTTGTTTTACAGCTATGATCAATGTTACCTATAGGGCCTACATAGTGTTACTCCTATGTAATTCTATAACCCAACAGTCTTTATGGCATAGTTCGCTTTCTGTACGGGAAATAATTGTCATCTTACTGGAATATTCTATATATCAGCTGTTATATTCAGGTCTGACTTTACTTCTGTCATTTCCCAACTATCCTCGATGTTTTAAAGTTACTTAGCTAACCATGCATATATAAAAACAAGAAAAAAATGTATTTGCATCTGATGTTGTGTATTGTAGTGTATCTACGGTGCTAACAAGTGTTTTATAATAAAACGTTTAATCGTAGTGCCGACCAATGGATTGGTCATTTCCGCATTAACCTATCGGTCCCCTAATGACTTCCCTCCCGAAAGACACGAGTTTCGATTTGTGTCTAGCACCATTGCTACTTCATGGCTGTTTATATGGTGTACATTTGCTTTGTACGAATACTCGATCTCCAGGTTGTACCTTGGTCATTTTCATCGCATTATTTTAACCGCTTTCAAGTCTTAAGTATTAATGGTCACCAGTACTGTCATCTGGTAACTTAGTTGTCTTCCTCCATTGTGCAACTGCTGTAATGATTCAGATTCATATTCTTTATGGATAACATAGATTAATCTATACAAATTTATGACTTGTTCACCCAAACAATGATATTTTTTTCATTTAACACTTCATCTTCTTGTGTTTGTGTTCAGCGGTCAGTACCTCTTATTATGCACTATGTGTTATTTTTATTTCTTATTGATGTTTTCAGATTACTCTGACGATGAAGTACAAATCGAAACGTGTAAATAAAGAAAGTAATCACCACACAGCATATGGCTCCAATATATACTTTCATGGCGTCCATTATAGCACTGATACAACCTCAAAACTATTAACTTAACCTGTTCCTTAATGACTACAGTTTATCTGAAACATACTCACAGCCACAATACTATATATGTGTGTCCTTACCCTACGAAGTCAAAGTAATATAATCATGCAGAACACACACTACATCATTTAGACTCTCCTATCCAGTTCCCTGACCTACCAAACAACATTAGACGAATGTTGTCTATTTAAATACTGAGGACTGACAACTTTCATGAAATCTTCTTCATTGTGTAAATAATCATCATTGCTCATAATACAGTAAAACTAATCTTCCTCCACAACCTATATGACATAGAGTATCACATATCACTCAATGATACATGTGCCTTTCCAAATCCCTAATGGATAAAAGTTTTACATAAGAAAAGTTTTCTTGAAGTTAAATAATTATAAGTATTCTTGGAAACTTTTTGATAGTACAGTGCTACTCTGCTAAGTGAGAATAATTAAGTATTGTTACTTAGGTATGAAGAGAGAAAGATAACTTCAATAGCTTGGCGGAATATGAGGTGAGTCATGTGTTGGCGTAGCACGTCACACACCAATGAGGCATGTGCTTCTGAGGTTTCACACATTTTTTCAATTTAGACGGAAAGAACAAAATTTTATTTTATATTTAACAAATGCGTTTTTCAAAAGTAACAGAGCAATTATAGTTAACCCTAAGAAATCCTGTAGTAAAACGTTTTCTTTTCAAAAAGCGTAATATATGTAGCGTTAACTTTTGCTAAATATTCTACAGTGTTTTTATCGATATCTTCATTTAGTAAATCCTTTTCTACATCACCTATTTAAATGTCGTTGCTCTTTTGAATACTTTTGTTCCTATTTCTAAACAGGGTCATGCACTTCATTTGCAAATTGTTTTACATATCTTTTTACCTCCGTCAACGTGATGTATAACATAGGAACATTTTCCTCTTAATCGAATGAATCATAATTGTATCTAGCAAAATAGTGTACATTTTCGGTCTAACAGAACTCCTCCCTCAGTGACCACATGATTTCCTTTGCAAATACTGGCTGCGTCCTAATCTGCAATGTATTAATGATACTGTTCGTATTCCACTCTTTCTTCACTATGACAAAAGTTCTCATAATTTTAAATTTTGTGTGTATAATGACGTCCACCTGCCCCGTCAGTAATATTGTCCATAAGTGTTGCTTGCTTTCTGGTTTTTTTACTACTCTTTTGGCTTCTGCACTGATTGTAGAAAAAATATTCCTTTAACTTTTAATTTATGAGAAACATATCAGGGATCCAACAGTTTGTTGATAGGCTTTTGGAGGTATGTGGCATTAGATGTCTAAGCACAGATCATGTAATTCGCGTAAATAAATGGCCATTGATTTGAGCACGCCGTAATAGCGACAGGTAGCGACCCAGATGGTTTGCAAAGGCCTTTCATCAAGCTAATTTGGTCACCGAGACATCAATTTGAGTTCACTGTAATGTTCCGCAAACCCTGTAGCCTGCTTCTGGTTTCGAGACAAGGACAATTATGTTGTTGAAAGATGACATCGCCATAGGGGAATATATGAAGCGAGAAGAGATTCAGGTGTTTTGCAGCAGTCAACGTGTCTTCAATTACTGCTACAGGTCTCATGCAAGACCAGGAGTATGATCTGACATGGGATAATACTACTCACACCAACCTGCTTCAGTGCCGTGCTGCACGTTTCGAACCGCCGTCCACCTCGATGAAGGGAATTGTGGAGACGACCATCGACCTAGTGTAGCAAAATGTGATTCACCCGAAAAGCCAACCTGGTACCATGATCGAAGGTTGTATCCCGATGGTCCTGTGGACATTGCAGTCGTAACTGGCGTCATAGTTGGGATAACATGTAAACACGTAGGGGTGGTCTGCTGCGGAGCTCCGTGTACAATGAACGATGTGCTCCAAAACACTTGTGTCTTACTTTACACTGCAGACAAGCCTCCGAACACCAAGTTCTGTGAAGAGTCACGGACGTGCAACCATTTAGCGCTACGGGTAGCTTAACTGTCCTTCTACCTCTTTTCGAAGGTGTTCACGACTGTGACACGTGTACGTTCGACCAGCTTCGCCATTTCCGAGATACTCGTTCATAGGCTCTGCTTAATAATAATCTGGCGTTTGTCAGTCTCATTTATCTCAATGGATTTCCGCATTTCCAGCACATATCTTTGCTGGGGTGATCCCCCTTCAGTGTTTGCTCCGCTTGCACACTTTTGTTACCGCATCACCAGGCGTCATCCAACGCCGCGGTGGGCAGTGGTCAAATTGTTTCGGCTCATTAATGTATGCGAGAAATGTTCGAGTTTTGTCTCACATGATCGAGTGTTATGAACCCATGTTGGTTGGTATCTAAGATGTCACTGTGTTGGATATCGCTCATTGCGTTAATAATATGTTCTAAGACTCTACTTCCAATGTATGTCAAGGACACTGGACAGTAGATGTATGGGTCACTTTTGCTTTACTTCTCTTAGACGAGGGTGAGCTGTGATTTCTTCCAACCGCTGGACAAGGTATTTACTGGGAAGAGTCTACGTTAGAGGAACTGATTTGGCCTAAAATTCGGTATAGAAACTGTCAGGAATTTCATCCGACCCCGTAGCTTCGGTCAGTTTTAGCGATTTCAGTTGTTTCTGAACACAACTACCAGCAATATCTATATCATTGGTCTTTACAGTGGCGCATAAAGGAAATTGGTACGATACCTCTAGATTTTCCTTCGAAAAGGAACATTTGGAAACGGAGCTACGGACTTCCGGTTTTGTTTTGCCGCCCGAGCTTTGTTTCCCTTCTCGTCCATGAATAACTGGACACTGTCTTCGGCCACACTAACAGCCTTTTAAAAGTAATTAAATGTTCCGGCCTATTATGCCGTTGTCGAATGGATTTTACCTTAAAACGAAACGTTCGTCCATATCTAAGGAGGACATTTTCAAGGGGACGTAGCTACTTTGAATGTCCGATTCACACCCTATCTCACCACTGAAAACTGCAAAATTCCGATTCCGCATGAGAGGAATTAGCAGTTGACGACTGCCTTCGTCCGCTGTTGCTATCACCCCACGGTTCAAATGGTTCAAATGGCTCTGAGCAGTTTGGGACTTAACATCTGTGGTCATCAGTCCCCTAGAACTTAGAACTACTTAAACCTAACTAACCTAAGGACATCACAAACGCCCATGCCCAAGGCAGGATTCGAACCTGCGACCGTAGCAGTAGCGCGGTTCCGGACTGAGCGCCTAGAACCGCGAGCCCACCGCGGCCGGCCACCCTACGGTGGAAGACTGGCATAAATGTTCTTCAGCACCGGAATCTAGATGTCATTCAATCCATTATCTTATCGTTCCTATTGAAATTCCTGGAGTGTTTTAAAATCTCTATGGTCTCAATGTATAACTTTTCATGTATCCGCTTGTCGCTGTCAGTTCTTGAGTGCTATCAAAATGAATGTGGTGGTTTCCTGGATGCAAAGAACGTTTCGCTCCAGCTCATTTGTCAGGATCCCCTCTTCAGTAGTTGCCCTTGTGCTCTTATAGTCGTTCTTCGATCGTTCTTTTTTAGCAGCTACATGCACATCCCCACAACTACACGAAATTCTATAAATTCCTGTTTTTGACAGTGGTTATCGAGCCTCCTTGGCCGATTTTAGGTGATCTTGCATCTTCCGGGTATGTATACTACCGCAATGTCCGCTTTTTCAAAATTCTAAATGATCGACCGATTTTCATATATTGGTATGTATTCAAGTACAAATCAAAAACCTAGAAGCTTTATACGAATGAAATGAGGAAATTTGAAAGATTTTGGCGGCCGGGTGGTGATGGTTTCAGAAGCTGCTGGTAGAGTTCGTGCGGCAGTAGAGCCGTCATTCCGTTTCACTGTCAGTTGTGAGATTGCGATTGTAGAGTAGGTTTTCTGCGTTCTTGAGTTCGCGAAAAGTGTGTCCCAAATTGCAGTACAGCGGCCATTTCGTATCAAATTCGGTGTTCAACCACCAATTCGCAAAAGCAGTTTAAACAGATTGGGAGTGTATGCAAAGGAAAAAGCACAGGTCAACCGCGTCTGTCAGAGGATGATGTCCGATGGATCCAAAAAAATTCGTGCGGAGTCCTGGTAAGTCTACAAATAGGGCCAGTATAGAACTGAGAATACCCCAACCAACTCTATAGAAAGCTCTGAGACGGCGTTCGTTGTACAAGTCCTACCTATTACAACTTGTGCAGGCTCTCAAGCCCAGTGACAAAGGCTCCTTACCACGGTTCGCGAGGCTTCCGCTGTCGGAGGTTCGAATCCTACCTCGGGCTTTGCTATGTGTGTGTTGTCCTTAGGGTAAGATAGTTTAAATTGGATTTAGTAGTGTATAAGCCTAGGGACCGATGTCCTCAGCAGTTTGGTCCCATAGGAACTTAACACAAATTTCTAAGTTTCCAATGACAAAGAGGAGCGTCTCGCATTTTGTGGCTATGTGCTAGTAAAAATGGAGTATTACGAATCTCTACAGTGTGTAGCTTTTGGCGATGAAGCGACGTTTCACCTTAGTGGAAATGTCAACGGACACAATGTTCGCATGTGGGCTTTGGAAAATCCATATTCACCAATGCAACACGATAGAGACTCAACGAAGATGTATGTATCTGTGCCGTATCTCGTACAAAGGTTTATGGACCATTTGTCTGACGAAAGAGCTGTAACGCGGCTCACGTACATGAACATGTTGGAACAATGGCTGTTCCCTCAAGTTGTGGAAGATTCCCAGGACTTTATTTTACAACAGGACAGAGTTCCGCCCTATTAGCACCGTGATGTACGAGGCTTTTTCAATGACTCTCTTTCTCAGGGCTGGATTGGTCACAGGGAACTTGAGGACCTGGCTCTGCACTTTTGGTCTGCTGCTAAACTGGCTAGTATTTATTTTTCGGGCGTCATTCGCAAGCTAATGGCAAAATTTCCGACCTTGGCAAGCACATATCTGTTACAGTCAGGGCGGAAATTTTGCCATTAACCCGCGAGTTGTGCCCATGGAAGAAGTAATAGCCAGTGTAGAAGCAGGCATTCGTAGTGTGGATACGGCCACTATTGGATGTCTTTCACGCCCTCCATTTACAAAAATGTTTTACTTGCTGTTTGGCCAAAATACTTAGACATGTGATACAATGAGCATTTACACCGTTACAGCTACATTACAACTTATCTAATTTGAAGCTATATTATTGAAAAATTTTAACTAGGATAATCAGGAATGAGAGCGATGGGAAGGAATGGGAAATATACGCTTACCAGTTATAAAATACACTCCTGGAAATGGAAAAAAGAACACATTGACACCGGTGTGTCAGACCCACCATACTTGCTCCGGACACTGCGAGAGGGCTGTACAAGCAATGATCACACGCACGGCACAGCGGACACACCAGGAACCGCGGTGTTGGCCGTCGAATGGCGCTAGCTGTGCAGCATTTGTGCACCGCCGCCGTCAGTGTCAGCCAGTTTGCCGTGGCATACGGAGCTCCATCACAGTCTTTTACACTGGTAGCATGCCGCGACAGCGTGGACGTGAACCGTATGTGCAATTGACGGACTTTGAGCGAGGGCGTATAGTGGGCATGCGGGAGGCCGGGTGGACGTACCGGCGAATTAGTCAACACGTGGGGCGTGGGGTCTCCACAGTACATCGATGTTGTCGCCAGTGGTCGGCGGAAGGTGCACGTGCCCGTCGACCTGAGACCGGACCGCAGCGACGCACGGATGCACGCCAAGACCGTAGGATCCTACGCAGTGCCGTAGGGGACCGCACCGCCACTTCCCAGCAAATTAGGGACACTGTTGCTCCTGGGGTATCGGCGAGGACCATTCACAACCGTCTCCATGAAGCTGGGCTACGGTCCCGCACACCGTTAGGCCGTCTTCCGCTCACGCCCCAACAACGTGCAGCCCGCCTCCACTGGTGTCGCGACAGGCGTGAATGGAGGGACGAATGGAGACGTGTCGTCTTCAGCGATGAGAGTCGCTTCTGCCTTGGTGCCAATGATGGTCGTATGCGTGTTTGGCGCCGTGCAGGTGAGCGCCACAATCAGGACTGCATACGACCGAGGTACACAGGGCCAACACCCGGCATCATGGTGTGGGGAGCGATCTCCTACACTGGCCGTACACCTCTGGTGATCGTCGAGGGGACACTGAATAGTGCACGGTACATCCAAACCGTCATCGAACCCATCGTTCTACCATTCCTAGACCAGCAAGGGAACTTGCTGTTCCAACAGGACAATGCACGTCCGCATGTATCCCGTGCCACCCAACGTGCTCTAGCAGGTGTAAGTCAACTACCCTGGCCAGCAAGATCTCCGGATCTGTCCCCCATTGAGCATGTTTGGGACTGGATGAAGCGTCGTCTCACGCGGTCTGAACGTCCAGCACAAACGCTGGACCAACTGAGGCGCCAGGTGGAATGGCATGGCAAGCCGTTCCACAAGGACTACATCCAGCATCTCTACGATCCTCTCCATGGGAGAATAGCAGCCTGCATTGCTGCGAAAGGTGGATATACACTGTACTAGTGCCGACATTGTGCATGCTCTGTTGCCTGTGTCTATGTGCCTGTGTTTCTGTCAGTGTGATCATGTGATGTATCTGACCCCAGGAATGTGTCAATAACGTTTCCCCTTCCTGGGACAATGAATTCACGGTGTTCTTATTTCAATTTCCAGGAGTGTAGATATAGAACATTCAGTAAAGCGAACAGCTCAGTGTGTATTGCAGTCGGAGGTAGAAAAAAAGGTGGAAATAAACAGAAAAAGGAACAATATAGTGAACAGTAATATGAGCAACTGAATGACCACTAGAATCAAAAAGAACATTAAAATGAATAATATGTAAACACTAAAATAAACTGAAAGCGATCAGCTCAGTGTGTATGGCAGTCGGCGGTAGAAAAAAGTGGAAATATACAGAAAAAGGAACAATATAGTGAACAGTAATATGAGCAACTGAATGACCGCTAGAATCAAAAAGAACATTAAAATGAATAATACGTTTACACTAAAATAAACTAAGAGCGATCAGCTCAGAGTGTATGGCAGTCGGCGGTAGAAAAAAAGTGGAAATAAACAGAAAAAGGAACAATATAGTGAACAGTAATATGAGCAACTGAATGAGCACTAGAATGAAAAAGAACATTAAAATGAATAATATGTTTACACTAAAATAAAATAAATTCAAGTACATTTCTTACTCTTGGGATGTTACTTAGTCTCGACTACTAATCTTCATTTTCTTGAAAGCTTAAGCTCGAAACATTCCATACTGATAAAGGAAAAAGAACAGTGAAAAAAGTGAATCAATATAATTTTGCTGTGGAAACAAGTAGCAACATTACCGTGGTAATGGTTACGTCATTGTATGTTCAGTGATATCATAGAGAGCACTGACACTGGTATGGCTAGAATCTACTGAAGCAACTACTAGAACTATAATGGGGCTTGCATATACAAAAATTGTAACATTTTATATCAAATTTGTCTTTTTTCATCTTGTAAAGGATATGATTTGAGAATAAAGTAGGAACGTTGTTTACGTAGAAGACACCTGGGGGGCAATGGAAAGTTTCAGATTTATTGTATAAAGGTAACACAGATATTTCGAAATCACATTTTAATGTGTAAGGTATTTTCAGGATTTGATGTGTAACATTTTATATCAAATTTGTCTTTTTTCATCTTGTAAAGGATATGATTTGAGAATAAAGTAGGAACGTTGTTTACGTAGAAGACACCTGGGGGGCAATGGAAAGTTTCAGATTTATTGTATAAAGGTAACACAGATATTTCGAAATCACATTTTAATGTGTAAGGTATTTTCAGGATTTGATGTGGAATCTGAGTATGAAACGTTTCTGAAAAAGTTAAACTGATTAATGTCTAATGTAAATTTAAGTGTTAGGAGGTCTTTTCTGAAGGTATCGAAAGTATTTGTCTGGTACATACACCTGCTTGGAGGTGAAACGTGAATATTAGGAATAGCACGCAAGAAGAAGGTAGTGAAGATAAAATGGACTAATCATGTAGCAAATTAGGAAATACTCAATCGAAATGGAGGAAATATAAGTATATGGTATAACTCGATGACCTCTACAATAGAATAGTTAATGTGACTGATCCAGTGAAGGAGGACCCATGTCTGATCCCTGTTACCTTCTCACAATTTTTATGAAGTAGAGAGTTGTGGTACGGGGTCCAATCAGGGCTTGCGAGTCCATCTGAGAGGCAGCTTGAATAAAGAAGCAGCAGCATCATTAGGATTCATCTACTAGCAATAGCGGCTGGAGCGACTGTCGACCAGTTGCACCAAGAATGAGGCCTAATCTGTAAATGGTGGTTAACTTGACTAAAAGAAGGGAGAGAGAAGACATACTTGAGAGAGGACAAGTTACTGTCTCACCATCTTTTTGCATATGGAAAATTGTTAACGATTTTATGACAACCTGATGCACCTTGAGCAAGGTTCTAGAGTGTTAATGGAATGAGGATATGTTGAAGGAGCCTAGTAGCGCGCTATGAGCATGATGCATTTTTATGATTATTAGCTCATAGAAACAGAATGTCCTGGAGTTGAAAGCAGTTTGTGGCTAGCCCTTCCCAAAGTAAACCTTTCTAGACAGGCCCACAGCCATAGAGGGCAGACAGGGCAGCCCCTCATCAACACAGGTCTCCAGCGGACAATGCCGTGATACTGTAGTGGTGACAGTAAAACGTCTGGGCCGGGGTGACGGTCTGATGGGACGTGTTTACACAGGGGAGTCATTAACTGAGCATTGTGTAAAAAGCCATGCATCACATTAATTCACCAGTTTTCGTGTTCACTGAAAGTGCAAATAGGCCAGTGAATCACTTCCGCGGCCACCTACGTTGTATAAGATAAATGGCATCTGAGAAATGTTTATCTCTATTACATCTCATAGCTAGGACTACCAATCTCCAAGGCGCAGGTGATTTAGATAAAGATCTTTGAGATTGTACTTGGTGGTGGCAGGCAACACGACTTTAGAGAAGATGGTCTCTTCCCCGTCTGTGAAAACATAACAAAGCCAATATTGGCGTAGTTTTTTTTTTCTCGAGAGATGCAGATTTCTTAACTCTTGTGCTGGTTTGACATGAGTTTGTGCTGTCATTTGGGAGGGGAGATTAGCGCGTCTAGAGCCCTGTGATTGGCTCAAGACAGGGTGAAGGCAGTATCGTTCGTGTACTTTTTGGGAAAACGGATTATTTTTTCTGGAATGGTGCAAAGCATTCGGGTGCGAGCCTTTGGTCTCGTAAGCACTTCTGGTCGAAGCTGTGTCATGTGTGGTTGGTACTTGGGACCTGTCCTCAGACAGACTTCACTTGCGAGTAGTTTAGACTAGGAAACCTGTGGTGAAGTTCTTACTATAGCGACAGTGTGACCAGAAGTCTGAGACTACTCGTTTGCTGATGGCATGCTTACTTGGCTTTGGTGTAACAGTCTTGACGTTTGGTATTCTTGTGCTCTCTGTCGTATAAGTGAGCCAAATTAGCCCTTAGCACTACCAGCGAACGGGTGTCAGACACTGAAATCTACCGTGTTTTCAGGGCCCCGGTAGAGAGTAAATTGCGATCTGTCTGCCTGATTACAAGGCCATGAGATTTTTGCATTTCTGTCGTGGCCGCGATCGATTCACAGGTACCGACTCCACGTCTCAAATGCCCGCATACATCTCGCCAGCTGCAAGTTACATCGCCATACGAAGCAAACAGGGTAACATACTGCCGCACCGGCGTTGTCCGGGTGTACAGATCTCAATCGCCACTTGCTCTCAGCAGCACCTATGTAGAGAAACTACAGTATAGTTGATCAACTAAAGTCTGCTCAAAGTCATATCAGTTGAGATTGCGTTATCCACTTTTCTAGGGTCAGGGTCTTGAATCATCTGTTAGTTGTTTACGGTATTCAATCAATAGATTGTGTAGCATAATTTGTGTCTGCCTTAAAGAGAATATAAATGTTCTTAGAACGTAAAATTATGCTAAAATTCTCAATCAGTTTATATAGTCCCACTAGGGTTACCTTTCAGACTAACTAAATTGTGTAATAAATTTCCGCTACCAACAGCGAATGCTCTGTTCAAGAATCATAAGACGATAAGGTATAATTTGAAAAACCGGTTGTTACGGGAAGATTTCAGTTAGATTACATTATGGTCAGGTAGATTTTCCGAAATCAGATACTGGATTATAAGGCGTACCCAGGAACAGGTATAGACTCAGATCACAATGTAGTAGTGATGAATAGTAGGCTGCAGTTCAAGAGATTAGTCAGGAAGAATCAATACACAAAGGAGTAGGTTACAGAAGTGCTAAGGAATGACGACGTAGCCTTGAAGTTCTCTATGGCTATAGATACAGAAATAAGAAATAGCTCAGCAGGCAGCACAGTTGAAGACATTTCTAAAAAGGGTAGTCACTGAAGATGGAAAGAAAAACATAGGTACAAAGAAGATAACTGCAAAGAAACCATGGGTAACCGAAGAAACACTTGAGTTGATCGAATGAGAAGGAAGTACAAAAATATTCAGGGAAATTCAGGAACACAGAAATATAAGTCACTGGGAAACGAAATAAACAGGAAGCGCAGGGAAGCTAAGATGAAATGGCTGTATGAAAAATTTGAAGAAATTGGAAAAAAAATTGTTGGAAGGACTGACTCAGCACACTGAAATGCCAAAACGAACTTCGTTGACATTAAAGCCAAAAGTGGTATTATCAAGAGACCAAGGGACATTGCACTTTTAAATGAGAAGGACAGAACAGATATGTGGAAAGATTAAATTGAAGGCTTCCATAAGGCAAGATTTGTTTGATGTGATAGAAGAAGAAACAGGAGACGATTTAGAAAAGATGGGCGAACCAGTATTAGACTCAGAATTTAAAAGAGCTTTGCAGGACTTAAGATCAAATAAGGCAGAAGGGAGTGATAATATTCCATCAGAATGCCATCATTTTGGAAGTAGCCTCAAATCGACTATTCACGTTGGTGTGTAGAATGAATGATTCTGGCGACATAAAATCTGACTTTAGAAAAACACAGCCACACAATTCCGATGACTGCAAGAGTCGACAAGTACGAGAACTGTCGCACAATCAGCTCAACAGCTGATACATCCAAGCTGCTGACAAGAATATTATGCAGACGAACAGAAAAGGAAATTGAGGAAGTGTTAGATGACGATCAGTTTGGCTATAGGAAAGGTAAAGACACCAGAGAGGAATTTGTGTTGTTGCGGTTGATAATGGAAGCAAGACTAAAGAAAAATCAAGAAGGTTTTTAAGATATGTCGACCTGGAAAAAACTTTCGACAATGTAAAGTCGTGGAACATGTTGTATATTCTGACCAAAATAGGAGTATACTATAGGGAGCGACGGGTAATGTACAGTATGTACAAGAGCCCAAAGGAAACAAAAAGAGTTAACAACCAAGAACGAAGCGCTCGGATCAAAAAGGGATGTAGTCTTTCTCCATTACTGTTCCATGTACACAACGAAGCACCAGAAATGTTCAGTGGTGTAACTGAAATTGAAGATGAAAGGAAATCAGTCATATAATTGGCTGATGACATTGCTAGCGTGAGGGAAAGTGAAGCAGAATTACATAATAGGCTGAACAGAATGAACAATTTAAAATGTACAGAATATGGATGAAAGTAAACCGTAGAAAGACGAAAGTAATTAGAAACAGTAGAAATGAGAACTGCTGGAAACTTAAGATCAGCCTTCATGGCCACGAAGTAGATGAAGTTAAGGAATTCTACTGTAGAATGAAGGCTTTCACGACCGGGTGACATGGCTGTTGATATACTTTCCGGGATGTGGGGTCGTGGTCCAAGAACTTTTTCTGCTCCTTACGTTTCGTCCAGGACTGCGCTGGACTTCCTCAGAGGCGCTGCTCCGCTGAGTCTTGCAGACTGACTGGTCGGGTGTCTGAGAGCGACTTATATATTTTGAGAAAGGGGGAAGTGGTTCAGGTGACACGTGATGAGCAGTGATAATCCATAGCAAAGTTAAGGCTGACTATCGATTACCACCTTGTCAAGATAAAAATCGTTAGCAGTTTTGTAGAGACACTGTCCATATATCGCTGAGTTTCATAGCCTCCTCTTTCCTATTAAAATTATCGTGATGTTTATAAATTTCAATAGCTTCTCTGTATAGGCGTGGATAGTAATTTTACGTTGTAGATAAAACTTCGGTATCCGAAAACTTCACTTGGTGGTTTCCTTGTTGAAGAGCATGTTCCGCTACAGCTGATTTTTCTATTTTTCCAAGTCGACAAAGGCTTTTATGCTCTTTCACTCGCGTATTTACGCTTCTTTTGGTAGTACCAATACAAACTTTCCCACAGGTACATGAAATTTTATACACAGCACATGTCGACAGAGGGGGCGTTTATCCTTCACAGATCGTAGTACTTGACTTATTTTCTTTGTTAGTTTAAAGACCGGTGTTATGTCATGTTTTCGTATAATCTTACCTATCCGATCTGTTACTTTTTTTAATAAAAGGGAGAACTACTGTATTTTTCTGTCGTCGTGATTCATTCTTATCTTTTGGTCTTCTGTTCCTTGGACGCAAAATTCTATTTATCTCTTTTTTTGAGTAGCCGTGTTTTTCGAAAGCCTGCTTCAGATGTTTCACTTCAGCATCCAAATGTTCAGGTGTACATATCCGTTCCACTCGATCGACAAGACTTTTTATGACACCACTTTTTTGTTGTGGATGATGATTAGAATTTTTATGTAAATATCTGTCCGTATGTGTTGCCTTCCGAAAAACGTTATATTCCAAGCTTCTATCAGACCGTCTCATAACTAAGACATCCAAGAAAGATATTCTGTTATCCTTTTCTATTTCCTTGGTAACCTATATTTTTGGGAGCATTTTATTTAAATAATCAAAGATATCGTCCAAGGCCTTTCTGCCATGGGGCCAAACCACAAATGTGTCATCTACATATCGATACCAACGAGATGGTTTGTTATTAGCTTTTTCTAGAGCTGATTGTTCAAATCTCTCCATGTAAAGATTGGCAATCGCAGGGCCTAATGGATTACCCATTGCTACTCCATCAAGGTGTTCATAAAATTCATTATCCCACTGGAACTGACTTGATGTCAGGCAATGACTAAAAAGAACAGTCAAGTCTTCTGGAAAAATATCAGCTATGAAAATCATAACTTCGTTAACAGGAATCATTGTGAATAAGGACACAATGTCAAAACTTACAAGAATATCATCAGGGGCCAGAGTTAGTCCCTCTAGTTTTTCAATAAAATGACGCGAGTCTTTAATATATGAGTCCGTTTTTCCAATAAATGGGTGTAAACAAGTTGTTAAATATCTTGCTATTTCATAAGTGGGAGAATTGATGTCACTGACTATGGGTCTTAAAGGAAAATCTATTTTGTGAATTTTAGGTACACCATACAATCGGGGACACATAGCTTCACTTTTCAACAAAGTTCTTTTATCTTCTTTTTGGATAGAGGTAGATGACTTAATCAAATTATTAGTTTTCCTGAGTACACCGGCTGTAGGATCTCTCGCCAGCTTTTTATACTGTCCTGACGTTAAAAGGGTAAAAATTTTTCTTCGGTAATCTTCTGTTTTCATAACAACAGTAGCATTCCCTTTATCTGCAGGAAGAACCACTATTTCTTCATCTGCATTCAAATCCTTAAGAGCCTTCCTCTCACCTTTTGTTAAATTACTTTCTATAGGTCTGCTGTGGCTTAAAACCCAAGTGGTTTCTATTCGAAATGCATTCGCGGTTGCCTTAGGGATATTCCGTATACCTGCTTCTATATTCGCAATAATATCTTCAAGTGGTACTTTCACAAGTGTTATAGCATAATTTCCTCCTTTAGCAATTACGGAAATCTCGTCTTGAGATAACACTTTCAATGACTTGTTTATAACAGCATCAATCATCATCGTATTACTAGTAGTTGGTACATTAACTTGTAACTTTCCTAATTTTTTCTTATGTCTACTAGTAGTCATTTCTATCGTTGCTTCCATAGTTGTAAACATAGGATAATCAATTTTATTCCACAGGTCTATCTGTATCTTAAAAGCTAAGAATAAATGATGATTCAGTAACTCACAGTCAACAGAATTCATTTCTCGTCTTGTGTGATGTATCCCTTCTCGAAGTAATGCTCTTTCTGTATGATCATAAATCCGATGTACACGAGTTGTTTACAACTATGGAAGCTACGATAGAAATGACTACTAATAGACATAAGAAAAAATTCGGAAAGTTACAAGCTAATGTACCAACTACAAGTAATACGATGATGATTGATACTGTTATAAACAAGTCAAAGAATGTGTTATCTCAAGACGAGATTTCCGTCCTTGCGAAAGGAGGAAATTATGCTATAACACCTGTGAAAGTACCACTTGAAGATATTATTGCGAATATAGAAGCAGGTATACGGAATATCCCTAAGGCAACCGCGAATGCAATTCGAATTGAAACCACTAGAGTTTTAAGCCACAGCAGACCTCTAGAAAGTAATTTAACAAAAGGTGAGAGGAAGGCTCTTAAGGATTTGAATGCAGATGAAGAAATAGTGGTTCTTCCTGCAGATAAAGGGAACGCCACTGTTGTTATGAATACAAAAGATTACCGAAGAAAAATTTTGACCCTTTTAACGTCAGGACAGTATAAAAAACTTGCGAGAGATCCTACAGCCGGTGTACTCAGGAAAACTAATAATTTGATTAAGTCATCACCTCTATCCAAAAAGTAGATAAAAGATCTTTGTTGAAAAGTGAATCTATGTGTCCCCGATTGTATGGTGTACCTAAAATTCACAAAATAGATTTTCCTTTAAGACCCACAGTCAGTGCCATCAATTCTCCCACTTATGAAATAGCAAGATATTTAACAACTTGTTTACACCCATTTATTGGAAAAACGGACTCATATATAAAAGACTCGCGTCATTTTATTGAAAAACTAGAGGGACTAACTCTTGCCCCTGAAGATATTCTTGTAAGTTTTGACATTGTGTCCTTATTCACAATGATTCCTGTTAACGAAGTTATGATTTTCATAGCTGATATTTTTCCAGAAGACTTGACTGTTCTTTTTAGTCATTGCCTGACATCAAGTCAGTTCCAGTGGGATAATGAATTTTATGAACACCTTGATGGAGTAGCAATGGGTAATCCATTAGGCCCTGCGATTGCCAATCTTTACATGGAGAGATTTGAACAATCAGCTCTAGAAAAAGCTAATAACAAACCATCTCGTTGGTATCGATATGTAGATGACAAATTTATGCTTTGGCCCCATGGCAGAAAGGCCTTGGACGATATCTTTGATTATTTAAATAAAATTCACCCAAAAATACAGTTTACCATGGAAATAGAAAAGGATAACAGAATATCTTTCTTGGATGTCTTAGTTATGAGACGGTCTGATAGAAGCTTGGAATATAACGTTTTTCGGAAGGCAACACATACGGACAGATATTTACATAAAAATTCTAATCATCATCCACAACAAAAAAGAGGTGTCATAAAAAGTCTTGTCGATCGAGTGGAACGGATATGTACACCTGAACATTTGGATGCTGAAGTGAAACATCTGAAGCAGGCTTTCGAAAAAAAACGCCTACTCAAAAAAAGAGATAAATAGAATTTTGCGTCCAAGGAACAGAAGACCAAAAGATAAGAATGAACCACAACGACAGAAAAATACAGTAGTTCTCCCTTTTATTAAAAAAGTAACAGATCGGATCGGTAAGATTTTACGAAAACAGGACATAACACCGGTCTTTAAACCAAAAAAGAAAATAAGTCAAGTACTACGATCTGTGAAGGATAAACGCCCTCCTCTGTCGACATGTGGTGTGTATAAAAATCCATGTACCTGTGGGAAAGTTTATATTGGTACTACCAAAAGAAGCGTAAATACGCGACTGAAAGAGCATAAAAGCCTTTGTCGACTTGGAAAAATAGAAAAATCAGCTGTAGCGGAACATGCTCTTCAACCAGGAAACCACCAAGTGAAGTTTTCGGATACCGAAGTTTTATCTACAACGTAAAATTACTATCCACGCCTATACAGAGAAGCTATTGAAATTTATAAACATCACGATAATTTTAATAGGAAAGAGGAGGCTATGAAACTCAGCGATATATGGACAGTGTCTCTACAAAACTGCTAACGATTTTTATCTTGACAAGGTGGTAATCGATAGTCAACCTTAACTTTGCTATGGATTATCACTGCTCATCACGTGTCACCTGAACCACTTCCCCCTTTCTCACAATATATAAGTCGCTCTCAGACACCCGACCAGTCAGTCTGCAAGACTCAGCGGAACAGCGCCTCTGAGGAAGTCCAGCGCAGTCCTGGACGAAACGTAAGGAGCAGAAAAAGTTCTTGGACCACGACCTCACATCCCGGAAAGTATATCAACAGCCATGTCACCCGGTCGTGAAAGCATTCATTCTACAATCAGAAGACTCTACGGGGAGGATTTCTCAAAATCAGTTAGACGCCTGGAATTTTTACGTAAGAAGAGAGCACATTCAATTTGTAATTAAATTTTTTTGTTACGTTGTAGAGATTCTTCTTCTATACCGAACTTTTAAAGCTGAAAAGGATGTTCCGGACAGCTCGTGTACATCGTGTTTATGATAATACAGAAAGAGCATTACTGCGAGAAAGGATACATCACACAAGACGAGAAATGAATTCTGTTGACTGTGAGTTACTGAATCTTCATTTATTCTTAGCTTTTAAGATACAGATAGACCTGTGGAATAAAATTGATTATCTTACGTTTACAACTATGGAAGCTACGACAGAAATGACTACTAGTAGACATAAGAAAAATTTCGGAAAGTTACAAGCTAATGTACCAACTACAAGTAATACGATGATGATTGATACTGTTATAAACAAGTCAAAGAATGTGTTATCTCAAGACGAGATTTCCGTCCTTGCGAAAGGAGGAAATTATGCTATAACACCTGTGAAAGTACCACTTGAAGATATTATTGCGAATATAGAAGCAGGTATACGGAATATCCCTAAGGCAACCGCGAATGCAATTCGAATTGAAACCACTAGAGTTTTAAGCCACAGCAGACCTCTAGAAAGTAATTTAACAAAAGGTGAGAGGAAGGCTCTTAAGGATTTGAATGCAGATGAAGAAATAGTGGTTCTTCCTGCAGATAAAGGGAACGCCACTGTTGTTATGAATACAAAAGATTACCGAAGAAAAATTTTGACCCTTTTAACGTCAGGACAGTATAAAAAACTTGCGAGAGATCCTACAGCCGGTGTACTCAGGAAAACTAATAATTTGATTAAGTCATCACCTCTATCCAAAAAGTAGATAAAAGATCTTTGTTGAAAAGTGAATCTATGTGTCCCCGATTGTATGGTGTACCTAAAATTCACAAAATAGATTTTCCTTTAAGACCCACAGTCAGTGCCATCAATTCTCCCACTTATGAAATAGCAAGATATTTAACAACTTGTTTACACCCATTTATTGGAAAAACGGACTCATATATAAAAGACTCGCGTCATTTTATTGAAAAACTAGAGGGACTAACTCTTGCCCCTGAAGATATTCTTGTAAGTTTTGACATTGTGTCCTTATTCACAATGATTCCTGTTAACGAAGTTATGATTTTCATAGCTGATATTTTTCCAGAAGACTTGACTGTTCTTTTTAGTCATTGCCTGACATCAAGTCAGTTCCAGTGGGATAATGAATTTTATGAACACCTTGATGGAGTAGCAATGGGTAATCCATTAGGCCCTGCGATTGCCAATCTTTACATGGAGAGATTTGAACAATCAGCTCTAGAAAAAGCTAATAACAAACCATCTCGTTGGTATCGATATGTAGATGACAAATTTGTGCTTTGGCCTCATGGCAGAAAGGCCTTGGACGATATCTTTGATTATTTAAATAAAATTCACCCAAAAATACAGTTTACCATGGAAATAGAAAAGGATAACAGAATATCTTTCTTGGATGTCTTAGTTATGAGACGGTCTGATAGAAGCTTGGAATATAACGTTTTTCGGAAGGCAACACATACGGACAGATATTTACATAAAAATTCTAATCATCATCCACAACAAAAAAGAGGTGTCATAAAAAGTCTTGTCGATCGAGTGGAACGGATATGTACACCTGAACATTTGGATGCTGAAGTGAAACATCTGAAGCAGGCTTTCGAAAAAAACGGCTACTCAAAAAAAGAGATAAATAGAATTTTGCGTCCAAGGAACAGAAGACCAAAAGATAAGAATGAACCACAACGACAGAAAAATACAGTAGTTCTCCCTTTTATTAAAAAAGTAACAGATCAGGTCGGTAAGATTTTACGAAAACAGGACATAACACCGGTCTTTAAACCAAAAAAGAGAATAAGTCAAGTACTACGATCTGTGAAGGATAAACGCCCTCCTCTGTCGACATGTGGTGTGTATAAAATTCCATGTACCTGTGGGAAAGTTTATATTGGTACTACCAAAAGAAGCGTAAATACGCGACTGAAAGAGCATAAAAGCCTTTGTCGACTTGGAAAAATAGAAAAATCAGCTGAAGCGGAACATTCTCTTCAACCAGGACACCACCAAGTGAAGTCTCGGATACCGAAGTTTTATCTACAACGTGAAATTACTATCCACGCCTATACAGAGAAGCTATTGAAATTTATAAACATCACGATAATTTTAATAGGAAAGAGGAGGCTATGAAACTCAGCGATATATGGACAGTGGCTGTACAAAATTGCTAACAATTTTTATCTTGACAAGGTGGTAATCGATAGTCAACCTTAACTTTGCTATGGATTATCACTGCTCATCACGTGTCACCTGAACCACGCCCCCCTTTCTCACAATATATAAGTCGCTCTCAGACACCCGACGAGTCAGTCGGCAAGACTCAGTGGAGCAGCGCCTCTGAGGAAGTACAGCGCAGTTCTGGACGAAACGTAAGGAGTAGAAAAAGTTCTTGGATCACGACCTCACATCCCGGAAAGTATATCAACAGCCAAGGAATTCTACTACCTAGGCAGCTAAATAACCAATAACGGATGGATGCAGAAGGACATCCAAATGCAAAACGGGCATTCCCGGTCAGCTGTAGGTAGTAGCATCAAACATAGGCATTACGTTGACGAAGGAATGTCTCAGAATGTACATCTGGAGCACAGCATTTTATGGTAGTGAAACACGGAGTCTGGGGAAACAGGAACGGAAGACGATCGAAGCATCTGAGATGTGGTGCAGCGGGCGGCTGTTGAAAATTAGGTGAACTTTCAAGGTAAGGAATAAGGAGGTTTTGCGCAGAATAGAAGAGGAAAGGAATACGTGGAAAACTCCGACCAGGAGAAGGGAGTGACTGAAGGGACATACGTTAAGCAATCAGAGAATGACATCCATGGTACTCGAGGAAGCTGCAGAGAGCAACAACTGTAGAGGAAGACGGAGATTCGAATACATCCAGCAAACGAATGAGAACGTAGGCTGCAAGTGGTACTCTGAGATGAAGAGAAGAGGAATTCGTGTCGGACTGATTAGCAAAAAAAAAGGTAGAAAGAATAGGTATCGGTTGACAGAGCATTGGGCATCATGGAATTTTTACTTTGGTAACTGAATTAAGTGATGGTCAGTTTTTTTCTTTTTTCATGGTGGGGGGTGGGGGGGGGTGGGAGGGGTAGGTGGCGAGTTACAAAAACTGTAGAGGGGTATCAAAACTTTAATACAGTAAGTTGGTGCACCTTGACACAAGTTTCAATAACTAATGAGAGATGATGAGGGTAACACGTGATCAAACTAACATGGAGATCTGCATCAAACCATTCTTCACATGGTGGTGGTTGTTGGCATGTTTAAGGGGGACTAAATAGCTAAGGTCATCAGTCCCCCTTTCTTCACGAGAAGGACAACAAGTAGGAAGTATATTTTAGTATGCGGGCACACTACGACAAAGAAAAGAAAGTAAGAAAACTTCAGGTCGAAGGAATTCTCCGAATGGAGCTGTAGCTGGTAAATGTGAAGCACATATACAGCGTCACAAACGTTTACAAATTCAGAAAAATAGGATGACACTTCAAGAGAAATAGCTTAAAAAACTGAGCCAGTCAATAACGCTTTGGTTCTCCTCTGGCTCTTATACAAACAGTTATTCGATTGGTATTTGTTGCTTGGAGGACATTCCACGGGATATTGTGCCATATTCTGTCCAGTTGTTGACTTAAGTCGTCAAAATCTCGAGATGGTAGGAAGATACTGGTCATAGTGCTCCAAACCTCCTCATTTGGGAAGAGATCAGGTGCCTGTGCTGGCGAAAGCGTGGTTTGGCAAGCTGAAATGTAAGCAGAGGATGGGTTACCATGAAGGACAACAAAACGCTGCGTGGAATATCGTTGACTTACCGCTGTGTCGTAAGGGTACCACGGATGGCACCAAAAGCAGTCCAGCTATAAAATGAAATCGCTTCCAAACCAGCAGCTCTGGCTGTCGGGCCGTGTTGCAGGCGACAGTCAGGTTGGTATACTATCGCTGTCCTGGATGTCTCTAGAAACATCTCCGCGGATCATCGGGTCTCAGTTCGACGGGAGACTCGTCACTGAAGACAAATCTACTCCAGTCAGTAAGATCCCAGATCGAATGTGGCAGACACAACAACAAACAGACTTGTTCGTGTACAGAAGTCCATGGTAGTCTGCGCAAAGGGCGCCATGAGCTCAGGCCTATTTTTGTGAGCCACCTTTTAATGGCCCTTGTGGTTAGTGAACTACTTGTTGCACTTCGGATCTATGATGATGATGAATCCGCTGCTCTGAGAGCCACTCTGGCTATCGCTCGGTCTTCACGTTTTGTCGTATCTCTAGTCTACCACTTCCTTAGTCACACTGTGCTTCACCGTGGTTCATATTTTCCTGCCAACGTCGTGGACTAGCAATTGGCCGATTACTCCAACTGGCTTCTTTGAGCATAACTACTTGTCCTCTCTCAGATGCTGACATTTGCCGATGTTGTAGACTCAGTTATTGTCCAGCAGAGCACATGGAAAAAACTGCACAAAGGTTTTATACTCTGGTATCAACATGTGTCCCATACTTTTCAGCTGCGCTGTGAAATACCTCTGCAGTGTCAATTATTCATCCATCGGTCACCAAAGTTTAAATTTCAGCATTTTCCTTTAATATCTGTATGAATATCCGTTTGTGCCCAAATTGCACAACTCCTTCGTGGTCCCTCCTCTTTTCTTTTTTTTTTTCTTTTTTGTGTGTACTTACATTCACTTTGACTTTCTCCGCGAGCCGAGCATCACTTAACGGCATTCTCGCATCTCTCTTATCATTCATACAGGTAGTCCCCGTTGTCCAACCTCATTATACGGAAGTGTTCCAGTCATGTAGTTTCCGTAAAATGTTTGAGCGGAGTGAAAATAAAACCGGTTAGAATTTTATTATCGACTCTTTTCCGAATTTTCAGAGGCAGGCTAAAAGTGGGAAATGGAGAAATGGGGTGCCAAATCGACCAGCGTGAATTGTAGATTGAAATAAGTAAATAAATATGAAAACTTAAGAAAATGGTTAACTATGTGAAAGGATTCGGGGTGATCAACAAAACCTTAATTGGTGATTTTAGGGAATATTGAAATATTTCACAAACATTTGTTGCAAGACGCCGCAGTGGATAGCTCACTGGATTCACATACGGGAGCACGACTGTTCAAACCCGCCTCCAGCCATCGTGATTTAGGTTTACCATGATTTGCTTAAATAAGGTGCTTCAGGTAAATGCCGGGATGGTTCCTTTGAAAGAGCACGGCCGATTTGCTTCCCCATTTTTCCTTGTTGGTTGGTCGTCTTCCCAAACTAGCCAACCAACCAACCAGCCATTGTTAACGAAGTGTCAAAAATTATCAGATCATACCACAAACTGAAATTTCTCTGCTCTCTTTTGATGTATGTGCGCTGGATACTAATAGAACGACGATCGGTCTTTTAATATATTACATTTCCCACTTACTGAACAAAAGTTGAAAGTAAAAATGAAAATAAAGGAAAAGATCAGCTGTTTCCGGAAACGGTTTTTGTAAATGCAGGAAATGAAATAAACTACAGAAACATTTGATGCCTCATGGCCAGCTGCGTTAGGTTTCTCGGTTGAGAATCAGTAGCTCAGACAGACCAATCGAGGGGTTCCCACAGATCCTCGACTGGGTTTCAGTGCTGGTTTTTCGTTGGCCAGGGGAGTACGATAAACTCGTTCTGGTGTTCTTCGAACCACGAATGTACACTGTAAGCTTTGTGACAAATGGCATAGTACTGCTGGGGGATGCCATCGTGCCGACTAAACATAAACTGGTTGTGGTTTTCATGGTCCTCAAGGATGGATGCTTACTTGTGTTGATCCATTGTGGGTGCCAAACTGACGAAACCACTCAGGAAATGCCACGAAAATTATCAGCAGACCATAACACTATCCAATGGGTTGCAGGGTGTTTGCTTCCGGACATTTCACATTTCAGACCACAACGGTATCTGTCTCAAAGAGTACAAAACTTGAATCAGCTGGAAATGCCATGTTCCGCCTCTCAGTGGAAGTCCACCTACAGTACTGGCGCGCAGATTCGGGCTTTTGTCGCCAAGGAACAGCAATCAGTACACGTGCATCAACCAGGTGCCTGTTGCAGAGGCTCGTACACAGCTACGATCCCTGAACGGTCTTTGACGAGACACTGTTGGTGCCCCTTGATTCATCTGGGCTGTCATTTACTGAACAGTGTACTTCTATTGGGCCATACACATTCCACAGCCATCGTTCACCCCTGTCATGTATGAACTACGATGTACCACAGCTGCTTCGTTGCCATTTTTGTATAGCACCATTTTTGTAGCCACTGTATAGTTTACCCATGGCATCATGCTAACAGTTTACAAACATCAGTTTTGGAAATGCTTCCACCCTTGGCCCGAAAGTCAATGATCGTGACTTTTGGGCAATTTCGTTCCAACACGCTTCATACATCCTCCACTGCTAGTGTTGCCATGTGTGACTGGTTATTGTTTGTTGACGCCGAACATAGGCGCTGGTAACATTGAAGTGACTGGCCCTTTAATAATAATATAACCGGGTGACTTCGTATATTTTAGACACTTTTAGGTAGTTGATACTGCAGGTATCATTTGACGTGTCGTTATCACTTGTAGTGGCATTGTGCTGCTATTGAAAAGTTAGATAGGGAAGCCGTGCTCACGCTGCCTTCGAACGGGGCTGAGGGACCCACTACTGGGACGGCTGCCTGCGGCAGGAGACAGCTCCCCGCCTCCCCACACGCCACCACCCCACGCCACTTGTCCCCTGTTTGGGAGTTCTCTCCCTCAGGGCCTCTGCACCGCTTCATTAGCCCCATCAGGGGCGGTCCCAGCCAGTGCCGCCGTCAGGGCTCTGGAGCGCCGATCCGCCCTTGTCCTGGCGGGGCCCAGCCTGCAACTGACGGCGGGCCATCTGCCCAGTCTCAATTGCCTCCCAAGGGAGCCTTCAGCGGGCGGGAGAGCCGATAGTCGCGGACGACGACGACCACGCTCCGCTGCCTGCGATAGACGCCAAGAATCGGTAACCGTTAGATAGTGGAACCACACGACGTACATCAGCAAAAATTGTTGCCAGAAGTAAATTTAATTCTTCCCGATTTTAATGGGTCATATTGTAAGCTAATCGTTTTACAATACGATATATTCCTTGCGTTCAAACGTCAACGCGTATGTTTTGAATCGTATATAGAGGTGGGATGTAATTAAGGAAACACCGCGCGATATGTATGGTTCAACATAGACACACGTACTAGCCAATCCCTGAGGTTGTGCTTCTGCATTCTAAGACAAGTGGCACATTTGTAATATCCTTAACACTGAAGAAATCCAGTATTTAAGTGCTTTGTAAACAGCTGTACTTGAGAAAATTATAAAGAAAATCGAGGAGTTAATTTTGCTGTTCGTAATCGACGAGATTACGAGGGAGAAATTTCAACACCAAAAAGGAAGCGTGCGACATTAACAAGGTTGACAGGAGTGTTCCTACATCTGAGAGGTGATGTCTATTCAGATTTTGCTGCAGTCGCATAAGAATCGCGTTAGTAGCGCCACTATGAGAATGTACCTCAGCTTTCTTTTAAATACACTCTGTAATGTTTTGGAGCATTAGTTGTCTTTGTCATAGGACGGGGTGAGCTGATGTTAGTCACGAATGCCTTTAAGGCGACAAAGAAGCCATTATGAACACCTCTTCATCTACATACCTACATGTATACACCGCTAGCCACCGAGCGATGTGTGACGGATGTCTCATTTCGCGTCAAAATCATATCACCCTCCTGTTCCACTTAGGGCCATGCGATGGAGAGACGACTGTCTGAACGCCTCAGTACGAGCTCTTATTTCCCTTATCTTTGAATGATGATCATTACGCGATTTGAATGTTGGTGGTAATAATATATACTCTACATCCTCGGTGAAGATATGATTTCGGAATTTATAGAGCAGCCCCTTCTGCTTAGCGCGTCGTCTATCTTCAAGTGTGTCCCACTTAAAAATTTCTATGAGGTTTGTAACGCTCTCGCGATGGCTAAATGTACCTGCCACGAATCTTGCTGCTCTTCATTGGACCTTCTCAGTCTCTTGAATCAGACCCAAGTGGTAAGGGTCCCATACAGACGAACAACTCTCCAAGACTGGACGAACTAACGTACTGCAAGCTATTTCCTTTGTTCGAGGACTGCATCGCTTCATGATTCTACCAATAAACCGCAGTCTAGCTTTCGCCTTACCCGTTACTTGTGTAATCCGATCATTCCATTTGAGATCATTTCGAATAGTCACACCCAGACGCTAGACGGATGTTACCGCTTCCAAAGACTGGGCATTTATTTTTTACTCGTACATTAAAGGGGATTTTCGCCTTGTTATACGCAGTAGGCTACACTCACTAATATTGAGATATAACTGCAAGTCATTACACCACGCATTTATTTTCTACTAATCCTCATTGATTTGTTCACAACTTTGGTGTGTTACTACTTTCCTGTAGATTGCAGCATCATCGACAAATAGTCTCAGGCCGCTGTGGATACCATCAACCAGATAGTGTACGTAAATCTTAAAAAGCAGAGGACCTATTACGCTGCGCTGGGCCACACTTGAAGTTACGCTTGTTTCTGTTGAAGTCACACCGTTCAGGACGAGATACTGCTCCCTGTATGTTAGAAAACGTTCTATCCAACCGCATATGTCATCCGATAGACCGTAGGCGCGCACTCTTTGTAGTAAATGACAGTGCGGAACTGTGTCGAACGCCTTTCGAAATTTGAGAAATATGGCATCAATCTGGGAGCCGGTATCTAGAGCCTGCTGTATATCATGCACAAAGAGGGCTAGCTGTGTCTATCATGACCACTGTTTCCTGAAATCGTGCTGGCTTCTGCAGATGAGCTTCTCAGAGTCTGGAAAGGTCATTATGTCTTAACACAAAATATGTGCCATGATTCTACAACAAATAGATGTCAGTGAAACTGGCCGTCAATTATGTGCATCCGATTTTCTACCTTTTTTTTTTTATAGATTGCTATGACCTGGACCTTCTTCCAGTCCCGTGGAACTTTCCGCTGTTCCAATGAGCTCTGGTAGATGACGGATAAGAATGGTGCTATATTTGTAGCATAATCAACATAAAATCTTACGGGAATACCGTCTGGGCCAGATGTCTTCCTAGCGTCTAAGGATCTTAACTGTTTTACAATCCCAGATACACTAAACACTATATCAGCCATCCTTCCGTTTGTTCGATAATTGAAAGGGGGAATGGTGTTGCAGTCCTCTACCGTAAACGAGGTTTTGAATGCTAGGTTTACAGTTTCGGCCACCTGTTTATCATCATCAGTTACATTACCCGTACTGTCAGCAAGAGAAGGTATTGAATTATTTGTTGCGTTCGTAGATTTTACGTATGACCACAATTTTTGGGGTTATTTTTAGAATCTGCAGATAAAATATTGCTTTCAAATTCGTTAAAAGAATCTCTCATTGTCCTGCTCAGAGCTACTTTCATTTCGCATAATTTCTGTTTGTCAATGGGGCAGTGACTACGTTTAAAACGACTGTGCAAAATTCTCTGCTTTTTCAGCAACTTTCTATTTTTTTTTTTTTTTTTTTTTTTTTTTTTTTTTTTTTTTTTTTTTTTTGGTACCAAGGTGGATCGTGTCCCTCGCCTTTACTTTTTCTATGCACATACTTCTCTAGCACATGGTAAACAATACCTTTAAATTCCGACCAAAGATGATCAATATTTTTGTGTCCCGCGGTGAATGCTTGGAGCTGACTATGAAGATATTCATTAAAGACACATTTATTTGCTTTCCCAAATAAGAAAACTCTACGCTGTTTCTTTCATTTTTTTGCAACTTCCACTGACATAGAAGCCACAACGATATTAAGGTCACTAATACCTTCTTCTAGATTAACTTCCTCAAAAAGATCAAATCTGTTTGTCGCCAAGATATCTAATATCTTCCCATCTGGAATATGTTCCCATCTCGAGTTGGTTTTCTAACCAATTGCTCAAGGTTGTATGTTGGTATCGCTCCTAGAATAACTTCACACGAATCTATGCTTCTGTCCCATGTGATAAACGTGTAATTTTCCCTGTCAGTAGATGCTAGATTCAAGTCTCCACCTATAACTAATGGATAATTAGGATATTTACTTCCTATGTACTCAAGACTTTCCCTGAAACGTTCTGCGACGTTTGTTCTGACAAAGAACCCATTTATGAACACCTCATGAGTTTCAGGCAGGTCGTGTAAAAGGGCTGCGAGAAGCTGGATGTTCCGCAATATTGCAGAAAGTCTTGGCGGAAACGTAGCCACTGTACATAATTAAAGGCACAGGTTTCCACAAGAATGTACGGTCGCAAGAAGATCGTGCTCCGTACTGCCTCGTGGCAAACTGAGGCTCTGACTCATTGCACTGCATCTGCGGCAGCAATTTGAGCCTCAATAGGCAACTGTTAGCAATCGATTACTTTAGAACAGCTCTGACCCAGACACCCTGTAAAGAGCGTTTCACTGACCCCAAATAACCGCAGTTGGCGATATCATTGATGTCAAGCGAGGGCTCATTTAAGGGCAGAGCGGAGGTCTGCTTCCTTCGTGAAAGACGGTTCGCCTTCGGTGCCAGTGACGGAAATGTGTTGGTCAGGAAGAGACCAGTCGAGGACCTCCAACTAACTACTCTGCTTGTTAGACATGCACCATTTATACCTGGAGCTATGGTCTGGGGTGCTATTTCGAAAGACAGCAGGGGCACTCTCGTGGTTACCCCACGTACCCTGGCTGCTAATTTGTACGTTAGTCTGGCGATTTTGCCTGTTCCGGTGTCATTCACTAAGAGCATTTGAGGAGCTGCTTTCCAATAGGCTGAAGCTCGCTTGAATACTACTGCAGTGTGTTGAAATGTTGCCTTGGCCTACTCTATTACCATATCTGTCTCCAGTTTAGCACATACTACTAGCGTCATCCACGAAGAGACGTCTACACACGTTAAAGTAACCTCTGGCGTACCACAGGGGAGTGTTTTGGGACCATTGCTTTTCACAATATATATAAATGACCTAGTAGATAGTGTCGGAAGTTCCATGTGGCATTTCGCGGATGATGCTGTAGTATACAGAGAAGTTTCAGCATAAAAAAATTGTAGCGAAATGCAGGAAGATCTGCAGCGGATAGGCACTTGGTGCAGGGAGTGGCAACTGACCATTAACATAGCCAAATGTAATGTATTGCGAATACATAGAAGGAAGGATCCTTTATTGTATGATTACATGATGGCGGAACAAACACTGGTAGCAGTTACTTCTGTAAAATATCTGGGAGTGTGCTTGCGGAACGATTTGAAGTGGAATGATCATATAAAATTAATTGTTGGTAAGGCGGGTACCAGGTTGAGATTCATTGGGAGAGTCCTTAGAAAATGTAGTCCATCAACAAAGGAGGTGGCTTACAACACACTCGTTCGACCTATACTTGAGCATTGCTCATCAGTCTGGGATCCGTACCAGATTGGGTTTACGGAGGAGATAGAGGAAGTCCAAAGAATAACGGCGCGTTTCGTCACAGGGTTATTTGGTAACCGCGATAGCGTTACGGAGACGTTAAACAAAATCAAGCGGCAAACTATTCAAGAGAGGCGCTCTGCATCGCGGTGTACCTTTTTTGCCAGGTTTCGAAAGGGTGCGTTTCTGGATGAGGTATCGAATATATTGCTTCCCCATACTTATACCTCCCGAGGAGATCACGAATATAATATTAGAGAGATTAGAGCGCTCACGGAGGCTTTCAGACAGTCGTTCTTCCCGCGAACCATACGAGACTGGAACAGGAAAGAGAGGTAATGACGGTGGCACGTAAAGTGCCCTCCGCCACACACCGTTGGATGGCTTGCGGAGTATAAGTGTAGATGTAGATGTAGAACAGCATTAACAATCCTTGTATTGACCAATCAAATTTAACATGCATGGAACTCCATCCCACAAACTGACATACAGCACCTGTACGACACAATAAATGCTAGCATTTAACATTCTGGCCGTTACACCGGTTATTCACATTTGCAGATGATTATCTTACGCTTAAATTACCCTGCAATGTAACCTTAAATATATTACCAAGGTGAACATAGTCCCTAAATATTCATTACTCACCATTCAATATATTTTGTGTTGCCAGCCGGTCGGGGTGGCCGAGCGGTTCTAGGCGCTTCAGTCCGGAACCGAGCGATTGCTACGGTCGAAAGTTCGAGTCCTGCCTCGGGCATCGATGTGTGTGATGTCCTTAGGTTACTTAGGTTTAAGTAGTTCAAAGTTCTAGGGGACTGATGACCTCAGATGTTATGTCCCATAGTGCTCAGAGCCATTTGGATCATTTGGGTTGCGATTTTTTTTCCGTCAGTGTATTTGTCAAAGAAGCGAAGCTTCCGGAACTTTGTGAGCAGTTACACTATACTGTTTACAACAAACGAATACTGAAGTATATTTTTCTGCAAATGATTATATACCTTTTTGTTATGTGAGCTTGGGGAAATCAGATGTAAGTATAATATATTCCAGTTTTCTGGCAGTACTTGACCTACTTTTTATACTTAGCTGCGTGTATTTATTTCATAGTCAACACCTTCTTTATTTTCTTTGTTATGAGCGTGATTGTTACTGTCATTATACGGCCTATAACGGCCGACGGCGTGAAGGTGAGAACAGGTTGTTGAATGACGAAACGACAAAACACTATTCCAGTTCTATCGTTAATAATTCGTTTATTGAAGAGAGAACGCACCCGAGATTTCCCGATCGTTTTCTTGATCTTTCGTAATTTTGTCCTCAAAATTTGTTCACAACTGATCGGGCACACACCGCCGAACCATGACGAAACAGGACATACACACTGGACTGATAAGATCCCATATCTCGTCTCATAGTATGATTAAATTCGGAAAGTTAGTTAAGATAGATACGATGAATGATATGGTTGTTGAATCCAATATCTATGACAGCAGTGCTGCCGAGCCGACAGTACAGGACATGAACCCTGTCACTTTCGAACACGAATCGGACGTGTAGTCCAAAACGGTGATATTGCTGATCCTCTTGTGGAGCTGTTTAATAACTTAGCCACCACGATAAATGCTCATTTTTATACGCTGAACACAGGAGAAAGCCATTCAAATGTATTCCGCTGTTGACTGCATTAAAGAGGAACAGGTGACACAGTTAAATGATCTTTTTTAAAGCGTTAAAAGAGAGATACCGGATTTGAAACATACATTAATGAAATATCGGAAGTAGTTTAACAATTTAGAGCTGACGCCACTATATTGGAAATGGCTCACAACTTGCGGGAGGATACCATAAAACAGTTGCCTCAACAGTTTAATACTTTGACTACTAAACTAGCATCCAAAATTAACGAGCACTTTTCTGCACAAGAAACATAGCTTTCACATGAGTTTAGTAGACGAACAAGCGGAAAAGATTCTCTGATTACAGAAAAGCTTAGGAGAGAGCTATGTGCCGCTGTGCAGTCTATTAGTAAGGAGGTGTCACTAGAACTGTGTAGTTCGGGTGAAACTGTCTGACACTGATTAGAAAACGTATACTGACGCAAGACGTGCCCCACTCGTGTAACAGCATTGCTACCAAAGTTACTGACCCGTATCGTAACACTACAGCGATGAAAGGCACGATGAATGACATGTGACATGTAGCTGTTTGGTGAAGCAAAGTGTATGAGAAAACAGGTCCTTAGAATTGAGCCTGTAGCGGAGAGGTAGGGCACGTTAACCAGTACACATTATATTCGTCTGGGTCAGTGGAGGGGGCGCTCAGTGTAAACTTCAAATATTCTCCCCAGAGTACCTACGATCAGTTCAAGAGGGTGTTTGTACCTAAATACTGGTCAAAATGTATACAAGAGAGGCACTGAAACGAGCTTTCAATCTTGAAGCGTATCATGCCAAACAAGATTATCTCAGGCAATGTTTCGAACATCGGTAAAATGCTCTACTGGGGTGAGTCCTAAGCACCTAAAGACATACCATGAATACCGAGGCACAAACTAGCTATCAATATTCACGAGAAATACGTCGGTGTGGCAGACAACGACCTGGATCGTTTCTTGTCAGCTCTTGATTCTATCGATCTGATAGAAGCGTATTTCAAGAATTGTAGCAACAACTGACACCTGCCAACAATCACAACCAAAGAACTGAATTTCATGTCGCTGATGTTGCACTGCAGTCTCGTCCTGCGTACCAAAAGTAATGTGTGAAGATACAAATTTCGTCTCACTTTAGTAGGCGGCAAAAGAAAAGCAATAACAGAACCCTCACCCACACTTAGGCAACCCACTGCCACACTAGAACAATATCAACAGAGTAGATCAGAGTCTGATTTGGGACTATCTCCAATTTGGACACCATTACAAAACCATGCAGTTCATATAACTGAGGGTGGCAAAGGAGTGCCCCACAACTATGAGCAACATGTCCAACTAGATAGGAAAACATTCCACTTCCTGATGATGGTAATGGAGTGGACTGGGGTGTAACAGTTCTAATGAGCAGCTTTGCATGCTGCACTTGATCCGTGGCCGGTTCGCGTTGATGCCGTTTCTACTTTGGCATTTTCTCACTACCGAGTGGTGTCTTATTGTTCCCTGAGTTACCACCATAATGAGTGCCATAACGAGTGCCCCGATCAGTGGCGGAAGGAGAATTTATCGATACTTGTACAGCTGTACCATCTTTGATGTGACCACTATGTTTCCGGGTGGTGGTGTGTGTGAGGCGGTGGGTCGGTTGCGACGGAGCAGCGATCAAGTCTCTGCAGTGCTAGGTCAGGCTGGTGCCGCTGGCCGCGTCGACGCGCGGTCGGATTTGTGAGGCGCTAGCTGGGAGAGCTGCAGGGTTCGTCCCCCACCGAACCTGGACACTGCAGTTGAGTTATCAGTTAACCTGCTATGAAACCTCAACTGCTGTGAAATCTGTTCGTTTATTGCCGGTTGTTGCTTCCTGGGCCATTCCCGCAAGCAACAACGTATGGCGTGCTGGAGTCGGCAAAATTTTGCAGCTGTCTTCCTGCATGGTGTTTAACTATTGAATTGACTTTAACTTATTAGTGAAGTGCACCAGCACTATCTTCTGCGTTGTGGCCGTTAACGTTCTGGTTACCTGCCCAGGTCGTTAGTGTAGTTTTCCGGCAGTGTGTTTTCCTCACGGTGTTGATGCCATCCGGCACAGCATGTAGTTCGACAGCCTTGGTTATGTACATTTTTTTTCAATGGTTATTGTTCTTTGGCTGTATTTAGTGGTGCTGCTGGTATCTTCGTCCTCGCTGATATTTTCACTTGTCACGCCGTTGGTCGAGTGGAAGGGAACTGATTAGGTTGTTGGTTGGTTCTTTAGCCATCCCTGTGTTGTGTTGCCATCCAGTTATTTAGTATTAAACTTGCCTGTCGCTCTCACCTACACTTACGTTACAGTTTCCTCCCCAGGCCGATCCTTGCAGCACTTCTGAGCACCACTGTTCTGTAGTTTTGGATTGAGATTTTTTTCAGTCTCAAGTACTGTGGGAGGCCTTCAGCCTCGCATTAATTTAGTTTGTTTTAATGTTCAGTATTTGACCTTCAGCCAAACTTGTACGTGAAATATTTTAAGATAAGGCCTTCAGCTGTCTTAAATTAAAATTTGAAAAATCATTTGAAAATTGGAGTATTTTCCTCTCTATCTTAATTTGTTAACCAGGCCTTAAGCCTTGAGTTGTTATATGTTCATTAAATGGCCTTCATCCAAACTTTATGTGAAATATTTTAAGATAAGACCTTCAGCCGTCTTAAATCTAATTTTGAAAGGTCGTTTGTTTAAAACCTTTTAAAATATTTTTACTGGAGTTATTGTTATCCAGGTCTTAAGCCTACAGTTCTATTTTGTAAATAAGGCCTTCAGCCGTGTGTATTCCTTAAGGAAATTTCAATAACTTTTATTCCGGCCTTCAGCTGTATTGTTTCTGAATTCTTTTAAGGGCATGTGTGGTTAATGCTTTAGTAAAATAAAGTTTGTATATTTGTGCAACTAGCAGCAACTGACTTGGGCCCCTCTCCACAACCTGATCCGCTCTGTCCTGTGAAACCAGATTTCAGCACTTAATGATTGCACTGACATCCGAAATGAACTGTGATGACTGTGAATTGTGGAGAAGACCCACCGAAGAGATACTGCAGGCCACAGGTAATTCTGCTGTGCCTGGAAGCGTTATAACAGTGATACCTGACACAGGTGTGAGAATTAGCGTGATTCATGAGCCACTTTTTCCAAAGAATTCGTTCCAAAAAAACGTACCTATTCTGTCAGTTCAAATTGTGTCATGTGTGGTGTGGGATCCGCATAAGATGGGACTGACGGATGACATCGAAAAAGTACAAAGACGAGCAGTTCGTTTTGTATCATCGCGAAGTAGGAGAGATAGTGTCACAGGTACGATACGTGAACTGGGGTGGAAATCGTTGAAACAAAGACGTTCTCCTTTGCGACGGGATTTTTTCATGAAATTTCAGTCACCAGTATTCTCATACGAAAACATTCTATTTGCACCCACCTACTTAGGGATAAATGATCATCACGATAAAATAAGAGAAATCAGGCCTCGCACAGAAAAATTTTAGCGCTCGCTTCTCCTGCGCGCCGTTCGAGAGTGGAACGGTAGAGAGACCGCTTGAAGTCGGTTCATTAAACCCACAGCCAGGCACTTTAATGGGAATAGCAGAGTAATTACGTAGATGTAGATGTAGATACTCCTGACGCCAGAGTCAGAATGTAACGACGCAGGCTAAGATTAAAGTAAAATTCGAGGGCAGAGCCATAAGCTAAGCGTTCCTCATGGTAAAGCGACTACCACTGAACTATTTCATCGGAATGGATTTCCTGTGAGGGGAGAGAGTTAAGATTGACCTCCTGAGAGGCGAGCGTATTTCGTGGTAAATGGAGGGAGTATTACCTTAGATTTATTGAGAACTAAAGGAAGACATGACAGGTTCTCCCAAGAGGATAATGTGCAGATAGTGAAAGCTAAACTTCCCTGTATTCACAGCCACCGACGCTGCCCCTGTAATGTACCGGTATCACAAAATTAAGACTATGTGCAAGGTAACTCAGCCCACCTCCGCAGAAAAAAAAAAATAAAATCAAAATATTTAAATGATCAATAAAGGGCCGAACTACTTAATTTCTTATTACATGCGGAAGTCTTTTCCAATAAACCAGGGGCCAAAAAGCAGGAGGTAAAACATGCTGTAAGAAAAATATGTACAATGAACATTTGTGTACTCGTGTTCGTATTTGCACCATTTCCTACTACATTCTGCTTATTCAGTTATTTATGTGTATATGATGAATTCGTGGCCGAAATGAGATTGTAAGGACGTTGGTTGTAAATGAAGTATTTGTGCACTTAAAGATGAAATTAAAGCACCACACTCTTTTAGTGGTTCCCAGTTCACTCAAGATTTATCGTTACAAAGTGCACATGGAGCACATGAAATTAATACTTTTGCAGATCAATGGCATAAGTCTTTCTGTATAGATCCACGCTGCAACACACATTTTAGTATGTGGTGTAACCTCTAATCTAGGCGGAACAGGTGTTGGCCCTACCATCCAATTGATAGCACAGATGGCCAAGACTGTCCTGTTATACATTATGCCAAGCCTTCTCGACTGTTAAGGTGGTTCTGTAAGAATCGTTAGTTAACAAGTTGCACGAGTCAGTTCCTGTCCATCATACCTGACATATGCTCGATTGGAAACAATCCTAGATATTGTGTTGACCAGGGATGTGGCCGCACGTCTTGGAGAGCACGTTCAGGTTCACAGGGAATCAGAATGAGATCTTAACTCTGCAGCGGAGTGTGCGCTGATATGAAACTTCCTGGCAGATTAAAACTGTGTGCCGGGCCGAGACTCGAATTCGGGACCTTTGCCTTTCGCGGGCAAGTGCTCTACCAACTGAGCTACCCAAGCACGACTCACGCCCCGTCCTCACAGCCTTCACAGGGAATGTGTGGGCGAGGGTTATGCTATTGAGACAATACATCATCTTCCCGTTCCATGACCGTCCGAAGAATGGATCTAACAACGTTCCGCACGTATCGAGCGCAGGTACGCGTCCCTTCCAATAAAACCAAAGGTGGACGGGTGTTGTCGCTTATCGTACCCAGACTATAATGCTTGGTGTGGGACAATGTGTCTTGCACTCCATGAGACAGCGTTCACCAGGTCTACGTCATACGCGCCAACGACAATCACTTGCGTGCAGGCAGGGTTTGCTGTTACTGCTGAAGACCAGGGCGAGCCTTTCCATTTTCCAGGTGATACCCTGACGGTACCAGTCGAGCCATGCACGTTGAAGCTGTGACTTGAGAGGAGGACGAGGTGCACGCTCGAGTTCATGTTGACACACCTGGGCTCACAAACCCCATTATTTCTTGTGTACGTTCCGTCGCTGCTGTCATTACAATAAGACGATCTTGGCGGGCGTCTGTGCTGCGTGGACGTCTAGAACCTAATCTACGGGTGTGAGAATGTTCACCTGAACACCGTTATCCGCATCTTTGCACAAATGACGCACTGTGTCTAACTTGTGTGGCAGTTCTCCGAAAGGGCCATCCCGCCACTCGAAAAGCCAGAACATAACCCCTTTCCCTTGGCTGTAGGAACCACTAATGTGTCTCCGTCGAATTTTTGCCCCCTTGCTTCACACGTTTGCACCACACTGAGCCTTCTGGCAGTGAGAATGGACTATTAATAGTAGACACACATGGAAGCAGAGTAGCTAAGCCACTACACTATCAGTTGGCGGATGACACTGAAACTCTTATCAGTACATCTACTATCCCTCTGGTGTCGTATGCTGTCATCGGATCAAAATTAACGTACACTCCTGGAAATGGAAAAAAGAACACATTGACACCGGTGTGTCAGACCCACCATACTTGCTTCGGACACTGCGAGAGGGCTGTACGAGCAATGATCACACGCACGGCACAGCGGACACACCAGGAACCGCGGTGTTTGCCGTCGAATGGCGCTAGCTGCGCAGCATTTGTGCACCGCCGCCGTCAGTGTCAGCCAGTTTGCCGTGGCATACGGAGCTCCATCGCAGTCTTTAACACTGGTAGCATGCCGCGACAGCGTGGACGTGAACCGTATGTCCAGTTGACGGACTTTGAGCGAGGGCGTATAGTGGGCATGCGGGAGGCCGGGTGGGCGTACCGCCGAATTGCTCAACACGTGGGATGTGAGGTCTCCACAGTACATCTATGTTGTCGCCAGTGGTCGGCGGAAGGTGCACGTGCCCGTCGACCTGGGACCGGACCGCAGCGACGCACGGATGCACGCCAAGACCGTAGGATCCTATGCAGTGCCGTAGGGGGCCGCACCGCCACTTCCCAGCAAATTAGGGACTCTGTTGCTCCTGGGGTATCGGCGAGGATCATTCGCAACCGTATCCATGAAGCTGGGCTACGGTCCCGCACACCGTTAGGCCGTCTTCCGCTCACGCCCCAACATCGTGCAGCCTGCCTCCAGTGGTGTCGCGACAGGCGTGAATGGAGGGACGAATGGAGACGTGTCGTCTTCAGTGATGAGAGTCGCTTCTGCCTTGGTGCCAATGATGGTCGTATGCGTGTTTGGCGCCGTGCATGTGAGCGCCACAATCAGGACTGCATACGACCGAGGCACACAGGGCCAACACCCGGCATCATGGTGTGGGGAGCGATCTCCTACACTGGCCGTACACCTCTGGTGATCGTCGAGGGGACACTGAATAGTGCACGGTACATCCAAATCGTCATCGAACCCATCGTTCTACCATTCCTAGACCTGCAAGGGAACTTGCTGTTCCAACAGGACAATGCACGTCCGCATGTATCCCGTGCCACCCAACGTGCTCTAGAAGGTGTAAGTCAACTACCCTGGCCAGCAAGATCTCCGGATCTGTCCCCCATTGAGCACGTTTGGGACTGGATGAAGCGTCGTCTCACGCGGTCTGCACGTCCAGCACGAATGCTGGTCCAACTGAGGCGCCAGGTGGAAATGGCATGGCAAGCCGTTCCACAGGACTACATCCAGCATCTCTACGATCGTCTCCATGGGAGAATAGCAGCCTGCATTGCAGCGAAATGTGGATATACACTGTACTAGTGCCGACCTTGTGCATGCTCTGTTGCCTGTGTCTATGTGCCTGTGGTTCTGTCAGTGTGATCATGTGATGTATGTGACCCAAGGAATGTGTCAATAAAGTTTCCCCTTCCTGGGACAATGAATTCACGGTGTTCTTATTTCAATTTCCAGGAGTGTATTTACAGGTGAAGTAGATCTATTTCTGCCTGTGTAGTTACAGAAATGAAAATAGTACTCGTTGGGCTATATATTAGGTGTCTCGGCTACCGGTCTGCGATGCAATCGGTGCCGCTGCACTCTGAAGTGCGAGCCCCTCAAGCAATATCGAGCTTGCCAATCACATAGCCGCGGCAAACGTGTTCTTCCTGCTGATAGTCAAGTGAAGGATTGAACAATTTTGTCTAACACGTTTTGAAACTATGTGTCCATTGATTTACTTCCTGGAGTGTATTCCGTCGTTTCGAATAAATAATCTGAGTGATACTCACTGTAGGTGTAATATTTCGTTATCAAAGTTGTGATTTTATTCTGAGAAGGCCATTTCATGAGAAGAACTACAACAAACATTGTTTCACGTTGAGAATTGTCCACCTTATGAATCGATAAGACAAGGAAAGAGTACATTAGGCAGTAACAAATCGCTAGCTAAGTGGTACTGTCGCTGAATTTTGAAGGTGAAATTGCCTAAGATCTTAGCTCGATGGAAATATAGATAATTCGTCAAATGTTTAACTTTTCTCTTATCGAGGTACAAGTCTCCTGTTCTAAAAGCAGTAACCATACCTTAATTTTTCCGCTGTAAGTCTTCTGCACTCTTTATTTCAAACCCTTTGATCGAAAGGCGAAAAATTTATGAAATTCCCTCACTGAATCCTTATTGACACTGTATTTTTCAGCATACACGGAATCAAGTTTCATTTTTATTTATTTATTTATTTATTACTTTTCAATGAATACACATTCGAGTGGTTTATTTCTCGCATTGCATAATTTGGTACTGGGTTTCTTGTTTGAACTACTGCCACTGCCACATTTACATATTTTTGTGGTAGCTACGAAATGCTTTTTGGGTAGGACACAGGACTTCACGTACAGAAGGTCATTCGTAATTACGAACGCCACATGTATAATCAAATTATAGTCGCAATGTTTTGAGGCAAAGTGTAATTAATTTGCTATCTGAGAAGTATATTTTATAGCATTTTTCGTTGGTCTACTGAATATAACAAAATAAGTAAGATAGAAATTAATCACTAGCAATATATTCTCTCACATCAACTAAAAGAAGCTGATAATTTTCTGGCAGTTGTTCAACACCACACTTGTAGAAAGCTACTGCTTCAGAGATAAGGATGTTGTCCATGTATGTTTAAAGTGCACTTTTCTCAACAATGAAATTTACTTGATTGTTGTTCGACATGGAGCGAAAAAAGGTAACGTTCGAAGGCACAAGAATAAGTGCAGCTGGGATTGCTTTCCAGTGAAGCTCCTGGATAGGTTCTTTAGTGCAACCAGCTGACTGCAGACGGGCGTTCTTGTCCAGGAGCATTACATGAAACGTTATCCTGGTCACTTTTCGCATATGGTGACCGTAAGTCATCTCAAATGTTGAAATCTGATGACAATGCGATGGACACATTTCAGGGGTGCATTTTGCAAGATATTCTTTGAGCCGCCAGATGCATAAGATTACTTTTTGCTGATCACATTGACCTCTGCTTCGGATTTTCTTTTTAGTAGGGCCGAGTATTAACTTCTTTTCACGACGTTAGTTTAGATTAGATTAGATTCAGTGTTCCACAGACTCAAAAAATTAGATGATTTTCGTGAGTGTGGAACATGTCAGAAAGTATGAGATAAAAACATAAAACATTCTAATATAAAACTTACTACCCTGATCATTTGTCAGGAAACATTCGACCCCTTTTTGGACCAAGGTAAGTGATTTTAGGCCTTTATGTAGATTCTTATTATTCCTAGTATTGATACTGTGTACTGAGCTATTGGTTGCAAATAGAGAGGTATTACTTGCAACAAATTTCATTAAGGAATAAATATACTGAGAAGCAGTTGTTCGTATACAAAGTTCCTTGAACATGTTTCTACCAGATATTCTTGAATTAACACCACAAACGATTCTTATCACACGCTTTTCCTCCCTGAAAACTGTTGCTCAGTTTGATGAGTAGCCCCAGAATATAATCCCATACGACATAACAGAATGAAAGTGAACTAAGTATGCAAGTTTACTTATATTTAAATCTCCTACATCTGACATCATTCTCACAGCCAATAAAGGCTTGTTTAGGCTCTTAAACAGTTCTGTGGTATGCCTTTCCCAACTGAATTTATTATTGAGTTGTAATCCCAGAACCTTAACACTGTCAACCTCTTCGAACTGCATGTCTTCATATGTTATGTTCATGCTGGAAGGAAATCTCTTACAGGTTCTGAACTGCATGTAGTGGGTCTTCTCAAAGTTTAATGTCAAAGAATTAGCTCTAAACCACTTATTAATGTCACTGAAAATTTGATTAGCAGCTATTTCTAAATAGGTACTTGTATCTTATTGCATTCTTTGTATCATCTCCAACAAAAGAAACTTAGCATCCAGCAGTGTAACAGATGAGAAGTCATTAATATACACAAGAAAAAGCAATGGACCCAAAATGAAATCTTGAGGAACACAACATTTATTTAATTTCCAGTCAGATGAAAACTGACTGCTCACTGCATAGGTATTTCGTGACGTTGAAACACAGTGGTTCAAATGCCCATCAGGCAGTACTGATTTATGTTCCTCATCATTTCCTTGACTCGATTAATGCAAGTGCTGGAATGTTTCTCTTGAAATGTTATACTCAGTTTTCTGTCCTATCTTTCCAAAGTCTAGTATGTGTTTCGTTTCTCATAAGATCGTCTCTTCGATTAAATGTTTAACCCTAATCATCATTTCTTTCCTTTTTTTCCCTTTCATTACCCTCTGAATTCAAGTGTCCCACTCAGCTTATACTGTTGCAGTTATTGAGGTTTGCCAAAAATCGATTGGACCACACTGGTGAGCTACATAAACGTCTGTCATCCAAGCATTGTGATCTCCTTGAAGGTGGTAACCCAATCTTGCCGAAAGTATCCAACTTGAAACGAGAAAACCATTTGTGTTTACAAAGAACCACGTTTGCCTGTAGACCACTGTAGGGGCAACCCTCGGCAGTGTTGGCAACGTGTAATAATTCGTCAGGATGCCGACGATGAATTAAAACAATATTCTAAATTCTTCCATTTATTCTGACAACACAAGTCCTACCTATTTCTGCTGCTTCGTCTGGCGTCTGCGTAATCCGGAGAAGAATCCTCTGAATCCAATATCGGACTCACTGCTGCCGAGGACGATCCATCAGCTCGGAGTAGAAGTCAATGACACCCTGATGCCACGCTTCTGCCACCCGCGGCCGAGGTATTCAGACCCCATAGGAGACACGTGCCTGGCTCGGAAACACATGCGGCGCTGGTGTTTGGGGCAGCTTCTGCTATGGACCGTAGTCGTCTAGGTATATCGACTACCCATCAACGCTGACTGCTGTGCTGACGTCAGTACTGGATGCTGGAATCCATCAGCTGTGGCTTCAGATGGCCGATGGTCTCGTAGGACTGCAGGTGCAATGCCAGCACTAGAGCAGTATCATACCATAACAAGAGAATCGAATGCGAACGACGTGAACGCCACCGATACTACTCATCGAGTGCCAAAAGCTAGTGGTGGTGATGGAGTATTTATGTCGCCGAGGGGAGGTTCTGCTCTAAGATGTCATTCGCGATGACGGAAAAGGGTTCTGCTGTTCGCGAGTCTTCTGCGGTCTTCAGATACATTTGCTTAACGAATTTCTCTTCAGTCCCGCTACATTTGCATAACGAGTTTGTTACATGGTCTTTACTGCTTAGTCACATTCCTGATGGACGCTGCTGAGAAGCACCTTCTGTCTTTTGTATAATGTTACGAGAGTAATGAAGGCGGTTTGGTTTGCACTGTTCTAACCATTTTCTGCTGACTTGCTAGTAGATTCACTTAAGAGCGTTGCGGTCGCTCTCTTGCTGACTGTGTAACAGTGTCGATATTTTTACGCTTCCCAGGTGGCAACTGGTGACAGTTGAATAACGTCTGCTGTTTAAACGTACAAATAATTTAGCTGCCGCATTTCTTTGCTAATTTTTTAGCGTATCTCCACTAATACATACATCACCACAGTATCTCCAGTGGACAACCATAATTTATTTAGAAACTTTTGCATCTTACGGTTTTCTCAGTTCAGTGGTTAAGTGACTTGACTTCATTAACTACAGTATCCAGTCGAAAGTACGCATTAGGCAGCCAAGACAGCTATTGGATGGGGATGCAGACGAACAAGGAACTGAATGTTTTCGACAACCTGTAATCCATCTCCTTAGAGTCAGAATTCTCAGCCACTGGATCACTGTTTGTTGCGCCAAACATCATACACAGCGATATCTGTTGTTTATTTGTCTTTTGGAATGATTCTAGATTCATATGTTTCAGGGCTGGGTTCTATTCAGACCTTAGCAAAACATTTTTAATAAGCACGAACACATCCTCTTCACCTCTGGTAATGTAGTTTCGACAGTGCAAGTTAGGGGCCTGGTTCCAAACCAACATTAAACATTATGTCCCTTTACGTCCCTTCCCTACTGACTGGAGGAGAGTTGGTGTAGGTCGGGGCAGGACAGAGTCGGAAGTCGTCGCAAGTAGAATCTCCGTTACCATTAAGCATTCTTACAGTAGAAAAGTTTCAATTGTTAATGAGCCACCTGAGATGCTCAAAATATCGGTGCTAGATACCCTGCAAACTTGGATGTCCCAATTCGTGGGATTTGACTATTTGAAATATAATTCCAGTTTCAAACAAGCCATTTCAAGCTACTGGTGAAAGGTAATTCGATAGTTAACGTTTCTACGTGTATTGTTAAAAGTGACTAATCACTGACCGGAAAAAAAATTGCAACACCAAGAAACAGCAGTGCGACGTAGACGAAACTTGGTAGGCGTGTTGGTGCATCTGAAAGATGGCGTGTAATCAAATATTACGCCAATCGCATACGAGTGGCAATAGTTGCGTCACTATGAGGATACAAATAACGTTTGCTTCACATAGATGCTACAACGGTGGTCATCATTAGTTCCTTTCGAAATTTCAAATGGTTGAAATGGCTCTAAGCACTATGAGACTTGACATCTGAGGTCATCAGTCCGCTAGACTTAGAACTACTTAAACCTAACTAACCTAAGGACATCACACACATCCATGCCCGAGGCAGAATTCGAACCTGCGACCGTAGCGGTCGCGCGGCTCCGGACTGTAGCGCCTAGAACCTCTCGGCCTCTCTGGCCGGCGAAAAGCATTCCAGGAGTATTGTCCAACACGATAACACTGTCACACACACTGATGTTGTATCCCAACGTGCTCTATATATTGTTGACATGTTGCCTTGGCCTTATCTATCACCTGATCTGTCTCCAGTAGAATTGTACCAACGGATAACAACTTCACGTTCATCTACTAACAGACTTAACAGTGTTGACCGCCCAGATGAAACAGGTATGGGATTCCATCCCACGAACTGTCATCCCTCACCTTAACAAAGCCATACATATTCGTTTTCATGCTCGCATTCAACACTTTGCTGAGTACACTGATTGTTAATGTGCCAGCATTTTACCTTTTCGTGGTTTATTTAGCGCTAACAGTGACAAATGTATTGAAAAATGTTTGTTGCTCTTCATAAATTAATTTTTTGTGCTGCGCTTTCTTTTCGTCAGTCGTATGTGTGGACCTGACACCCAGTCAGCGGAGAACCAGTCGTCACGTTTTTTCTAGTTCAGTCCTACGCTTATCTCATACTGGTGGAACACAGACTTTAAACATTTGATCGAGACTAGAAAAATACGGCTTTAAGTCGCGGCTTCGAGTCCCAAAAGGGCGAAATATTTTCGGCTCGTATTTTCAGTTTGTCATCCAGACATGAGTGAGAAATGTCAGTATCTGCTATTTAATTATGGTTAGTTAACGATCGATTAAATGCTAGGTTCGAACCCCTGTCCAAGTCAAAGTTTACACAACATCATTTCAACTTCTAAACTTTAAACGTGTTCCTACTTTATTGTTTGTGAGTTACATACCAGTTAATATCTTATGTGCCGGCCGCGGTGGTCTCGCGGTTCTAGGCGCGCAGTCCGGAACCTTGCGACTGCTACGGTCGGACGTTCGAATCGTGCCTCGGGCATGGATGTGTGTGATGTCCTTAGGTTAGTTAGGTTTAAGTAGTTCTAAGTTCTATGGGACTGATGACCTAAGATGTTAAGTCCCATAGTGCTCAGAGCCATTTGAACCATTTGAATATCTTATGTGGTTCGTCAATAGGGAGAATAGTAGATGGATAGGAGTCCTTGCTCCTAGTCCAGGACAAAATTTTAGTGCGGTAGGTTCAAGTTGAAATATGCTTATTGAAATGTTATAAATTGTAATAAGTTTGAGTATATAAACGTTAACTACTGTTGCAGTAGTTTCAAAGAAAATGCCTATTTTGCATGCTGCACATTGAAATTTTTATTTTTATTTATGCACCCAGACGCGTTTCGCCTTTTTTACAAGGCATCTTGAGTGGGTGTCAAACCCACTGAAGGTGCCTTGTAAAAAAACGCGAATCGCGTCTGGGTGCATAAATAAAAATAAAAATTTCGATGTTCACCATTCAAAATAGGCATTTTCTTTTAAACAACTGCAATTTATATACGGCTGCTGCGTAAATGGCCACTACAAGAACAATACGTTTCCTTGTATTTTCATTATCATGGCGTCAAATTGCATCTCGAATGATCTTCATGCAGGGCAAAGCTCTCTAGTGTTGTAATCATTTTTTATAACCTAACGGCTCTAACGAAAAGGGACTGGAGGACTTGCAAGGGCTTTACGCCATGTAGGTTACATACGAGTCAGACGGAGCGTAATATAGGTGTCTGAGCTAAAGCTGAGCCGCTCGGCGTCTTTCGCAAATCCTAGAAGACCAAGCCCAGAGGACGTGCAATGTTACACTCTTTCGCTTAGTTCACAGCTAAAATGTTTCATGAATTTTGCAATCAATACGCTTCATTTACACGAAGCGAAACATTAATATCTTTATAGTATAATCATTTTACGTGTCAAATAGTTTGGTGTATTTATAAATTCACAAACAATGGTCTTCGCAAAAAAGATTGTTGACATCTTTTCGATTCTCTTTATTATTTTATCTAAGTCGATGACCTTTTCCGACACATATTTCTATATATCAGATGCACAAATTCAATAAGTAGAAAATTCTTCTCTTACTGTACATTTTTTTCTTATATGTCTATGTTTTATGATTTGAAGAATATCTCTAAGCGCCTAAAGCAGTAATTCTTTCGTAGTCATCACTGAAATGTTATTGTCTTCCATATCCACTGTAAATGTGCAGTGTACTTGGGGTAATTGTACAGTCAAGTTCTAGTTTTCCTTGTCAGAGTAATGAGCATTCAACGTGGCCAAAAAAACGCATACTAGTTTCAAAATGGAAAGTGTTAGTACCTAGTCTGGAGGCTGAGCTAGAACCACATTATCGTTAATAATCAGCATTAAAGTTAGTTTGAGAGTTTGACAAATTCATAAAATGCAAATGCGATAACCGATATAGTACAAGTATCGTAACGCAGTGTCCCAACGAATACAGAAGCGTGTTTCACAGAACTGCCAACATCCGAATGCAATGAGGTGGTAATTGTAATAGTTAAGTACCGTAGCTTAGCAACACAATAAATTCTGTGGAAATAAGAAATAAGCTACTTTCTGTAGTGACATTATAATTTGATTAAATGAGGAGTAACATAGTTACATAATCAATATGTACAATTACAGCAATAACAAGTAAGAAATTTTGAAGTCACAACAATGAAACTGACACAAAAGTTTGATTATTGCCTATAGAAATTAACCACACCTTATTCATGCTACATATGATATCGATACGAAATTAAGAATCCCATAGCCAATAAAAACCTTTCTCAGCATGGTAGGAGGTATGATGAAAAATGTTAGAAAATGTCATGGCTAATAAAGAACTAAAATTTGTTGTGAAATCTAAACACAATCAAATTCATTACCTTTGAATACATTATGGGAGTGGCTGTGATCAATGTGTTACAAATATTTACTGTTAACAACAGTCTGGATCACGATTTATATTTATTAACGTGACCGGTTTCGACCACTCCTGTGGTCATCTTCAGACGATTGAGTAGGAACCTCTTTCAGTTGGACAATCAGTACTACTACAGTAGTGATTCTCCAGCTTAGAGAGGTTCCTACTCAACCTACAGTAGTGATTCTCCAGCTGAAAGACATTCCTACTCAATGGTCTGAATATGACCACAGCAGTGGTCGAAAACGGTCACCTTAATAAATATAAATCGTGATCAAGACAGTTATCATGATAAACAATCGTATTCCTATACTGTAACTATAACGATTAGAACAAGTATGTGTAATTGGCACATTTTATGCTCTAGAATAAGTATTTTTAATTCAGCTCAGTTATTTATCAACTCAAAACAACGTACTGACAAATACAGATGAGGCCGGTGTGGTCTAAATTAGCTACTGCAAGTTACATACATTCGTGTTAACAAAAACTGTTGCTCGATTTTGATTTTTCATCTGTGGAAAAAGGTTGTTTAATATCTAAAAGTGAACATTAACAGCCACAAGTACAAGAACCTTCCTCTGTTGGAGGTTACCAGTTACAGCGTAACATTTTTTTTTTGGAAGAGGATTAACTGACGATTAAATGAAATATTTGTTAAATATTTTCTAGTATGTTTGTTAAAAGCGACGGCTAAATTTTCTCAGGGCACTATCGCCAGAAATGTCATACATATTCCGACGTTAAGACATCCGTCATACTGACGATGAATTTAAAAAAGTCTTTTTTTAATATCACGCAATAAACTTATTAAACACAATGCTTAATTAATTTTTCCGTGAGGATTGATGCTCCAGGAAAGCTGCCTATGAGCAATGAAAGCGTAAAGATTTATACACTCCTGGAAATTGAAATAAGAACACCGTGAATTCATTGTCCCAGGAAGGGGAAACTTTATTGACACATTCCTGGGGTCAGATACATCACATGATCACACTGACAGAACCACAGGCACATAGACACAGGCAACAAAGCATGCACAATGTCGGCACTAGTACAGTGTATATCCACCTTTCGCAGCAATGCAGGCTGCTATTCTCCCATGGAGACGATCGTAGAGATGCTGGATGTAGTCCTGTGGAACGGCTTGCCATGCCATTTCCACCTGGCGCCTCAGTTGGACCAGCATTCGTGCTGGACGTGCAGACCGCGTGAGACGACTCTTCATCCAGTCCCAAACGTGCTCAATGGGGGACAGATCCGGAGATCTTGCTGGCCAGGGTAGAGCACGTTGGGTGGCACGGGATACATGCGGACGTGCATTGTCCTGTTGGAACAGCAAGTTCCCTTGCCGGTCTTGGAATGGTAGAACGATGGGTTCGATGACGGTTTGGATGTACGGTGCACTATTCAGTGTCCCCTCGACGATCAGCAGAGGTGTACGGCCGGTGCAGGAGATAGCTCCACACACCATGATGCCGGGTGTTGGCCCTGTGTGCCTCGGTCGTATGTAGTCCTGATTGTGGCGCCAAACACGCATACGACCATCATTGGCACCAAGGCAGAAGCGACTCTCATTGCTGAAGACGACACGTCTCCGTTCGTCCCTCCATTCACGCCTGTCGCGACACCACTGGAGGCGGGCTCCACGATGTTGGGGCATGAGCGGAAGATGGCCTAACGGTGTGCGGGACCGTAGCCCAGCTTCATGGAGACGGTTGCGAATGGTCCTCGCCGATACCCCAGGAGCAACAGTGTCCGTAATTTGCTGAGAAGTGGCGGTGCGGTCCCCTACGGCATTGCGTAGGATCCTAAGGTCTTGGCGTGCATCCGTGCGTCGCTGCGGTCCGGTCCCAGGTCGACAGGCACGTGCACCTTCCGCCGACCACTGGCGACAACATCGATGTACTGTGGAGACCTCACTCCCCACGTGCTGAGCAATTCGGCGGTACGTCCACCCGGCCACCCGCATGCCCACTATACGCCCTCGGTCAAAGTCCACCAACTGTACATACGGTTCACGTCCACGCTGTCACGGCATGCAACCAGTGTTAAAGACTGCGACGGAGCTCCGTATGCCACGGCAAACTGGCTGACACTGACGGCGGCGGTGCACAAATGCTGCGCAGCTAGCGCCATTCGACGGCCAACACCGCGGTTCCTGGTGTGTCCGCTGTGCGGTGAGTGTGATCATTGCTTGTACAGCCCTCTCGCAGTGTCCGGAGGAAGTATGGTGGGTCTGACACACCTGTGTCAATGTGTTCTTTTTTCCATTTCCAGGAGTGTAGATTTACTCTTAATAAAACTGTACCTCTTACCAAAAATGAATTGGCGGATACGAGTGTTGTCCAGAAAGTAAGCTCCGAACCGTTGCTAAATGGGCACCACAGTGAAAATCCGATGAAGCTTTGCACAGATCTGTTAAGTAGTGTCTCTAGTATGAGTGTCTATCTCATCAAGACGCTCTTTTCAGTTGTGAACGCACTGTGAGCGAATAAAAGTGCGTAGAACATCGATGTCTACGCCAAGTAGGTGGGCTCTCTTATAGACTTCACCTTAATGAATGTAGCAGCCCACCTAAGACAACTGCCCCGCACTTCCTTCTTAATGGAAATTCTCAGCGGCACCCTGCAATGGCAGTGAAGACGCACCTGCAGCCTTTTCAATGGGAAGTGTTCGATCACCCACAACACAACCCTGATTGACTCGTCGTGAGTATCATCTCTGTTCACATGAAATCTCGGACGCAGGCTACCGCTATGGACCAGTGTAGAGAATTTTGGGAAAGCACAGGCGGTTGCTTTCTGTGACGATGGTGTTAAAAATTTGGTATAACGCTCTGACAAATGTCTAAGTCGGAGCGCCGACTAATTAGAGAAGTATCTGGAAAGTGTAGGTAACTCTTGCAAATAAAATGTTTCTGATTTTCACTGTGGTTTCCACATAGCGACTGACCGTAATTTACTTTTTGGACGCTCCGCATATTACAAGACGACGTTTAGCATTTATTGAGATAATTCCTTTTAATACTTTTTAGCATTAAAAGACTATTAAAATAATTTATATTATTTTTATCATTATGGCGTCGCTACAACAATGACCTAATATAAAACGTCTAGGGCAACATTTAATTATTACCTAACTAAATCATGGACAGGAAAGGTACTTGCTGCTGACAAAAACACAAACAGTGGTCCCATATATATGCAAAATCGTACTAGTATTACTACAGATAATTGTATTAGTTACAGACCGTAAACAATAAGCGTCCTTCAGCTAGAACATCAGAACCAAGAAGACGATGAAACAATAACCATTCATCCCTTTTGTACCAAATGACTAAGATACTACAAATTACTATTCTGAGAGCTCATATAGCGCTTCCGTTATTGAGTACCGATTATTTATTTTATATTTTTTTCTCTAGGCAATGCTCTACGGTTTCGGTCTGTTTCAGACTACCTTCAGACCTCATATTATTATGGTAAATGTTGGTTGCGAACAGAGCTCACACTATGACTACACGGAACGCTAAGTTTCTTGCTGTTGTGACTGTTCATGCTCGGTTTTAAGTAACAAAAAAGCCGCTGTACTCTGAGGGAAATGTTTTAAAAAGTTATTGCTCAATCACTATACTTTAAGTATTTCAGAATAGACAATAATTTAGACAGAAAACCATGGGATATGCTACTGCTACACAATGTCTACAGTTTTAATTATTATTGTCTTTCACTGGTTAATATCGCAAACACTGTATGGAATACATTTTCAGATCTCTTATCCATTTAGCAGGAGTATTTTGAACATTAGTAATGGTGGTCTTTTACTACCAGTTGCATTTTATCTAATTAAATCTGCACACCACAGTTCCAGAGATCATTCGGTGACCTCTAAACGAAAAGGAGGTAAATTAAAATAGAAAATAAAGTATCACTTCCCAGACATTATCATTCTACGAAATTCGTTTCAGCACTAGCTTTATATAATAGCACTCGTGGAAGTAGTAAAGGACAATATCTGTTTTGTCTCTATCAGGTAGTGATATATCTTCTATGGGTCATCTTCTTTAATATTACTGACAAGACTAACCTACATAGGAATCTGTTCATTCGGATAGTCTGTAGATGGCTGTTCCTAATTAGCCGGCTAAAAATGGTCCATGCAGTAAATCGCATCTCCCTTCATTCCAAAATGCGTGTTTACGCAAACTAGCTAAATTTCGTGTGCCAATAAGAGTCAGTGTGGCACGGAAATTAATTACATTTCAAACTTAATCGAGTCGAAGCTGGATAGAACGAGAAAATGCATTTATATTTCCAATTGCAATACAAAAATAGTGGTTTTCTACGTGGTTTCTTCCTTTTCTTCCATCGTGACACATGAAGATAATCCGCTGCAATTACTGGGAACAGACTAAATCGATTTCTGCAACTGCGCCACTTCAACGGCACAATCGTCGCAACTCCCGCTGGTTTAACAAGCATGGAATGCATCGGCTTGTGGTGCCATTCTCAGATAGGCAAGGACAGATGCTACAGACAGCCGGAACAGAGCTCTACCCACTTCCTCGAGAGACGTTATCAGTCAGGCGCGCTCTGTAATATTTTCTGCTAAGGTGGAAAGAGGGTTTGGTAACTAACACGAATAGAGTTTTGAGCTATTCATAATATAAAACGTTCTATGGCTGATATAGACCTCGAAAACCGTCTAAAAGACGAGGGAAGTCCCTGGAAACGATGGTCACATACTTCGGTAGTCTGTTTGGCACGTAAACCAATATTTTCGCTTCTTCAATTTCTATGTTCCCATGCTGGCTAACAGTGTGCAAAATACATGGTGATTCAAAAAGAATACCACAACTTTTAAAATGTGTATTTAATGAAAGAAACATAATAAAACCTTCTGTTATACATCATTACAAAGAGTATTTAAACAGGTTTTTTCACTCAAAAACAAGTTCACAGATGTTCAGTATGGCCCCCTCCAGACACTCGAGCAATATCAACCCGATACTCCAACTCGTTCCACACTCTCTGTAGCATATCAGGCGTAACAGTTTGGATAGCTGCTGTTATTTCTCGTTTCAAATCATCAATGGTGGCTGGGAGAGGTGGCCGAAACACCATATTCTTAACATACCCCCATCAGAAAAAATCGCAGGGGGTACGATCAGGGCTTCTTGGAGGCCAGTGATGAAGTGCTCTGTCACGGGCCGCCTGGCGGCCGATCCATCGCCTCGGGTAGTTGACGTTCAGGTAGTTACGGACAGATAAGTGCCAATGTGGTGGCGCTCCATCCTGCTGATATATGAATTGTTGTGCTTCTTGTTCGAGCTGAGGGAACAGCCAATTCTCTAACATCTGCAGATACTGTAGTCCAGTTACACTAGCACCTTCGAAGAAAAAGGGACCAAAAACTTTATTGGCTGAAATGGCACTGAAAACGTTCACCTTAGGCGAGTCACGTTCATACTGAGTTGTTTCCCGCGGATTCTCAGTGCCCCATATACAGACATTGCGGCGGTTGACTTTCCCGTTAGTGTGGAAAGTTGCTACATCACTAAACACAATCTTTGAAACGAAAGATTCATCTGTTTCCATTTGAGCAAGGCTAAAATCACAGAAATCGATTCTTTTAATCTTATCAGCTGCAGACAGTGCTTGAACCAATTTCAGACGATAAGGTTTCATAACTAACCTTTTTCGTAGGACTCTCCATACAGTTGATTATGGAATTTGCACCTCTCTGCTAGCTCTGCGAGTCGATTTTCCTGGGCTGCGAACAAATGCTTGCTGGATGCGTGCTACATTATCATCACTCGTTCTCGGCCGTCCAGAACTTTTCCCTTTGCACAAACACCCATTCTCTGTAAACTGTTTATACCAACGTTTAATACACCACCTATCAGGAGGTTTAACACCATACTTCGTTCGAAATACACGCTGAACAACTGTCGTCGATTCACTTCTGCCGTACTCAATAACACAAAAAGCTTTCTGTTGAGCGGTCGCCATCTTAGCATCAACTGACGCTGACGCCTACTCAAGAGCGCCTCAAGCGAACAAATGTACAACTAAATGAAACTTTATAGCTCCCTTAATTCGCAGACAGATAGTGCATAGCTCTGCCTTTTGTCGTTGCAGAGTTTTAAATTCCTAAAGCTGTGGTATTCTTTTTGAATCACCCTGTATTATACATCAACAGTAATGCATCTGGATTGGCTGGAGTACCTTGAAGTAAGACTTTTAGACACGAGTTACACAACGAGGGGTTTCAGTACACTGTATCGGAAACGTCACGTTTTTCTTGCGGTAGTAGGAGTACAGTGGCGTGTGTTTAATATTTCAATTGTCAGAACAAAAATGTCATATTCCGATTGGCAACTGCTGCTCAATACGTCCACAGAACAGACCCTCATCACTCTTTTGACATTATACGTCGGATTCGGCTCCGAGTAGATTGGATTTTATTGTCAGTAGAGTGAATTAGGACTGCCCTTGCATGGAGGACATTTCAGCCTCTGTCTGCAGCAGAGTAATGTAGCGTTTCACAGTACTGACACTTCAGGTGCTGCGTGCAGCTGGGACACTGTTCGCTCAGGACACTAGGGAAGCAGACTTCACCCAGCAGTACGTTCATTCTCCAACGGAGTTGAGATTTACAGGCAGCACCGGTGGTACCGGTGTGCTGAGTTAAATAACCATCAATAATTTCACAGATAGATTCTACCAGGCCACTGGGACTGCCACAATGGAACAACAACTTCTCTATGCTCGAACAGTCCATGTGTGTACTGCTGGTCCATAGTGCCCAATGGGCACAATATTTCGGAGATGAGACATGTCGCCATCGTCAGGTGCGCTGACGAACTGAGCTCCTGAGGGCGGGTGGCCAACTTAAATCCCCTCCTCTCGCGAGGCATTCTCTCCGTGGTCCGCACTCGCGTTTCAGCGGTCGGTGAGACGCTGGCGTCGGCGTCGGCGTCTGTGGTGGCGTTGGTGTAATTGCTTCATCCGCCCTAGTCGCCCGTATTTTTAATTACACTCAGTGCTGGTGTCCATGTCCTGCTGAGGTTGTAGCTGCAATCGCGGTTGATGAGTCCGTCCCTGGTATGAAAGACGCTCAGCAAAAAAACGAACGGGCGACTAGGGCGGACGAGACAATTACACCGACCCCACCATAGACGCCAACGCCAGGGTCTCTCCAACAGCTGAAGCGCAGGCGCGGACTGCGGAGAGAACGCCTCGTGAGGGGAGGGGATTTAAGACGGCCGCCCGCCCTCAGGAGTTCAGATCGTCAGCGCACCTGACGATGGCGACATGTCTGGTCGCATGCATATTGTGCCCGTTGGACACTATGGTCCAGCAGTATACCCTTGGACTGTTTCAGCAAGAAATACTCTTGGAGAAACTGAAGAATCACAACAACTTCAGTATATTCAAGCACGAATCCAATCACTGTTAATGAGTCGCGAATTAAAGACACACTATATTTAATATGTTACAGAGCTGAACGTACCATCAAGTGCTTCCCTTCCTGAACATCTCCAACCACTAGTCACTTCGGTTTTATCTTTTTTAGTGTTTACTTATTACTGTTGTTAGAGATTGAGCAACTTTTATTGAATTACTTGACAATGTTTTAACAAAATCAACATGTGGTTCTTAACCCTGGAATTCATTGCAGATTTGAAATCCATTTCATCCTATTCATCCGCCTGAATAATTAAGTACATTATCTTATTATCCCCCTTCCCATTAATTGATTCATTGATAGGATAAAAAATTACGTTTATTAGCTCTGTTGTGCATTGCTTCGTTAGCATGGTTCGTTGGAGAAAAGACACAGACAGATAACTCAGCAAGAATGGCTTCTAACTTTCTTTAATACCAGGAAGAGTTCCACAAGACGACTGTATGATCACTGTGGTCATTACATGCTATTTATTTATGCGTTCTCTGATGATATCTTCAGCACATTTGACTTTCCGTCCGTACGTTGTCTAAAGGACTCCAGTTACCTTATCACGTACAAAATCTCTTTATCAATATCTATCTCATCTTCATGCTATTTGTATGTGATTGAGGCACTGAGAATGATGAAGTGTACCTTAAAGCCGAGCCAATTTACAACGCCATATTGGCCTTCTACTGCTGCGACAGGGACAGGGAAGAGAGGGGAAAAGAAACTATGTCGATCATTTAGGTGGATGAGGCTGTTTTAATTTTAGCTTGGTAAGCACACTTGGAAATAATAAATTATGTTCTGATCCTAGTTTCCAGCATTTGGTAACGAATTCTCAGAAAAACTACTGGACAGAAAAATACTAGAGTCGATCGCCATAATCAGAAACGTGCGGTTTTGAACCTGTTATGTGTCTTTGTGACGGATCAGTTGAGGTGGCGTGAATGCTCGGTCTTCCTTTGTCGTTAGAAATTTTTCACTGGTATAATTTTGTACCCAAATTAAGTGATACATTCAGTCTTACTTTTATCAATTTAAATGGTCAGTACAGTACCACTTTGTATATTAGTACTCAGAAGAACGGCCTATCTCAGACATCAATTTCGGTGACCGGTTTCAATCTAAACGAGGACCATCTAAAGACCGCTCTCGGAAATATAGAGTACTATAAATACTGAGCAAATTATAGATAAAATACTATCAATAGAAGGTAGCTAATCCAGGAGTTGATGTGTGGAGACGAATACACGGAGCAGGAACTGCAGAATCCTCTAGATGTTGTCAACTGCTGGAGAAGTAACTTTGTTTCACCCAACCTATCTCCTTACAGGTGGGAGAGTGAGACTGTCAGCTATACAGCCAACCCACACTTCGGCTAATTAACAGTCAAATCTAAAAGAGACAAAAAATAATGATCATGAGGTTGAGACATTTACAACGAATTTAAAACATTGTGAAGGTGAAAGAATGGATGATTTTCCACATAACAGAAACATTCCTATCGAGTGAGTAAGAGTGACTTTTGGGATACAAGATGGGTTGGAGTACATGGTTACTAGTGAGGCTAAAATTTGTTGAGGGGGCTAAGGAGGAAAGGATGGGAGAGGAGAAAAGGGGGCAGGGAATATAGTGGAATGGAGAGTGAGGGATACCTGACGTGATGGAATGTTTAAAGTTCATAGGAGGGGTAACTGTCAGGTAAAATCTGGGAGGGGCCGGCGGTTACAATTTCTTCGGGAGAGTACGTGTAGTGCTTGTAGGTGTAGAGGTAGTGGGGTGAGTTGGTAGAGTACTAGGTTTGAAAAGTAGCGTGGAAAATATAGGATTATTGAATTCGAGTTAGCAGTTGGTTTAGGTTGAACGGAGGTGTTAAAGTGTGAGTGAGGTGAGGTGGAAATTTGATGAGTTGGTATGACATCATTGTATGGGAAGGCAGGCGCAAGCTGAAAGCGAGGTGGAGTGCGTGGCATTCTAGGATGTAGAGGGATTTACAGAACTTGCGGAAGAGGTGGATTAAATGGGTCGGATAAAGATTTTGTTGGTATGAAGGACAGTGGAGGAGTGCAGTTCCCAAGTTAAGACAGTAAGTACTTTTAGTAGTATTATGAGTTGTACGCTTGATGTTGGATGGATAGTAGATGGGGTTGCACGTTAGTCCAATATATGTCAGTGTGTTAGTTAACTGGATAGGACGGTCATAAACGGCGAAGTAGAAGTTAAATAGACGGAAGGATTGGGTTGTGTATTCTATAACTATTGCCTGAGTTATAAAAGGACTGATTTTCAGGAGGCATTGGTCACACTGGGAGGTAAATGGAAGAGGGTTTGGTGAGATCGGTGGGATTTCTGAAGTAAGACAAAGGGTGAAGAAAGTGATGTCATCAGCATACCGAAGAATGTGCACTGGTCGAGGTGGTTTGGGCATACTAGCAGTGTAAAAGAGATAACGGAAAGAAGATCGGACGGAGCCTTGGGCACACCTGCAGTGGGACAGAAGTAATGAGAATTTATGCTGATATTCGTGATATAAGATGGGTAATTAGAAAAGAAGAGTGCAGTGAGGCGGACGTAAGTTACTGAAAATTCATATGTCTGGAGTTTGAATAGGAGATCGAATTGCTATGTAAGGTTGTAGGCTTTCTCCAGCTCGAGGAAGACAACGATAGAGGAGTTGTGGGTATTGTTCTGATGGGACAGGAGTTAGGTGCAGAGTTAGGAGCAGAGGGTGGGACGAAAGCCACCCTGCATAATGGGAAAGAGTTGTTATTGAGTCAGGTGTTGATGGATACGTCGGGAGAGGATGGATTCAAGTATCTTGCAGACTACTTAGGTGAGGCAGACAGGGCAGCAGGAGGAAATATCAGTAGGGGTTTGAGTTGTTTCAGTAAGTGTAGAATTCTGCAGCTATTCCGAAGCTGAGGATAGTAATACGTGGAGAGGATAGTGGTATAAAGGGTTTAAAGGGTGGCTAGAAAGGAGAGGGGGCGTTCTTAAGGTTTATGATGGTGATACACACGTGGTTTAGGGTTAGGTTCTTTGACACGTTCTCGGATTAGGACCTCGCCACTGCTTGAATTTTGAATAATAACGGCGTCCGATGACGTCTGGCATAAGAGGTTACCCTCGTTCTGTCAACGACCTTGTCAAAGAGGGCGTAGAAGCGGATAGGGTGTGGGGACTTTCTTGCCGTTGTGGCGGGAAGCTGCCCCTAAAAGGAGGAAGAATCAGCTGTGATCAACGGCATGATGATGCAGAAAAGAATCGAAACTGCTGCATTACAGACACATAATGCGTATCAATAGAAATGCGGCCTGTAACGGAAATGAGTATCATAAGTATCTCTCCACTGGCAAAAGATTCCCGACTATACCCATTCGGATCTCTGGGACGGGACTGTCCAGGAATAGGGGACCGTAAGATAAAGATAGAATACCAACGATAGGATAACGATCTACGAGTTAGGGTTGGAAAGTGAGAGGTTTGAACTTGGTACTGAAGCTAGAACACCAAAGACAGAAACAGTAAGGCCCTGTCTACGTATCGTGGGGATCAATGAAGTGAAATGGACAGAAGACAAGGTTTTCTGGTCAGATGAGTAAACGTATTATCAACAGCAACAGAAAATGACGAAAGTGGAGTAATATTCGTTACGAATAGGAAGGTAAGGCTGAAAGTGAGTTACTGTATACAGTTTAGTGAATGGTCGAGGCGTTGTTCTAATCAGAATGGCCATCAAACCAACATCGACAATACTCCGGTATGAATAGCGACGTCGCAAGCCAAAGCTGAAGATGTAGAGGATTTATAACAGGATATTCAAAGGATTATTCAAAACGTAAAGGAAGATGAAAATCTCTCGTGACTGATAGAAATGGAGTGTTACGAAAGGAGTAGAAGAGATGGTTACTGTAGAATATGGGCTTCGTACTATGAATGAGGAAGAAGAAAAACTAATTGAGCCCTGCAATAAATTTCAACTACTAATACTGAATAATAATCACATGAGGAGGAGGTTTACTTGAAATAGGCCAGGAAACAAAGGGAGACTTCAGTTAGATTATATTATGGTCACGCAGAGGTTCCCAAATCAGATACTGAATTGCAAGGCTTACCCAGATACAGACACAGATCGCAATTTAGTGGTGATGAAGAGTAGTCTGTCACAATTTAGTAGAGATGAATGAATTTAGTAGTGATGAAAAGTAGACTGAAGTTTAAAAGACTAGTCAGGAACAGTCAATGTGCGGAGACGTGGGATATGGAGCTACTAAGGAATAAGGAGATATGGTTGTAGCTTTCTGAGGCTGTAGATTCTGCTATAAGGAGTAGCTCAGTAGGCAGTTCAGTTGAAGAGGAATGGACATCTCCAAAAATAGCAATTACAGAACATGGAAGGGAAACGTAGATAAAGAGAAGGTAAATGCGAATAGGCCATGGTAACCAGAAGAAATACTTCAGGTGATCGATGAAAGAAGGAAATACAGAGATGTTCATAAAAATTCGGAAACTGAGAAATACAAGTCACTTAAGAATGAAATTAATGGGAATTGTAGGGAAGCTAAGCCGAAACTGCTGCATGAAAAATTTAAAGAAATAGAAAAAGAACTGATTAATCGAAGAACTGACTCAACATATAGGAAAGTCAAAACATGCTTTGGCGAAATTAAAAGTCAGGGGCGCAGCATTAAGAGAGCAATGAGAATCCCTCTGTCAAATGCAGACGAGAGAGCGAGTAGCTGGGAAGAGTACACTGAAGGCCTGTACGAGGGGGATGAGTTGCCCGATGACGTGATAGAATAAGAAACAGGAGCCGACCGGTAATCCACTATTAGAATCAGATTATAGAAGACGTTCAGAAGACTTCAGATCAAATAAAACAGAAGCAATAGTTAACATTCGATCAGAATTTCTGAAATTGTTGGAGCAAGTGTCAACAAAACGACTGTTCACGGTGTTGTCTAGAATGCAAGAGACTGGGGATATACCATCCGACTTTCGTAAAAACGTTGTACACACAGATCAGAAGGTACCAAGAGCCAAAGGTGAGAGAGTTGTCGTACATTCAGCATAACATCTCATGCATCCAAGTTGCTGTCAAGGTTAACATACATTATAATGGAAGAGAAAATTAATGATGTGTCGTCAGTTTGGCTTTAGAAAATCGAAACACATTGGTAGGATTTGTCGACCTGGAAAAATCGATCAACATTATGAAATGGCGGAAACTGTTCGACATTCAGAGAAAACTAGGGGTAAACTGTAGGGAAAGGCGGCTAACACACAATATATACAAGAATGAAGTGGAAAGAATAACACTGGACGACAACGAGGTGGTCGGATTAAATAATGTGGAATAGTGATGTAGAGGAATGTAATCTTTCGCGTCTATTGCTTAATCAAACAAGCAATGACAGAAATAACAAGAAGTTGAAATGTGGAATTAAAATTCATGGCGGAAGTTTATAAATGATAACGTTAACTGATGACATTGGTATCCGCAGTGAAAATGAAGAAGAATTACATTATCAGCTGAAAGCAATGAACATTCGAATAAATACACAATGTGGAAAACAGTGATTCGAATGTGAATGTCTGTGAATTCCTAAGGGACAGAACTGCTTAGTCATCGGTCCCTAGACTTACACACTACTAACGTAAACTAACCTATGCTAAGAACAACACACACACACACACACACACACACACACACACACACCTATGCCAGACGGAAGACTCGAACCTCCGGCGGGAGGGGCCGAGCAGTCCGTGAAAAGACGTCTCAAACCGCTCGGCCAATCCAAGCACCTAACGGTGATTCGAAGGAAGTAATGAGAAATAGCAGAAATGAGAATAATGAGAAACTTAACAGTGGAGTTAGGGATTACGAAGTAGGAATTCTGCTAACTATCCAGCAAAAATAACGAAAGTCGGACCATAAAGCCAAATAAAATGGAAAATTGACGCAATAGTAACTGGGTTGTTACCCATCCATCATAAAAACATATCCGGTTTCTGTTGCGCCCAGTTTTCATTTTAAATGGTTTTGTGACGGATGGATTACATATCCAGCTATATTTACTCAGTCCGATGATGCCCAGAAATGCAGAAACGGGTCATAGATATTAAATTATTTCTCAACCAAGACTGTTTATCCTGTAATAATCCGTAAACGGCTGCTATGGTACCCTGCCACAATGGAAAGGAATAATTTTTTAAGAGAGAAAGTCCTGAGAACATATGTTCTCGACCACCATTGTACGTTAGTGGAACATAGATAGTCAGTAAACCCGAACAGAAGACCAACGAAGCGTTTGAGATGTGGTGCTACAGAAGATGGTTGAACATTAGGTGAACTGATAAGGTAAGGAATGAGGAAATTCTCCACAGAATCGACGAGGAAAGCAATATCCGGAAAACACAGAGCAGAAAAAGGGGTACGATGATAGGAACATGTTAAGGCAACAGAGAGTAACTCTCAAGGTACAGGGGAGAGCTGTAGAGGGTAAAAACTGTGGAGGAAGAAGAGATTGGAATACATCCAGCAGATAATTGAAGATAAAAAGTTGGTATTGACAGTCAGATGGAGAGGTTAGCACACGAGACATTCGTGGTGGGGCACATCAAATCAATCAGAAAAGTAATGACTAAAAAGGGGTTATGCTATCATTATCTGTAATGTGCTTGTTTTACGTAATGTGCTGTGGTTGCTTTTGTTTAAGTCTGTTTCTGGTATGTTGTCCAGGTAAGGGAAACTTGGAGTCAAGGGTGGAAAAGTAGTATCTGTATGGTTACATATGAAAGGGATAAGGGGGTAATTAAAATGAGAGCAGTTAGATTATGTTAAGATTTTAGATAGAATGCAAAATGGTCAGATTTGCTCTCTTAGTCAAATAAGGGAACGTTAATTTGGAGGCAGTGGATAGTGATAAATAGAAAGGGTGCCAGTGAGTCTGTGGCATGTTTTCCAGTACTTAAGAGTTAATGTGGAGTGTAAAATTGTGTGTGATGCATGTCTGATGCCAGTCTCGTCGTTTTTACGTTGAGTAAATCTTTTATGTGTCTCTCTATTTGCCAATGGCGTTTTACAGTAATCTGGTCGAGAGTCTGCAAGAAGGAGCAGTAGAAGTGACAGGATTCTCAGAGGAGGAGAAGAGTGTAGGGAGTGGGAAGAGTGGGACAATGTGGATATATTTCATTGGTAGGGATGTGGACAGGTACAACATCCTGCAAGACGAATGTGGCACGGGGAATATCGCCAGGCTGCTGGAATGTGAGTGGGTGACTTCCAGTCTGAGTATCTATGGATTTTCTGCAGCTATTCCAGAAGGTACCGTAACTGTCAAGGACATTTTTGGTTGGAAAATGGGATGGCATGCGTAAGAATAAGCTAGTGTTTATTAGATGGTGAGGAGGACAGTTGGTGGTCACTTCCACTCAAAGTGATGACTTCTGCACTGAGGCTTCCTATGAGTTTAGGAGATCCTAGGGTGACATTTGCAGGGGTATTACTATCAGGACGAGTGTGCTGTGGGATGCCGACAATGTCAGTTTGGAGGCAGTCTGCTAACTGATGATATCGATGGAGTTGTGGAGGGGATCTAGTATGGATCTTTAGGCCAATGGCAGCGATAATGGTGGAAGAGGTACAGTGAGAGTGGGTGAGGAAATCGTAGATAATAGGCTGACGAAGTTGATTATAGATAATGTCACAAGTTACGAAGAAGTGGCTGAGGATAAGGTGTTCAGGGAATTATTGTGTTAGGAGTTGAGGCCGAATGGGAATTTTCCTGGGTGGTTGGCTGCAATGCCACCTATGACCATGGGTTCAGATTGTTTGACAGGGTTGGGGGAACTTTTCCTTGAGGTTGAAGGTATCAATATTGTGCTGAGGGAAGGTATGCATTAAGAAGGACTTATTGATGGGGTAGGGGGAATGCTGCCATGCCATAATGAGAGACCTGGGAGTGGATTGTGTGGGTGAGGTGGTTTGAGAGGTTTAGATGAAGGTCTTGAGATGGGTGAAAAGAGAATGAACCTGTTTTGGTATCAAGATGGAGTATATAATGAGAAACATTTGTTATAGGGTATTTAGTCATTGGAAGGACGATTGTGAGGAATATGTCGATGTCTTCAGCAGTGAGATTTGGGCACAGTGAGTTATTAGAATGGTTAGGGTTACCAATAGGATGAATGTATACTGTCAGTTCCTGTTTGATGGGTGGACATTTAGCCTTGTACTAGGCAGAGTAGATAGGGTTGGCATCATTACAAGTGTGGCACAGGTGAGTTATTGGGGTGGACAGGGTAATCGGTAGGATGGATGAGTACTGTTAGTTCTGGTTTGACAGGAGGGAGAGGCTGTTTCACCTTACAGTTGGCAGAGTAGACAAGGTGGACGTCACTACAGTTGTTCTGGTTAGAGGTGAGGTGAGCTGGGAGCATTCGTTGAGGAAGTGTTACTCTTTACAGTGAGGGCAGGTGGGAGAATTTTTACAATTAGGATTGAAGTGGTCATTGCAAATAAAGCAATTTTGGTAATGCTGGGACTTCAGGGGAGATTTGGAAGGTTCAGCTTAATGTTAGTGGTTGTATATCACTCCCTAATAAAGTGATCAATGGTGAGGAACACTTTGTGAAGACCCTTAGGAGTCGTTGTGCGCATGGGAGGCTGTACGGATTTCTAAAACATGTTTTCAATTGCGTTCAGAGACCAATTCCTTTGCTGTGATCTCAGGGCCAATCTGTATTATCGAGGCAGTGGATGTGGGTGCATAGTGAGGCAGGTAGGGTTGTTAGATGAGGACATGCTGCTGAAGACACCGACAGAGGTATGAAGGCAATAGGTACTGCATGAGATTTTTAGGAAAAGATCGGAGCGGAAGTTGGGATTCGAGCATTTGATGACGGAACCATTGTGAGGGATGATTTTAGTGAAGCTAATGTGAGTGACGTATTAAATTATTTCTAGAGCAAGGGGTTGTGCATGAAGGAATCTGGGGCCAGCATTGGAGAGAACGAAAAGGGAGTCTCCTGGGGGCGACAGTGCATTAGGATGGTTTGTGTCAGTGCTCAGTAGGATCGGAATTTTCTTGTGTTGTTTAGACTATGGGGCTGGTATTGGCGTCTGAGTTAGGCCGCTTCTCTGGTTGTTTCAGGATTGTGGCGTGGGTTTGTGTTTGAGCAACTGGAGAAGCTGGATACAGCATGGTGCAGGTCCTTTCAGTACAGTTGACTAGGTACAGTTAGATGTTGACTTTAATGTGATTTCAAGTGCTGCAGTGGTATCTCGATGTGTTGTATTGAGTTGGATGGTGTTGCAAGGGAAGATAATGGTGTGGGAAAAATTAGAAGTGGGGGATAGGCAAAGACTGTCATAGAAGAGGTGGTTGAGGTCATGTGAAGAGTATAGTATGCAAAAGAAGCCGACTGGAGATGAGTTTAAAAAAAATGGCTCTCAGCACTATGGGACTTAACGTCTGAAGTCATGAGTCCCCTAGAACTTAGAACTACTTCAACCTAACTAACCTGAGGACATCATAAACATCCCTGCCCGAGGCAGGATTCGAAGCTGCTACCGAAGCGGTCGCGCGGTTCCAGACTGTAGCGCCTAGAACAGCTCAGCCACCCCGGCCAGCTGCAGGTGGGGAAAAGGCTTTTGGGGAGGGTGTGGCTGCTGGACATAAGGTAGTGGGTCAGTGGAAGTGCTCCACATAGCAATAGGTGGTGTAAATGAGAGAGTGGCTGAAATGTCAATTGAGGATAGAGGAGACTGAGAACAAAAAATCGATAACTATTACCCTTGGAAGTGCATCGCCAGGATGGTGGGGGATGAGAGCAGTGACGTGTGGTGTGATGTGATGACAGCATGTGATGACAGCGGATGTGGATGGCGGCGGGAATGATGACCGCGACAGCAAGTTGGTTAGGATACTCACGGTGGCGACGACGGCACGGTAAAGGGGCGGGATGGGGGGAGGAGTGCAATCGCAGCTGTTTTTATGTGGTAGTAGGCACGATTGTACGAGGCGACGGTGCCGGATGCGGGACAATAAAACGATAGTATGTAAAGAGGTGATGAGGAACACACAACGAAGAAAGTTTCGACGACACAAGCAAACTGTACAGAGCAGCAAATACGGACACAGAGAATAGAAAACTGGTCCCTACCAGTCTAGGTGAAACAGGAGTAGAAACAAAAGAACTAGACTTACTGTCGGTTGGTGGTGATGTGGGGAAGCAACGATGTGGTATGGTTAAATTGCGGAAGTTCGCCTCCTAATCCTGTCCACGCGTCATTACTAACCATTTCTTATTGTATACATAACGAAAAACTCTAGTCAGTGAATGAAAATGCTATCTGTTTATGGTATAGGAATATATAAGACTTAAGATTAACCATTATTTTATTTGTGATGCAAAGAATTGGAACATACATTAAAAAGACGATGACATACACTGCCTTCTATGCGATAGGATGTATGTATAAGGCGTCCCTGGTTTCTGATCAACATGTCTGACGTGCCTATGATTTGTTTTGTTTTATTACCAAATTCCTCATGATACCTAACTTTAACGTCGCCAACAGTTACTTCTTTTTTACGTTTAAACTGCAAAACGTATTATATTAAAACGAAAATTTACACAACGTAAAAGTCTGTAACATCGCTGTTACACTGCACTCCAGTGGATCATCTGCTGTATGCCATTTAACTGGCAGTTAATACATCAGTGCGATCAACTAGACATACTTTAATACATCGTTACGTCTTTGACCGTAATCGTTGTGCTGCAGCTGCAAGGTAACCAGCAGCATCCTGGATGTGCACACGGTCCTTTAAAGGGCAGTGTAATGTCGTTTATACTGGCTTCTTAGTTTATGTTGTATTCTACAGTGTAAAATTAAAATAATCAGATTAAGACGATATTGTAATTAGACAAACTAGAAATAGATAGAATTTATAGTTACTTGTAACGCCGGAAACGTATATCCTATTTCCATCTATTGCACTATAATTGTTTTCCTTATTTTTGCTACCTGAAGATATGACATTTCTTTGTCTTTATATGTTGTAATTGTTTTACAATTTGTGTATACATATTTATACATTTATGCCGATCTATAATTAGTCTGTTTTGTAAATATAATTTGCATTGTTACTCTGGGTGTTGCCTACGAAAAACTATACTATCGAACGATTACATCGGTAGGTCGTGTGGAGAACCAGAGTGTTTAGGATCTTTGGTAGTGTTAACTCTGACGCGTGGAGCACGGGCAGAGGGAGTCTCGCTGGAGTAGTGCGGTAGAGCATACGTATTGAGTGACGCTCCCGCAAGATGCCGTGCTTTCGGGGTTTGGCAGTATGTAATTGCGTTCGACTTGCTATGATAGTTTCTGGCACGGTGTCGCGGACGGGAAACATTAGCTGGCACACATCAAGAGCTCGGTTTGCCTGGTGATCGCGTCTAGAAGAAAGCGCGCCAGCATCCAGCTTCTGCAACAGCGACGGCCGACAATAAGTGACTGTCGCCACCTCCTCGATCGACGATTTCAAACCTTCGATCAACCAACAAGAAAGACTAGAAGCACGTAAGGTTTTAGAACTGTATGGCAGACCCCATCTTTTCAGACTGTTCCATTTGCATCACTAAAATATAGCAACGTAGCATGAACCTTTGTTGCTCATTTTCCCAATTGCATTACCAAGCAGGATCCCTTCCTTTTCCGATATGAACCCGAGTGTCGTTGAAGTTCAAAAGCCAGCATTAAAATAATATCATTCCATTTCACTGCTTTAATTTCAAAGTTCAATTAAAGTACTTATACCTGGCTACAATAACCAAACAGAACTACATCTAGATTACACGAGCACAAATTAAGAGTGCGAGTTTTGTTACCATATTTTAGCTTACCTGTGACTGGAGCTCAGCTTGGTACGTACTAAATTTTACTTTTGTTAATTGTTGAAAATCATTTAATTCAAGTTCAAAGTTAAATCCCTTATTTCTAAATTGTGTAGATTCAAGTTGCTTTTTAGATAATCGTTGAGGTAGCCCAAGACTAACCTTATTTAATTTAATTTCGTAGTGCTTCAGAAATAAAGTTCACTATTAATTTGAGACACTAAATTAACTTTCAGTTTTCCAGTTTTATTAATTGTTTTGTTAAATTAAGTCAGAGTGTAACGAAATTTATACTTCTGACAAACATTCACTTTTCACACAACAGGTGTCAACCTTCCGTTGCCACGCTTTTAGTGCTAATTGTGTGTGCATTAACCTTCCTTATCAGTTTAAATAGTAGTTGTCCATAGGACTGGCGACAGTAATTTTCCACAAATCTCAACTATCTAACCAACATCAATTAATTTTTAAAGTAGCAACCGCAATTTTACTTTCTTTATTAACTGTACCCTTTTTCAAAATTAATTTCCACCAATTTCATTTGCATTTTTCCTTTCATTTAGATGTAACGCTTCCTCCCTCTTTACCGACAGATTAACTTCGGTGACGATTGCTTTTCCCAAATTTCCAAGAGGTACACTTGGTTTAACTTTTCACTGTGATTAAGGTCGATATGTGAGGGGGAGGTTAGATACTAACTACGGTTTTTCATCGTGTATTCAATGAACATTCATTCAGTTGGTTAGAATGGCGTATGGAAACTGAGCTTCCAGTATTTAAGCTCTTCTTCAGCAGTTGACAGCATCTGGAGGCCTCTGCAGTTCCTGCTCCATTCACCCATCTCCATTCATCAGCTTCGCGTATAACTTCGTTTTATTTCATTACAGTGTTTATAATTTATATGTCCCTCTATGTTTATAGCATTCTGTACCTGAGAGAACGATCTGAAGAATGTACGCCTTTGAACTAAAACTGGTCACCGATAAAATTGATTTGTGCGATCTAGACTTTTCTCTAACTACAACTATAAAAGTAGGTCTGTGTTTTCTCTCAAAATGTTTTTGAAAATGAACAAAGAAGTTTTTTTCTCATGCAACTTGACGTATTATCTAGTAATAAATATGATTGCTACTAGACTTGGTATTTATAAGATACTTTGGATGAAAACGAGACCTCTCGAAAAATGTAAGTAGACTACTTCAAAAATTATCTCCATAAGAGTTAATACATGTATCCCACTGTGGGACAAGATGGTCAATACATTCATTTATAAATGCTCATACTTACCTATGGAACCATGATTGCAACAAGTATTTTTCCTTGGAGCCATTGACCATTTTGTGTCACAGCAGATTACACATATTAACAGTAAGTACGTTTCAAATAATCAGTTTACTTACTTTTATCGCCACTGTCTCGTTTTCATTTGACCTTCCGTTATGGTACTGACAGTGGGGGGAGGTTGAATTTACAATTGTTTAATTTCAACAGTACTATCATTCTCTCTTTGTAGACCTGAGAAACAGATCAATGAAAACCGACATTTAGTGTTTTATCAGCTATAAAATAAATATCCCTTATAAATTGCTAATACGACGTAAAGGGGGTGAGGAATGATATTGTTGTTCTGTTTCAATAAAGTCTAACAGCAGGTTTCGTCTTATATTTCAGGACAAACGCATGTAAAAGCGGTATCCTCTTATGTGCTTCGTGTGGTAGAGAACATTGGAACTAAGAGTTTATGAATATTCAAATAATGCCACACTCTACTTTGCATACCTAAATAAGAATGTACGTTCATGCTATTAAGTCTTCCACACCCCAAATAGTATTATGAAAATGTCACATGCAGCAACAAACCGACTGCTCATTGTGTCCTCGTAATATAAACACGCCAAATTTATAATAATCCATGAAGATTCTGAAACGCTGCTCTCTCATTGCAAATATCTTAACACAATAATCGGAACTGTCTGGAGAGCTCTGTAATATCCCCCCCCCCCCAAGCAGTTCCATCTTTAAATAATCGTAAAATAGATAAAACATGTTTGCACATAAAAAATATGAGTATCGTCATTACTTCCCTTACAACCAGGCGCTCGCAGCTTGTTATCACAAGAAACAGAAAAGTTGTGATTATGGCTTATGGACTTATTGTTTTAATACTACAATGGAACCTGAATTGTCCGTGAGTTTTTATTTCTACCCTTTCGCAGATCAAAACTATACGAAATATTGTGAATGAAGTTGCCATCCAGCATCTGGAAAGGTGTCTCACATACCCCGTGTATAAATTATCCCAAGCGATTTACGTGTTGATTTTAAGCGACTTCTACTCCAGTAAGGGGCACTTTTGCAATGACAATAAACAAGGCTTACAGACAGACGACGTGGTAAGAGAAGTGGGCAAAGAGGGATGGCGGGAAGAAATTTACATAGAGATGCGGAAGGAGATCGACAGAGAGAAGTGGGAGGAGAAGATGGAGAGAGAGAGAAGGTGAGGGGGATGGACAGAGAAGGAGTGAATGATAGAAAGAGAAAGGGGAAAGGATGAGGGGATGGACAGAGAAAGAGGGGAGTAGGACATGAACAGAGAAAGAAAGAAGGAGATTAGGACGTACACCCTTTCCATATATATTTTATTATTGCGAAGCATTGGCGAGTTCACTAGTTCAAAATACTTCCATGTATCATTTCATGCATCTAAATATCCATTTACTCCATTATATCCTATTTTCTACCTTTTATTTAGCATCCGAACAAGTATAAGATTTTTCGTAATTCGCAAGAATAGGGTGGTAGTATTCATAATCGTGCCTGAGCGCAGTTGCCTTTTCAAAATGGTCAAAATGTATCCTTCTGTTCATTTAATCAGACTGACTCATATTGGTCGCATCACAATTGCTACACTGAATTTGGGAGACGCCACCTGCATTGTCTTGTTTATCCTCCTCCTGCGTTAATTTGTGCATTAATTTATAAAATAGACTATTGCTTGTTTCAAATGCAGCTTCATACATAGACAGTTTGAATACGTTAGGTTCTTCGTTAAATAAACATTCCAAATAATTCATCTCTTTATATTTAGTTTAAAACTAAGATCTGGTTTAGGTATATTTTCATACTCATTTATTCACCATGTTCTCTCAGCATCTACTTGTTTGGACTGAATGTTTAATAATATCCGGCTCTGCTATCTTGACTTCTTTATTCATAGCTATTTCTAATGCTCTACCTACGAGACAATGTAGGCAAATAAAAAAAATCAAATTTATTCATACATTGTAGCGTACTAGGCTCGTTTCATTATCGACAGAATAATAGAACAAATCAACCAGTAACACGGTCGAATGCTTCATACTTTGAGCTAAAACAAATCATTCTTTGTGAATAAAAGCATCTTGATCCCGTAACGTATTTCTTTCTTTGTGTCCTCATTTCCGATAAACTGATGCGGGAGGATGTACATGGATTTAGAAAAAAATATTGTCAGTTTGCTTGGCGTTCACTAACAGTCAACCTAATTTTACAAGTTCTATGTACAGATATGGTGATGGCACTGGACTAGCCGACAATATACATAAGTTACGTATTAAACAATCCAGACGGTTTTATTCTCAAAATATTCATAATGGTCGCAGACGTCTTCAAGAAATTACTTCTCTTTATTTATAGACTCAGACTGCAATGTAGTAGTGATGAGTAAGCTGTAGTTCAAGATATTAGTGAAGAACAATCTATTCACATACGATGTGGGATAGAGAACTTCTAAGAGATGACGAGATGCGGTTGAAGTTCTCTAAGGTTATAGATACAGCAGTAAGGAATATCTCAGTAGGCAATACAGTTGAAGAGGAATGGATATCACTAAAAGGGGCAATCACAAAAGTTGGAAAGAAAAACATAGGTGCAAACAAGTTAACTGCGAAGAAACAATGGGTAACAGAAGAAATACTTCAATTGATCGATGACAAAACGAAGTACTAAAATGTTCAGGGACATTCAGGAATGTGAAGAAATCAAAAACGAAATGGTTGTTGGAAGTACTTACTTAGCATATAGGAAAGTCAAAACAAGATGCGCTGACACAAAAAGCAAGGATGGTAACATTAAGAACACAACGGGAATTCCACTGTTAAATGCGGAGGAGAGAGCGGATCGGTTGAAATAGTACATTGAAGGTCTCTATGAGGGGTTGTTCTAATCAGAATCGACAGCAGACCAACACCGACAACGATAGTTCAGGTATACATGCCGACGTCGCAAGCTGAAGATATACAGATAGAAAAAGTGTATGAGGATATTGAAACGGTAATGCAGTATGTAAAGGGGGACGAAAATCTAATAGTCATGGGCGACTGGAATGCAGTTGTAGGGGAAGGAGTAGAAGAAAAGGTTACTGGAGAATATGGGCTTCGGACAAGGAATAAAAGAGGAGAAAGACTAATAGAGTTCTGTAACAAGTTTCAGCTAGTAATAGCGAATACCCTGTTCAACATTCACAAGAGGAGGAGGTATACTTGGAAAAGGCCGGGAGATACGCGTAGATTTCAATTACATTACATCATGGTCAGACAGAGATTCCGAAATCAAATACTGGCGTACCCAGGAGCAGATATAGACTCAGATCACAATATAGTAGTGATGAAGAGTAGGCTGAAGTTCAACACATAAGTCAGGAAGAATCAATACGCTAAGAAGTGGGATACGGAAGTTCTAAGGAATGACGAGTTACGTTTGAAGATCTCTAACACTATAGATACAGCAATAAGGAATAGCGCAGTAGGCAACACAGTTGAAGAGGAATGGACGTCTCTAAAAACGGCCATCACAGAAGTTGGGAAGGAAAACATAGGTACAAAGAAGGTAGCTATGGGTAACAGAAGAAATATTTCAGTTGATTGATGAAAGGAGGAAGTACAAACATGTTCCGGGAAAATCAGGAATACAGAAATACAAGTCGCTGAGGAATGGAATAAATAGGAAGTGCAGGGAAGCTAAGACGAAATGGCGGCAGGAAGATTGTGAAGACATCAAAAAAGAAATGATTGTCGGAAGGACAGACTCAGCATACAGGAAAGTCAAAACAACCTTTGGTGACATTAAAAGCAACGGTGGTAAGATTAAGAGTGCAACGGGAATTCCACTGTTAAATGCAGAGGACAGAGCAGATAGGTGGAAAGAATACATTGAAAGCCTCTATAAGGGTGAAGATTTGTCTGATTTGATAGAAGAAGAAACATGAGTTGATTTAGAAGAGATAGGGGATTCAGTATTAGAATCGGAATTTAAAAGAGCTTTGGAAGACTTACGGTCAAATAAGGCAGAAGGGATAGATGACATTCCATCAGAAGTTCTAAAATCATTAGTGTAAGTGGCAACAAAACTACTATTCACGTTGGTGTGTAGAACATATGAGTCTGGCGACATACCATCTGACTTTCGGAAAAGCATCATCCACACAATTCCGAAGCCGGCAAGAGCTGACAAGTGCGAGAATTATCGCACACTCAGCTTAACAGCTCATGCATCGAAGCTGCTTACAAGAATAATATACAGAAGAATGGAAAAGAAAATTGAGAATGCGCTAGGTGACGATCAGTTTCGATTTAGGAAAAGTAAAGGCACGAGAGAGGCAATTCTGACTTTACGGCTAATAATGGAAGCAAGGCTAAAGAAAAATCAAGACACGTTCATAGGATTTGTCGACCTGGAAAAAGCGTTCGACAATGTAAAATGGTGCAAGCTGTCCAAGATTCTGAAAAAAGTTGTGGTAAGCTATACAGAGAAACGGGTCATATACAATATGTACAACAACCAAGAGGGAATAATAAGAGTGGACGATGAAGAACGAAGTTCTCGTATTAAGAAGGGAGTAAGACAAGGCTGTAGCCTTTCGCCCCTACTCTTCAATCTGTAGATCGAGGAAGCAATGATGGAAATAAAAGAAAGGTTCAGGAGTGGAATTAAAATACAAGGTGAAAGGATATCAATGATTCTATTCGCTGATGACATTGCTATCCTGAGGGAAAGTGAAGAAGAATTAAATGATCTGCTGAACGGAATGAACAGTGTAATGAGTACACAGTATGGTTTGAGAGTAAATCGGAGAAAGACGAAGGTAATGAGAAGTAGTAGAAATGAGAACAGCTAGAAACTTAACATCAGGATTGATGGCCACGAAGTCAATTCTGCTACCTAAGCAGTAAAATAACCAATGACGGACGGAGCAAGAGGACATCAAAAGCAGACTCGCTATGGCAAAAAAGGCATTTCTGGCCAAGAGAAGTCTACTAATATGAAATACCGGCCTTAATTTGAGGAAGAAATTTCTGAGGATGTACGTCTGGAGTACAGCACTGTATGGTAGTGAAACATGGACTGTGGGACAACTGGAACAGAAGAGAATCGAAACATTTGAGATGTGGTGCTATAGACGAATGTTGAAAATTTGGTGGACTGATAAGGTAATGAATGAGGAGGTTCTACGCAGAATCGGAGAGGAAAGGAATATGTGGAAAACACTGATAAGGAGAAGGGACAGGATGATAGGACATCTGCTACGACATGAAGGAATGACTTCCATGGTACTAGAGGGAGCTGTGGAGGGCAAAAACTGTAGAGGAAGACAGAGATTGGAATACGTCAAGCAAAAAATTGAGGACGTAGGTTGCAAGTGCTACTCTGAGATGAAGAGGTTAGCACAGGAAAGGAATTCGTGGCGGGCCGCATCAAACAAGTCAGTAGACTGATGACAAAAAAAAAAAATGATAGGGAAGATCTGTCCGATGTAATTGGAGAAGAAAAAGGAGTCAATTTAGAAGAGATAGGGGGTCCAGTAACAGAGTCTGAATTTGAAACAGATTGGGAAGACATGATATCAAATAAGGCAGAAGGGATAGATAACATTCCATCAGAATTTCTAACATCATTGAGAGAAGTGGCAACAAAACGACTGTTCACGTTAGCGTGTGGAATGTATGAGTCTGGGTACACACCATCTGAGTTTCGGAAAAATATCATCTACACAGTTCCGAAGACTGCAAGATCTGACATGTGCGAGAATATCGCACAATCATTTTAAGATCTCATGCAGCTATGTTTCTGATAAGAACTATAAACAGAAAAATGGAATTGAAAATTGAGGATGTTCTAGATGACGATCAGTTTGACTTTAGAAAATGTAAAGGCACCAGAGAAGCAAGTCTGATGCAGCGGTTAATAATGGAAGCAAGACTAAAGAAAATCGAGACAAGTTAAAATGATTCGTTGACCTTGAAAAAGCTTTCGACGATATAAAATAATGCAAGTGGTTCGGCATTCTGAGAAAAATTGGGGTAAGCTATGGGAGGAGACGGGTAATATAAATATGTACAAGAGCCAGGAAGGAATAATAAGAGTGGACGACCAAGAACGAAGTGATCGGATTATAACGGGTGCAAGATACGGATTTAGTCTTTCCCCCCAACGGCCCAATATTTACACCGAAGAAGAAGGGATGGAAATAAAAGAAAGGTTCAGGAGTTTAATTAAGATTGAAAGTGAAAAGGATATCAGTGATACGATTCGCTGATGACATTGCTATCCTGCGTGAAAGTGAAGAAGAATTACATGATCTGCTGAACGGAATGAACAGTATAATAAGTAGTAAATACAGACTGAGACGATATCGAAGAAAGACGAAAGTAATGAGAGGTATCAGAAATGAGAACAGCGAGGAACTTCGTATCAGGATTGACGGTCATGACGTAGATGAAGTTAGGGAATCTCCTACCTGTGCAGCAACGTAACCAATGACGGACGGAGCAAGGAGGACCTGAAAAGCAGACTAGCCTTGGCAGAAAGGTCAGCTCTGGCCAGTATCAAACATAGGCCTTAATTTGAGGAGGAAATTTCTTAGAGTGTACGTCTGGAGCACAAAAGTGTTTGATAGTGAAACGTGGACTGTGCGGAAACCGGAACAGAGGAGAATAGAAGCAGTTGAGATATGATGCTAGAGCCGGCCGGTGTGGCCCAGCGGTTCTAGGCGCTTCAGTATGGAACCGTTCTACCGCTTCAACCGCATATTCGAATCCTGTGTCGAGCATGGATGTCTGTAGTTCTAAGTTCTAGGAGGCTGATGACCTCAGATGTTAAGTCCCATAGGGCTCACAGCCATTTTTTTGTGATGCTAGAGAAGAATGTTGAAGATTAGGTGAATTGAAAAAGTAAGGAATGAGGAGGTTTTACGCAGAATCGGAGAGGAAAGGCGTATGTGGAAAACACGTATAAGGAGAAGGGACACGATAGTAGGACATTTGTTAACAGATCAGGGAATGACTTCCACGCTACTAGAATAAGCTGTAGACTGCCAAACTACAGAGGAAGACAGAAATTGAAATACATACAGCAAATAATAGAGCACGTAGGTTTCCAATTGCCAAAGGAAAATGCCCTATCCGGGAGCGAATTAAATGTACTCACTCTGAATTCACCCGCGGAAAGGAGAAGCGCGACATACGTTATGTCACTTTCAGTGAACTAAACTTGTTTTTCCTCAACGCTAGCCACTAGTTGTAAGATCATGTCCTGTAAAAACGAAGTAATCGCGTAATGTTTTTCACCTTCTGCTGCACCAGCTGCTTCTTCATTACTTAGAATTACCACGTTATCTCGTACCTGGAAGAGAGACTCCTACTTGTTCTGTCTCTGTAGGTGGCAAGGGGTCGTCATGGATCATCTGAATTCGCTTTCGTGCAGCGTCTGAGATTTGGATAGTCTGAAGAGCTCTTAGGATGTCATAAAAAAGAGAAGTTTGCTGGAGGATGCACCACATCGGCTGCAGCACCCTCACCGTCACATATAATTAAGGATTATATACTGTGAACACATTTGGAGCGAGAATTGTGCTGATGTTTGCATGAAGTAAGACCGCACCGCCGAAGGAATCTCTCTGCTCACCACCATTAGTGTAAACAATTTAGTTGCAGTAGCCAGACAAAATTCCGAATGAATTATATCTAGAAATACAGTACAAAGTTAAATTCTTAATGTACAATGAGAAATGAAGTATAATTTCAGTTCTTATTGCTAATCAGCACACTTGACAGTCACATGGTGCTCATTACCTGGCACTGGCTCCTGCGTCACTCGAATTCCGTATGTATTATTTGTGAGTATTCATTCAATGGGGGCTCAGCGACAGTATTGAACGCTTGTGACTGTGGGGTCGGCATAAGGCTACATAACTTAGCGTTTTTACTATCAACCGCTGGATGACAATGGAGGTTTGCCGACCTCAGCACAAGGGCTGGGAATCGGACATCATATGTACCACTGTTGTCAGCCTCAAAACCTCATTGTTAACAGCACAGTTAATTTTGAGATGGGGAAGTGTGGCTAGTCGTAAAACTAGCAACCACAGCCTCAGAGGGATAGCACAACACGTCATAGTTATGGAGGTGTCACCCAACGGCACATGATGACTGAGGAAACATTTTCGGTCTTCAGTTCGTGGCCTATACCTGAGACATTTTAGTACATTTAGCACCAGCAGGCCATTGATGCAGTAACCTTGAAACATCACAGAACATCTAATGCTCAGAAGATAGTCCATTTTAATAACAGTTAGAATAAAACTGGGGAATAACGTGATTAAAGTTAACAGAAACTCATTTCTCTGGCAAAACATTCGTATCACTCCTCACCACAGTTTTATCACCAGTTCCAGCGGACAAACTAACAATTATTCAGTGGTACGTTGTTGGAGGCATATAATATGGTAAAGTTGTCTACAAACAATGGGTGTTGAACGGAAGAGAACTGTAGACGCATTACCGATGATAGTTACACCAAACAGTCAAGTCTAAAATAGAACCCTAAGGGATATTAGCCTCTTGCTATAATTTTTGAGACAGAGTGTCCCCTACAAGATATCTAAAACTTCGATTGGAAAGAAAGGATCATACGTATATGCGTAGACGTCCACAGAACTTCTATTTGTAATGGGGCTACAGGATTTTTGTCTGCAAATGGAGTCACAGAACTTTTCAAAATCGAAGAATATACCTATGCATAGAGAAAATTTTTGGGTTTAACGGTATCTCCTATGCCACAGTAAAAGCAGTTTACTTGTTCCGGCGTTTCTAGAGTCCAGATCTTGGTTTGGTTGATGACAAGTCTTAGCGTCTTTTGTCCGAAGTTTTTGCGAGCTACGTTACGATAGCTACAGGTCAGTGTTCGGTCCTCCCCTGGTTTGAGAAATGGTATTAAAATCGTCTCCCGGTAATACTCGGAAGTCTCCAGTGATAGTCTCTCTACACTACAGAGTAGTAATGTCATTTCTTGTTTGATTACATTTATTCAATAACAACAAATAACTCTAAACACAGCAATGATCAGACTCACTCGTAATAAACAACAGCCAATGGACAACACGTCAAAATCGTATAACAGAAACACACACACTAGAAATAACAGTAGAAATTTCACACAAATAAATTGATAAGAATGAGGCCTTAGGGTATATTCACACATTCACTCTTTATTCGACCAAGCTATGTTGTTAATCGCACCAACTGCTACAATTAATAGTATAATCACTGATTTGATAAAAGACAACAAGTTACTTCATAGTAATTTTAACAATTCCTTACAGCAAGAAAATAAGCGAATATATTCTTAAAGCAGGATATCCCTCCCCCTTCCTGCACCACCACCACCACCTTCTATATAATATTTGTTTAATAAATGACACTAAAATGGCACAAGAGGGTATAATGTGAAAGCAGTACATTGGCTGCTCAGGCTAAGGCCACTTAAAAGAAACAACTTCAAACAAACGATGAATCTCTAATAGTCATGGGCGACTGGAATGCAGTTGTAGGGGAAGGAGTAGAAGAAAAGGTTCCTCGTTATTGTGCTTAGGCCAGTGCCTCGTGCCACGAAATAAGTTAACAAACAACAACATGAACATTTCCCCGCACCCGTGAGGCGTAGAGAAGTCGGCCGCAAGCTGAGGCAAGTTAGTGCTGTTAAAAAAAGACACTAAATAAAGCGAAACCCAAAGAAGCGGTTTACGATTATAAATGAAGCCCTTACAAGAATATACAAATAGGTAGCAATTTACCTTTAACTCTCGTAACAAAAATCTGTATTGAAGGAAAGAAAACATTATAACTAAAGGCAGCCTGAAAAATTAATCAATTAGCTAGTGACAAAAATAATGCAGCTGATAGCTGTTAGGCCACCAAGCCCTTTGTTGGTGTATATTACAATAAGGGCAGAAGGAACGAGCTTACCTCTACAGAACTGGAACAGATTCTCACGCTCATTAGATCCTTACGCAACACTTCCAGCAAGGACATACATAATAGAATTCGCAAACATTTAAACACCAAAAACAGTTTTGCATCAGCCCGTTTCCCAGAACTCCTGAAGAGAGACGTTGATTGTGGATATTGTATCATAGACACAGTCCCTTTGGCTGTTCTGAGATGTCCCTAAACCCGCCCATAGATGTAAACAGCCATGCATGAGCAGCGCCTATTAGATAGAGGGGGTCCGGCAGCCAACCAGTTCCAGTCATTACACGAGGAAGGAGATGCACGGCTCGTGTTGTCTGTAGTCCAGCCATGCCTGGACGGTCAGTACCGAGGTTTTATCACGTCCACATTGTTACTTTGCGTCAGGAAGGGCCCTCAACAAGAGAAGTCTCCAAAGCGATGTAGTTCGGGCATGGAGGAGATACATATAGACAGGAATTTTCGATGAAATGCCTCGCTCAGACCACCCATTGGCTATTACTGCAGTGGACGACCGCTACCTACAGATTATAGTTCGGAGGAACCCTGACTGCGAAGCCACCACGTTGAATAATATTTTCATGTAGCCATAGGACGTCGTTTTACGCCTGAAACTGTGCGCTAGACGCTGCATGATGCGCATCTTCACTCCCGACGCCCATGGCGAGGTCCATGTTTGCACCACGATACCATGCAGTGCAGAACAGATGGGCTCAAAAACATGTCGTATGGGCGGCTTAGGATTGGCATCACGTTCTCTTCCCCGATGAATGTCACATGTGCGTTCAACCAGAAGATCGTCGAAGACGTGTTTGGAGGCAACCTGGTCAGGTTGAACGCCTTAGACGCACTGTCCAGCGAGTGCAGCAAGGTGGAGGTTCCTTGCTGTTTTGGGGTGCCATTATGTGGGGCCGACGTACGCCGCTGGTGGTCATGGTAGTTACCGTAACGGCTGTACGATACGTGAATGCCATCCTCCGACCGATAGTGCAACCATATCGGCAGCATATTGGCGAGGCATTCGTCTTCATGGACGACAATTCCCACCCCCATCTTGCACATCTTGTGAATGACTTCTTTCAGGATAACGATATCGCTCGACTAGAGTGGCCAGCATGTTCTCCAGACATAAATCCGATCGAACGTGCCTAGGATAGATTGGAAAGGCTGTTTATGGACGACGTCATGCACCAACCATTCTGAGGAATATACGCCGAATCACCGTTGAGGAGTGGGACAATCTGGACTAACAGTGACTTGATGAACTCGTGGATGGTATGCCACGACGAATATAGGCATGCATCAATGCAAGAGAATGTCCTACTAGGTATTAGAAGTATTGGTGTCTACAGTAATCTGGACCACCACCGCTGAAGGTGTCGCTGTATGGTGGTACAAGATGCAATGTGTGGTTTTCATGAGTAATAAAAAGGGCGGAAATGATGTTTACGTTGATCTCTGTTCCAATTTTCTGTACTAGTTCCGGAACTCTCGAAACCGAGGTGATGCAAAACTCTTTTTGATGTGTGTATTTGACATACAAGGTTTAAATATGCTCCCACACCAAAAAAAGTCAACAGATAATGAACCAGCAGCAATAATACAACTACTAAATTTTATTGACTTTGGACTCAGGACTCAGGTGTTCATATGACTAATTAAAAATTTCAGTTCAACTACAGTTTCACGTAGTCATCCATGATAAAACTCTAACCTAGTTACACCACAAATTTTTTAAAGCATACTAAAGGACTGAACTTCATTTAAGAACACTGATTAAATAAGAGCGGCCACCAAAATTTAAAGAAAGCGGGGCAACCCTCAATGTAATAGAATGTAATAAATGGATAAATAGCATTAGTTAAATAACTGTGAGCCGTGAGTGGCTCATGTTCGTGCCATATCTCATTTGACATCCTGTTTTTCCTGTAAGACCTCCTGGTAATGTTAATTTCAATTACTGGTGTCACTGAGTTGCCGTCCTGCTTGCGCGTGGGCGGCAGCAGCGGCGCTTATCGATATAAGCTCTGGCGTTTGATCTTTGCTGACTGCTATTGCTTCCCAGTTGTCGCGTGGAGTTCGTATCTGCCAGTGAGTTGTAACCAGCCGACAGTGGAGTTCGCACCTGGCAGTCGGACAGTTGGAACGCTGCAGGAGTCGATGGAGCTGGAGCGACAGTGAGGTTCGGATAGCCATGACTCGCCCGACCGTTGCCGGCACACATTGTTTAGTAGGGACGGTCCTGGTTGATCGTCGGTTTGGTCGTCTTACCGGCCGACGTGATTGCCCGCCGATTATTTGTGGGTTGGAGATGTGTGTCTGTGTCTCAACTCGGGATACGTCGCTGTTATTGTAGAGTGATTGCCCTTAGCATTGTTTAGTTCTTCGTGAAAGTGTTCGTGAAACTGTGTGTAGTTTGAGTGATTTTTGGTTGACAAGTTATTTGAACTGTTGTCGGCCTCCTCGCTCTGAGAGGTCGGTCGTCTCACCGTGCGACGTGTAACTGGTTCTGTGAGCGCTTCTGGGCCCCTTCAGTTCAGCTTGGTCTGTGTTTTCCTGTGTTTCCGCCGTCGTGTGTCTGGAAGTGAGTGGGAGACGCACCAGCAGTGCAGTCGCGACGGAGCAGCAGTCGCGGACGGACCAGCAGGCAGTTGGTCGGTTGGCGTGGAGCAGCGAGGAAAGCTCGGCACGTGTTTTGGCCGAGCCCGCTGGCAGCGTCCACGCGCGATCGGAGTGCGTGCTGCTGTTCCCGTTGCTACAAGGTCCGTAGCTCACCGATCCTGGACATAAAAGTTCAGTTTAATTCAGTCTATCAGCACTTCACGACTGTTCGCATTGTGTCATTTGGATTTCGTTGTCGGCTATTGGGACATGTTATGTTGTCGGCCGGTCCGTTGACTATCGGTCGGTTTGGTTGCCGATGGATCAGATATAGTTGGGCCGACTACCTGTTCACCTAAACGAACGTTAATATTTCAAGACCGACCACGGGAAAGTTCTGAGCGCCACTGGCTGTACTGCCTTTCCTTATCGGTTCTTGATTGTGTATTTTAATGGATTATAGCCGGTGGTTTGAAATTGTATGCTTTTAGTTGGGATTTAAATAATAGGCCTTCAGCCGCTTTAAAATTTAAGTTCCTTACTTGCTAACTCTCAGCTTGTTTGTGCCTTCAGCCAGTGTAAAATACTGTTTAAGGATTAAACTTTGAGTCTTCTGCCTAATAAAAATTATTTTAGTTGTGATAACTTATCGGCCTTAAACCGTTTTATTTAATGAAATATTTTCTTTATCAAGTATCAGACTGGAAGTCTCTTCGGGTTTGCTGCCGGATCCTAAAATCAACTTGACTCGATAATTCGGCGATCCAACTGGTCGCCATCTTGAGGAAAATGCTGCTTCTGCTGATGAGTCCCGCTGAGAACTGACGCCAGGTTTCAAATCGACGTCCTATATAGGCCACCGTTCAGTACATTGCGCATGCGCCGCCCATCAAGGTTTCTGCCTTCCAAACAGGGAGGTGCCGCCGCCCTTAGTGAAACACTACTGGCAACGATATATCGCAGTCAAGGCCGCACCGAAGAACGTTTAGTTTTGATGCGACATAATACAGGATTCCACGTTTTGCTAAGAGGAAACCCATTGTCTCTGTTCGTTAAATTATCAGCCAACCTAATTTCAATCGCCTCTTTATAGACACTGCTCCAAAAACCGGAAATGTTGATAACCACAACACTTTCTCAAATTTAATTTTTTTTGTCCCTCATTTAGGCAGTGTTCTGCTACCGCCGATTTTTCCGGCTGTTGTAGCCTCGTACGACGGCGCTGTTGCACACACCTGTCATGCACTGTGCGAACAGAACGGCCAACGTAAGCTTTCCCACATTGACACGGAATTTTGTACACCCCGGGTTTCCTAAGCCCCAAATCATCATTTACAGAGCCGAGCAGAGCCCTAATTTTAGAAGGTGGGCGGAACACACTCTTAATGTTAAAATTTCTTAAAATTCGTCCAATCTTAAACGATAAGCCTCCAGCATAAGGAAGAAAGGCCACAGATCTATGTTCCTCTTCGTACACCTCCGGAGATGGTCCAAACTCCATAGCCCGACGAATCCGCTTCTCGGTGTATCCATTTTACTTAAAAACAGTCATCAAATGCTCAAGTTCTTGGGTTAAGCTGTCTGCGTCGGAAATGTCATATGCTCTCCGTACCAAAGACCTAAGGACGCCACTACGTTGGTGTGGTGGATGACAACTCATAGGATGTAGATACCAATCTCTGTGGGTCGGCTTTCGGTGAACACTGTGTCTCAAAGTTCCATCTGGTTTTTTATAAACCAATACGTCTAAAAATGGCTGCTCGGGTGTGTGAAGGATGATTAGGGGTTTAGGAAACCCGAGGTGCACAACATTCCGTGTCATTGTGGGAAAGCTTGCGTTGGCCGTTCGGTTCGCACAGTGCATGACAGTTGCGTGAACATCGCCGTCATACGAGGCTACAACAGCCGGTAAAATCGGCTGTAGAAGAACACTGCCTAAATGAGGGACTTGAAAAATGAAATTTTGAGGAAAGTGTTGTGGTTGCCAACATTTCCGGTTTTGCAACAGTATCTATAAAGAGGCGATTGAAATTAGGTTGGCTCATAATTTAATCGACAGAGACAATAGGTTTCCTCTTAGAAAAACGTGGAATATTATCTCGCATCAAAACTGAACGTTCTTCGGTGCGGCCTTGATTGCGATATATCGTTGCCAGCAGTGTTTCACTAAGGGCGGCACCACCTCCCAGTTTTGGAAGGCAGAAACCGTGATGAGCGGCGCATGCGCCGTGTACTGAACGGTGGCCTATATAGGACGTCGATCTGGAACCTGGCGTCAGTTCTCAGCGGGACTCATCAGAGGAAGCAGCATTTTCCTGAAGATGGCGACCAGTTGGATCGCCGAAATATCGAGTCAAGTTGATTTTAGGATCTGGCAGCAAACCTGAAGAGACTTTCAAGACTTATTACGCCGGGAAAGCCTAAGTAATCACAAGTGTCAGACAGTGTGGCGCCATCAGCCTAATTCAAGATAATACCTTCTGCATTGTGGGTGTTATTTTTTTAAATTAATTTTATCTGCTGTCTTAAATCATGGGCCTCCAGCCGTCTTTAACTTAAACTTCAGGCTATTCAAGTGTTAGATTTATTGGGCCTTCAGCCAATTTATAGAACTTACTTAAGAGAGGCCTGCTACCTTCTAAATATTCAGTTATGAGTCAGATTTGTAATGGCTTTCAGCCGTTTTTAAATTTAAGTGTTTCTGCCCTTAAGGCATATCATAGTGTGGCATATTCAGCAGATAACTAAGTTCAAAAATTTTTACTGTATTGTTTGGACAACTACATAGAATTACATGTGTCTTAGTGTAACCGACAGCCTCCTTTGGGCCTCTTTCCCCAATTACGACTACCTGTTCTGTCCTGCGGACTTAAGCAGGGCGTTTCAAACTGCCTTCGGCCACTGTAACTCAAACCAAGCGACCGAATTACAATGCTGGAAACCAACCGTAGAGAGGCACTGAAAGACACAAATACACAATTAATAAAAAAAATACCAACAAACAATCATTCAGTTATCAACTTAAATTCAGCCCTTTAAGGAGCCACCAAGACAGGCAAAGCCAAAAGTTCTCGTAGTACGACAACTGCGCATGGAAGGTGCAAAAGACGAAGGCAAGTTGAATATAGTTAGCTCAGCATTAAATATCTAGTCGCTCACAGTAGAGATTCGTCACAATCACAAACAAACGGACGTCAAAACCAATGGAATTCATACAGTGGGATGCAGACCTCCCAAACATTGCAGCAGGCGAGAAACGCTTAGGCCGTAACCAAACAAGCTCCCGAGAAATACGGCTGCCGCTGCCAGCCCGGGGCGCTGGTCGTCCATTTTACCCAGCTGTTCGCTCGCCCTCGTCGCACTGGCTCCCTTCGCGTTCCCCCGCCTCCTGGATGCTCGCCAGAGGAGTTGTCTTCACATGGAGAATCGATACACAGACGGAAATATTCAGCCACCCCTCTCCACTACGTCCTGGTGGCAGTGGAAAGCTGGACCCTGATACTTAATGGCCCTGATCGAACTGCAGTCATCCGTCGTTATCAGCAAGATTTCTCCAGGAACACCGTTGCTTGAACACAGCGTTTACTAATGCCCTGACGTGTTTGCAAGACACCCTTCTTACGTCTTCCGTATTTTTTAAGGGCTAGCGGGACAAAAACGCTTGCAGGACATTAGCGGTGTGAAAGGCTATCAGGTTCTTAGCTGGAGGCTAGATACGTAGGTACACTCATTATGAAGGTTACCACAGCATCATGATACATAGATATGAGGAGGCACAAGAGACCTCATTTCGCTGACTCCTGTACAACAGGCAGCTTGGCATGAATTTAATGAATGATATGAATCATAAAATTATAAGTGTTTGTATAATCTACTGAATATAGTAAGTATTTGATGATGAAGCGATTAGCACTAGCTAGAAGAAAATTGCATAGAAGTTTACTTGCTGTGTACCTTTGATAAGATTAGGAAGGGATTTCTGTGGAACTACTAAGCTCATACGGTTATCGGTAGCCAAAGCCACAGGGAAAATCCTACAAGGTTATTATTTTTATGTTGTCACTTTGTTCCAAATTGTGGCAAACATTAACATCTCGTGGAAGACATTTTCGTGGAGAAAATGCTCAACTACTTCGTAGAAACTATGAACACATGAAAGAATGGACAAATGAAAGTATGGAGACATGAAATTACGGTGTTACGAGGAAGCAACGTCTGTCATTGACAATACCGATTTTTCCAAAAAAGGTTTCAATGGCTCTAAGCACTATGGGACTTAATATCTGATGTCATCAGTCCCCTAGACTTAGAACTACTTAATCCTAACTAACCTAGGTACATCACACACATCCATTCCCGAGGCAAGATTGGAACCTGCGGCCGCAGCAGCAGCGCGGTTCCGGACTGAAGCGCCTAGAACCGCTCGGCCACACGGTAGCCGCCGATTTTTTTCAATGCAGTCACAGGCAGTAGCATATCCTAAACTGGAAACATTGTGTAGCTAAAAGGAAAACCTAGCCTCCAACAAATTTACAAAGTAGATAGCGCAAGGGACTTACGTCAGATAACTTAGAGGTCAGATGATCGAGCCTCTCGAACTGTCTGGAAACGTCTACTCCCGAAAAGTGTTCCAAACTGTTGATCGGATGAGATGTTGTGCCATCTCGCCGGAAAATGATGTTGGTAATGGTCAGCTACATATGGTAAGGCATACAGCTGCATCGTAGTATCTTAAACTAGCATTTGCCACTGTGCCATCAACAAGATTAAGATTCATGTTACCCATACGAATTAATTACACCAGTCATTTCTATAGCCACCAGTCATTTCTGTATTTACTACTCTAGTTTATATCCCTAAATTAATATATTTTACATAAATCCGAAATTTTAAATAAAAGGATCCATGGAATGATTAATATACTAATTTGTGCATTATCAAACGAATTAAATATTACCTTTATTAAAATAAGGCTCCCGCATTAATAATGCTTTTCATAATATGTATATTCTAAAGACTTGTGGGAAGTATGTAACATCACAGTAAGTGACGCATAAAACAACTTCAATACATGAACTGATTAATATTACACCCGTTCACACCCAATCGGAATAAAGAAAATGAATCCAAGCAGAAACATAAATAATTTATTTATGATAAATTTGAATTATCTGTCGCTGATTGAAAGAACGAATTCATACTGTAATTGCAGGTTAAAACCACAAAATAAGTGCTTTCTACAACACTAATTTTAGTCAGTCAAATTACAGTCTGGTGATGATCTTTGTAAGCCACAAACCGTTAAATACCATAAAATATGCACAATTTTATATTGTTTGTTTGTAAAGGATCTAAAAGTTTATTTCCAACGATTAATAGTGGACTACCAGTCTGACCATCCACCGGACCGCACCTTACTTCCATTTCAGGCTATGACGTACCACGTCTTTACAGTGTGGGGACGGGACGTGCCTCGGATGAAAGCGTTATTATGTTGTAAAATAAAAGAATTTTTTCTATTTTCATTATATCGGACATTATATTCTATTGTGCATTGCAAAATATATACTGATTTGAAATTTAAGCATTAAACTACGTACGTCCATCCTTTTAAGTATGGTGGAACCTTAGCCACTACCCCACTAACGTACACTGCAGATCGTTTATGTTTCTCTTACCTCCGCAGGCAAGACTAATCAGAGGAACTACGCTTATGAATCTGAAAGTAATCTTTGCCTGGAATGGTCTTCACTCTGTGTCTCTGTTTTTTTTTTTTTTTTATCTGGTCAGATCTGTAGGTAGTTCCCTTTGAAATTGATTTTATGTTTCATATTATCATTTGTCTCAGAAATGGCCCAGATAAAGGAATTTAGGAAGGAGAATATTTTGTTCTAATGACGTCTTGAAGAACTACGTAGAAGGTCCTGCCATCGACATGGAAAACAGAGTAATACATCCTTTCAGATCAGTACGAGTAAAACATTCTGATATTGTTACAGAAATAGCTGCAAGTAATTCGGTCGAGAAAAATACAGTATTGTGTGACAAGTGATAATAGTTTCGCCATACCACAGGTAATTTGTGTACAAAACAAAGAAAATCGTGGAATTTAACTTACTTCCAGATTTAGTGCGAGGAAATTAAAAAAGTTAACATAGTGGCCGGTTGGTGAAAAAAGGAAAGCAAGAAAAGTCTTGCCACTCCATTATTATTACCATTTAACATGTACATTACTTCAGACATTTCGAAGAACTGAATTTTTTAAAAATACTTAAGCAGACAGATCAAGGAAAGAGACGTGGATGTTTCGTCCTGTTATAGGCTTGTCAGCACAACAAAAGAATGAAGTGAGCACATGAGTATTATTCTGCCAATTCATTTGTTGCAAAATCGGTTAAGAACACAGTGGAGAATTTATACGCCTAAATAGTGATAGTGGAGATGTAACTGGTATCTTTCGACAGATCTTGGCAACGAGAAGGACTTCCATCTCTAAGTGGTGTTGTCACAGCTACGTATCTAGATAAAGTAAAGGTTACTGAGTTTTCGAGACCTAACAAAGCACTGCTGTAATTGTATTTATCATGACAAAAGCATTGTCCACAATTGTTTTAAGAATTATGAAAGTTGGAGCACTGAAATGAAAGAAGAAAATGTGCTTAAAATTTTCCAGACGTCTCGGACATTATAAAATTTTAGAAACATCAATTACCTTAGGGATGGAGATTACTAGGATTTCATTAAATTAAAAGAACCTAAAGTATATGGAGTCACAGAAATTTCAAAATTGGGATGTTGTAGGCATGCGCAAAGAATTAACGGTGAAAGGTTACAAAGAATGAAGAACGGCGTGAAAGGGAAGAAACTGTCTTAAGATGATGAAGGGTTGTTCTGTCACCATGTGAGAGAATTAAATTATTTCCTCCAGTTAACTAAAAGTGAGAAAATAATTCACTCACAGGTTGTGGACATCTTATTACTACCGAGACAGGTGCACTGCAGTGTTGCTGCGGTTTGGCAGTCATGAGAAATGCCGCATTCCCATCTGTGAATGAGAAGAGCAGAGTGAACAGTGGTTTCTCATAAACGGTGTACAGAAAACAACGCACCACATGCTCTTCGTCCGAAAGGCTCTGAATTGTCGTGTGGATTTGTAAAGCACAGAATTAGCGCGGAAACACACAAGTACTCGCTACCCAATGAGTGTTCACAACTGTAAGAGCTCTGTTCCGAGACTTTTCAAAGTGTTTTATAAAGCTGTCTTCATCGCCGCATACAAACTCAAATCAAAGGTTTCTGTCATGTACTCAGGAAATGGGAATCAAAAGACGTTTTTCTCTACGTAGGACAATTGAGACTCATTGTTCTGCATACTGCAGTATTTGCGAACATCCTGCATACTGCAGGAAAAGTAGCTGAGATACTTATTTTGTTTTATTAAAGCTATTATTTCGAATCCTTCGAAGCTGCCATCACAAATATTCTTTATTAACGATACCTAATTTCGGACACAACGTCCATTAGTAAACGATCGCCTCCATCTTCGATATAGAAGCTCAATAATTGCAGGTGCGCTGGTTACACCACCTTCATTGTAAGTACGGAATTGCAGTACAGCCAGTACATTTCCAGATAATGCGTTTCAGTGCTTGCGATGAAGGTGACGGTTTGACGATGGACGTCAAAACGAGTCACCGCTAATAAAGGCTGTTGCTCATTGCAACTTCGAAGTCTTCTCACATGGTAGTTTTAATCTGGCAATAAGTTTTAATCAAGGAGTAATAAGCATATTTAAAGTTTGGCATCACACGGGAATAATATTGCGAGGTAAAATGGGTGCAGCTCTCACCGCTATTGAAAGGTACGTATCGTATGTCAGAAAGGAACATTCTATTCTTCAGTTATCGAAGGAAGCTTGAACCTAAGGTAGGGCAAATAAAAGAAAATTAAAAATAATCTGAGTCACCGAATGATGACGATTATCGCGCAGTACTCTTATGATCCCATGTGAGTGAGTAAAACGGATTGTTCCAGTTTTTTTTTCAATTTTTTGGAAAGTTACATTTTCACAGCCACAGGTGGCATTATATCTGGAAGTACTGGTAATAACGAGTCAAATATTTGCGTATTTCCAAATCTTTCAGAGAAGTGAATAAAGAGCTGACAAGTGAAGCCTTTCTTTTAGCAGTATTAAATGTCGTCTATTATGTTTTATATTTGCGTTTGTGGACACAAGTAAAAAAATCCTTGTCTTGATTTAATGCTTATTTTTTCGCTGGCTTGTGGAAGCTATTGTGTTCCGTCCCAAAACTATGTATCAAAACCGTATCTTCAAGAGCTAAGACCCTTTTTTCGCTCAAAGTTAATGACATGCTGTATTACAAAAACTTTCTAAACTGAGTTATCATTTCAACAACTTCCAGATGTTTGATCGCGCTTTTTGTTATTCCTCAAATCCATCATCTATCAAGGCTGTAAAATACAATACCAAATTGTATTTTATTCACTATACTATGACTCCAATCAGTGGTGAAATGTAACATATTCTATACTTTTTGATACCAGTTTTGTATTCTGTTTCATAGCCATTGAAAATAACGGAATATGTAAAAACGTAAGGAGAATTTGGAAACAAAAATAGGTGTCGTCGATGCAGATGAAAGTTACTGACCTTAGTAGGACGTAAGGTCTCCTAACATTTTCATGCAAACTGCATTGATTATTTTTAGTTCTACGTCTTTAGAAGGGACTATTTACTAACGTATATTAAGTAACTGCCCGAAATATGGACAGAAAGGAAGAGAATCGATTTTTAATGCTTTAAGGCGAACGTCTACACTAACCTGTCATTAAACGCTCAAGTTTCCGCAGCTGCTCGTTGCCTTTTGGATTATAATCTGTTTCTTACCATTACACTCGGAACTTATTCAGCAGTAATATGGCAGATATGAACAATAGCAAATACGTTCGGAGGAATGAAAACTCAGTTAACCTATGTATTGGTATATGCTAAGTTATGAGTGGCAGAAAACGTCTTCCGAGATTGTCCTAAAGGCTTTCTCCGAAAATTATTTCGAGAAGTTAGTCCACGAACCCACGCGAATTGTAAATGGTTGCGAAAACACACTTGACCTCTTAGCCACAAACAATCCAGAGCTGATAGAGAGCATCATGACTGATACAGAGATTAGTGATCACAAGGTCATTGTAGATAGGCTCAATACCATTTCTTCCAAATCCATCAGAAACAAACGCAAAATAATTTTATTTAAAAAAGCGATAAAGTGTCACTAGAAGCCTTCCTAAAAGACAGTTTCCATTCCTTCCGAACTGACTATGCGAATGTAGACGAGATGTGGCTCAAATTCAAAGATATAGTAGCAACAGCAATTGAGATATTCCTACCTCATAAATTGGTAAGAGATTGAACGGATCCCCCGTGGTACACAAAAAAGGTCCGAACGCTGTTGCAGAGGCAACGGAAAAAGCATGCGAAGTTCAGAAGAACGCGAAATCCCGAAGATGGGATAAAATTTACAGACGCGCGAAATTTGGCGCGTACTTCGATGCGAGATGCCTTTAATAGGTTCCACAACGAAACATTGTCTCGAAATTTGGTAGAAAATCCGAAGAAATTCTGGTCGTATGTAAAGTACACAAGCGGCAAGACGCAGTCAATACCTTCACTGCGCAGTGCCGATGGTACTGTTATCGACGACTGTGCCGCTAAATCGGAGTTAATGAACGCAGTTTTCCGAAATTCCTTCACCAGGGAAGACGAATGGAATATTCCAGAATTTGAAACACGAACATCTGCTAGCATGAGTTTCTTAGAAGTAGATACCTTAGGGGTTGCGAAGCAACTCAAATCGCTTGATACGGGCAAGTCTTCAGGTCCAGATTGTATACCGTTTAGGTTCCTTTCAGATTACGCTGATACTATAGCTCCCTACTTAGCACTCATATACAACCACTCGCTCACCGATAGATCTGTACCTACAGATTGGAAAATTGCGCAGGTCGCACTAGTGTTGAAGAAGGGTAGTAGGAGTAATCCATTTAACTACAGACCTATATCATTGACGTCGGTTTGCAGTAGGGTTTTGGAGCATATACTGTATTCAAACATTATGAATCACCTCGAAGGGAACGATCTATTGACACGTAATCAGCATGGCTTCATAAAACATCGCTCTTGTGCAACGCAGCTAGCTCTTTATTCGCACGAAGTAATGGCCGCTATCGACAGGGGATCTCAAGTTGATTCCGTATTTCTAGATTTCCGGAAAGCTTTTGACACCGTTCCTCACAAGCGACTTCTAATCAAGCTGCGGAGCTATGGGGTATCGTCTCAGTTGTGCGACTGGATTCGTGATTTCCTGTCAGGAAGGTCGCAGTTCGTAGTAATAGACGGCAAATCATCGAGTAAAACTGAAGTGATATCAGGTGTTCCCCAGGGAAGCGTCCTGGACCTCTGCTGTTCCTGATCTATATAAATGACCTGGGTGACAATCTGAGCAGTTCTCTTAGATTGTTCGCAGATGATGCTGTAATTTACCGTCTAGTAAGGTCATCCGAAGACCAGTATCAGTTGCAAAGCGATTTAGAAAAGATTGCTGTATGGTGTGTCAGGTGGCAGTTGACGCTAAATAACGGAAAGTGTGAGATGATCCACATGAGTTCCAAAAGAAATCCGTTGGAATTCGATTACTCGATAAATAGTACAATGCTCAAGGCTGTCAATTTAACTAAGTACCTGGGTGTTAAAATTACGAACAACTTCAGTTGGAAGGACCACATAGATAATATTGTCGGGAAGGCGAGCCAAAGGTTGCGTTTCATTGGCAGGACACTTAGAAGATGCAACAAGTCCACTAAAGAGACAGCTTACACTACACTCGTTCGTCCTCTGTTAGAATATTGCTGCGCGGTGTGGGATCCTTACCAGGTGGGATTGACGGAGGACATCGAAAGGGTGCCAAAAAGGGCAGCTCGTTTTGTATTATCACGTTATAGGGGAGAGAGTGTGGCAGATATGATACACGAGTTGGGATGGAAGTCATTACAGCATAGACGTTTTTCGTCGCGGCGAGACCTTTTTACGAAATTTCAGTCACCAACTTTCTCTTCCGAATGCGAAAATATTTTGTTGAGCCCAACCTACATAGGTAGGAATGATCATCAAAATAAAATAAGAGAAATCAGAGCTCGAACAGAAAGGTTTAGGTGTTCGTTTCTCCCGCTCGCTGTTCGGGAGTGGAATAGTAGAGAGATAGTATGATTGTGGTTCGATGAACCCTCTGCCAAGCACTTAAATGTGAATTGCAGAGTAGTCATGTAGATGTAGATGAGTGCGTCAGAAAGAAATGTTTCACAAAGCGGATCAACATTGTTTTCAACGACTTTCGAATAACGTTATTAATCCAGTGAGCGTGTGTGGGTGCTATTCGGTCATTCTGTGCAACGGATTAATCTGAGGTGCACCCTTTACCCTGTGGCTCCTGAAAGATGCAATTTCCACCCACACACTGTTACAGAAGTCAGACAGACGCTCCTAACGTTCTAAATAGAACAATAAATATCTTCTGGAGTCGTCCGCTGTAAGGAAATGACACAAAAATTCATAACATTTCTTACGTAACTAGTGGGATACTTGGGTACTGGAGCAGCAATAGTTAGTGTAAGAAAAACATGAAACTAACGAAAATTATTATTTATTTTGCAAAAATTCTGAGACATCACAATGGCACTTTTAGTTATGAACTGAACACGCTATTTCCAATTTCTTTTCGGAATGTGAAGTTACCTCTTAATGATAGGATTCGCTACTGAAATTTCTATACGAAGTTTAAGATTCTTATTGACTTGGCAGAATAGCTCAGAGCTGCGCCTACTCAACTTGAATAATTATCCGTTAGAATGTTGCTAGGTACCGTCGAGGCTGTTGCGTGTGAAATGCAGTGAGGTGTACTGTTGTGGAGGTAATATGGGGCTTACAAGAGCAGTAGCGCACAATACCGTGAGCTGCGATGACTGCTGTCTGCGCCGCTGACTGCTGACAATTAAGAAAACTCTCGTTCTATCTGGATTGACCTTTGCCAATCAGACTCTCCCTATGCCTTGATGAAGTCAAGGACTCCTATTCGCCCCTAGTCTAACTATTGGCGTGGTACACCGGTCAGATAACCAGTCCACCGCGATGCCACTCACAAATTCGCTCGCAGGCGTTTAACTATAACTCTGTATGTTTACACTGCGCAATAAGTGTGGCGGCCAAACACAGTAAACAATGCTTAATCGCAAGGACTCAATATAGAGTCGCACTCCGGTTCGCTCTCAACAGAGGTGTTCTCCCTGTGAGACTTCTTCCTCGCTCTTTGCGTACACGTAAGAGCGAGCACGCTCTCGTTACGTGTTCTCGCTCCAGGAGCGACAACGGAACGCTTCAGCTCAAGGCGTCAGGAATATCGTCTGCCAAACAGCATTGCTCTTTTCAAATGGGAGAATGGAGTTTAGTTTAAGGTGACCAAACCGACTTTAAGCGTTTGCTGTCTCATTGTAAAAATGTCTGAAACTGCGTGCTGTATTTGTGAAGAATAATTTGGCTGGCACTCCCACAGAATGTAGCGGAATTTGCTTTGAAGCCGAACATAGGGTTATTATTCCTTTCAGTCGAGCAAACTCTGTCAGCTCCACGGGTGGCCGAGGTTGACTCGTTCTCTAAAGGGACCGGCCTCCCGCCGTTCGGTCTGCATCTCTCGAACTAAAAGCTCCTGTGACCGTTGTGTCTGGAATGTACGTGTGTACGCCAGCCTGGAGTATTTCAACCACGGTTCGCCTTACTTGTTATTTGCATATCGTTTACATGAATTCATACAACAGTGACTTTATCTAATCGAGTTTGGGTTCGAATGAAGCGTCTTGATGTGCGGAATGTGATTGTGAGGGCAGAATATGTAAGCAATGAAGGTCAGGAGACCACGACGTCTTATTACCCATTTCTTTAATTTTTGAAAATATTTACAACAAAGCAATTGTAGGAACCCTATATTCCCTTTGAAAAGGTGTATTGGTGTTAATGAATAGTATATCCTTTTCTTCTCTGTTGTGGAGTCTGATGCATAGCACAGCGTATGTGATGTAGGAGCATATTTATTTTGGCAGGAAGGTCGTTCGAAAATTTTGGTAGCCAGATGACAGTATTTTTACCAAGCACTGTTTGTGCAGTGAACCAGACACCGCTGCCGCCTCCTACTCCTATTTCTGCTGCCTGGCAACAGCAAATTGCTGCCCTTTTTCAAGTCCCAGAATAGGCTTCATTAGCCTGGCAGCCCGTGTTGCACTGCTCGGTCCCTGCAGTAAGACATTTGTACAGAGCCAAAGGGCGTGTTTCCCCATCGCCCGCCCTTTCTCACAGACACATGGGATGTTGCGCCCTCGAGGAAGGGAATAAACGACTACAGACCATCTGATTCTGACAGCTACACCCCTTGTAAACTAATAGTCTAACATTGCCTATGTGCGTCACATCCTCACGGAACTTTACTTTTGAACTTCATTAGTTGTCTTGCGAAGCCCTTCTACATATTTCTTCGACCTTTCAGCTTTTTCGTTCTTGCTTAGCACTGGTATGCCAACTGAGCTCTTGACATTCATGCAGCTGCTTGTCTTTCCAGGAGGCAGCATTTACCTCTCTATTAGTTTTTCTCGCTCTTACATCGTTGTATCTGTCCTGCAGATATTCCTGTTTCGACACTTTGCGCTTCCAATCAATCTCATTTTGCCTGCAACATTTACTAGCTCCTTGTTTTTACCCCTTTCGTGAGTTTTCTTCAATATGTCGTGCATCAGCAAAGAATTTCTATTGGACTTTATTATTTTGCTCATTCCATCCTCTTCTGTCTTCACTATTAAATTTTTCAGTGCTACCTATTTGTCTTCTAATGCATTTCTTTTCCCTGCTTATTCAATCGTTGTCTAATGTTCCTTCTAACTTTCTTAACTGCCTCTCGATCTTTCACTCTGCGCAGGTACCTCCTCGTCGATAACCTATATTTTTGACATCTCTTCAGTTTTAATCAGCAGTTCGTAACAAATAAATTATGGTCCGAGTCAACATTTGTCATTTTAAATGCCTTTCGGCGTCTAGTTTAGAAATCGCACTTTTAGCATCATGTAATCGATTTGAAACCTTCCATTCTCCGAAATTCTCTTCCACGTATACGACCTCCTTTCATCATTTTTAAAGCAAGTATTAATGCTGATTAAACTACGATCGGTGCTAAATTCTATAACATGATTTCTTCTTTTAATGCTTTCCCCCAATCTACAGGGTACGTTCCGAAAGTAATGCAATTGAATTTCCCGCGCCGCTCCTAGTAGTCGGAGTGGGAGAGGGCCACATGGAGTAGGTGGGGGGGGGGACGCTAAGCTTTGCCGCGAAACCGGTTTCAGTGCTCTCCGAGCTGTGGAAGCGGCAGGACGTCTGTTACTGTAAACCTCTGCGCGCCGACCGTGTCACGGAAAAAATGGGATCGAGCAACGTTACGCGATTAAGTTTTGTGCTAAACTGAACAAATCTTTTGAGGAGACTAACAAAATGATTCGTGAGGCTTACGGGGGCTCTGCTCTGTCCTACTCACAAGTTTCGAGGTGGTTAAAGGCCTTTAAGCCCAAAAAGGCAAGAATGAGCAAATCAAAAGTGAAAACAATGCTCATTGTCTTTTTCGACAGCAAAGGAGTGGTCCATAAGGAGTTTGTTCCTCAAGGACAGACAGTTAACGCTGCCTACTACGTGGATGTGCTGGAAAGACTCTGCAAAAGGGTCGTCAGGACGAGAAAGGACATCTCCGCTACCTGGCAACTCCATCACGACAACGCGCCTTGCCACAACGCGCTACGAGTCCGCGAGTTCCTGGCCAAACACCAGGTGCCAACGCTGCCCCCCCCCCCCCCCCCCTATAGTCCTCACCTCGCCCCAGCTGACTTCTTTTTGTTTCCTAGGATTAAGTCAGCCCTGAAAGGAACCCGTTTTTCGTCCATAGACGAGATCCAATCCGCCGTGACGAAGACCTTGCGAGAGGTCCCAGAAAACGCCTTCCAGGGCGCGTACCGGTCATGGCAGAGTCGCTGGAAAAAATGTGTAGAGGCCCAAGGACAGTACTTTGAAGAATTTTAAGTGTTTGTGCAAATCTGTTCAATAAATTACTTTAAAAAAAATAATTGCTTTACTTTCGGAACGCACCCTGTATGTTCCCCTAGTATATTATTTCCTTAATTTTTTGCACATCAAACTCCAGTCCTCCTGCAGATTTTAAATTTCGTCCCCCTTAAGAATCTCAATAATTACCTACACCATACTTTGTTGTTTCATTTTCTTCCTCATCTTTGGAGCTAGTTAGCATATAAACTGGTCCTTCGTGTCTGTCTTGCATAGGGTAATGTGTTTACTGTTTTGTTCCTAGAAGTTTAAAAGCCTTCCGATTTTCTTACTCTGTATCAGACCTACTTCAGCATTACCCGCATTGGTTTTGTATTTAATAGGCTGTACGCATCTGACGGAATGTGCTGTTCTTCCAGTCAGCACACTACGAATTTCCATTCCGTTTGTCTAGTTTCCTGTTTAAATTCTCGAGCCTAACTATCCGATTTTGGCCTCCAGTATTTCATGCTCCGGTCCATAGAGTCATAGAATGCCACTTTTTTTCTCCGTGATGACGACGTCCTTGTGAGAGTCCCGTACGGAGATCTTAGTAGGGGACCTGCGGAACATTTTATCCAAAAGAATGCCATCATCATTTAACTATGCAGTAGAGCTGCCGGCGCTCGAGACATATACAGGCTGTAGTTTTCCCTTGCTTTCAGCCGTTCGCAATATCTGCACAGCTAGGCCATGTTGACCAATGTTGTAAGATCGTTTCATTCAGTCTGCAGATTATTACTCTAGATCTACAAAAAAGTCTGCTGCGTGTATTCAGGAACCTCGTCATTGTATAGCCTCCCCAAAGTTATCCGTTCGTTGTGGTTCGACCTACGTTAGGCTATCCGTATCATGTCCATTGCGCAAGCCACCCTACTTCGGGATGCTGTGTTGTTTACAGGGAGGACTTTGTAAGCTATTAAGGGATTAATGTAGCATTTTAGCAGATTTTTGTTTGAGTTTGATCGTTGGGTTACGTAACTGCTGGTCTGGCACTTTTAGATTCAGCTGTAAGTGTTTATTCTGACACGTCAAGTTAACTGCAAATAAAAGACATTTAAATACAACCTCCGTAGACGCAAACGCTCCAGTTTTTTCCTGCCTTCTTAATTCAATAATGGTAGGAGATATTTTTGTCGAGGTATACGAATTTACTATGTTGCTTTTATGAAATATATCATGACAGGGGACAAAAGAGTTTCACATGATGTTACCCTTTGCAGACGTTGTAATAATATACACTATCCCGAACTCCCACTGAACACGTTCTTTTTTAAAGATATTTCTTTTAGTCACATGTTTCCTTGCCTCAAACAAACTCGCACCAAGCGTTCCCTCAATTTTCTTTCACCGTTGTGAAAATACAAACCTTAAATTCCATCGAACCGTCGCTATCTATAGAATGTTTCCAAAGGGTGACTCGGTAAAAGACAAGTGTTTGTGGAAGTTAAACGCATTTACTTAATTAACAGCCGTCTTTGTTTTTGTAGCTTTCCTTTTTCTTTGAGAACATTTTTTTTTCCCTTCTGTTTACACGAAGCGTGCAAATTATTCTAAAAATACTGAGTATTCCACGGTCTTTAGCTTTTAATACAATGCCTCGAATGGGAATATTTACCACCCATACAATGTGTATCAATTTGACAATCTCACTTGATACACTACGGATCACCAGTCCAATCGAAGGTAAAAAACTGAGAGAATGTTTAGTTTTCAAAGTAATATAAAATAGTTTATAGAGCGGAGAAACCCTCATAACTCTCCAAAAAGAAAATTACATTACAGTCGCCAGCCTAGATAGGCAACGAAAGGATAACAGCATAATACTAACTTAGGCGCTGTTGTTATAAATGTATAATAAATCGAATCCAAAGCAGTAAGATTTAGCTTTAAACCATGTAAAATATAAATTATTGTCAAATTACTAAATAAAATAATCAAGGCTGGACTTGATGTAATAACAGTCGCTAACTGGTCCTACGACGCATTAACAGATACAGTACATGCACAATAATTTGATGTTACTCTCTCGTACCAAAGTCTGACAGTCCTGTCATGAAACTAGTACTACTTATAACAAGGGAATGGTCTGATTTGACATATCGAACCTTTATCTTTTGTCACTAGTAAATTTCAGTTAGAATATTCTCTGCTTCTCTTTACTCTAATTTTGCGTAAACAATATGATTCATAGGCTCCTTTAGAACTGTTTCCTAATATTAACCTAACGAACTTCCCTAGTAGTCAAATACTGAGAGTACGCAATTGATTCATTACCCAACAAACCAGCGAAATAACATTCACAATCTTTGATCTTAATAAACTCCTTAGCAAATCATTTAACTACGAATGGAATCTCGCGATTAATTTCTGATGCTTGGAATTACTCCTGGTTTATGTAGTGGTTTTCAACTGCCTCGTATGGTACATCATCCTGGACTTTGTTACAGAAGTTTGCCTTACATTTTCCCACAAGTCATATCCCTGAAACTAAACTGATGCAATAATTATGTACATTACTACCATACATATGAAATGGACCAGTAGTTCCAATTATTCCCTTTACTCAGTGACTACTTTTCCAATGCATGCTTCCTGGTACCTTCACTCACATAAACCAATTTTACTGTTCCTTACGGAACTTTATGTTGAGATTTGAGTCTTAGTAACTGTTACGCAATTTATTTTACTGTACCTTCGTTAAATGAGGACTTTGCGTTGTGTATCACTAGCAACAGTCTCTCTGGCACAAACAGTATTTTCATGAGTAACACTGTGCGCTGCAAAAGATCAGTTATAAAACGACGTTTCCTCTTCTCTTCAGTACCAACCACCAGGTGGTTGTAACTAATGTGCAAGTAGTGAAGCAGGTCCAATGGAGACTGTAAGTATTATTTGGTAGCAATGCTTGGTAGATATGCTAATGCGTTATTGCGCAACTGATTTACTCCGGATGAAAATTAGTTCCAGGTTTGTCCACCAGATGCAAGTCTCACGCTACAGCATCTCCTCCACATCTCTGGTGCTCATACTGAGCAAATTGTGTAAGTGGCGGTTAATAATAAAATCAACATTGCGCCTTTCTCACTTGTTTTATATTTCCCGTCCGAGCCCCGATCCTAGTCCAACACATATGGAACCATTTCTATACCTTTTTCTTACGTTAACAGCGCCAGAGTTACGCTTGGTGGCCGAAAGAGCATCTAATTTTTTTGCAGCGTAAATCAATTTCCCTCCAATGCTTTAGAAAATCTACCAGGTTTCGCTTTCATACAATTATTACAGCCCACACTGGATCTCTGTGAGTACTGGAACTTCAATTATTACCACCCTGTACAGTGCAAGGTTGTCAACTTTACACACCTCCAGATACTCAGGCACGCATCTTTGAAAGTGATCAGCGTTTCTGAAAGTATTCAACGTTGTTTGACTGATGATGAGCCTTACAAGTACGTTTCCTCTTTCATCTCTTCCTCCGTCTCACCATCAGAGGAGACAACACAGTTACAGGTACCAATGCATCAGCGTCCTTCGGAAATAAATCCGTTTATGCCACTACCACGTTCACGAAGAACGAATCATATCTGACAATATCAGTAGCTTCCTAGGCATCTATAAGAAAACTACGGTCTGCAGTTTAACTCTGTATGACAAAATAATCAATGGCACATGTACTTCCCATCCTACTGGTCCAGGCTCAAAAGTGTCTACACACCAATATCGTTTAATAACTGAGTGTATAGAACAGCACCTAAATCAATATCACTCCTGTTCCAGTTCACATTTTTTACTTCAGTTCAGCAGCCATTAACTTAGCCTGGCACTACAGATAATTCACACTTGGCATTCTCACAAGGTAAGAGAGCTGCCAAACTCACATTGTTCTTCTTAACTCTTACAACTTTACTACTTTGCACATCTGACTTCATTTATTGGTCCTTATTTGCAACTTCTGCCCACGTACGACTCACATTTAATCCATCAAGCAACTTAAAGACCTAAAATTACTTACCGGTGGAGATCCGTATCACTCCCTGCCTTTCATTAACCACTCGTCAAATTATGTCTTCCTCTGTTCCACATACTCGGGACCAGCTGAAACCAGAAAAGCTCTGTTCTGTTATATAACCATCAACTCCAGAAAAATATCATTCTCTTACATCCAAGATAACTGAACTCCCAAAGTTTGCAGAGTAGCTCTGATGCTATCGATTGAGACATAGTTGATCCACTATTAACGACGCGAGAACAACATAGAACAACGAGGATGACTCTTAAATGTATTATTCACGCAGTACATCTCAGCGTAGATCTCTGAATGGCTGCTCATTCATACTACTTTACATACCACTCAATAATGAGCTGTACACCACGTTTCTAACAAAATACATTGTCATTCCGAACGGTGCAAACTAACATGCATATTTTACAGTTCTTACAGCACCGTACGAATTGACTTTCCTCACACTGCAATACAAATGCTGTTCTATGCTTAGTAAGAAAAAGAACCTACGGAGTTGCCATGATACTTGAAGCAAGGAAATCAAGACAAAGTGAAACGTCCCCTTAGAAAAATTATACATAACTGTGCTTAAACTGACACAGTATTTTTAGCGCAACGCAATCTGACTTCCAAAAATCCCTATAAAAGAATGGCCCTAACAAACATTAACCTATACGTTTCACAAATCACTTACCTCACAAAAATCTTCCTTACTCGAACTACTGCAATACAGTGAGCGCCACTACCGCCAGCTAACTAAAAGATTCAAACTACGGAAGTCACTAACTACTGATAGGCACAGTTAGCAAATGAAAGATTTTAATAGAGATCAATCAATGTATTTACCTCACTAGTCATAATATATATAGCAGTTCATGACACCAGTTCTTACAAATTTCAAAACTCCGCCATCTCTCTCCCCACGTCCACCACTGCTGGCGGCTCACCTCCAACTGCGCAACGCTACGCGCTGTTAGCATCCAACTGCCGCTGCCCGACACTACAATGGCAGACAACAATGCAAACTAGCCACAGACTGCGCACAGCACAGCCAGTGATTCTTCATACAGAGCGCTATGTGGCGTTACCAATAAGAAAACCTAAACAGCCTACTTACATAGCCCCAATGCTCCCCACAAAAAATTTTTACAAATTGTTTTGGGCAGTGGCCAATAATGATTTGATAAAATTTTTCATAATTACTATAACAAAGATATCAAATGCACACACTAATTGATACAATGTTGGTCAGAAGCTAACATTTTCTCACTGTCCATGAAGACAGTCCTAATCGTTCATCACAGTAAAATTGCAGGGTTTTTTTCAAAGCCTGAGCAATAAAAGAAAATGCACACGGAAGTAGTGGATTTCCATGCAGTCTTGAAGAAGAAGTGTTGTCCTTTCAACAGAAAGACAGTGCTGACTCTTGACATGCAGACAGGTAATGGGCCACAACAGAGCAAACCCACAGCAGAGTCAGTCGAAGTTTTGAAGAATATTGGTAGGTAGGTCATCACAGAGTAGACCCCTTGTAGTCCTGGTAGAGATTACGGTATTGGTGGGCAACCAGAGATGCAGACCCACTGTAGACCTTGTAGAAATAATGGTATTGGTGGGTCATCAAAGGTGTAGATCCACTGTAGTCCTTGTAGAGATGGCCAGCAGCCATCTGTTTGACTGTGCAGGCGCACAATCACCATTGAAGAGTTTTGCGGAGAATATAACAAGTCCATAACCACCACTTGTGCATTCACAAAAATTGTTTTTGAAATGTCCTTAGAACCAGCAATGCTGTTATCCAGTCCCTTACTGAATTATTAACACACGTGTAAACACTATCAGTCCCTACTTCTCACATATTGTCCATATACTACGACCATCAGAAACGTGTGCAGTGAAATATAATTTACAAGTTACTTAATTTGATGAACTGGTGTCAATTACAATTTTATAACATAAGAATACAATAACAAAGGTACAAAATACATCTTTAAAGAACATAACAATACAGATAACATTTGCAGTAGTACAGGCTTTATAAAAGAATCGAAATAGCAAATACATCAGTGTTACAAAAATTATAAATACATACATAAAAGATCAGTATAACTTTTAAAACGTCAACTTCACACATGAGCAATAAAACAGAACAGATAAATAATGTCTAAACATCTTTACAAAAAGTAAATAACACACTATCATAAAAATTCTACTATGTAACTCTCATCAGATAAACACATAAACACAGGAAGAACACAAATACCCAAGGGTACACAAACACATAGTGGGATAACACAAGAGGAAAGGGCAGGGTTTGTTTTCAGTGTAACATTTGGTACTGCAGTCCAACCCAAAACGTCATTCTGTAGATCTTTCGTCTTATCTCAACATTCCACCAAAAATATCCTATCCAAGCATGCTTTCTGTATTTTGTTCACATCCTCTTTCAAAAATAGTTTTTCTCCACTATACACTACTTTTTTTGGCCAAACCATTTACTTATAGCTTATCAATGCTTTTCTTCCAATTCATCATAGTTAGTTTCTTATATAGTCTCCCCCCTCTTAAGCTAACTTAAATCTACTGAGCTCAGATGCTAAACTAAGGGACGAGGCAAAGCAGCAGCACAAAACAAATTAATACAAACAGCAATGTCCCAAAAAAATGGAAATTGGTAAAGCAATTGCAATATTACAACTAATATAATGCGCTGTACAGCAAACAAGAGAAACAAATCCCTACTAAAACTGGCTTAAAAGAGTAATACAAAATCAAATTCAGTAACATTACGCCTGGCACACAGTAGAAGCAAATGCAACAGCTTATAACTAAACATGACAGAGCTCAAGCAGAAAAAATGTTACACTAAAGACAACAATGCAGATAAGGACAATGTCTATTCACATCTTAATGTCTATGCAATTAAAGTGGTGCACCACAAAAACTAATGCTACAACAAATTACCAAGTACTTGAAAAGAAAACTATATATATACAGTTACTGTTATTAGTCGCTTCTTATTGGTCTTTCCATTCCAAGAGCTCCTTTTTCGAAGAATGTGGATAATAAAATAATTATTTAATAGATCTGTTGACAGAAAGTGTTCACATTAGCAAATGCATTTAATTTTATTTTATAAAACCAATGCTGCAACACAGCTGGAAAACAGATATCAAATGAAATAAGCAACAATGTATAAAGCATAAAAATATCATTCAATAGTCATGAAACATTTCATAAGTTAGTAGAAATCTCTCAACTCTCGTAGAAAGACGTTTGTTATAATCAGGTGTCAGATGTAAGTATCTTTCCAAGTAATGGGCGTGTCGTATTTGCGATGCTTTCTACAAAGGAAAGTCAATAGCGAGGATAATGCCCTTTTTTTTCTCCACCTAAGGGCTTTCTGTTGTCAGACAACTACCTCTCAGCCGGGCGCCCAAAACGCATTACGTCAAGGTCACTTACCTTTCTTAGTGCCATATGAAACGTCCCCTTAGAAAAATTATACATAACTGTGCTTAAACTGACACAGTATTTTTAGTGCAACGCAATCTGACTTCCAAAAATCCCCACGAAAGAGTGGCCCTAACTAACATTAACCTATACGTTTCACAAATCACTTACCTCACAAAAATCTTCGTTACTCGAACTACTGCAATACAGTGAGCGCCACTACCGCCAGCTAACTAAAAGATTCAAACTACGGAAGTCACTAACTACTGATAGGCACAGTTAGAAAATGAAAGATTTTAATAGAGAACAAACAATGTATTTACCTCACTAGTCATAATATATATAGCAGTTCATGACACCAATTCTTACAAATTTCAAAACTCCGCCATCTCTCTGCCCACGTCCACCACTGCTGGCGGCTCACCTCCAACTGCGCAACGCTACGCGATGTTAGCATCCAGCTGCCGCTGTCCGACACTACAATGGCAGACAACAATGCAAACTAGCCACAGACTGCGCACAGCACAGCCAGTGATTTTTCATACAGAGCGCTATGTGGCGTTACCAATAAGAAAACCTAAACAGCCCACTTACAAAAGGAGACAGAAAAAAGCGCGTACCGATAAAACTGCAAACTGCAGTTGACGATGGAGTAGAGATGCATCAGAGATGTAGTTATTTATAGTAGTTACGTTTCTCCTGACACAGAAAAGTAAGGGTCAGATTCTTCACTTTTACAGTGACAAGTGAAACTACATGTTGTCTTGGCAGGATGAAGTCACTTCTCCAGCTGGTATGTGGTTTGCACTGGTGTTGGTGGTAGCTGGAGCCGAAAGGTTGTCCTTCAGAACCATCTCTGGTGAAGAATGCATATTATTCACAAGAGTTAAAGCGATGGAATCGAAGCGGGAGGGGTCGTCAGCGGGCTCTTGTAGCCGGTCACGGTCACTGTAGTGGGCCGGTGTCAGCAGATGGCCGCCAGGTGAGCGCTGACTGACGATGCAGTCAGCACAGCGGAAGAATGCTAACTGACGACAGCGACGGCTACTGGCCACAGGCAATAGCTGTCTGCAAGCTTCAGTAGTGGCGGAGCACAACAAACGAGAGGAAGCGGAAAGAGACGTGTAGCGTGGTTGATGACGATGCCTTGATTCCGCTCTGGACGATAGAAACAATGCAGATCCACACAGAAGGATGGACAGCGACAGTTCTGTTGGGCCTCTAGGCGGCCCAGGCACGAACCCACTGCACACCAGAGAGGTGGTCGTCAGGAGCGACCGAGGATTCAAAGGCGCCATGTTGACTGCGAACAGACTTAGCGCCGATAGGGGTCTATATATGTTGACAGTGATACCTGACAGAGGTGCTGGCTGCTTCGCTTCAGATTGCATGTGGTAGCCTTCCTGTGCTTAACGGCTAAAGTCTACTGTGTCATTGGGCATATTGTGTGCAAAACACTACTGAGACTGTAGGTCCAATGTCGGTGAGATATACATGATTCAGTCTGATTTGTTTTCATCCAGTGACAGAACGTTTGATTTGTAACTCACAAAATGGTTCAAATGGCTCTGAGCGCTGTGGGACTTATCATCTGAGATCATCAGAACTTAGAACTACTTAAACCTAACTGACCTAAGGACATGACAAACATCCATGCCCGAGGGAGGATTTGAACCTGTGACCGTAGCGGTCGTGCGGTTCCCGACTGAAGGGCCTAGAACCGCTGAGCCAAACCTGTCGGCTTGTAACTCACAGTAGGCTTGGACAACCAGGTGTAACCACCAGACCACTATCACTTCATTCGCTCTCATATTCTGTGCGGTCAGAATCTTCACAAACCCTGCTACTGCTGTGAGGTGTCAGAATTTCGAGTCTCAGAGACGTTGGCTAGCATCTTCTGCATCGTTAGTACATTTTAACATACCGAGCATTGACCACGCCGTACATTCATTGATGGAACGTGGTACACACTGAAAGTCTTTTGAAGTACTTTTCAACAGGCTTCCCGAAAACTGTCCTGAGCAGGTAGTTCGAGAGGGTACATACGATGGAAATATTTTAGATCATGTAGCTACAAACAGGTCTGACCTTACAGACAGCATCACTACATGGGCAGGGATTAGTGATCATGATGTCATCATAAAGACGATGGTTACTAAAGTTAATAAATCAATCTAGAAGGCTATTGAAGTGTTTTTGCTAGTTAAAGCACATACACAAGTTAGCGTCCCACTTAAGAACAAAATTTGAGTCGAGTATGATGGAAGTTAAGGAATTATGGGCAAAGTTTAAACGGATTGTAAATCGTAGTCTGGAGAGGTACACTATGAGATCAAAAGTATCCAGACACGCCCAAAAACATACGTTTCTCATATTAGGTGCACTGTGCTGCCATCTACTGCCAGGAACTCCATATCAGCGATCTCAGTAGTTATAAGACATTGTGAGAGAGCATAAAGGGGCGCTCATCTTGATTTTATGTGCCCCTCACTTTTGCTGCATTTATTGCGATATCCTCAGCCAACGTAAAGTTCGAAGCGACGGGGAAAAGAGCACGGGTAAGTCCTGTATACGTCAAGAGTAAAAGACTGGACGTGCAAAATGACAGATCTTCAACATCGACATGCTGCAGAGTTTCTCAATTCGAATACAATAAATTTACTTGAGACTTAATATTTTCTGTCCAAAAATCAGCACGGTTCGCCCGAAACTCAGTTTTCCCTTTTCGTCCGTGATATCCTGCGATGAAGGGTAACGGGCACATTCCTTATTCCCAGATTTTCGAAAAGCCTTTGACACATTGCCGCTTGCAGACTCTTAACGAAGTTACGAGCATAGGGAATAGGTTTCCAGATGAGTGAATGGCTCGAACATTTCTTAAGTATTAAAACGCAGTACGTTATACTCGACAGCGGTTGTTATTTAGAGGGAAGGGTATCGTCAGAAATGTCTCTGTGATGTATGATACTGCTCTTTTTCTCTCTATATGAAAATGATCTGATGGGCAAGGTGAGGAGCACGCTATGGTAGTTTGCTGATGATTCTGTGGTTAATGGAAATGTCTAGGCGTCAAGTGACTGTAGGAGGATAAGCTTGACTTCGATAACCTTTATAATTAGTATGATGAACGGTAGCGTGCCCTGAATGTGGAACAGTTTAAATACAGAGGAGTAGGAATAACAGTCTTGTATTATTCATACACAGCGTTAGTAGTCGTAAGTAGTGTTACAACATTAGTATCGATAGCACCATTTATCTGTCTTATCTACCTCCTTTGTCTGTTTCTACTCAATGTGGCGTCTGTATTATCAAACTCTTTATCGTAACAACTACATAAAAGCTTAATTCATTATTTATGGCCATTTGTGTAATTCTGATTTATCTATGGTGTAATTTCAAAAGTAATATGCTGTGATAGAATGGAAATGTCAAAATATTACTTGTAATACTGGCGGTCCCGGCGGAGGTCCGAGTGCTCCCTCGTGCATGGGTATGTGTGTTTGCTCTTAGGATAATTTAGGTTAAGTGGTGTGTAAGCTTAGGGATTCATGACCTTAGCAGTAAAGTCCCACTAGATTTCACACACATCTGATTTTTTTTTTAAATACCGGTTCATCTTAGGGCGTATAGGTTTGCAGTGATACAAAACATGGGGGGAAGCCCCTCTGCGCTGACCGTTGTGGCCGAGCCGTTCGAGGCGCTTCAGTCTGGAACCGCGCTCCTGCTACGGTCGCAGGTTCGAATCCTGCCTCGGGCACGGATGTGTGTGATGTCCTTAGGTTAGTTAGGTTTAAGTAGTTCTAAGTTCTAGGGGACTGATGACGTCAGATATAAAGTCCCGTAGCGCTCAGAGCCATTTCAACCAAGCCCCTCTGCAACGAAACTTGCTTGACTCGAATCCGGCGGTTGCAGTGCATATCTCTTTTGTGTTGGTGGCCAGCAGACAAAGTGTGCGCATTTTGTGAACCCGACGATGCGAGATGAACTGCAATCTCCTATGGCATCGGATGTCGACGTAATTTGGCTTATTGCTCATGGAATACTTTGACAGGCTCTGTACTACGAAAACACGACGCTAAGAACGTAATTGTTAGAGCTCATTACCCAGGAAGAGCTATGGATTCTTTTGCCGTGTTTTTTGAACTGCACAGCTGACTGACATTGCCTCCACTTTCATACCAAATTACAGGTGAGTGCCGTATAATTTCACGGATCAGTTACGCGGGTTCGTTTCCAGTAATAAGATTGTATTCTGTAAACTTTGTGTTGAACGCTCTCATTTTATTCTGTTACGATATGTCCGAGTATTCTGTTTTATTGAACTGAAAAGGCATTTCAGTAAACTTGCACTACATTTAATAAACTTTGTGGAATTGTGAAGTACATAATGATTTAGTGAGTATAAGTTTTGAAATACTTCACGTAATGTTCTTAAAAAGATAGTTTAAGTACAACAACTAAGAGAAGATTTCAAGTACTCATTTTAAATATTCTTCTCACTGATATACCAAGACTTATTGTTTCATGTGTTATATACTTAACACTGCATCTAATATTGTGTTGCGACGAAAATGTCAGCCCAGTATAATGGTAGACTGTCCATGCTAACAGTTGAGCCAGATATAAATTTCATGTTACAGTAACAGTAGCCAAGAAGTATAACTTTCATTCTTATGATTTGTGTGTACTATAATAAGCAAATACCTACAACTATTCAAACTGTTCTAAATTCAGTTGTCACAGGCCCCATGTTAGCTGAATACTATACGGAAGTGAATGTTCCTCCAGATTACAAATAATAAAGAGTACAAAAGGTACAATTACTTCTTTATTATTTCAATGGCAGTAATCGCCTGTAATTAAACTGACAACATACCGTGTCGTAGTGACTAGTGCTCTTCCGTTAGTAATCACTTATCTATAAAGATCAGTAGGCCCTTATTGCACTGGTAGTACCTGTTATGGAGAGCTACTTGGTGCCTAAACGTCTAAACGTATTAATACTCCTCCTGTGTAGTTCATGTAAAATTACTGGTAAATTACCTGCTAAACTAGACTACTGTCTTATATCTTCTTGGGAACAGAGAATTTTAGTATCAACTAAAGTGAAGCCCCATTTCCTTATGAACCTAATTAGGCTGGCGGCTCTTTACTTCTTCGTAACAGTGAACTTGATTAGTAACAGAACTTTCGTTCAGTTACCGTTTGTTATGCCATTACTTCCTTTGTATACCAATCTCTGGAGAAACATAAATATTCCGATACGTTTCATTACCCAAGACCAAGTCAAATAAGTATCCTGCCACAGGTGTAACATTATCGGTCTACTGGTAATTTAGCAGTAACCGGTAGTGTTAGCTGTCACCGTCACATTGATTAAATATCTCGACGTAAAATTGTGAAGCGACATGGTATGGAACGATCACTTAAGGGCTCTAGTAGGGAAAGCGAGTTATGGGTCCGGTTTATTGAGGGAATTTTAGGAAAACGTGTTTCCTCTGTAAAGGATACCGCGAACAGAAAACTACTGCGAAACATTCTTGATTACTGTTCTAGTATTCGCGATCCCCAACAGGTCGGATTGATAGAAAACTATGAAGCAATTCATAGGCGAGCTAGTACGTAGATTTGTTACCGATAGATTCGAACAGCACGTAAGTATTACGGAGGTGCTTTTGCAACTCAAATGGGAATCCCTAGAGGATGAACGACGTTTTTTTTCGAGGAACACTATTCAAAAATTGAAAAAGATTAGAGAAATAGCATATGAAGGTCGCTGCAGAACGTTTCTATCGCCGCCAATGTACATTTTGCCAAATTACCTTGAAGATAAGACAAAAGAAGTTTTGGTTGTAACAGTCACGTAAAGACAGGTTTTTTTTTATTTCATTGTTGGGCTTGCGACTGGAACAGGAAGTAAATGACTAAAGTGGCTGGCAGGAAAATAGGGCTTCAAGGTCATCTCGCCGTCTTATAGCTTTGTCAGTTTTTTATAGTGATAATTTCAAATATTTAAAAAAGAATGGGCAATTCTATTTTTAGTCTAGAATATGATGGAGGTACTTTCCAAACGAAAATTCTCACTAACTGCTACGGAAGAAAATGAAGAGTAACGTTACAAGAAATTTTGGAGGAAAATAATTTTTTACTTCAGCCAGTGGTACTAACAGAAACACTAACGTAGTTGGACTGAGAAAAAACAGATTTATGAACATCCTCAAAGTTTACAGATCCATAGGCTGCGTCTTTTATTTCGGAAAATTAAAAGTATTCTGAGATAAAATATAAAATATTATAAGAGATGTTAAACTGTGTCGACGGTGTAGCGAGAAATGTAGTCGCTGATGAATTTTCGTCCAGTAGGACTGCGAAGAAACTTCTCCAGAGAAAGTTGTTAAGAAAACTACAAAATTACTTTTACTTCTGGCACCGATTGAGACATCTATATTGTATCGTATCACGTACAGAGGCAAATTAGTTCCGTGTGTAGCAGCGCGTGAGTCGTTGTAGGCCGTAGCCAAGAGTTTTTGTTCGGCCGGATCGCTTTAATATGACCGAGAATTTTCCTTACTTCCCAAATGTATTTTACTGGCTACTGATCCATATCCATCGTCATTGCACCCATCACTCAGAACGCCAATATACGCTACGCGAAAGCAATTGTAGTTATTTTGAGACCAATATTTTCACTGGAGTCCAGCAAAGTATTTGTTCGATAGGCTGGTGAAACCCAAGTTTTATCTAAATGGCTGTAAGCATATTATTCTCAGCTCGCAATACGTGCTTGGTACACTAAAACATCGTTATTACTACTGCAAAGTCCCTGTCTTGTGTTAGAAATTTCGTCCATAATTACAGTTTCTGAATTAAAAACCAAGTGGGCGGAGAGGACAATGCATTGAAATGACTGGCCAGAATAACCATTTTTATCACGGACATTACTCTGTATTTATCTAGCCATCGGATAGTATCCTCTGTCTCAGCAAAGTAATACAATTCTATGTTGTACCTTTCTGTAAAAGTCGTCAAATATCATAGATTTCTATGCTTTTCTCAGAGAATCAGAATAGGTGCTGGGACTGTTCTGATGTTGCCGCACTGCTTGTATATACAGTCGAAACAGAAGCAACACAATGTTCAGTCATTTTATGAACTGCATTACCATTACCACAAAACAGCCAGTAAATTCTTCTAAGAAAAAAAAAGCAGCTACATTTCGAATGTAAAGGTAAACCAAATGCTGTAAGATTATATCCGAATTTAAAGACATTCGATACAGGTTTTTAGGAAAAACTGTTGTTCATTAATGCAGAACTGACAGGCTTATTTTAATTGACAGTTACTGTCGAGTAGACTGATCGCCACCACTGGTGTTAAATCTATGAGACGTGTACTGTAAGGGAAAAAAAAATTGTAGTATGTCCTCTATAATTGAAATGAATAGACAAACTTTTAAATCAAGTCATCTTTTCGCATAGACGTTATTTATCTAAACTGAAGGATGTTCTGGCTCCGCGTCTTCAGATTCACTGTCGCTTGTTTCTGCCGGGTGTATCAATACAGATTCCACTATCGTGTCTCTTAAACCCTGTTTCTATAAATCAGTTTCTTGTAATGCTGCTGGGTGTTTTACGCATCTCTCCCAGTCCTGCTGAGTAACGTTGTCAAGAGCTTCGTGTGTTACCTTCTCGACATCAGCAAGTTTGAAAGTAGTATTTCTTGTCGCTACTTATCGCTTCAGTTGGGCCCATATCGATTCAATGGTATTATACTGGCAATGATACGGTGCTGTCCGATTTCGCATGCCACTTGACTTAGTTCGTAAATGTTTCTGGCACCTTCGATTTCTTCTGTAGACAGGAGTTCAGGAGTTTCATCGACTGAAAATGAAACATTCTTTCTCCCTAACCACTCCATAACATCTCCCTTGCGCCAATTTGAACGTGGCAGCTTTTCTGTGTGAATAGAGTGGTAGCTGGCGTTATCCATCACGATAGTTGACCCTTCTCCTAGCGCCGACGACAGTCGAATAAACTAATTTTTAAAAACTTCTCCATCCATTTCTGAATGTTAATGGGATTGGCAAGAACGTTTCTCACCACGAAAAATAATTTCTTCGTCTGTTATGAATCCTGTGGTTAATGAACCAGCGTGGGCGATGATTAATAGGTCTCGTATACCAGTAGGCTCTTTAAAACCTCCGTGTCCTTTGGAGTTGTGCGATACATGCTTGTTGGTGTGGTTCTCCAAAACCCAAGTTTCATCGAAGTACACCACAGGCCTTGTGTCTTCAGCACGTAAGAAGTGCACAGTGCGCATAAACTTCGCTCTTCCTGCGGCAATGTCTCTGGGTTCCGTCAACAATTTCCGTCCGTCATTGCACTTCTTGAATCGGAGACCAGGGGAGTGGAGGAGACAAAGAACAGAGGTCTCTGAGCCCGAGTAATTAATTTTTTCACAGATATCAGCCTGTATTTATTTAGCTGTTGGATACTCTGTCGTAATATCCAAGTAAAGTTATACGCATGAGCTCTTTGTTAAAATCGTCTTAGTCGGTTGACTTCCGTTCACGTTTGTTCAAAATGGTTCAAATGGCTCTGAGCACTATGGGACTTAACTTCTGAGCTCATCAGTCCCCTAGAACTTAGAACTACTTGAACCTAATTAACCTAAGGACATCACACACATCCATGCCCGAGGCCTGTTAAGAACCTCTGACCGTAGCGGTCGTACGGTTCCAGATTGTAGCGCCTAGAGCCGCTCGGCCACCTCGACCGGCGTTCACGTTTATATCCCTTCCTTGGAGAATCGAAACACTTACTCATGTCTGTTAAATCTGCCAATGACACAGATTTGTTAATACAGCCTACAGTTGACTTGGAGACACCAAACCCTTTAGCAGTAAGTTAATGAATTTACTCAAAACTTAAGTTATTCCTCGCTTCTTCATTGTCGGCCAGATCCGTAAAAATCTTTAGTACATTCGATATGATAATTTTCGATTGTTTACGAATGTCTTTCCGCCTTTTACACACAAAGCCCGGAAGACTACTTCAAGTAGATAGGCCGTTGTTCCTTCATTGTTGTTCAATACCGAACACATGTCAAAGCAACTTTCTGAAGGTAGTAAGACATTGAGAACAAACGGTAGCTCTCGATATGCCACGGTAAGACTGAGCTTTCAGCTTTTCTGACCTACCGCACCGCTATCGGTACCTATATGGCATCAAAGCCGAGGGGCGGGCGAATCACACCCCACAGCCACTCCTGGCGGCGGGCAGCGGCTGTGAGCCTACTTCATGTTGTCCACTACAGTAGCGATACAAAGTATCTTCCGCCATACACCATTCGGTGTCTTCTTGTGTATATTTGTTGTATAGATGTTTGTTGTTGTGGTCTTCAGTCGTGAGACTGGTTTGATGCAGCTCTCCATGTTACCCTATCCTGTGCAAGATTCTCCATCTCCCAGTACTTACTCCAACCTACATCCTTTTGAATCTGCTTAGTGTATTCATCTCTTGGCCACACTCTACAATTTTTACCCTCCACGCTGCCCTCCAATGCTAAATTTGTTATCATTTGATGCCTCAGAACATGTCCTACTAACTGGTCCCTGCTTTTTGTCAAGTTGTGCCACAAACTCCTCTTCTCCACAATTCTATTCAATACTTTATCATTAGTTATGTGATCTACCCATCTAATCTTCAGCATTCTTCTGTAGCACCACATTTCGAAAGCTTCTATTCTCTTCTTGCCCAAACTATTTGTCGTCCATGTTTCACTTCCATACATGGCTACACTACATACAAATACTTTCAGAAACGACTTCCTGACACTTAAGTCTATACTCGATGTTAACAAATTTCACTTCTTCAGAAACGCTTTCCTTGCCACTGCCAGTCTACGTTTCATATCTTTTCTACTTCGACCATCATCAGTTATTTTGCTCCACAAATAGCAAATCTCCTTTACTACTTTAAGTCTCTCATTTCCTAATCTAATTCCCTCAGCATCACCCGACTTAATTCGACTACATTCCATGATACTCGTTTTGCTTTTGTTGATGTTCATCTTATATCCTCCTTTCAAGACACTGTCCATTCCGTTCAACTGCACTTCCCAGTCCTTTGCTGTTTCTACTAGAATTACAATGCCATCGGCGAACCTCAAAGTTTTTACTTCTTCTCCATGGATTCTAATACCTACTCCGAATTTTTCTTTTGTTTCCTTTACTGCTTACTCAATATACAGATTGAATAACATCGGGGAGAGGCTACAACCCTGTCTCACTCCCTTCCCAACCACTGCTTCCCTTTCATGTCCCTCGACTCTTATAACTGCCATCTGGTTTCTGTACTAATTGTAGATAGCCTTTCGCTCCCTGTATTTTACCCCTGCCACCTTTAGAATTTGATAGAGAGTATTCCAGTCATCATTGTCAAAAGCTTTATGTAAGTCTACAATTGCCACAAACGTAGGTTTGCTTTTCCTTAATCTATTTTATAAGATACGTCGTAGGGTCAGTATTGCCTCACGTGTTCCAAAAGTCTTACGGAATCCAAACTGATCGTCCCCGAGGTCGGTTTCTACCAGTTTTTCCATTCGTCTGTAAAGAATTCGTGTTAGTATTTTGCAGCTGTGACTTATTAAACTGATAGTTCGGTAATTTTCGCATCTGTCAACACCTGCTTTCTTTGGGATTGGAATTATTATATTCTTCTTGAAGTCTGTGGGTATTTCGCCTGTCTCATATATCTTTCTCACCAGATGGTAGAGTTTTGTCAATACTGGCTCTCCTAAGGCCGTCAGTGGTTCTAATGGAATGTTGTCTGCTCAAGGAGCTTTGTTTCGACTTAGAACTTTCAGTGCTCTATCAACCTCTTCACGCAATATCGTATCTCCCACTCCCATTTCATCTTCATCTACATCCTCTTCCATTTACATAATATTGTTCTCAAGTACATTGCCCTTGTATAGACTCTCTATATACTACTGCCACCTTTCTGCTTTCCCTTCTTTGCTGATAATACTGAATAAATTTTCCTGCGTACTAAAGACGTGCATTTGTCCCATGGCAGCTATTTATCGAGCTAACTAGTGCCTCTCTTCACCCCTTATGACTGCTAATAAACAAGGATATGCCGCGTCCGTATGCCAGTCCGGCACAGTGACCAGATTTAGATGCATATTTAGGAAACCACTGTAAAGAGTATGACAAATGATACCTCCCATTGCACCACTTATTATCGCTATTTCTCGTTCTTTGGTGCTTGGGGAACGAAGAGCACTATTGCTTAAATGCTTCTGCACATGCTGTAATTAGTCTATTAATCTATTCACAGTGCCGACATTAGCTTATAAGTATGTGGTTTTAGAAGAGTCTAAGACCCCTCAGTGCTGACTATCGAAACTTCGTAAGTTAAATTTGAAGCGATAGTTGAGCTCTATCCGCAAGCATCTGCTATTGTCTTTGCATGCGAATCCCAACGGTCGGATGCGACTCCCACCTGAGAAAATGGAAGTGTGGTATACATGGTCATGCCGTATAATGTATCCGCTTCATGCACCTTGACTCAAGAAATGGCTTCATTTGCAGCAAGGTAAGCATCCATATAGACAGCGTGAAGGCGCCTCTGTCGCAACCATCTGTCAGTACAGAGAATACTGAAGTGGACTGCCGTGAGGCGGCAGCACAGACGACCACACATTGTTGCACTCAAAGACAATTCTGCTCACAGGCTTGGCGCAAGGTCGTCTTTTGATAGAGAACCAAAACAGATATAATCTCTTGCGAAGGCTCCGAGGATAACAAATTTTGACAAATGGTGTTAATCATTTATATCGAGTCCAGCCCCTATCGTGAGTTATCTGGTGCACAACGCGATCACCTGTGTTTGGCACCGCTAGTAATTTGGACAGCAGCTGCCGTGTTAAGGTTCTTCCTCTGTCCTGCATTCGTAGAATCCGCTATGTTACATTCCAACAAAAAAACGTAAGACCGCATGTTGCCTACATCTACATCTACATGACTACTCTGCAATTCACATTTAAGTGCTTGACAGAGGGTTCATCGAACCATAATCATACTATCTCTCTACTATTCCACTCCCGAACAGCGAGCGGGAAAAACGAACACCTAAACCTTTCTGTTCGAGCTCTGATTTCTCTTACTTTATTTTGATGATCATTCCTACCTAAGTAGGTTGGGCTCAAGAAAATATTTTCGCATTCGGAAGAGAAAGTTGGTGACTGAAATTTTTCGTAAAAAGGTCTCGCCGCGACGAAAAACGTCTATGCTGTAATGACTTCCATCCCAACTCGTGTATCATGTCTGCCACACTCTCTCCCCTATAACGCGATAATACAAACGAGCTGCCCTTTTTTGCACCCTTTCGATGTCCACCGTCAATCCCACCTGGTAAGGATCCCACACCGCGCAGCAATATTCTAACAGAGGACGAACGAGTGTAGTGTAAGCTGTCTCTTTAGTGGACTTGTTGCATCTTCTAAGTGTCCTGCCAATGAAACGCAACCTTTGGCTCGCCTTCCCGACAATATTATCTATGTGGTCCTTCCAACTGAAGTTGTTCGTAATTTAACACCCAGGTACTTAGTTGAATTGACAGCCTTGAGAATTGTACTATTTATCGAGTAATCGAATTCCAACGGATTTCTTTTGGAACTCATGTGGATCATCTCACACTTTCCCGTTATTTAGCGTCAACTGCCACCTGACACACCATACAGCAATCTTTTCTAAATCGCTTTGCAACTGATACTGGTCTTCGGATGACCTTACTAGACAGTAAATTACAGCATCATCTGCGAACAATCTAAGAGAACTGCTCAGATTGTCACCCAGGTCATTTATATAGATCAGGAACAGCAGAGGTCCAGGACGCTTCCCTGGGGAACACCTGATATCACTTCAGTTTTACTCGATGATTTGCCGTCTACTACTACGAACTGCGACCTTCCTGACAGGAAATCACGAATCCAGTCGCACAACTGAGACGATACCCCATAGCTCCGCAGCTTGATTAGAAGTCGCTTGTGAGGAAAGGTGTCAAAAGCTTTCCGGAAATCTAGAAATACAGAATCAACTTGAGATCCCCTGTCGATAGCGGCCATTACTTCGTGCGAATAAAGAGCTAGCTGCGTTGCACAAGAGCAATGTTTTCTGAAGCCATGCTGATTACGTGTCAATAGATCGTTCCCTTCGAGGTGATTCATAATGTTTGAATATAATATATGCTCCAAAACCCTACTGCAAACCGACGTCAATGATATAGGTCTGTAGTTAAATGGATTACTCCTCTTGAACACTGGTGCGACCTGCGCAATTTTCCAATCTGTAGGTACAGATCTATCGGTGAGCGAGTGGTTGTATATGAGTGCTAAGTAGGGAGCTATAGTATCAGCGTAATCTGAAAGGAACCTAAACGGTATACAATCTGGACCTGAAGACTTGCCCGTATCAAGCGATTTGAGTTGCTTCGCAACCCCTAAGGTATCTACTTCTAAGAAACTCATGCTAGCAGATGTTCGTGTTTCAAATTCTGGAATATTCCATTCGTCTTCCCTGGTGAAGGAATTTCGGAAAACTGCGTTCAATAACTCCGCTTTAGCGGCACAGTCGTCGATAACAATACCATCGGCACTGCGCAGCGAAGGTATTGACTGCGTCTTGCCGCTTGTGTACTTTACATACGACCAGAATTTCTTCGGATTTTCTACCAAATTTCGAGACAATGTTTCGTTGTGGAACCTATTAAAGGCATCTCGCATCGAAGTACGTGCCCAACTTCGCGCGTCTGTAAATTTTAGCCAATCTTCGGGATTTCGCGTTCTTCTGAACTTCGCATGCTTTTTCCGTTGCCTCTGCAACAGCGTTCGGACCTTTTTTGTGTACCACGGGGGATCCGTTCCATCTCTTACCAATTTATGAGGTATGAATATTTCAATTGCTGTTGCTACTGTATCTTTGAATTTGAGCCACATCTCGTCTACATTCACATAGTCAGTTCGGAAGGAATGGAAATTGTCTTTTAGGAAGGCTTCTAGTGGCACTTCATCCGCTTTTTTAAATAAAATTATTTTGCGTTTGTTTCTGATGGATTTGGAAGAAATGGTATTGAGCCTAGCTACAATGACCTTGTGATCACTAATCCCTGTATCAGTCATGATGCTCTCTATCAGCTCTGGATTGTTTGTGGCCAAGAGGTCAAGTGTGTTTTCGCAACCATTTACAATTCGCGTGGGTTCGTGGACTAACTGCTCGAAATAATTTTCGGAGAATGCATTTAGGACAATCTCGGAAGACGTTTTCTGCCTACCACCGGTTTTTAACAAGTATTTTTGCCAACATACCGAGGGTAGGTTGAAGTCCCCACCAACTATAACCGTATGAGTGGGGTATTTATTTGTTACGAGACTCAAACTTTCTCTGAACTGTTCCGCAACTGTATCATCGGAGTCTGGGGGTCGGTAGAAGGAGCCAATTATTAACTTAATTCGGCTGTTAAGTATAACCTCCACCCACACCAATTCGCACGGAGTATCTACTTCAACTTCACTACAAGATAAACCACTACTGACAGACACAAACACTCCACCACCAATTCTGCCTAATCTATCTTTCCTGAACACCGTCTGAGACTTCGTAAAAATTTCTGCAGAACTTATTTCAGGCTTTAGCCAGCTTTCTGTACCTGTAACGATATCAGCTTCAGTTCTTTCTATTAGCGATTGAAGCTCAGGGACTTTTCCAGCGCAACTACAACAATTTACAACTATAAATCCGACTGATCCTTGATCCAAGCACGTCCTGTAATTGCCAAGCACCATTTGACATTGCAGCCCATCCCGCACTTTCCCGAAGACTTCTAACCTAAAAAACCGCCCAGTCCACGCCACACAGCCTCCGCTACCCGTGTAGCCGCCAGCTGAATGTAGTGAACTCCTGACCTATTCAGCGGAACCCGAAACCCCACCACCCTATGTCGCAAGTCAAGGAATCTGCAGCCAATACGGTCGCAAAACCGTCTGAGCCTCTGATTCAGACCCTCCACCCGGCTATGCACCAAAGGTCCGCAGTCGGTTCTGTCAACGATGCTGCAGATGGTGAGCTCTGCCTTCATCTCGTAAGCAAGACCGGCAGCCTTCACCAAATCAGATAGCCGCTGGAATCCAGAGAGAATTTCCTCAGATCCAAAGCGACACACGTCATTAGTGCCGACATGTGCCACCACCTGCAGCTGGCTGCACCCTGTGCTCTTCATGGCATCCGGAAGGACCCTTTCAACATCAGGAATGACTCCTCCCGGAATGCACACGGAGTGCACACTGGATTTCTTCCCCTCCTTAGCCGCCGTATCCCTAAGGGGCCACATTACGCACCTAACATTGGAGCTCCCAACTACCAGTAAGCCCACCCTCTGTGATTGCCCGGACCTTGAAGGCTGAGAATGATCCTCTGAAACAGGGCAGGCAGCTGCATCTGGCTCAGCCAGAGACAGTGCCTGAAACCGGTTTGTCAGACGCACCGGGGAGGCTTTCTGATCAGTCTCCAGGGACGCCTTTCGCTGCCTGCCACGCCTTGGAACGTCCTCCCAATCAACCACAGGCAAGGGCTCAGCCCCACTGCGGGCAGCAACCGGGGCAACCACAGCGGCAGACCGATCTGGGGACAGACGGGACGAGGTTGACATCCCCGTGATATCCGAGTCCGGCTCCCCACAGTGGTTCCCATTGACAACAGCCTCAAGCTGCGCGACCGAAGTCAGCGCCGATTGCAGCTGTGAGCGAAGTGATGCCAAGTCAGCCCTCATCCGAACACAGCAATCGCAGTCCCTGTCCATTCTAATCGATGTTTAACAACAGTTACCGAAACACGAGTCCGTGCCTAGATAACGCAAGCGGAACACGCAAAGAATATATAAACTAACCTGTACAAATGCCTAACGACTGCGCTACAATCTGCTGAATTTACGATTACAGTAACTAAAACTCGAAAGTGCACCTTCTATACGAAACTCACACGCAATTTAAATAAGAATCTACGAAGTAAACACTAAAGCGCGATGCTACAACTGTCAATTACTATAATACGCACGAAATATATGAATTAAACAATGCAAGTACCCAAAAACACGCAAAGAAATTAATTAAACTATCTAACAAGTAAGTAAGCTAGGGTTATACGACTTGCTGCTGCAGCTGCTTATCCAACTTCGGCAGGGAGCCTATTGTCCTGACGTATCTTGGTACTTTCTTCGTACGAGAAACAGGCACGCCACCACAGGCCGGCCACCACAGGCCGGCCAGTACGGCTGATGATCTCTGACAAAAAGCTAAAGCAGCATGGAATGCCATACTTATGTCATCCACCTTCACTCCGAAACGACGCCCATCTGGGTTAGAGCTGCTCTGTGTACTAAGTATCACATACTGAATACCGCCAAATCATCTACAAATGTAATCATGTGTTCCTCTTATAGCACTGTACGTGCTCATTTAAAATTTCATTACTAGCTAACGTTTTCCGTGATGTAGTTTTAATGAGCAGCAGTATATTTCTCACAGCATCGTCTGATTTAATCCGACAGCATATCATTTATATTTTTTGTTAACTTTTTGTTACTCAAGTTACACCCTGTTTTTCAAGACACAATTGATCTTACGAGTCTTTGTTTGTTTTCCTTTGTCTTTCTCAATATACAGGTTTAAAAACTTGGGTGACAGGGTATAGCTCTGTCTCACTCGGTTTTCAATTAGTGTTTCACCTAAAGTGTTAGTATCTTTCATGCTTCGAGTTTTAAACCTGCAAGCATGTTTCTGTACAAGTTGTTCATAACTTTCCTCTCTCACATTATTTTGTCCCTGCTACCTTCAGAATTTCAAGGAGTGTACTATAGGCAGAACTGTCAAAAGCTGTCTACAAATCTGCCATTGCTATTAGCGTAACCTTAGCTTTATTCCACATATCTCCTAAGATAATTCGAATGGTCAATAATGCCTAAACTACGAAACTCAATGTAATATTCTCTAAGGCATATTACTGAAAGTTTTTACGTTTTTCGGTATTTTCATCCACGAATGGTTCTGTTTTATTCCCTTGTGTCAGCACGTAAATCTTTGGAATTATTATATTCTTACTGAAGTCTTACGGTATTCCGCTAGTCTCATTATACTGCGAGTCAGAAGGAATAGTTTCGTCACTGTGTGTTCTCCGAAGTATGTCATTAAAGCTGAGTGTTTGTTGTCTTCTCTGCAGCTATTACTTTTCATAATGTTGTTTACTTTGTTCAGTACTTACACTACTGCTACTTTACAGCGTTACTTTCTATGCTTAGTACTGGCTTGGTATCTGAGTTCTTGATATTCATACAGCTGTTCCCCATGTCTGGAAATGGTTCTTTTTCTGTATCTACTATCACTGTACGTTTGCTGTGTGTTCCTTCTGCTCCGGGTACACACAAGACTCTTTCTCTTCTGAGACCAGGCGATGAAGTAGGTACGCTTCGACAACCAATTGCTACACAAAAATATAGGTGAAGTTAGTGAAGTTAGTGTCTCATTAGGTTAGCACCTCATTTTAATATTTTACTAACATTTTCAGTGCTTCAGTAAATGCACTCTGTTAGAAACATTGTTGACGTGAGTGATACCTATATTCAATAACGGCCTATTGAACCTCATTAATTGAGAATGACACGGACTAACTGCTCACTTTCGACGACTATCAGTTAGAGCTTTATCCAAGTAACACAGGCTTGCAACGCTACTTAACAACAGAAGAATGGAAAATAAACAGTCATAATTTATTATCACCAATAAGCATTTCAGGGCATCATAGAGGTTCATTGAGACAGACGCTTCCATAGCGTAGCGTTTATTACTTAATGCAAAGTCCAAACGGAGCCGAACAACGAGATAACTATTGACCCGCGACTGACCAAGTGACAGAGAGTGATGCGATGTGGTCAATGTCTGAACCAACAAACAAACAGAAACAAACTTAGCTGTCCGTCCAGCAAATATAAATTTAGCGTAAGAGCTATATAATGTTCCTCTTCCCGTCCCTCTTTGCATTGTTGATATTTGACGCATGATGCCTGAATTTCATGTAAACCAAGATAATCGTCAGAGATTTCTCCACCGTGCAATATAAAGTTTGCTAATTTGCTGTTCACTTTCAGTTGCTGATAGAGAAAAGTGTGTTGAAATGGGTCGATTTTTCGCTATGACTGATTTGTGGCCCTGTAAGTGAGAGATTTGGGATTTTATATGATCTTAATGATGTTAGAAACAAAACTACAAAGAGAATATATGCATTACTTTAGCACACATTTTAGCAGACATCTTGCCACAACGAAAGTAGATATTGTGTTAAACACTAATTGAAAGGTTTCTGTTAAGTACCACAATGCAGTGAGCCTGCTATCTAAAAGGGACATGAGAGTTAATGAAGTGCTGGAAGGAACGACACAGGTCAAAATGTTCTGATCGGAAACGATCTCTGTTCGCACGCAAAAAGTAAACCATCGTCACATTTTATAAAATACATATGTATGACTGTAGACGTATTAGAAACACCAGTTTGCTCTAAATTGTGATTTACAGGTGCTGAAAAACTTGGTAGGGAATGTGTGAAACCAAAAATTGATGAATCTACATCTGAAAAATAGAAAGATGTTATTTGATATTTGACGGTCTTAATAAGTTACTTGGAACAGCTTTAATTTTCAGTATGAAAAAAGGATAGTAATGTTGATAACACTTACAAAGAGTATTGGCTGATGGTAATATCAGTGATTTGAATAGCTGTTTCTTGTAATTTCTGATTTTTGTACCCTTGTCAAGGATTATCCCGAAATAACCTGGATTCGACCTCACTCAACGCTTAGACTTTGAATGGAAATTAGAAAGAGAATGCAGGTTCATGACAGTGGTCAGTAGCAGGAGGCAGCAGTAGGTAAAGAAAACCACATCACCAAGGACGCATATTGTATATCCACAGGAATTGTGGCCTGTAATAGTAAAAGTACCTGACTAGTCAAATTGCAGACTAACGTCCTTAACATCGGCTTGCTGCTGAATTCTTGAAGAAATTCTTAGTTCGCATATAATAAATTTCCTTGAGGCTGAATAGCTCGAATTTAGAAGGCATCATTCGTGTTAAACTCAGCTTACCCTTTTCTCGCATGGTATGCTGCATATCATGGATCGAAGACGACAGGCGGATTCCATATTCCTACATATCTGGAAAGTGTTTGATAGTTTGATATCATGCCCCACTGCATACTTTAGAGGGAGGACAGAGAATGTGGAATAACTCACCCGGTTACCTGAGTGGCTCAAAGACTTTATCCGTTAAAAAAACCAGTAGATTGTCCTTGACAGGGAGTATACATCAGAGACAAGGCTTTCGCCAGATGTGCCCCAGGGAAACATGAGAAGAGTGCTCTAATTCTCCATACACGTGAAAGATCCTGTGGACAGGATCAGTAGCCATTCGCAGCTCTTTGCCGAAAAAGCTGTGCTATACGAGAAGATGTCATCCAGAATATACAGTTTTGGTTTGCTCACCAAAACGTATTTAGTTTTGAACATCACCTTTTCGAAAATAGGCTTATGTTTACTAATTGCAACAAAATCGTCGACTTCGTATTTAGCTTTTCATTGATCTATCGCCGTGCTCTTACAACACACACAAGGTAAAAGGCTGTTATCTTGCACATCTACAGGAGTCATATTAATTGATCTATATCTTAAGTGATTATACTGAATGCTTAGAACTTGCACCACACCAGTCTATTTGAAACAATCCTGAGCAGTGAAAAGCTTACAGATCTTTCCTTTCGGAGATACACTGAAGAGCTACAAAACTGAAACTTGGCTAATGATGAGCTGTGATTAATGTTATGTTTTCCCATTACCTTGGTGAAATCATTACTGTATAATTGCCTAAATTTATTTATAAAAGTTTTGGAACATATTACTTCTTCCATATACTTTTCTGACTACATCTGAAACCTTAGTAGTGGTTTTAGCTTCTGAGCAGCGACCCTTGCAGATTTCGAGTACACGCTTATTAAAGCTAACCTGAAATGCATGTGGAATATACAATCAGGTAAGGCTAATAAGCTTGCTGGAGATCGTCATTTATTTTCATGGTAGCTACTCTCCTAAGAAAAATATTGTGTATTGGGTGATGCATTTCCTCAGGTACTTCCACTGTCGTAATGATTATAATGAAGTCAACAACAAGAAAAATATTCTGTTGATTATATAATTACATATAATGTAATAAACGAATCAACGGAATATGTTACAGAGAGTGTGGGGATAAAGCCAGACAAACCAAATTCCTCAAAATATAAAACTTACATCGAGAAAAAGGAGAAACTACATTTCTTAGTTCTACAACAAGACCGACTCCACTCACTGGCATTAAAATACACTCAATAAGGTACATTGCACTCACTGGCGTCATATGGGAAACGTCACAAGTGAAAATCACTCCACCATTGTTCAAACCATTTTACATTTAACTCAGCCTCCACTAGTGTTATGTGCAAGTACACGCTTACTGAGTTCGGATGAGGAAGCACTGGGCGAGTGGAACTGAACATCATTCATGACGAGAACACTGTTATATACCATTTACTTCAAAACACAGATTCACTTTAAACACAGAAACGTATATGATCCAAGAAAATAATTGCCTTTTCGTAGCTAAAGGGAAATGCAACCACCTTGATTAAGACGCATTAAGGTTACGGGAGTATCTATTACATTCAAACTAAAGGCATATCCCAAGAGCAACAAAGTTGAATAATAAGTTAATTAATCTCTTGAAGACCCAAAACAGATTTAGCAAGAAGTAAAAACAAATACATTGAATAAGGCATTAAATTTCTAGAAAAGGAAGTGTCGTAAAATCGGGCATTAAATTCCCAGAGACACTATGTAAGCGGAAGGGCCTAAACAGTAAAGGTTCTGAGTTCATCACGAAGCAGACGCCTCATAACAGCCTATCTGATAAACCACCAAGTGAGATAATGAATACGTATACAAAGATGAAGGCAGACACAAGCAAGTAGTCAGAAGCTAGGAGCGAGTTCTGTTAAATAAACCCATTACATTTATAAACCACCATATAAAAAGAAGCACTCCGTCTTCAGGCCACGGATGGCCTACCGGGACTATCCGACCGCCGTGTCATCCTCAGTTGAGGATGTGGATAGGAGGGGCGTGGGGTCAGCACACCGCCCTCCTGGTCTTTATGATGGTATTCTTGACCGAAGCCGCTACTATTCGGTCGAGTAGCTCCTCAGTTGGCATCACGAGGCTGAGTGCACCCGTAAAATGGCAACAGCGCATCGCGGCCTGGATGGTCACCCATCCAAGTGCCGACGACACCCGACAGCGTTTAACTTCGGTGATCTCATGGGAACCAGTGTATCCACTGCGGCAATATATACCACCATATACATTAATAAATACGTGTACCAAGATGAAGGCGTTAAATAAACAACAAATTAACACACTAGAAAGACTTTCCTCATGGCAGACTGGGCTTAGCCAAAACGAGGCGACAGTCTACATTTTCGCAGTAGTGACAGATTGGCGACAGAAAGGTTCACCCGGCAAATGTGATAAGCTAGCAACCACAGTCTAGGCAAACGCACATTGGGGACGCACAAGCTGACTTGCACAATGTGAAGACAGCACTGCGAAAAACGTGTCGTGAAAGCTAAATCTAGTGAAGCATACTAAATCTTGCTCACTTGGTATATTTAATGGGAACTCGTCAGGAGACTACACCCGCTTTGAAACTGTCAAGAGTTGTAGCCCCTGGAACTGGATGTCCAGTGCAGATTGCGCGCCTTAGGCCTCAAGGGTCCGCCTGCTACCCACAGATTACTCCCGTATCTGCGTGGCGCCACCGAACTGATCCTGTAACGTGGTCTCTCCAACTTCGGGCAAAGCACGTCCCATTCACCCAGTGGACCAGTAGAGCCTCTAACTTAGGACTCCGAGAACACCTTACGCATCCCCGCACGACGTTTCAGCCACAGGTCACACGGAGCCACCTGCTTCCTGCTGCGACCACATCACGTCTTGCCAACTGAACTTTAAGAGAGAGTCTGGCAGAGTCCCAGTTCATGACGCGATGGCGCCCTCTGGTCAAAGAGACACCTACTCACAAGTCAGACGCAACCTATTGACTCTTGGCACAGCTCAGTTAGTTTGTAATTCTGAACACATATTTTCAATTGGAGCACCGGAATTGGGGTATAGCCTTTGTCCTCAATACTGCGTACGTCATATTCTAGTAACAAGTCTTTAGTCTATTTCACTTTCTCCAGTCACTTCAGGAAAACACCGACTCAGTTGGAGCAATGGAGTGTGCACCACTCAGTGGCATCTTCAATGCCACACTAGCTGGGCCTATACAGTGGTGACGGTGATCTCCTTGAAATATTTTGTAGAAGTCATATCTTACTCCCAGTAGGGCGTGGTCCACCTTAGAGTGAAACCGTCAGAGGCTCCCACATACTTCGTGCACATCCAGAATGCAAGTTCCTTTGAAATAAATCGATTGCCTGTGGTGCGGAAACCAAAGAAGATGTTGTGCATGATTCTGGAAAATCTCCTAGACAAGCTGGCTGTGGTTCCATTACGCTCTGGGGAACCATCACTTTGGTATCCACGGTTACAGTGGAGTTCATGTAAGGCACCATGACGGTGAAGGAGTACCGTCCACTGGTTGCAGACCACGTTCACCCATTCTTGATGATCACGTTTTATGAGGGCAGTGACATTTTTCAACAACGTAATGCATCATGTTACAATGCCAGTAGTGTGATGGATTTGTTCGAGGAACGCTCTGGTGAGTTCCAGTTGATGTACTGGTCCCCCAGATCACCAGATCTGAACCCAATTGAACACATTTGGGACGTGATTGGAAGTGGCGTCAGAACTCATACGTCCTCCACCCCACACCCCTCCCCAGAATTTATGCGAATTACGTGACTTGTGTGTGCAGATGTGTTGCCAGCTCCCTCCAGCGTCCGATCAAACCCTCATAGCTGTTATCCCTGACAAAAGTGGACATACCGGCTGCTAGATGTCTTGGCATAATGATCTGGCTGATTGGTGTATATTTACTGTGTTACAGGTACTGGTGTATTACGTTCTAAAAGACTTGAAACTGTAAACCGTTGTGTGGTGGCCATGGTGTACGCTCACGTAAGGAAACGTTATTCATAGCGACGACATTGAAACTCATATCTTCATTTTGTACAGTAGAGCTTACATGCTTTGGGTTCTGGAAATCTCTGTTGTAAATTCTGTATTTTTTTTATTCCAAGAAAATCTTTTACACGTTGAATGTTCATTGTTTTAAAGTTCATGCATCATTGTTGAGTTTTAATAGTTTAATTGGCTAAAGTCATTATTTAAATACCGTAAGTGTTCCTACTGCTTCTGGTTAGATTTTGTTCTTTACTTAAATTCATTGTGATCAAAGTTAACTCCTATCATTCGTTGCGGATATGTGTTACTGTTCCACACAATGGCTGTATTGAATTGTTGAATAACTTTGTCTGAAGTTTTATGTTTTTTATTTTAGTCCAGCAACTTTCCACTACACCACCTAGGTCCATACCGTTTCAATGTTTTGTATTGTATTGAAAGCTTTTACACTTTTTAGTCGTCTTAAACACATTTTTCTCGACAGACATGGGTGTGGCGCTAATGACGTCGTTGTCTTGAGCTCAAAATTCAAATGGTTCCAATGGCTCTGAGGAATATGGGACTTAACATCTGAGGTCATCAGTCCCCTAGAACTTAGAACTACTTAAACCTGATTAACCCAAGGACATGACACCCATCCATGCCCAAGGCAAGACTCGAACCTCCAACCCTAGCGGTCTCCTTGTTCCTAACTGAAGCTCCTAGACCCGCTCTGCCACACCGGCCGGTTTTTAATGAGCATCAACAAAATTATATAAATACATCATATCAAACGTCGTTATCAGGTTATTCCCCGTTAATGCCGGTCGATTGTAAACCTCTCAGATCAGTTCATACTTAACGACGGTACGAGCCTTTCTGCTACTTGTCTCTCTGATGTACAGATTTGCAGCAAGGCATTACGTATTCCTAGTTTAAAATAGTCTTTTTAACTTGACTTAATATTACCTGTCAACTGCTGCTGAGCTATTATCACGGATTAATTAAATGCATTGTCTCTACATTGACGTCTCGTTTCAAAAACTGCGATAATTTGTGCACTATCGTCCCTGTACATTTAAATCAGCATATCCTTTTTTAGCGGCAGAGCAACGTTTCAAACCTCATTGCACGATAACGCAGCAATGATTATTGCACCGTCCAGGCTGCTACAGTAGCTTCATTCAATGAGACCTGTTCCAAAACTTCCTCTGTTCACCAAAACTTTGTCTCTGAATTCCCAACCCTCAGCTAAGAGCTGCACTTTACGTTACACGCTCGTTCAGCTGCTGCGGAATGTTTATGGAGCCGTATTCAAGCTCTTGTAGCAAACGCTACGAGAAATGGGCTTAGCATTTGGGAGAAGTTTGCTGTTGAATTTTCGAGAGCGTAGGTTCGTGAGTTTGTGGATGAGTCAGAAAGCAAATTATTTCCTCCCATACACGTCTCACAGAATGAACACAGAACAAAAAAAGAAAATGAAACGGGAAATTCAAGCTAATACGGAGGTTCACAATCAACCATTCTTCCCACACGCCGCTCGCCAATGGAACAGAGAGCGAGAAAATATATAGTAATTTACCACAGACCGTAAGATTCCCTACGGAGTATTAGTGTAGCAAATTTTCACCCATTTGCGAGACGTCAACGGAACTGTTTAGCACACCTCTGAGTTACTTCTGATCCATCGCAGGTGACCTAAGGGGATGGAAAACTTTCCATGATACCATGCAAATTTAAAGGACACAAGATCATGCTACTGTTAACGGATTAATACTTGGTAATTACTAAGGGTGGCTCAGTTAAGCATGAAAGAATGGGTACCGTACTTCATATGGGTAATAATAACGGGGACCATTAAACTACAAAGGAAATCGACGATCAATATAAGAATCTGGTTTATTTCCAAAAGACATAAATAGTGATCTATCCACTGAACAGCGTAAACGTGTAATAAGAGGTCTAGGATTTGCTAATACATACTACACCCTTGGTACTGGTGGGTGGACACATGACAGAATCATATACATCTGCGTCACGAATACAGGCAATGAATGCTGAAAACGTCAATGATTAAAAGAACCTGAAAAACATGAACGATTACCAACCAATACATTTGCTTAAATGCGTGATGGGTAACACTAGTTCGTTGTGAAAATTAGGTGTGCGAAACAAAATCCTGATGCAATTTAATTGACCTCACGCTCTTCAAGTCTCGATGGCTGGAAAGCTTACCACCCGTAAGGTGTGTGAGAGCAGTTCCAGTAGGGACTGAAAAATTTTAAGTTCTATGCGGTCTCAGTCCTTTGCTGTATGTCGGAATCATCTCTTTCTGCAGCTCTGAGATACAGCCTACTGCCACAAGCCGTGGAACAAATGTCGCTTTTGATGGGCAAAGGACCAATGTTTTGTCTTTCTACCTGAAACAAATGTATTTTGACTCTTCTCTGCCAATCTTAGCCGGTCCTGCCAGCGTCAGAAGCTCTCTGTGCAACTACCACAAACGTAGCGAGTTGTCAACAATGTAAACGAGCTTAACACTTTATAACCACTGGTAATTTTGTCATGGCACGGAAAAGGAGGCAGAAAATCTCTCTCAGTACGTAACAGACTTTCAGTCATGGCCAACCAGAAGGGATGCACGTATACAAAAGCAGAAACTCGCTGCTTCTACCGAAATAATTACTATAAGCCAACCAGAAAACCCCTTCCTTAAATTTGAATAAACATTCCAGCAGCTACCACTGGGCTTAACGAGTGCTCCAACGCTATGTGGCATTGTGTTGTCCCCTGTTTTCAGATCATTATCTCTGCTAAAATGATTTCCTCCACTGCCTTCACAATGCAGTTTTATGGCATACTGCCCATACACAGTCCCTTCTCCTCCAGAACTGAGACGGCAGACTGTCCTCCCCTGCTCTATACCTGCACATGGAAGGACTTTCAGAAGAAAACAGCTTCACTGCTATTCGTTCTCCTAAGTGAAACTTGCCTTTCGTAAGCCAGCTAAGATCCCCAAGGCTGCAGTAATATCAAGACTCGATCACCTCACCTAGACAAAAGGAGATATGGAAATAATAGAATTGCATTCATTGGCAGCAGTGAATATTCTTCGCAGTTCTCATGCAGCGTTTGTGATTACTCTTGCCTGACTATCGCTGAATAAGCGTTAAATTAAAAAAAAAATAGGTTATGTGGTAGTTTGAGAATAAACTGCCACGTTATACATTCCAGCCTACATTTGCCGCATTTCAACACAAGTACCTATACGCTAAAATATTTCACCCGTCTCTGACCATATGAGTGAAAGATCACGATAGAATCTGAGAAATTAAAGAAGTACCAAACATCTAACCTAATAGAATGATGTTCCTAGTGGCTGATAATTATGTATGGGGAGAGGAACAAATAACAACATGCAACTCTTGAAAGTACTCATAAATGTAAAATTATTAGAAGCTGAAAGAGAGAAGAAGCAAACCTGATAAAACAACAAACAAGTAAACTCCAAATTTATCGATAGAAACCAGGTTCTTTAAGAAATGCGTCGAAGTATTCGTAATGGAGGTATCTGCAGACCTCATACATTAAACAATAATAATAATGTATAGTGTATCAATGCACTATCGTAAACAGTGAATTAGTATGTGCAAAACATTATACTAATTGATACAAATGGTCGGTGCTAGGTTGTACATGTAATGAAACACATCTCCTACTGTAACATCAGTTATATATGACAATTTTCATTTGCACGTTTTCTGACACTTAAAATCAAGTCCCACAAAAACAGCTGTAGTAATAAGCCCTATATGAACGAATAGTTTTTCAAAATACATAGCTCTTCTAACATGGCGGTGTCTCAATCCGGGAGGAAAAATGTAAAACTATGGTGGTCACAGTAGCTTCAAGTTTTACTAAAAAAACGGAAACAATACGGATGACTTTAATGAATTTATTTTCCATAAAAATCCAGTCTTATCCAAGTGTACAGTCTCTGTTTAGTAGTCACAACGACCTTGGTCTCAACTCTGAATCCAGTCACTGTTCAAATTTTGAATAAAAACCTATGAAGGAGGCCTAAAACTTCCTGCAAAAGAAGTCATTCTTGTCCTGTCAACCTATTTGAGGACTGTGGTCAAGGAACGGACATGGGTTCGGGGAACCACCTAGCCTTTCAGGTGGGTGAAAGTATCTAAAATGAAGCAAGATTCACCGAAGACCATTGGCACGGGGATGAAGAAGGCAATGGAAACCGCTGCGTTAAAGACCCAAGCTGTGTATCCACGGGGAGTGAGGAATGAGGAGGAGTGAGGAATATCTGAAGCTAGGCAATATGGAGAGCGAGTTGTAGTGAAGTATAGGTCAGCGAAGTGAAAAGGAAATAGGACGTGGAGGTCAGTTCAGGTGAATATAAGGTAGTGTCAGCAGTTGTACAAAACTGTATAATAGGAGTAGAATTCATTATGATTAGGAAGGTCGGACACAGAATTGAAAATAAAGCTACAGAGGAATATGGGTTCGGTAGCAGAGATGAGAGAGGAGTAAATTTAAATGAGTTCTCCAACAAATTTCAGCGAGTAATAGGCAATACACTGTTTAAAAATCACGAGAGGAGAAGATATAGTTGTAAAGGCCTTTTTGACATGGGTGGACTCCAGCAGCAATAAAATATTATCAATCATGGTTTCGGAAATCGTATGTCGCATTATGAGGCATGCGCAGAAGATTTATAGACCCAGATCACAATTTTGTAACGATCAGAAGAAGACTTAAGATAAAGACAATCTTCTGGACGAAACAATGGCAAATTAAAAGGTGAATTGGAAGTTTCTATGGCTGTAGATGATACGATAATGAATACCTCAGTGAGTCAGGTAGTTGAAAGGGAATGATCCTACCTAAAAGGGGAAATTACTGAAACTGGACATACAAAGAAAAGTTTAAGATAGATAACTACCAAGAAAACCTTGGATGACAGAGGAATACGGCCATTGTTCAACGTTAGAAGAAAGTAAAAACATATTCAAGACATACAGGAACATGAGTCATTTAGGGATGAAATAAACAATACGTCCATGAATTCAGTGTGGGATATTTACAAAAAAAAATGTGAAGAAACCCCAAAAATGTCAAAAAGGGCTTTCGTGAAACTGGTGTGAGGATTAAGAGGAATTTCACTGTTGCACGCAGAGTACGGTGTGGATTGGTGGAAAAAGTACATTGGTGTTCTCTACAGAAGAAGAACTGTGTTATTAGACGAAAGTGTTGCGGCTCTGAATAATATTTCAGGCAGATAATAAAAATGGTTAAAGTCCTTCCCCAGGAACACTAGGTGCAAGGCGCAAATTGGTTCAATGGTTTGGGAGAATGCCCCCAAGAGAGAAAAGCTGGTGGAGTAACAACACAATCTGAAGCTACTGGAACACACAGAAACGGCTGAGCACTAAAAACAAGCAACGTACCAAAATTATATAATAGTGACAGAGGGTTAACGTCATGAAGGTGACTGTGCAAATTGTAACAAGAAGTATTCGATCGGAAGCAAGACTAGCACTCAGTTACTGACACTCGACACGAGGTGGATACACAAGTTCCGTCAGATCACCGAAGTTAGGTACCACTGGGCATACCCACTTCTTGGATGGGTGACTGTCCAGATATGATGCACACAGTTCACCTTTTCCCCCGTGCCTTCATAGCAGAGAGAACAGGAGGGATGGTAGCATGAACTTCCTGATCATCACTTTTCGAAGGAAAGCTGTATGGAGGCACAACGAACACCGAAGCCTTTTCAGTTAGGTGACTGAACCCGCCCTTCGGGGTCTTCCAGCTATCCATGCCATATGTATTTACCTAATTTACTGACCCAGCACTAATGAGTGTCTGGGAGGCAAGTTGCGACATTCTGAAGCTACCGACAGTGCTGTTGAGCTCCGGAAGCAAGGACACATTCTGGCGTTCTTGCAGAAGAATAACGTCATCGGCAATCGGCGATAAATCCTTATTGCTTGACATCCTCTTCCTCGTTCAGTTACAGTTCCGTACTACAGCTAATTAGTATTGAGGCGGAACCTGCGGTCCCTAAACCGAGGTCTACTAAGACAACTACCACCTAGGATGCCACATTCAACTACATAAGATGGACCTATCTGCTGAGAGCTGCTGCTGCCTTATTCTCGCCTTTCCTGATGGGTAAACTTTGTCGCCTTCCGACACGACGCCTCGGCAGGCTACACTGATGGCCCTTGACAAGCTGGGCAGTAATTGGTGCCCTTGACTCGCAGCTACGAGCAGGCCTCTGAGACATGAATCGTTCTCTTGCAGAGAGGCCGTGACGTAACTCTACAAGACTATTGATACCTTGCACAGAGCTAATTGCTGTCTCGTTGAGGGACATCTGCGACAGCAATTAGAGCACCTTGGCAATCTGCTGGCTGCGTAGCTGGCTACCCAGGCAGCATGCACTACACCGTCCTTCAGGCAGATAGGGGACCGTGACATCGCGAGTGTGCACTTCCATCACCCCAGCAGCCGTGTGGGACTCGCCGGTGTGAGAACATACCGGCGTCGTCGGCGCACTGCCATCCGCAGAACTGCCGGCGGCTGTGAAGGAAGATTACAATCTACCTTTCTAACAATGCCTCTTTAGGGCCTTAGGCGTTCGACAAATCCTCCCCAGTGCACTCCACACCACTGTGTCCTGACGACTGTAGAGACCAGGGTCGTGGCCCTCTGTATTTGGTCTCAGAACGTCCATAAAGTCTAAATGAGTCAGGCATGGATAGGAGAGTGTGTCCTACGCACACTATTACCAGGCTGTTCACCCGAGATTTATTTCGTCATGTGTGGAGGAATTGCCGCAGTACAATGTTTTTCAGTGGGCTTCTCTAATGAATTCGTACTCGTAAGAGTAAAACGAAGACGTTCCTAACTGTATACTATAGAGCCTAACAAATGGTGGGAATGACATCACCTGTTAACATCAAGATACAGTTTGCGATTAGATGTCCATGCGGATGGAGTGAAGCCATTTGAGGAAGCTGTGGATGCTTTCCCAGAAGTCCCGTCATCACCTGCAGCGTTGAAAGTCCAAAAAAGTAAAAAAAAAGAAGACCAGGCAGAAATGAACAATGTGCACAAAGGATACGTTACGCGCTGAGACCATATTGATAACTAGCTTAATGTTTTGGGTTACTTTTTGCAGTTGTGGTGCGCGCGAACTATCTTTTTCTAGTTTATTGGGTTCTGCTACAAGTTTATCTTTTGTGCTACGTATCACAGGTTTCAGGGGTTTTCTCTCATTTTGTTAACAAATTTGTCAGGAACATAAGGAGTTACCTCAGTTACAAGTTTGTGTGTTTTATTCCATGTAGACTCGCCTTTCGAAGGTCTGAGTCGAAGTGGAAAACTACGAGGGAAATGGAAACAGATACAAACCAGGAACCTACTGGTAATTTAGTAGTAAATGGAAACCTACTTCCTGATGTCACTACTGGAATGTCGGAGGGAAAGTATTACGATCTTCCCAAGTAGAATAGTACAGAGTGACTCACAGGTATGGGAGGTGCACTTGTTCTTTGGAAAAGTTGAAACAACTGAATGTGAAATACACTCCTGGAAATGGAAAAAAGAACACATTGACACCGGTGTGTCAGACCCACCATACCTGCTCCGGACACTGCGAGAGGGCTGTACAAGCAATGATCACACGCACGGCACAGCGGACACACCAGGAACCGCGGTATTGGCCGTCGATTGGCGCTAGCTGCGCAGCATTTGTGCAACGCCGCCGCCAGTGTCAGCCAGTTTGCCGTGGCATACGGAGCTCCATCGCAGTCTTTAACACAGGTAGCATGCCGCGACAGCGTGGACGTGAACCGTATGTGCAGCTGACGGACTTTGAGCAAGGGCGTATAGTGGGCATGAGGGAGGCCGGGTGGACGTACCGCCGAATTGCTCAACACGTGGAGCGTGAGGTCTCCACAGTACATCGATGTTGTCGCCAGTGGTCGGCGGAAGGTGCACGTGCCCGTCGACCTGGAACTGCACCGCAGCGACGCACGGATGCACGCCAAGACCGTAGGATCCTACGCAGTGCCGTAGGGGACCGCACCGCCACTTCCCAGCAAATTAGGGACACTGTTGCTCCTGGGGTATCGGCGAGGACCATTCGCAACCGTCTCCATGAAGCTGGGCTACGGTCCCGCACACCGCTAGGCCATCTTCCGCTCACGCCCCAACATCGTGCAACCCTCTTCCAGTGATGTCGCGACAGGCGTGAATGGAGGGACGAATGGGGACGTGTCGTCTTCAGCGATGAGAGTCGCTTCTGCCTTGGTGCCAATGATGGTCGTATGCGTGTTTGGCGCCGTGCAGGTGAGCGCCACAATCAGGACTGCATACGACCGAGGCACACAGGGCCAACACCCGGCATCATGGTGTGGGGAGCGATCTCCTACACTGGCCGTACACCTCTGGTGATCGTCGTGGGGACACTGAATAGTACAAGGTACATCCAAACCGTCATCGAACCCATCGTTCTACCATTCCTAGACCGGCAAGGGAACTTGCTGTTCCAACAAGACAATGCACGTCCGTATGTATCCCGTGCCACCCAACTTGCTCTAGAAGGTGTAAGTCAACTACCCTGGCCAGCAAGATCTCCGGATCTGTCCCCCATTGAGCATGTTTGGGCCTGGATGAAGCGTCGTCTCACGCGGTCTGCACGTCCAGCACGAACGCTGGTCCAACTGAGGCGCCAGGTGGAAATGGCATGGCAAGCCGTTCCACAGGACTACATCCAGCATGTCTACGATCGTCTCCATGGGAGAATAGCAGCATTGCTGCGAAAGGTGGATATACACTGTCCTAGTGCCGACATTGTGCATGCTCTGTTGCCTGTGTGTATGTGCCTGTGGTTCTGTCAGTGTGATCATGTGCTGTATCTGACCCCAGGAATGTGTCAATAAAGTTTCCCCTTCCTGGGACAATGAATTCACGGTGTTCTTATTTCAATTTCCAGGAGTGTGATTCTTATTTCCACATCCTAATTTGAAGGGCACACACTGGGCCTAATAAGTTTTTTCGCCAGAGGTAGTAATCTCAAATCGCTGGAAAGGGGTAAACAACATGTTGTGATCTGACGTTAATTATGAGACAGTGAAATACTAATAACTGGTACGGTTTGTGACATAATGGGCATGCCATTCCATTTTCCAGCTACAGTCACAAGTATGACTAAGCTAATATAGGCACAACATATGTTGTATTGGCCTATGACGTATTGTCAATCCAAAACATAATTTTACTCAATCACACGCAGCGCGTGAACATCTTACATCGCTAGATGTATATGCGACGACAAAGAAATGACAAATAACATTAGGGGAAATGATCCATGCAGGAATACTGTGATAAACAACATCAATTCATTACAGCGATATGTGTTACGTCTTTCTGTACTATAGTAGTTCTCTTCCCGATTTGTGTAATCTAAATTTTGCTTTAAACAGAATTCTGTAACCAGAATAAGATTTTCACTTTGCAGCGGTGTGTGCGCTGATATGAAACTTCCCAGCACATTAAAACTGTGTGCCGGACCGAGAATCGAACTCGGGACCTTTGCCTTTCGTGGGCAAGTGTTCTACCATCTTAGCTACTCAAGCACGATTCACGCACCGTCCTCACAGCTTCACTTCTGCCAGTATCTCGTCTCCTACGTTCCAAACTTTACAGAACCTCTCCTGCAAAACTTGCATAACTAGCACTCCTAAAAGAAAGGATATTGCGGAGACACGGCTTAGCCACGGCCTGGGGGTGTTTCCAGAATGAGATTTTCACTCTGCAGCGGAGTGTGCGCTTATGTGAAACTTCCTGGCAGATTAAAACTGAGTGCCAGACCGAGACTAGAACTTGGAACCTTTGCCTTTCGTGGGCTAATGCTCTACCTTCTGAGCAACCCAAGCACGACTCACGCCCCGTCCTCCAGCTTCACTTCTGCCAGTACCTCATCTCCTACCTTCCAAACTTTACAGAAGCTCTCCTGCAGGAGTCGTGCTTGGGTAGCTCAGATGGTAGAGCACTGGCCCGCGATAGGCAAAGGTCCCGAGTTTGAGTCTCGGTGGGGCACAAAGTTTTAATCTGCCAGGAAGTTTCAGAATTCTGTAAACCGAGCAGAGCTATCTGTATAAAAGTTACCCATTCATTAATTTCTTTGGGTTAATAAAAGATTTTGTGTTAACAAGTGATAAACGTTTTCAAGCATGAATGAATGTATTTAGCGTGTAAGTTATGATATCGAAAAATGTCCAAGTCATAAGTGCAGTCAGCTGAACAAAGAATTCCACGCAGTTCAGTCGCAGTTCATTGTTACAGTTAGCTGATAGTGCAGTGGAACCTGCAACTCCTCATCCTCAGTCTACTGAGATTATTATGATCTGCTTTTATAGCCTTCGCGCGCGTTAACACGATAAAAAGCTCAAACATGGCGGACGTTTACACAGTAGGGAGTGCAGAAAAAGGCTGAGTGCTAACTGGCTAGCTGCACAGCTGTCTAGTGTGCATCCCAGTCCCGAGACCATAAATGCTGCCAAGGAATATAGACACACGTGGAGCAGCAGGATAACTGAAGAGTAAGTAACAACTGTGGTCAAATCTTTCAGCGATTCTCTTAGAAGAAAAAGTGGAAGAGAATTTTCTAAACGATTAATATCACAGGCGGATACTAAAATTTGTCACAGATCCTCCCTGTCAACTCCAGAGACAGTTTTTAGTCGGTCAAGCATCAGGCAGAACACGAGAAAAGCGTTGATGGCGTAATAGTAAATATGGAATCTGTTGCAGCGTCCTGGAGAGGCTGAGTGCTCAATCAAGAAATGCAACGAAACGGCATCATGTCAACAAAGGGATATCTTTCAAATGACAACTGTGTAAAGCATCAAAACAAAGCTCATATTGAACACAAGAGTAACTACTGAGTTGCTGAAACAGCACTAAAGATTGCAGTGGCAAATATTGTGACACCCTGAAGCAACCAAGAGCGATGACGAGCTCAGAAGTGCACATTTGATCCTCCCTACAGACAAAGTAAGTTATTGTCATTGCTCGACAAATACGTATCACCTTACTTCCACAGCTTACTTCTTAGCTCTATGTCAGTGTTGCAGCTAGCAATTACTGAGGTGGAACCTAAAACACTATAACACAGTAAGGTGAGATCATTACCATCTACGATGCCACTGTCTACTAGATCTGAAGGAGTCTGCTGATGCTTCCTCGCCTTTAGTGACATGTTGACTTCCAACGCGGGGCATCTGCTGGCATCACTAATGATCCTGGGTCAGTCTGGCACCATTCTGGAAGGGCACAGGAACTAACCCCTCCCCCCCGCCCCCTCCCCCATTGACTCACAGTTACGATCAACCCTCAGTGGCGTAGAGTGGTTTCGTGCAGAGAAGCCACGACATAACTTTCCACTTCTATAGGCACGTCATGCAGAGCAGTTAGCTGCCTTGCCGTGATGCAGTCAGTCAACGAGAGCGCACTGGTAACCCACAGGCAGTGGTGCTGGCCTCCAAGGCACGCCGTCTACACTGTCTGTCACATGGCTAGCTGGCCTTGACGACTGGAAATCCTGAGTGCGCACCTCCCTCGCTGTAGCAGCCATGTGACCTGTGCAAATGTGAGAACATACTGGCATCGGTGGTACCCTCCCATTTGCTCTGGTGTTGACACTTGCAAAGGAATACAACTATGTACGTCTGCATTTTTGTGACAATGTCTCATTAGCAACTTTGGGCGTTCAACAGATCCTCTCCACTGCATTCTGCTCCACGCTATGCTGACTACTGTAGACACAAACACTCTATAGAAGAAATGTAAGTCGATGAGAAACACAAAGCAAACATATTGTTACAGTAGAGTGAAACGTCCCCTTAGAACAGTTATACAAGACTGTGCTTAAACTGACACACAATATTTCTTAGAACAACGCAATCTGACTTTGAAAAATGCCTACAAAAGAATGGCCCTGACTAACATTAACCTATACGTTTCACAAATCACTTACCTCACAAAAATCTTCGTTACTCGAACTACTGCAATACAGCGAGCGCCATTACTGCCAGCTAACTAAAGGATTCAAACTACGGAAGTCACTAACTACTGATAGGCACAGTTAGCAAATGAAAGATTTTAATAGAGAACAAACAATGTATTTACCTCACTAGTCATAATATATATAGCAGTTCATGACACCAATTCTTACAAATTTCAAAACTCCGCCATCTCTCTCCCCACGTCCACCACTGCTGGCGGCTCACCTCCAACTGCGCAGCGCTACGCGCTGTTAGCATCCAGCTGCCGCTGCCCAACACTACAATTTCAGACAACGATGCAATCTAGCCACAGACTGCGCACAGCACAGCCAGTGATTTTTCATACAGAGCGCTACATGGCGTTACCAATAAGAAAATGTAAACAGCCTACTTACATAGCCCCCATGCTCCTCACAAAAAAATTTACAAATTGTTTTGGGCCGTGGCCAATACAGATTTGAAAAATTTTTTCATAATTACAATAACAAAGAAATGAAATGCACACACTTATCGATACAATGTTGGTCAAAAGCTAAAATTTTCTCACAGTCCATAAAGACAGTCCTGATCATTCATCACAGTAAAATAGTTGTGTTTTTCTCAAAGACTGAACAATAAAAGAAAATGCATAGAGAAGTAGTGGATTTCCATGCAGTCTTGAAGAAGTAGTGTTGTCCTTCCAGCGGAAAGATAGTGCTGACTCTTGACATGCAGACAAGTAATGGGCCACAGCAGAGTCAGTCGACGTTGAAGACTATCGGTAGGTAGGCCATCACAGAGCAGACCCACTGTAGTCCTGGTAGAGATTACTATTGGTGGGCCACCAGAGGTGCAGACCCACTGCAGTCCTTGTAGAAATAATGGTATTGGTGGGTCATCAAAGGTGTAGACCCACTATAGTCCTTGTAGAGATGGCCAGCAGCCATCTGTTTGACTGTGCAGGCGCACAATCACCATTGAAGCGTCTTGCGTATAATATACCAAGTCCATAACCACCACTTGTGCACTCACAAAAATTGTTTTTTAAATGTCCTTAGAACCAGCAATGCTGTTATCCAGTCCCTTACTGAATTATTAACGCACATGCAAACACTATCAGCCCCTATTTCTCACATATTGTCCATATACTATGACCAACAGAAACGTATGCAGTGAAATGTAATTTACAAGTTACTTAATTTGATGAACTGGTGTCAATAACAATTTTATAACATGAGAATACAATAACAAAGGTACAAAATATATCATTAAAGAACATAACAATACAGATAACATTTGTAGTAGTACAGGCTTTACAAAAGAATCGAAATAGCAAATACATCAGTGTTAAAAAAATTACGACATAAGTACATACATAAAAGATCAGAATAACTTTTGAAACATCAACTTCACACATGAGCATTAAAACAAAACATAATAATGTGTAAAAATCTTTACAAAGTAAATAACATGTTATTAATGCAAATTATATTTGAGGATAACACTATTCCTCATCATAGTGAATGTAGCTTAGTATTAGAAAAATTCTGCAACATAAGTCTTATCAGATGAACTTATAAAGACAGGAAGAACATAAATACACAAGGGTACACAAACGCATAGTGGGATAACACAAGGAAAGGGCAGGGTTTGTTTTACTGCAGTATTTTGCAAACAAAACTTTCTTTACTTCTCGGAGATGTCCCTTCGTCCTTCATTATTTCCAAAAAGGCCTATCTATACCTGATTTCTGTGCTTTTTTCGTATAACTTCTCAATGCATTTCTTCCAATCCATCGCAAATCATTCTCTTATATAGGCTACCCCCTCTTAAGCTAACTTAAATCTACTGAGCTCAAATGCTTAACTAAGGGACGAGGCAATGCAGCAGCACAAAACAAATTAACACAAACAGCAATGATAAAAAAAATGGAAATTGGCAAAAAAGGCAGCAATATTACTACTAACATAAGGCAATGCGCAGCAAACAAGAAAAATAAATCAGTAATAAAATTGGCTTAACCTAGTAATACAAAGTGACATTCAGTAGCACTATGAATGGCAAAAAGTAGCAGCAAATGCTATAACTTATACCTAAACATGACAAAGCTCAAGCAGAAAAAATTTTACACTAAAGACAACAATGCAGATAAGGACAATGTCTATTCATATCTTAATGTCTATGCAATTAAAGTGGCGCACCACAAAAACTAATGCTACAACAAATTACCAAGTACTTAAAAAGAAAATTATATATACAGTTACTGTTATTAGTCGCTTCTTATTGCTCTTTCCATTCCAAGAGCTCCTTTTTCGAAGAATATGGATCATAAAATAATTATTTAATAGATCTTAATAGTCATAATATATATGATAGTTCATGACATCCAGTGTTACAAATTACAAAACTCCGCCATCTCGCAGGGTCGCCATATGAAACGTCCCCTTAGAACAATTATACAAGACTGTGCTTAAACTGACACACAATAGTTTTTAGCGCAACGCAATCTGACTTTCAATAATCCCTACGAAAGAATGGATCTGACTAACATTAAGCTATATGTTTCACAAATCACTTACCTCACAAAAATCTTCGTTACTCGAACAACTGCAATACAGCGAGCGCCACTACTGCCAGCTAACTAAAAGATTCAAACTACGGAAGTCACTAACTACTGATAGGCACAGTTAGCAAATGAAAGATTTTAATAGAGAACAAACAATGTATTTACCTCACTAGTCATAATATATATAGCAGTTCATGACACCAATTCTTACAAATTTCAAAACTCCGCCATCTCTCTCCCCACGTCCACCACTGCTGGCGGCTCACCTCCAACTGCGCAACGCTACGCGCTGTTAGCATCCAGCTGCCGCTGCCCAACATTACAATGGCAGACAACAATTCAGTCTAGCCACAAACTGCGCACAGCACAGCCAGTGATTTTTCATGCAGAACGCTACGTGGCGTTACCAATAAGAAAATGTAAACAGTCTACTTACAAGAGGTACGGAAAAATTATCATCTACTAAGGCAAAAGGCACGTATACCATTCCACTGGAGTTTCTGAAATCACTGGGAGAAGCAGAAACCTAACGACTGTTAAAGTTGATTTGCTAAAACCATGATTTTCAAGAAATACTAATAGATGTTCATAGAAATACCATTATTGCAATCCTAAAGACATCAATCACAGATACATGTATTGGATTGGTGTAATGAACTGCCTAGCACCGATTCTGTACAAATTCGATGCATATAGAGACGTTTTCCTCTGTCCATAGTCCAGGCACTTAAAAGCGAGGGGTTTTATACAGAACGCACTGGGTGCTAATGCTGTGGATATGCCAGCCATAGAATTTGAAAGCCAAAGTTACATTACAGCAATGGCTTGCTTTCTAAAGGAGCTGATCGAAAGGCAACCCAGTACGAATGAACTCAACATAGCATAAAGGTTCTGAATAGATTCTCCAGTTTTACAGTTTCCAACATGGCTGTTACTCAGCAACTGTACACTAGCTTCAGCATAGGATCATACAGCCAACCGACTGCTCATTATGTTCATTCTCGAGTCCATTATGATTTCTGGCTGAAGTGTTTCCGTAGCCGAATGTATTAGCAGTCTGGCTCAGACATATATCTAGACCATCACTCATGGTGCATAGCAAAATCCAGGCATGTGCACTACGCTGAGTGATTCAGTCTATGCCAACCGATGAGTACAGGATGGAGTCCACCTGCAGCACAATATGATCCGCGAAAACTACCCACGAAAATTGTCACCTGCAGCTGCAGGCTACCAACATGGGTAAAGCCTGCAAGCAGTCGCAATGGAGTCTCCGCATAGCTGGGTCATCTGCTGCGTAGTTGCCTTGTGCGCAGGCCATCTCGCTGGCGCTTCAGTCCGCAACCGCACGACCGATACGGTCGCAGGTTCCATTCCTGCCTCGGGTATGGATGTGTGTGATGTCCTTAGGTTAGTTAGGTTTAAGTAGTTCAAGGGAGTGATGACCTCAGATGTTAAGTCCCATAGTGCTGAGAGCCATTTGAGCCATCCCACAGCGTGAATCCTTGTCTTTGCAATTACACTGTGCAGGGGTACACTGTTGTTGACCCTCGTCCTGGGCGAACGCACACTATTGTCTTCAGTCATTTTGGACAGCATGATTGAAACACCAACCACCCCGGTGTGCTAGACGCTGTGACCACAAAACGGCCAAGATATGAAGGACTGCCCTTGCTGCACAAGACTCTGGGGCTGTGCTGATGCCAGCAGCCACCGCCAATAGCAGGCTACCTTTCTAGCGAGCCGCCGCTGAAGCCAACATGCCGCGAGACCGTGACCTGTTACTTCACAGTGGATAACAACCTCCTCTATAATAATCTCCTCTCTAGGTATGATTCTGTTCCGGTGACTGGAATGAATAACAGACTCCCTTACAAGAGATGTTTTGGGCAGTACATCAGGCAGTTCTGGTCACCACTATCTCCACAACCACATCTATGGGGGAAAACAACACTCCAATACGACTTTCCAGAAACCGATCTACCTGCCACCTTATGGGCCACGTCCCGACCTCAAAAAGTGCGAGGACTAAATTGCCACAAGGATAGTACACAGAAAAATGGGAAAGAAAATTGATGATGTTTTGATGACTACCAGTTTAGCTTCAAGGAAAGTAACCGCACTAGAGAAGTTCTTGTTACGCCTCACAATGAGGTAAGATGTCTGCACAGCATTTCTCGACATACAAAAAGCGTTCGACCACGTAAATTGCAACATATTCGAAATACTCAGAAAAATTCCTGTGATCTATAGAACAATGTGGGTAACATACAATGTTATGCATCAAGACGTAGAGGAATCAGTAAGTATGGACGTCCAAAATAGGTTCAGCCTTTTCACCTTGTGTCTGATTAATGCATTGGAAAAGCAATTGCGTAAACATAACAGAGATTTGCAAGTCAGATTAAAATTCGATGTGAAAGGATATCAATTATAAGTTTCACTGATGACAGTTATGTCCAAGTTTACGGACTTGGTGAATGTAATGAAGAGCCTAATGAGCACATACTAAGGGCACAGCAAATCGAATGAAGGCGAAAGTAATGAGACAAAGCAGAAATAAGATAAGCAAGAAAGTTAATACCATGGTGTACACGAACTAAAGGAATTCTGCTGCACTAAAGCAAAATAACACATGAAGGACGAAACAAGGAAGATATAACAAGTAAGCTATCACAAGGAAAGAATGCATTCCAAGTCAAACAAGTCAAGTCGTGTCAAACATCGATCTTACTTTAAAAAAAAAAAACTGTACAAATGTACGTATTGAGTGCACCATTTAATGAAAGTGTTTCGTGAACCACTGCAAAATCGGAGAGTAAGAGAATCAAAGCATTTGAGATATGATTGGCTAGAATGATGTTGAAAATGACGAGGATTAATAAGACAGGAAATACGGGGTTCTCCGCAGAATCGTCGACGAAAGAATCATGTAGAAAACACTGACAAGAAGAAGCGAATGGTGATAGGAAGTGTATTAAGCCACCAAGCAATAACTTCCATGGCATATGAGGTAGCTGCTAAGGGTTAAAACTAAAGGGGAAGACAGAGATTGGAATAAATCCAAGAAATACGAGAGAACATTTGGTTGAGGGGATTGGCTCAGCAGGGGAAATACGGACGGCATACGTCAAACCAGTCAGAAGACAGATGAGCTGAAGGAAGTTCAATGAAACGAACTTTGTTAATTCAAGGTGTAGTCAGGGCAGAGGATACAGTTGTCAAAATACAGCGGATGTGGTCACTTCGCTATGGTCTAATTGACGTGATTCAAATAAACAAAACCGCTGAAAACCGTTAGAATTGTTTATTAGGAGACACGACTAGTTCCACAAATTAAATTTGCATCTTATGGTGCTTCAGTGTGTACAAATGGAGAACAGAACTTACCAGAAATTTATCCATGACAAGAAACGGAAAAATAAATGCGACAAGTCCTACCATAGACGCTCACACATTCGTGAGTAAGAAGTTTTAAATGCCTGAATATAAAAGTTGGGAATGGCTTTATGCGGTTTAAGTAGAATCTTTAATCGTTTGACTGTAAGTCGACATAGATCTTATCGCTTTTATTTGTCTGTTTCTGGGCGTAGCTGAATTTCTGATTAGTTATTTTATCCATTTGTTTACCGTGAACCAGTGCCTCGAAAGCGGTGAAGCTGCTCGAACATTTTCGTGCCACTGCCTTGAGATTCTGTGGGAAGAGGTAGGACCGTGAAACTACCACTAGGTGCTAAATGGTTGGACGTTCACGCATCTTCATAGAAAGTGTAATTATGAGGCTGGTCTGCTCTGTCAAGGACAGATGGTGATCTGTGGCATCTCTGCAAAAGGAGCCCAATGCTTGTGCACGTACAAGTGTTTTGGAGCACGCCGTTTACCGTACATTGTTGAAAATGGCTCTCTGTGGTGAACCACCCCATTAGTAGGAGGCTGGAGTTGGTAGCACACTTTTGATATCAACTGATATTCAAATTAATTAAACTGATTAATTTATCACCTCCTCCGATGCCCACGCCCAAATGTCCTCGCCCCCAACCACGCCCAGTCCCACCCCCAGATGACATCACGTGTTTTTCTCATGTGCACGAGTGCACCAGCCCCTCCTCCCCTCCCCCCTCTCCCTCCTCCAACCCAACCTGCAATATTGGTGGGGATTCCAAATTTTGGCGGGAATTTCGACTTTTGGTGGCAATCTTTGTCCCAGCGCTGTGCTGACATCCCACCCCACCTTCAACTCGGGAATAGGTGCTAAATTAAAATTGATAGCATCCTTTCTGGGACTTGAACCCTGTTCCTCCTGGGTCGGAAGCCCGCGTATACCCCCCTTACACAATTAAACCACCAGAGGCGCTAGGAACTGATAGGAAATTAAAAAAGTCTGTGCCATTTCTAGGACTCGAACCCTGATTCTACTGGACATACAACTTCACATTGTAAAGTAACTCGTTCTCTACTTCTATAAAAAAACCTATTAAATAATAAAACATGAACTATACAACGAATCTGATTACCCCTGTTAGTCATGGACGAAAAAATAAGTTGGCTTAGTCTTTATCAATAAGTGCACAATCTTATGTGAGGCCAATAAGACATCTATTTTAATCAGTATGGTATGCCAATGTTTACGTAATAAAAGTATAAATTAGGTAATTCAGTACAATTATTATGTAGATTCGATAAATCACATACTCGGCGGCCAAATGAACAATTAAAGTCCATATAATTCCAGTAAACCTGCAACAGTAAAAACAAATTATTGTAGGGGCCTACATAGACATCGCGCATGAGCTAGATGCCCACGCAATACATGTTTGAAGCTGACAGCCAATGAGGGAATAGGTGCAGTTTTCAAGGAGTAATGGCGGCCAGAATCAGCTGGTAATATACGTCATTTTATGGTAGCTAATTTTACGGCAAAAAAAAAGTGCCCCCTCCAAAAGAAGTTACAAACAAACATTGAATTAAAATTATAATGAGCAGCAAAATGTCTGAGAAGAATTTTGAAATAAAATTATTAATTGAACTTTAATTTGGCGTGTTTTCAATACTGTCAACAAGACGTCATAAAGGAAAGAATATTTATTGGAACTAACCAAAACTGAGATATTGTAACAGTATTTCTAAAATAGATAATTTAACTGCAAATTGGCTTTAGTTTTGAAGTGAGAGAGAGCGTAATAATTTTCTTTTAATGTCTTAACTGTTGCTGCAAGCAGTGCGATGACGTCAGCGGTGGTTCGCGCGAACGAAGTGTGAAGAAAATCGTGGATCGTGGCGTGAAGACAATGATGGATCCTCCTGTTTCATTAATGTTCCAGTTACGGCGGTGGTCCACGTCTCCGTTGCAGTCGAATCAGCTGGCAGCACTGGCGCGATAATTTACTTCGCAAAGTTCTTTCACCGTGTTGCCACAGGAAAACAGTCACATGTGTTTATTACTATAACAGTCCGTTAAACGTCAGTTCAATTTACATCGTCGTCTTTAAGACAGTTTGGATGATGTTTCTAGATCAAATCACAGCACTGTTCTTTTATTTAACATTTTGGTTTGTTCCACTTTCATGCAATTCTAACAGTTAGTGTCTCAACACGACAATGGTGTCTGGTTCACAGTTAATTGTCACACGTTCGCACAGTTTGTAAAATCGTCACGACAAACACTCGATATACTTTTAAGGTTTTACTGTTCACTTAATAATGCACAATCTCCTATTAACACAGCGGACGCATTGTAATTATTTGTTCCTCCACGTATCACCGTCTTTCACACCGAACTTTGTAACGTCGTAACGTTTTTCCACCCGCGAACCGGCCACTTACCATAACAACTCGCACGCTATCGATAGTCGTTGGCTCTCTCTCTCTCTCTCTCGCTCTTTCTCTCTCTCCCTCTCTCTCTCTCTCTCTCTCTGACACAGTACTTCCCCTAGCCTAACCAAAGATTAACAAAGCATATAGAACCAGAACATTCATATTCGTGCAATATAAAATATAAAACAGTAGCAAAATGAATGAAGAACACAATGTGACGTATTAACAAATACAGAATATTTGAAATAAGTGATACATACGTACTACAACAAGGTGATCCACAAAAGATAAATATATTATCGACTTTCCGTCTTTACAACATACAGGTGGTGTTATACTGCTGGGAGAAAATTTCCCAATAACACACTAAACTAGTGACAGACACGCTCAAACCTTACCCTGCACCTACAAGCTGGCGAGGAAAAAAGGCATGGGTTTAAGGTAATGTCTTTATTCTTTTTGTGGGAAAATGTGTTTAACTGATGAGATGCTGGTGTTGGACAGAGAGGAGTTTAAGCAGTGGATTCCCTGTAAGCATACGGTATCTATCGCTGTTTGACATCAGAGATCGCTTCAGATACAGCTCAAAAAACTTCCTGCAGCTCAGGTATCGAAGCCAATACACGCTACCACACCTAATGGAAAAAATGCGTCACAGTTCTAATTACACTTCGAAATTGACGTGAAAAAACCACCACTCGTAATGAACAGGTTATAATGCAGCACATTTACTGATTGAAAATCATTGTCCTAAAAGACTGGAGAGTGCAGAGGAGGTGCTATTTGAAAGTCCATTCTTCTACATTCACGAACTGCCGAAAACCAAAGACTTCTCACTTCCATTCACGCCGCCCCTCCCCCTCTCTCCCTCGCGCCCCGCTAACAACCTTCTAAGACTGCTGCCCGCACTCTGCTTCCCACAATCTGGCTGCTGCCTTAAGGTGACGCTCCTATGCCGGCACAATGGCGTTTATAGTAAACTAAAGAATACGAGATAAATGGACGGCCGCCCCAAGAGCAAATTTTTCGTCTAATATATAGTGACAGAAACCCCCACGCACCGCCCACGGGCAGAGAGCGGCTGCGTCTGGCGACCGCTCGCAGAAACGTACCCCCCTTTGCGAAACTCGCGATACACGGGATGACCTCAGAAGGCGGTCCCAGGTAACACGAAAGGTAAATGAAGTATCATAACCCCAGCCACTCGGAGAATGGTCCAGATGGCCCACAAAACTCGGCTTTCTACCACCTGGCCGCCACACTCCTACGCCAACGCAGTAGCAAATTTTTTTCTTTCTGTTTTTTGGTCTTCAGTCTTCTGACTGGTTTGATGCAGCCCACCATGAATTCCCTTACTGTGCTAACCTCCTCATCACAGAGTAGGATTTGCAACCTACGTCCTCAATTATTTGCTGGATGTATTCCTATCTCTGTCTTCCTCCACAGTTTTTGCCCTCTACAGCTCCCTCTAGTACCATGGAAGTCATCCCTCATCCCCCTTAACAGAAGTCGTATCGTCATGTCCATTCCCCTCATCACTGTTTTCCACATGTTCCTTTCATTTCAGATTCTACGCAGAACCTCCACATTCCTTACTTATCAGTCCACCTAACGTTCAACATTCGTCTGTAGCACCACATCACAAATGATTCAATTCTCTTCTATTCCGGTCTCCCCCACATCTATGTTTCGCTAACATACAGTGCTGTACTCCAGACGTACATTCTCAGAAATCTCATCCACAATTTAATGCCGATATTTGATACTAGTATACTTTTCTTGGCAAGGAATGCCCTTTGTGACATTGTTAATCTGCTTTTAATGTCCTCCTTGCTCCGTCCATCAGTGGTTATTTTACTGCATAGGTAGCAGAATTCATTATCTTTATCTACTTCGTAATCATCAATCCTCGTGTTAAGTTTATCGCTTTTCTCATTTCTACTACTTCTCATTACCTTCGTCTTTCTTCGATATACTCTCAATCCATACTCCGTACTCATTAGACTGTTCATTCCGTTCAGCACATCATGTAATTCTTCTCCAGTTTCACTCAAGATAAAAATGTCATCAGCGAATCGTATCGTTGATATCGCTTTACCTTGAATTTTAAATCCACTCCTCAACCTTTCTTCTGTTTCCATCATTGCTTCCTCGATGCACAGATTGCACAGTAGCGGTGAAAGGCTACGTCCTTGTCTTACACATTTTTTAATACGAGCGCTTCGTTCTTGGTCGTCCATTCTTGTAATTTCCTCTTGGCTGCTGTACGTACTGTATATGACCCATCTTACACCTACTTCTTTCAGAATTTTGAAGATCTCACAAAATTTAGCAATGTCGAACGCTTTTTCCAGGTCGCCAAATCCTATGAACTCGTCTTCATTTTTGTTTACCCTTGCTTCCATTATTATCAGCAACATTAGAATTTCCTCTCTCGTGCCTTTACCTTTCCTAAAGCCAGCCGGCCGCGGTGGTCTCGCGGTTCTAGGCGCGCAGTCCGGAACCGTGCGACTGCTACGGTCACAGGTTCGAATCCTGCCTCGGGCATGGATGTGTGTGCTGTCCTTGGGTTAGTTAGGTTTAAGTAGTTCTAAGTTCTAGGGGACTAATGACCACAGCAGTTGAGTCCCATCGTGCTCAGAGCCATTTGAACCTAAAGCCAAACTGATCGTCACCTAGCGCATTCTCAATTTTCTTTTCCATTCTTCTGTATATTATTCTTGTAAGCAGCTTCGATTCATGAGCTGTTAAGCTGATTGTGCGATAATTCTCGCAATTGTCAGTTCTTGCCGTCTTCGGAATTGTGTGGATGATGGTTTTGAGGAAGTCAGATGGTGTGTCGCCAGACTCACACATTCTACACACCAACGTGAATAGTCGTTTTGTTGCCACTTCCCCCACTGATTTTAGACATTCTGATGGAATGTTATCTATCCCTTCATCCAAAGCTCTTTTAAATTCTGATTCTAATAGTGGATTCCCCATCTCTTCTAAATCGCCTCCTGTTTCTTCTTCTATCACATCAAATTTTCTACCTCACACAGGCTTTCTATGTCTTCATTCCACCTATCCGCTCTCTCCGCTGCATTTAACGGTGGTAACCCGGTGCACTCTTAATGTTACCACCCTTGCTTTTAATGGCACCGAAGGTTGGCTCTGAGCACTATGGCTCTGAGCGCTATGCGACTTAACTTCTGAGGTCATCAGTCGCCTAGATCTCAGAACTAATAAAACCTAACTAACCTAAGGACAGCGCACACATCCATGCCCGAGGCAGGATTCGAACCTGTGACCGTAGCCGTCGCTCGGTTCAAGACTGTAGCGCCTAGAACTGCACGGCCACTCCGGCCGGCAACGAAGGTTGTTTTGACTTTCTAGTATGCTGAGTGTGTCCTTCCGACAAACATTTCGTTTTCGATTCCTTCGTATGTTTCCTGCAGCCATTACGTCTCAGCTTCCATGCACTTCTTATTTACATCATTCCTGACCGACTTGCATTTCTATATTCATGAATTTCTCGGAAAAGTTTCGTACTTCCTCCTTTTGTCGATCAGTTGAAGTATTTCTTCTGCTACCCATCGTTTTTTCGCAGTTACCTTCTTTGTACCTATGTCTTCCTTCCGAACTTTTTTGATGGCCCTTTTCAGAGATTTCCATTCCTCTTCAACTGTAGGCCTACTGCCTACTGAGATATTCCTTACTGCTGTATCTATAGCCTTACAGAACTTAAAGCTTCTCTCGTCATTCGTTAGTACTCCTGTATCCCACTCCTTTGCATATTGATTCTCCCTGACTAATGTCTTAAACTTCAGCCTACTCTTCATCATTACTATGTTGTGATTTGAGAATATCTGCTCCTGGGTACTCCTTACAATCCAGTATCTGATTTCGCAATCTCTGTTTGACAATGATGTAATCCAACTGAAATCTTCCGTATCACCCGGACTTTTCCAAGTATATCTCCTTCTCTTGTGTTTCTTGAGAAGAGTATTAGCTATTATTAGCACAAACTTGTTACAGAACTCAATTAGTCTCTCTCCTCTCTCATTCCGTGTTCCATGCCCATATTCTCCGGTTACCTTTTCTTCTACTCCTACCGCTGCAACCGCATTCCAGTCCGTCATGACTATTAGATTTTCATCCCCCGTTACTTACTGTATTACCCTTTTAATATCCTCATACACTTTCTCTATCGCTTCATCTTCAGCTTGTGATGTCGGGATGTATACCTCAACTATCGTAGTCGGTATTGGTGTCTGTCGATTCTGTTAAGAACAACCCGTCACTCAACTGTTCACCGAAATACAGTCTCTACCCTACCTTCCTATTCATAACGAATCCTACTACCGTTAAACCTTTTTATAGCATGTATAGTCAACTAACCAATAGGAGATAAAAAGACAACCGCCTCACGCGCAACTTGTTCATAAAAAATATAGCGACAGAGCAAACACCCCCCCCCCCCCCCAGTCCCCCGCCGGACAGAGAGAGGTGACCACCAGAGCAGATATGCCCCCCCCCCCCTCGCACGTAGCAGACCGAGAACAATTGTATTTGACGTCAACGCATCTATATTTAAGCACCTATTAAAAACGCAAAACAAATTTGCAAACATAATAAATGTCATTTTTTCACAAAAATGGGTAAATTCCAGTTCATTTTACTTTCATGAGAAAAATCGTTATAGTTTTTACATTCGACTGCAGTCGCCTCTCATTATTTTGTGATTTCCAGTGAAGTGCACCGGCACCGATCACAAATGATTAGTAGAAACATGCCCACCCGGCGTAAAATCAGGGGAAAAAAATCTTCCACCCGCTATATCGAAAACGTCATCAGAGTAAAGCACAAGAAATAATTTCTATTAAAAAAATTGTATTAAGGAATTTTTCCAACTTGTTGAACAAATTACATGACATGAGAGCATCTCTTGGCATTCAGTGTCTGCAAATAAACTCACATGCCCCTGTGTATTACAAACATTTCAAACAATCTTTCACACCATGGGCACACATGTCGGAAAAACACGTTAATTTAACGTTTGGCAACAAGAAACAATAATTCAAGGGAACGTAGCTGTTTCGTGCACTATTACAGGTACCCTTTTACCAATGCGATGCTACATCAGACTAGCGTTTGCGAAACAACTGGTGAGAGCCTATCTCACCCTGCATAGGTGGGAGGTTAAATTTGGTAAAAACATATCAACGCAACGAAAAAAAAGAAACACTTCCCAAGAATCATTTCGTCGTGCCTTGGCAATCTCCTCCACCCACCAGACAGCATGTCATTGATATAAATTCGATAGGCTTTTCAATTGATCAATTGATCATGAGAGTCACTTTGTATGGCGAGTAACTTTTTTTTCAGCAGTCTGATTACACTCGCCATGTAGGACCACTGGGTATCAATGGAGGGAGCAGGATGGTCTTTTTGGCGGCCACTGTAACAGAGCAGGTATAGGGGCTTCAGCCAGGAACCGCGTGACCGCTACGGTCGCAGGTTCGAATCCTGCGTCGGGCATGAATGTGTGTGATCTCCATAGGTTAGTTGGGTTTAAGTAGTTCTAAGTTCTAAGGGACTGATGACCTCAGATGTTAAGTCCCACAGTGCTCAGAGCCATTTGAACACGATGTTCTTTTATAGGAACATTACTGAGAAATGACATCTGAAGCTGACCACAGAGGGATTCCACGACCCACAACACATATTTCGCATAAGCACCGCGCTATTAAGAAACACGATCATAACTAACATGTTACCATCACCCTACATGAAAAGCAGTCTTGTGTCTACAGACATACACCGTCGCTGATAGTGTTATGATTTCAGGCAGAAATGCTGTCCAAAATGCTGTCCGCAATTGGGAATCGAGTCTATCCATCCAAGGGACATATTTGCGTTGGATCCAGTAGAGACAAATTTAGTGATTACAGCCAGTGGTGAATCACATGCATGCCCCTATCGTACCTCGAAACGAGTCATCTTTTTGTTTCTCGAACCTATCTGATAAGGATTCCATACACCAAGAACTCCTGCGCTGTTTTTAGACAGTCCCCATGCGTCTTGAAACTGTTCCTAAGTCCCCGCCCCGCCCTCGCTGCAGCTTAGCCCTTGTGATCATCCCAGTTTAAGTCTGACATGTCCTGAAGTCTGAGAATTCTATATCTAAGGCCATCTGCATTCTCTGGGGAAACAGGACGAGCTGAGTTAATGCGACGGGATCGCGTTTTGACCACTCAGTGGAAATGGGAACATGGTGTCTTAGCTCCGCCAACCAACTGCAGTGTGTAAGGCCAGCGCCAAACGAAACTTCCCCCTGCAACACGAGGAAGTAGAAGAGATATTACAAGTAGTAACGGTGAAGTTTCTTGTTGGGGAAACTAGGAAGTCTACACATCATGCATGGTATGGAGGAAGGACGAAGATTTTGTGACAGTATGGCTAGCCGATCATTCATGAGTCGGCTGTGTGAGTGTGTGTGTGTGTGTGTTTGTGTGTGCGCGCATCGAATCCCGAATTGTCATCGCGTGTGCTTAGTTACAGTTGGGTATCTTTCAGGTCTTCGTGCAAGTGTTTGTCCGGTTGTGTGTGATGTTTGAGTTATTTCCATTGACAACTATTTTAGGTATTGTCGGCATACTGAGAAGAGTCAGTCGGAACGTGAGAGGCGGAGTGTTCACAGGGGCAGTTCGGGTCCTGGCAGGCAGTTTCAATGCTTTTGGAGCGCAGTCCGGGCCATCCAGTCGCCGGCTTGCAGAAGCAGTGAATCCTGCGTGGACATCGCCTGCCCGACCGTTGCCCCCACGCATCGCTTAATCCGGCCCTGACTTATGGTGGATTGTTGGTTTGTCGGTTCGTCCGAGGACACTCCGCGTGGCGTAGTCGACTGGGCCGCCGGCGGTCTCTGCGCAGTGTCGGAGTCTGGCTGGAGCTGTCCGATCGGTACGAGCATCGTCGCTCGCCGACACAGAACGTGAAGGTTGAATGGTTTTGAGCATTACGTTCTTGGTTCCCACATTGCTGTTGTGGAGGTTTTCCTGTGAGCAACAACGAGTGGCGTGTTCGAGATAGCCGCCGTCACATGGAACTGATCAAATTAATTTATCCAAAGTCAAGTGAACCAGTGATTTTTTTTTGCCTTGTGGCCGTTAGTATTCTCCATAAAAGAGAAAATAAGTGGAGGTCAGGACGTGCTTGAAAAGGTCGGTCATCTTCTCGTCAAATTTCTGTGCAATGAGCTCAACTGACTCTGGAAGAGGCATCCTGCTGAATAATGAAACAACGCCAAATTCAACAGGATATCTGAGTCTTTCAGCTTCAAGTTTTCGAGACGTTTTAGGAAATCGACAGAATTCCTAACGTGATGAGGGCGTTTACCCATATAAGGGAGTAGTAATTCTGTCAGGTATTTGGTCAGCAAATATGTTAGTGCCCTAATGTTGCTCACAATAGGGGTTAACGGCACTCCTTCCATGTGGACTTCAGGGAGTCCATAAAGTATTGGCGGTACAGGTCCTTGGGGTGTCAATTTCTTGGCGACACCCTCTGCTAAATCTGCGTCCTTCAGGAGAGTTCTAGTCTTTTTCCCCACCTTCTGCATTTTTATGCACTAAACAGCCAATCCACCACAGCGAGAGTACCTTTGCGAATGTAAGTAGATGACTGTGCAGTATGGTCATTCATTATTAATTCTCTAACTTATACACCAAAGTATACCAGACAGCGATCCACAAATCTCTAGCACATCGATCGTAGTGTGTAACTTAAGATCTTTATGTATGTGGATGGAAGCCACAGGGCATTCTCACATACTTAGGGTAAGATTAGAGACCGAAAGATCTCTTCGCACTGTCTTTCAACAATGCTCCCTGCAGCTGACCAGAAGTAGACCGCTACAATCCAAGTTTTGTCTAGGAACAGTGCAAACTGAGGCTGTAATAGCTGTTCTGCACCCATCATGGATTCCCAGTAGTCCTAATTTTAGAGTGTAATCCGACTGCGGAGGAAAACGTTACTCGCCACACAAAGTCACTCCTACCATCAATTTAATTAAGCAACCTACATGCCGCCAGGGAGAGATAGCTAAGGGATCATGGAATGATCTTTGACAAGGGTTTCCTTTTTTCTTTCTTTTTTTCGCTGTGGCGATATCTTTAAACGAAATTTCTATCTCCCACCTACACAGGGAGAGACAGGCTCACACGCTTTGTTTCGTAAACTCTAGTATGATATAGCATCGCATTGGTAAAATGATATCTGTCATAGTGCACAAAACATCTACTTTGGTTCAAATGGCTCTGAGCACTATGGGACTTGACATCTGAGGTTATCAGTCCCATAAAACTTAGACCTACACATCACACACATCCATGCCCGAGGCAGGATTAGAACCTGCGACCGTAGCGGTCACACGGTTACAGACTGAAGCGCCTAGAACCGCTCCGCCACACCGGCGGAATTATAAATTCTTGTTGTTAAACGTTAAATTAAAGTGGTTTTTCCGACATGTTTTCAAATGACGTGAAAGACTGTCTGAAATGATTGCAATACACTTGTGCATGTGAGTTTTTTTGCGGACACTGAACGCAAGAGACGCACAGGTGGAAGAAATCGCTTAATGTAGATATTTTTTCTTTGGAGTTTAAAATATCAGTTTTTCTTTATTCTGTTGACGGTTTCAAAATAATGAGGACGATCTGCGCTAATCTGTAGTTCTCGAATCAAAATAGTCGAAGTTTTCCTGACTTTACACAGGGTGGGCGTCATCTGTGATCGGTGGCAGTACGCTTCGATGGACGTCACAAAATAATGAGATGCTACGGCAGTCGAATGTAAAAACTATATCGATTTTGGTAATAAAACTAAAAGAAAATTGATTTTTCCTATTTTCTGGGGAAAAGGGCATTTATTACGGCCGCAAATGCCTTTCTTTTTTAAGATTCTTGATTATAGATGCGTTTTCATCAAATACCATTGTTCTCCATCACCGAATGGTGGGCTGCTGTGGGAGGGAGGCATATCTACTGTGGTGGCCGCATGACACAGGCATTCTCTTCACGGGGATCTGCGTGTGGGCGCTCGGTCGCTATATTTTGGACGACAAGTTGCATTTCATGCGGTCGTCCAGTTAACTCCTATTATTTAGTTGACTACTCACGCTACATTGTTTGCATAGGAGCGTTGCCTTAAAGTGGCGGCCAGGTGGTGGAAAGTCAAGTTTTGGAGGCCATCAGGACCGTTCTTCAGATGGGCGGGGTTATGCTACTTAATTTCCCTTATGTGTTGTTTGGGACCTTCGTCTGAAGGCATGCCGCGTATCACGAGTATCGCAAAGGGGGTCCGTTTCTGATAGCGGTCGACGGACACAGCCGTTCTCTGCCCAGGGGCGGTGCGTGGGAGCTCTGTCACAATATATTAGTCGAACAATTAACACTTGGGGCTGCCGTCCTCTTATGTCCTATTGTTTATTTGACTATACAAGTTATTGTGCCGGCCTTGGAGCGTCGCCAGATGGTTTAAAGCCGAGTGTGGACAGCGGTGTTCGATGGTCGGCGGTGCATTGCAGAGGGGCGAGAGCGGGAGGGGGAGGCATGAGGGGAAGTCGAAAGGCCTTGGCTTCCCGCAGTTTGTGATTGTACATCGTGAAGAACGTACGTTCATTTACCATCCTCTCTGCATTCTGCATTCTGCAGTCAGACGACGATTTTCCCACAGTAAATGTGCTGCATTACGACCTGTTCACCACGACTGCTCGTTTCTCCACGACAATTTCGAAGTGAAGTTAGAACTGCGACGCATTTTTTTTCCAACAGTTGTGGTAGCGTTTATTGACTTCGATTACCAGGCTTGCAGGATGGTTTTTCAGTAGGCATCTGTAGCGAACTCCGACATCAAATTGCGATAGGTGCAGTATTTTTACAGTTAATATATATTTTAAATTTCTCTCAGTCCAACACCAGAATCTCGTCATTTGAACGTGTTTTTCAGCAAAAACAATAAAGATACTACCTTACACCCACGTCTTTTTTTTCCTGCCAGCTTGTAGGTGTAGTGTAAAACTTGAGTGCGTCTGTCGCTAGTTTCGTGTGGTACTGAGAAATTTTTTCCGCAACAGGATAACACCAGTTGTATGATGTCGTCAGTTTTGAGCTATATTCCGCTTTTATGCCATCTTTGTGTAGCGCTATGTATATAGTTGTGTAATTAGGACCGATCTTTGTGATTAATTATGTATTATGAATATATATTCGTGTCAGTTTCCCAACCAAAATAAATAAAGTACACTAACCTAACCTTCCTCTCCCGCATATTGACATTTTCCATGTGTTAGTAGGTGCATTTCGTCTTTTCACGCGGTAAAATCAGTCTTCCAGTCCCTGAAATGGTACAGCTGTTTTTAATTTCCGTCGATTCCAAGTGGTTTAATTGTGTTACGGGGTATAGTTGGGCTTCCCACCCAGGAGGACCAGGGTTGGAGACACGGAAAGCATACTGCCAGTTTTAATTTCCCGCCAATTCCCGGGTTGGGGATGGGGTGGGATGTAAGCACACCCCTGGGACAATGATTGTCACCTAAATTCGAAATTCCTGCCAAAATTCGAAATTTCCGTCAGTATTCGGAATTCCCCTTTTCCAATGTTTTTAAGATTTACTAACAGAGCTATGTGTAATTTGACGATTTGCATTTATGTCGGATTAGTGAGGATAGATAATACTAGCTGTTTAAACCTCATTTTTTGTGAATCAATTGTGAGTAATTCACCTTCAGTTGTCAGATGTTTTCGAAAAAAATTAACTTTACTTGCAATATAATTTTGCTAAAAAAAACCTCAGTGTTAGTAATTCACCATAATCAGTACCGCTTCCCGGGCCAGGTCATATGTATTTCGAAGAAGTTTTCGTTTATCAGCCAAAACAGTTTCATATGCATTTAAAAGTATTACATCGAGTATTGCACATCGCTGAGCCTGTAGTCAGCATATTTTTGTTTTTCATTAAAGAGACCAGAATATATCGCGTTACTCCGTTAATGCTCTAGAGGTAAGACAATTTAATTTATCCTTTTGTGCACAGGGACTAAAGTTATCAATTTTGAACAGGGCCAGGTGATTCAGAGCCTAAGGGGCTGAATGTATTTTGTAGTGACTGGATTTGTTTATTGGTATTGGGAGCTCCTTTGCCCAAACAATTTGTGTAAAGTTTTGCTCATGTTAACACAGAGGACGCACGCCAATTGCAGTTACAACACGCAACACGATAATTCGAGTTTTGTATCCTTCCCACAGTTCAGACATTCATTGAACGTAGTGTTAGGAAGTATCATTTTATCAAAATAATGTTATAACTTGGCTTCAATTTATGAACTAATGTAACTAATTACAATTACTCTATTATAATAAGTAGTAAAATGATTAGGCAATTATTAGGACGCAAAATAACAACAACAATATTGAATTATACAGTGGAATATAGCAAACGAAGCACAACTGTGTATTCTGGTGATCACAAGCTGCTGCGCAGTGCTACTATGACTTGCTGATATTATCATAGTGATGTGCAAAAGTTGGCAACCCTTGTGCATGACGAAAATTTTGAAAATTTACAAACGTGTACCTTAGGTCTCCGTCGGTAAAAAATACTTTTGTTGCAGCTAAGACACAGAAAAAGTTAGTGTACACAATTGTAGCCAGAGGGTGTGAAAGGGATAACAGTTGTAAATTGTCGTAGCTGTGTTGGGAAAGTACCAGAGCTCCAAGCCCTAAAAGAAGGCAGTGGTGTTGAAATAGTTATAGGTATTGCAAGCTGGCTAATGCCGGAGATAAGTTGAGCCAAAATTTTCCGAAGAACCAAAAGGTATTGAGAAAGGATGGGCAAAATACAGTTGCCGATGGTGTATTTGTTGCTGTTAGAAGCACTTTACCTTGCAGCGAAACTGACGTAGATAGATACTGTATAGTTAGAGATCATTCATATGAATCGAAATAAGGTAATAATAAGATCCTTTTGCGGACATCCCAATTCAGATGACATAGTTGCTGAAAGGTTCAAACGAAACTTGAGTACCCGACTTATACAATTGCATTTGGTTCTCACTTCAATTTACCATCGATATGTTTGGGAAAATACATATTTAAATCCGGAGGTAAGCAATAAATGTCATCTGAAACAGTGCTGAAAGCATTCTCTGAAAATTATTTTGAGCATTTAGTTCATGAGTCCACTCGAATAATAAAAGGTTGTGGAAATACACTTGCCCTCTTAGCAACAAGTAACCCTGAGCATATAACGAGCACCAAAAGCTATACACAAATTTGTGAACAAAGGGTTGACTTTTAACAGCAAAGAAGTTATTGCTTATCGAAAATTTCGGATATGTGAAGTGTATAACACAGATCGTGATTCTTCTAACTATATGTCTACCATGCCGTTGATTCTTAGGACAAGGAATCGTCGTAAAGTAAATGATTCAGAGTCTGTGTGCGTATGGGTTAAAGGTGCACTGAAGTTTGCCAAGATTAAAGTTGTTGGTGATGTGACACATCAATATTGAAACTGAAATAAAAATTTGCTTGACGCCTTACTGAGAGAGCCAGTCTCCACACCTTCCAAATTAACAATGTAAGCGAATACCAGATGTATACCGACGTTCCGGCAATTTAAGGAAACAGAGTAGGAGTGGATTGAAAACCTGACTCAGTTCCAAAGCATGTTCAATGTACTGTCTAGTTACAATACTTCCTTCCGATTGCGGGGTCCACAGTGTTAGATTAATTCATAGACTACTCCCAACTGCGTCTCCCGACGAACTCGTCTGTGACCAAATAATCGCTGTATTAATTATATATCCAGCAAGTCCAAGCAGACACTGCTAAATATCATTTCTTTCGTTTGCAGAAAAAGCCGGTACAGACGTACCGCCAATGGTACACAGACTTAGCGGAAGTGTAAATTTAAGAGTAGTTGTGGAAGCTTTTAGAGTGCTTCAATGATACGAGACGCAATAACATTCAGTGTCCCAGATAGTGGAATACGGGAACAGATCTTTAAGTGCTCTAATCTATCACTACCACATGAATTGCAAATCTTGGAGGAATATTGTTCGTATGCCATAGCGACCTGCCAGTTTCTCAGGGCCCCCATGTGTCAGGTCGAGTCGCTCCTTGTTCGCGACCGCCCCAAGGTGTCAAAACAACGAGCGCGCAAACAGCCGCGCAGATGGACACGTTGACAGGTAAACAGGCCTGCCCTAGATGTTTTGCTCGCCATAAGAAAAATGGTTCAACTGGCTCTGAGCTCTATGGCGTTTAACTTCTAAGGTCATCAGTCCCCTAGAACTTAGAACTACTTAAACCTAACTAACCTAAGGACATCACACACATCCATGCCGAGGCAAGATTCGAACCTGCGACCGTAGCAGTTGCGCGGTTACAGACTGTAGAGCGTAGAACCGCTCGCCCACCTCGGCCGGCTTCGCCATAAGAGACAGGGCTGCCCATCACGTAGCCCAACGTGTTACATGCGTGAAAAAAAAAGACCATGTCCAAACAGATTGTTTGCAATGGCACCAAAATTCAAATTTTGCCCGCTCTAAGGAAAAAAACAGGCTCGTACACACGGAGTGAATGCTGTGTTTTCAAAACTTACAACAGGTTCTTACAAAAGTAAGATTATGGTTGTGCCTCCTTCTCTCTCTAGTGCTGTGCAATGACGTTCTAACAAACCATTAGTTTCATTACGAAATGCCGCCCGTCGTGTGAACTTTCAGTTAGACACAGGTGCCTCAGTAACTTTGTTTAATCGTGGCACGTACGAAGAGTTACGCTCACCACGCGTTTCTCTATGTAGCAAGCACCTCACTGCTCACAACGGAAAGGAGATTATAGTACTTGGACAGTGTGGTTTGCCTGCCACTTGCATACCTCACAGTAGGAGAGTGAATTTTACTGTGTTGAAATTGATCTGAGCACTATGGGACTTAACATCTATGCACATCAGTCTTAGTCAGTTGAAATCAAGAGAAACTGAGAATATATTTGGTTTAGATGCCTCTGATTTGTTTGGAATTACCATCCATGAAAATGTACTATTAGTGTCTTGTTTGAACCGAAAGACAATGTATTTGCTTGAAGAATTTCCTGAAATATTTTCAGAAGGAGTGGAAAAAGCTAATAACTTTGTAGAGTATGTTACATTGAAAGACAATGCACAGCCAAATTTTCTCCAGGCCATGCCTGTTCAATGGCTTTAAGTGACAAAGTCGGTAGTGAATTGAAAGAATTGAGGGATAATGGCTCCCATTCATGCTAGTCAATGGGCAAGTCCTTCTATTTTGTTGCCTAAGTCTTCCGGGCGGCGCATTCGCGTTTGTGTTGACATCGAAACCACAGTGAATCCACAGATAATAATTGACATTTACACATTGCCACGCCCTGAGGAACTTATGTTCATGCCTGGGGCAGGTTGATACTTTTCTAAGATAGAGATGGGTGATACCGCTAGATGAAGAATCACAGAAAGTATTTGTTATTAATTCTCGCTAAGGCCTGTTCAAGTATTTGCGTTTGCCCTTCGACAGTGCCTCCGCACCCGCCATTTTTTAACGTTACTTAGAACAACTGATTGATTAAGTACCGTTACGTTCGAACTACCTTTACCATATTGTCGCCTCAGGTCATACGCCAGAGGAACACATTTCCAATACGTGCACTCTTATTCGAGTGTTGTCTGATTCAGGACTCAAGTGTCGTCTCGAAAGGTGAGACTTTTTCCAGACAGTACTTACGTCATGTGATAAACAGTCTGGGTGTGCACCCACTCCAATCTCATTTGCTAGCAGTCCGTGACCTGCTTGCTCCTCGCAAAGTATCTGAACTGCAGTCAGTGCCAGGTAAGTTGGCGTAATACATTCGTTTCATTCCAAACGCTTCAAAGATCGGGGACCCATTGCAACGCTTTGCTTCGAAAAATGTGCTTTTCGTGTGAGTGTCACGGCGCATTTCAGAAACTCAAAAATTTCTTGCTTGGTAACAGATGTTTTGGGCATTCTGATCCTGCCAAGCCAGTAGTCTTCCTATGGAACCGCTGCTGTGCTTTCGCACAGAATTGGTGCACAAGACAGACCCATTGCTTTTGCCTCACAGTTGCTCACTCAGACCTGGTGTAATTACTCTCAGATAAAAAAAGACGGTCTCGCTATTCGATCACTATATGTATGGTCGCAAGTTCGTTTCAGTGACAGATCACAAATCCACTTCCTATACGCACTGCTCAAGAATTGCAACGTTGGGCTTCGTTGCTTTTGCAGTACCAGTATCAAGTTGTGTACAGGCAAAGCAAGACAATGCAGACGCCCTATCGCAACCACCGACAGGACCAGATGCTGGTTTTGATGCATGTGCCGCATCTTCTTGCCAAATCGAAGTGCAGAATTGAATTACTGGATTTTTTCCATTTAACTTTAGAAAAATTGCACGGGCTACGGAAGTATACCAATATCTAAAGATTTAGTTGCAGAACATTCGCACGTCTTGGCGTCGTTCATTGAACAGTACCCAGAACTCAGTTACGCGCCGATATTTGGCACGTCGGCATAACCTTTCAGTTCAACAGGGTGTGACTCCAGTTCAAAATGACACTGAAAAATCGCACAAGCTTATCCTCAAAGTGTTCAAATATGTTGCGTGACGATTGCTCCACCAAGGACGTTGGGCAATTGTTCGCACTAAACAGTTAGCGCGACGGCAGTGTGCTTGGCATGGCATGGACACCCATATTGAACAGATGATCACAGAGTCACACATGTGCGGAAAACCAATCCGCTCCGCCACAGATATTCTCTTCTTGGCCTAAGACTCAATCCCCGTGACAGCGAATGCAGATAGACTTTACAGGACCATTTTGGAACACTGCTTGGCTCATAGGGCAGTGTCTATGGCTACTACCATATCACGTAGCAGCTTCCAAGCTGTGTCCTCCATATTTTGCATAGAAAGTTTGCTAGAAGTACTTGTGTCGGGCAAAGGACTACAATTCACTCAACGTAATTTTGAACAGTTTTGTGCATGAAATTGCGTTCGTCATCTAAAAAGTGCTATTTTTCACCCGCAGTCTAAAGGAGAAGCAGAAAGCTTCGCACGCACTTTTAAAACAACAGATGGACGAGCAACGCACCACCCAGACACGGGAACAGACGCTGCAACCCTTTCTCGCCTCCTAACACTCGTATCTACGAGACGGACCATCACCGGGGGAACTGGTGAATGGCCGCCGCCATCGGACGCTTCTAAACACTTGCCACACCCACCGCAGCATCCACCGCAGCCGATGGTCCGCAAGTATCGCTTTGCGCCGCGCGATCTTGTTCTTTTCATGATTTATGGCAACAGCGGGCGCTGGGAAAGAGGTGTGACGCAGGAACGCATTGGCTCTTTTATACACTTTATTGCAGATCCCGATGGTTTCCAGTGCCGCCACCGAACCAAATTCGTACTTGTCATTTGCCCTCAGATTCTGCTGCTTCTCTACCCATAGATTCACGGCCTCACGGTATCGTACGGTCTTCGCAGCCTCCAGCTGGTGCTACCAGGTACCCCAGGAGGAGCGGATGGACGCTGCGCCCACGACCCTGCCGTCCTTGATCGCCGATCCAATAGACGTTGACCCGTCGTCGCCTTCGCTGTCTACGTCATCGCCCCAGGACGTGCCCTCAGGCCTGGCGAGAGTTGTAGGTCATTCACGCGGTATATAGAAATATAATTTAGGTACGGAAAATTCAAATTGTAGGGAAAGCAAGACCAATAGGCATAAAATTTTAAATAAAATAAGAGATGGTGTGATGTTAAGTGTAAGTGATTACTGCATGCTGGCAAAATGTAGTGAGTAGCCATCTACCGGAAACTGCTCTGGGGGTATTACTGAATCTGCAAGTACGCTGTTAAAAATCTAAAACCTCAACTTATGGCAAAATCTAACCGTTCTTGGCATATATTTTTAAATTCCATGTCGTAGAGTGTAGTGCCTATATTGAAGATCATGTGGCTGCATATATGGTTATCTTTGTTATTAAGAGCGACAATGTATAAGCGCGCGGGATTAGTCGAGCGGTCTTAGGCGCTACCGTCATGGACTGTGCGGCTGGTGCCGGCGGAGGTTCGAGTCCTCCCTTGGGCATGTGTGTGTGTGTTTGTCCTTTGGATGATTTAGGTTAAGTAGTGTGTAAGCTTAGGGATTGTTGATCTTAGCAACTAAGTCCCGTAAGATTTCACACACATTAGAAGATTTGAACAATGTATAAGCGTTGCACAAGTAACTAAACCCTTGTATCAAAATTGCTCCAAAACATGGAGATATTTGAGGCACTAGACATCATTTTGACCTATGGTAATAACTACCATCCGGATTAGCTTAGCTAATAGTAGCGTGAAATTAATAAATTCAGTGATGACAAGGTCATATTTCTCTACCTAATGCAGCTGATTTATATTTTCATGTTACACATATTCAATTTTAATGAGATCCAAGCTATGCCTTAAAAATTAAGTAAACGATTAATAAAACAAGTTGGAACTATATAAATTGTGTGATAAATTATTAAGTGACATAAAGGAAGCGGCGTTGGGGGGCTGGGGTTGTAGGAGATGGAACAAACGTTAACGAAATTTATGGGAAACAAGATTAATATTGACATTATTTTAAAGAACAACTTTTTTGAAAAAAACAGCTGTTTGCAGTTTTCTAACAACAAAGTTCCTAATTGGTTAATATCTTTTTCTTATCAGTAAACAATGCCTCACTACGACACGGCCTCAGTGCCATCTAGCAGTTTATCCGACTTGGAATCTACCTTAACGTCTGATGTCAGTTTGCACTCACATGTTATGAAGGAATGACGACAAGACATTGTGTAGCCGTTTAGAAAAGTTTCTGCTGACTCATAGTAACGACATGAAGTATTTGATAAGCCTTAACTCGTATCTGTACTTTCTATAGTATGGACTCACTTAATTAATGAAAACGAAACATGTCCTGTATTTTTACTGGCACCCGTTTTGTCTTCCTATTTTTATAGCCTTTGATTATGATATCTCGTCAAAACCAGTAAGGTGTGCTGGAATAATACGAGTAAGACTGCGGTCAAGACATCTCGGATTATAAGTACATCCAATGGCGACTTTGCCTCACAGTTACTTTAAGCAAATCATAGTTTATTATGTGAGTTTTCGGGAGTCCAGTAGCGCGAAGATTGCTGGAATGAAGAATTATTACTGAGAAATTACACGCAGAAATGTGGTTGGGCTTTCCGCGTCCCCGCATGCATTCCCGATGTCACCCACTCCCCAAGGCAATGGTGGTTACAGGTCCACTGAAGACCATGAAGCCCGTTACCTGTAGACGGACTCTGAGTGAGCGCCGCTTCCTCGTAGTTATTCATGTCTTACTCACTTTGAGTGACCATACTACAGTATTTCACGTTTTCGAAGCGTAATCAGGCTTACCATCAGATTCCTCTAGCTGAAGGGAAGAAGCCTCTGACTCTTTTACGCTAGTATGGGAAATTGTCTGAGTTCCCCACAGTTCTGTTTAGGTTGTCAGTCAGTGAAATATTCTTACGTTATTTTCTAAACTCCATTAAAGGCGAACTACATTTTCGTTGAGTGCAAAATTACCTTGACTACATAGCTGCTAACAGCAAAACCTTTCTTGAACGCCTCCAGAATTTTCCTTAGTGTTTATCCATTTAACTTGGAGTATACACATTTCTTACTAGGAACTGACAGTCGGGCACTACATAGGGTTTGTTGTAATGTACGTAAAAAGTTTTGACAATCAGCTTTCCGACACACTGAATGGCATGTTCAATGGGTACCAGGGATCCCCTGAGATATTTATCATTAATGCAGTGTAGCTTTAATAACAGAGACTCCATCACCGTTTAGGAATTTTGAGGAGTGTCAGGAATGGGGATCAAATGCTCAGGAATATTAGGCATCATATTCTCATGGGGGAGAAATCAACTGTATATAATCTCAACAAACGTCTCCTATGTTATGGACTTAAAGATTTGTCTTCCGATGACTTTGATTCTGGCTGAAGTTAAACATAATCATTATTGCTTGTGTGAGGGTCGTTTAACTAACTGTAAAACCATTGTGATGATTAAGGAGCATTCTACATGGCCATCTCTTGATTCAGAAATTATTAAATTGGCCCAGCAGTGTCAGGAATGTCAGACTATCAAGAAAAATACCAATTCGTTCCTTGGTTGTTCGCACTCTCACAGAGAAGAGAGGTCAATGGACAAATTGTTTGTGGAATACTTAGGGCCGACTAAACGCACGACGAATGAGAATAAGTATATTTCGGTTATGATGGATGCTTTCACCAATTTTCTTCGGTTTGTCCCAGACAGAGGATGACTAGGTGTTTGACGTTTTTGTTCTTTGGTAAAATATTTACTTCCTTTACCCTTCCCACCACATAGTCAGTAACAATGCACGTGCTTTCCCTTCCACGAAAAATAACATCACATATCACCACCATCCCATACTATCTTCGACCCTAGTTTGGAGAAAGTTATATCTGGGGATTTAGGTCAGTCCAGAAGCCGTGGTTGGGTAGCCAAAGTGGTTGAGGCGACCTCTCAAGTAAAGAGGGAAACCTGGATTCGAGTCTGAGTCTGACACGAATTTTCATATGTCACCAATAAAATGTGCAGGTAAGATCTAGTCCTACCTGCAAATGTGAATGCATTTCTTCAGTCTTAGATCAGACGGGATATCGCTCATATTAGGCAGAAGACCATTTCTGGAATATTTTCAAGAGAAGTTATATGCGCACAGCTAGGGGTTAGCGAGAATCTTTGCCAAACTCTTGTTCCCTTTTCTTGGACAGTGTCAGATTCTGAAGCTGCACACCCAGGTTACTCTCCTGGTTAAAAATTGATGCTCGTATGCTCCGTATGGCTCATGTTGGTCAGCTGTGTGTGGTGTATTTTCTGATTACTGTGATGCCAGCGGATCTCAAATAACTCCTTAAAATAACGACACTCAGGCCGAAATTGTTGTCTCTCTCCCTTCTCCCCCACTGCAGTTTGCCTTTTTTCTTTTGTGGGAGTGATTATTATCGAGAGCGCGACTTAGCCTATTTCCCTGTTGATAAGCAACGGCCTGTTTACTACCTCTCCCACTGAGGAGCTACTTGCTTGAAAAGTACGGGCATCTGTCAAGAAAACATAACGGAAGGGAGATCGCTGTACTGACGACATGGACTTCCGTATCAGCATCCGGCGAGTCCTAAGGGCTGAAAATGACACGGTGGCCGCTTGGTAACATTGGAAACTCAAGGCCTTTTTGGACAGCGTGTTTTTTCTATTTTTTTTTTTTTTAGCACCTTGTTGCCCGGGGGCCCTTGGACAGAACCTCGCGTCGACTTAAAGATGCCCCGGATCAGCTCGGTCTCAGTTGTCGCTCGCCAGTAACAGGAGAATAGCCACCTAGCGCCGCCTCCTGATAGTTTATATACGTCATGGGCATTACAGGCACTTGTTGGAATTGAGTAGCACCTTCAGTGAAAGTTTACACTGACAATGTCAAATATGTGCCTTAGAAATACGACGCTCGAATACGGAGAAGAAACGGCTTACCCTCTGTGTGCTGTGGCGTCTCTACAGAATTTTACGGCTCCGTGGAGTGGCTGAGCCATATGAACGTCTCTAGTGAACATCTTAAGATGTAACTCCTACGTGAAGTTATTGAGAGTTGTATGCTGTGTTGTGGGGGCTCTTACACTATTAGCTGTAAGCTTCATATAACCTTAGCGATGTTCAGAGGCGTTTATTGGTAGTTATTTTAGTAAACTTGCTTTGACGCCCGGCATAGTTCCTTCTTTTACCTTTGTGCCCTCTCGATAATTCCTTAATATTATGAGTGGTTCATGTAATGTGTACTCAGCATCTGTTTCTCTCTTAGTTGAAGTCGGGTGAGCGTTTTGGCTCAAAATTTAATTATGTTCCTTTTGGTGGAATTTGAAAGCGATAAGCCTTACTAATTGTTTTCTGTCCTCTCGTGTTATATATGTTCCTGTTTATTGTCTGCGAGTGCGGTTAGTAATTCAGAAGCACTATGTATGCTAAATGGGAATGTATACATGCATGTTTAAATGTAATACTTGTCAGTAAGGCTCACTGGGCGTTTTGTTTTAAATTTTATTGAAACTTGTATTATGGTTGTCCATTCGCTTTATAGTATTCTATAGTAATGGCTCACTGTCTGCTCAGAGCTGATCACTAAACGTCCGCTCACGCAACTTTTACCGCAATGTGATATCTGCTAATTCAAGTGATTTTCTCCCTATTTAGTTCATATACGGTTGTTTATCAGTGTTGTAGCTGAACTATCGAATGGTTTCACTCAAAAGTAGGCAATCCTTAGTAAAACTGTTCAATTTGTAACTGTATCACGGCCTGTCGGCGTGGCCGTGCGGTTCTAGACGCTTCAGTCTGCAACCGGGTGACCACTACGGTCGCAGGTTCGAATCCTGCCTCGGGTATGGATGTGTGTGCTGTCGTTAGGTTAGTTAGGTTTAAGTAGTTCTACGTTCTAGGGGACTGATGACCACAGATGTTAAGTCCCATAGTGCTCAGAGCCATTTTTTTAACTCTATATCGGAACTTCCCTTTTGTTTTCTTGGGGTTTCTCATACTTACTAAAGATGCGCTAAAGTATTAAATACATATTTGCAGTATCTTTTCCAACAACAAATAGCATTTTCTGATTCAAATTTTATTTTTCTAACCAGGTACCTTAACACTTCCGGCTCTTCGCTAGATGCAGCATTTCAGTATTGGTATTCAGCCGAATCATCAATCTTCATATTTGGTTTGTGTGATTTGTGATGTAAATGAAATGAACCGAATGCTGTTAGTACTCATATGGAGGATCTTACACTTTTTATTGTTGTTATTCCACTGCCAGTTTTTGCACACTGTAGATATCTCGTCTAAATCACATTCTAACTCCTTTTGATTTCCTGATAACTTTGCTAGACGGTACACTATAGCCTCATCTGCAAACAAAGAGGGCTCGTAACATTGTCAGCTAAACGTTTATATATGTTAAGAATTGCACAAAACTGATAACGCTTCTTTGGGAAACTCTTCATTTCCATGGGTTTCTGTGACCGTTGTATCATGCGACCACGAGTCCAGTCGCAAAGTTGAGATGGTACTCCATTGCCAGACACATTGGTTACAAACTGCTGGTATGGAAGAACGTCAGAAGCCTTCTGGAAAAGAAGAAATGTGGAATCCTCTTGGGAGCCCTTGTCGATAACATTAACTAATTCGTGCGACTATAGAGAAATATTGGTTTCCAACGTACTATATTTTATGACTGGTGGATAACGAGGAACTAAATACAGAAACCGTTTTGGAGTATCATTTGTGCACTAACAGCACCGAAAAACTGATTATTCTGGTAAACCTAATATACTGCATAGACCATTACCCATGAATGCAAGCAGAAATTAGCTATTACATCCCGCCCTCTTCCCTTTGACAACCGTTTCGCCCCATTACCCACATCATCACCAACCTGACTAAACTGCAGAAGGAAAGACTTTTATTGGAGTACTTTTATTTTTAAAAGGATATTTACTTTGTGTTTGAGTGTGTGTGTGTGTGTGTGTGTGTGTGTGTGTGTGTGTGTGTGTGCGTGCGCGCGCGCGCGCGCGCGCGCGCGTGTTTGTGTGTTAGAATCAATAACGAAGGAACTCGTGGCTCATCTCAAGTGCCACCCACAGTTCTTTCTCAGAAAAGAAAGCTGACCACTAGCAATGAGGCTGTTCGTAAATCACTTCATTGTTGCACTCCTTACTTCTGAACTGGCAGATATTGTATGATATCAGGCTGTTAATCCTTTGTGTCTTACCACTCTAATAGTAATAATAAATAATAATGAAACTGTGTACAGCACTATAGCAGCTCTTATGTAGGTACGGTGTGTCGTTCTGCCAATTAATTCATTTATTTGTTTCGAGGCGAATAATGAAGCAATTTCTGAACTGCTGCAGGTACTTTCTACAACATGTAGAAAACATATTCACGATATATTAGCATTTGTTAAGAATATGTCTCAATTTTATCATCAGCGATGAATGAGACAAAAATGCCGCGAGAGGTAGCCGCGTGGCGTAGGACGCCTTGTTACTGTACGTGCGGCTATCCCCGTCGAGATTCGAGTCCTCCATAGGGCATGAGTGTGTGTGTGGTCCATAGCGTAAGTTAGCATAAGTTAGAGTAAGTAGTATGTAGGCTTAGGGACCGATGAGCGCGGCAGTTTGGTCCCATAAGACCTTACCACAAATCTCCAAAAAAATTTTTGAGACAAAGCAAAACATATGTGTGTGATGGGTGGATTATGTGATGAACCAGTAGCCTTCACCGAATTAGTGTTGCTACTTGACCAAAAGTAATTTTTGATAACTTACATAATCAATATTGATCTTACAAAATTGTGCTAATAGTAATGATCCTTTGAAAATAATTTAGTTTCGTGAGTGAAACAGAATCGAATCGTTTAGTTTTTACTCGTCTTAAAATTTTATTTATCCCTCAGGGGGTAATTACCCCCGGGTCGGGAACCACTGCTCTAGGGCAATTGTGGTAGTTGGCGACCGGCATAAAAGTGTACATGCTTCGTCTTAAACTTGACACCTCTGACGTAATCCCAAGTACTATCGTAGCTACATAAAGCGTAACTTTCCTGGAATACGTTCACATATTTGCTACATCGCTAATAATTGCTTATATCAGACACATATTCGACCAAAGGTATATATAATTTGATATGATGCAGTTCCAGCAGTTCCGCAGCGCTGCCTTTTGCCTGTTTACATGTCCCTGTATTTGCATACGTATGGCCATACCAGTTTCTTTGATCCTTTAGTGTATATTCTGTACAGCTACTAATCGTTTCATCTTATAGTTTATTGTGTGATAAGAGCATGACTGAAAACTTCAATATTAAAAAAAAAGGTGTATGTAAGTAAAATGTTGTGGGATAAACTCGGGTGAATAGGCAATCGAGGTAATGGATAGCTCGCATGAACATTTGTTTCGGAATCAACTTAGGTAATAGATGGAACTCGTTTTATCGTTCCTAAGGGGACGTCAGTCTTGTAAAATTTTTCTAAGGGGACGTTTCATATGGGAAAAGTTTTACAAGACTGTACTTAAACTGACACACAATAGCTTTTAGCGCAACGCAATCTGACTTTGAAAAATCCCTGCAAATGAATGGCCCTGACTAACATTAACCTATACGTTTCACATATCACTTACCTCACAAAAATCTTGGTTACTCGAACTACTGCAATATAGCGAGCACCACTACTGCCAGCTAAATGAAAGATTCAAACTATGGAAGGTACTAACTACTGATAGGCATAGTTAGCAAATGAAAGATTTTAATAGAGAACAAACAATGTATTTATCTTAATAGTCATAATATATATATCAGTTCATGACATCAATTCTTACAAATTTCAAAACTCCGCCATCTCTCTCCCCACGCGCTGTTCACATCCATCTGCCCAACTCTACAATGGCGAGTTTTACAACAATGCAAACCAGCCACAGACTGCACACAGCACACCCAGTGATTTTCATACAGAGCGCTACGTGGCGGCGGCGTTACCAATAAAAAAAAACCTAAACAGCCTACTTACAAGTTGCCATGGCACTCTGAAACTTATCTTTCCTTACCGTTGTGTGCGAAGTCGTACAAAACACTCTTTTGAAGCTGGTTCTTGAAATTTACTAACTATGCCTCCTCGGAATAGTTTGCGTCCATTTTAAAGCATCTGAGAGTTGAATTTCCTATGAACCTCCACGACACTCTCGCACTGGCCAAATTAACCTGTGACCATCACTGCTACCTTTCTCTTTTTCACTGAATAATCCTGTTAGTCTTCTTTGGTACGAGCCCCACAAGTATGAGCAGTATTATAGTATGGGTTGCTCAAGTTCTGTATGTAGTCTCTTCTGTACATTGACTGAATTTTCCCGACAGAGCCTATGTGATCATTTCATTTCATACCCCTACAAATTTATACGTCCAGATATTTGTATGACTTGACCGAGTTCACTTGTGAATCCTTAATATTGTAGTCGTAGAATAAAATATTGTTTTCGTTTTGTGAAGTGCACAGTTTTACATATCTGTACATTGAAACCAAGCTTCCCATCTTCGGACCTCTTTGGAATCTTATCGAGACCTAACTGAATATTTACTTACGTTTTTTACTCATGGTACATAATTCTAGATCATGTACTATAAGTCTGAGATTACTAAAATATTATCTGCAATGTCATCAGTGTACAACATTAACAGCAGAGGTCCCAACACACTTCCCTGGAGTCCACTCGAAGTCACGTTCAGTTGATAACTCTCCATCCAAGATAACTTACACGTCGTCTCTACCAAAAAATCCTCATTCCAGTCAAAAATTTCGCTTCATTCCATCATGCTTTTAATAATAAGCGTAGATTTGACACTAAGTCCAGTGCTTTTCGGAAATCGAGAGATACTGTACCAACCTAACTGCGTCGTCAGATGGCGTTCAGGACGTCATGTGAAAAAAACAGTGGTAAGATTTCGCATGGTCGATTTTTTCGGAAACCATGTTGTTTGGTATGGAGGAGATACCGCAGAATATGTGCTAAGATTCCACAACAAATGGATCTCAAGGATATTTAACGTTAGTTTTGTCGGTAACTTGTGATGCGCTTCTTGTAGACGGGTGCTTCCTTCCAGCCACTGCCCACCGTTATTTGTACTACGAATCTAAGATTATCGTTAAAAATGTGTGTGAAATCTAATGGGACTTATCTGCCAAGGTCATCAGTCACTAAGCCTACTCACTACTTAACCTAAAATATCCTAAGGACAGACACACACACCCATGCCCGAGGGAGGACTCGAACCTCGGCAGGGGCCAGCCGCACGCTCCATGGCTGCGGCGCCTTACACCACTCGGCTAATCCCGGGCGTCCGATTATAGTTAAGAGAGGGCCTGTCAGACATCTAAATAATATAGAATCTGATAGGGGCTCCGTCGTGTGCTGAAGCTTTTTTAAATTTTAGCTGTTTCAGTTGTTCCTCAACATCACTGACACTAATCAGACTTGCGATAATTACTCTAGGATACTCTAGGATAAGTCAGCATATAATTGTCGTTTTTGCAAAGTGGAAGATCAGCATCTCAAAAAAGTGTATGATATAAGATACACTGCAAAAGAAGAGTATTCATCACAACTCACGTAAGACCTTAACATACTTAATAAGAAAATAAACTTATTGAAGCCATCAAGCATAAAAATATTCCATATTAGGATAGAATATGCATGGTAATGTTGCCGATGACATGCCACCAAAGCCGAATAACTAAACACGGTTTTCCGAAATTACTTCACAAAAGAAGACGAAGTAAATACTACGAAATTCGAATCAGGAAGCGAAGTCTATTTCAATAGCTTCGAAGTAAATCTCCTCAGTAGAGCGAAGCAAGTCATATATCTTAATAAAAGAAAGTCTTCGGGTACAGATTCTGTTCTAATTAGGTCCCTTTCAGAGTACGCTACAGCAATAGCCCCACATTTACGAATCATATACAACCACTCGATCGACGAAAGAGTCGTACGTAGAGACTGGAAGTTGCACATAGCACTCGAGTTCTCAGGGATGGAAATATGATTAATCGGCTCAATTATACACGTATATCGCTGACTTCGATTTGCAGTATGATTTGGGAATACGTGCTATGTACGAACACTATGTGCTACCTAAAAGGAAATAATCTATTGACACACAGGAAGCACGGTTTCAGACCAGTCGTTCTGGTGAAATGAAAGTACGTCTTTATTCTCGTGAAGTAAAGAGCGTTATCGACAGGGGATCTTAAATTGATTCTTCATTTCTAGGTTTTCAGAAGGCTTCTGAGTGAATTCCTAAAAAGAGACTTCGAATTAAATGACGTGTCTGCGGAGTATCGTATCAGTTATGACACTGGATTTATGATTTACTGTTGGGAAGGTCCCAGTTCATAGTAACTTACAGAGTCATCGATTAAAACTAAGGTGATATCTTGCGCCCTCCCCGAGGAAATGTTACTATACGTCTGCTGTTTCTCGTCTATAAAAATGATTTAGGAGACCATCTGAGCAGCCATCTTAGATTGTTAGTAGACGATACTGTCGTTTACCTGGTAGTAAGGTCATCAGAGTATCAAAAACAATTACAAAATTACTTAAACACCAAATTTTTCTGGTGTGAAAAAATCCTAAATAATAAAAAGTGTGACGTTATCCATATGAGTATTAAAAACAGTCCGTTACATTTCGGTTATGCCATAAGCCACACAAATCTAAAGGCTGAAATTCAACTAAATAATTAAGGATAAGAGTTACGAACACTTTATGTTGATACTTCAGTAGATAATGTTGTGGGGAAGGTGAACCAAACACTATGTATTATTGGAAGAAACTTAGAATATGCAACAATCCATTAAGGAGACGTCCTAACACTACGGTTGATCGTCATATACTAGAGTTGCGCTGTGCTATGTGGTATCCTTACTACCAGGTAGGACTGACGGAGGACACTGACAATTTTGGAGAAGGTAGCTCGTTCTGTATTATCGTGAAATAGGGGAGAGAACGTCAGGGACATAACAAGCGAGCTGGGGTGACAATCATAGATACAAAAGCGATCTTCTTTGCTATGAGATTTGATCACGCGCAATTCAGTTCACGGAATCTGTTTTGAAAATTACTGGCCGTCAAAATCTAAAGTGAGAACGGTGTTCTGAAAGCTGTATCCTCAAACAAGGTAGTCATCGGTCTGAGTACAAAGCAGTAAGGAAACGAAATAAGAGCAAATAAATTTTGCTGAAGACAATGATGCAATCTACATATGAAGCACACTGCTTTTGGATAAATAATTTTATCACACAAAAATGAATTTCTGCATGAGATACAGAGACGACATACCGATAAGAAATAAATGTATAAGAAATAATGTATTTGCATAATCATGCATTATATGCTAATTTACTCTTTGAGAATTCTTTTCAGTTCAGTTCCAGTTGATCCTAGTAGATTCCATCAGCCCACATTTAGTAAATTCGTTAGGGTTTTTTTCATGCCCTTAACCACACCTGGTCGTTTCGTCCGGCCTTGTTCCGAGGCATGCAAGGCACCAGTGTTTTGACGTCGCGTTGAATCTCTTCCGCCAGTTAAGTTGTTCCACAGGATTCCTTTACCGCTTTAACTACCCTTGGGTCCTTCGCCGTTATGGACAGTAAAGAAAAATGAAAGACACCCTCGCACTTGGAGACATAATACCGTTGGCGTTAAAAAAAATTATCTTGTCAAGGAAGGATGGGAAGGAAAACATAAGAAGCGTAACATAAGTTAGTGGCAGTAATGGCAGACTTAGCTAAGGAACCAGTTACTTGCCAGCCATGAACAGAAAATTGCCTTTAATAATGAGTGAGCAGAACAGGTAGCCCATTTTAGGAACTTAGGATTTGATATATCATATGATCTACTATTGGATTTACAAAAAGGTACTAATATTTACCAGCGTATATGTAGTACAATAAGGAGAGCACTTAACACTAAAACAAGGAAAGAGACACAACAGAAATTTTATAAAGTTATGGCTATTCCTACGTTATTACAAGGGCCAGAAAGCTGGATGCTGAGAAATAAGGATTTACAACTAGAAATACCATAAATGAAATTTCTGAAATCTGCAAAACGCAGCACCACAGAAGGCAAAATTAGAACCCAAGTAATAAGGTAAAAATTAGGGAACCAGCCAGTTAACCTAAAAGGCAATCTAGTAGAAAGAAAAATGGAGGAACGCATACCTCGTATGTCATTATAATGACTTCCTGAACTAGCAATAAATTACAAAGTAGGTGAAGAGCAGTGTAGGAAAGCCGAAAGAGAAATGGTGAGGCCGTAACCTGACCAAGGTCCAACCCTGAAGTGGTTCGAGAAGCAGAAGATGCTAATTTATTTGTAAGTATTTTAATGAATGTTACTTTCGTGAAACGGGTTTCAATCACGTTTATTTACTGGCTGGAGCACTTTCGGTCAACAGACCTCTGCCCAGCACTTGATGAATATCTTTCAGTATTATTTCGCTTCCCGTGTTGTTTCTGCTTCAGATGTATTTGGTGATTGTATGCTATTTTTTTACGCTCAGTCATTGGAGCTCCACAAATATTGAAACTAAATTTATAGCAGTTTATGGTAAAAGGCCAAACAATTTATGGGCGACTTTCCTTTCTGTGCTTTTTGTGTTAACTGTTTCCGATTTGTTGGATGTGGCCCGCGATGATCTAATCTCTTGTTCCAGTATCTCCACCTTATAGTAACAGCTCGTACGTTCAACGTCTACAGTTACATGCTGCATTTATTCCTGTGTCTATTTTCCCTTACAATATATGTCCTGTGAGCTGATATTGCCGAGAATATCTTCATTTCCTATTTAATTAGTCCAATTCGTTTCGGGATACCACTCTCAGACTGTATCCCAAACTTATATGTTTCTCCTTTTGCTGTGATGCACTTTCATGCATTACTGTATTCGTGACATAAATCGTCTTCATTTCTTTCTCGTGTTAAGGTTATTTTGACACTAGAAGATTATCTTTGGTGAGCAATGCTTTCTTTACCAACATTATTCTGAGTTTAATGATCTCCTTGCTTCGTTCGAAAGGAGCTACTTTAATTTTAAGTTAACAGAATTCCTTCACCATGTCTTTTTCGTGGTCCCCAATTTTGATGCTATCTTCATCACAAGTCTATTTATGGGGTCCCTTAATGCTTTGACCTTCCTCTGGTTTACTCTCAATCCATAGTAAGAGGGGCGTTCAATAAGTAATGCAACATATTCTTTTCTGGGCCGATATCGGTTACAAATGCAAATTTTCTTCCGGGACATCGTGGAACACTCTCGCTTCACCTTCAACAGTTTCACGAAGTTCCAACAGGTGATGGCGCTATACATAGTTTGAAAATGGCGTCTGTGAAAGAGGGTGTTCCAAGCATAGAGCTTTCATTCAGTTCCTTTTGGCCGAAAACCAGGGGAAGCGCCAAGGTATGCATAGACACCTGTAGAATTTCTACGGAGACCTGGCTCTGAACAAAACCACACCGAGTCGTTGGACGTGGTGTCTGTCAACATTGCAACAAGGTCGTTGAAACCTATCCGATGTCCCACATGCAGGACGGCTGAGCATAGCTGTCCTACCCTCAGGGAACTGAAGAAATCGCCTTAGCGTGGTCGTAGCCACAAAAATGTAAACGAACCCCTACTTCCCCATCACAACGCAACGTTTCACACATGTCAGCACACCTGTCAAGTGCTCATAAAACTTTATTGCACTGTGGTTCCTCGCCCACTATACAGCCCGGATAACTTCCGAGTTCCACCTGCTTGGCCCTATGAAGGATACAGTCCGTGGAAAACAGTACGTGGATTGTGGGGAGGTTGTTGATACAGCAAGACGTTAACTCTGACGTGAATCAGTAGAGTGGTACAAAGTCGACTTACAGGTCCTTCCAGTAATTTAGTGTAACACCATTGTACTGCACAGAGATTATGTAGCAAAACAGGGGTTTGTAGCGAAATGAATGGGAAATAATATGATTTATTGAAGTCCTGAATAAAAACACCCTGCTGCCAGAAAAAAAGTGGCATTACTTACTGAGCGCCCTTGATGCGTATCCAGTTGACTTTTCATACCATACGAAAGGTCCTGTAACTATCCCCCATTTTATCACTGCTGGCGTTTCTTTTCAGGTTTACTCCTCCTTCACAACTTTCAAATGTGCAGTTAGAAATATAATGCTCGAAGTTAACAATTTCGTGTTTCCATGATGTGCACCGTGTAAGACATTAATGCCTTAAGGGTTATGTAGTAGATCTAGAATCTTAGTAATAACAGGCCTGTTAATATTTCATTGGGACCTGAGAGAAGGACATTTTCTGATTATTCCCATAACTCAACTGGCTCTAGCGCCTACTCATTCAACAACCGTATAAATTTTTCAATAGTTAATACATACGTAGAGACTTGTAAAAATATTTCAATAGGTCAGAAATAAGTAAGCTCCAGAATCTTCAAGAAATTGCAAAAGTTAAGCGATAAATAAATGCAGAAGGCAGGAATCGAAACAGTGAGCTGTATGTCGCTGGCAAGTGACTGCAAATCACGTAATGATGGACGATGTAACTATATAGTACGCACGGGGTTACAAATGGTGTGGGATCCTTCAACTGATTCTCGCTTTGACCATGCTTCCTGTCCACGCCACGTACCTGACACTCCCGCGGCGTGGTATTATTTCTGCTACAAACTGCTGCTGGCTTGCCTGAAACCATGAATATAAATACGCATGCTGGTTTAGGGGCCCACTCCACTCTTAAACACAATACTGTCCTACGTGTGGTAAGAATAATTATATTCTGAGACGATAAAAAAATCGCAGGTTGCAATGTTTACACTCTATGACGTGTGTGTTGATGCCAGTTTACATTCTTGATACTTATCTGTCCACAATTATCAATCCCTTGTTACTACACAATATTCATGTCGACGTTAATGTCTGTCACTATTGTACTTTACCCTGTCACACGCAGTTCACAGTCTTACTCTGGCTGACATTCAGCGATAGATACACAGGCAATGATGATGATTATCTTTCCACTGTTATCACTTGGACGAGCGTACGCGTAAATGACACGACGCAGGTGATTGTTGATGATGATGAAGCTGAATGGTGAAACGAAAGTTCTTACGCTCGCCACAAGACACTGGCACTTGAATGCTCTTTTTTGTGATGAACTATATTACTGATTCACATTAGTTATTTCCGGGACGCCGAACACGGAGCGGATGATTGATGTTGTAGGGGAGGACACGCTAATGGGCAGAAACTCAAGTACGTTATGGGCGTCACTGCTAATATTTAATTATTTCTTTATGAACTTTTCTCTGAGTCCATTTCAATATCTCATTAATTCATAATAATAGTAAATGCAGCCACACTTAAACTTCCATAATAAAGCCTCTCCAATGCATAGCTACCCACAACACAACATAGCAGCTCCATTTCCCTTGCTTGACTCGGCAAAATGCAGCCGCTCGCAAAGGTACTCCGCAACCAAGCCTCTGATATGACAATACGTTTACAACTAGCTATATATTGTAAGTAGTTACTCACCGTAATGCTTCACTTGGAAAAAGTTTATTGCGAAAGGAACGGAAAAATTTAACAAACAAGACGATGGTATACTATGTTACTACTTCTAACGTAATATGCTTATGTAATGTATCGTGATGAAATGGTTACTAAGTGTGGCATATGTTGTCGAATGAAGAATTTGTAAATCATTTTTGAGCCTAAGACTGCTAGAGACTTACCATATATGTTGTCAGTACGGTAGGCCGGTGTAATTTAGGTGACGCTTTGAGTGATTTAGACAACAAGGAAAACAGTAACCTCGAATGTGTATATAATATATACATATGGAGTTACCTACGTGCCCATATTTCACGTTAGTCGAAAAAAATCGGCAACCAACTGCATGAAAATAATTTTATTGTTTTAGCGATTTCTAGCATTACTTGCGAGACTTAAAAATAAGCAGGTGTATACAGCATACTACTGCAATAATGCGGATAACAGTGCATGATATTTTGTCTGTACTTGTTGTTTCTTTATACAAGGACTACGATCAAAACCCGTTCCACTATATGCTGCATATACCTGCTTATTTTTGGCGCTCGCTAAGAATACGACAATTATAATCCTTCAAAGAAGGTTACTAGGTGCTAGAGACTGTTAAACTAATGTCTGCTGTTGTAACTAAAAAATTTACAGTTGCTGAAGATGGATAAAGTACTAAACATATTTCATTCTTTAAATTTGCTGGAGGCTGTTGCAATTGTCACATGCGAGGGTCACTCCAAAAGAAATGCACACTATTTTTTTAAAAAATATATCTTTTATTCGACGTGTTTGAAGGTCTTCGAGTGTGGAGATACACCCTTTAGGAACAATATTTTCGCCGGCCGCGGTGGCCGTGCGGTTCTGGCGCTGCAGTCCGGAACCGCGAGGCTGCTACGGTCGCAGGTTCGAATCCTGCCTCGGGCATGGGTGTGTGTCATGTCCTTAAGTTAGTTAGGTTTAAGTAGTTCTAAGTTCTAGGGGACGTATGACCTAAGATGTTGAGTCCTATAGTGCTCAGTGTCATTTTTGAACAATATTTTCATTTCTTCACATAATTTCCATCCCTCTCAACTGCCTTACGCCATCTTGGAACCAGCGCCTGTATACCCGCATGGTACAATTCTGGACCAACCTGTTGGAGACACTGTTTGGCAGCGTGCACAAGGGTGTCATCACCTTAAAACGTTGTTCCGCGAAGTGAGTCTTCCAGTTTCCCAAAGAGATGATAGTCACATGGAGCCAGGTCAGGTCGGTAAGGCGGGTGTTTCAGTGTTGGTCATCCGAGTTTTGTGATCGCTTCCATGGCTTTTTGAATGACATGTGGCCGTGTATTGTCGTACAACAGCAAAACATACTGCTTTTAGCGAAGTGGTCGAACAAAACTCAGTCGCGCTTGAAATTTCTTCAATGTCGTCATATATGCATCAGAATTTATGGTGGTTCCACTTGGCATGATGTCCACAAGCAAGAGTCGAAAAACACCGTAGTCATAACTTTTCCAGCAGAAGGTGCGGTTTTGATTTTTTTTTTTTTTTTTGTGAATTTGCATGAAGCCGCTCCACTGATTGCCTCTTCGTCTCTGGTGAAAAATGATGGAGCTATGTTTTATCACTTGTCACAATTCTTCCAAGAAATTCATCTCCACCATTCTCGTATTGTTCCAAAAGTTCGCTGCATGCAATTTTTCTTGTTTCTTTGTGAGCCACTGTCAACAACCTGGGAACCCACCCTGCACAAACCTTTTTTAACGTCAACACTTTCTGTATTCTGCAAACACTTCCTTCCCCTATCGCAGGGTAGCGTGACAATTCGTTCACTGTGATGCGTCTCTCAGCAGTCACCAATTCGTTAACTCTCTGCACATTGTCTGGAGTGTCTGCAGTACGAGGCCTACCGCTGCGAGGACAATCCTCAATATTGTCGTGCCCGCTTTCATCACGTAACCTGCTTGCCCACCGACCAACTGTACTGCGATCGAGTGCAGCATCTCCATACGCCTTTTTCAACCTCTTGTGGATGTTTTCCACTGCCTCGTTTTCACAGTACAGAAATTCTATGACAGAACATTGCTTCTGACGAACGTCAAGTGTAGCAGCTATCTTGAAGAAATGCTGTGACGGCGCCACTCTCGGGAACAGGTTGAACTAAGTTTAAAAACAAGCGGGAAGGATGTATCTACACATTGTAAAACTTTCACACATACAGAATGAAAAGTGTATTTTTACAAAAATAGTGTGCATTTCTTTTGCAGTGACCCTCGCATATTCACCTACGCGGTTTCTTCATTCGGTGAGTCATCCATCCCACTCATCCCTGTGAGCTACAAAGCAAAGACCTGCAGAAGTTCTCCCCTATAGTCTTGCGATCTGCACAATAACCGAAGGATCACAACGGAAACAGACGGGTGGTCTGTGGTACATACAGCATACAGGTACCAACGTTGACACAATAAAATCAAAATGTTTGCACGCTGGAGCCTTCACTGTTGACGCTCTTTTCGTTTGTATGCATTAACGAAGTCTTCGATGTGTTATTTCTAGAATGAGAGCAGCCATACAGGAAAGACTAGACACTCAGCATAAGTATACGCCTATAACTAAGTCACCACGATAGTTTAGTAATGTAAGTCCTGGATATTTGGACTACTGGGTGAGACGGACCAGCGACGCATTTCACAAGACCGCTGCAACACAGCAGCTCCCAGTTACTTGCGAGGAAGCTCTTTTGAGAACAGACGTGATGCAATAGGGTTGCTGCCATTTTCGTCTTAGTTCTAGAGAAAAACCACATTCTCTGTTTTGATAAGACGTAAAGTTTTGTCGTGTACTTAGATACTTTTAGTACTGAGGTTTAGTTTGCACAGTACTCATGCATATTTTTTGCTGCAAGCTTGACAAACGTATGGGCATGAAACTAACCTAAATAGACGCCGATCTCGCTTCCTCTAGACAGAAGTCTTGCTGATCCATCTCTCCCAGATAAACGGGAGAGATAGGCCTGTGACACTTGGCAGAAATGCTCCGCTAGTTTTAATATGGAAGAGATGGAGTACTACCAAATTTTGCTTCAAGACATGTGAAACAAGCCCTCTGAAGATGATCGAAATCCCAGACTATATTTATTTGTCGAAAGATATGTCTGTCCCAACAAACGGTAGAGCAGTCTCACGTACGTGGCAGGCGAACGAAGCACTTCAAAGCTCATCAAAACACCTAGCGATCCACAGCACATGAAAACAGCAGGGTTTTCTACTCAAGACAAGTTTCTTTACGGCTGAAGTTTCGCACTCCACTCGTATTTAATCTAAAACTTATAAGTTTACCATCTCAAAACTGATTGCTCCTAAACCAACGCATACAAAACATCTGGAAGAATTATCATCTGCTTGTTTTACTGACAAGACCATGAGTTTCAAGAGGAAGGAAGTAGCTGCATCCAAAGGACTAAACTTAGCTAAATACTCAAACTGCAAAAAAAAAAAAGACAAATGCGGAGAGAGATTGGACAAAAAAAGTCACAGAATATCAGCAAAGGGAAATACTAATGAAGAGAAAAGCAGACTGAAGAAGCTAAAAACGAAAAATACTGCAAATAGCTCACTGTGTTCTTCGTATACAGATATTGTAGAAGACAAAGAAAATAACTTTAATGAATGGGATGATGATGAATCTATTAGATGTGGCGAAACTAGTAAAAAGGGCGATTGGTTTTAGTGGGTTTCCTGTTCACGATGGTCACAGGAATTATGTTCAACGTTTGGTAATAAGTGTAATTGCTATGGTGAAAGATAGACAGGCGAATGCTTGAACAAATCTAACAACACATTAAAAAAGCGATTGTTCAAACAACATTTTTGGTAAACCGATGAATTATTTTATAATATAGTGCTGTATTCATTGAAAAAATATGCCAAAAAATATTAATTTCAATTAATTCTTTTCTTCGTATATAGCCATTTCTATATGGTTCATCTGTTCTAATGCACAGTTCCATCTTATTCATGGATCATTTATTTGTATTTTCATTTTATCATATCTCGTGTACTTCAAGTGGTAGTACCTGAGTAATATATTGCGCTTATGGTTCTAGGACTCGGTATACGAACATCCTACCAGGAACAAAAATAGTTTAAAAATACACAAATTTTATGCTGAAGGAAACTTTGTCCAATTATCTCAGACTTATCCTAATTTTCACAGAACAATTATCTGTGGACGGTGTTGCTGAAAAATCTCACCGAAATAAGGCGCTATCGTACATTTCATTAAATAAGAAAAATGACAGATGGCAATAATGTCTATTTTCATTCACTCTATAGTGTAAACGCCGATTCGTTCAAATAAAACGATCGATGTTGTCAATCTGGTAGGTTATTGACTACGGCAGAACTGCACACTCAGCAGCGCATTCAGAGACTGTTGGGAAACTGATGTCAGCGTCAACGCCATAATGTGACGTCTGTTTGCGAGCTGTCCTCCATTCACCGCCTAATTAACTGCATTAGCTGCCGCACTAACCAGCTAGCAGGTTTCTCTCACCAGCTAGTCCCGACAGTGCTGCAGCCGGATTTCGTAATAAGAGTCTATTTACGTGAGATTACCCTCGCTGCCTCTCCCATCCCTCTATTCCTTCTCTCTCTCTCTCTCTCTCTCTCTCTCTCTCTCTCTCATTTTCTCCCTCTCCCTCTCCCTCTGTAAAGAGTAGCACGGTCCGTAACGTCAGCTTCACCAATAACTAACTGCAGGACGAGAAGCAGAAATTAGATGCGTTATCACAAAAAATTTGTGGTACAACGAACGTCTAAGAGAAGATACATGGCTGTTGTTTTCCTGATAGTGCGCATTCTTCTTGTAACAATCTTTTTTAATTGAAAACAAAGGGAAATAAGCTAGCCGACCTAAATAATATTTTGGATAGAACATAAAATGCACGTGCCAGCTAGCTTTGTTCGGCGTGTTAGTTAAGACAATAATGGGCAGATTCCAGGGTCACAGTGTGGTCTATCTACAAAATCCAACCACAACGACCATGTCCTCACCTAGACGTATCAGCATCCATCACGAAGCAGCCACGTCCTACATACTTTAGTCCATAGAGGAGGAAGGCTTAGACAAAGAAAGCCTGCAAACAGAAAGGAAAAGAGAAGGCGAGAATGAATCATCTGTCTTACGCTACACCAATCACAGTACAGATAGGTAAAATTTTTAGTAGTTATCTCAGTAGTCGCAATGACAACATACTCCTCAGAAAGACGTGTTGCACGAGAATTTTACTTTCTTATGTGCCTAATATCGAGCCTAAAAACGGATACAGGTATTAATGGACACAGGCTTTTCATCGGGAGACTGAATAGCACAACTCTCAAATGGACCAAAAAAAAAGCGAGAAATACATATATATTCTAAGAAGATAAAAATTTACTAGAAGCCTTCCTGAGAGACAATCTGCTCTTCTTCAAAATTAACAACGTCAGTGTAAGAAGCAAGTCTTCCAGTCGAGATTGTATACTAATTAATATACTTTCAAAGTATGGTGATGCTATTGCCCCATATTTAACAATCATATACAACCGCTCGCTCGACGAAAGTCTATGTCCCATTGACTGGAAAGTAGCACAGGTCATATTAATATTCAAGAAATTAACGGGAGGAAGCTACTAAATTGCAGGCCCATATCATTAACGCCGATGTCCAGCAGGATTATGGAACATATATTGTCTCCGAATATTATGAATTATCTCGAAGAGAACTGTCTATTGATACACAGTCAACACCGATTCAGAAACCATTGTTCTTGTGCAGCACAACCAGCTCTTTACTTACATGAAGTGTCGTGTGCTGTCGACAAGGCATTTCAAATTGACTCCTAATTTCTAGATTACCACAATGCTTTTGACACCGTACCTCAGAAGTGGGCTGTAATAAAATTGTTTGTTATGGAATATCCTCAGAGTTATGCGACTGGATTCCTGATTTCCTGCCGAAGAGGTCACCGTTTGTACTAACTGACAGAAAGTCAACTAAAACAGAAGTGATTCCTGACGTTATCCATATAGTGTTATATGTCCTTCACCGTTTCTTCTGTATATAAACGATTTAGAAGGCTATTTGAGCAGCTGTTTGGATTGCCAATTGCCAAAGGATTTAGGAAAATTATTTGCATGGTGTGAAAATTGGCAGTTGACTCTAAATAATGAAACGTGGAGGTCATCAGCATAAGTGCTAAAAAGAATCCGTTAAACTTCCGTTACACGATAAATCAATCAAATCTGAAAGCTGCACATTCAATTAAATGACTAGGAATTATTATTACAAACAACCTGAATTGAAAAGAAATTTTAGAAAATGTTGTGGGTAAGGCGAATCAAAGACTTCGTTTAATTGGAAGAACACTTAGTAAATGCCGCAGATCTAGTAAAGAGACTGTCTATAATACTTTATGAAATAAATTAAAAAAAGATAATAATAAATCCAGAATGACATTTTCACTCTGCAGCGGAGTGTGCGCTTATATGAAACTTTCTGGCAAATGAAAACTGTCTGCCCGACCGAGACTCGGGACCTTTGCCTTTCGCGGGCAAGTGCTCTACCATCTGAGCTTCCGAAGCACGACTCACGCCCGGTCCTCACAGATACTGCCAGAAGTAAAGCTGTGAGGACCGGGCGTCAGCCGTGCTTCGGTAGCTCAGATGGTAGAGCACTTGCACGCGAAAGGCAAAGGTCTCGAGTTCGAGTCTCCGTCGGGCACACAGTTTTAATCTGCCAGGAGGTTTCATGATAATGTATGTTTAGATACATGGAAATCATAAGATTAATTTTTCGGTGTGTCGGACAAGCACAATAACCCGAGCTATTCCTGTAAATGGGTAAAGAATCTTTTCATATTAGTTCAACTAAATGAAACAGTCTTTCTCTTGTTGCAGATTTATGCTTACCAATTAATAACACTATATTCGATCGCCGTATCCACCTACAAAATCTTGACTGCCCATGTTACTGTAATCGATTCTTCGTAGTAACTCCGAAGTACGAAGGTGGGTTTGTAGGTTTTTTTTTTTTAGTGCAGTACTACTTGAAATAATGACTCACACAATCTTTCAGTTAGTAAAACAATACTATATAATTTTCTTCGATACACATAAAAACACAGACTTTTTACTTATTCTAAAAAACAGGGCTAGCACCGATCTCGCTCTAAAACAACGTGCGTCTACTTCGTTCTTAACAGGGAGCGAGTCCTTTCTCTTACCGAGGAACAGTAGGAACATCGTATGTTTTTTAATACTTGAAAATCAAAATAGATGACGGCAGGCGCAGGCTGTACGCTCGGCTACCGTTTCACCTTTTCTCTTAGCCTTTAAAGAAAACGAAAACATAAAAGCAAGAAATGCAGAAGGTACATCACAGCTGCTCGGTGTGGGATCCTTACCACATTGAATTAGCGGAGTACATCGAGGAAGTTCAAAGAAGGGCAGCACGTTTTGTATTATCTAGAAATAACGGACACAGGCCAATATCCGTAACTCCTGTTTGTTGCAGAATCCTTGAATATAAAACGCGCCGGCCGCTGTAGTCTCGCGGTTCTAGGCGCGCAGTCCGGAACCGTGCGACTGCTACGGTCGCAGGTTCGAATCCTGCCTCGGGCACGGATGTGTGTGATGTCCTTAGGTTAGTTAGGTTTAAGTAGTTCTAAATTCTAGGGGACTGATGACCACAGCAGTTGAGTCCCATAGTGCTCAGAGCCATTTGAACCAATATAAAACGCGCGGGGTAGCCATGCGGTCTTAGGCACCTTTCGCCGGTCGCGGTGGTCTAGCGGTTCTAGGCGCTCAGTCCGGAGCCGCGCGAGTGCTACGGTCGCAGGTTTGAATCCTGCCTCGGGCATGGATGTGTGTAAAGTCCTTAGGTTAGTTAGTTATGTTAAAGTAGTTCTAAGTTCAAGGGGACTCATGACCATAGATGTTAAGTCCCATAGTGCTCAGAGCCATTTGAACTTAGGCACCTTTACATAGTTCGCGGGGCTCCCCCATCGGAGGTTCGAGTCCACCCTTGAGCATTGGTGGGTGTCTTGTCCTTAGCATCAGTTAGCTTAAGTAGTGTGTAAGTCTAGGCACCGATGACCTCAGCAGTTTGGTCCCATAGAACTTACCAGATATTTCCAAATTTCCTCTAATATATTCTCAATTCGAATATAATAAACTTTTCCGAGAGTAAGAAGCCTATGTCCACGAATCATCATCGTCTTAGAACGCATCGTCCGTGCAAAACTCAGATTGCTCTTTTCTCTCTTGATACACTGAGAACTATGGATGAGTGGGAAACAGGCAGATTCCATATTTCTATATTTCGGGAAAGCATTTGACATGATGCCGCGCCGGCTGCGGTGGTCTAGCGGTTCTAGCCGCTCAGTACGGAGCCGCGCGACTGCTACGGTCGCAAGTTCGAATCCTGCCTCGGGCATGGATCTGTGTGAAGTCCTTAGGTTAGTTAGGTTTAAGTAGTTCTAAGTTCTAGAGGACTGATGACCACAGATGTTAAGTCCCATAGTGCTCAGAGCCACTTGAACCATGATGCCGCTTTGCAGGATGTTACGGAAGGTAAGAGCATACGGAACAATTTTACAGATATGTGACTGGCCCGAAGACTTCTTAAATGATAAAACCAAGTATGTTTTCGTCGACGGCGAGTGTTCATCAGAGATGAAGCTGTCGTCAGGAATGGCCCAGGGAAATGTCATCGGACAGCTGTTGTTATTTTAGTACATAAATGATTTGGTGGACAGGATGGACAGGAATCTATGGATGTTTGCTGATGACGCCATGGAAGATGGTAAGGTCTCGAAGTTAAGTGACCCAGGAAGGTACAAGATGACTTAGGCAAAATCTGGTGTTAGTGCTATGAATGACAGCTATACCTAAATGTGGAAAAATATGAGTTATGCGGATGGGTAGGAAGAACAGACCTGCAGTATTCGGACACAATATTATTAGTGTCCTGATCGACACAGTCAACTCATTTAAATATCTAGGCGTGAAGGTGCAGAGCGATATGAGGTGGAACAAACATGTGAAAACTATGGTAGGGAAGGCAAATGGTCGACTTCGGTTTGTTGGGATAATTATAGGAGAGAGTTGTTCATATAGGACAGCGCTGGTGCGACTAATTCTGGAATACTGCTCGAGTGTTTGCGATAATTCAGAAGTGGGCGGCTAGATTTGTTACCGGTAGGTTTGTGCATCACGTAAGGGTTATGTAGATGCTTCGAGAACTCAGATGGGAATCCCTTGAGGGAAGGTGACGTTCTTTTCGAGAAACGCTACTGACAAGATTTAGAGAACCGGGACTTGTGACTGACTGCCGAACGATACCACTACCGCCAACACATGTAGCGCGTAAGGACCACAAAAGTAAGATACGAGAAATTAGGGCTCATACTGAGGCGTGTAGACAGTCGATTTTGCCTCGCTGTGTTTGCGAGTGAAACAGGGAGGAATGTGTACTAGCAGTACTGGGTACCCTCCGCCACGCACCATACGGTGGCTTGCGGGGTATCTATGTGGATGCAGAAGTAGACATGATACAATGTTTGGGGTAGACATAATTAAAACGAAGGTATTTCTCGTTACTCCGCTCTTATCAGAAAATTTCAGAGAACAGCTTTCTGCTCCGAATACGAAAATAATTTCTTGACATCGACCTACATAGGGAGAAACGATCGTAATAATAACATACAGGAAATCAGAGCTCGCATGGAAAGATATAAATGTTGGTTTCTTTCTGTGCCCTGTTCGGAGTGGGATAACAGAGAATTCATAGGAACATTTTTCGATGAACCTTCTGCCTGATACTTAAGCGTGATTTACAGAGTAGCCATTTAGACGTAGATGTAGGGCAGACTATTAGAACAGTCGAAGAGTGCTGCAACGGCCATAAGTGACCCACCCAACTAAAACAATCTAGCAAATATTCTGCTGCTCATCGCTGCCTTGCGTGTCATTAGCAAACAAGAAATGGAGCTAAAAAAAGGTTCAAATGGCTCTGAGCACTATGGGACTCAACTGCTGTGGTCATTAGTCCCATAGAACTTAGAACTACTTAAACCTAACTAACCTAAGGACATCACACACATCCATGCCCGAGGCAGGATCCGAACCTGCGACCGTAGCAGTCGCACTGTTCCGGACTGCGCGCCTAGAACCGCGAGACCCCCGACGTCGGCAAGAAATGGTGCGATGACTATCGTGACACAACAACCAAATTCCTCAGGCAGCCTAATTAAGTGGTCTATTGAAATCCAGATACCTCGAATCCAAGCATATTGTGACGGAGATATTAATTTGGGCAAGACTTGGGGTCAGGTACTCAGTTTATTATGGTCTTGGGGTCTAACACACCTACCACAGCTGAAAATGCGAGGAAATGGGCGATTCGTGCAGTAACAGTGCGGTTCTAGAAAACAAATGAGTTTCAAAGCGCTTGACGCAGCTCTGGTATGCAGCGGTGCGATACCAACAGTAGCTCACAATATTTTTGTATTTCATTTGACAAGTATGCATTACAACATAGTTTGCAGGACCGGAAGCAGAGTATACGGACGGTTGACGAAATACTGTGCATAAAATGCAGTCTAGACCTGTGGTTTAGCTCCCAAAACAACACCAAGTATTTTATTTTGTTTAGTGGTAGGCATGAGGGTGGGCGTGGGGTGTAGGGTATGTATCTGTGTTACGTGACTGAGAGTAACTGGAGTTCAGAATGGCGTTTTGGCAGGTAGTTCAGTGTCAGCAGCGGATGTGGAACCTGAAAATTCGCCGACAGGGATATTGAAATATTTAAGGAAGTGGTTCTCTGACCCTCTGCCAACGGTGTGACTGCAGAGTATTCCTCCGCCCCCAAAGATCAGTTCCGTACTAGCGTGAGTTTTTAATCCACAAGTTCATTATGAAATACTCTACATAGAGTCTTTTCCTAATGAAATTCTGGAGTAAAAACTCATACTAGTACGGAACTAACTTTGGCGGCGAATGGGGGGGGGGGGGGGGGGGGGGGAGAGGTGGGAGGGCGGAAACGGGGGAGGAATACTTCAAACTACCAAAATATCTGGGAAGGATAATTGTAGTGATTACTGGCCATAGTGGAATGAAGAGTCATTTGAATCAGTTGTCTTAACACAGTCTTAGTAGTCAAAAAATACTTATCATCCCTCAGTCACGAGAATCTTTTCCACCATTAATCCTAAGTGGTACACAAATAAATTTATCTAGTAAACTTCCTGGCAGATGAAAACTGTGTGCCGGACCGAGACTAGAAATGGGGACCTTTATCTTTCGTGGACAAGTGCTCCACCGACTGAGCTACCCAAGCACGACACACGACCCCTCCTCACAGCCTCAATTCTGTCAGTATCTCGTCTCCTACCATCCAAACTTTATACAAGTTCCTCTGCGAACCTTGTAGAACTAACACTCTAGGAAAATATGATATGTTGCTCTTGGTCAGATTTAAGAGTCAAGTTAAATAAGCTGGAAATAAAGAAATAAATAAATAGACAGTGTACTAGATATTAAGGTTCCATGGAAGACATCCTGTTCTTTCCTAACAGCCACTTTCACTTCCACTTCAATCTCCTCCTCTTCCTTCATTCGTTGCGCTTCACATGACCCTCAATGTGCTAAATTAAAGTGTTTCACTCTAAGAGCCCTTCCTTGAGGCAATAAGAATAACTGTTATGAGAATATGTGGTAAAATGACTATGAGATTGGACAGAACTTGCGGGGACGTGTTGAAGCACAGAGCTTGATATTCTCATAAGAAGAAAAGTAATTAAAATTGGTTGTCGGGCTGCTGAATGAGGGAATAATTGATAGCCGTGATGAATTAGATTCAGATAAAGGCAGACTGCAAAAGCAGGGAGACTGGTGGAGGGAACGTCTAGAAAATGAAATTAAGCAATTGAAATAAGTAATAAATAACTCTTCGGTTAGGCAGATTCGCATAATGTAGATTAATATGCAATACTGACATAATTTAGACAACTACGTGAAAATTACTATCGATCTAAGGCTCTGCATACTGCACAGACCCGCACCCACGAAATTACATGTGATCCTAAATGTGTCTGTTACCCAGTTCTTGTCTTTTTCCGACTATCAATAAGACAAAGACTAGTTCTCTGTTTCCTCTCTCTAAAGCCAGTCACAAAGAAGATTTCATCTCCGTAAAAGGGTATTCCTGAGGCAACTAATAGGCATGAAACTTTTCTGTGTGTTCCTTTCACGTGACCATCCTCTCCTCCAGCGCGTGATAACGACGCAGAATGCTTCCCCAAAGTTTTAAGTCACTGAAGTAATTCCACGTTATCTCCTTTTGCGCAACTTTGGGTGTTTAACGGAAGCAAACACCAAAATAAGTCTGGCCGCATCCAATCGCACTTTCTTTCATTTCCACCAAGTAGTTGACATCTTACGGTACTTTGTCTATCTCACCCTTAAGTTTGGCAGAGTAATGTAGATGAGGCACATTAGCTAGGAAAGAAACGCTGTGAGATGCAGTAATACGTCAACCATTTCAACAACTGTCAATTTAAAGTTTAAATTACTAATTAGTTAAGGCTTTGATGTGTGTAGCACATGAGTTTGGTATTGCTCGCAAAATTGTTTCACGTGCATGGGGAGCTTTCAGAACACAGGAACTGCTGCCAGATCCCGAAGAGGTGATCGACTGTGGTCAACTACTTTACTGTGGTCATCTACAGCATCTAAAACTTTATTTATTCTTTGCAGACCACTATGTGGTGAGTTGCAGAGGGTACGTCTTATAGTATCTGTTATTAGAGTTTCTTCCCGTTCCAGCCATGCATTGAGCACTAGAAGTGTGATTGTTTAAATGCCTCTGTATGTGCTGTAATTAATCTAATTTTTTCTCACGATCCTTATGTGAGCTATAAGTATAAGGTTGCAAAATGTTCATAGAGTCATCAGTAGATGCCAGTTGTTGAAACTCTGTAAGTAGCCTTTCTCTGGTTAGCTTACACCTATCTTCAAGAGACTGTCAGATCAGTTTCTTCACCATCCCTATGACACTCTCCCACAAACCTGTACCCACTCGCATAGCTTTTCTTTGCATGTGTTCAGTGTCTCCTGTTAGTCCCGTTAGGTGCGGGTCCCACATCCTTGAGGAACATTCCAGAATGGTAAGCTCCTCTACGTAAATGTTCAGTGTTCCCTGTTATTTTCATTTGGTGTGGATCCCATACACTTGAAGAATGTTCCAGAATGGTTCACACGAATGATTTGATTTGCTAGCAGTCTCCTATGGAGACTGATTGCATTTTCCCCGCCTTCTATCAATAAACAATAGTCTACCACCTGCTTTATCCCCGACTGAGCTTATATGATTATTCCATTTCATATCCGTACAATGTGTAGGGCGTGGCGCATTCCATCTGTGATTCACTGATTCTATAGTAACGAAATACTAAGTTTATTCGTTTTGTGAAGTGCACAGTTTTACATTTCTGAACATTTAAAGTAATCTGTCAATGTTTGCATCACTTTGAAATACCTGATTGAATGTTTAGGCTGCCTATTTCACGCGGTATTTCCATATAGAGAACTGCATCATCTGCAAACAGTTTGCAAGGTCTTTAATAAACAACATGAGCAGCAAGGATCCCGACAGCTACTTCCAGCAGATGAACACTACATTGTGCAACAGTAATAAAGGAGCCCACTTCAGACATCAGGTGTAATTCCAATCACATTTAACAGAAGAGCAGGATACGCAGTCTGGCGCTCCTCAGTGTTGCGTCATCAGCATAACGCTGGTCTCCTTGCCTGATATCCAATAAATATGTTGTGTTCTCCTGAGACCAGCATGTCTGCGGCCGCATTTACAGGGATGCCATGAATAGGAAGTGGACCGATGACGAGTTGGGTCACGTGCTCTAATCGGGTAAGAGCAGATTCACTCTAAGTACTGATTTTTGACGTACACTCGTGAAGCCAAAGGTGGGAATACGTGACGCACCTAGGAACGTTGTCGAACTGGATTGTTTTGGTGGTCCAGGTGTTATTGTGTGGACAGGCATAATCTTGCATGGGCGTATTGACCTGCGAGTTGGTGAACTATGAACACTCATCAGCAAATGCTTTTTTGATACTGTAATCGGTCCTCATTTACGACATTTCAGGGGAACGTTTGCCATGAATTCATTTTATTGACAACAAGGAGTCATCGCATCGAACATCGCAGGTGGAGGAGGGCTTGGAACGAGAGGACGTTCGGTGAATGGAATGGCCTCCCCACTCCACCGAATTAAAACACATCGAGAACGTGTCTGATTCGGTGGGGAGACGTCTGCAAGCACTGACGACCTTCATGCAGTTGTGAGCCGCGCTGCTGGAGGAATGAAAGGCATTGTCACGGAAAATGTTTACCAACCACCTGGCAAGCATGGGAGCAGATTACAGAATATGCACTGCTGTTCGACATGATAACATATCCTATTAACAACCATGTCGCACCTTTTGTAATGTCCAGGGGACCATCAAGGATCATGGTGACTTCCGTGCAATTATTGTCTCTGAATATCAGTGTCATTGCTGTATCAGTGCGTATTTCTTTCTGTTAGCTTCTCTACTGTCCTACAGCAGTTTTTTCTGTGTGTGGTGAAACTCTCATCTAGCCATGATACTTGCCAGCGACACATCGTGCGAAAGTTACTTTCTTCCCGAAGTTCTGAACCACATTGTAGACTCATATCATTGACTCGAAAGTTCAAGAAAATGGTCGACAGTCTGCTTGTAAGATTTTTATGTTACTTGAATGGTGTATTATATTGCTGTTGAAAACTACACAAAGAGTGACGCTACTTTGTATAAGTATATGTAAGTACGGAATGAAGCAAACTAGTGAAGGGAAAAATCGACATATGGGACAGTTCGTTCTTCAGGCGATTGTTTAAAAGTTTCAGGTATTTATGTGGGAATCTTGACTTCTTGTTCATACGAAAATATCGTGCGAACATATTGTTGTTTAGTGTGCGTCAGCACCCTCGGGAACAGAATCAGCTTAGCGGGTGGTTGGTTGCTTTCCTTTCAAGGTTTCAGTCTGACGAGCGAGAGCATAGATTATCCAGAGCAGCAGAGCACTCCTCAGAGAGCAAGGGACAGCACAAGCCCTGCATTTAAAGCGACTGATTATGCTGAGCGCTCGGGCGGGCAACGTCCCTACTTGAAATGTTGGTGCTTCGTTGGCGATGGCGTCTATTTCCGAAATGTCACATAGGAGATCAACCTATGTGCCTATGAAATTCTCCTTAAATATTACAGTCATAGATATTTCAGTGTGTGAGAAGTTTGTTAACAAGTATTATGGCAGCCGGTATAACTAATTAATTCTTCAAATTTAGTTTAAAATTAAAAGCATATAGACAACCAATGTCACCGCGGATAGCTACTGGTGCAGTTTGGAATATTACATACTAATTTATAAACAGAGACTTTATAAATATTACTTACGCTTACAAAGTGTGCCTTTGAAATCACAACATTTGCGTTGATGGTTTTACAAATAAAAGTCAGACTTCAAAGTTCATAAATACGGACGAATCTTCATTTTCAATACACTCTAAGGATGCTAAATCTCGATGCAGGGATCTGTAGTCCAGGTTCATTATAAACAAATGGAAAATAATGTACATAAATAGGCCGCAAGTCCTGTTATTCTTTTACTATAAGATTGCCAAGCAGACACCGGGAATAGGTAATTTATCACGTTCCTACACCGTACACGTAAGTAAGGTTTATTGTGACACGTGAACCTAAGGCCGTGCACATATGTTCTGATAATGTCCTGATGTCCTTCGTTTTTCACCACAAGGGCCCATCTTTTTTCGAGTTCCTGGAATAGGGAACCACTGTCAACTGCCAGCGCTATCAAGCCACTTTACTGAACTTTAGACGAGCCATTAAGTCGAAACGCCGAGGGATGTTGTCCAATGGCGTTATCCTCCTGCATGATAATGCCCACCCACACACGGCCAATGCGGTGAATACGACATTGCAGAATTTTCGGTGGGATACGCTGGAACATCCGCCGTACAGTCCCGATCTATCACCGTGTGACTTTCATGTGTTTGGACCTCTGAAACAGCTATTCGCGGACATCGATTCGCAACTGACGACGAAGTGGGCAGCTGGGTCCAGGCCTGGGTCCGACAGCAATCTACTATCTTCTCCATGGATAGAATCGGTCGGCTAGTGTCGTAATGGGATAAATGTGGCAACAATTTCGACGACTTTTTTTGAGTATGTGTACTGTGTAATTACATTTTTGACTTAATGTAATCTTTACCTTTATTTTACACTAGAGACCTGGTTTCACTTGAAAGACTAGCTGACAACATTTTATGGAAACTGTACTGCGTTACATAACTAACGATAATACTATCTGTTTAAAAAGAAAAGGATGGTAAGAGTGGTTTACAATTCTTTACTCATTACTCTGCAAATGGTTGTGTGTAAGATTAATGCGGCAAGAAATTTCATTCAATGCAGCTACTATTTTCAGTACTGATGTTACGTAGATGTACGCGCATAATAACATTTTGAATACACAATATAGAATCCTAAAACCACTTTGACTTCAAGAAAGCCAGCATACATTTGTCACCAGTTAAGTACCGTTTAAATTAAACTGATTGTCTGCAATTGCAGTGCAATACTATCTGAACCACTGTAGTTACTACTTCTTTTGAACACAGTAAAAACTTGACTGAAAATTAATCATAAATTTAACAAGATTTGACTCCTTTTGGTTATTTCTTTCATTTGAGACCTTATCGGAATTGATGGTGATACGATAGCATCCTGCTGATGGTTAATGAGTTGGGTCGATGAAGTTTCTCTCGTCAAATTTGTTCTTAGTCTAAGCACACTATATTGTTCCAAAAAGTTACTAAGTCGCTGGTGTGCCTATAACACAGCCACAAAACGCTGGTTGGACCTTACTTTGCCATGCGTTGCATGTGGTGCAAATTAGTGCTTCTTATGAGATCTATTATTGGCAACAGGCTCATCTTGGTTAGCGACTAGTTTGAAAAAAATTGGGCCGTACAGTATTCCTCATCACTCCGAGAATCTTTCAGCAATCATATACAGTGCTTATGTTCTGCTTTGCCCAATTGTAATTTTCTTGGCTACATATTACAACATTTTCGAAGCAAATCGCTCTGGTATTTGCGTGTCAACACATATATGCGACTCTTCCACACCACACAGCCTTCGCAACTATTTCTCTGCCCTCACCTCGCATTGCCACCAATCATATTACACGAAAGATATTCACTATGTCTTACACTCTAAAAACTTTCCTGACATGGAGAGCGTGTTTGCCATAATAATTTGACATAAATAATTCTTATTTATCCTATCAATACACATTACATTTTCATAAACGTCAATTACTAACAAAATTCGCTACTATATATATTTACAAAAACGGCTATCAACTGGAGAAATCACGTACTCGAAAAATACACTGAGTAGTAGTTTTACAACGTCTATTAAACATCTCACAGTAAGCGCACGAGGTTGATTAAACCACACAGGAATGCGAAATGCCGGTCTGACATCCTATGCTAGAATACTCATGATGCATCTATGATGAACTTAACAAGTTTTATATTTAGTGTATCAGAGGATGTTTTGGTACGGTAACCATATTTAGTTGATGATGTATTTCATTTCGATAACAGTGCCGAAAGGTAAAGCCATACAAAAACTTAATATTCATTGCAGTTAAAGTAAACAACAAGAACATCTAAGTGGAAAGTTAATGAGAAAATAGCCTCTGTCCTCCGAAACATAGTAAGTAGAGAAGATACCGGAAGATTAACACGTTTCGTTAAGTGTTAGTTTTATTAAGTTCAAAAACTTTAAAGAGTGGCAGTCGCTATAAGAGAGATGTTTTGCAATTCGAAGAAGGTTACTGTCGAAATTCCGAGAGCATATAACTCTATATGAATGAACTAACACACTTCGTCCTTCTGCAACTATCTGACAAAAAAACCATGAAGGTAAATGGAGAGAGATTCGAGTTCAGGTGCACCATTGAGCTCAGGAACTGAAGGAAGTTTTTGTATACATTATGCCCGCCACTACGCGACGTATGATGGCATGTTGAGTGTAGCTGTAGATGTAGAGCAGTGTTACAGTAGTTCAAGAATTATTAATTACCATTGGTTTTCATAGATATCTCTCTTCAGTCGATATACTGATATATCCCTATATGAATACTTGACGAAGACTTTGACTGGACGCAAAGAATTGTCGCAAACAGATATCTTTAGATTTGCCGAAGGTTTGCGAAGCCTAAAAGACATACGTTCTTTATATTCTTTAAGACAAACTTATTGTTACTTTATTTTACTTCTAGATCAGACAATGGTTTCACATTCATCAAAAATAATTATTGGTCTTCCCCATTGTGTGAGACGGTAAAACTAGACTTTTTTGAAAACAGTACATGCATATCGTCCGAAACTCGTGGTCTAGCGGCTAGCGTTGCTGCTTGTGGATCACGGGGTCCCGAGTTCGATTACCGGCCGGGTCGGGGATTTTCGCCGCTAGGGGACTGGGAGTTTGTGTTGTCTGCATAGTTTCATCATCATTTGTTAAAGCGGCGAATTTGGACTGTGTAAGGATTGGGAATTTGTAGGGGCGCTGATAATAGAGCAGTTGAGCGCCCTCAAACCAAATATCTTCATCGTCAGTACATTAATGTCATTATTACACGAGTACGTTGAATTTTCTTTTGGCTGCATTTAATAGCAGGGACGAAACCATTATCAACAAAGATCATCGAACAGATATTGAGGAATGGTGTGGACAGCACATCCTAACGCGACGTCACAGATTGTCAGATCCCACTGCAGCACGAGGCATCCTTGGAAGTACTTAAACATCCAAAACATTATGCACAACACGGCTGTGATCTTTACCCTCGTTTCAAATTTGACACGGAAGTGTCGCACGTTCCATGTCGTATATTAGATACCTCGAAGTTTGGTATTTTCGTCTTAGTTTCTTAGCAAAATTTCTTGCGAATACACTACTGATTAGTTTTGCTGTACACTTAACTCGGAATAAATTGCTAAGGCTAGCAAATACTTGACGATGTAAAGATACGTCAGTTAAAGCACAATAGTGGTGTGTACGTGCAATTTCTCAGTATATTACTACATTTTGCGGAAGCAGATGTCTATTACTTTTGACTTCTCCTAGGATATTAATGCAACAGTAATTACGAAGTCTGCTAGTCATGAAACGGATTTAATTTTTTTGTAAGATGTTGTTTCAGTTAATTGAATGCTTCACAACAGATGACAGAATGTTTTGTAGGTAGGAGATAAAGTCACTAAATATGACAGAAATTGCCATCTAAAATACTGAACTAATTTGAATGTTACGTTAATTTTCCTTGGGAGTTCATATGACGTGATGATGCATTCTGAGTTAATTATTATTACAGACACACACAATTGTGCAACAGTGATTTCGTCGATAGTGCAGTGCCACCAGGCAATAAACCAATTTTTTCATGAACGAAGAGATAAACTTCTCTCCCCCCCCCCTCCCACCTCAATCATCAAGTTGTCAAAAATATTAAGAAATTTAGATTCATTTTATACTCAGCAATGTATAATCATCTGTGAGTCAAACACAAATAGGTAAGCAATAGCATTTCACGGTTTGGATTTCAGAAGAGTTGCTCCACTAAGATTACCATTTAATGTTCACTCGCCAAATTTTACAAACATTAAATAATAAATTAACAGCGGCTGGCATTTTCTGTGGCCTTTGTAAGGCATGTGGTCTTTATAAGGGATTTGATAATGTGAATCACAATATTCTCCTCAATATACCGAGGCTTCATGGAACTGGTAGTACAGCCAACATATCACATCTGACGAAAAGCACGCATAAAGCTTCACTTAATAATTCTGCCAATGTTAGCAGGAAAGGTTGTTCTGAATGGAGATAAGTCACTTATTGGTTTCCACAAGACTCAATCTTTTGTCCACTATTGTTATTTATATACGTCAAACACTCTCCGTCCATGCACAACATGACTGAATTACTTTTTCTGCAAATGACACTAATATTTTAATCAATCCAAACGTAAGTTTAGCTACGAAAGACATGGCAGATAATGCTCTTAATATTATCAGCGAGTGGTTTTCTGCCAATGGCTTCACTTTCAATTTCAAAAAGACACAACATACTTAGTTCGCCATGTGGGGAAATAATAACTGAGAGGGAGCTTCTAAAATTAGGTGTCCACTCTGATGAGAATTTCAGCTGGAGATAACATATTTTGGAACTCCTAAAACAGATTATTTCAGTCACATTTGCTCTTCGAATCACCGCAAATCTTGTGGAGAGGCGTATTAGGAAGTTAACATACTTCGTTTACTTCCATTCAGTAACATCATATGAAAAAATTTTCTAAGGCAACTTATCTTTAAGAAATAAAATCTGCATTGCTCAAAAATGCGATGTTAGAATCACCCATGGTCATCTAGTAGACATACGTTTGAGGAGTTAGGTATTTTGACAATGGCTTCACAGTATATTTCTTTCCTAATGAAGCTTGCGGCAAAAAGACCACTTGAGTTCAAAAGGAATTATGACATACGTAACGACAATAACAGAAAAATTTAAATTCATTATCCCACATTCAGGGGGGCACAACGCTGCCACCTAAATTTTTGATCAATTACCCAACGACAAAAAATTATTGCTACAAGCAGCGTAGATAAATATGGAAACAATGTGAAAATATTTGTCTATTAGCTACATTAATTCTTAATTCGTAATCTCTAAAACGTGGTGGGTTGAAATACATCATTTACATAACTATTTAAAATAAAAAAAATCACTTTTGATGCAGCCCACGATTGTTTATTATGTTGACTCATTCCATCTCATTACGTTTAATCATACGAGTACAGATGATCTCTGAAGCAAAAAACTGTCAATAAAACTCTTCCAATGTTTCACAGCTGTTCATAATAGTTATTGTTTGAAACACTGTGAAATAGTTATGTGTTTCTCGCGATGTCGTGCGAGAGCGTAGAAGGCTATTTAACGAGACCAGCAATAATTTTTCGTATAACAACATATTTTCTAAAACGTCAACTTCATAAATGGATGTACTCTGTTTCATTTACATGACCAGATTTTACATTGTAGTAACGGAATATTGGTTTCGCACGAAGGTCGGAGTGGTCACATACCACTTGACAGACACTATTTGAAGAGTCATAATAATACAACACACATTCATTTGCGTTCATACCAGTCCTCCTGCAAGATATTCGCCAGCACCAGGATCGTACAGACTATTCGAACGACCAGACATGGTGCGTCTCCATAATCAGTTTCATAGCAGGATTCCACACAATTTACGTATCTGTTGATACATCTGAGATGGGAAATTTGAAATGATACCTCATTTGGAGGTACACTTATTTAAAAAGGAAAATTCCTTTCAAATTTCTCCTATGAATATTTATGATTTTCATCTTTCGAATCACAGTCTCACTTAAGCGGCTACTTAATTATTAAGGTTCTATAGTCCATAAGTATGTATAACAGTGAAAAACTGAAACATTCTCCAAAAAACTGAAACATACTGTTTCAGAAAATTTCTGGCGTGCAGCCGCATAAATTCGACTTCTTCTTCTAATGTTTCTGCTGAATACCGTCCAGCCATTTTTAGAGTGAGCCGTGGTGAATCTCGGCTCACTCTGAAGATGGCAGGACGGTATTCTACCGAAATATTAGAAGAAGAAGTCGAATTTATGCGGCTGCACCCCCGAAATATTATGGAACAGTCTTCGCGTAGAGAAAATATGAAGATGCACATTGAAGCACACACTTTTCATACAGTCAATAATTAAATTAAATGGACAGAAGTTCTCAATTTAGCGCGGACTTCAATGCGAGATGCATGTAATAGTTTCTACAACGAACTTAGTCTCTAAAGCCGACAAAAAATCCAAAGAGATTCTGGTCGTATGTGAACTACGCTAGCGGCAAGACACAGTCAGTGCCTTCTCTGCGCGATAGCAATGGAAATGCTATTGAAGGCAGTGCTGCTAAAGCAGAGTTACTAAACACAGCCTTCAAAAATTCCTTCGCCGAAGAAGACAATCAGAATCATGAACAACTGCCCGCATTAGAAACTTAGAGGTAGATATCCTCGGAGATGTGAAGCAATTTAAATAACTTAACAGAAGGAAGTCTTCCGATCCAGACTGTGTGCCAGTTATGTTCCTCTCAGAAGATGCTGATGCATCAACTTCGTACCTAACAATGATATACCAACGTTCGCTCCACAGAAGATCCGTAGCCAAAGACAGAGAAGTTTCACAGGTCACACTAATATTCAGGAACGGTAGTAGGAGTGATCGACTAAATTACAGGTCCGTATCATTAACGTCGATATGCACAATTTTGCAACACATATTGCATTCGAACATCATCAGTTATCTCGAAGAGAACGATCTATTGAGACACAGTCAACACTGATTTAGAAAAATCGTTCTTGTGAAACACAACTAGATCTTTATTCACACAAAGTGTTGAGTGCTACTGAGCAGGGTATCAAGTTCATTCAGTATTTCTAGATTTCCAGAAGGCTTTTGCCACTGTACCACTCAATCGTTTTTTAGCGCAATTGCGTTCTTATGGAATATCTTCTGTTACGTGTTTGGATTCGTAACTTTCTGTCAGAGAGGTCACAGTTCGTAGTCATTGACGGAAAGTCTCCGAGTAAGACAGAAGCGATTTCCGGCGGTCCGAGAGGTGGTGTTATAGGGTCTTTGCTGTTCCTTATCTATATACACGATTTATCAGACAATCTGAGCAGCCTTCCTTAATAGTTATGGTGCAAGTCTTTTAATGCGTCCGTTGATGACGGAACGCAATGAAATTTTTAATGAAATTTTTTCTACGCGAGATGTCAACCGAGAGTGGTCGATTGTTCGACCGTTCTTGTCGTTTATCTAGCGTGCTGCAAACTTTACAAACAATATTTTTATTTCTGCATGAATGTCACTCGGCATATGAATGAAAAAATACTCAATCTGCATAAATTATCATATATTATATAAAATTTACAATTTAGAATACGTAATGGCCGCCGTAATAAGCAAGTCAGTAATAACGCTGATGTTTTTAGTTTCTTTCGTCAGCGAGTACAAGGATAATCTGTTAACATAGAGATACTATACTGTTATCTTATAGAGCCTGTTGGTATCATTATTATTTCATTTTATTACAAATTACCATTATGAGAGCTAATTCAACTCGCTCGGATTTGCTGTCTTTTTACTACTGTACTTTCATTTTATTTTGATTTGTGTCTGACTTTTTGTGCATGTTTTAATATTTTGTACGGTATATCGGTATGAATGGGCCAAAAACACTTGAGGTTTTCGGACAGTCATACCACCTTTATAATAACACTTTATTCTTCTCACACGTATATTTTTAGACACATATATATATCACTTTATATTGGCTGATAATTTACAATTTATTTGTTACAAAGAACATTTTCCCTTTTTATGCGGTTTTATCTATTTCGACTATGGGCATTGCTCTACCTTTTGCACTTACACTACACAACGGGTGAGAAGAGCTTGGTATGGTTGAACAATCACTGTAAGCAATAACTTTACTCTCTATTTAGGTTACGGGCGACGGGAAACAACCGGGTTAAAAAACACTGTTCACACTCCCATTACAATCAATTATTGACTGTCAATGATATTATCATTTGATTACGTTGAACTGGAGACGATAATTTTTCAGAAATTTTTTCTACTTACATATCGATATACCCATCAACCACAGTAAATTTAACCAAGTTCGTTCATCTTTTTACTGCATCAGCCAATGTAAGTCAACTTTACAAAGGTAACATAGCTTTTAGTAGACACATACAGCACAAAAACACTTTCATTTATGTCTCTCGCAGTCATTATTGTATAATATTTCAATAATTTGAAGTTACATAATCTTACACAGTTTTTACGGGAAATTATAACAATGCTCTTGTCGGTTAACTTAGTTGTTAATGCCGGTGGAGTGCCGGACGAACGAACGGGAACTCGCCTCCTGTCACCGTTCGTTGAACGACGTACAGTTGCGCATCGTTGTCGAACCAGCGGGTTCCAGACCACCGCGCGCCCTTATCAGCTGTTGGACGACGATCCGGCTCTGTCATCGCCCCACCCCGAAGCAAGCATGAAACAAGTCCTCCGTGCATCAGTTATCTTATCATGAAGATATATGCACATATAACCTGAAAAAATGTTTTGGGTTAGTTCACAATCACTCTTCAGCCACACGTGTCACTGTCTCGGGTGTTTGTGTACGTACTTTGTTTTGAACGTCTCTAGTCCAGCACTTTACAACATTCAGGATTAGGCTTCTACTACCTTATTGGTTAATGAAATGCACAGCTCATAGCTTGCCAACACCTCCCGTCAACCACGGACTGCATTTTCACTTCCTTGAGCGTTCATGTAGTTGTGGTGTTCCGTTAGGGTTTTCTGTAGTATGTTGGTCCACCTGTCACTTCAAGCTCTCAGATATCCCGTTCTTTCACGTTACTCACTGCCGTATGCCCATTCCGCAGTTTGACGGTACAGTTAACACTTTTATGCATATGATATTTCAACAGTTAAATACGCTGCATGTAACTATTTTCTAGGTGAAACTTCACATTATTAATCAAAATATCCACGGGTGTACTGCCGGTCTATAGTGTCCAACGGGCACAATATTTCGGCGATCAAACATGTCGCCATCATCAGGTGAACTGACGGACTGAGCTCCTGTGAACGTGCCGGCACGGAGATCCGTACGCTATGGCTGCTCAGGGGGAACTGGGTTCGGTCGCGGCGGCGGCTGATTTAAATACCCTCCGCCCGCGGCGCGCTCCCTCCGCCGTCCGCGCCCCGCGCCACGGTCTCACGGTGGAACAGATTGCGACGGCGTATGAGATGACGTCGGTGTGATGGCTCTGTCCGCCGTGGTCGTCACAACTATGCGTTTGCTCGATTTACTCTTGATTAACCCAATCGCTGGTTCCCAAGCCTTGCTAAGATTATAGACACAGTTACGGTTTATGAGGTCGTCATTGGTGCAAATTTCGATGGCCTCTCTAACAACGCTGTCCCAGTATCTCGACGTCTGTACCAGAATGCTCGTGCGGTCATACTCCATAGCGTGATTTTCCGACAAACAATGTTCAGCGACCGCCGACTTGCTCGGATACATTAGTCGAGTGTGCCTCTGGTGTTCACGGCATCGATCCTCGACAGCACGCATCGTCTGACCAATATACGACTTGCCACATTGACACGGAATCTGGTACACGCCAGCCTTCCTCAAACCGAGGTCATCTTTGGCGCTCCCCACCAGTGCACGAGTTTTATTCGGAGGACAAATCACAGTTCTGACACGGTGTTTCTTCAGAATGCGGGCGATTTTTCCCGAGAGTGCGCCTGTGTATGGAATAAATGCAGTGCCTACCTCCTCCGTCGTGACTTCATCCATATCAACAGGTTGTGCTGCAGTGGTTGGGCGGAGAGCACGTTGGATCTGCCACTCTGAGTACCCATTTTTTCGAAACACAGTTCTCAGATGTTCCAATTCCTGGGGTAGACTCTCTGTGTCAGAGATAGTGCGCGCCCTATGTACTAGAGTTTTAAGTACCCCATTCCTGTGTGAAGGGTGGTGGCAGCTGTCTGCGTGCAAATACAGATCAGTGTGTGTTGTCTTTCGATACACCCCATGACCTAGGGTGCCGTCAGCCCTTCTCCTGACCAAGACGTCACGGAAAGGTAATTTACCCTCCTTTTCAGTCTCCATAGTGAATTTGATGTTGGGGTGTATGGAGTTTAGATGTGTAAGGAAGTCAAGGAGTTTTTCCATACCATGTGGCCAGATGACGAACGTGTCGTCCACGTAACGGAAAAAGCAAGTGGGTTTCCATTCGGATGACGACAGGGCTTCCTCCTCGAAGTTCTCCATGTACAAATTCGCCACCACCGGTGAGAGTGGGCTACCCATGGCGACTCCCTCCGTTTGTTCGTAGTATTCTCCATTAAAAAGAAAATACGTGGAAGTCAAGACATGCCTGAAAAGTTCAGTGGTATTCTCGTCAAACCTCTGACCAATCAACTCTAGCGACTCTCGCAGGAGTACCCTCGTAAACAAGGAAACGACGTCAAAACTCACCATGATATCTGACTCATCCAACCTGAAGCTATCAAGGCGTTTAACAAAATCCACGGAATTACGGATGTGATGAGGGCATTTACCCACATAAGGACTTAATATTCCCGTCAGGTATTTGGCCAACAAATATGTAGGTGCCTTGATGTTGCTGACAATGGGGCGTAATGGTACCCCCTCTTTGTGAACCTTCGGGAGTCCATATAGTCTAGGCGGTACCGGACCTTGGAGTAACAATTTCTTAGCGTCACCCTCCGGTAAATGTGCGTCCTTGAGAAGAACCCTCGTCTTGTTCTCCACCTTCTTTGTAGTGTCAACGCTGATCTTCCGGTGGGAATCGTCATTTAGCAGGCTGTGCATCTTATCAGTGTAGTCCTTACGGGAGACAACAACTGTAGCATTGCCTTTGTCAGCCGGTAAGACAACAATTTCAGAGCGTTCCCTCAGATCACGAATGGCCGCCCTCTCTTTACTGCTGATATTTGACTTCATCGGCTTGGATTTCGTCAACGCACGACAAGTTTCACGACGTATTTCCTCGGCTGATTCTGGCGGAAGTCGAGCTACAACCTGTTCAACAGCACTAACAATTTCTGCGACCGGAGTGAACTTGGGGGTGGGAGCGAAGTTGAGACCTTTCTGCAAAACCGAGACCGCATCATCACTCAACACCATGCCACTCAAATTGATGACAGTCTTGCACGGAACCTGCAGAGATGGTTTGTCAAGGAGACGTGAGAACTTAGCTGTTTGACGTCCCGTAGCCTTCTTATGAGCGGAATCAGCTGACACCCAGGTGACACCATCAATCCAATCACAAGAAAAAGAAGTGAACTTAGTAGCCAGTTGCAAATGTAACTTGAGTAATTCCTGTGAGATAAACTCAAGGCTCCGGCGGGTGAATTGCACTCTCTCACGTACCAATGCGAGGCTGGCTCGTTTCTTGATTCTCTTAGCTGCTGCAGAATCGATGTGATGCATAACCTTAGCAAAATTTGGAACAACATTCTCGGAACGACATCTCTTTAGAAAGGCAAGAGTACTTAGCAAACGACATCTACGGTGGCGCAACTTTTCAAATTTCTTCATGCTGCGATACATCTCCTCCCCGTAACGGTGTATGATGTGATTCTTGAGTTTCTCCCAGCGTATTTGGTAATCAAATTATCCACGGGTGTACTGCCGGTCTATAGTGTCCAACGGGCACAATATTTCGGCGATCAAACATGTCGCCATCATCAGGTGAACTGACGGACTGAGCTCCTGTGAACGTGCCGGCACGGAGATCCGTACGCTATGGCTGCTCAGGGGGAACTGGGTTCGGTCGCTACTTCCGCATTTCTTCTGGCTGATCTGCTTCAGCTTGGTGGTGCAGGGTTTACTTGTAAGCATTTCCTACATCTCTCAGGGGGGTAGGTTTGTGTTGAACATCTTTATTTGTTTGTGTGTCATGGGTGTAGGCGGGCACGAATCAGTTTCCATCTTGGGTGCAGATTCCGTCGTATTTCGGATTGTTTTCTTTTTACATTTTTTCCTTTCAAGCATGGCAATGGGTCGCGCATAGCGTTCCCTTGGCTGATGCGGTGCTCCAAGGTGTCGTATCAGTGGGTTGGTCGAAGTTTCAGTCCTGGCATAAAATCGTCGTGCAAGCTGCTTATGTCTTTGCGGTACCTCCAATTCTTCGGCTGCTTCATGAATGTATCGGTGAGGAAACTGCGGGGGAACGTGGAAAACACGGCGAAGTATCTTATTCTGGAGCGATTGAAGGCGCTGAAGATGTGTCTTTGCTGCATTGCCCCATACCTCACAGGCATAGTCAAAGATGGGGCGAATGTACATCCTGAATATCAACAGTCCGTTGGCTATCGATAAGTCCGAGCCTTCGTTGATGAAGGGGAAAAGTGCCCTATCCTTTGTGAAACGTTAGCGCGGACGTCGTCGATGTGGCGCTTCCATGTAAGTTGTTTGTCCATGGTCACTCCTAGGTATTTAACAGAGTCCGTCCACTGCAGTTCGGTTCCATAAAGTCGGAGGTTCCGAAGATGTCTAAGTCGGCGAGGGCCAGGTCTCCTCTTGGCGAAGATGATGGTTTGCATCTTCTGTGGGTTGAACCGGATGCGCCACTTTCCTGCCCATTCCTCCAGGGCATAGCAGGCACTCTGCAGTCGTGGGACAAGGACTTCAAGCCATTTCTCCCTCGTGTATATCATGGTGTCATCTGCGTAAATGGCTTTGTCGACTCTTGGTGGTGTCGGAAGGTCCGATGTAAAGACGGAGTACAGGACTGGTCCGAGGACTGAGCCCTGTGGGTCCCCTGCACGGATAGGTCTAGCCGTGGAAAGTGCATCCCCTACTCTGACCGCAAAGGTGCGTTGGTGGAGGTAGGCGGCAACGAGCTTGACGTACGCCCTGGGGAATCCGAAGGCGCTAAGCTTCCAAATGAGGCCCTGATGCCATACACTATCGAACGCCTTCATCACGTCCAGAAGAACAGCACCACAGAACTCTCCATTGTTGAAGGCTGACGTAATATATTCTGTTGCCCTAAGAATCTGCTGTGTCGTGGAATGACCAGATCGGAAGCCAAACTGCCCCGGTGGCAGAACTTGGAGGCGGTCCATGATGGTGTGGAGCCTCGTCAACAGGAGCCTTTCGAAGAGCTTACTGAGGTTTCGGGACAGCCACCACTATAGAATGTTTCCACGCTGCTGGGTACTTGCCCGTAGCAAAAATCCAATTAAAGATGGTTGCCAAGTGCACAATCGCGGTCCACGGGAGTTGTTTTAAAGTCCTTTCCGTGATGTCGTCGCAGCCAGGTGCTTTGCTGGCGGGTAAGGCCCGGATGCCAGCGTCGATTTCAGCAGGCGTTACTGGAGGGATGAGGTCGTCATCGTTGTCGGCGTCGTCGTCGGCTGCACGAAGTATGGTAGTAACTTCGTTTTCAATGTCTGCAACCCGCTGGGGGTCAACTCCGTCGTCCAGCGGTCGAAAGTTCGTTTCGAAAACGTCCGCCAGCATATTGGCCTTGTCTTCCGACTTGTACACAGTGCGGTCATCATTTGTCAACGGCGGTATCCGGCTTCGTCTATTTGTGAAGAACCTGATGGAGTTAAAGTTCATCGGGTCGGGCGTAAACGATCGCAGCTTCGCAGCCCATCGCTGGTTCCGGTGTTCAACTATGGCTGCCCGTATGTCTCGTCTAAGTTGGTTGATGCGTTGTTTCAGTGCTGCGTCGCGCGTGAGGCGCCACTCACGGCAGAGTCTATTCCTGGTGCGTATGGAGTCCAATATGTGCGGTGGCAGATCCGGTGGCCTTGGAGGTGGTGTGGCCAGTTCCAGGGCGTCCGTGATGGAAGTGGCGAACCGTTCTACGGAGGTCTCGTCGATTTCGTCTGGGTCGTGGATGACGTCAAGAGAGAAGGCAACAGAATCACGAAATTAGTCCCATTTCGTGTGCTTCAGGTTGAGGCGTCCTGCAGAAAGTTCCGGCGCAACCTGAAGCTGGAATAATACCGGCAGATGGTTGGAGTTCAGTCCATGGATCACTTCCGCAGTCATGTATTGGGGAATTCCCTTAGTAATTGCCACATCTAAGATGTCCGGTGTGCCATTGGACGGGTAGCAAGTTGGCTCTTCAGGGCCACAGGCGTGTGCCTGGGCTTCTTCAACAGCCTGCAGGAGAAGACGCCCGCTCATGTTCGTGTGTAGCGAGTTCCATGCAGCGTGCTTGGAATTCAGGTCCCCAGCTATAAGGAACTTTCCCGGCATCCGTAATAGCGTTCTGGCGTCGTCGAGGTCGAGTAGGCGACGAGGGCTGCGGTACACCGCAACAAATGTCACAGGTCCAGTCCTTGTTTCCACTACGATCGCTGTTGCTTCGATGGTCCTTGTGGTAGGCGCCTGCACTTCGTAATGTTTGATGGAGCGACGTATGTAGATGGCAGTGCCACCCCCATGGGTAAGGCGTTCCGTGCGATAGCAGCAGTAATTGGCCACGTTGCTTCTGATCCCAGGTTTGAGAAAAGTCTCATTGACAAGACAGATGTCGATATTATGATCACTGAGGAATTGCTGGAGTTCTGCGACGTCATGAGTGAGATTGTCTGCATTGTACTCGACGATACGAAGGTCGTCGAGAGGAAGGTGGCTAGGCATGGTGGACGTTGCCTTCTCTGAGTGCCTGGATGGCTCTGCTGACCGACACTTCAACAGTGGCGGTGATGGGGGTTCGGTCGCGGCGGCGGCTGATTTATATACCCTCCGCCCGCGGCGCGCTCCCTCCGCCGTCCGCGCCCCGCGCCACGGTCTCACGGTGGAACAGATTGCGACGGCGTATGAGATGACGTCGGTGTGATGGCTCTGTCCGCCGTGGTCGTCACAACTATGCGTTTGCTCGATTTACTCTTGATTAACCCAATCGCTGGTTCCCAAGCCTTGCTAAGATTATAGACACAGTCACGGTTTATGAGGTCGTCATTGGTGCAAATTTCGATGGCCTCTCTAACAACGCTGTCCCAGTATCTCGACGTCTGTACCAGAATGCTCGTGCGGTCATACTCCATAGCGTGATTTTCCGACAAACAATGTTCAGCGACCGCCGACTTGCTCGGATACATTAGTCGAGTGTGCCTCTGGTGTTCACGGCATCGATCCTCGACAGCACGCATCGTCTGACCAATATACGACTTGCCACATTGACACGGAATCTGGTACACGCCAGCCTTCCTCAAACCGAGGTCATCTTTGGCGCTCCCCACCAGTGCACGAGTTTTATTCGGAGGACAAATCACAGTTCTGACACGGTGTTTCTTCAGAATGCGGGCGATTTTTCCCGAGAGTGCGCCTGTGTATGGAATAAATGCAGTGCCTACCTCCTCCGTCGTGACTTCATCCATATCAACAGGTTGTGCTGCAGTGGTTGGGCGGAGAGCACGTTGGATCTGCCACTCTGAGTACCCATTTTTTCGAAACACAGTTCTCAGATGTTCCAATTCCTGGGGTAGACTCTCTGTGTCAGAGATAGTGCGCGCCCTATGTACTAGAGTTTTAAGTACCCCATTCCTGTGTGAAGGGTGGTGGCAGCTGTCTGCGTGCAAATACAGATCAGTGTGTGTTGTCTTTCGATACACCCCATGACCTAGGGTGCCGTCAGCCCTTCTCCTGACCAAGACGTCACGGAAAGGTAATTTACCCTCCTTTTCAGTCTCCATAGTGAATTTGATGTTGAGGTGTATGGAGTTTAGATGTGTAAGGAAGTCAAGGAGTTTATCCATACCATGTGGCCAGATGACGAACGTGTCGTCCACGTAACGGAAAAAGCAAGTGGGTTTCCATTCGGATGACGACAGGGCTTCCTCCTCGAAGTTCTCCATGTACAAATTCGCCACCACCGGTGAGAGTGGGCTACCCATGGCGACTCCCTCCGTTTGTTCGTAGTATTCTCCATTAAAAAGAAAATACGTGGAAGTCAAGACATGCCTGAAAAGTTCAGTGGTATTCTCGTCAAACCTCTGACCAATCAACTCTAGCGACTCTCGCAGGAGTACCCTCGTAAACAAGGAAACGACGTCAAAACTCACCATGATATCTGACTCATCCAACCTGAAGCTATCAAGGCGTTTAACAAAATCCACGGAATTACGGATGTGATGAGGGCATTTACCCACATAAGGACTTAATATTCCCGTCAGGTATTTGGCCAACAAATATGTAGGTGCCTTGATGTTGCTGACAATGGGGCGTAATGGTACCCCCTCTTTGTGAACCTTCGGGAGTCCATATAGTCTAGGCGGTACCGGACCTTGGAGTAACAATTTCTTAGCGTCACCCTCCGGTAAATGTGCGTCCTTGAGAAGAACCCTCGTCTTGTTCTCCACCTTCTTTGTAGTGTCAACGCTGATCTTCCGGTGGGAATCGTCATTTAGCAGGCTGTGCATCTTATCAGTGTAGTCCTTACGGGAGACAACAACTGTAGCATTGCCTTTGTCAGCCGGTAAGACAACAATTTCAGAGCGTTCCCTCAGATCACGAATGGCCGCCCTCTCTTTACTGCTGATATTTGACTTCATCGGCTTGGATTTCGTCAACGCACGACAAGTTTCACGACGTATTTCCTCGGCTGATTCTGGCGGAAGTCGAGCTGCAACCTGTTCAACAGCACTAACAATTTCTGCGACCGGAGTGAACTTGGGGGTGGGAGCGAAGTTGAGACCTTTCTGCAAAACCGAGACCGCATCATCACTCAACACCATGCCACTCAAGTTGATGACAGTCTTGCACGGAACCTGCAGAGATGGTTTGTCAAGGAGACGTGAGAACTTAGCTGTTTGACGTCCCGTAGCCTTCTTATGAGCGGAATCAGCTGACACCCAGGTGACACCATCAATCCAATCACAAGAAAAAGAAGTGAACTTAGTAGCCAGTTGCAAATGTAACTTGAGTAATTCCTGTGAGATAAACTCAAGGCTCCGGCGGGTGAATTGCACTCTCTCACGTACCAATGCGAGGCTGGCTCGTTTCTTGATTCTCTTAGCTGCTGCAGAATCGATGTGATGCATAACCTTAGCAAAATTTGGAACAACATTCTCGGAACGACATCTCTTTAGAAAGGCAAGAGTACTTAGCAAACGACATCTACGGTGGCGCAACTTTTCAAATTTCTTCATGCTGCGATACATCTCCTCCCCGTAACGGTGTATGATGTGATTCTTGAGTTTCTCCCAGCGTATTTGGTAATCAAATTATCCACGGGTGTACTGCCGGTCTATAGTGTCCAACGGGCACAATATTTCGGCGATCAAACATGTCGCCATCATCAGGTGAACTGACGGACTGAGCTCCTGTGAACGTGCCGGCACGGAGATCCGTACGCTATGGCTGCTCAGGGGGAACTGGGTTCGGTCGCTACTTCCGCATTTCTTCTGGCTAATCTGCTTCAGCTTGGTGGTGCAGGGTTTACTTGTAAGCATTTCCTACATCTCTCAGGGGGGTAGGTTTGTGTTGAACATCTTTATTTGTTTGTGTGTCATGGGTGTAGGCGGGCACGAATCAGTTTCCATCTTGGGTGCAGATTCCGTCGTATTTCGGATTGTTTTCTTTTTACATTTTTTCCTTTCAAGCATGGCAATGGGTCGCGCATAGCGTTCCCTTGGCTGATGCGGTGCTCCAAGGTGTCGTATCAGTGGGTTGGTCGAAGTTTCAGTCCTGGCATAAAATCGTCGTGCAAGCTGCTTATGTCTTTGCGGTACCTCCAATTCTTCGGCTGCTTCATGAATGTATCGGTGAGGAAACTGCGGGGGAACGTGGAAAACACGGCGAAGTATCTTATTCTGGAGCGATTGAAGGCGCTGAAGATGTGTCTTTGCTGCATTGCCCCATACCTCACAGGCATAGTCAAAGATGGGGCGAATGTACATCCTGAATATCAACAGTCCGTTGGCTATCGATAAGTCCGAGCCTTCGTTGATGAAGGGGAAAAGTGCCCTATCCTTTGTGACACGTTAGCGCGGACGTCGTCGATGTGGCGCTTCCATGTAAGTTGTTTGTCCATGGTCACTCCTAGGTATTTAACAGAGTCCGTCCACTGCAGTTCGGTTCCATAAAGTCGGAGGTTCCGAAGATGTCTAAGTCGGCGAGGGCCAGGTCTCCTCTTGGCGAAGATGATGGTTTGCATCTTCTGTGGGTTGAACCGGATGCGCCACTTTCCTGCCCATTCCTCCAGGGCATAGCAGGCACTCTGCAGTCGTGGGACAAGGACTTCAAGCCATTTCTCCCTCGTGTATATCATGGTGTCATCTGCGTAAATGGCTTTGTCGACTCTTGGTGGTGTCGGAAGGTCCGATGTAAAGACGGAGTACAGGACTGGTCCGAGGACTGAGCCCTGTGGGTCCCCTGCACGGATAGGTCTAGCCGTGGAAAGTGCATCCCCTACTCTGACCGCAAAGGTGCGTTGGTGGAGGTAGGCGGCAACGAGCTTGACGTACGCCCTGGGGAATCCGAAGGCGCTAAGCTTCCAAATGAGGCCCTGATGCCATACACTATCGAACGCCTTCATCACGTCCAGAAGAACAGCACCACAGAACTCTCCATTGTTGAAGGCTGACGTAATATATTCTGTTGCCCTAAGAATCTGCTGTGTCGTGGAATGACCAGATCGGAAGCCAAACTGCCCCGGTGGCAGAACTTGGAGGCGGTCCATGATGGTGTGGAGCCTCGTCAACAGGAGCCTTTCGAAGAGCTTACTGAGGTGTGGTAGCAAGCTTATCGGTCTGTAACTGGTGGGTAGTCGTCGGTTCTTCCCAGGTTTCGGGACAGCCACCACTATAGAATGTTTCCACGCTGCTGGGTACTTGCCCGTAGCAAAAATCCAATTAAAGATGGTTGCCAAGTGCACAATCGCGGTCCACGGGAGTTGTTTTAAAGTCCTTCCCGTGATGTCGTCGCAGCCAGGTGCTTTGCTGGCGGGTAAGGCCCGGATGCCAGCGTCGATTTCAGCAGGCGTTACTGGAGGGATGAGGTCGTCATCGTTGTCGGCGTCGTCGTCGGCTGCACGAAGTATGGTAGTAACTTCGTTTTCAATGTCTGCAACCCGCTGGGGGTCAACTCCGTCGTCCAGCGGTCGAAAGTTCGTTTCGAAAACGTCCGCCAGCATATTGGCCTTGTCTTCCGACTTGTACACAGTGCGGTCATCATTTGTCAACGGCGGTATCCGGCTTCGTCTATTTGTGAAGAACCTGATGGAGTTAAAGTTCATCGGGTCGGGCGTAAACGATCGCAGCTTCGCAGCCCATCGCTGGTTCCGGTGTTCAACTATGGCTGCCCGTATGTCTCGTCTAAGTTGGTTGATGCGTTGTTTCAGTGCTGCGTCGCGCGTGAGGCGCCACTCACGGCAGAGTCTATTCCTGGTGCGTATGGGGTCCAATATGTGCGGTGGCAGATCCGGTGGCCTTGGAGGTGGTGTGGCCAGTTCCAGGGCGCCCGTGATGGAAGTGGCGAACCGTTCTACGGAGGTCTCGTCGATTTCGTCTGGGTCGTGGATGACGTCAAGATAGAAGGCAACAGAATCACGAAATTGGTCCCAGTTCGTGTGCTTCAGGTTGAGGCGTCCTGCAGAAAGTTCCGGCGCAACCTGAAGCTGTAATAATACTGGCAGATGGTTGGAGTTCAGTCCATGGATCACTTCCGCAGTCATGTATTGGGGAATTCCCTTAGTAATTGCCACATCTAAGATGTCTGGTGTGCCATTGGACGGGTAGCAAGTTGGCTCTTCAGGGCCACAGGCGTGTGCCTGGGCTTCTTCAACAGCCTGCAGGAGAAGACGCCCGCTCATGTTCGTGTGTAGCGAGTTCCATGCAGCGTGCTTGGAATTCAGGTCCCCAGCTATAAGGAACTTTCCCGGCATCCGTAATAGCGTTCTGGCGTCGTCGAGGTCGAGTAGGCGACGAGGGCTGCGGTACACCGCAACAAATGTCACAGGTCCAGTCCTTGTTTCCACTACGATCGCTGTTGCTTCGATGGTCCTTGTGGTAGGCGCCTGCACTTCGTAATGTTTGATGGAGCGACGTATGTAGATGGCAGTGCCACCCCCATGGGTAAGGCGTTCCGTGCGATAGCAGCAGTAATTGGCCACGTTGCTTCTGATCCCAGGTTTGAGAAAAGTCTCATTGACAAGACAGATGTCGATATTATGATCACTGAGGAATTGCTGGAGTTCTGCGACGTCATGAGTGAGATTGTCTGCATTGTACTCGACGATACGAAGGTCGTCGAGAGGAAGGTGTCTAGGCATGGTGGACGTTGCCTTCTCTGAGTGCCTGGATGGCTCTGCTGACCGACACTTCAACAGTGGCGGTGATGGGGGTTCGGTCACGGCGGCGGCTGATTTATATACCCTCCGCCCGCGGCGCGCTCCCTCCGCCGTCCGCGCCCCGCGCCACGGTCTCACGGTGGAACAGATTGCGACGGCGTATGAGATGACGTCGGTGTGATGGCTCTGTCCGCCGTGGTCGTCACAACTATGCGTTTGCTCGATTTACTCTTGATTAACCCAATCGCTGGTTCCCAAGCCTTGCTAAGATTATAGACACAGTCACGGTTTATGAGGTCGTCATTGGTGCAAATTTCGATGGCCTCTCTAACAACGCTGTCCCAGTATCTCGACGTCTGTACCAGAATGCTCGTGCGGTCATACTCCATAGCGTGATTTTCCGACAAACAATGTTCAGCGACCGCCGACTTGCTCGGATACATTAGTCGAGTGTGCCTCTGGTGTTCACGGCATCGATCCTCGACAGCACGCATCGTCTGACCAATATACGACTTGCCACATTGACACGGAATCTGGTACACGCCAGCCTTCCTCAAACCGAGGTCATCTTTGGCGCTCCCCACCAGTGCACGAGTTTTATTCGGAGGACAAATCACAGTTCTGACACGGTGTTTCTTCAGAATGCGGGCGATTTTTCCCGAGAGTGCGCCTGTGTATGGAATAAATGCAGTGCCTACCTCCTCCGTCGTGACTTCATCCATATCAACAGGTTGTGCTGCAGTGGTTGGGCGGAGAGCACGTTGGATCTGCCACTCTGAGTACCCATTTTTTCGAAACACAGTTCTCAGATGTTCCAATTCCTGGGGTAGACTCTCTGTGTCAGAGATAGTGCGCGCCCTATGTACTAGAGTTTTAAGTACCCCATTCCTGTGTGAAGGGTGGTGGCAGCTGTCTGCGTGCAAATACAGATCAGTGTGTGTTGTCTTTCGATACACCCCATGACCTAGGGTGCCGTCAGCCCTTCTCCTGACCAAGACGTCACGGAAAGGTAATTTACCCTCCTTTTCAGTCTCCATAGTGAATTTGATGTTGGGGTGTATGGAGTTTAGATGTTTAAGGAAGTCAAGGAGTTTATCCATACCATGTGGCCAGATGACGAACGTGTCGTCCACGTAACGGAAAAAGCAAGTGGGTTTCCATTCGGATGACGACAGGGCTTCCTCCTCGAAGTTCTCCATGTACAAATTCGCCACCACCGGTGAGAGTGGGCTACCCATGGCGACTCCCTCCGTTTGTTCGTAGTATTCTCCATTAAAAAGAAAATACGTGGAAGTCAAGACATGCCTGAAAAGTTCAGTGGTATTCTCGTCAAACCTCTGACCAATCAACTCTAGCGACTCTCGCAGGAGTACCCTCGTAAACAAGGAAACGACGTCAAAACTCACCATGATATCTGACTCATCCAACCTGAAGCTATCAAGGCGTTTAACAAAATCCACGGAATTACGGATGTGATGAGGGCATTTACCCACATAAGGACTTAATATTCCCGTCAGGTATTTGGCCAACAAATATGTAGGTGCCTTGATGTTGCTGACAATGGGGCGTAATGGTACCCCCTCTTTGTGAACCTTCGGGAGTCCATATAGTCTAGGCGGTACCGGACCTTGGAGTAACAATTTCTTAGCGTCACCCTCCGGTAAATGTGCGTCCTTGAGAAGAACCCTCGTCTTGTTCTCCACCTTCTTTGTAGTGTCAACGCTGATCTTCCGGTGGGAATCGTCATTTAGCAGGCTGTGCATCTTATCAGTGTAGTCCTTACGGGAGACAACAACTGTAGCATTGCCTTTGTCAGCCGGTAAGACAACAATTTCAGAGCGTTCCCTCAGATCACGAATGGCCGCCCTCTCTTTACTGCTGATATTTGACTTCATCGGCTTGGATTTCGTCAACGCACGACAAGTTTCACGACGTATTTCCTCGGCTGATTCTGGCGGAAGTCGAGCTGCAACCTGTTCAACAGCACTAACAATTTCTGCGACCGGAGTGAACTTGGGGGTGGGAGCGAAGTTGAGACCTTTCTGCAAAACCGAGACCGCATCATCACTCAACACCATGCCACTCAAATTGATGACAGTCTTGCACGGAACCTGCAGAGATGGTTTGTCAAGGAGACGTGAGAACTTAGCTGTTTGACGTCCCGTAGCCTTCTTATGAGCGGAATCAGCTGACACCCAGGTGACACCATCAATCCATTCACAAGAAAAAGAAGTGAACTTAGTAGCCAGTTGCAAATGTAACTTGAGTAATTCCTGTGAGATAAACTCAAGGCTCCGGCGGGTGAATTGCACTCTCTCACGTACCAATGCGAGGCTGGCTCGTTTCTTGATTCTCTTAGCTGCTGCAGAATCGATGTGATGCATAACCTTAGCAAAATTTGGAACAACATTCTCGGAACGACATCTCTTTAGAAAGGCAAGAGTACTTAGCAAACGACATCTACGGTGGCGCAACTTTTCAAATTTCTTCATGCTGCGATACATCTCCTCCCCGTAACGGTGTATGATGTGATTCTTGAGTTTCTCCCAGCGTATTTGATAATCAAATTATCCACGGGTGTACTGCCGGTCTATAGTGTCCAACGGGCACAATATTTCGGCGATCAAACATGTCGCCATCATCAGGTGAACTGACGGACTGAGCTCCTGTGAACGTGCCGGCACGGAGATCCGTACGCTATGGCTGCTCAGGGGGAACTGGGTTCGGTCGCTACTTCCGCATTTCTTCTGGCTAATCTGCTTCAGCTTGGTGGTGCAGGGTTTACTTGTAAGCATTTCCTACATCTCTCAGGGGGGTAGGTTTGTGTTGAACATCTTTATTTGTTTGTGTGTCATGGGTGTAGGCGGGCACGAATCAGTTTCCATCTTGGGTACAGATTCCGTCGTATTTCGGATTGTTTTCTTTTTACATTTTTTCCTTTCAAGCATGGCAATGGGTCGCGCATAGCGTTCCCTTGGCTGATGCGGTGCTCCAAGGTGTCGTATCAGTGGGTTGGTCGAAGTTTCAGTCCTGGCATAAAATCGTCGTGCAAGCTGCTTATGTCTTTGCGGTACCTCCAATTCTTCGGCTGCTTCATGAATGTATCGGTGAGGAAACTGCGGGGGAACGTGGAAAACACGGCGAAGTATCTTATTCTGGAGCGATTGAAGGCGCTGAAGATGTGTCTTTGCTGCATTGCCCCATACCTCACAGGCATAGTCAAAGATGGGGCGAATGTACATCCTGAATATCAACAGTCCGTTGGCTATCGATAAGTCCGAGGCTTCGTTGATGAAGGGGAAAAGTGCCCTATCCTTTGTGACACGTTAGCGCGGACGTCGTCGATGTGGCGCTTCCATGTAAGTTGTTTGTCCATGGTCACTCCTAGGTATTTAACAGAGTCCGTCCACTGCAGTTCGGTTCCATAAAGTCGGAGGTTCCGAAGATGTCTAAGTCGGCGAGGGCCAGGTCTCCTCTTGGCGAAGATGATGGTTTGCATCTTCTGTGGGTTGAACCGGATGCGCCACTTTCCTGCCCATTCCTCCAGGGCATAGCAGGCACTCTGCAGTCGTGGGACAAGGGCTTCAAGCCATTTCTCCCTCGTGTATATCATGGTGTCATCGGCGTAAATGGCTTTGTCGACTCTTGGTGGTGTCGGAAGGTCCGATGTAAAGACGGAGTACAGGACTGGTCCGAGGACTGAGCCCTGTGGGTCCCCTGCACGGATAGGTCTAGCCGTGGAAAGTGCATCCCCTACTCTGACCGCAAAGGTGCGTTGGTGGAGGTAGGCGGCAACGAGCTTGACGTACGCCCTGGGGAATCCGAAGGCGCTAAGCTTCCAAATGAGGCCCTGATGCCATACACTATCGAACGCCTTCATCACGTCCAGAAGAACAGCACCACAGAACTCTCCATTGTTGAAGGCTGACGTAATATATTCTGTTGCCCTAAGAATCTGCTGTGTCGTGGAATGACCAGATCGGAAGCCAAACTGCCCCGGTGGCAGAACTTGGAGGCGGTCCATGATGGTGTGGAGCCTCGTCAACAGGAGCCTTTCGAAGAGCTTACTGAGGTGTGGTAGCAAGCTTATCGGTCTGTAACTGGTGGGTAGTCGTCGGTTCTTCCCAGGTTTCGGGACAGCCACCACTATAGAATGTTTCCACGCTGCTGGGTACTTGCCCGTAGCAAAAATCCAATTAAAGATGGTTGCCAAGTGCACAATCGCGGTCCACGGGAGTTGTTTTAAAGTCCTTCCCGTGATGTCGTCGCAGCCAGGTGCTTTGCTGGCGGGTAAGGCCCGGATGCCAGCGTCGATTTCAGCAGGCGTTACTGGAGGGATGAGGTCGTCATCGTTGTCGGCGTCGTCGTCGGCTGCACGAAGTATGGTAGTAACTTCGTTTTCAATGTCTGCAACCCGCTGGGGGTCAACTCCGTCGTCCAGCGGTCGAAAGTTCGTTTCGAAAACGTCCGCCAGCATATTGGCCTTGTCTTCCGACTTGTACACAGTGCGGTCCTCATTTGTCAACGGCGGTATCCGGCTTCGTCTATTTGTGAAGAACCTGATGGAGTTAAAGTTCATCGGGTCGGGCGTAAACGATCGCAACTTCGCAGCCCATCGCTGGTTCCGGTGTTCAACTATGGCTGCCCGTATGTCTCGTCTAAGTTGGTTGATGCGTTGTTTCAGTGCTGCGTCGCGCGTGAGGCGCCACTCACGGCAGAGTCTATTCCTGGTGCGTATGGAGTCCAATATGTGCGGTGGCAGATCCGGTGGCCTTGGAGGTGGTGTGGCCAGTTCCAGGGCATCCGTGATGGAAGTGGCGAACCGTTCTACGGAGGTCTCGTCGATTTCGTCTGGGTCGTGGATGACGTCAAGAGAGAAGGCAACAGAATCACGAAATTGGTCCCATTTCGTGTGCTTCAGGTTGAGGCGTCCTGCAGAAAGTTCCGGCGCAACCTGAAGCTGGAATAATACCGGCAGATGGTTGGAGTTCAGTCCATGGATCACTTCCGCAGTCATGTATTGGGGAATTCCCTTAGTTATTGCCACATCTAAGATGTCCGGTGTGCCATTGGACGGGTAGCAAGTTGGCTCTTCAGGGCCACAGGCGTGTGCCTGGGCTTCTTCAACAGCCTGCAGGAGAAGACGCCCGCTCATGTTCGTGTGTAGCAAGTTCCATGCAGCGTGCTTGGAATTCAGGTCCCCAGCTATAAGGAACTATCCCGGCATCCGTAATAGCGTTCTGGCGTCGTCGAGGTCGAGTAGGCGACGAGGGCTGCGGTACACCGCAACAAATGTCACAGGTCCAGTCCTTGTTTCCACTACGATCGCTGTTGCTTCGATGGTCCTTGTGGTAGGCGCCTGCACTTCGTAATGTTTGATGGAGCGACGTATGTAGATGGCAGTGCCACCCCCATGGGTAAGGCGTTCCGTGCGATAGCAGCAGTAATTGGCCACGTTGCTTCTGATCCCAGGTTTGAGAAAAGTCTCATTGACAAGACAGATGTCGATATTATGATCACTGAGGAATTGCTGGAGTTCTGCGACGTCATGAGTGAGATTGTCTGCATTGTACTCGACGATACGAAGGTCGTCGAGAGGAAGGTGTCTAGGCATGGTGGACGTTGCCTTCTCTGAGTGCCTGGATGGCTCTGCTGACCGACACTTCAACAGTGGCGGTGATGGGGGTTCGGTCGCGGCGGCGGCTGATTTAAATACCTTCCGCCCGCGGTGCGCTCCCTCCGCCGTCCGCGCCCCGCGCCACGGTCTCGCGGTGGAACAGATTGCGACGGCGTATGAGATGACGTCGGTGTGATGGCTCTGTCCGCCGTGGTCGTCACAACTATGCGTTTGCTCGATTTACTCTTGATTAACCCAATCGCTGGTTCCCAAGCCTTGCTAAGATTATAGCCACAGTCACGGTTTATGAGGTCGTCATTGGTGCAAATTTCGATGGCCTCTCTAACAACGCTGTCCCAGTATCTCGACGTCTGTACCAGAATGCTCGTGCGGTCATACTCCATAGCGTGATTTGCCGACAAACAATGTTCAGCGACCGCCGACTTGCTCGGAACATTAGTCGAGTGTGCCTCTGGTGTTCACGGCATCGATCCTCGACAGTACGCATCGTCTGACCAATATATGACTTGCCACATTGACAATGGGGTACTTAAAACTCTAGTACATAGGGCGCGCACTATCACTGACACAGAGAGTCTACCCCATGGAATTGGAACATCTGAGAACTGTGTTTCGAAAAAATGGGTACTCAGAGTGGCAGATCCAACGTGCTCTCCGCCCAACCACTGCAGCACAACCTGTTGATATGGATGAAGTCACGACGGAGGAGGTAGGCACTGCATTTATTCCATACACAGGCGCACTCTCGGGAAAAATCGCCCGCATTTTGAAGAAACACCGTGTCAGAACTGTGTTTTGTCCTCCGAATAAAACTCGTGCACCGGTGGGGAGCGCCAAAGATGACCTCGGTTTGAGGAAGGCTGGCGTGTACCAGATTCCGTGTCAATGTGGCAAGTCGTATATTGGTCAGACGATGCGTACTGTCGAGGATCGATGTCGTGAACACCAGAGGCACACTCGACTAATGTATCCGAGCAAGTCGGCGGTCGCTGAACATTGTTTGTCGGAAAATCACGCTATGGAGTATGACCGCACGAGCATTCTGGTACAGACGTCGAGATACTGGGACAGCGTTGTTAGAGAGGCCATCGAAATTCGCACCAATGACGACCTCATAAACCGTGACTGTGACTATAATCTTAGCAAGGCTTGGGAACCAGCGATTGGGTTAATCAAGAGTAAATCGAGCAAACGCATAGTTGTGACGACCACGGCGGACAGAGCCATCACACCGACGTCATCTCATACGCCGTCGCAATCTGTTCCACCGCGAGACCGTGGCGCGGGGCGCGGACGGCGGAGGAAGCGCGCCACGGGCGGAGGGTATTTAAATAAGCCGCCGCCGCGACCGAACCCAGTTCCCCCTGAGCAGCCATAGCGTACGGATCTCCGTGCCGGCACGTTCACAGGAGCTCAGTCCGTCAGTTCACCTGATGATGGCGACATGTTTGATCGCCGAAATATTGTGCCCGTTGGACACTATAGACCGGCAGTACACCCGTGGATATTTTGATTATCAAATACGCCGGGAGAAACTCAAGAATCACATCATACACCGTTACGGGGAGGAGATGTATCGCAGCATGAAGAAATTTGAAAAGTTGCGCCACCGTAGATGTCGTTTGCTAAGTACTCTTGCCTTTCTAAAGAGATGTCGTTCCGAGAATGTTGTTCCAAATTTTGCTAAGGTTATGCATCACATCGATTCTGCAGCAGCTAAGAGAATCAAGAAACGAGCCAGCCTCGCATTGGTACGTGAGAGAGTGCAATTCACCCGCCGGAGCCTTGAGTTTATCTCACAGGAATTACTCAAGTTACATTTGCAACTGGCTACTAAGTTCACTTCTTTTTCTTGTGATTGGATTGATGGTGTCACCTGGGTGTCAGCTGATTCCGCTCATAAGAAGGCTACGGGACGTCAAACAGCTAAGTTCTCACGTCTCCTTGACAATCCATCTCTGCAGGTTCCGTGCAAGACTGTCATCAATTTGAGTGGCATGGTGTTGAGTGATGATGCGGTCTCGGTTTTGCAGAAAGGTCTCAACTTCGCTCCCACCCCCAAGTTCACTCCGGTCGCAGAAATTGTTAGTGCTGTTGAACAGGTTGCAGCTCGACTTCCGCCAGAATCAGCCGAGGAAATACGTCGTGAAACTTGTCGTGCGTTGACGAAATCCAAGCCGATGAAGTCAAATATCAGCAGTAAAGAGAGGGCGGCCATTCGTGATCTGAGGGAACGCTCTGAAATTGTTGTCTTACCGGCTGACAAAGGCAATGCTACAGTTGTTGTCTCCCGTAAGGACTACACTGATAAGATGCAGAGCCTGCTAAATGACGATTCCTACCGGAAGATCAGCGTTAAGCCTACAAAGAAGGTGGAGAACAAGACGAGGGTTCTTCTCAAGGACGCACATTTACCGGAGGGTGACGCTAAGAAATTGTTACTCCAAGGTCCGGTACCGCCTAGACTATATGGACTCCCGAAGGTTCACAAAGAGGGGGTACCATTACGCCCCATTGTCAGCAACATCAAGGCACCTACATATTTGTTGGCCAAATACCTGACGGGAATATTAAGTCCTTATGTGGGTAAATGCCCTCATCACATCCGTAATTCCGTGGATTTTGTTAAACGCCTTGATAGCTTCAGGTTGGATGAGTCAGATATCATGGTGAGTTTTGACGTCGTTTCCTTGTTTACGAGGGTACTCCTGCGAGAGTCGCTAGAGTTGATTGGTCAGAGGTTTGACGAGAATACCACTGAACTTTTCAGGCATGTCTTGACTTCCACGTATTTTCTTTTTAATGGAGAATACTACGAACAAACGGAGGGAGTCGCCATGGGTAGCCCACTCTCACCGGTGGTGGCGAATTTGTACATGGAGAACTTCGAGGAGGAAGCCCTGTCGTCATCCGAATGGAAACCCACTTGCTTTTTCCGTTACGTGGACGACACGTTCGTCATCTGGCCACATGGTATGGATAAACTCCTTGACTTCCTTACACATCTAAACTCCATACACCTCAACATCAAATTCACTATGGAGACTGAAAAGGAGGGTAAATTACCTTTCCGTGACGTCTTGGTCAGGCGAAGGGCTGACGGCACCCTAGGTCATGGGGTGTATCGAAAGACAACACACACTGATCTGTATTTGCACGCAGACAGCTGCCACCACCCTTCACAGAGGAATGGGGTACTTAAAACTCTAGTACATAGGGCGCGCACTATCTCTGACACAGAGAGTCTACCCCAGGAATTGGAACATCTGAGAACTGTGTTTCGAAAAAATGGGTACTCAGAGTGGCAGATCCAACGTGCTCTCCGCCCAACCACTGCAGCACAACCTGTTGATATGGATGAAGTCACGACGGAGGAGGTAGGCACTGCATTTATTCCATACACAGGAGCACTCTCGGGAAAAATCGCCCGCATTTTGAAGAAACACCGTGTCAGAACTGTGTTTTGTCCTCCGAATAAAACTCGTGCACTGGTGGGGAGCGCCAAAGATGACCTCGGTTTGAGGAAGGCTGGCGTGTTCCAGATTCCGTGTCAATGTGGCAAGTCGTATATTGGTCAGACGATGCGTACTGTCGAGGATCGATGCCGTGAACACCAGAGGCACACTCGACTAATGTATCCGAGCAAGTCGGCGGTCGCTGAACATTGTTTGTCAGAAAATCACGCTATGGAGTATGACCGCACGAGCATTCTGGTACAGACGTCGAGATACTGGGACAGCGTTGTTAGAGAGGCCATCGTAATTCGCACCAATGACGACCTCATAAACCGTGACTGTGGCTATAATCTTAGCAAGGCTTGGGAACCAGCGATTGGGTTAATCAAGAGTAAATCGAGCAAACGCATAGTTGTGACGACCACGGCGGACAGAGCCATCACACCGACGTCATCTCATACGTCGTCGCAATCTGTTCCACCGTGAGACCGTGGCGCGGGGCGCGGACGGCGGAGGGAGCGCGCCGCGGGCGGAGGGTACTTAAATCAGCCGCCGCCGCGACCGAACCCAGTTCCCCCTGAGCAGCCATAGCGTACGGATCTCCGTGCCGGCACGTTCACAGGAGCTCAGTCCGTCAGTTCACCTGATGATGGCGACATGTTTGACCGCCGAAATATTGTGCCCGTTGGACACTATAGACCGGCAGTACACCCGTGGATATTTTGATTATCAAATACGCCGGGAGAAACTCAAGAATCACTACACATTATTACTTAAACATTTCCACACGCTACGGACTTTGGACATAAATTTACATACTGTTAACAGATTCACAGTCTTTTCTGTGTATCACAGTTATTCCTTGCTGTGGCTGCGCTCACCGCTTTTTTCACCTACACACTCCGTGGATTTGTCTTGTTTATTTAAAAGGTTTTGACCGTTCGCTTTCGCCGCTTTAGCGTCCAGATTGTTCGAGACTTAAAATGCACTTCTCACACACAGTTTGTACATTTTATATGTGAAGCTCTTTCATTTTTACGTTATGTTGCACACATTGTACATAGTTTTCAATAAAAGGTTTTGTATTTCGGTAGTATTCATGTAGCCAGTGCCCCATAATGCCGAACGTTCGACCAATTGGTCATCTGGACTATTCAATTCAATTTATTTCACCATCATATTTGGTCGCAACACTGATTCATTCTATAGTGTTTACTTTGGTTTCTGACAACAGGATCCGAGAACATTAGTCCCAAGTATCTATCGTGTGAAGGATTTATACTTTCCAACGTGACAGAGGTTTTATATCAATACTTACCTTTGCTTTCTGACAACAGGATCCGAGCACATTACTCCCAAGTATCTAACGTGTGAAGGATTTATACTTTCCACCGTGACAGAGGTTTTATATCAATACTTACGTTTCACAATTATTTCTTTATGGTTATTCTAACATTCTTTGATACTGGTCTATGCTTTAGGGCACACATTAGTCACCTAGGGACGATGCAAATTGCCTACATTTCCTTAAATTGTGGTTTTATTAGATTTCCACTAACTAAGCGCATTGTCCTCATTAGTAATTCTCTTTTTGTGGCCATTGTTCACCTGCTCCCCCAATTATTAATGTAGACATCCTGTTTTCATACACAGACACGCAAATGAACATATACATAAACATTTGAAAACATATTTGCAATACACACACGAGAAAAATACAATGAACCTAAAACTAATGAAATATCCGTACACTACTGTAATTACTTTTGTTTCATAATATATCATTTTTGGTCGGGTTCTTACAGACATAACGATTTTATTAATGTCTCAGGCATCCAGCACCAACCTCATACTTCCATCTGCTTTCGCGACTGCGAGCAGAGGGCTGCTGTATGGCGACAATGGCATTTGTTGACCCTCTTTAGCTACGGCTTGCTTTTTAGCCCATGGCATGGAGTACGTGGCGCGGCCATATGCGTCGTGCGGTTTAATTTGCATGTCGTAAGTGTATCCACTTATTATACCAGGTTTCTCGGATAGTACCTGACTATGCTTGTTTACCAGGTTAGCCAGTTCACTGTTTTGGTTACGGTCGGGGTAACTCGATTCCGATACCTTTACTTTAATTCCTTGTCTGATTTCTTTTGTTTCAGATTCCATATAATGGACCTTCTTGCTGTAAGTCCCCCTGTAGCAGTCATTTTCTACATGCAGTATCTTTTGGTCAGAGACATCCACCTGAAACTGCCTACAGTAATTGTTATATGTGACAGCAGTCTTTATTAGTGCCAATTCAATAACCAATTTTGGTCAGAGACATCCACCTGAAACTGCCTATAGTAATTGTTATATGTGACAGCAGTCTTTATTAGTGCCAATTCAATAACCTCGTTGTGAGTTTTTCAAGGTGCATGTGGCACGAGAGAGGTCCATCTTTGGGTCCCTCTCACATAACGCATCCAAACCCAAGAATACATGCTACCGCTAAGTTCCTAACGACCAAGAATTAGCATTTCATCGCTTCTTTTTCTTTGTATAGGACGGTCTGTACCTGCACCCGGCTACGTATGGCCCTCACAATTTTACAGCTTCGATCTGGTAAAATTGGCAGTCTCTTAACCTGGTCTACCCAATTTTTGAAATCCATAATCCATTACTGAAGAACTTGCTGCTGTATCAGTAATGATAGTTACGGGTATTCCGTTTATCTGCGCCTTAAAAACAGCTTCTACTTACTGAGCCTCTTGTTGCTGTTTGCCTCGGTTCAGCAATTAGTTCCTCCCTCAGGTTTTCACCTTCATTGTGTATCAACATGAATGCTTGCACGCTTTGCCTGCCTTCGCTCTGTGAGATACCGACCTTTTGTGGAAGGCTTACATAGGTCGGTTGGAGTCTACCGCCCCCCAAACATCCGGTTTGCGGCTCTTTCACAATTTACACAATACGTACAGTTTCATTTTGTTTCTGTGAATGCTGTTTTTTGACATATTGCGGTTGTGGTGTCCAATGCTTCTGCATAGTTGGCGGCACAGGTATAACTTTTGTGTTATTCACTGGCATGTTCCAGTCGTCGGAAGCGCGCTGGTCTGCCAATGTGCAGAGCCAGATTCGTGCCACTGCTCATTTGCAGTTCGTCATATTTTTGTTGGTGGAGGAAGTGTTAAGACTTCCTTCGTTCTCACTGTGCCTACTTAAATTTCCGTTTCCGTTTTTGTTCGGGCAACTGTTACTATCCCATTGTATTGGTAGCCAGCCGAAGCACTGTAACTGTTTGTTGCTAAAGTGATCGGCGTCATAATCACTTTCTCTATTCTGTCCACTTTTTCTGGGACTGTTTCCATTCGAATTTCTTTGCTTATTGTTACTATTGTTTGATCCTGGCCTACTATTGTCACATTCGTTTTGCCTGTCTTCTTCTTGTATTAAATCTGGTGAATCAGTGGTGGCCACATACCGTTCGACGTTCGTATCAGGAACATGAGCAAGCTTTTCTGTAATTGAAATGGATAACTTGCCCTTTAACATACGCTATACATCTCCCGGAAGCATGGGTTCATCCCAGTATCGAGTCTTTTTTAAATATCTTTCGAAGTATTTTCGAAGATTGCCTAGCCGGGGATTAAAAGGCTCAGGGATATACACCTGCTTTCTGAGTCGTTCTTGTACACACGACGACCAGAAACGAGCTAAAAACTTCTCAAAGTCTAACTATACCTGACAGTTCTCTGCATCTTCCACTGCCCTGAGAGCTGCATCTCCGCTCATAAAAGAAGTCAAAGAGTTGTATTTTCTGTTTCTATTTCCACGAAAGAGGTAAAACATTTTTAAAACTCTTGATAAATCTTACTAGGTGGACAGACTTTCGTTCGTTAGTGAATATTTGGAACTGCCTGTGCTTAATAAGAGACCTCTCATCTTATACCTGTGCGACAGTTGGCACTGCACTCGCATCTGTCGCACCAACAATATTTCCATAACTGCACGGTCTATACTGCTTGACATTATTGCAAGCCAAATGCTCACCGTTTGACATATTCACAGGTACGTTTCCGTGCCGAGTACTAAAGTGTGGTGGGCTAGTATGTCCCCTACGACCACATTCCCCTTCTAAATCGGAAATGCGTTGCTGCATCTCATTTAGATCAGGGTTTAAGTGAGTGTTCGAGTCCTAGCTTTCACACTCGAGACCTATAATAAATCTCTGCAAGTTCCTTACTTCTTGTTCCATTTTTGCTACTACATTGTCAGCTATTTGATCCATATTTTTTGCTAGCGATTTCACCTGCCCCTCCAGTGCTTGTTGCGCTCTGTAGAGTTTGGTTACCTTGTCGTCAAATTTCTAGAAGTTCATTGGAATACCTTTGCTTCGAGTTACCAATCCAGAAACTTGTTCTCACAGACCATTTCTCGCTTAAGATGTGCTACGGTGACTTTATCACGTTCATCTGAAGTCTGGATTAATCGATCGACTAAACGTTCGTCACGTTCCTCCTCCTTCCTTTACGTTTCCAAGCGTTTTGCCTTTTCTCTTTCCTTCCTCTCTACGCGTCTAGCTTTTTCTCTTTCCTCCCTCTCTAAACGTTCTCCTTTTTCTCTTTTCTCCCTTTCTAAACGTTCTGCTTCTAAGATCGCCCTCACTTGAGCTGTTAGAGCCTTTTCACTTTCGAGACGCTCCTCATTTTCGCGTGTCTCTCTGTCTAACCGTTTCTCTTTTTCGAATTTCCCTTTTTCTTTTTCTCTCAACTCAAAATTTGACAACAATACGGCTAGAAAATTATTCGTCGGTGCTGGCTGGGCAGTAAATCAGCTGTGTTTACAACTGATGTTGTTTTGTTTCATTCGTCAGCTGAGCTGACACCTGTCTTCTGCTGACCGCTAGCAGCAGGCAATGTTTCCTCTACCTTACTCTGTTCGGTTTCCAAATTATGAATTGCCGAAATAGATTCGTCAACGATCTCTGTTGTTTCGTCCTCGCCTATTTTTGCTTCTTTGCGGGTTTTAACCATACTTTTATCAACACTCTTACCCCCAAAAGACACAAAAAGCATAAAAATAGACCACTTGGTATAATATAAACAAATACACTGGACACACAATAATACACCATATCATAACACAGTTTTCCTGAAGAACTCATTCGAAGCTCCTTGCCAAGCAAGTTAAAATTACTTTTGAATTGAACTTATAACGATCTGAAGCCACACAGCTGGTTGTGTAGCTTATCTCACATTCATGAACAATGGTCCTTCCCGTTGGTGGGGAAGCTTGGGTGCCTCAGCGATACAGATGGCCGTACCGTAGGTGCAACCACAATGGAGGGGTATCTGTTGAGAGGCCAGACAAACGTACGGCTCCTGAAGAGGGGCAGCAGCCTTTTCATTAGTTGCAGGGGCAACAGTCTGGATGATTGACTGATCTGGCCTTGTAACACTAACCAAAACGGCCTTGCTGTGCTGGTACCGCGAACGGCTGAAAGCGAGGGGAAACAATGGCCGTAATTTTTCCCGAGGGCATGCAACCTTACTGTATGGTTAAATGATGATGGTGTCCTCTTGGGTAAAATATTCCGTAGGTAAAGTAGTCCCCCACTCGTATCTCCGGGCTGAGACTACTCAAGAGGACATCGTTATCAGGAGAAAGAAACCTGCCGTTCTACGGATCGGAGCGCGAAATGTCAGATCCCTTAATCTGGCAGGTAGGTTAGAAAATTTAAAAGGGGAAATGGATAGATTAAAGGTAGGTATAGTGGGAATTAGTGAAGTTCAGTGGCAGGAGGAACGAGACATTTGGTCAGGTGAATACAGGGTTATAAACACAAAATGAAATAGGGGTAATGCAGGAGTAGGTTTAATAATGAATAAAAGAATAGGTGTGCGGGTAAGCCACTACAAACAGCATAGTGAACGCATTATTGTGGCCAAGATAGTCACGAAACCCATGCCTACTACAGTAGTACAAGTTTATATGCCAACTAGCTCAGCAGATGAGGAAGAAATTGATGAAATTCATGATGAGATAAAACAAATTATTCAGGTATGAAGGGAGACGATAATTTAATAGTCATGGGTGACTGGAATTCGAGAGTAGGAAAAGGGAGAGAAGGAAACATAGTAGGTGAATATGGATTGGGGTTAAGAAATGAAAGAGGAAACAATCTGGTAGAATTTTGCACGGAAAATAACTTAATCATAGCTAAAACTTGGTTCAAGAATTATAAAAGAAGTTTGTATACCTGGAAGAATCCTGGAGATACGGCATTAGATTGATTATATAATGGTAAACAGAGATTTAGGAACCAGGTTCTAAATTGTAAGACATTTCCAGGGGCAGATGTGGACTCTGACCACAATCTATTGGTTATGAAGTGTAGATTAAAACTGAAGAAACTGCAAAAAAGTGGGAATTTAAGGAAATGGGACCTGGATAAACTGACTAAAGCAGAGATTGTACAGAGTTTCGGGGAAAGCATAAGGGAACAATTGACAGTAATGGAGGAAAGAAATACAGTAGAAGAAGAATGGGGAGTCTGAGGGATGAAGTAGTGAAGGTAGCAGAGGATCAAGTAGGTAAAACGTCGGGGCTAGTAGAAAACCTTGGGTAACAGAAGAAATATTGAAATTAATTGATGAAAGGAGAAAATACAAAAATGCAGTAAATGAAGGAGGCAAGAAGGAATACAAAGGAGTTTGTGGCACAACTGGACACGAAGAAGGGACCGGTTGGTAGGACATGTTCTGAGGCATCAAGGGATCACTAATGTAGCATTGGAGGGCGGCGTGGAGGGTAAAAATCGTAGAGTGGGAGCAAGAGATGAATAAACTAAGCAGATTCAGAAGGATGTAGGTGCAGTAAGTACTGGGAGATGAAGAAGCTTGCATAGGATAGAGTAGCATGGAGAGCTGCATCAAACCAGTCTCAGGACTAAAGAGCACAACAACAACATCTCACAAAATGTCAATGTCAATTGAAAGAATATGGCTACACCTGTACTTTAACACTAAAATCAAACAAAGTCATTGTTTAAACTTATTTAGCCGTTTGCACTAATCAAGGTATTTAATGTCACACTTTATTTAATCAGTAAGCACTCTGCACGGCCCCCAGTTACCTAATGATTCTACTATTGAACTTGGGAGTTCATGCAGTCGTATCCACACCTTCGTAAGCAATTTGTGTTACCTGTCGCTCCACATCAGGTTTCCGATGTCTGTTTAATACAATAACTTGTGGCAGCTGCAGTCTATCCCAGTCCAGCGGCTCCAGTTATTTATTTTCCTTGCTCAGTAATGGATTGTAATTATTATGAGTACATGGAACAAAACATTTACAGAATTACAAACTATACAAAATTGTTATTATACATACAAAGACAATCTGATATTGTTGATTTTTCAGTAAATGCTGTACTCACTACAGCAATATTTCTGACTTTTAAATTGCATACCACACAGCAATATTTATGTAGTTCAGCCCCACGTTGGGCACCATTTGGGCCACTACCGCTCAGGTCTGTGTACCGTCTTAGGTTACTTACGGTGTACTCATCAAATGTGACGAAAAGAATGTTAGATTTTACCACTTAACTCTACTGATAATTGGGACCCGAATCTATATTTTCGGAAAATAATTCTCTTAACTCTGATTACTCAACGGCGCGCGAATCACCGCCTTGTTAGCATGGGATTTCGTGATGTGCTTTTAGGATTTGTTGAAACTGAGATCAAAGTGGAGCGTTCATACAGACAAAAGAATAAAAAAACATTACCAGAGATTTTATGTCGTATAAACACATTAAAATACTTCAGCAGGATATCTTTACGGTAGTGAAATTAAATTAAACGAAAACTTGTAATGAGATATAGTATTTCCCTTTTCTTAACGTAATAATCTTCGTCTTGCCGAGAAGGGACGAATATCTTAACTTAATGGAATGTTCTTAGTTTTTACTTTCACACAACATGAAATTGAGTATTCACTTTCTTTTCCCTAATAATTATGAGGCAATTCTTCTAATGCGTCCGCTGATGATGGAACGCAATGAAATTTATGACGAAATTTTTCCTACGCAAGATGTCTGCCAAGAATGGTCGATTGTTCGACGATTCTTGTAGTTTATCCAGCATGCTGAAAACGTTAGAAATAATATTATTATTTCTGCATGAAGGTCACTCGGCATATCAAGGAAAAAATACACAACCAGCATACATTATCATATATTATTTAAAACCACAACTTACACAATACGTAATGGCCGCCGTAGCGTGTGTTACCTTCGAGAAGACTAGAAGAGAGAGTGAGTAATAACACTGGTCTTTTTAGTTTCTTTCGTCAAAGAGTAAAAGAATAATCTGTTATCACACTGAAACTATACAGTTATCTTATAGAGCCCATATTATTTCATTTTATTATAAATTACCATTATGAGAGCTAATCCCACGCTCATTTGCAGTGTTTTTTTACTATTTTCATTTTACTTTGTTTTTTGTCTGACTTTTTCTCGCACGTTGTAATATTTACTGCAGTATTTCAGTACAAGGTCACCCTAAGTAACGAAATGTGTCAGGTCATCCACATGTGTGATGGACGAAATCCGTTAAACTTTGCTTTCCGTTAAATCAGTCAACTCTAGAGGCCGTAAATGCGACAAAATACCTAGGAATTACAATTACGAACAACTTAAATTATAAGGAACACACAGAAGATGTTGTGTTGAAGGCTAATCAAGGACTGCGTAATATTGGTATGACACTTAGAAAATGTAACACATCTACTAAAGAATCTACCTGCACTATGCTTGTTTGCCGTCTTCTACAGTAGTGATGCTCGGTGTAGAATCCGTAACAGACAGGGTAAACGGAGTACACAGAGAAGATTCAAAGAATGGTAGCACATTTTGTTGTTGTTGTTGTGGTCTTCAGTCCTGAGACTGGTTTGACGCAGCTCTCCATGTTACTCTATCCTGTGCAATCCTCTTCATCTCCCAGTACCCGCTACAACCTACATCCTTCTGAATCTGTGTAGTGTAGTCATCTCTTGGTCTCCCTCTACGATTTTTACCCTACACGCTGCCCTCCAATAATAATTGGTGATCCCTTGATGCCTCAGAACATGTCCTACCAACCGATCCCTTCTTCTGGTCAAGTTGTGTCACAAACTTCTCTTCTCCCCAATCCTAGTTAATACTTCCTCATTAGTTATGTGATCTATCCATCTAATCTTCAGCATTCTTCTGTAACACCACATTTCGAAAGCTTCTATTCTCTTCAACTATTTAAAGTCCATGTTTCACTTCCATACATGGCTACCCTCCATACAAATACTTTCAGAAATGTCTTCCTGACACTTAAATCTATACTCGATGTTAACAAATTTCTCTTCTTCAGAAACGCTTTCCTTGCCATTGCCAGTCTACATTTTATATCCTCTCTACTTCGACCATCTTCAGTTATTTTTCTGCCCAAACAGCAAAACTCCTTTACTACTTTAAGTCGCGAAATAGAGATTGTCGCTGAAATAATACAGGATTTGGGATGGACGTCATTCAAACAAAGGCGTTTTTTCGTTGCAGCGGAATGTTCTCATGAAATTTCCATTACTAACTTTCTCCTCCGAACGCGAAAATATTTTGTTGACGCCGACCTACACAAGGAGAAACGATTATTATAATAACAAAAGGGAAATCAGCGATCGTACAGAAAGATATAAGTGTTTGTTTTTTCTGCGCGCTGTACGAGATTGCAGTAATAGAGAATTATTGTGAAGGTGGTTCGAGGAACTCTGTGCCAGCCACTTAAATGTGATTTACGGAGTATAAATGTAGATGTATCTATAGATGTAACTGTAAACGTACCAAGAAAATGGCGACTACACCCAGCAATAATCTTTGGCAATAACCAACATTTTTCGACCTGCCAGGGGAAGGCTGTACATTTTAGCAGAAACATTGCTAGGTAATTCTAGTAAAGCGAATTTAGCTAAGCTTATAATTTTGTACGTAGGTTTAATATAAATGAAGCATTATCGCTCCGGTAATATTCTTACTCACCTACAGCAGCCTTCTTCTCAATTTATTTTCTATTTACACAACAGATCGTATCAATCGAAACATGGCAGTGGCAAATGTACAGGCTGGAGTGACAAGTAAATTTAATGTTGCCACTATCTTTGTTCTTGCTTCCTCTACCGATAAGTCTCGATTTGCTCCTTAGTCGGCATTACGGCAGCGAAGTAGCAACGAGGAATCCACTGTTGAACATGAGTGATCAGTGTGGTTGGAATGTGTGTGAAGGAAGCTCGTTGTTGCCACATAAACCGTGTTAGCGACAGACGTATGTTCGGTAGCAGTCTTTTCTTTATGATGCTACTTGTGCGAAATGACGCACCATAAATGCATCTGTGACAACAGCGTACGTCTACATACTGTAGTTATGTGTTTGTCGTGAAATTGTGATGAGAGCGTACGAAACTATTTAACGAGACGAACAATAAATGTCAGATGACAGACATTATGGAGAGAAAAAACTTTCACACAATGAAATGAAACCGTTGCTATTAATTTTTGTATAACAACATTTGTCGTAAAACGGCAACTTCATAAATGTGCAACATTGTTTCATTTACGCAACCAGATTTTAGAGTGTACTACCTTAAGATTGGTTTCGCGCAAAAGAAAAATACTTCTTCTCGAATGAAGAAGCATTAGGAGTACACGAACTCACGCAACGCTCTCAATTCTCTCATAAACTGTCTCCTTCCGCGGTTTTTATTTTCTTTTAATTAAGTTTTCCGTCCTTTGTGTGCATGTCCCCATGGTGGTGTCTCTATCGCTAGCCACTCGGTACGGACATGGGTTTTAGTTTAAAGATGCAGTGTTTCCTTCTTTTATGCCAGTTAACAGAGATGGAATACTTCCGAGTGTGTAGATTCCATCGATACTGAGCGATTCTGGTTGAAGTACAAACAACGCGTATACGGCACACACAGCATATTATTTGGCCTCTAAGCTATTTTCAGCCATAACAGTACTCAGATGTTGTGACGAAGGCAGAGGGTACTACTTAAATAGATGTTCCAAAAGCTCTCGCTTCAACTCTCTCAAATTTACTACGGAGCTAACAACAAATCGGCGTCTTTTAGAGCACTTGGGTTTCTGGCGTCGAATACACAGATCTGCCTCACAGCAATATTTCATTCATTTTGTGAAAATACATGCACGTTATTTAATGTAAATAGTGTTTGGTAGATCCTATTTCGGTTGTTTAGGGCGTGAGACTTTTTTTTACATCTAATGACTTCTGATCGAGGACACATATCTCTTTCGCGGTAATAAACGCTTTTCTTCATCTTCTGAAAGTACATTCACTTCAATTTAATGATAAGTTAATGTTTGAGGGGTCATGTGTCAGCTGCTAAAATCTTCATTTTTCGTGACAGGCGAGTGATATCATCATCTTCCTCACTCGAAAGTACAGTACCAACAGAGGGGATACAAACAAAATTTACTGGTGACATAATAGGCGGCTTTCCTGCGGAATTAATTTGTTATGTATATGCCTGCTTCGGGGACTATGTGCAGTGCGATGAAAACGCGTATTGTTTTTTCTTATTTGCATTGTCAACGTGACACCAAGGTATCTGTAAGCTGCTGTGACGTATTCTCAATTGTCAGCGCTTGGAGAAGTATATTTCTTTTATGCGAAACCAATCTTCCGTTAGTACACTGTAAAATCTGGTTACGTAAATGAAACAAAGTTGAATCCATTTATGAAGTGGCCTTTTTTATTTACAAAATGTTGATACCCGAAAAATTAATAACATTATTTTCCTTTCAATGTGTCAAATTTTTTCTCCTGCGTCTATTGCAGAAGTTATCTCTTCCAAGATGTACTGTTCCCAACCCATTGTGCTGTAAAGCAATTGCTGAGGACGTGCCTTATCGAACACCGTCTTCCTCCGGAGAGCAATTTCTCCTCCCAGCACTGCGAGTAATACCACCTGCGCCCATTCTTCTGCCCTTCTCTTTCATTCGTTCCTCTTCCACACTGTCGCTTGCAGCACACGTAGCTTCCAACTTCTTTCAGTCCCTGCTCCGCTGCCGCAGAAAACGAGTGTAAGATTTTTGTCTAAAGAGGCAGTCGTTCCGTTTCACTGTCAAGACTCTGTAAAGTGAATCACTGGTTGAAATTAATTTAAAATTAAATTTGTCTAGTGCAGAGAAATCCTTATCCTCCGAATCTCCGCACAGCCTTCAGAAGAATAGTCAGTATATTTCGCATACCACTGCCATAACAACTTTCACTATACTCTCTATTTGCTTAACGGCAGAAATAATGAATTACGTAGTACACTGACTGTAAAGTTTGTCTACTTACAGCTATTGACTTGTGGCACCATATAGAAAGTACTCAGGGCTACACACGGATATGGGAGAATAGCATGAAATTCACTTATTCCAATGAAAGCTATATTCCTCGTTAGAACAGTGTATTGGCCTCCTTGTACTGCAATCCGGGTATTCACAGAATTTTTGTTACATTATGCTTGCCTTCTATTTATTCTAGAACATGAGCTCCAAAGGATTCGGCCTAGTTACATTCTCCATATTGTTAGAATTTATTTTCACTTTTAGTATAAAAGTTACAGTCGTACGTCAACCTCATCGCAAGCTAAAGTCAACAAAGTATAAGCTGAAACCTTCCCGTCTAATATTGGATGAACGTTTGCTTGCTGACTGAACGCTGCGTCTCTTAAAATCTTTTAACTGCTGCTCTGTCAAGACTACCTGCTGATTATTACGACGAAACATAAAATGTGTTGTCGCCGTGGCCCTCAGTCGTTACCTGAAATTATTAAGACTGATTCTTACCTTTAATTATTTATACTGGATCGCCATCTGACTGCTACAGCAAACTGTGGAATGAATATACTTACTTCTCTTTAACATAATTATAAGCTGCTGGTGGAGTTTCATAATACTTTGTGAGTGGAATTCTTTAAGTTGAAGTTAAATTAGATTTGATAAAAGCTGAAGCTCAGTTTAGACTTTTCTTTTAAGATAACAATAAATTCCGTAAAGCATTTACGTGAATGATTTTGGGATAGAAAATTCTTAATGCATTTAATCTGGTAGAAGTTAACTATATTCTGAGAACGATCTTGACAAACAATTACAAGGGGTATAGTTCTTTACAAAAATTCTTAAAAAGTAGCGTTGCGCTACATACCTAATTTTCCATCAAAATTACATAACTATATTCTGAGAACGATCTTGACAAACAATTACAAGGGGCATAGTTCTTTACAAAAATTCTTAAAAACTAGCATTGCGCTACATATAGCGAGTGGCTGGCGAGCACACCGCTTTTTTCAAAGTGTTAATTCATACCTCGCTTACAGCGACCTCCTCTCATGTCTCGCTAGCTACGACTGCCTCGTCTCACATCTTACTCGCAACTGCTCGCTTCCAACGCTCAATGCTACAAAAGTGCGGTCTCGCCGCGAACAATGGTTTTTGGTGCAGACAATCCCTGCTACCATTACAGATGTATTACTGCGCGCTGTTTCCCGCTCTTTCTCAAAATGTATCTATGCGCGGTTTCCCGCTCCTTCTCAATAATACACAATGCAATTTAATTAACAAAACAATTTAAATAAGAAACAGTTCAGATAATTACATGCTAAAACAGTTTAAATACGCCTATTACATAATTACATATGCCGCTACTCGGCTTTCTTAAAATTTTACTACGTTGTTGAGTCATATGGACTCAACATAAGTATAAAATTTGATTATAGAAAATAGTTTGAACAAAGTGTATACACAAATGCTGTCATACGAAATGATTTGTCTATCTCTAATAAAGAGAATATGTAAATAGAAAGGGTTTTAGTAGGAATTGTACATCAAGTAAAATTTGGTTCCCTTAAATTTAACAACAAGAATAAGAGTAAATGTGAAAATCAATATACAGATCATATGAAGCAATTGAAAGTTTACATTATGAAACATTTAATTCAAATTGGCATCTCTTAGTACCACAATTAAGGAAGGTACAAAAGGAATTGGATAGCATGGTCAAAGCACTGGCAACTGTCTGTGAATGCACTCAAAAGTCTGTTCCTTTCCCTCACATAGCACAACACCAGGTTTCGCCATGTGGTTCCATCATCGCCTTGCTCCATAGTTTTAGTGTACCCAAACACTCTAAGTACGTCGTCGAATAGCCTGAGTTGCCGCAGCCACATCAGGATTAAGTTCCATCTCCAATGGTCCATTAAGGTTGGTGGTGTGCATCTTGGTATGCAAACACCTATTGTCGTACATCATACTGTGGTGTGTATCTAGGTATGCAGGCACCAATTGACATACATCGGGCTGTGGTGTGCATCTAGGTATGCAAACACCTCGTCGAGAACATCATTGGTTGAAGTCACGTGTTTCACAATTCACTGATTCTGTGCTCAATAACCATGGGGATGCACAGGAATTAAGGTACGGGTAAAATTGTTTTGGCAATGGGTTCACGGACATTGTCAGCACTAGGAGTACATATTTTCCAAGAAATAAAGGAAGAAGATAAGACAGTCGTGAAACACATTGCTTTTGCAAGCAGGATACTTTCTCCAGCAGAGCGCAATTATTCTGTAACAGAATTAGAGACACTATGTGTAATTTACGCTTTTAAGCGATTCCGTCATTTTCTATATGTCCGACATACAACAATATATACCGATCACCAAGCAATCCAGTTTTTATTGTCAGCAAAACTTACGCACGATAGATTAAGCCGCTGGAAATTATACTTAAAAGAGTTTGATTTTACCATTATACACATTCCAGGCACGCAGAATACTGTTGCCGACGCATTGTCGAGGTCCATTCACAATAAACGCATGGAGAAAGAAAATACCTTTTGCTACAACAACCATAGTATTATGTATATTAAACAAGTAGCTTTCGAAAACTTTATATCAGCAGCATTACAGGATATAGAGAGAGAACATCAGAAAGATGAAACACTGAAAGAGATTGTAACGCTTTGGAAAGACAGAAGTAACGCTAAAGTCAGACTTCATTACACTGTACATCAAAATATACTCTTTATTCGATCATACCGAGACGATAATAATTGGCTTTTATGCATTCCGGAAGGGATCGTAAATAAACTGATATGGTACACACATCTAAGTTATGGACACTACGGAGCGAGGAAATGCTTTCTGATTCTGCGACAAAATTGCCACTTTAATAACATGGAAAAACACATAAGAAAAGTAATAGCATCATGCAAGATATGTCAAAAAGCTAAATCATCAACAGTGTCACACATTCCACCATTGTATCCCATCATACCGGTTAAGTTAAGACACATGGCAGCAGTGGATCTTTTCGGTCCAATCCCCAGAACAAATAATGGTTATAGTTATATTTTTGTAGCTGTAGAACTAACATCCAAATTTGTAACATTTTCTCCGCTAAGGAAAGCAACAGCAAGAACAGTATCAAGAGCGTTTGTAAGAGATTTTCTATCAGTAGTAGGACGTGTACAGAAGGTTATTTCGGATAACGGTCCGCAGTTTATGTCAGACGTATGGAAGAAAATGTTAGAAAGTAAGAACATAACACCTATTTACATATCAAGATATCACAGTTCTTCCAACCCATCAGAAAGAATAATGAAAGAGATCGGGAAGTTATGCAGAATTTATTGTCATAAAAGACATACAACATGGGATAAATATATTTTACAGTTTCAAGAAGTGATAAATGCAATACCCAATGAATCTACGATGCTATCACCAACCGTAATACTGACAAATAAAGACCCACCGAACAAAATTAACGAACTAATTACTTTTCCTAAGACGCGTAGGCTTCGACATTGTGAAATAATAGACACAGCATTAGCAAACACTAAAGGAGCTGCAGATCGGCGGAAGAAACAACAGAAGCAGGTAAGTCGACTACAGAAGTACGAGATTGGCGACAAAGTACTGATTCGCACTCATTTTCTTTCCAACAAAGGTAAGCACAGATGCCGTAAATTCGAACTTCTGTATGCAGGCCCTTACAGAGTTCGTAATATTCCACACGCTAATGTAGTGCATGTGGAAACGCTACGTAAGAAGAAATCATTAGGGAATCATCATGTATCCAACGTGAAACATTTCTTGACTTAAATTTTTGCATTTCAGCTGACGAAAGGACGGCGTGACACGTAAGTATGCAACAATGGTAGTTTCAGCGCGCTTCAGTAACAAACAAAGCCGCGACACGCAGCGGGCCGCTAATATTTCACCGTACCTTAAAGAACACAGCAGTACTTAATGATGCTACGCCAGCCAAGACAAATAAAAACACGAGAAACATTTCCTAACTTAAAGAGAACATGCAGACAACGGCACGACGTATGAATTTGTGCACTGAGAGCTCATAAATGAAAGAAATTTTTTTTATAACGTGACATAATTACTTAAGAAAATGTCGATTTTTGCAATAGCTAAACTGATAATATAGATCGTTCATTACTCAATTATTTTAGTGGTAACATTAACATGTACTCTTTATTCCAGAATGCAGCATTGTTGTCACACGTCATCAAAATGAAACGTAGTTTTAGTTAGAATAAGGATGTGAATCTTTAGGTCACGCAGATAGCTGACGCTAATTGTCATTACAGAAATTTTATAGGTCATGCCGGGAGCTGACGTGATTTTGCAGCAGTTAATATTATGATAAAGTGTTTTATAGGTCATGCCAGGAGCGGACGAGAAGTACCAGAAGATGTTTATTGAAGTCATGCCGTGCACTGACGATAATTAATACTGAATGTTTTATAATAAGTCAAGCCGTGCGCTGACGTTAATTAATGCTGAATGTTTATAACAGGTTATGCAGAGAGTTGACACAGATGCAGAAGAAGAATGTGTATGTTATGTTAGTATATAAGAAATGTATAATGTTAAGAAATAATTTTGCTAGCATGTGACACATTGCAACACTATGGATGGGGACCACACATTACAATGTCTAACCAGAATAATGTTTACCTTAATTTTCAGCTGCAAAAGAATACTTTAAATAATTTTATGACAGTAATTTTATTGTATATTATGACCTGACATTTGACGACTCATAACTGACGACTACACCCCTGAATGGAAGATAAAATTTTAGGACAGTAAGTCAAGAAATGCATTGTCAACAAAATTTATAATTAATGATGTAAGAAACTAAGATATGTAAATACAGAATAAGTAATAATGTACTTGTCTATAACAAATCTGTATACTATCAAATACTGAATAAGTAGGAACTTTTATGTCTTTTATATATGGGAATAATTTTCTGGAAGAATTCTTAAATTAAAACTACATATTGTTACAAATTACGACACAACATATTTTGTCATAGGGAAAATTATTTGGTAGTCAAATTATGGTACCAACAATGTCCGTGAACCCATTGCCAAAACAATTTTACCCGTACCTTAATTCCTGTGCATCCCCATGGTTATTGAGCACAGAATCAGTGAATTGTGAAACACGTGACTTCAACCAATGATGTTCTCGACGAGGTGTTTGCATACCTAGATGCACACCACAGCCCGATGTATGTCAATTGGTGCCTGCATACCTAGATACACACCACAGTATGATGTACGACAATAGGTGTTTGCATACCAAGATGCACACCACCAACCTTAATGGACCATTGGAGATGGAACTTAATCCTGATGTGGCTGCGGCAACTCAGGCTATTCGACGACGTACTTAGAGTGTTTGGGTACACTAAAACTATGGAGCAAGGCGATGATGGAACCACATGGCGAAACCTGGTGTTGTGCTATGTGAGGGAAAGGAACAGACTTTTGAGTGCATTCACAGACAGTTGCCAGTGCTTTGACCATGCTATCCAATTCCTTTTGTACCTTCCTTAATTGTGGTACTAAGAGATGCCAATTTGAATTAAATGTTTCATAATGTAAACTTTCAATTGCTTCATATGATCTGTATATTGATTTTCACATTTACTCTTATTCTTGTTGTTAAATTTAAGGGAACCAAATTTTACTTGATGTACAATTCCTACTAAAACCCTTTCTATTTACATATTCTCTTTATTAGAGATAGACAAATCATTTCGTATGACAGCATTTGTGTATACACTTTGTTCAAACTATTTTCTATAATCAAATTTTATACTTATGTTGAGTCCATATGACTCAACAACGTAGTAAAATTTTAAGAAAGCCGAGTAGCGGCATATGTAATTATGTAATAGGCGTATTTAAACTGTTTTAGCATGTAATTATCTGAACTGTTTCTTATTTAAATTGTTTTGTTAATTAAATTGCATTGTGTATTATTGAGAAGGAGCGGGAAACCGCGCATAGATACATTTTGAGAAAGAGCGGGAAACAGCGCGCAGTAATACATCTGTAATGGTAGCAGGGATTGTCTGCACCAAAAACCATTGTTCGCGGCGAGACCGCACTTTTGTAGCATTGAGCGTTGGAAGCGAGCAGTTGCGAGTAAGATGTGAGACGAGGCAGTCGTAGCTAGCGAGACATGAGAGGAGGTCGCTGTAAGCGAGGTATGAATTAACACTTTGAAAAAAGCGGTGTGCTCGCCAGCCACTCGCTATATGTAGCGCAATGCTAGTTTTTAAGAATTTTTGTAAAGAACTATGCCCCTTGTAATTGTTTGTCAAGATCGTTCTCAGAATATAGTTATGTAATTTTGATGGAAAATTAGGTATGTAGCGCAACGCTACTTTTTAAGAATTTTTGTAAAGAACTATACCCCTTGTAATTGTTTGTCAAGATCGTTCTCAGAATATAGTTAACTTCTACCAGATTAAATGCATTAAGAATTTTCTATCCCAAAATCATTCACGTAAATGCTTTACGGAATTTATTGTTATCTTAAAAGAAAAGTCTAAACTGAGCTTCAGCTTTTATCAAATCTAATTTAACTTCAACTTAAAGAATTCCACTCACAAAGTATTATGAAACTCCACCAGCAGCTTATAATTATGTTAAAGAGAAGTAAGTATATTCATTCCACAGTTTGCTGTAGCAGTCAGATGGCGATCCAGTATAAATAATTAAAGGTAAGAATCAGTCTTAATAATTTCAGGTAACGACTGAGGGCCACGGCGACAACACATTTTATGTTTCGTCGTAATAATCAGCAGGTAGTCTTGACAGAGCAGCAGTTAAAAGATTTTAAGAGACGCAGCGTTCAGTCAGCAAGCAAACGTTCATCCAATATTAGACGGGAAGGTTTCACTAATGATTATTTTATTAACTTGACATGAATCTAAAACTAAACGAAGTGATCCATCCTTCTTTTCAACAATGTGTAGTGGATTTATATATTGGCTGGCTGCTGGTTCTATTATTCCTTGATCGATCATTGCTCGTAATTCTTTCTTAACTGCTTCTGTGTGTATGTGTGGGATTGGATAATGCTTTGCTTTGAAAGTCTCGTGTGGTTTCACCTGAAATTCGTACATAAATCCTGTCATTGTTCCTGGAACATTGGCAAAAACTGCTTTGTGTTGTACCAGAATATTTTCAAGTTATGTGCGTTCTGCGTCGCATTTTGCTACACTATTGTCTACCTTGCGTGTTATTGTCTCGAACATATTGTACTCCTGTTCCTCTACCAAGTCATTATTAAGTGAGTTCGTGTATAGTGCGATATAACAATCGTTATCTTGAGAATCAGTAATAATCTCGATCCTGTGCATATTTTGTTCTTCGGAGGATACTGTGTTTTGAAATCTTACGATCACTTCCCTGTTTTCCTTTTGTAGTGTGAGGTATGACGATTTGAAGTCAATCTTCGCATCGTACTGAACAAGAAAATTTATTCCTAATATCATGTCTGTTGTTAAATTCGGAACTATCCAACAATCACTGTGGAACGTTTCCCCTGCAAAAACAAATGTTAATTGTGTCTGTCTTTTAACTTCAATGCCTTTTCCTGCAAAAGCTCCCTTGACCTTCGTTCTGTTTAAAGGAAATACTGGGTAATCATTATTGCTATTGCATCTGTTAAATGTGTCTTCGTTAATTACGCACATAGGTGAACCTGAATCAATTATCGCTAAAATATTGTGCGACTGTAAATTTATCTCTATCAAGTTAATAAAATAATCATTACAGAAACCTTCCCGTCTAATATTGGATGAACGTTTGCTTGCTGACTGAACGCTGCGTCTCTTAAAATCTTTTAACTGCTGCTCTGTCAAGACTACCTGCTGATTATTACGACGAAACATAAAATGTGTTGTCGCCGTGGCCCTCAGTCGTTACCTGAAATTATTAAGGCTGATTCTTACCTTTAATTATTTATACTGGATCGCCATCTGACTGCTACAGCAAACTGTGGAGTGAATATACTTACTTCTCTTTAACATAATTATAAGCTGCTGGTGGAGTTTCATAATACTTTGTGACTGGAATTCTTTAAGTTGAAGTTAATTTAGATTTGATAAAAGCTGAAGCTCAGTTTAGACTTTTCTTTTAAGATAACAATAAATTCCGTAAAGCATTTACGTGAATGATTTTGGGATAGAAAATTCTTAATGCATTTAATCTGGTAGAAGTTAACTATATTCTGAGAACGATCTTGACAAACAATTACAAGGGGCATAGTTCTTTACAAAAATTCTTAAAAACTAGCATTGCGCTACATATAGCGAGTGGCTGGCGAGCACACCGCTTCTTTCAAAGTGTTAATTCATACCTCGCTTACAGCGACCTCCTCTCATGTCTCGCTAGCTACGACTGCCTCGTCTCACATCTTACTCGCAACTGCTCGCTTCCAACGCTCAATGCTACAAAAGTGCGGTCTTGCCGCCAACAATGGTTTTTGGTGCAGACAATCCCTGCTCGCTTACAGCGACCTCCTCTCATGTCTCGCTAGCTACGACTGCCTCGTCTCACATCTTACTCGCAACTGCTCGCTTCCAACGCTCAATGCTACAAAAGTGCGGTCTCGCCGCCAACAATGGTTTTTGGTGCAGACAATCCCTGCTACCATTACAGATGTATTACTGCGCGCTGTTTCCCGCTCTTTCTCAAAATGTATCTATGCGCGGTTTCCCGCTCTTTCTCAATAATACACAATGCAATTTAATTAACAAAACAATTTAAATAAGAAACAGTTCAGATAATTACATGCTAAAACAGTTTAAATACGCCTATTACATAATTACAAAGCAAACAGTGCACTATCTAAAATTTTCTATTTTGATTCAGCTCTTCAACATCAAAGTATTTTTCCTATATATTCTTGCTGTCTTATAAACGGGTGCACAGCAATTCGGACCCATTGATTCGATTCTGAGTATTGCACGATGCCAAGAGAGAATTGACAGATGCTACGTAGCAACGTACCGCCCGAACTGTACGAGTTCTCCAGACGTAAGAGTCCACTGGATTTCGAAGGCTAGTACGTGTCGTATTTGATACCTCATGTCTTTGACCATGTCTGATACTATTCATTTTTATCTCTGTGTGATACCGTACTTAGCAATTTCTTAATGGAGGTAGGACGTCAAACGGGCACACTTGGAGCAGTAGAGGCACCACAAGACATTTTAATTTCCACTGTCTATACTTTTACAAGTAAATTCATAAACCTTTGTCAGCATGACCAGGAAGGATTCAGGATTCCCACTCGTAGCAGCGGAAGTTCAAAAACACAAAAAAATATTTTTTTTACATGTGAAATTTCATCATTTTTTCACATTCTATTGGCTGCATTTCTTGCTATAGGTACACATTTCTTCATACGTAAGAGACACTGTTCGATGAATTTTGCACAGCGTACAAACCATACTTACAGATGTCTCGAACTCTAGAATCTGTTCAGTTTATGAATAAATGAATATGGTTTTACGTGTCACACTTTATGTTTAGAAAAAAAAATTTAATTTTGTAGTTAATTATCTCAATTTTTACCACAGTTTTTGATAGACTTGGAAAATTCTAGAGTTTCATACACCTGTAAGTATGGTTTGTATGCTGTGCAAAAATTCATCAAAGAATCTCTCTTACTTGTGAAGAAAAATGCTGTCAACAGTAAGTGAAAAATTGATGAAATTTCAAAAAAAAATTTGTTATGTTTTTGCACTTCCACTGCTATGAGTGTGAATCCTGAATCCTTCCTGGTTATGCTGACAAAGTTTCATGAATTTATTTGTAAAAGTATAGACAGTAGAAAATAAAATGTCCAGTGGTGCCTCTACTGCTTCAAGTCGGCCCGTCTGACGTCCTACCACCCTTAACCAACACAGTCTGTAAATTCACCGCAAAGAAAAAATCAGAACGAAATTTTTATCAGTTTTAAGTTCTGAACTTACGGAGAGAGTGCTCAGAGCCATTTGAACCATTTTTAGGAAGAAGTAAAGAAGGTGTGCCGAATAGAATCAGGGGAGAAAGCATTTCTATCGCAGCCCGCCTCTGAATTGCTTCGATGTCTACCTTTAATCTGACTTGGTGCGAAACCCAAACACTACTCTATGTTATGCCTAGATATTTAAAAGATATGACTGTGTGAAACAGCACACTACTAGTAATGTATTCTAACATTGCAGGTTTATTTCCCCTACTCTTTTGCTTTAATTTAAATTTATCTGCATTTAGAGCTAGCTGCCTTTTATTACAGGAGCTACAAATTTTGTATAAGTCATGTTGTATGCTCATACAGTCGCTGAACGACGACACCTTCCCGTACGCTGCAGTGTCACCACCAAACTGCCTCAAACTGCTGCTCATGCTGGCCGCCAAGTCATTTATGAATATAGGAAATAGCAGTGGTCACATCACACTTTCCTGGGACACTCTTGACGATACCCATCTATCTGATGGACACTCGCCGCCAAGGACAACGTACTGGCTTCTTTTGCTTAAGAAGTCTTCGAGCCACTCACGTATCTGGGAACCTATTCAGTACGCTCGTACCTTCGTTAGCAGTCCAAAATGGAGTAAGGTCTCGAATGATTTCCGGAAATCTAGGGATATGGAGTCGACCTGTTGCCCTTCATTCGTGGTTTCTAGGACATCACGTTGGAAAAGTTTAAGCTGTTTCGAAATAGCAATGCTTCAAAGTCGTGCTGTTTTGAATATTTCGATGTCAAGGAAATTTATTATATTGTAACTGACAATCTGTTCCAGAATCGCGCAGCCGACCGACGTTAAGGATATTGGTCCGTAATGTTGCACATCCGTTCTTTTACCCTTCTTACATGCAGCAATTACATTCGATTTTTTCCAGTCGCTTGGGACTTTGCGCTGGGCGAGAGATTCGCGGTAAATTGGAGTTCATCCGGACCTGGTGACTTACGTGCATTCAACACTTTCTCTGTTTCCCTACGCCAAGGGTGCCACGTATGTGCTTCAGATCCTGTAGTGAAGTAGAAATGGGTAGTTCCTGTGAAATATTATGGGTGGAGGTTACACTCAACAACCGAGCTAGGTTAATAATTGGCTCCTTATACCGACCTCCCGACTCAGCAGCATTAGTGGCAGAACAACTGAGAGAAAATTTCGAATACATTTCACATCAATTTTCTCAGCATAATATAGTCTTACGTGGAGATTTCAATTTACCAGATATAGGCTGGGACACTCGGTTGTTTAGGATGGGTGGTAGGGACAGAGCATCGAGTGACATTATATTGAGTGCACTATCCGAACAATTAAACAGAGAACCGACTCGTGGAGATAACATCTTGGACCCACTGATAACAAACAGACCCGCACTTTTCGACTCTGTAATTGCAGAACAGGGAATTAGTGACCATAAGGCCGTTGCAGCATCCCTGAATATGGAGGTTAATAGAAATATAAAAAAAATGGAGGAAGGTTTATCTGTTTAGCAAGAGTAATAGAAGGCAGATTTCAGACTACCTAGCAGATCAAAACGAAAGTTTCTATTCCGACACTGACAATGTTGAGTGTTTATGGAAAAAGTTTAAGGCAATCGTAAAATGCGTGTTAGACAGGTTCGTGCCGAGTAGAACTGTGAGGGACGGGAAAAACCCACCGTGGTTCAACAACAAAGTTAGGAAACTACTATGAAAGCAAAGAGAGCTTCACTCCAAGTTTAAACGCAGCCAAAACCTATCAGACAAACAGAAGCTAAACGATGTCAAAGTTAGCGTAAGGAGGGCTATGCGTGAAGCGTTCAGTGAATTCGAAAGTAAAATTCCTATGTTCCGACTTGTCAGAAAATCCTAGGAAGTTCTGGTCTTACGTTAAATCAGTAAGTGGCTCGAAACAGCATATCCAGATACTCTGGGATGAAGATGGCATTGAAACAGATGATGACACGCGTAAAGCTGAAATACTAAACACCTTTTTCCAAAGCTGTTTCACAGAGGAAGACCGCACTGCAGATTCTTCTCTAAATCCTCGCACAAACGAAAAAATAGCTGACATCGAAAGAAGTGTCCAAGGAATAGAAAAGCAACTGGAATCACTCAACAGAGGAAAGTCCACTGGACCTGACGAGATACCAATTCGTTTTAACACAGAGTACGCGAAAGAACTTGCCCCCCTTCTAACAGCCGTGTACGGCAAGTCTCTAAAGGAACGGAAGGTTCCAAATGATTGGAAAAGAGCACAGGTAGTCCCAGTCTTCAAGAAGGGTCGTCGAGCAGATGCGCAAAACTATAGACCTATATCTCTGTCGTCGATCTGTTGTAGAATTTTAGAACATGTTTTTTGCTCGAGTATCATGTCGTTTATGGAAACCCATAATCTACTCTGTAGGAAACAACATGGATTCCGGAAACAGAGATCGTGTGAGACCCAACTCGCCTTATTTGTTCATGAGACCCAGAAAATATTAGATACAGGCTCCAAGGTAGATGCTATTTTCCTTGACTTCCGGAAGGCGTTCGATACAGTTCCGCACTGTCGCCTGATATACAAAGTAAGAGCCTACGGAATATCATACCAGCTGTGTGGCTGGATTGAAGCGTTTTAGCAAACAGAACACAGCATGTTGTTATCAATGGAGAGACGTTTAAAGACGTTAAAGTAACCTCAGGCGTGCCACAGGGGAGTGTTATGGGACCACTGCTTTTCACAATATATATAAATGACCTAGGAGATAGTGTTGGAAGTTCTATGCGGCTTTTCGCGGATGATGCTGTAGTATACAGTGAAGTTGCAGCATTAGAAAATTGTAGCGAAATTCAGGAAGATCTGCAGCGGAAAGGCACTTGGTGCAGGGAATGGCAACTGACCCTTATCATAGACAAATGTAATGTATTGCGAATACATAGAAAGAAGGATCCTTTATTGTATGATTATATGATAGCGGAACAAACACTGGTAGCAGTTACTTCTGTAAAATATCTGTGAGTATGCGTGCGGAACGATTTGAAGTGGTTTGATCATATAAAATGAATTGTTGGTAAGGCGGGTACCAGGTTGAGATTCATTGGGAGAGTCCTTAGGAAATGTAGTCCATCAACAAAGGAGGTGTGTTACAAAACACTCGTTCGACCTATACTTGAGTATTGCTCATCAGTGTGGGATCCGTACCAGGTCGGGTTGACGGAGGAAATAGAGAAGATCCAAAGAAGTGCGGCGCGTTTCGTCACAGGGTTATTTGGTAACCGTGATAGAGTTACGGAGATGTTTAGCAAACTGAAGTGGCAGACCCTGCAAGAAATGCGCTCTGCATCGCGGTGTAGCTTGCTCGCCAGGTTTCGAAAGCGTGCGTTTCTGGATGAGGTATCAAATATATTGCTTCCCCGTAAAATAAGAGAGATTCGAGCGCCCACGGAGGCTTTCCGGCAGTCGTTCTTCCCGCGAACCATATGCGACTGGAACAGAAAAGGGAGGTAATGACAGTGGCACGTAAAGTGCCCTCCGCCACACACCGTTGGGTGGCTTGCGGAGTATTAATGTAGATGTAGATGTAGACATATCGGAGTCTTTGCACTGGTCAAAAGTAACAGGGAAACGTAGTTATAGGCCAAAACTGGTAATACGCTGAGGAAATAAGAAGACGCAGTATCATATCGAATAGAAAGAAAAGTATAAAATTGAAGATCGAAACGCGCATTACAATACGGCATTTGGAGCGACTTTTGTCCATTCACGGACCTTACTGTCAGCACCTTCTAAGGGCAGGAGGGAAGTAGAAGAAGGTGAAAGTGAGACCAACGGTAAAGAGTAAAGATTCTCCCGCTGCTACACCCACTTACCCGTAAGCTCTAACCTCACGTGAGAGGTCGTCATAGAGACTGCAAACTTCTTCTTCCCTAGAGGACGATCCAGTCACAACGTTGACCAGAGCTTCAGGCGATTATTCGTAGCAGCACCGTCCGAGACCACATAAGACTGCTCAACTCGGCAAGCGTGGGACGTCACCCTGATCACCACACTGGATATGATCAGCAGTTATTGGACGTTGAATACCCTTAAAGTAATGTAAAGGTTTCATCACTTCGAAGATTGTTTAGAATAACACAGAGAAGTACTAGGCATGATCTCGTAGAAGGTGGTATGCTGTTGCCGTCATCTAGTCACCAAACGTCCTACCCATTAAGTCACATGGGGACCTGCAGTTTAGTGTGGACCCCATACAACGGTACATGTCGACATTTTTGAGATCAAGAAGCATTACCACAGATGAAACAAGTGACAAATGGCAGATTAAAATCCGGAGACCGCCATCTGCGACCTTTGAATTTGTGTTCAGTTTAGGGCTTCTTTTCTGTTGAAAAAGTGGTTTTACCTCCGATCTGACCATTTTTGTGTTATATGCTCGTCACCTCTGCGCCAATGCTCGTCACACAAGAATTTCATCCAAAATGTGCTGAATATTACTGATTTACAGCCTAAAACTGGGCTTTCAGTGGCACTACATCGGTCTCTCACGGCTCTCCTTTCGGGTCCCACTTTTATTTAACTTATGTGCCAGTTACGTAGTCACCATTGATCCTGTACAGTTTTGCCACACCGACGACATTGCGACAGATACTCCTAACCTCACTTTCGAAGAAGGTGAACAAATACTTACTAACGATATAGAAAAACTCGACCAGTATTAGAAAAGGTGAAGACTTTGTTCGAATCCTATTAACGAAAAAGTTACCTCATTCCAGTTAACCAACTGAATGGCAAACAGAGAACTTAATGTTTCCTTCCGCAATAAAAAATCTCAACATAATCGAAATCCCAAATATTTCCATGTGACACGCGACAGACCCCTGACATTTATGAAACTTCTTGAACTAACAGGATAGAGACTAACACCAAGAAATAAGGAAAAGGTTGGTACTAACTGGTGATCCAATAGAAACACATTCAGAAATACAGCACGTCTACATCTACATAACACCGCTATCAACGTAACGGTGTTTAGTGGAAGGCACTTCAAGTACCAAACCCCCTTCCCCTCCCCCTTCCCTGCTCTACTGGCGAATGGCACGTTAGACATAATTATTGTCGTTAAGTTTCTGTATTAACACAAATTTCTGGAATCTTCTCATCGTAGCCATTTGCAAAACACATATGGGAGGAAGTAATGTGTTCTCCGCTCTTGTCCGAAAGTATTCTCTCGAAATTCTCACCGCCATGCGCAACGTCTCTCTCGTCATCTATGGTACAGCAGTTTCTTTGAACGTATCGTTAACACTCTCACCCCGAGCGAAAGGTCCCGTGACCAAATGCTCCGCGCTTCTTTGGATCTTCTGTCTCTTCTATCAGTCGGATCTGGTAAGGATCCCAGATTTACAAACAATACTCAACAACCTGTCGAACAAGCGCCTTATAAGCCACTTCCTTCATGAATGAATTACATTCCCTAAGGGTTCGTCCTCTGAATATCAGTCTAGCATCTGATTTTCCTACTATTTGTTTTGGGTGCTCATTCCACTTACGGTCAATCTGGACAGTTACTCCTAGATATTTTACGGTAGATACATTTGTCATCAATACTGTAGTAGTACGGTAGTGCATTTCCATTCGTATATTTGCCCAATATCTTAATTTACTTATGTTCAGGCTCAACCGCTAGATTCTACACCACCCGTCAATTTTCTGCAGGTCATTGTGCAAAACGGTAGTGTCTTCTGCAGTAGCTATGCTTCTCTGCAGTGGTAACATCGATTCCCGTCAGATCACCGAAGTTAAGCACCGGCGGTCTGGACTAGCACTAGGATGGGTGACCAATGAGACAGCCAAGCGCTGTTGGCCACCATGGTACACTCAGCCCTTGTGGGGCAAACTGAGGAGTTACATGCTTGAAACCCAGCGACTACAGTTTGGTAAATTGACATACGGCTCGGAATAGTCGTTACTAGTTACGGTCCTATCACACTTACTTGGGGAACCGCGGAAGTACCTTTACACAGGTCGATGTTGCTTCGGTGAGAGCGACGTGTTGAGTTCTTCTTGCTAGCAGCTCTTGTATCCAGACGAAAACTTGGTCCAGTACTTGGTAGCTCGATTTTCTTTTTTATTTTTCACTAAAGGTAATGTAAAACGGAGGCAAATGTCTTCCTGAAGTCATAGTCAAAGAACACGGCGTCAAACTTATCGCCATTGTCTACAGCTCTATGAATCTCATTGAGGAACAAAGGTACACAAGATCTCTGTCTGCAGGATCTATGTTGATTTTTATAGAGGAGGTTTTTAAAATAGAATATGCTCCACAAATCTACAAAAGATTGACGTCAAGGACATATATCTATAATTTTGGGTATCTGTACTCGACCTTTCTTAGAGCTTGAATGACCTGCGCTTTTTTCCAGCCGCTAGGTGCCCTTCACTGATCCAGCTATCTACAATAAACAGCTGCTAGAAGGGAAGCAAGTTCTTCCGCATAATTTTTGTGGAATCTTATAGTTATCTTATCTGGTCCTGATGTCTTTCCACTACTAAGCTACTTTTCTGTTTCGCGATCGGTTATCTCAGTATCTGCCATTTTGACGTTGGGTTTGATGATTGAAGAGCGCGGGCGTGTTATGACCATCAGCAATGAAACTATTTCCAAACGAATTCAGTAGTTTGACCTTTTGCATACTGTATTCCATTTCGGTGCCACGACACAAGCACTTGTGTTTCCTGTCACCAAGCGCTGTTCTGTTTGAAGTCGAAGCAGCCACGTGAACAATACAGATACCTATCTAAACAACGCCATGAGGATCGTGACAGGAACTCTCAAATCTAAACTACAGACACAGCTAACAGTACTCACCAAACTGCTCCACCAAATCTCCAATGACAACAAGCGGTAACCTATAAAACATGAGCTGGTGAAACTCAAAGAACCCAGAGGCTTACGCATTTCTGGAACATTGAACAAATTACCTCGCACCTGACAAACATCTAGACGAAAAATCTCGGGAAACTTTGTCCCAGTCGCCCCTGGTAGTAATAATGTAAGTGGCGAAGGGAGAACTTAGTGGACTTCTTTCCATTGTTATATGAAGTAAGGCAAAATAGATCCTAACACCCTCAACCGTTTCAGTACCGACCAGGGCTTGACTAAAGCAACGTTATACACGTGGGAAAATACCAATAATGACCACTGCGGGTGCAGAACGTCGGAACAAAAAACTGGTGCATATTTTGGACGACTGCCGAAAAAGAAAATTCTTCGGCCTCTGGAACGACAGCGTAGATGATACACTTGTATCACTTAACTGCCTAAAGTTTTACGATATGCAGGTATGATGGAAAAAGAAGATCTTACTTCTTTTAGCTCCTGCCGTTTCTACAGCTTTCATTATTACCTGCCTATACATTTACACAAATCTATTCATACCATTTTATCCTATCTTGTATCACCTTAAGGGTTTCGTACTTGGACAATATAATTTTCTAAGCAGAGAAAGGAAAGAAGTTTCGATACCGAGAAACGACTCTGGGCGTGCTAGTTGAGAGGCAGCAGTCTTACCCATTTCCTTGTAGTAGCCATAATTTTTTTGTAACACAAGCAATAAAAATTGAAGTTATGAATTGTGCATGTAAGAAGTGAAACGTCCCCTTAGAAGAAATTTTACTACACTGTGCTTAAACTGACACACAATATTTTTTTAGCGCAACGCAATCTGACTTTCAAAAATCCCTACGAAAGAATGCCCCTGACTAACATTAAACTATACGTTTCACAAATCACTTATCTCACAAAAATCTTCGTTACTCAAGCTACTGCAATACAGCGAGCACCACTACTGCCAGCTAAATAAAAGATTCAAACTACGGAAGGCACTATCTACTGATAGGCATAGTTAGCAAATGAAAGATTTTAATAGAGAACAAACAATGTATTTACCTCACTAGTCATAATATATATAGCAGTTCATGACACCAATTCTTACAAATTTCAAAACTCCGCCATCTCTCTCCCCACGTCCACCACTGCTGGCGGCTCACCTCCAACTGCGCAATGCTACGCGCTATTAGCATCCAGCTGCTGCTGCCCGACACTACAATGGCAGACAACAATGCAAACTAGCCACAGACTGCGCACAGCACAGCCAGTGATTTTTCATACAGAGCGCTACGTGGCGTTACCAATAAGAAAACCTAAACAGCCTACTTACAGAAGGAGCTTTTACAACACCATGAAAAATTTAAAGAAAGTGGTCGGCACCAATTTTAAATAAATGTTTAAAACTTCTTTATTAATTGGTCTGTGAAATACCGTTAAATTGTTTCATCCAGAAATCTGAATAGCCGACAGAACGGTCTTCGGTGAGACATACTTTTCTTCTTCTTAGCTCCCTCTTTAAGCTGAGGGATTTCCCACTTTTTCCAATCCAGATGTTCACCAGACGCTAAGACTTGTTTTGGACGGACACTGATGTGTAGGCTGTTGAGTGCAACACGACATAAGTGGACTTTGGAAGCACTAAATGTGGTATGCAAGGGATTTGTATTGCTCGACAAGACTTCTCTAACTTCCAGTCTCTTTGGAGGTCGTCGTCGTTTACGCAGAGGGTGATCTTCGTTGCTACCCATCTTTCACCATTTTGCTTTTTCGGCTACTTGAGTACTAGCGCTATGATGTGAGATGTAAGTAGAATATAAACTTGGTCGATTGTCATCTGCTTGAGGAACTTCTTCTTTCATTGCGATAGTACGAATATTCAGTATAAAAACAAATGTCAAATACAAAATAAAACTCTATTATACGCAGTGATTCACTTTCCCCTGCCGATGTCATTTTATGAAACTGGCGTTTCGTTATCTAGCCTTCAAATGCCATTCTCGAGATTTGTGTATTCTCTCGCTCGCTATACAAAAACTGTTATTCCTACAGAAAAAATGAACAGGATATTCTCGTATAAAATTTAATATAGTTAAATTTTGTACTGGGGTGCTTTTCCACCGGAGGCCACAGTTTACGTTATTTAAAAGTAAAGTACAAAAGAGTCCTTGAAACTCACTTTGAACCTCACACTCATCTGTCACCAGCTAGGATTTCTAGTATGATGTTCGCGGCACTGCCTCCTACCACTGTACAATAATTTCCGGCTACACGTTGTATTGCCGACGTTCAACAGCTTTCGTGTCTATTGATTAGGTTATTACACCAGCAGCACAGTCGACTATATCGTTAACAATTACAAAACTAAATGAACTGGGGGGAGTAATCAAAGAAAAAAGACCTTCATAAAAGTTACGCTAAAACTTATTACGTAGAAAACTCAGACAAACTTAACTCTTAGAAGCACGATACTTTCCTAGTCACAGGATCGAACCTGATAGTGTAGCGGTCGCGCAGTTCCAGACGGTAGCGCCTAGAACCGCTCAGCCACACCGGCTGGCGTGCGCTACTAAGCTGGTGGTGTAATATGCCTAGAAAACTGCCGAATATGAGAAAAAATTCGTGTAGTTGTAAAATTTTGATATTAATAGAAGAGGGTGCAATAACACACTATAGATATCGTGACTGGTGGAGGGTGAGTTTGGGAGCGGGGTTTGAGTTTGAAGGTCACGTTGGTATTTTTTTAATAACCCGAAAACTACTGTCTCTGGCTAAACCTTATCGCAATAAAAATGTAACTACTACTAATTTCCTGCAAGAAGTTCTTGCTCATTTGATCTGTAGGATTAAGCTTTTGGGGATAGCGAGTGAGAGAATGAGAAAATCATGCGTGTGGCTTTTGAAGGCCAGGTATAGAAACGTAAAATGACAATGGTAGCAGGAGCTGAATCTTCTTGTGCATACAAATCTCGAATTTTTGCTCTTGTTAATTTTTATTTTATTTCAATAGTTTGAGCTCACTAAATTCCTAGTTCTCATTTCAAAATTCCGTGTGATCATTCACGACTTCCATAACGGCCATGGGGCCCTGGTTACCCTATCGTACTTCACACAGGAGTCTCCTACTTAAAGTCATGAGGCCGCTGAGATTTAGCTGATACAGTTCTGTGTACCTACATTAGTTTGCTTTGTTAAGAACAATGTTCAACGTATTACCAAATGTTTTATTCTTATCTTTAAAATATTTTAGTTTCTAATACTCTTGTTCAACATACAGCTTGAATTCATTGAAATAGGCCTTTCCCTGATAATTCTCTGTATAGGAGGGCTATTTTTAGGCACCTGTAGTCAAGGAATAGTGTCTTTGATTAGTAGTCTAAACGTCCTCGGTCGGGGGTTCGAGCCCTGCCATCGCCTAATTTTTGAGAAAACATCAGCATAAGCAGCCGAAGACTTCCAGCATAAGAAGCCACCGTCATTCAGTCAACTGCCTTGTCAAAGAGGGTGGAGGAGTGGGTAGAGGTTCAGGGAATTCTGTGGTCCTTGGGGCAAGTAACTACCTCTAAGGGTGGAAGAGTCAGCAATGATCAACTGCATGAAGATGCATAGGGCAATGGAAAAAAACAGCACAAAAGCCACGATGTGTATCCACAGGACATGTGGCCTGTAACTGAAAAGTGTCATGTCAGTATCTCCACTGGTAAAAGATACCGGACTAATCACACATTTCGGATCTCTGGGAGGGGAAGTGACCATGATAATTACAATGAATAATCAATGAAAGGATAACGTCCTACGAGTCGAGGCGTGGAATGCCAGAAGTTCGAACACGGAATGGGAAGAACAAAAGCTAAGGAGGGAAATGCTCAGGCGCTCTCTAAATACAATGGGTGGTCAGTGCAGTGAAAGGAACACAAGGATTTCTGGTCAGGCGAGCGTATAGCAATAACAGCTAATGAAGAAAATGGTGTACAGGAGTACGATTCGTTATGAACAGGAAGGTTGGGCAAGTGGTTAGCTACCGTGGACAGTTCAGTGATACGGTAATTCTCATCAGAATCGACAGCATACCAAACCGACAACAGTAGTTCAAGTATACAAGCCGACGTCACAAGGAAAAATGAAGAGTTAGAGAAGATCTGCAAGCTGTCGCTCGTTTTAATCATAAATATGTGTCTGAGTGAAGCTCAATGTTATTACCTTTACACAAAGAAAATTATTATGTTGGCAGTAACCTTCAAATCGTGTGGTACACGCTTAACTTTGTCTATGAATTACTGAATTTACTCTTGGTACGTTTGTTTCCCTAGGCCTGTAATCACTTTCAGAACTTAAATTAATAATCAAAATTAAATAATTTAATACACATTACATTGCAGTGGTACCTGTGTACCACCACAATAAAACAAAAACAGGGAATAGTACAGGGAATATGAAGATAACAGTGGCGTATTTAAGTTTATAAAACAGTGACCAGTTTTATTAAACATTTAGTAACTATCCCCTTCTGGCGAACCAGATGATAAACCTTACACAAAAATGACAAACACAGATCAGTTAAGGAATGGTATCTGATGCACAAAGCATACATTGGGTGGAAGCTATTAACTCTCAACTGAATTAATCCCTTTTATAATGAAATCTAACTTTATTTACATGAATCCACTGAGAAGTGCAACTCTATTAACTACGAATAAGTGTACCACAAACTGTAGATTACTTGGGAACAGGGAGCTGTGAATATCTTTTAACAACGCTACGCCGATGCATAAATATTTTAGCTTTTGACCTTGATTCAGGCGGCAGCAGAAAATGCCGCAGTGTGGGCGAGAGGCAGTGGGCTTTGGCGGCTGTGTGTTCTGATGCGGCGATAAAAGTATGTAAACTACGCGGCATGGTGTTCTGATTACTAGAACGCGCATATCTTCCAAATCAGTGCCCTGAAATCTCATCAGGGTTCAGTGTGAGGTGCTCGCATTTACTGTTGTGACAAAACCAATATGGCTCACAAGCACATCAGTGCATGCTGGAATTGTCAAACGTCAGACGGCTGTCTCAGGACGAATAACATCACTCTCGTGATGCTTGATATGTCCGAATTATATGCAGTTCCACTGTTGGTACAGTTGGAAACTGTCAGTAGCTCTTAGTTCACCACAAGATACAGACCAGAAGTCTTACACACCAGGGAAAGACCTGAAGTTCTCGACCAGGAGAGGACAAGAAGAGGAATAAATCAATGAATCACAACCACTTTCTACCATGCTTTGGCACGGAAGCTGAATCAGCAAAACCAGAAGCGCCCCCACATTGCATCGAAATACTCTCTACTCATTGAATCTCCCCTCTTGACCCCTCAGAATAAATAACATTTCTGACTAGGGAAGTGTCGTTATCAATGTATGCATGGCACCGTTAGGGCAAAAAAAAATAAAAAAAATAAATAAATAAATAAATAATAGTAATAATAATAAAAATTAAAAAAACAACTGCTTGTGTGGGACCACAGTCCCTCATTTACTGAGTGATCTAATATTTCCAGAGTATGACCATTTACAATTTCTGAAAGAAGGTGAGCCTCCAAGTCAATCATGCCCACGAAATATTTGTTTTAGCCGCTAACTAGAGAATCTGGCGAGCCACTCTATCAGTGTCGTCCCAGCTTCTGACATAAAAATGAACAGAGTTTTATGATCTTCCCACCATTTGGACAAAAGCTCAGTTAGCAGCAGTCTCACTTAAATGGCTTCTTCCTCCCACTTTCCGCCATCGGGCCGCCTTTGCAATGGACTGCCGCCTGACCTAGCGAAAGTGTTTTTCTAATAAGCGCCCTTTTGTCTGCTCCTAAGCGGTAGGAGTGCTTTGGCCAGAGGTCCATCTGCAGCTAATATCCACTGTGTGTTGCTTCCCAGAATCACGTGCACAGCCAGTTTGCTGCACTCAGCACTTATGGCCCCAATTCATCTCTCTCCCTGTTCTCTGTCGCCTCCACCATGGCCCTCGGATAAAAGCTCTCTACACATTACACAGGCAGTTTTAAAAATGTTCTGCCCACAGTTTCCCCACTCAGAAAAGCCATAAACCACACAGCTATTGTAGTACTAAGGAATACCAATATCTTGACTTGAAATATGAATATTACTCTGACTGACAATTTCGTTAAAGTGAGAGAGTGTATGCCACCTGTCACTGCTTCCCTATCACCCAGTAACTTCCGCCAGAGAGCGTAACACTTCAATAAAGAGGTTAGTGCGACATTGTGTGACATTTATCAGAAGACATGGCACTTTAACTGAGTCTCAGAGAATGATATACCACACCAATACAGCATTGCAACCAAAACCAAAAAAATATACATCATGTCTTGATCTCATTCAATCAGGGGTCATACACACACTTCCTGGAGCATGACTGCAAAAGTTTTGTCATTTTCTAGGTGTCATAATTCTTCCTGTAGACTCTCAGGTCTTTGACGTTCACCCCCAGCTCTAAATACAACGGCTGAATAGTTAAAAAAGACATACAGATATTTAAGTAACCCATTCTTACGAAATGTGGGATCAGAGATGACTGGTTTCCCTAACCACGGTACGATATAGCTGAGCATTGAGAATTGTCTGCCTTGGAGAATTTGTTATCCCTGCAAAAGCATTCACAGTGATTCACTCTTCCACAGCGACAAATCTCTGCAAGTCAAGTGTGTGTTCTTGTGACATTTGTATTCTGTTGACCTCATTTCTTTGGGTTCTTTTAGTACAACAGTGTAAATGGCGTTAACACAAGATAAACAACATATTAATGACAAGTAAAAAAATAGTGAGACTTTACACAAACGACGAAGACAAAATAAAAAACTTCAGTCAGTTTCAAAAAGTGGTTTGAATATTTGTGTATTTGTTGTGGGTAATCAATGGTAATCTTAAATTTTAGATGAGAGCAGACTTCTACCCAGTTCACATCTGAAATAGTGTCGTGCCTCATGATAAATGTAGTGGGAAAGCAAAGTAGCAAAGTACATTCAAGCTAGTGAAATAAATATAGAAAGGTGCACAAGAATAAGAATGAGAAACGCATATTTTACGTCTCCTCTGCTCCCTTCTCAAGGGTCTTAGGGTGTCCAAAAATTGGTTTTACACTAGTCACATTAATCAACACAGCACTACACGTATGAGGTACGTAACAAGCACGACAAGGCAGCTTTAGTATTTGGGTTTGAGCTAAGAGAAGGCAAGACCTGTCTCTTGTCTGTGGCAGCAAAGGTAGGCCTCTGAACTTTTGCCAGGCCAGAGATGGGGCAGCAGATGACAAACTGTTGCATTTGTTGAGACAGTCCTCCAGCAACAGATGGCAGTGTTGCGGCAAGTGTCTGGAGAAGTCAATCGCTTGGTCCAGCGCTCTGTAGCCCCCTTTCTCGTCTCTAACCGTCTTACATTCAGGTCAGGTCCCTCTACAGATCGTTTTTGATTTTAATAATCATCGATAATTAGTCGCTTACCTAAAACAGATAAACTAATTATTTTCTAATGGTGAAGTCACGTTGTGGTAGTGTATGTCAATATTTTGTTAATCTACCGGTACCATTCGTACACCCCAATGGGCTAAATCGGCACAGCCTCCACATTCATACTTCCAGCACTCTCGTGCCCTGTAACACTTACTTGTAATTATACTCTACCCATTACCAAGTCTAGCTACCTCTAACCCTTTCTACTTTATGCTAATCTGGACTTTGGTACTTCCTCTCATGCGTACTTATTGGATGATGACGCTGATGCGGCTATTTGGCACAGAATCTGCGTCGAATACCGCTCACCGCCATCTATACACTCCTTATTGTGCTGTTAGGATATCTACATCTACACCAATACTCCACAAGCCACCTGACGGTGTGTGACGGAGTGTACTTTGAGTACCTCTGTCGGTTCTCCCTTCCAGTCTCGCATTGCTCGTGGAAAGAAAGATTGTCGGTATGCCTCTGCGTATTCTCTAATTGCTCTGATTTTATCCTCATGGTCTCTTCGCAAGATATACGTAGGAGGGAGCAACATACTGCTTCACTCCTCGGTGAAAATATGTTCTCGAAACTTCAACAAAAGCCCGTACCGAGCTACTGAGCGTCTCTCCTGCAGAGTCTTCCACTGGAGACTTCGACACGAATTCACCTTACCCTCTGAGACTGGCCACAAATTCCCAAAAATTGATGTATTAATATCATCAACTAACACTTGCTGCAAGGAAATTAAATACCAGATTTCTTTTAATAATACGTAGTGCTTAAGTATTTACGAATAACTTCCGGTTTTGTATGGTCCCATTCGCAGTTTCCTTCATATTCACCTGAAAACGTACTACTGTGACTCGCAGTCCACATACTCACACGGCATAATACAAAATTTTGCCGACGATGTGCCTTTGGCGCTGGCGATCCAAAATCGAAGTACCAAAAGGCGAAGATCGTCGCACTACTGGCGATAATCCATAAACGATAACCACGGACGAAAAATTACCACCAGAGAAAAATATCGCACCATAGGCGATTATCCATAAGTGTAATCACACTCGAAGTCCAGCAACGAGAAAACCTCGCTCCCCTGGCGATACCCCTAGTCGAACCAGGACGAGGAGAAAGGGAAAAAAGGAAAGAAGACTTACTTGAACGTTAACATACCTCTAGTGTGGACGAAACATGGCCTTCTCGCAAGATATCCCCACTCCTAAGATCCACTATTGGATCTCAAATCAATATCTGTGGCACGACTATCACCTCCTCGCTCCGAACGGCGGAACAGACCGTCCGTACGCTGACTGGCAATGCCCACAATATCACCGGAAGAAACCAAACCATTACTACATTCCATCATGAATCCTGGGAAGAATTGTGTCTCCAAGACCTGTGTAATTATTTCTGAATCAAAGTGCAATTTTCATTTTGTCCCAACACATGCCTCTGATGTTGCGCGACAAGCTACTACTAGAGCAACGCTCAAGTGTTAACCAACCACTTTTATCATAGGCCCAACAGGTTTCTGCCTGCAAAATGGCACATTCCAGTCCACGAAATGACTTTCTACGTGCGAAACTTCAGAGGACATCAGTAGTTCTCTTAATTTGCGGTAAACTATCAAAGTGTAAATTCTATACAAAAAACTGCAAACGTCTATTTCATTGCTCAGATGTCACAGGAGAAGATCTCATCCGCTAACTATATTAATAAATCATCGAAAGACCGCGCGTACAAACAAATAAACGGCCAACTGTTAATTCCTACGCAAGTTCCGCTGCGGTTTATGTTCGAGCGGTTATGTGGTCCGATTTCCACTACGCCACTCTGGCGACCATAGTGATGACTTCACCTAGTAATCCCTCGATTATTCCTTGTTTGTCCTGACTTGAAGACCAGCTGCACGAACTGGTTAAAATTTTGAATGTCCCTCGTATTGCTAATTCTCTTTTCTTGATGATTGCCACAACAGCTGCCGCGTCTGCCATGTGGCTCATTACTAAATCTTTGGCCTTGGTACTGGTTCCTTGTTCCCCTGATCCCATTCGTATTTTGCCAGTCTTGATTTCCACCTCATGCACCTTATGAATTTCGTTCATTATGTCTTATTCGGACCCTCGCGTTTGGTGCTTCCTTGACAAAGTCTATCTCTCGTAAGGCGCGTTTGAATGCCTCTATTGTGCCATTAGATGAGCCTGGTACCTCAATGTAGTTTCACGTAGTAGCGTCGCTTTATCTCCTTATTGCCATACGGTTGGTCTAGGTAACGATTCTTTTTGATAAGCGTCTGGAAAAGCTTCACCAGACTGCGACACCGCGATGCTTCGTAATCTCTTGGGTATCCTCTCTCCGTTCGCCACAGCTGCAGCAGTTGGCTGCAGCGGTACACATGTGCTACTGAATCACCCAGGTGTCGACAAATAAACTTTAGTTTGCAAACTTGTGGTCAGAACTCGGGCAATACTCTATCGTACTGAGCAATCCATGATTTAGTATGTAATGAATTGTGGTTCTTATTGTAAACCCGAAAATTTTGATCTGTGAGAAAATGTCTTAAGCTGAAATATTTATATTTCTGCACCCTCGGACATTCTCTAGCCTCTGGCTCGTCTGCGCCAGAGATTTAATTGGTAGCCAATCCCTGAATGCTGTTGTACCCTCGTTCCTGTCATCAGAGTCATGTAGTAATGTTTCCGTATCTCTTGAGTTGCACGCAATTGTAGTCCGCCTCTGCAATTTGTGCATTAAGCGTCAGTGACTGAAAGAGTTGGAGGGAGCGCCATATCTCGCTTAACCGGGGGCCCCTGCCGTATTTCGCTCAGGGCTGGTGATGTGGCTACGGGTTGAGTTAAAAAAATTCTCTTTTATGTTCCTGGTGACCAACGAACTCACGGCGACGTGCTGTTGCTTCTGGCTGAATTTCTGCACCAGTGACCAGATGTCACTGTCTCCTCTCACCCGCCAGCTCATCCTGCTGGGTTGTGAGACACGTGTGCACATCTTTGATTTCTAACAGTTCTTCCTGTATTCTTTCAACTACTCTCTGTCCCCGTTTTTCAGAGCAGAAATAGCCTTCTTGGTGGCGCTCACTTCGACCTTTGCCAGCGCTGCCCGAGCTCGCGCAATTTGGGAATTTTTCGCGCATCTCTTGCTACTAATCTGGTTGTCCTGGCCTCACGCTTGGGTTCCACCAATACTCCTAACGTCTCGCCTGATGTGTTCCTCAACCTCGTTCTTGACCTGATTTTCGACAAACTCGTCAAACCTCCTTTGAATTTCCTTAATTTCATTCATGACTTCATCGTGTCTCTTTTCGTCCTTGTCTTGTCGCTTCTGATTTTCCTAATGTCGTTGGTAAGAGTCTTCAGTCTTTTGTCTTCTTCCGTTAGTCTCATTTCCTCCCTATCCTGTCGTCTCTGCTCTATCTCTTGCATAAACTTAATGATCGATTCTAATTGCTCACTTCCAGAAACGTACCCAGGACAAGAAGCACGCTATTCAACTGCTCTATGACGTCTTGCTTCTTTCCCTGACTGTACCTCTTTCTGTATTTACAGAACCTACGTGACCTGCCGCATCGGCGTCCTTTTGACTTTTTTTTCCCTGTGAGAACCGAACCGTCATCATAGGAGTGTTCTGCACTTGACATTTACGTCCTGTTTGCAAACTGACTTCAAGGAACTTCCTCCGCCGTTCCGTCTTGTTCTCTGTATATCGTTAGCTCTGTTCCATGTTGGACGGTATTAGTGCATAGCCATTCTCACTACACACGCGGAGCTTTCCTTCTCGAAAGGATTCAGATCGACTGCTACTTCGGCAAGTTTCCGACTCTAACGCTTCACGTGCCACAACTCAACACTGACTTCTTTTACATATTCCACACAATTATGCGTAAGCCCGTGAAGCAGATCTACTCTACAATGAAACAAACGTCTCCACAATCAAATCTGTTCCACAAAAGGTAGTGCAACACTGTCAGCAACAACGCAACATCAGAGAAAAAAGTGACGCACAATCCGTTGACAAAAAGCAATGAGAAATAAATAAAACTGCAAGGTGTCATTGCTTTAATCAAAAATATTATTATCCTTACGCAAATAAAAAAAAACTATCTTGGCAATAACCATCAAATCGTGTCCTACATCCTTAATTCTCGTATATGAATTAGAGAATTTAGTCTTGGCACTCTTGTCGCCAGAATCAGAAATGAAATAAGAAACTTCCTGGCAGGTTAAAACTGTGTGTCGGCCGAGACCGGAACTCGGGACCACAGCTTTACTTCTGCCAGTACCTCGTCTCCTACCTTCCAATATTTACAGAAGCTCTCCTGCGAAAGATGCAGAACTAGCACTCCTTAATTTCAGGAGTCAGAATCTTGCAACATTTTGGACATTCACACCCGATGTGTCTTTGAGAGACATTTCATTATAACAGACAGTATCTAGACTGAAGTATTTGAGTTAAATATTTAATATGCCATTGCCTAGAAATGGCACTGAGTTACTTTGGCTGAGGGTCAGATAATAAGGTCCAAGGGAGCAAAATACGGGTAAACGGAAAAGATATTCAACCATTATTTAGCCACGGTAACAGTGGTCTGCCATTTTCTTATACATTTCTTAGCCGTGCACACTCTATTTTCCATAATGGTTCTTCACATTTTACCTCCTTTGTCAGTATTCTACAGAGTGATCTCAAAGTCCCTTTACCCCCTACACCGTGTCCGCATGATCGTAGATGGTCCTATTGTATTAATGTGAGATCATGGCAGAGGCCACATTTGAGGTTTACCTACATTGACACTTATGTGACTTCTCTGAAAGTCACACGTAAGTGCCTGGCAGAGCGTTCTTTGAACCATTTTCAGACTATTTCTCTATTGTTCCATTCTCTAACAGAACGCGGGAAAAATTAACATATAAGTCTTTTTGTTCAATCTCTGTTTTTCCCTATTTTATTATGAGCACAATTTCTCCCTGTGTAGGTGTGCGACACTAAAATATTTTCGAGCTGAGGGGAGAAGGTTTGTAACAGAAATATCATGAAAATGTATCGCCGCAAGGAAAACGCCTTCGCTTTCATGTTTGTCATCCCAATTCGCTTATCATACCTGTGACACTCTCACCCGTATTTCGCTATAACAGAGAGCGGCTGCCACTCTTTGAAACTTTTGGATGTCCTCCATCAATCCCATCTGGTGAGGATCCCATGCAGCACGGCAGCACTCAAGCATAGGACGAGGGAATGAGCGTATCATAGGCAGATTCTTTAGGAGACCTGTTGCATCTACTATGTGTTCTCTCTTTGGTTTGCCTTCCCGACAACATTACCAATGTGATCGTTCCAGATTAAGTTGGTCGTAATTGTAAATCCTGAGTATTTAGTAGAATAGACAGCCTTTAAATTTATGTAATTTTTATCGTGTAATCGAACTGTAATAGTTATTTTTTATTTATTTATTTACTTCCCTTTCTTTGTACACAAATAGCTGAGCTCACTCTTTACCTAACTTAGAGACAAGTGCCTCTTTTCGCGCCATAGAAGTATTGTGTCTAAGTCATTTTACAATTGGTCTTGATCTGCTGATGACTTTATTAGACGGAAAATGTCAACATCATCTGCTAACAATCTGAGAGAACTGCTTAGGTAATCTTCTAAATCGTTATTGCAGATTACGTACCGTAGAGGGCTTGTAACGCTTCCCAGGGGAACGGCGGATATTACTCATGTTTTATTTGATGATGTTCCGTCGTTTACTACGCACCGTTATCTTTCTGAAATGGCATCTCCGATCAACTCGCACAGATAAAGACATACTCTATAGGCACACAATTTGGTTGGATGCCGCTTGTGATAGACTGTGTCAAGAACTTCTCGAAACCTAGAAATACTGAATAAATTTGAGATTCTGTGTGCATAGCACTCATTATATTTCGTGCTAATAAAGAGCTAGTTGTGTTTCACAACGACAATATTCTCTGAATCCGTGCTGACTGTGTGTGTCAGTAGACGGCTACTCTCAAGGAAATTCATGATTATCTAACATAGTACTGGATGACGAATATTGAACTATATTGACATAAAAGCTTCGTAATTTCTGAACGGTTTGCGTTTGGACGTTCAAACTGCACGGTTGGTCGCGGGGCAGAACGGGAATTAGTACGTGCATGCACGGTTTGGTTTAGCTATGAAGCCCACTTTCATTCCGATAGGTACGTCAAAGAGCAAAATCAGCGCATTTGGGGGACTGAAAACCCGCATTCTGCGATCGATAAGTCTCTTCGCCCTCAGCGGGTGAGTGTGTGGTGAGCAATTTATAGTTACGGAATATTCTTTATAATACTCCTTCACGGCAAAGTGACTACCGAACGGTACGTGAACGTTTGGAAGATGATTTCATCCCCACTATCCAAAGTGACCCTGGTTTCGACAAGATGTGGTTCATGCAACACAGAGCTTGACCCCAGGAGACTGTTTGATGTCCTGGAGTAGCGCTTTGGGGTCCGCATTCTGGCTCTGAGGGACCCAAAGGCTACTGGCATGGGCCACGATTGGCCGCCATATTCTCCAGATCTGAATACATGCGGCTCCTTTTTGTGGGGCGATATTAAAGGCAAGGTGTACATTACAGCAATAATCATTGCTGAACAGAAAACAACCATTCAGGAGGTCATCGACAGAGTCGATGCTCCGACACTTCAGCGGGTCATGCAGAGTTCCGCTATTCGTCTGCGTCACATCATCGTCAATGATGGCAGGCATATCGTACATGTCATAACCTAAATACGAATATCTGTAGTTACGTTTATGTGTTGAATAAAGTGCGTGCACCCCGTAGTTTGTGACTAATCCACGTTTTCTTCATATAGTTGAATACTCGCCACCCTGTATATTTTCCACGCCGATTGCTCGCACTTCCCTTCTTGACTACTGGTGTGTCCTGTGTAACTTTCCAGTCTTTTGCTACGGATCTTTCGTCACGTGAACGGTTGCATATGGCTGGTGAGTATGAAAGGAACGTTACTGATATGCTACCTGGACCGTAAGGTTTGCTTTTATTAACTGTATTAAGTTGCTTCGAGACACCCTAGAAATCTACTTGCAAGTTACTCAGGTTCGCAGTCGATCGATTCGAACTCTGGAATATTTACTTCTTTTTCACAGGTAAAGGAATTTCTTAAAACTGTGTTTAGTATCTCCGCTTTACTGGCGCTGTTATCGGTTATTTTACCATTGGCAGCGGATAGCGAGGATATTAGATGTGTCTCCCCTGATTTAATTTACATACGACATTTGGATATTCTGTCAGATTTCAAGACAGAAGTTCATTGTGTAACCTATCAAAAGCCTCTCTCACGAAAGTCCATGCTCAGTTTTGATCTTTTGTAAAACATCACCACTCTTCGAGATTTTGGTACTTTTAAATTTGGCATGCTTTTATCGTTGATTCTACAAGGGTGTTATGACCTGCTTTGTGTAACATGGGGCATCTACACGACCATTTAATAATTTATTTCGTATAGATCTCCAAACTGCCTCAGATAATATTTCTTTTGATTCAAGTCAAATCTTGTCTACACTCACATAGTTGGGAAGGAGTGGACGCTATATCTTAGGAAGGTGTCAAGCGTAATTTTACATGCATTTTTAAATACATAAATTTTGTGTTTACGTAGGTGGATTTGGATGTTGCGGTGGTCAGTCTGACTACAAAGATCTTGCGGTGCCTAATCCCTTTCTCTGTTATAATGCTCCCTATTTTAGACCACGGAATAGTCCCCCATATAGCAAATGTGGAAGTTATCCATCATGTAACTTTGTGAGGAACGCAATGAGATCACAGCATCGCCAAAGAAATATGAATATACCAAGTCGGTTGCAGACATTTCAACCCAGATCATAACATATGGTGTGTTCAAGATCTTTGTTCCAAAAATAAATTTTCTCGTTTCTGCATCGTGATATATTGCATACTCAACTGAGGAAGTCGCTTTCCTCCTTGATGAGAGAGTGGTAAACACATTGAGCATTCGCCGAGTAACCTAATAATTTTGCACGTCATTATCACTTATTTCACTTATAAACGGCTGTTTAAATGCTTTTAAGTTCAAACCATTTGCCATGTGTTTTTGTAACACTCGACAGTCTCTAAAGGCTCTACACGTTTCCAGTCATGTTAGGGGTCATTCTAAGCCGGGCTTATTTTTTATGAAACTTGCTACAAAAAGATTTTTCTCCCACCGTAAATTTTTCTCGGACGTGTCTGAAACCCTACAGCGAAATTTTGTTCAATGTCCTTGATAGATTTTCCTTTATAGGGTACTTCCTGAGTCCATGTGCTCATCACGATCCGCTCTATCAATATTTAGGCATTATTTAGAGGTATATTAGCATCAGCATCAGCATCAACAAAAGCAAACGAGGATAATGGAATGTAGTCGAAGTAAATCGGGTGATGCTCAGGATAATACATTAGGAAATGAGACGCTTAAACTAGTAAATTAGTTTTGCTATTTGGGGAGGAAAATAACTGATGATAGTTGAAGTACAGACGATATAAAATGTAGACACGTAGTGGCAAGGAAAGCTATTATGAAGAAGAGAAATTTTATAACATCGAGTATAGATTTAAGTGTCAGGAAGTTGTTTCTGAAACTATTTGTATGGAGTTTGACCATGATTGGAAGTGAAACGTGGACGACAAATAGTTTGGGCAAGAAGAAAATAAAAGCTTTCGAAATGAGGTGCTACAGAACAATGCTGGCGATTAGATGGGTAGATCACATAACTAATGACTAGGTACTGAATAGAATTAGAGAAAAGAGAAATTTGTGGCACACCTTGACTAGAAGAATGGATCGGTTGGTAGGATATGTTCTGAGCTATGAAGGTATCACCAATTTAGTACTGGAGGGTAGCATGGAGGGTAAAAATTGTAGAGGGAAACCAAGAGATGAATACACTATACAGAGTCAGAAGGATGTAGATTGGAGTAGGTACTGGGAGATGAAGAAGCTTGCACAGCATAGAGTAGCATGGAGAGCTGCATCAAACCAGTCTCAGGACTGAAGAGCACAACAATATCAGCAGCACCTGAAATAATAAGACACAACAGTGCAACATCTATGTAATATACAGGCAAATAAAGGGACTTTGGGATCACTCTGTGTAGTATACTACGCATAAAGTTTTTGAATTTCTTGATTCAAAGAAGTATATCTCGATAGCCATAGCTATGGGAAAAAATTCCCCTTTACTGCTGTGGGCTTTAGGTTTCAGAAAATTTCATAGGAGCAACGAAAATGGAGGTCTGGAAAGGAAGGTGCAGTCGCTGTAAGCGGAAGACAAACTGTGCAGAAAAAGCCGGGGAATCCGATGGGTCGCAGCTGTGACAGCGTTTGATTAATGGACGTCGCTGCAGCTCAGGAAATCGGTTCCGGTTCCTCATCAGAGTTCACGTCGATTGCGGTGCCTGGATACCGCCTTATAACATTCTGGTGACAACGTGCCACGTAGACTGATACCATGAGTAACATATGGATGATCTCGTTTATATGTTCAATTTCATCAAATACTTGCCTAAAGGGCTGTAAAAACCTTATACTATGTAATTCTGTTTGTGGTTCAAAATATTGCCCCCCCCCTTTCTCTATTTTAACATGATGTTTCATTGGGTGCAGTCTGCAATTGTATGTGGATTATTGTATGACAACTTACATTCTTGTCACTTCCGCGAAAATTTTAAATTCCACTACTCGGAACAGATTCTCTTAGAGTTATGATTTCATTGTATGAGCAAATTTTTTATACTGCATGCCGTAGACATGAACATACAGAGGTAGGAGAAGACCACCGTTACACTAAAAACACAAAATATTACCAAGCCAATTACGGTGAAGGACACCGATGGTATTTCCAACTACTTCCAGTCGTCTCGTAATGGGTAAATATGGGTCTTTAAGTTGTTTTCAAGAGAATCTTATTCTTATTCCAAAATAGTGGGATGTTTAGGTGTCGATGATAGAGGTAGATAGCGATCACGCAACATTCTTTTCAAAGCAGACCGCTAAGGCTCAAGAATATCGAGGTCTGGTGACTGTAATGGTAAGGGTCAATGCCACAATTGGTCCTCTTGCTCAAAAAAAGGAAGGATGCTACAGGACGATGCGTTCTTTGTAAATAAAGTTCCTGACATCCTGGAATACAACATCGCCACTGAGGAGCAAATATTGTACCATGGGACAGAACTGATCAACCAAAGGGGTCACTTAATCCTTAGCAGTAATGCACCCTTACAGAGCAGCCCTGGTGCCCATGGAATACCACGATAAGACACCCCAAATGCCCACCGAATCCACGCCATATTTCACTCGTTGGATCTAATCTCAGATTGAAACACTGAAGCAGTGGCAAATCAATGCCAATGCGACCACATTACATTCTTTCAATGGCCCAAAGCCCAGGGTAAGGCTTCGGAACAATGTTTTCCTGCTCCGGATGTTTGCATCATAGACTTGTAGTTTTGTAAATCCAGCTTACCTTGCAGTTAAGTTCTGTAGTAACTTCTGAAGCTGTCGTGTTCTTATGTTTTCTCGGAATCCTCTTCAATGGCCATCAGTCACGATCACTCAACACATACTTCGCGTTGTGACCTAGCTGAAGATGATGTGCGGCTTTCTCTGTAAATGGCGCAAATCTTCTATCAGCTGCCTCTTGAAACAAAAAATATTTCGGCTGCTTTGGTTTCGAAAGCACCCACCAGATGAGTATCAATGAGCACCAACAATCTGACCATACTCCAATGCACTTAGCTCCGATTAATGCGCTCATCACTAAATAGAACACTTTTCTGACCACGTGTGACACTTGAAGTGTATTTAGGATACTGCGCAGTTGCTCTCTGGTCGAATACAACAGAAAATTTTGTAGTTTGGCTAGCACATTCCCATATTTTCGTCTAACTCCTGAATTTATGTGTACTAGATGGTGATTGCCTTTCATTCAATTTTAGAACATCTGTTACTTTAGAGTCAACACATCAGAATCAGTTCTGATAGGGCAATATTCTGTGTGATAAATTATGTGTTTTAAATGTTTCTGTAAATATGCCTCTATCGCAGTAATGTTATACTAAAGAGCTGACGAGCACAGGATGTTGTTTTCGTTCGTGAGTACTGTGACAGGTGCACATTGGTGTACACCCTCTAAGGGCACACTTATGAATCGCTAATAGCAGAAAACAGTACATCGTGCGTAAAACAACTAAAACTCTCGTTCAATAAATTTGTGGCTGCGACAAACGAAACGAGTTGTTGTTGTTATGGTCTGAAGTCCTGAGACTGGTTTGATGCAGCTCTCCATGCTACTCTATCCTGTGCAAGATTCTTCATCTCCCAGTACATACTGCAACCTACATCCTTCTGAATCTGCTTAGTGTAGTCATCTCTTGGTCTCCCTCTACGATTTTTACCCTCCACACTGCCCTCCAATACGAAATTGGTGATCCCTTGATGCCTCCGAACATGTCCTACCAACCGATCCCTTCTTCTGGTCAAGTTCTGCCACAAACTTCTCTTCACCCCAATCTGATTCAATACTTCCTCATTAGTTATGTGATCTACCCATCTAATGTTCAGCATTCTTCTGTAGCACCACATTTCGAAATCTTCTATTCTCTTCTTGTCCAAACTATTTATCGCCCATCAATCACTTCCATACATGGCTACACTCCATACAAATACTTTCAGAAATGACTTCCTTACAATTAAATCTATACTCGATGTTAACAAATTTCTCTTATTCAGAAATGCTTTCCTTGCCATTGCCAGTCTACATTTTATATCATCTCTACTTCGACCACCATCAGTTATTTTGATCCCCAAATATCAAAACGCCTTTACCACTTTAAGTGTCCCATTTCCTAATCTAATTCCCTCAGCATCACCCGACTTAATTCGACTACATTCCATTATCCTCGTTTTGCTTTTGTTGATGTTCATCTTATATCCTCCTTTCAAGAAACTATCCATTCCGTTCAACTGCTCTTCCAATTCCTTTGCTGTCTCTGACAGAATTACGATGTCATCGGCGAACCTCAAAGTTTTTATTTCTTCTCCATGGATTTAAATACCTACTCCAAATTTTTCTTTTGTTTCCTTCACTGCTTGCTCAATATACAGATTGAATAACATCGGAGATAGACTACAACGCTGTCTCACTCCCTTCCCAACCACTGCTTCCCTTTCATGCCCCTCAACTCTTATAACTGCCATCTGGTTTCTGTAAAAATTGTAAATAGCCTTTAGCTCCCTGTATTTTATCCCTGCCACCTTTAGAATTTGAAAGAGAGTATTCGAGTCCACATTCTCAAAAGCTTTCTCTAAGTCTACAAATGCTAGAAACGTAGGTTTGCCCTTCCTTAATCTAGCTTCTAAGATAAGTCGTAAGGTTAGTATTGCCTCACGTATTCCAACATTTCTGCGGAATCCAAACTGATCTTGCGCAAGGTCCGCTTCTACCAGTTTTTCCATTCGTCTGTAAACACGAAACGAGTAACCTTATTAAAAAGTGGTGAGTTAAGAAATACTAATCGACTAAGTTGTTTACTATTAACCCGCATCTCAACTCATGTTTACAAGTGAGCGGCTATGCCTATTTAGAATCGATGGTGTAACATGTTTAGCAGGAAGTCAAGCAAAATTGCCAGAAAAATACCTTATTTCTCCTAGTAACCGAAAACATCTGAATAGTGTACAACAAGGAATAATTATATTTAAATCTCCGGAATAGAGACATAGAAATAACGTAAAAAAAGCGGAATTAGTCTCAGCAAAATCGTCTCCAGTTTTTGGACGCTATACGAATGTTGTAATTTGCAGACGGCCTGAGAAATTTCCTCAAGTCTGTAGGTCACTAACTTGAACTAAATGACGATAGGAAACTCCTTATTACGTATAATAAAACAGGCAGTAAACAAATAAATGCTTTTCATTGGCAGTGAGATGCGGTCATGCGGATTTCTCTGTGTGCATGAAAGCAAACGTTGTAAAACCCTACCGTTTCAAAATCTACTGAAGGTTTTTGTTTATTTTCCTTTTCAGGATAGTCTTGAATTCTAGTAGCTGCTGGCAGTGTCTATATAGATATAAACTTCGAAGTCATGTTGATGCTGTATGAGGAGTAACACGTTTTCACTTACAATGATAATTCTTTGTACTTCATAAAGTGGATGGAAGTAAACGAACCATCCAGAGAGAAGAAAACTACGCTGGTCTCCTCAGAATGACGGAAAACTACCAGCAAGATGTAATGGATAGGTCTTTCCCAGGAATCAAAATACTTTCTCTATTATGAAAACCAGGAATACAACCACTAACTTCAATGGTTCAAAGTGAGTTCATCTTTTCTTCAAGCAAATGTAATGAAAATTTTATGTTTAATACTGTTTTAGCATAAAGAATCAGGTATAATTTTTTTGTTGAATTAACACGGTATTAACGAAGAATCTGCAGCCAGTGAGAACTTCAGGATTCAGCAAAAAAATTCTTTGATATGAATTAATGCCGTGTCCCTAGGAATTTGCAGCAGAAGTACTCCATCAGAGCAAGAAAAATTTTGGTGAAAGCATCCCTACAATCTAACACACATCAGATTCTATTTTTGCGTACCAACAGAATTTTCAACAATTGTAATCAAGTTGCTATCAGGCTTACTATTTCGATTGCTGTAAATTGGCTGAAGTATACTGTCGTTTGCGCTCACCCTTGAGAAACGTTAATGTATAGAATTACCGATTTCTAAAAGCAGTACTCATCATAACTAAGCAGGAATACTAAATCGTGTTTGTGAATCTATGTGTTTCAAAGGGGAATCTTTTCGCCAAGGTAACGCAAAAAATATTTTATTGATCCTTACGCAAGTCGCAACTTAACATTTGTAAAATTACTTTGCAGCAGTGGCAGGACACTAACAAATAACTTCCCATGGGAATGGAGGGCTAAAGGTAATGAAAGTCTTGCGAACAAATGAAGTTTATAAACAGTGCTTCGGGACACTGGACTGGCAAGCCAGTTGCGTGGTTACTGAGACCCTAACAGTAGCGTTATGCTGTGATTGGGCAAGCATGCAACTATAATAATTGTGTCACGACTCTATCCAAGGGTCGTTTCTGTACCGCGGCCTCATGTTCCAAATAGCAGTTGAACATTTGTGTGGCTTAGTATAGTAAAAGGTGAATATTTATGTAGCTAAGCAGTGTTTTTCAAACACATTAAAAATTAGATTGGTTAAGAAAATGAAATGAGGTACTGCATCACGGAGGATGTTAATGTAGCCTAACGCTGGTTTACATTCTGCTTGTAAATTTATTAGAAGCAAAGGATAAGAAACACACACGAAAAGATGGCTACATATTTGTAATGGATATACTGCAAATATTTAAATGAATCGTTCGACAGAGAAGAGCAAAGCAAGCACAGAGGCAGACGAACGTTCCGAAAGCTAACTAATTTCACAGTTGGTGGTCCGTATATCATTGTTTCGATAATTTACCGTGCTCGCAGAAGTCCCACTAATATCCATTGAAAGGTAAACACTGCTATCAGTCTCATACTCTCTCACACGTTATTGTAGTTTCGCATTACGACCAGCAACAATCGTCGTAATACAACTAAACAGCAAGATCACACCGACAAGAGACCACTAGATCCCGCTGTCTGCATACTCCGAAGCTCGGTCACATGACTAACACTCACATCAAGATTATCACTTTCCATGGACCAGCTCATCGAAACAGTACACCTTGCATTGATCTGTATGTAATCTAGACTTAAAAAAAACATATTCATAAATTAAAACCGGTTTCATGATGTAAGCAACCGCAGATGGAGTAATCCATATTCGGAAAGTAAACCGCTTCTATCACTGTATGAACATGTATTTAAACTAGTATTTACAGATGTTCCTCTAAACAAAGATTCATATGCAGCTGAAAACGATTCACTCACGAAATGTAGGTATTCATAAATCTAAATATCTGGTTGAATATCTAAATACCTGCGTTGTGTCTTTGTAATGTATTAGTTTTTCATTTGTTGTGAGAAGAAGTCACAGAACATAGTCAAGTGCACGTCGGTATTCCACCCGCTGTTGGGCACTACGTGGCACATAGTACATTTATTTATTCATGTAAACTTAATAAATTCCATATGCATAATAATTCTGTATGCATAATAAATGTGTCTGCGTATTAATTGTGTCTGCATAATAACTAGTGTTCAGAATGGTCGTTTTCGTAACAGAATTGTGGCAGTACTTTTCTCAGCTATTCTTGTATTTGTAGTTTGGTGGCGTAGCTGAAACCGAATTTTATGTTTGCTGCCTCGTAGGATACCGTCTTCACAACGAAAAATGGAAAAAATTCAAAATTTTTACACTTTTTCAAGTTTTCGGTGATATTTCGAAAGGTATAAGCCCTTCAGCCTACTACAAGGCACCAAACATGAAATTCGGATTCAATACTCCACAGAAGAAAAAGAACATCTGAGAAAAGTTTTCCCCCTTGTTGTTAAGGAAAATTACCATTAGATTTGGCTATGTATTATTACATCGAAATAAATGAACATTTAAATTTTAATAGCTTAATAAGATGAATAAATATTACGTCAATTTTTGTTATTTCTAAGGGTTCTGTCCATTGAAATATGACTTTACACGGCGTGAACCTTAATAAAACCGGCAAAGTGCAGGGACGGATTCCTAATTATAAATGGAGGTGAAAAGCTCCAACGAACATTTGAACGGAAACAGATAGCGCTCCTGCAACGACAATAAATCGTCCCGGAACACAGTGCAAGAACCGCAGGGTACCTAAGTCACAACAGGTGTCCTAAGTGGCCTCCATGGGATACAATTAACGCGTTAAAACGTGGCATTATGGATTGCCTCACTCTATCGCACATTCCGGCATCTCTCTGCTTAGCGTCACATGCTTCAAGAACACGCTGTGGAAGCGTTTGTACATCAGGAACTGGTTCAGAATACATGACCCTTTTGAGATACTCAAATAGTTAAAATTCCTCTGAGCACTACGGAACTTGACGCCTGAGGTCATCAGTCCCCTAGAACTTAGAACTGTTTAAACCTAACTAACCTAAGGACATCACACACCTCCATACCCGAGGCATGATTCGAACCTGGGACCGTAGCTATCATGCGGTTCCGGACTTAAGCGCGTAGAACCGCTAGGCCACACCGGCCGGCCTTTTCACATGCCACCAGAGATCAAAATCCAGAGGACTTAAGTGCTGTGATCTAGCAGGACATGTACAGGGCCTCCGCGTCCTACCCAACGTCTGGGGAAGACGTTGTTGAGGAGTCGTCGAAATGTAATGTGGAAATGGGGTGGTGTTTCGTCGTGCAGAAACCACATAACCTGTCGCATTGCCAGAGGCACATTCTGAAGCAGCTCAGGCAGCGTAATCGGCCGTCCAGGTATGTTCCTTCGCCGCGGAATTGTGGAATAACCGGTCCAGGTACGTAGTCACCATGACCTCTATTCCATACGTTGGTGCTAACCGATGCTAATAAGACACCTTAACCATCCTCCGAGGATTGTCTGTAGCCCATAGATGACGATTATGGAGATTGGTGGTGCTAGTTCTGGTAAAGGTTTCATTGTCGGTAAAGAGAACTGATCACAGAATTGTGATGATCTGGCTCAAAAACCGCCGACAAGATCCTTCCCGTGGAGGAGAATCCCATGCTGATATGCCTTGAACTCGTTGCAGGTGAAAGTTATAGCAGCGATTGTCACACAGGATGTACGCAATCGTAATTTGGTCCACACTATGTTGACGGGCCACTTGGGTGGAGTTAGTACTGGGGTTGGTTTCAATATCCTGTAGAACCCTGTCCTCTAAATCTGGTGTACGTACAGGAGGACTCTCGGCCTGCCTGCACATTCTTCTCTCTGGAAGGACCCATGATGGCACAAACGCCCAAAAACGGCCAGGAATCCAATTTTTTCTGCGCTTGTTGGCTTTCTGTGTCCTTCTTGCTCCATCCGTCATGGGTTATTTTGTTGTCTAGGTAGCAGAATTACTTAACTTCACCTACTAGGTAATCCCCAATTCTGACGTAAAATGCCTTGCTGTTCTCATTGCTGCTACTTGTCTTGTCTTTGTTCGAAGTACTTTTGGTCCATGTTCTGTACTTATCGGAATGTTTATTCCATTCATCAGGGCTGGTACTTCTGCTTAACTTTCGCTCTTAATGTTACCACTCTTGCTCTCAATATCACCGAAGGCAATTTTGATTTTTCTGTATGCTGATTCAGCGCTTTCGACAATCATTACTTTTTAGATTTGTCCATATTTTTCATGTAGCCATTTGGTCTTAGTTACGCTGCACGTTCTATTTATTTCATTCCTAAGAGGGTGATATTTCCGTATTTCTAAATTCCCATGAACAAAGTAAGAGCATACGGACTATCAGATCAATTGTGTGATTGGATAGAGGAGTTCTTAGATAACAGAACGCAGCATGTCATTCTCAATGGAGAGAAGTCTTCCGAAGTAAGAGTGATTTCAGGTGTGCCGCAGGGGAGTGTCATAGGACCGTTGCTATTCACAATATACATAAATGACCTGGTGGATGACATCGGAAGTTCACTGAGGCTTTTTGCAGATGATGCTGTGGTGTATCGAGAGGTTGCAACAATGGAAAATTGTACTGAAATGCAGGAGGATCTGCAGCGAATTGACGCATGGTGCACGGAATGGCAATTGAATCTCAATGTAGAGAAGTGTAATGTGATGCGAATACATAGAAAGATAGGTCCCTTATCATTTAGCTACAAAATAGCAGGTCAGCAACTGGAAGCAGTTAATTCCATAAATTATCTGGGAGTACGCATTAGGAGTGATTTAAAATGGAATGATCATATAAAGTTGATCGTCGGTAAAGCAGATGCCAGACTGAGATTCATTGGAAGAATCCTAAGGAAATGCAATCCGACAACAAAGGAAGTAGGTTACAGTACGCTTGTTCGCCCAATGCTTGAATACTGCTCAGCAGTGTGGGATCCGCACCAGGTAGGGTTGATAGAAGAGATAGAGAAGATCCAACGGAGAGCAGCGCGCTTCGTTACAGGATCATTTAGTAATTGCGAAAGCGTTACGGAGATGATAGATAAACTCCAGTGGAAGACTCTGCAGGAGAGACGCTCAGTAGCTCGGTACGGGCTTTTGTTGAAGTTTCGAGAACATACCTTCACCGAAGAGTCAAGCAGTATATTGCTCCCTCCTACGTATATCTCGCGAAGAGACCATGAGGATAAAATCAGAGAGATTAGAGCCCACACAGAAGCATACCGACAATCCTTCTTTCCACGTACAATACGAGACTGGAATAGAAGGGAGAACCGATAGAGGTACTCAGGGTACCCTCCGCCACACACCGTCAGGTGGCTTGCGGAGTACGGATGTAGATGTAGATGTATTTCCTTTTTCCATCGATCAGCTGAAGGATTTCTTCTGTTCCTCAGGTTTCTTCGCAGTTACCTTCCTTGTACCTACGCTTTGCTCTGAAACGTCAGAGATTTCCAGTTTTCGTCATAGCAGTTCCTCTTCAATTGAACTGTCTACGGAGCTATGCATTATTGCCGTACGTATAGCCTAGTGAATGTCGAAAATATCTCCCTTAGTTCTTAAGTATCACATTTCTATGCCCATTCGCATTGATACTCCCTGATTAGTCTCTTCAATTTAAACCTACTATTCACCTTTACCAAATTTTGGCCTGAGTCTATGTCTACTGCTGCGTACTTCCCAGAATCTAATATCTGATTTCAGAATCTCTGCCTAGCCCATGATGTAATCTAACAGAAATCTTTCTCTATCTCCAGGCCTTTTCCATGTATACCCTCTCCTCTTGTGATTCTTGAACACAGTATTCGCTTTCACCATCTGAAATTTATTGCAGAACTCAATTATTCTTTCTTCTCTCTCATCCCTACTGCCAAGCACGTATTCTCGCTTAGCAGTTCCTTCTTCTACAATCACATTCCAATCCTCCATGACTTTTAGATTTTCTTCGCCATTTACTTACTGAAGTACCCATTCACTACCCTCATATACTTTCTCTTCTCGTCATCTTCAGTTTGCGACGTCAGTAAGTATACCTTAACTATTGTTGTCAGTGTTAGTCTGCTGTTGATTCTGATGAGAACAACCCTATCACTGGACTCTTCTTCTTGAGATGTCTGCGTTTATACCTGAACTGTTCCAACTATTGTTCTCGTGAGAATAACCTTATCAGTGAACCGATGCCTCTTGTAATCCGAATGAGCGCAGCAGTAAGCTGCATCTTGTGAGATGTGACAGCCTTGGTCGGTATGTCAGCTCACTGCAAATCACGGAATTCTGCCGAACCGCTTTCTGATGGCCCATGTTCTCTGCCCAGCGACTAACGGAACGTCTGTCGACTACAGACGCTCCATAAACTGCACACAAACCTTTGTGAATGTACCCAACAATTTGTTTCTCCACAACGAGATGCCGAGTGACGACACGCTGTGTGTAAAGTACATCACAGAAGTCATTCTGAAAGACTACTGCAGCCACTCTATCTGTTTGACGAAAGAGAAAGTTCGTGTGTGCACTATGATGAATACCTAATGTTCCGCATTTGTACCACTGTTGATGGATGAGAAAAAAAAATGTGAATGGCGACTGGAAAATAAAGCACGAAGGGCAGCGAGCATTCGTCATTGGTATCGTTACAATGACAATAGTAATGAGAGATGTAACAGTCTAACATTAATATTCAAATGCGTAGAAGGTATCATACAGAATCGGAGCCTCTTTTCCATTATTTGAATCCCAGTATGTTTTTTACAACGCATTGTGCCTGACCAAAGAATTAATGTTATTACACTTGGTCATAATTGTTGATATTGTAAAAGTAGTTACGTAAGACAAGCATATTGGAGCAGTGTAACATAGATGGATACTAACACAGTGGTTTTCTGAGACAGTAAACCCTTGAAGTGCAACGAAACTTTGGGTGTGTTCAATCAGTTGCGCTTTAGGGAACGTAAAACACCAGCCAGGCAATTCTGAAGTAGTGCTTCGTAACGGATGTGACATTTAAGAAAAATCGGGACATGTTCATAGGATTTGTCTACTTGGAAATATCATTCGACAACGTAAAATGATGCAAGTTGTGCGAAAGGCTTAGAAATATAGGTTTAAATTGTAGGAGAAGATAAGCCATATACTGCACCTAAGTGGATCAAGATGGTACTATAGAATGAAAAACTAGTAACAAAGTACACAAATTCGAAAGAATATAAGGCAAGGATTTTATTTTTCGCCCCTACTGTTCATTATGTACGAGGTCGTTTTTAGAAGCAATGCCTCCGATTCTTTTATGTGAAAACTCTTAAGGCTTTTAAAATAACACAAACTTTGTTAACATCCGGCAGCTTTTTTTCTTTTTGTGGTAAAGTCAGCCCACTGGTTGCAATGGATTTTATAGACGAATTCGCCATGGTTTCGACTCCTAAACTAAGGGAGTCTTCATCGGAATTTATATTCCATACGTAAAAAGTTGAGCATTACAGCTCTCGTCATACAACTTTAAGTCGGCTGCGGTGGCCGTGCGGTTCTAGGCGCTTCATTCCGTAACTACGCGACTGCTACAGTCGCAGGTTCGAATCCCGCCTCGGGCAGGAATGTGTGTGATGTCCGTAGGTTAGTTAGGTTTAAGTTGGTCTAAGTTCTAGGGGACTGATGACCTCAGATGTTAAGTCCCATTGTGCTCTGAGCCATTTGAACCATACAATTTTAACACCAAACCAGTCTGATGCGACCTCATTCTGCCCTTAGTAGCAATCTGTCAGCCCTTAGTAGCAATCTTTAATTTTTAACTAGAAATGACAGTAAAACTTTTACGTAGGATGTCTTATTTTGAGACGTGGCATTTTTGGTGTTAAAACTGTATGACGATGGCTGTAATGCTCAACTTTTTACGTATGTACTATAAATTATGTTGAAGACTCCCTTAGTTAAGGAGTAGAAACCATGGTCATTAATTGGCCTATAAAATCCTCTGCAACTAGTGGGCTGTCTTGACTTAAAAAAAATATTCACGGTTGCTGCACACAGCTATGTTTAAAGTTGTAATCAAGCATCTTTATTTTTCATGTTTACCTATTTATTTCTCAGAGTAATCTTCTTGCCGATGAGCACAATTCTTCGAACGAGAGACCAGTCTGTTGATACCGTCACTGAGAAACGCTCCACTTTGTTGACGCAGCCACAACCTCGCCCCTAATTGTACTGCTTGATCACTATCGAAGTGAAGTTCTCTAAAGTGTTCTTTAACTACTGGAAACATGAAAATTGGGAGAGTCAGTAGGATTGCTACAGGTCTCGCAGCCCTCGTATGTCACCTGGAATTGTAGTGCTGAAGAAGAGGGAGCCCTAAGCGTGGACGAACTTTTGGAATTCGCATCTAGATTTCACACAGCGACATAGCTACGTTACACACCACTGTTATTTGGAGCTATTATTCGGTGCCCTCTGGCAGCATAGCGACGCAAATATGTAGACATGAAAATAAATATGTAGAACGTTAATAACGTCTGTTTATTTAAAAAGCTTTAAGGTTTCTCATATGAAAAATTCGAAGGCACTACCTTCCAACACACTCTCGTACATCGCAGAAGCAATGACAGAAACATCAGAACTGTGGACCACAAAGAGGTGGAAGTGAAATACTTCTGCTACATTGAAAGCATATCTGCACGATGATCAAAGTAAGAGGACAGAAAAACCAGAGTAACAGACTAGCATAAAGAAAGACTAGGGAGTGGGATTAAAATCCAGTGTTTCAGTGGTAAGATTCAAAGATAACTTTGCTACTCACGGCGAAAAAGACTACTGAATGAAACAAGTCTACAGAGTGAGAGTAAACCAACGAAGGATGAAGACAGTGATGAGCAGCAAAAATGTGATTAGCGATACATTGAACATCAGAACTGTGGACCACAAAGAGGTGGAAGTGAGAAAGTTCTGCTACATTGAAAGCATTTCTGCACGATGATCAAAGTAAGTGGACAGAAAAACCAGAGTAACAGGCTAGCATATCCAAAGACGGCGTTTCTGATCGAACGAACTCCACTAATAGCAAACGTCAGTCTTAGTTAGAGAAAAATTCAGAGAATGTACGTTAGCAGCATAGAATGCTCGGAATTTAATCTTGAAATGTGGGACAAACGCAAGAGAAGAAGATCGAAGACTTTGATATGTGATTCTGAAGCATCGGCGTCGAATATAATTAGAGTGAGAGGCAAGGGCGTACGCAGGATCTGAACAAGGAGGGAGGAGGGGAGCAGGTCATACTAGTCTCAGGAAACAAGGATTCGAGACAACATACAGCACTTCTTATTAAATAAAACAGTAAACTAGTGAAAAACTGTTTCTAATAAACATTTTAAATACAAGAATACACTTGTACAGTCCGAGAAAATATGCAGCGTTTCTTATTAAATAGAACAGTAAACTAGTAAACTCCCTGCCTCCTGCCCCTCGCTGAAAACGCCCATGGTGAGAAGATAATAAACGAGAGGTTCTCTGCGTCATTGGCGAAGAAAACATTACGTGGGAAATACTGACAATAAGAAGGGAAAGGATTCTAGACTGCTGTTAAGAAATCGACGTACGTGAGGGGGAGTGAGAAGCCTGGGTGGAAGAGGGGGTGCGGAAAAGAGAGAGGGAGAGAGAGAAAGACTGTAGTACATCCAACAAATAACTGAAGCCATTCGAAGAAAGTGCTAAAATGTGATGAAATGTTTGACACAGTATATTCATTCATGGAGGACTGCATCAAACCAGAGGATTGAAAATTCAAAAACAAAAGAAAGAGCAAGAGTTTTCTAAATTAAAGAGGCAAGTCAGAAATATAGAACGAAGTAACATCAAGCTTTCCTGGAACAATAGTAACCACAAGCTTCCTGCCTTTAATTCACCTAGATCCTAATGTGGTTTGACAAGTGCTATTTGCTGTACTGTTTTAGGAGTGACCTGAAAAAGAGTGGAGTCCGTTTAGCGCTGTGTAGAGGCGAAAGCCGAGAGCCGAATTGCTGCAGTTATGGCTGGGCCAGTTGTGCCAGGCAGGTTGTACGATACCGCAGCACGAGCGACGCTGTCGTGTACAGGCAGATGTGCGGACAGAGCGCTGTTCTAGGAAATGCCCGAGGCTATACGTCCGGCGAGAATGGGGCGAACGCCCAGATGGCCTAGCGACAGACATTAATGGATGTCATTCATGAAACACATTTTCAGGGTGACAAAGAGGTGATTCCCACAGTGAGGAAATGACTTCGTAACCAGGAGTGGTAGGGACAGGTTATACACTCCCTAGTGTTTCATTGGAGAACGGCCATAAAACGGGAAGGTGATTACGCAGGGAAAATAGGGAATGTAGAGGGAACATAATTCCTTCTTGTGTACATTTCACTGTATTCAATACAAAATTGTTGAAGATAACCATGTGGTGACTTCCTTTCTGGGCCACCCTCGAACAATACTTGGAACGTCATATAAGACGTAAGCCGTAACCAAGTGTATTCATACTGGAACATTTGTAAGATGTTTCATAGTGTTAATTCAATTGATTTCAGCCTAAATTTGTCTCTTTTCACCGAAAATACGTTGAAGCTATAGCTATAAATTTCTGTAGTCCTAAATGAGAGGTTGGGTACACACACATAAGATTTCAAGGCCATATTGCAGCAGCCTACTCCTTCAGTCTAAAACAGTTTCGATAGTCTATTAGTAGAAGTAAATAAAAGCTAAGATGGCATTTTAGATGCCTCAGGTGTGCTACATAACCTCATCCCAACTGCGTACAAGGTAGGGAGGGGTCACACATTGATCTGTAATTGTAGGGAGAACCACGTTTTCGGATGCTGTACAAGTCACGCGTCGTATTCGCACCTGCTTTTTGCCAGAAATGAATTGTCTGCGTTCTTCATCAAAATCAAGTTGAGGCAGGCCTCCATGGGCCGTTCACTTTTTTTAAACACAGCTGAAACCGCAAAATATCGTAAAAAGTTAATTAAGAAATCCCTGGAATCGTGCTGCATTTTTCGGATAATAGTCATTCAAACTTTTATCATAACTGATATGGGAAAAACGTATCAAATTTCGAAAGGAAATCCACACTTGGTAAGACAGAATAAGATGTTACGAGCAAACGTCGCCGACTGACTGAGGGTGACAAAAAACCAAAGGCGTTCCTCAAACAGTTTTCTATATCTGCACAACTTCCACAATTTGATACATATGTAACATTTCTTTAAAATGATATACTAGTAGTAGTAGTAGTAGATGGGTTTTGGGCGCACAACAGCAAGGTCTTCAGCGCCCGTTCAGTAACTCAGTGAGACGGGTGTCAAGAAAAATCCCAGAACAGGAATATAAAACTGAAGAGAAAACATGGGTAATAATCGTCGAAACACATGTGCTCACCCACACCAAAGCATGGGATGAAGCAGAGCGTCAGCAGTAAAACATGGATAACACAGGAAGAAAATGATAGAAGAAGCTAAAACAATGTAGCAGATGGAAGTGGCTGGCTGACCGCAAGGAAAAAAGGGGAGGAGTCAGCCACTCTGCAATACACTAAAACCTCCAGTCTAAAATTTTAGGCCAGAGTCCATACACATCACAAAACTTGAAAACCCTAGACACACACGTCTCATCGTTAGCTAAAACAGAAGGCAGATCCCCAGCAATTTGTGCTTCTGCCCGTGCATAACGGTATAAAATGCAGTCTGTTAAAATGTGCCGGACAGAGATGTGCACACCACAAGCATCACAAAACGGTGGATCCTCCCGCCGTAATAAAAAGCTATGTGTGAGAGGACAGTGCCCGATCCGAAGACGTGTGAGGGCCACCTCCTCCCGCCTGAGCAACCGGCAGGAGGAACGCCACGGCCGAGTGGTTGACTTTTATCAACCGCAGTTTATTGGCCGTCACCGCCAGCCATTCGTCCTCCCACAACTCCATGCACTTCCTGTGGAGTGCAGCGATGACTGACTGCAACGGAATAGGACACTGGACCACATCCTGTTCTCTGCAGGCCTCTTTGGCAGCCCGATCGGCCTGTTCATTGCCCCAGATGCCAACATGACCAGGCACCCAGCACAAGGATACTTCTGTACCCCGCCGTTGGAGCAAATACAGTTGGTCATGTATCAGCTGGACCATCGCCTCATTCGGATACATGTTCTGCAGTGATTGTAAGGCACTAAGAGAATCGGAGCAGAGAAGAAAACGATCGCCCCGAACACGATTCATCTGCTCCAGTACCTTCAGGATCGCTTGGAGCTCCGCTGCGAAAACGGTATATTCAGCAGGGAGGCGAATCCGGGTAACTTGATCAGGGAACACTACAGAACAGCCAAGGAAAGTCTCCTGTTTGGAGCCATCAGTGTACACGACAGTGAAACCGTGATGCACACCTAAAATGTTTAAAAACAGACATTGGAATGTAAAATCTGGTGTGCGATCTTTCTTAAAATTAGTCAAATCTAAAATAAATTTGGGTCTCCGGAGGAGCCAAGGGGGGGATCTGCTCCAACCGCGACGCAAAACACGAAGACCAGCCATAAACATCGCAGCGAGGCAATCCTGTGCGCGAATCCCATAGGGCTGCGTTGCACGTTGCCCGTTATGAAATAACTGTGCCAGAGGAGGCTGAGCAATGGCAGGGTATGCAGGGGTGTATGGTGTGGACAAAGTTTTATACGCCTGGCGCACTCTAAGTAGCCGTCGTCGCATAGGAAGTGGCGGTTCACCAGCCTCTGCACAGAGGCTTGGTATGGGGCTAGTTCGGAATGCCCCAGAGGCCAACCGAAGCCCTTCATGGTGCACAACGTCCAACATCTTCAAGTAAGAAGGCCTCGCAGACCCATACACCGTGCACCCATAATCGAGCCGAGATCGCACAAACGCCCTGTAAAACTGGAGCAGACAAGTCCTGTCAGCTCCCCATGTACTGTGGCTAAGACATTTTAAAATACTTAAAGCCTTAAGCGACCGCCGTTTCAGGTCTTTAAGATGAGGTAACCACGTGACCTTCGAGTCAAAAATGAGCCCCAGAAACCTCACCGTGTCTTTAGAAGTGAGAATAGTGTCCCTCATCCGCAACTCAGGAAAGGTTAAAATCGAACGAGAACGATGAAAAAGAACACATACAGACTTCTCGGTGGAAAACTTAAAACCACTCTTCCGCGCCCAGTCAGCCAAACGTCTAATCGTGTGTTGCAACTGACGAGTTGTCGTTGCAAGGCTTGAAGAAGAGCAAAACAAAGAGAAATCATCCACAAACAAAGAACACTGGACAGGACTTTTCACTATGGCCGTAATGCTAGTAATAGCGATGGCAAAGAGAGTCACACTTAAAACGCTACCATGAGGGACACCGTTCTCCTGCTCAAAGCGATCAGACTGGACGTCACCAATTCGGTATCTAAAATATCGTGGCGAGAGGAAAGACTGAAGAAAAAGAGGAAGACAACCCCCGAAAACCCCATTTGTGAAGTTGCTCCAGGATGAAACGCCTCCAAGTGGTATCGTAGGCCTTCTCAATATCAAAAAATACACCTACAAGGTGATGACGGCGTAGGAAAGCTTGTTGTATAGCCGCCTCCAGTAGGGCCAGGTTATCGAAGGTGGAAGGAAACCTCCTGAACCCACACTGAAAGCGACTAAGGAGTTGCCGGGATCATAACATCCAGACAAGGCGGCGGTTGACCATCCGCTCCAAGGTCTTCCCTATGCAACTAGTGAGGGCAGCACTATGGTAGCTACTCGGGCTTGTGTGGTCGGTCCCAGGTTTTAAAAAAGGGATTAAAACTGCCTCACGCCACGCGTCAGGAAAGTGACCCGACGCCCAAATTCCATTAAAAAGTGTGACGAGGATTTCTTTGTTGCGCATTGTGAGGTGCCATAGCATACTGTAATGGACCCTGTCGTGACCAGAGGAGGTGACACGAGCTCCAGACAATGCAGAATCCAGCTCCCACATAGAAAATGGGCAGTTGTAAACTTCATGAGATGTGGACTGGAAGTTCAGACTACATCTCTCAGCAACGGCCCTATGGCGCTTCAAATCTGGATCCTGACTGGTTGTTGCAGTAACTGTGGCAAAATACGCTGCCATAGTCTGGGCAATGTTTCGCGGATCTGTGTGGAGAATGCCGTTATTCATTACAGCAGCTATGGGACACCTCCCTCCTCTGCCAGAAATTCTCCTGATTGTCTCCCACACAATAGAACTTTTCGTGGAACGATTAATGGTGTTCAGGAACTGTTGCCATGACCTCTTCTTGCTCTCACGAATAATGCGGCGACACCTTGCCCTCGCCACGCGAAATACTGCAAGATTCTCAGCAGTCGGCCGAGACTTGAACCGACGGAGAGCTGCACGCCTGGTCCTGATGGCAGAGCGGCAGTCGGCACTCCACCAAGGCACAGGTGGCCTCTTCCGGGGGCCCATGGACTGTGGAATGGATGCTGCAGCGGCGTGGTGGACCGTTTCGGTAATATGATCCACCCACACCTCAACAGTCACACATTGTTCGAATTGGGGCAACTGGCTATAAAGTGTCCAGTCAGCTCCACTGAGCACCCATCGTGGTGGTCTCCTTTCGGGGCCCACGCCATCTGGCAGGTGAATCCAGATGGGGAAATGATCACTGCCATGCAAGTCAGCGACCACTTCCCAGTGAGCACTGGCGGCAAGAGCTGGAGAGCAAAGCGAGAGATCAATGGCAGAGAACGACCCAGTCGCTGTGCAGAATTGAGTACTCTGTCCTCCATTGAGTAAGTAGGCACAGGATGACAGGAGAAGCCTCTCAATTGCTCTACCCCTGGATCAGATAATTGCAGAGCCCCTAAGCACATTGTGGGCATTAAAATCACCACAAATAATGAATGGTTGGGAGAGCTGTGTAAGAAGGTCGGTTAGGGCCACTTCATCAAGTGCCTCATGTGGGGGCAAGTAAAGTGAACAGACAGTCAGTGGATGAGGTACCTGCACAGCGAGAGCCTGTAAAGTTGTCATACGCGAGAGAGGCGAGGAGTGGTAGTCCGTCCTGACGAAAATACCTACACCTCCTCTAGCTCTCTCTCCTCGCAGGTCGTCATTTTTGTGGAGTGTATAGCCTCGCAGCTCAGGCGAGTATGAGGGATGGAAATAAGTCCTGGAGACAGAGACACAGTGGTCTACCCTGAGGGAGTAGACGAAGTTCCTCCACATGCGTCTGGAACCCTTGCAAGTTCCACTGAAGTGTGGGAGCCATCTATGTTGGGGGTAGCACCTTCATCCTGTCTCTCCGACGGGGCGGGGAGACCGCAGCAGGTGGAGGGGCAGGTGTGGGGTGAGCTGATTGCCCCACCCATACGTCGTATACCATCAACTCTGGTGAAGAGTCAGATGAAGCCTCACGTAAAACAACAGCCACATGGTCAGACGGTTTATCACGGGATTTGACCTGGTGTTGCTGTGGTACAGGAGCTTTCTGTGGTTTGGTGGGCTTTGGGGGAGCTGATGTGGGAGTGGTAATTGGCGCAATGGGCTTGGGAACAGCCTCAGCTGTTGGAGGCGACAGGGGCTGGCCCAAGTTCGCCACTATACCCTTGTCTGCCGTTCGATTAGGGGCTACCGGCTCTGAAACACTGGCTGTGTTTCAAGTGCACTGACAGCTGCAGGTGTTAATGCCAACACTCACCACCTCGGTCTGTGTTGAGGCATCTACTTTTGGAGTAGGCTTCTGAACCAGGGATGCGAAAGATGTAGTTAATGTGGGAGGTTGCATCGACTTATAGATCTTCTTGGCCTCACCATAGGGGATTCGCTTCGTTGTTTTGATTTCCTGGACTTTGCGTTCCTCTAAAAAGATTCGGCAGTCCCTACTCCAAACAGAGTGGTTCCCAGAGCAATTAATACATTTAGCTGGAGACGAGCAACCAACTCCTTCATGAACAGCCTTACCACAGTTGCCACAAGTCGCTTCCCCTTTACATCCTAAGGTGGTATGCCCAAAACGCTGGCATTTAAAACAGCGCATTGGGGTCGGGAAATAAGGCCTCACACTAAGGCGAAGGAAGCCAGCTTTAACATGTTCAGGAAGTTTTGTGCTACTGAAGGTCAGAATAAAGGAGTCGGATTTGACAAGATTGCCATCAACCCTCTTCATGATGTGTTGGACATCAACAGTACCTTACGGAGCCCACTCACGTTGCAGTTCGTCCTTGGGAATGTCAACTAGATCCCGGCATGTCACAACACCTTTTCTATAGTTCAAGGTGCTGTGCAATTTAGTGTCTATGGCATACTCTCCAAGACATTTAGCAGATTGGAGGTTAGTTGCTTGCTGGGAAGTGGAAGCTTCCACGAGAAAGGTCCCATTACGTAAGCGCTTCACCGATTTCAAGGAGCCACAGATGCCCTCCAAACCCTTTTGTATATAGAAGGGCGAAACCTTCTCAAAACTACCCTCCTTCCATTTCACAATGAGAAACACATTATGAGCACCAGAATGCGTTCTGTTACTAAAGACTTCACTTGTCAAAGATGTGCTGCAGTCAGGGGACTGACTGCACGAGCCCTCTTCAGAGACTGGGTGTTAGAACCCTCCAGCGGCCCACCCTTTCCGCTGGGAGGAGGAAAAGAGGATTTCGAAGGATCCATCTCGGTCCCACGAGCAGCTAGGGAACTAGAAGTCCACCTAGACAGAGCCCCGCGTGCCTAGGTAAGCCTTATACAACTGAGGTGCGGCAGGTTCCCCAGAGGTTGGCCGCTAATGACTGTTCCACCTCAACAGCCATGCATCTCATCGGCGCGCAGCACACCTTGAGATTGAGGGGTTGTTTATAGAGGTTTATTCCATCCTCGCGGTACGGGCGGCCAAGCCAAGATCCCCACTCCCTGAGACACACAACGGTCCACCGCCGCGCCGCACGGTGGTCGTTGAAGCATGACCAGAGCTTACGGTGACAGGGGACTGGCGGCGCTTACCAGTCCCCAGCTCAGGAACCCCGGGGTCGCCAAGCCCGTACCCAGCAAATGAATGCTGAGCCCCTGGGGGCTTTAAAATGATATCAGCAGTTCCAAATTCGACAAGAGTCCTCGACCAGAGTTCTGTTGAGCCCATCCGAAGAACCACAAAACCTACACATACATCTATATATATACTCCGCAATTCACCATACGGTGCGTGGCGTAGGGTCCCTCGTACCACAACTAGCATCTTCTCTCCCTGTTCCACTCCCAAACAGAACGATATCTTATGCAAAACTGTACATTTAACCGCAGAAGAGGAAATCAAATGGTATAGCGTGATGTGGTCAAGCTAGATTCATACCGAGATCTCCTCTCAACGACAGTATGATGCTTGCTTCCAGGAACGAGATAGGCCACGTGAGTTGAGAGATGAGGCACCTTTTTTTTATATACATCAGCAGTCACGAACATATGGCTGCTGTTGCGGTCTTTATTTCGGAGACTAGTTTGAGCTGCCTCTCTACGTTATTCATCTCCGTCTTAAGTTCTTCATTTAACCTTATCGTATGCAGCCAAATTACATTTCTCTGTATACTGAAGTAAAGCCAGTATCTCCAATATCCCTCCCACCCTGCCCCCATCCCACTCATACACAATTAACTCCTTACTGAATTACCTGTTTCCTAATACCTTAGAATCCTTTTTACCATCCAACCCCTTCTTGTGGTCAAATTCTGCCAATAATTTCATTTCAACCCCATTTGGTTCATGACCTTCTCATCAGTTATCTTATCTGCCTGTCTACTTTTCAGCATTCTTCTGTTTCAACAAATTTCAAAAGCTTGTAACCTCCCAACAGATTATTTCCGTAAACTCGCACTAAAGAAGTGACTAACCTCCCAATGAAAATAGTGGCTCACACATAACCTTTCAATAATTAACTGACTATGAATCTAAACTGGTAAATCTGGACGTCAGAAGTGCTGTGTCATCGCGCTGAAAAGTCATTCTGAATAAACTGAAAATTCTTACCTCAATTATGTGACCGGATAGCGCGTAGATATCTCCTCCTTCAAGAAATGTTTCTGGCACAGCCCAGTGCAGTGCTAGCAGCTAGATTTGTCATGTATAAAAAGAAACAACTGATTTTTCTTTACGATAATAGGGATGATCAAGGATAGGAGAAATTAGTAAAATCTTTAAATTGAGATGAATGATTGCCTAAAGTTATTTTTATAAGAAAGATTATTATTAAAAGATTTTTGTAACATTTACATGGGACTTGATATAACAATAACATAAAATCCGTTGTTACAAATTACATATAGGCGCGGCTGCTTTTACCTTATACTACATCGTTCAGGCAGCGCCATCGCACTCAACGACCGGCCCAACCGCCCGACTGGGAGCTACTACTACGACTACTGTGCCCGACACTGATCTCTGGTCTGCGATTCTATTGTAGCATACATATCGCTGGCAGCGCGTGAGCAATCCATTGAAGTTACATCTGCTCGAGTGAGCTAGCAATAAATTCCCTAGTTGTGGACCTCTAACAAGCTTCTTCTTTTGTTGTGTGACAAGAATATATCTGTGCACACGAGACAATAGGATGCAATTTCTTTCAAAAAAGACTCCTAACACTTCAATTCATTTTAGGTATTGATATAGTAATGGCTTTCTGGAATTTTCTTCCTTCATAAGCAGTGCAAATACTAAATTCTCTTTAATTCTCCGTTCTCAGTAATATGTTAGCCAAATAGAAGAATTCGTCTACTGCTTTTAATGTCACATTTCCTAATCTAATTCGTCCAGCACCAAGTGACTCAATTCGGATGCACTGCATTACAAGCGTTTCATTTTTTATTGATGGTCATCTCTCTGCAGGACTCTAACAACTGCGCTCAACTGATTTTTCTGGCTTTTAGGCGTGCCAGACGTAATCACAATGTCATCGGCGAAGGTTAATGATATCGTTCTGCAGCACGAAGTTTAATTCCTTTTCCCAAAACTTTCCTAGTTTCCTCCCATACTTGTTGTGCGTTTAAACTGAATAACATAACAGATAAATTACCATCATTTCTCACTTCTTTCTCAACTACTGTCATCCTTTCATGTACATCTGCAGTCAAGGTTCTGTACAAGTTGTTTATAACGTTCCGCTTCCCGGCAGGCATTCCTAATATAATACATAAATTTCCTTTATGATCCAAAGAACAGTTCGACGGTTCTCATACACCTCTTGGAGAGATGCTATTTTCCCGACCGATGTACACAAGTAAAATTGTTTTTTTTTCTCCTTTTCATCGTCTCTGAATGTTTCTAGAATAATTTCCGTAAAACGTGTGTATGAGAAGTAGTTATGAAAGTGTCATATTCTTTGCCTATATACTGTATAAAATGATTCCTTAATTTTTAAGGCAGTTGAATTTTGTGTGCTGTTGTGTATTACTCAGCATCTTAACAGAGTTATTTATACTACAAATATTAATTGTTACGTTAACTTCGAGGTACTAGTAGTAACCTCTAACAATTGTATTGCATTGGAAATACATGTTGGTTTGTTTCCTGTATACGTACGCCGTGTAACACGACTCGAATCAACAGTTTGAAACGAAAAGCGGCATAAGTTACTGCTAAACGCATTACTAGATTTTGCAGTGGGCCCTTACTCATCAAAGAATTTCCTCTTAGTTTCTTCGTCGTCAGTTTCTTTTTAATTTAATGGTAAGGCTAGGGTCCCCTGTCGGGCAGGCCGTTAGCCTGGTGCCGGTCTTTCAATTTGACATCACTTCAGCGACCAGCAGTCGATGAGGATGATAGGTTGATGATGAGGACAGCACAACACGCAGTCCCTGGGCGCTAGAAATTCCCCGACCTAGCCGGGAATCGAACACGGAGCCAGATGTCTTACAATCCGTCACCCTGAATTTTTTTTTTTCAGCAACGGGGGCGGACTTTGTCGCCAGTGACAGCAGCCGAACCAAGCCATGGAATTCAAGGACGATATTTAAAGGACGCTGGCTAATGTTATTTACACTAAACATAAGTAGCGTTGGTTATAAGGAACATATTTTTGTACAGTAGCGTCCGAAGTGTTTGATGTTCCTGAATACTGATCTTGGAAGGAAATTCTACAGACGGTACAGAAACTCATATACACGTATATTTAAAGCTCTCTGCTAACGCATGTTAGCTGACGAGCGTTAGAAATTTATTTTGCTATTCGCTACAATAAGAGATGATTTTGAGTTGCAGTGATGCACCAAAGCGAATGAATAAGTACCATTAATGTTACCACGCTCTATACACGTTGCTGATATGACCCTAAATAATTTTCAGTAAAAGTATAGCTATTTATTTATGAACCAAGAAAGGATTCGTGCAGCTACTCTCCCTAGTACGTTTAGCTCAACTAAACTACGAATAATAAACCGTAATGCACTCTCACTGCAATTGTTATGGGTCGCTGACGACAGTCATGATAGCATGGAATACGTGGACCAATAAAGGCTCATTGAAAATACTAAGGCTGCGTTTAGTGATAAATTTGGTCGCCTTTCAGTCCAAATTTCAAATTTTACTGGTGTCCCATGCCGCACTTACACTAGAAGGAAGAGATATATACGCTCCTGGAAATTGAAATAAGAACACCGTGAATTCATTGTCCCAGGAAGGGGAAACTTTATTCACACATTCCTGGGGTCAGATACATCACATGATCACACTGACAGAACCACAGGCACATAGACACAGGGAACAGAGCATGCACAATGTCGGCACTAGTACAGTGTATATCCACCTTTCGCAGCAATGCAGGCTGCTATTCTCCCATGGAGATGATCGTGGAGATACTGGATGTAGACCTGTGGAACGGCTTGCCATGCCATTTCCACCTGGCGCCTCAGTTGGACCAGCGTTCGTGCTGGACGTGCAGACCGCGTGAGACGACGCTTCATCCAGTCCCAAACATGCTCAATGGGGGACAGATACGGAGATCTTGCTGGCCAGGGTAGTTGACTTACACCTTCTAGAGCACGTTGGGTGGCACGGGATACATGCGGACGTGCATTGTCCTGTTGGAACAGCAAGTACCCTTGCCGGTCTAGGAATGGTAGAACGATGGGATCGATGACGGTTTGGATGTACCGTGCACTATTCAGTGTCCCCTCGACGATCACCAGAGGTGTACGGCCAGTGTAGGAGATCGCTCCCCACACCATGATGCCGGGTGTTGGCCCCATGTGCCTCGGTCGTATGCAGTCCTGATTGTGGCGCTCACCTGCACGGCGCCAAACACGCATACGACCATCATTGGCACCAAGGCAGAAGCGACTCTCATCGCTGAAGACGACACGTCTCCATTCGTCCCTCCATTCACGCCTGTCGCGACACCACTGGAGGCGGGCTGCACGATGTTGGGGCGTGAGCGGAAGACGGCCTAACGGTGTGCGGGACCGTAGCCCAGCTTCATGGAGACGGTTGCGAATGGTCCTCGCCGATACCCCAGGAGCAACAGTGTCCCTAATTTGCTGGGAAGTGGCGGTGCGGTCCCCTACGGCACTGCGTAGGATCCTATGGTCTTGGCGTGCATCCGTGCGTCGCTGCGGTCCGGTCCCAGGTCGATGGGCACGTGCACCTTCCGCCGACCACTGGCGAAAACATCGATGTACTGTAGAGACCTCACGCGCCACGTGTTGAGCAATTCGGCGGTACGTCCACCCGGACTCCCGCATGCCCACTATACCCTCGCTCAAAGTCCGTCAACTGCACATACGGTTCACGTCCACGCTGTAGCGGCATGCTACCAGTGTTAAAGACTGCGATGGAGCTCCGTATGCCACGGCAAACTGGCTGACACTGACAGCGGCCGTGCACAAATGCTGCGCAGGTAGCGCCATTCGACGGCCAACACCGCGGTTCCTGGTGTGTACGCTGTGCCGTGCGTGTGATCATTGCTTGTACAGCCCTCTCGCAGTGTCCGGAGCAAGTATGGTGGGTCTGACACACCGGTGTCAATGTGTTCTTTTTTCCATTTCCAGGAGTGTATTTACTATTTATTCGAAACCATACACATAAGCAGAAGCACTGAAATTAGAGCATTCGATTTGCAATTGGTTGTGTAATACCACAATTACTCCAAAATCGTGACAGTTGATGAACAATTAATTTCATTCCAAAAAACATTTTAATGCTACATCTTACGCATTATCTGATGAAACGTATCCGGGCACCACTGTTTAATCCGAAACTGAGCACTAGCTGTCACGAGAGGGTGAAATGTCAGTAAAAATGCATTAGCGCTAACAGCAGACTGGATGAGTCAGAACAGCTCTGTGACTTCGAACGTGGACTAGTCAGTGGATCACTTCAGTAAAGAATCCATCGATCCATCAGGGACTTTTCAAAACTTGTGAAACCGTCCATATCGACTGTTGGTGATGTGACTGTGAAGTGGAAATGCGAAGGAACTACCACAGCTAAAGCGAGACCAGGCTGACATCACGTACGGATGGATAGGGGCCGTTGAGCGTTGTAAGGAGTCACGGGAAGTATGGAGTAGCAAGTAAGTGTCGAGTTCAGAAGTGCTGCCAGGCAGTCGCGTTAGTGAAAGGACTATGCGTAGGAAGTTACAAAGAATGGGGCATGGTAGTCGAAACGTTCCACATAAGCCACACATTCTTGTAGTGAATGCTAAGTGACGCTTGAGATGATGTGAACAGCACGCCACTGGACTGCTGATTGATGAAAACTGGTTAATCGGAGTGACGAATCGCGCTATACCTGGGGCAATCCGATGGAGGCATTTGGGTCTGGGGAATGTATGGATAGCGTTCCCTGCCGTTATGTGTAGAGCCCAGTAAAGTATGGAGTAGGTGGTGCTACCGTACGGAGATGTTTTTCGTAGTTAGTAGGTGGTTCTATTATTGCGCTTAAAAGTGCTAAACATGTGCGATATGAACAGATTTTATTTTAAAGCCTTGTGTGCTGCGTGCAGTAGAGGAAAAGTTCGAAGACTTTTACTGCATCTGCATGGCAATGCATCCTATGATAAAGCAGACTGGAACGGGCTGAACTTAAATCAAATGGAATGCCTATGGGATGTGGCAGGATGTCAACTTCGCTCCAGACATTAAACATCTCTCTGCTTTCTCTCGTTTCTAGTCTTGAGCAAGGCCGCCATTCCTCAACAGGCATTCAGACACCTCACTCAAAGTTTTCCCAGCAGGGTTTAAGTCGCTGTCAAGGTGAAGGGTTGACACACCCTATATTAATTCCCACAAAGAAGTACACTGTCTTCTTTTTGTGAGATAGTGTGTGTATTCGTTCTTAGGAATCAGAACGGATGTTCTTAGAGGCGAGCAAGAATTTGTAAAGCTCGAAAATGTAATGAAAAGTAACACTGCTCCTAAATTTCTACCTGGCAACTGTAAGTACTTCGCTATTACCCTAATACGATACACTTCGTTGTGCTACAGGTCCCGGCTGACATAATACAACTTATTTATAGAAACAAACAGCCGCGACTGACAATTTCCTTCTCTCGAAATAATGTGATTCAAATTCATAGAGTATTCATAGGTACATTCCCAAAAATTGCTATTAATGGAAGTCATATTAAATAGTCTGAAAAGGGTACATTAAACGTATTCCAAGCCATCCCAGTATCAGTCGCATACGAAGAGTGAAGTAGAATCCAGGCACAATGACGTTACTTACCCCAAATTTACTGTTCACTTTTTTCCTTACATGCCGGGGTGTGAATTAATTCTGCTACGCTCAACAACTACTGCGGCGAGAAAAGCGATGTTTGATTTGTAAGAGCCACTTCACTTGTACACTGTTCCGTGAAGTGGATTAATCATTGATTAAAAATCTGATCTCCAGAGTCGACACACTCTCAAATATTGAGTGTTATCTGGAAAAAAAATGCTCAGAGAAAAGTAAACAGTAACAAATGATAACGGTGCTACATTTGCTTCTATTGCGCCATTTGCAGTGTTTGTAGATAATGATTGCGTAAAACCGAAGCATGCGCACTGCTTTACTGAGAAGATCACCATTCATCAATATTGACACAGTTAGCCAGGAGGTGTAACAGTACTTCTTATATGGTTGTGTCTGAGAGCCAGTTGTCATAAGCATTAGTTATTTACTGACGGTTGATAGCGGTGGATCCCAGGGGAAAGCATTGGCAACCAGATGCCCGGGCGATACGCCATGCATTTAAAGCGGATCATTATGCTAAAACATAGCCTTGCGTCCCACAGAATCCAAAACAGTAGCAAAGATAACAAGTCGAAGATTGCATCTAGTACTACTCAGTGCCGACAGCGAACACGAATCCCTCCTGCGTAACAATCGGCTACTTTCGGAACCTATAATACTCAATAATGTTAGAAAATATTCGCAGATAAATACTATGTATGTGCTAATAAAAACTGTACTCATCTTATACAGTAGGAACGATGTTCCTAGAACATTTATACTATGTATTCCAGTCGCAAAATATCAATTGTCCATAATTATGTGAACCTGTGACATATTCGGTCATTGTAGATCACTATCATATTATGATGCTTAATGCAAGATAAAGCAACGGACGATCTAACATTACGTACAGATATTGATTAGCAGTAATACAGGATTCATTTAAATACAAAACTATTTGCAAGTACTGTACATTGTTTGGCATTTTAGATTTTCTGGTTTTTGGAGTGAGTAGTTAATTCTGTAGAACAACGTCCTCATGTCTAAAATAATAATGTTTGAGATTTTCACCGCATAGTTATAGAGACACGATAATTCTTAATTTTATGAGTTTATTTACTCTTGAGAAATGACTACCATGGCTTGAGAAATCTACATTACCTCTTGCGAGGAAGCAGAGACATCCCGATGTTTTTTCTCCTTTTTAGTATTTATTTGGTCTTGAGCTAACTATTAAGCCACAAATAACGTTCACAAAGCGTTTCCAGCGACATGACAATAACACTTACAGAAGTTAACACAGACAATTGCAACATTCTAACGTAGAACATAAATTAAATCAAATTATCCCATCAGCCACCCACAAATAAATAAAACAATATCTACTTGAAAACTATAATCTCTTAAAGCTACAATTTATTTTGACTGCATATAAGCTACAATATTGATCATCTAATAGTTCTGTTTGTATAACACGCGTTCTGGATGTTGGTTGAAAACTTTCGTTGGTGCAATAGCCACCAATAAGAATAAAGTCACAACAATGAAGTTGAATTTTGAAACTCTCGAAACAAAATTAGTCATTTTTCTTTTGATGGTCATATTTTTCTTAAATTTTAAATACTTCCCTCGTATTTTCCGGTATTACTGACAAAGACTTACAGGGTAAACATAAAGTACCCGAACACTTTCAATTATTTATTGCATAAGAACCAAACAGTGTACAGATATGACACGTATGTCGTTTTGAAGAGAAATCGCGAAAGTTTTTTTTTTTTTTTTTCATCTACACCGCTCAGCGTAGTTCGGTAATTCGCCGATAGTCAGCGCTAGTCGCAAACATGTCGAGTTCAGGTGTGGAGCGAGCTGTTTCACGTAATGGCCTCCCCGATCACCAGATCTCAATCCGTGTGACTTTTTTCTGTGGGGACACATTAAAGATCTGGTGTATGTACCGCCTCTACCACGTGATGTAGCTAAGCTCGGGGAGAGAATACGGGAAGCCACTCCACAGTCGACGATGCCATGCTGGGATGGGTATGGCAAGAATTCGATTACCGTTATGGCGTCTGCTGCGTCACTCATGGTTCGCATATCGAATGTTTGTAAAAAAAAAAAAAAATATAGTTTCAGAGTTTCTCTTCAAAATGCAATATGTATGGCATCTGTACAATGTTTAGTTCTTGTGCAATAAATAATTGAAAGTGTTCCCGGACTTTATGTACAGCCCGTATAGTTAAAAGACGTTGTAAAGTCATAATACTGCTCTGAAATAGTCAAGGGCGGACTCATTCCTTGCCTTATCTGGCCCTAGAAACCACGCACTATTTCTGCACGTGAAGGAATACGGCCTCGCAAGATGAGTGATTGCGGTTGCTAAAAGTGAATAACGGTTCTCCGCTGGCGGAACGATGTGCTCTTTGCTGAGGCGTCGTTCTATTCAGGGGATGCGTGCAGGCAGTGAGTATGACTGAGGACCGACCTCGCTTCATAAATCTGAAGCTTTCCTCCCAAGCTCCTTTTCCTTGACGGCTGGTGTGTCAGGGCAGCGAAATTACTTCCCGAGGTAAGAAAGTTTCTTGTAATTTAACGGAGGGCTCGTAGGCCTAGGGTGTGTTAGGAACGGGAACTGTTCGTTAAAAAAAGAAGAGACGTCTACCAAATGACATACGCACACTTCTCCACTTCATGCAGCGGAAAAAGATATTAAAGCAATATATACACGACAGCAAAATTTCTTTATTACACGGAGTTGTTGTTGACGTTAATGAATGTTTTAAACCAACAAGTCCACAACGACCTCTTGCGTAGCACACTGTCACTATGTTATTCAGTCAGGGTGAAAATGAATTACATAAATAAGTTTTATGATCATTATCGTCTGAAGAAACGTTTTAATAACTATTATGACCGATTTTGGTCGAAGTGTCGTTTCTCCCTATGAAGATTGAGCAACTCTCCGATAATGGTACTCCTACGGAAACAGTTTAAAATGACCGTTGTCGTTTGTTGATGGAAATACTATCGGACTATCTTTCGTTAACCAACGATTACTACTGATAGGGAGCATTAGTGGAACTATTCGGAATCGAACCAAGGTCATACTAGTTTTAAAGTAAACTACAAATTACGTAAACCGAAGAACGCTAGCAACACAAGTAGACAAAGCGGTACAAAGTGTTCATCGTGTTCAGTCAGAAAACTAACTACTACTATGTAAGGCTGTACTTCTGTTTTAACAGTACAGTAAAAGCACCTTTATACTGCTGTCTGATATGCCGCGTATTTGAATATAACGCGGCACAAAATATATCCCCCAACGTATCATAAAATCAGGGGACAAGTGACACGAGAGACTAAACGTAGAAGCTTTGTAAACACAGTTGAAATTGATGTGAGAATGAACCGAAAAAGGACTAAACTAGGAAAATACGATAAACTTGAAGGAAGCTTTTATAGATGGTCTGTGATAAAGAAAAGATGGACATTTTCCGGGACCATTATTAAAGCACAAACTGAAGAACATCACTCCGATTTACATGAAAACAAAGTTTTTATGGCTTCTGGAAGATGGATTTCAAGACGGAATTGACGCCATGGAATTCGACAGACGACCGCTTGAGGAGAAGCGAGGTCTCGTGACATCAGTTTGCTTCACAGATTCTAACAAAGTAAGGGGAGAAGAAAATTTAAATCATCATCAAGTGTATAATTGTGATGAAACGGCACTTTATTATAGATTGCTTCAAACCATAACTGTCGATCCAAAGGCATCAGGAGTTAAGGCGGGTCTGGAAATGAATAAAGACAGAATAACCCTTCTGTTTACCACATATAAATTGGGCAGCTGTAAGATGAAAGCTCTTTGTATAGGAGAAAACAAAAGCCCGCGATTTAAACATGTCTTCATTCAAATTCACTTAAAGGCATGCAGAGATTGCTAGGACGACATGTGACATTTTCACCAAATGGTTTCAAGAAATAATTGTTCCCTCAGTGAGAGAGAGCACCTACGTTCACGTAACCTGAGAGAAGAAGCTCTTCTAGTCCTGGACCTGTGGTATCAACGTGTGCAACTTGTTAGGGGTTGCATTTACCGACCGCGGTCCGTACTATACTCATGCTCATAAATTAAGGATATTTGCCGAATCTGGTTCAAATTGTTCTGAGCCCTATGGGACAACTTCTGAGGTCATCAGTCCCCTAGAACTTAGAACTACTTGAACCTAACTAACCTAAGGACACACACATCCGTGCCCAAGGCAGGATTTTAATCTGCGACCGTAGCGGTCGAGCGGTTCCAGACTGTAGAACCTAGAACCGCTCGGCCACTCCGGCCGGCGCATAATGTGGTGCCAGACAATGTGGCACTACACAAAACTGGCGCTAATAGCATAGGCGCATAGGGAACACACACGACACAAGTCTGTAAGTCCACGGTATTGGTGATAAGTTGAGAAAACCGTCCCGAAACACGTGTGCTACAAAAAACCAGAGTTTCGTGCGTATGTACCCAACATCAATATGGGGTGTGATCACCATGCACACGTTCAAAGGCCGCACAGCGGGTTGTTATACTCTGGAGCAGGTCGTCGAGGAGCTGCTGGGGTATAGCCTCCCATTCTTGCACCAGTGCCTGTCGGAGCTCCTAAAGTGTCGTAGGGGATAGAAGACATGCACCGATACGTCGACCGAGAGCATCCCAGACATGCTCGATGGGGTTTAGGTCTGGAGAACAGACAAGCCACTCCATTCGCCTGATATCTTCTGTTTCAAGGTACTCTTCCACGATGGCAGCTCGCTGGTGCCGTGCGTTATCATCCATCAGGAGGAAGACAGGACCCACTGCACCCCTGGTACAAAATGAGTCCCGATTCGCCTGACCTGTTACAGTTCCTCTGTCAAAGACATGCACGGGTGTACATGCACCAATCATTATCCCAACCCCACTATCAAACCACGACCTCCATACATGTCTCTTTCAAGGACATTAAGGGGTTGGTATCTGGTTCCAGGTTCACGCCAGATGGAAACCCCTCGAGATTCACTGTTCAGACCATACCTGGACTCGTCCGTGAACATAACCTGTGACCACTGTTCCAATGACCATGTACTGTGTTCTTGACACCAGGCTTCACGGGCTCTCCTGCGGCTAGGGGTCAGTGGAATGCACCTTGAAGTTATCTGGGCGAATAAACCGTGTCTGTTGTCTGTAGACTGTGTGTCTGGAGACAACTGTTCCAGTGGCTGCAGTAAGGTCCCGAGCAAGTCTACCTGCAGTACTGCTTGCCCGTCTGCGGGAACTGACGTTGAGATATCGGTGTTGTTCTGTGGACGTCCCGTACTGTAGCGCCTGGAAACGTTTCCTGTCTTCTGGAATCTTTGCCATAAACGTTAGATTACACTTTGTGGCACACTGAGGACCTGTGCTGCGATCTGCTGTGTTTGACCTGCCTCCAGTCGCCCGAGTATTCTACCCCTCCTAACGTAATCAATATGTGTTCTATGAGACATTTTCAACACACAGTCGCCATTAGCACGTCTGAAAGCGTCTGTACACTTACTCGCTCACCGTAGTCTGACGTGCACCAACACACCTCTGCGTATGTGGACTGCCGCCAGCCCCACCGTGCGACGACCGCAGTTCAAGTGCACCGCATGGTCATACGGCCAGGTGATGTAAACCCGTAAACCGCCCACCAGAGCGTTGTTTCGTTATGTATCAGCATTATCCTTAATTTATGAGCACGAGTATAGTATCGCTGAACCTACGAGTCGAGACTATCGCCGCTCCGCGGCTTGCAACAAGTCTCTAGCGTGCGTTCGGCCACTCTTGCTCGGGACGTCCAGTAGGAAAATAGGTAATAGCCGTCAACTGATAAGAGGCAACCTCTATGAAGGAGCTTAGTTAAAGTAGGGCCTTTTTGATGCCTCTATAGCTCTCTGTTCGTAATTATACTCCTCCTGACTATGAACAGTCCTTTACCACCAGTTAAGTAAAATAAATTATTTTAACCAGCGACTTCTAAATATTTTAGTCGTTGTTGACCCAGACCATGCAGCCAGCTTCTTATCGACTTCACTGACATAGCTGATGTATATGCAAAGAAGAAATTTGTATGATTCTATTTAGCATTGGCCTTAAGTCATTCAAATTGGCGACGATTCATTCGTCGTCATCATAACAGGACCACAGTCCAGCTTATCCACCTGCGGATTTGTTACAATAAGAAGGTGGGACAATAAAAATTATGTTTTTGCAAATCTCAACTGCTGAATTAGGACATCATAGTAGCATTTGCCACGCGGGATTAGCCGAGCGGTCTATGGCGCTGCAGTCATCAACCCTTAGGATTATTTAGGTCAAGTAGCGTATAAGCTTAGGGACCGATGACCTTAGCAGTTAAGTCCAATAAGATTTCACACACATTTGAACATTTACTAGCATTTGAGGTTCGTTATCGCCACACACCGCAGTAAACTGTAGCTAACAGTGACAGTGTATTGGGTCCAACAGCAAGCCGTAAATTATAGTCTGATGATCTCATTTCTCTCAGAGACTGCCAACGTGTTTGGGCTGTATTCATCTCTAAAACGATGGTTAGATTCAGACTAAAAATTAATCTGACCTCGAGAGGATATTAGAAATTCACCAATTACACCTGCGTCTTCATCTGATTTTAGCCAATTTTGAAATAACACGGAGAAAGGTTAATAAATATATATTACGTCCCTGGCATTTTTGAAATTTAAAAGTTTTGCATTTCGTCTGTTGTCACAATTAAAAATATTACAACGTACCAAATGCTTTTTATCTAGACAGAAATATTTCAAAATAAAGTTGTTTCTTGTTACGTCTTTAGATGTTGACTGGAAACAAAATGCAATATAGAAATTAAAACGTTATTGAGACTAATTTAAGCATCTGCCTTTGTCATTTATAGTCAGTGTGACAGTATACGTACACAAGGATTACAAATTGATCAACGTTATGCTTTATAAATCAAATCTGACCTGTTTTACCCGGAGTGAGGCGGTTTTTATTCTCAGTGCATTTGCGTTAATTTTTTAAAAGTTATGCTCACAGGGTATTGACTTAGAGGCGAAATGACTTTCGCATCTGGAAACTATTTGTGGATGGTAACAAACGGTAACGAACAAAAAAATACAAGCAATGGCGATCCAGTTCCTAACAAAGGTAGCTGCTATCTGACGATGAATGCTGACATCAGAGAAGAAATGGCAGTGAATATCTTGAATCAGCTGATTAAGGAATGTAGAATCAAAACTTGAAAGATGTTGTCAGAAAAGTGGAGGGGAAAAGAACGTCAAAATTAATGACGAATTACTAAACAGTAGGAAGCAGGTATTTAGAAAGGCTTTGGAAGACCTTCTTTTAGGAGGCAACTACGAGAAAACAATTGGTAAGAGAAGAAACACTTTAGCTGATAGAAGACAGAAGGAAATACATATATATGTTCAGGGAGATCTGGAATACAGAAATAAAAGTCACGTAGCAATTACGTAAATGGGAAGCGCAGAGAAGCAAAGGCGAAATAGTTATGCAAAAAAATGAAGAAGTCGAAGAAATGATTGCCAGAAGGACTGACTCAGCATACAGCAAAGTGAAAACCGCCTGCGGCGAGGTGAAAAGTAAGGGTTTCAGCATTAAGAGTGCAGTGGAAATTGCACTGTTAAATGCAGAATAGAGAGCTGCGACCGGGCGTTAAAATAAAGAAGTGCGGTTGAAGCGAGTTCACACGAATGGGCATATACAAATGTTGGTTAAAAAATGTAATTGCAAATTTTAGCTCTCACATAAGTCTCAGGGGAAGATTTCCACGCTTGGTGCATTAGTACACTTCCACACCCGCGCATTTGTTATAGTTTTTGAGTTAATTATTCACTCAGACATGAATACAGTTCATGCTTGGGAAAAAAATTTGGCGATTGTTACAGCAAAATCAGTTTTTTCACGACACAGTTCAATCCCTATTTATTGGCGTTGTCCTTTTCTTTCACACAATGAAATTAGCACTGGTGAGACGGTTTACTGTTTTACATTAATAATAATTTGACTCCGAGCCCCCGATTGCAGTAATGTAGGTTGCTACAAACGAATCAATTCGAACAGAACCACAGGTCCAACTGTCCTCTTTTTTCTGGCAGTTTTGGCGCGAAATCACATATCGCCACATGTTCACTTACACCGATGTATAACTCGTAATTCGTACTCACACAAATTATCGTAGCGCTTCCAGTTCCCCAAATATATGGTTGCACACTTGCACTATTAAAAAGTACTCTTTGTCGAAATAAATTGGCGCGAGAAAAAATTTTCAAAAGGCCGCATCGGCTACCCTCAAGTGGGGCTCGCTCGCCATCCACCCTCCAAAACGACTGACCAACGACTGCCCCTAGGCCAATATGGCCACTAGCTTATATGGGCTCTGACGTCAACCCCCTGGTTATGCTAGTACCAGTCTCATCAATCAGGGTTGCAAATTTTGATGCATACATCCCTCGACAGAAATAAGTACAACATCGGAAACGCGCTAAAAAGTACATCTTATTCACTACGATACATTAATTTCTAGGATTATTCTACCACCCGTAAATCAAGTTTTAGTTTTTGCAAAATTTCGCTACTTAGCGCATATTTGTTTGTTGACATCTGTGGTGCAAAGTTTCAACATAGAACAGCATATAGCGCCGGTTTTAGACGTAATCTATAGTTATCTACACATTGAGCTGCTCAAAATCTTCATATCTATAATAACGAATTCATTATGGGCGATAAATGTTAATAATAATTTGCAAACAACGAAAACTATAGCAAGTTAAGTGTATAGTATAACTTAACTAGTTTAAAATACGTGTGATGCCACCGAATGCATTATATAGTGGCGTTCTTTACATCATGAATTTTCTTTTGAATTTCACAAACAATTTTCCGTCAAAGTCTGTTTATTGATCTTTACAGGATTAATTATTTATGAATCTTAACATATGACTACAACACTCGATCCGCTATGACGAAACGTTTTTAATCAGTGCCGCTCACCCCTGTAAGATGTTAATTACTATTTTTATTAATATTTCAGTATTCCTGGTGTCAACCGATTTTGAGGCTACTATAAATTTTCCGTCTCTTGACTTGAGATAAAGATCGATCTTTCAGAAGTCACATATTGCTGACCACAATCCACTGCCGCATAGCTCTTCACTGTAAGTTACATAGTTTTCACGTAATGCCCGAAAAACCAAACAATGCCCCAAGCTGCAGGCCACGCAGCCTCCCGGCGGCAGAGACATCACACCGACCATTGCAAATCTCGCGCGGGCGAACAGCGCAATTCCGCGAATTGCGCACCATGTCGCGCGCTCGCTCTCCACAAAGCAACCCTTGCATACTAGATCCTTTCATCTAGTAATGGTGGTTTGTACCGTCACAGAGCGGATATTTGGAAACAGTACACTAAATGCCACTATGAGGGTAAAGACGTGTCTGATGACGTGATAGGAGAAGAAACAAGAGTCCACGTAGAAGAGCTAGGGGATCCAGTATTAGAATCAAAATTTCAGAGAGGTTTGGAAGACTTAAAGTCAAATGAAGCAGAAGGAGTAGATAGCATTCCATCAGAATTCCTAAAATTAGTGGGGAAAATATCAACAAAACAACTATTAACGTTGGTTTGTAGAATGTATGAGATTGGCGGTATACCATCTAGCTTTCGGAAAAACATAACCCACAGAAATCCGAAGATTGCAAGAACTGTCAAGTGAGAGAGTTATCCCACAATTGACTTAACAGGTTATGCACCCAAGTTGCTCACAAGAATAATATGCAGAATGGTGGAAAACAAAGCTGAGGATCTGAAGGATAATGATCAGTTCCGCTTTAGGGAAGGTAAATGCGCTAGGAGGCAGTTCTGACGTTGCGGGTGATTAAAGAAGCAAGAGTAAACCAAAAACAAGACACTTTCATAAACGTTCGAAATGCCGTTCGAAAATGTAAAATGATGCAAGATGTTAGAAAACCTGAGAAGAACATGGGTAAGCTTCAGGGAATGACGCGTAATATACAATACGTACAGGAAATAAGACGGAATAATGAGAATGGGAGACAAAGAAGGAACTGCACGTATAAAAAGTTGTAAGACAGGGATGTAGTATGGTCTTATGCCCCTGCCGTTTAATCTAGACCTTAAAGAAGCAATGGAGGAAATAAAGAAAATGTACAAGATTGGAATTAAAATTCAGGGTGAAAGGATATCAGTGTTAAATTTCGCTTTTGGCAATTCTGCCCACAGTGTAAGTAAAGAAGAATTACAGGATGTGTTGAATGGAATGATCAGTCTGATGGGTATAGAACAGCAAATGAAAGTACTCAAAATTTGAACAAAGATGAAAGTATCGAGAAGTAGCAGGAATGAGAACAGAGAGAGACTTAATATCAGAATTGTGGATCACGAAGCAAACGAAGTCAAGGAATTCTGCTACCTAGTCAGCACAATAACAAATAATGGACGGAACAAGGAAGACAGAAATATCTTACTAACGTTAGCAAATATGGCAAGAGAAGTCTGCTAGTATCAAACATAGGAATTAATTTGAGGAAGAAATTTCGGAGAATGTACGTTTGGAGCACAGCGTGGTATGGCGAAACACAGACACAGGGAAGACAAGAACGGAAGACAATCGAAGCATCTGAGATGTACAGACGAATGTTGAAAATGGGTCGGCTGATAAGGTATGGAATGAGAAGGTTCGTTGTAGGACCGTGGAGAAAAGGAATGTATCGAAAACACTGACAAGAAAAAGGGATAGGATGGTGGGACATCTGTTAAGATATTAGGGAATAACTTTCATGGTCCTAGAGGGAGCGGTAGAAGGTAAATAATTGAGTACCTAGGTAGTAGATGCTGCTCTGAGAGGAAGAGGTTGGCACACGAGAGTTAAAGGAAAGGCAGTTGGGTGTACAGTGATATGCTTGAAGTACATGCAGTGCTCCACTTTACATTCTTGCAGTATGCGAACAGAGTAAAGACGAGTTATCTATTGCAACGCAAGAAACAATTGTAGGGTCTGAGCAAACTTTCTGAAGTGGAGGTAGGAACAGTTTTCATTTGCAGGATTTTCTATTTAAATTCATTAAGGCGTTTTCCTAATAGGGGGCAGTTTCTAGACGGAACAGTTACCCATTGTGTATAACCATATCGTATGAAAGCAAAGCAGAGCATTGTTGTTAACCATTCTCTACATTCAGTCTCATTTATAGATACTCAGATGCAGTTTAGGTTAATTGGTATTTTCACAAGCATGTTCGTGTTAAATGTAGGGTAGCTAAAGCTGTTCAAGATCCGAATAAATGGTCGACACTGTAATCGGAATTTAAAAGTAAACGCTTTCCCACTGGCAGCGAGAGGTTTCGTCACACAGAGTTCCCACTTAACAAACAACGGTTTCTGAAAGTTTGAAGTTCCTTAGCGATCTAGTCTTTTCTTGTTGGCTGAACACCTCAGCTCATGCGACTCACATGAAGGGCAACAACGTATTCCGAGTGTGAAGCAATGTTAAAGAATAAAAGTAACAACTAGTATATATAGAAATGTTTATTGTCTTTCAACATCCAGAGCGGAATTAGAAGTTTGACGATGTGTTCCTACTTTTATGTAGCATTAGGAAGAACTGACTCAGCAGTTTGTGTTCTTTTCATGGCTGACAAAAACTGCACAGATTAATAGGATATACGAATCCAAATATTTACATTATCTATAGCAAATTTCTTTGTTGTTTGGGAAACGTTTACTTCAGTACGTAACGCGGAGTACTGTGGTAGCAGCATACCGCAGAATCTTCGATCTGCAGTGTCCCCAGACATACATTTCGGGTGAGACGAATTACCGCTCCATTCGTCCGCGTCAACGCTCGCTCACTTTTTAGCAAAATGTGGCTCTTTGGATCAGATCAGGACAGGATCCCCCATCTCTGTTTAGGTCAAGATAGGCAAATAGAGGAAAAATAACCCGCAGTGTTGATAGGCTATTATCCCTCCACAGTAGAATTTCGACACATGACTTTAAACTGTTCTTCTTACATGTGGCATAACGTGATACTCTCTTAAATAATCATTGAAATACATAAGTCTTCCTTACAAACAGAATGTGTCAGATGTTACTCCTATGTATAAAGTACCATTGTGATGAAATGCTAATCAATTGCCCTTGTTAGAATGTAGAAGGCTATGCGCCGCCTTCATGCTGTTGCAAATTTTATGGCCACCAGGGATCTAGCATTAGGCCAAATAGATCATTTATGGCTCTTCAGAACTGTATTGTATTTTACACGGTTATGATTCTAAATTTGCTTGCCCATATTAGAATCATTGATGATGAGACATCCATTGCACAAAATGCAGAATTTTCCAGATAAAACGTCTCGAATTTTCGTTTCGATTTTCGATACTGGAGCTGGAGTCCTTCCCTTGTTATCCAAATCTATCGGGACGATGATGAGCGAGCGTCCCTTCATATTTTCAACCACCTGTTCTCGGAAGTTACCTACATCTACCATAAGCCATAAAAAAATCTCCATACATGTTTATTTGCCGATACCGCTTTCCCGCAGTTATAGTCTTTTTCAGTAACCATTAAGCAAGTTATTAAATATCTGAATTTACATTTAGTATTTCTGTAAAAACATTGGACATAATCTTAAGGGAAGTGCTGGAATAGAGATCATTCAAAAGGAAACTTTAAGTAAAATTAAATGTGTTTATTGTTCGCCGAAACACAGAAGACAATTAAATGATGTTCTTACTTTGGTATTCATTTCAGAGGCTACAAAGGCTACTTTGACGCCGCTTTCCACATCAGTCTTCCTCTGTAGGTTTCTTCACGTCGGCGTAAACCAATGCTTCAACTTGCAGCCAAATGTACCAGCATCTTTGCTGATGCGCTGCGCCTCCTCTAGAATGTATCCAACACTCCACGTTTTGTTGTATTAACAATATCGCTAATTACTTTCCTGTGGAAGTTGTTCCAGTAATTGCTATACTATATTATTTCTTTCAGAACCACTTCATTTTTAATTCGATCTACATGTCTACTGTTGAGCATTCTTTTGTAGCACTACATTTGAAAAACTTCCATCCTCTTCTTGTCATTAGCGTTTATAAACCACTTCATTACCAAACAGAACTAAAATTGAGGGAAGTACGTTATTAAAATGTTTCCAAACACATTTGTATTATGCACTAGCTGAGTACCCAACACAGTCTGGGTATGTATTTATGCCTACCTTCCATTAACCCATCTTCTCGTTCCTCTTCTCTCTGTCCATCACCTCCTTCATCTACCCTGTGGCCAACTCCTCCTCTAACCTTTCTCTGTGTCTCCCTTGCTCATTCGCATCCACTGTCCACCTCATCCTGCTCCTATCTCTGCCCACCTCCCCATCTCCATCTGTCAATCTGCACATCCCTCGCTGTCCATCTACGCCTTCCCCTTCTGTCCATCTCCACCTCACCATTGGTTTGTCCATCTCCTTCTAGCTCTTTCTCTGTATGTCTTCTCCTCCATCACACCACTTCATCATCTTCCCTTTGTTTATCTTTTCCTTCCTCATACCCTGTCTGTTCATTTCCTCCTCTCCCCTCTCCCTGCCTATGTCTTCTTCCCCCATCTCTGTCCTTGTCTTTTTATTCTTTTCTGTGTCTGTCTCCTACCCTCTCTCTGTCCATTTACCATCCCCTATGTCCACCTCCTCCTCGTTCCCCGTGTCAGCACCCACCTCTTCCTCACCCATCACATTTTGTCCATCTCCTGCAACCCACTTCTCTTTTGACATCATCACACTCACCCCAATGGGGGGCTGGCAGTTCGAGCAACTAAAGCATCTCGTTCCATGATGTAACTAGTACGTGTATTAAATTTGGTTGAACATTTTACAGTGTTTTAGAAAGAGCTAACCTGTGGCTCTGCCCACGTACACACAAGTGAAATATATTTCAAACACATTTAACATATATCTCAGGCATTTATGTACATATTTCATCCATGTCTTTAGCAAATTTCGTCTTGCTATTTCATTTTCACTGAGCTCAAATTTTATAAGTTGTATTTCCTGAACTGTATAGCGAGATCTCCGGATCTGTCCCCCATTGAGCATGTTTGGGACTGGATGAAGCGTCGTCTCACGCGGTCTACACGTCCAGCACGAACGCTGGTCCAACTGAGGCGCCAGGTGGAAATGGCATGGCAAGCCGTTCCACAGGACTACATCCAGCATCTCTACGATCGTCTCCATGGGAGAATAGCAGCCAGCATTGCTGCGAAATGTGGTTATACACTGTACTAGTGCCGACATTGTGCATGCTCTGTTGCCTGTGTCTATGTGCCTGTGGTTCTGTCAGTGTGATCATGTGATGTATCTGACCCCAGGAATGTGTCAATAAAGTTTCGCCTTCCTGGGACAATGAATTCACGGTGTTCTTATTTCAATTTCCAGGAGTGTATTTGTTACAATGATATATTGTGTAGGTACACTCAGCGGCAGATATGGTTTCAGTACGCAAAAAGTATTGCCAATGGAGATAGCAAAAACGAAGTAAACAATTTAAACGTCTTACATGGTGCAGCTATTTTAATGGATCTCAATGATTATGACGTCAAATCTCCTGAACTATGTGTCATACAATAAATTAATTTTTCTGATAGTTTCAGTGATGTATGTGAATACAGGCTGAAAATAGGGCCGTGAAAACAGAAATTAGTAAGGAAGTATTAAATTAAAATGTCATGCTACATGCGGCAGTTTTACATCATGAATACTGACGTTGTAGTAAGAAATAAACGTTTTTACCTTTCACCATTTTGAGGGACGCATCAGCGAAAGAAAGCTACTTAAAGGTTTGAAATTATATGTAAAATTTATTACTAGTCACCTAGTGCGCTCATCCTCGATTGCTGGATGAAAGAATGGGTATTCGAGCGCAGTGGGCTACACTACTTTGTCTCCCCTACTCCAACCCCTTAGACCCCTTAGACAGTAAGTTACAATTGTACTAAGCTTGGCTGAAGTCGGCCGATGATCTAGGAGGAGATGTGCTACATACATACATCATACATACATGCATATGTTATACAGAAATTCACTTTTATAAAATCATGTAATACCAATTGCTTCATTTTGAGGAAAGTTTATCTTGTTATGGCCACTTTACACTGTATATTCTGTTTACTGCTACTATCATCAGTTATTCTCCTTTGTAATAAATGAAACTATGCTGCAAAATTCAGTGTTATAGTTTCTAATCGACTTTCTGGGCATCATCAGACTTAATTCCATTACATTGCAATACCCATGTTCCAATGTTGTCGACGTTCACCTTACAACTTCTTTTCAAGAGATTGTCCATTGTCTTCGGCTGATATCTCCTTACTATTTCAGATGGAATGGCTATGCCACTGGCAAACCTTAAAGTTTCTGTCATTCTGCGTGGACAATAGTTCCTTTATTTTAATTTCCTCCTGGATTCCTTTACTCTTTGTTCTCTGTACGGATTAAATAACAGATACTTCGGTTGTGATAATGTTTGTTTACAGTAGGAATTAAACGCCCAGATCGTAGCTAAATATTATAATGAAGTAAATCTCTTGCGAATAATAATTTGAAAACACATGTATTCAGTATATTAAGTGTCCCGAGTAGCCATTGATTGAGAAATGTTTTGAAACTTCATTGCAGATTAAAACTGTGTACTGGACTAAGACTCGAACTCAGGACTTACGCTTAATGCAGTCACATGATTGGCAATATCCTCTCTACCAGGAGAGCTTGTCTTGCAAGTTTCGCAACAGCCCTTCTGCGAATTCTGGAAAATATGACATGATGTACTGCCGGAAATAGAACTATAAGTTTTAAGTAGTTCATTCGTCAGTCTGCCTTAGTTCAGCAATCTTGTCTGCGGTCAGCCGTCACCGCTTCTGCGTGCACATAGTGTTCCTTTGCCTACTCGTCACCGCTCTTCTAAATCGAACGAAATATCATGGCCAACTTTTACAGGAGAAACTCTCTTAAGTTCACTTTTTCGAGTGAATAATCGTGACCTGAAGCACAGGCTGTCTAGCACTTCTTACCTGATGGTGTCAAGATAGCCCATGACGATCTCATCGGCATTCACCTGTCGATTGTCAGCAGTGTCGTTTAAGTTGAATTCCAATGCTGCCTTTAACGAGATTATCCAATGGATAAGGTCTAAAATTTTGATACTCCGACGGCAACATAGGGGCCAGATGGCGTAGGATTCGAACGAGTCCTATTGTCGAACTGCCTTTCTAGATGCTGAAAGACAAAGTCGTTGTGGCACTAAATCCGTATGGAGAAGTCCACAGCCATGTACCAGGAACGTTCACACAATTTACGATGTATTTGTGAAACATATCCGAATATACTACAGATGGCATACCCCATCATACATGTTTGTAGGAGGCTGCAGAGCAATGGTAATTTGCAATGGACAACCTTCAACACGTACCGGTTGTGTCAAAGAAGGCCACATCCGTAATTAATGCCAGCAACACCATTATCACACCAGTACGGCACGGAAGAGGACACAGCGACCGAATCACAAAGGCCTCTCCATTCACCTGTGTGGCGGCACTGCACGCCAAAGCCCTCACAAGACGCAGTTCATAGCCATCTTCCATGACTGACACAGCCCGAGACATCAGAGCATCTTGTCACTAGCAGTGCCGCCAGCGAGCATGATTTACAACAGGACACACCCAACCTGGAAGTTCGAAAGGTACGTGCAAGAGTCTTAAGGACACTGAAGGCAGCAATATACCGGACGCAGCTTTTGTATCTGAACGAGCCAAACCTCTTCCTTCCTCAGCGACCGACGCAGACTGCCCAAACACTGAAAGAAATGGCAGATGACATCAGAATCGGCCACTGGCCCATCTCGATAAACTAAGAAGATGGAGCACAAATCTGATGATACACACGATTAATCTTTTTCCGCTGCCACGGAGCCGCATTTTCCATACATCTTTGAGTCATCCACCAACGACTATGAGCAAAAGCCAAGCCCTGTAGCCATGCGAAAAGCATACCCGTCGTCACCGAAGCAACTGAGTCAACTCGGCAAGCGTCACCACGTCTCGCCCGATGTTGAAACTGACAGATCGTTTTCAAGGGCGGATGGAGAGGATTTGACACCTCCACTCGACATCTAAATGAGATCTATTCCTGTATTAGACAAACAATAAACTGGCATATGTTCCCAAATCAACTCTTACGACCGCTATGGACTTCCACAATCGTCCACGACAACCTACAGCAGCTATCAACATATAGTCAGCACAGATCCTCCACCAAGCATACCAAATAGTTACTATCAACACAATTAATATCATTTCCCCGTTTAACTTCAAATTACTCTGCGATGCGCTAAGATCAGCGAACAACGTCATCGATCTGCTACAAGAACTGAGGACAGGAAGTTGGTCTGGGTCTTATGGATACGGGGAATACACTGCCCTGGTGGATAGGGAACTCATGGGGCCTACCATCCTCCTCCGAGAAGGGACTAAAGTTTCCGATGTCGCATACCTACGAACGGCGCGAGAGATGGCTCTGAGAACTGAAAGCAAGAGAATCATAAATCTCTACACCCACCGGGCACAGATCGCTCCCAGTTCCATGGGGAAGATATCACGTCTTAATGTCTCGCCATAATTATCACCTTATCGTCGGTGGAGATTTTTCCATGTACAGACTACATGCCCATAACATCGCTTCCTCGTCTGCACCCTTCGTCTCGTCGACACTTGGAGAGCAGCACACTGACTGCCCGGCATACACATATCACGAGCCACTCCACTGGCGCTCTAATACCCAGTCTTCTCGGCGTGGAACGTTGGCGGTCTTCCTTATCGGATAACTACATCTACACTCATATCGTCAACCTTCGTAGACAATCTATATTGCACAGTGTGGGACTCAACATCGCGCTATTGCGAGAACCCGAATATCGACAATAGGTCACAGACACATGGCACACTTGCGTTAAACGCCTCATACGTTACGAGATCACACTGCGATAGTGAATATGTGCGCCAAAGCGACCATATACCACACCTTGAAATAATATGACAGAGCCAAAGGCAAATAGAAATACCACACAACAGATTTTTACTGTAGTGTCCAAAGAAATCTCACTAAATCCGTGAGAGCACATTAATCTTAGCCAACCTGTCCAGGAGCTGGAGTCTCGACTTAAAGTGATAACCAATACAAGACGACTCGCCTCCCCCTTCCAATGATAGAAAGGACACTGTCCTGCAGGCGAGACAACGTGGAGAGTGGCGCTGTAAGTCTTTCTACTTTTATTAACTTCCTGTACCGTAGGAAAGAGCTCAACGCATCAAGGCAAAAATTTTAACTTTGAACAAGCGTCGTTTAGAGAGAGCTACCACAGGAGCATGCAGCCAGGAAAGGTTTACTGGTGAACTACCTTCTGAATATCGTATCATTCAAAATGTTTGACGACGTCGACAGGCCTTAGTGTCAGCTTCAAACCTACGTAATGATCATCATGTGATATTGCATGTTCCCATCGCCGATGACATCACAACGTACTACAGGCACCTCTGTAAAGAGGTACCACCGGTGTGAGGCTATGGCAGAGGCTACGTGGAAAATTCGCCATGCATTAGACGTCACCACAGCAGCCTCCACAGTGCTGAAGTGATCACGACGACGTCCTTGAAGCTGTGGCTAAAGGATCACTATCGCTCTTACGGCCCGGATGGTTTACTACTGGAGTTTAAGAGAACCTTCAAAGATCTGATGTCATCATGGAGAAACATAAACTGGACAGCATTCGCGCCACCAACATTTATGGAAGGCTTGCTTACACTAGTCTCGAAACCTGCAGAAATACATTGCTTGAGCGTTACCGACCAGCCACCTTACTATATTCCAATTTCACGCTCCTCCTAGCGATGTGACTCAAGCACCTGCTATGACAAGTTGTGTCCGTCCAAAAAAAAACAAAAAAAAAAAAAATACTTAGGTGGCGGTAATAACATCCAGACTGGCCTCAGTGCTCAGTGAGAATCAATATGTGATCAATCTGGCGACACACGCTCAACTGCCAGGCATTTTGATCTCCATCTACCTCAACCAAGAGTCTGACCGTGCCGACCATGCATTCCTCAACGCAGGGATGGACCGGATAGCGTTTGCTCCGAGGTTCATGCATGTGATGATGCGCCTCGTTCGAGGAGCAACGTCTTGGCTTTCTGTCAACGGAAGACTTACAGAACCTGCACGTCCCTCTGCCATGCCTACGCGGACGACTTGGCCCTCGTCGTACGTTCAGCGGGCGAAATACAAGCCCACAATACAGTGGATACCCGTTACTTTGCACAGACGGGGAGCACCATGAACGGTGAAAAATCATGCGCCATGAGCTTCGTTGTGGCCTTTCCACAAATACCGTAACCTCCTTTCAACCTGTGGACTCACTCCGCTACCTGGGAGTGGTGAATACGAGAGACGGTCGCTCTACCTCGGCGATCGGTTTACTGGCCCTACTGCATCACATCCGAGCTGATATACAGAACCACATACTACGCCTGCCAAATATGTGCCAGAGGGTCACATCTGTCAATACACACCTCGCATCCCGGATGTGCCATATCTCATTGGTAGACTCACCCCTGTGTCTCCAGCGCTATGTCGAAGATACGGATTTACACAATTTTGAGTCTGGGGCAGCAGCAGCTGTCTGGACCCTTGTACAGATGATCGTGATTTTCTACCTCGGAGTACCTCGACATGCTGACATACCCTGAATCGACCTACTTTCCATCATCTAAGTGGCACCCCATCACACGTATCAGTGGCAGGGCTATCAACTACCTCTTCCGCGAAGACTTTGTGGACTTCTGTACACGTGTCCAAGCATATCACACCCCTCGCCTGCATGGACACCATCGGGCCACTTTTGCGAATTGTTCACAGATTATCTTAGCCAACCCGTCCAGGAGCTGGAGTCTCGACTTAACGTGATAACCAATACAAGACGACTCGCCTCCCCCTTCCAATGATAGAAAGGACACTGTCCTGCAGGCGAGACAACGTGGAGCGTGGCGCTATAAGTCTTTCTACTTTTATTTGTTTCCTGTTTCTCTTCATGTTGTACACCTTTTTCTTACACGTGTGTATCACTTAGGGCTATGCATTTGCAGCGTTATTTGTGTTTCACGGGCTCTGCTAGTGTAGCCACTACTAAACATATAAAGCGAAAAAAAAGAAATTAAAAATAGGAAACAAGTCGGTAGAGCATTTGCCCGCCAAAGATATAAGATCTGACTTCCAGTAACTGCGAGACACACAGTCTTAATCTGCCAGGTTGTTTCATATCAGGGCACATTCCACTTCAGAGTGAAAATCTGGTTCCACAATTTTTTGTTTCTCAGTAAATTTCTAATATCATAAGAATGTCACAAAAGTACGGCAAACTATCCATGAAGTAACGTTTCTTGTAAAACGAAACGGAATGACACATCAGATCAGTCACGTCTAGAGCCCGAAGCAGATGGCTACTGGAACTTATGGTCATTACTTTCTACGCATTCCCCTATTCACCGAATCGGTGGAAATCTTTTTTTTTTAATCAATGCACTCAATCTTCACCATTTAATAACAGCATTTCTCACGTGCTTCAAATTATGACTTTTATACAATGCTGTGATACAGATGTGTCTCTTCATAAATTTATTCATCTATTTTAGGCCTATGTTTGTACGAGTAGACTTATTTTGGGTAGGGATGCTCTCTCAGAAATAGTTGGCCTCCTTCTTATATCCCTCTTTGTTAGTCCGCCTAACGTTATCTGTTTCCCATGGTACCTTCAAGTTTCGATGCATTTCGCTAGTCACTTGTCCAGCACTCCTTAATTCCGTAATTCTTTTATTTTCGTTCACTCTGTAGTCTGTAGTTAGGAGAATTTGATTCAGTTTACTATTTGAGAGCCTTCTAGTACTGTGCCTAGTTTTATTTCAGCTAAGTTGATTTCTTCGCAACCATTTTAACATCGTGACACAAAATAATATTTATGTGTCAGCTTCCCATTGTAATATTTGTTTTGTAAGGTGCGAAAGGTTTCCCTTCTTCTTTATCATTCAGAAGGACCATACTAACCGTTCCTACGACTTACTTTTTAAGACTATATGTCTCGTAAGGTTTCTGAGCATTTGATTTGTGTGTGAACTGACTGGTATTGGCATTATATGTTATACATTTGAATAAGATCTGCTTTTCATGGTAAAGAACTGCATTAACTATTATTGCTGACTTATATGAAAATTTGGACATTTTTATTGCAGCTGTTCTTGGAAATTATTCTAAGCACAAGGCTGCGCCAGGAAAAGAAGGCACTGTTAAACTGACTGGAATAAAATATTAAAGTTAAATGTAGTACAGATAATAATATGTAAGCTGGTATTAGGTTACACAGAAGTCAGGTATGCGAATACGCATTCAGATCAATCAGTTTTATTATCATATTACCTACATTTAGTTGAGTCGAATAGTACATACATTTCATATTTTACTTGCTATTGGCACTTCTTACATTGCATGACGGTAATTAGTATACTACTTTGAACAATATTTGCCAAAGACTGAATTGTATTGATAATGCGTTTATAATCTGTTAATATTTGCAGTCACCACTTCACTTGGCAAATCATTGATATGAATGTTGTATACAAGGAGAACATCTTTTCATTATTCTCATGGTTCATAAGACACCGTAGAGATGAAAGTAAGTACTCAGTTTTGGATCCCTTAGTGATAAGTAGTTAACTTTCAGATGCTGAAATTAAATCGTAAATGTCATTACGAAACTACCCAAAATAAAATATATAGATTAAGGGTAGTAAAAATCATGATGATATACATTGCATTTTTAAATAACTGAAAATGCCCAAAACAGTAACGTGAAACGTATTTGTGTAAAATAAGAAACAGAACTTACTGCACCAGATAATTAATAGCTTTTATCGTCTAGAAGATAAACAGCACTGAATCGGCGTTCCTCTAAAAATTACAAAGATGCTTCGCTTAGGTAGTTTTTCCCGTCCTTCACTCTCTTTCTATGAAAGGTATTTTCAAAATCCAGGGAGGCAGATTCTACCAGTGAATGCTAGCGCATTCTGCCGAGCGGTAGGCTGTGATGGCAGCAACTAGCCTGATATGGAATTTCAAGGGGAGACAGGACACGTTTGTGGCCATGTAGCAAGAGCATAGGGTCTCTGCCACTGCAGGTTATAGCGATTTTGGCACGAGCAGCAAGAAATATATCAAAATATCCACGGGTGTACTGCCGGTCTATAGTGTCCAACGGGCACAATATTTCGGCGATCAAACATGTCGTCATCATCAGGTGAACTGAAGGACTGAGCTCCTGTGAACGTGCCGGCACGGAGATCCGTACGCTATGGCTGCTCAGTTCCCCCTGAGCAGCCATAGCGTACGGATCTCCGTGCCGGCACGTTCACAGGAGCTCAGTCCTTCAGTTCACCTGATGATGACGACATGTTTGATCGCCGAAATATTGTGCCCGTTGGACACTATAGACCGGCAGTACACCCGTGGATATTTTGATTATCAAATACGCCGGGAGAAACTCAAGAATCACAAGAAATATATCGATCTAAGATTGGGACCCACGTTTTCGGAAGTGGCACAGAAAAAGAACTTAATATAGAACACATACTGAACTCTTTAACCGATGCTTTTCTAAAAGCAATTAAGTAAAAGGATTTCTCCACCTCTGCTAGTCAGAAGTCTTTGCTCTCTATGTGTATTATACCTTTCATTGTTATGTAGTGTTATTCAAACTGACTTCCGCGGAGATACTTTGGAACTACTCCCTAACACAACCTGCTAAATGTGCCTTTCATTTGCATTTATTAGGTGGACATTTGTTTCATTATGAATCAAGATTTTTACACTGAGAAACAAACTGTGGGATCATAAATAACGACAACTTACTTTAAAGTTATGTGCCTAGACACCTTGATTAGCTTTCGTGTATTATCTTCTATCTATGACCAATGTAACCATCTTCATGTACAATTACTTAGGTAAACTGAAGTCCAATAGTAAGGAGACCCTGCTTATTTGCAGAGATTTGCCATATGTTCTTCTGGCGACCTTTACACTGTGCAGCTACATTATGCACTACTCCTTTCTTCATTGTCTAATTGAAATTACTTTAAGTAGTTTATTCAGTTGCACTTAACACTTAGCTGATCAATCATACATCCTGAAAGCGTGTGCTGTCTGAGGCAGCTACTACTCCTACAAAAGGAGGAAAATTACAGTTTTGACACACTCTAGGATGATAAACGTGGCGTAACAAAAGCACTGGAGCTCCTGGTCACAGTGAGCAGTAAAGCTTCACTTAAAGCTGATCAAATAATACCTTTCCCATAGCATGGTAAGAACTGCACTGTAGCGATAGGCTAGATGCTGCATTTGACAGCGAGGCAGCGTGTTAGAGGGGAAGAGGTGGGGGGGGGGGGGGGGGGGGGACTGAGATCGGGTTTTTGCGTGAGAGAAAACGAGAAGATGCAACCATTTCCTTTCTTGTCTGAAGTTCCACGTCTGCACAGTACTCTACATTATTAAATACTTGAAAGAACACTTCCATTTGTATAATGTAAATGTTTTACAAATAGCAGCGTGAGCCTGGCCGCGACAGTGAGCCCCCTTCGGCTCAGTGGTTTCAGCCTGAAACCTTATTTTTAATTAGCTTCCTCATGCGTCTCACTGGTTTTATCTTTAAACCTGGACCACACACAAGTTGCTGGTGTCAGTAGTCTTGTCTGCTCTCCAAAACAAGAGAAGCTAAAATTCTACAAAGAAGCAAGAAAAAAGCTGTAATAAAACAAGGTTTATTTTTCTGTAGTTTTATATTTGCAGTAATTATACTTTGTAACGAATTTCAGGGTGAGAGGGACATATATGAAACACATTAATGAGGATGTGGTTAGATATCTCTAACTGAATGAAGAACTATTTAATCAGATTTTATATACAGAGAAGCCAGAATGTCATCAGTGCTGAATTTATTTTGACAGAAAAAATTTTACAATATAAACAATATTTTGACAAATAATTTCCTAATATCAGATGCATAATTCAGTTTAAAACAACCTCAGGAACTACATGTTACACTGGATCTCTCATTATATCTTAAATGCTTATACGACGTTTCATTTTAAAGGATTTAAAAGCTGGAGAGAAAATGTATTGACATTTGAAAAAGTAAAGTTTCTGGAAAACACAAAATAATAAAAATTCGGAGGCCTGCCTTGTGCATCTCATCACACATTTGATTTCTGGACGCACTAGTAATTCGAATGCATATATAACTTTTCAAATTATCTAAACGCAATGATATTTGTAATGAAAGAAGTGGCTCAATATGCACATCAAGACCTCTTGTGCACTCTCTGTCATGGACGTTTAGAACCAAACATGTAATATGGAATTACATTATGGGGAACTGAACCATCACAGGAATGAAAAGAATAGTCATTCTGTAAAAGAAAGGCATTCGAGCTATATTGACGTAGAAGCAAAAAGAATCTTCCAGTCATTGTTTCAAAGATCTTAATATTTTGACATTCCCATCATTTAATTCGTTTAAGCCCGCTGAAACTTTATTACTAGACCCCCAAAGCTGGAAACCATTCAGACCATCTTCATAATACAGGGAACAGACGATAGCTGAGATTTTCGAAAGTTGATCTAAATGCTCCAGTATCAAGTTACTATAAGCATTGCCCGAAGACTTATAAAAATTTGAAACCAAGAAGATGTTCCGTGTCACCCCAAAAAAGATGTTAATAGAAATGAATTCTACAGTGTGCCTGATTACAGGGAGAGCGCTGAGCAAAAGTTTGTCCACTGAGTGATTTAGAGAATTAAAAGTCTACAAACACCAACAACAAAGCTTTAATTTCATTTGTTATTATTTTTTAATTCAGTCTAATAACATATATTGGTAGAATATTTCAGCGGGCTTTTAAATTTTACTTCAGTGCAAATAATTTTCCTTTAATCAACACGAATTTGAATTCTTTCCTATAATGAACAGAAAAACCTTGAAAAGAAGGCACATGATTGTGAAAAAGGCCTTACATCGATATCGTAGCTAACTGACTCATCTTCCAGCTAAATCGGATCAAAAAGAGGCCAGAGTTAAGTCGAAAAGGGCTTACGTTGCAACACTGGATGTCGCCCTGCGTTAGCAAAGTGATTGTTGAAGGATAAGCTCATTTTCAGTGTAAAGTTGCGCTGAGTGCAGGGCGAAGCAACATAAACCTTCGACGCGAACATTCGGCTGGATTTCCGAATATACAAGATGTCAACAGATCGCCGGGAAAGCATGAAGAATAACATAAACCTAGTTTAAACTTAATTTGTAACATGTCTGCAGCAGACCTTTCGAATTTTAGGTAATGCTTTGATCTTACGCTTCACTGAGGAAGACGTTTTATTAATGACTAAAAATAACAATTTTCATTTCGTACAAAAATAATGGTAGTTTCATTCTAAAACAGTGGGACACAGTTACCGTCATATGTAGCCATTAAAATCTTTATCACTGCCCATTGGTTTTGCTTTGGAATCATGCCAAATATTTTATTATGATTTTCAAATTTTTATTGTAATGCAGAAATATTATTGATTTTGTGAGAATAAAGCAAGATTTAGTTCTGGGAAGATTTCCAGTTTCAATGTAGCAGCAAATGTACCGTGGCGATGGTTTGGAAAGACTACAAAACATTACAGTTGCTTCCAAATTTCCATATTACTGGAAACGTAATCACAGCATCTTGAGAATTTGAAGATGGTTCCCGTATAGAAATATCATGCCTAGATATTGTAGAGGATTTCAGTAAGTATGTGGGGCTTGTAGACGAAGCCGGAAAGTTAAAATGAGTGTATGAGGTTCATAGTAAACGTAGAAAGTGGCAGTGGAGAATTTTTGGGCAATTTCTTGACGTCACTGTTGCAAATGCTTTCATCATTTATAACGAACCTTCCAGTTACGAGAAAATATCATTGAAGCAGCTCTCTTTAACTGCTGTTCTGGTAGCGACAGCCTCATTAACACCGAGAGAGGTTTCAGATCTGACAGAGCAGATTCAGGCCATGCACTGTGCCAGAAAAGCGCTTTGACAATGTATACTACTTGCAGGAAAGAGGACTACATCGAAGATGTGGACACTGTAGTACTGCTAAAGTGCCACGTCACACAACATCAATACAGTATGCGAAACATTCAACGTAGGTATGTGTATAACGAAAACAAAGTACTGTTTCACTGAACTCTGCAAAAACATTGTAGCCATTAAAATCTTCATAATAGCTCTGTGAATTCTTTACAGACGAATGGAAAAACTAGTAGAAACCGACCTCGAGGAAGATCACTTAGGATTCCGTAGAAATATCGGAACACTTGAGGCAACACTGACCCTACGACTTATCTTAGAAGCTAGATTAAGGAAAGCCAAACCAACGTTTCTAGCATTTGTAGACTTAGAGAAATTTTTGTCAATGTTGACTCGAATACTCTCTTTCAAATTCTGAAGGTGGCAGGGGTAAAACGTATGGACCGAAAGGCTATTTACAATTTGTACAGAAACCAGATGGCAGTTATAAGAGTCGAGGGACATCAAAGGGAAATAGTGGTTGGGAAGGGAGTGAGACAGGGTTGTAGCCTCTCCCCAATGTTATTCAATATGAATATTGCGCAAGCAGTGAAGGAGACATAAGAAAATTTCGGAGTAGGTACAATGACATTGTAATTCTGTCAGAGACAGCAAAGGACATGGAAGAGAAGTTGAACGGAATGGACAGTGTCTTGAAAGGAGGATATAAGATGAACATCAACAAAAGCAAACCGAGGATAATGGAATGTAGTCGAATTAAGTCGGGTGATGCTGAGGGAATTCGATTAGGAAATGAGACACTTAAAGTAGTAAAGAAGTTTTGGTATTTGGGGAGCAAAATAACTGATGATGGTCGAAGTAGAGAGATCCGTTGGATCTTTTCTATCTCTTCTATCAACCCTATCTGGTACGGATCCCACACCGGTAGGCAGTATTCAAGAACTGGGAGAACAAGCGTACTGTAACCTGCTTCCTTTGTTTTCGGACTGCGTTTAATCAGGATTCTTACAATGAATCTCAGTCTGGTATCTGCTTTACCGACGATAAATTTTATATTGTCATTCCATTGCAGATCACTTCTAATGCCTACTCCAAGATAAATTATGGAATTAATTGCTTCCAGTGAGAATACGTTCGAAATGTTCCCATTTCTCCACTTGGCACTCTGTTTCTATCGTGCACAGCTCTAACAATTCAAGTAACAACGGTGAAACGCAAATAAAAATATCTAGAATGAAATTTTCACTTTACAGCGGAGTGTGTACTGATATGAAACTTCCTGTCAGATTTAAACTGTGTGCAGGACCGAGACTCGAACTAGGGATCTTTGCCTTTCACGGGCAAGTGCTCTACCAACTGAGCTACCCAAGCACGACTCACGTCCCGTCCTCTCAGTTTCACGTCTGCCAGTATCTCGTCTCCTACCTTCCAAACTTTACAGAAGCTGTCCTGCGAACCTTGCAGAACTAGAACTCCGGAAAGAACGGATACTAACGGAGACTTGGCTTAGCCACAGCCTGGGGGATGTTTCCAGAATGAGATTTTCACTCTGCAGCGGCGTGTGCGCTGATATGAAACTTCCTGGCAGATTAAAACTGTGTGCCGGACCGAGACTCGAACTCGGGAGCTTTGCCTTTCGCGGGCAAGTGCTCCACCAACTGAGCTACCCAAGCACCACTCACGCCGCTTCCTCACAGCTTTACTTCTGCCAGTACCTCGACTCCTACCTTTCAAACTTTACAGAAGCTCTCCTGCGAACCTTGCAGAGTTCGAGTCTCGGTCGGGCATACAGTTTTAATCTGCCAGGAAGTTTCATATCAGCGCACACTCCGGTGCAGATTGAAAATTTCATTCTGGAAACATCCCCCCGGCTGTGGCTAAGGCATGTCTCCGCATTTTCCTTTCTTTCAGGAGTGTTACTTCTGCAAGGTTTGCAGGAGAGATTCTGTAAGGTTTGGAAGGTAGGAGACGAGGTACTGGGAGAAGTAAAGCTGTGAGGACGGTGGGTGAGTTTTGCTTGGGTAGGTCAGTCGCTAGAGCACTTGCCCGCGAAAGGCAACGGTCCCGATTTCGAGCCTCGGTCCGGCACACAGTTTTAATCTGCCAGGAAGTTTCACAAATAAAAATGACAATCGATAAATAAATCAATAACAACCTGAATACCAACACGCAAAACATAAACGCTACGAACTTATAAACCATCCTAATACTAACCGTAAAATGTATAAAAGAAACTTACTTTGGTTTAATTACTACACACGTATAATGCCGCATTGACTTCGGCATCAGTCTGTCACTGAGCGCTCCCGGAGCGCGCTTGTTCGCGTGATTGGGTGCGCCGCGTCACCGGCCCTGTTTGAATATCGACAGCTGTAATTGGCGGTGGACGGCGAGGCGTCGGCAGCGGCCCGTCGGGCGTGAAACGTGATAAGCCGCGGGCAGCCAGTCGGGTGCTGTCCCATTTCAGTCGGCGTGGGGCGCCGCTTCCGCCAAGTGGCACCGAAACTCATTAAACTGACGTGTACAGTGGCCTCCGCTCTCAAGACTCCACTGTGTAGTAAAAGTGAACACCTACAACCGTCCTACGGTTGTTATTTATTGTATAGCTACCAGTTTCGGTGATTCAGTACATCATCTGTAGATCTGAGTGAGTGAACTCCAAGCGTATACACGATCACATCAGTGGCCAACAGCTATGAACTGATTACCGTAGAATACTGTAACAGCGATCATTAACTGGTTCCGTTTTATCACGTAAGTGAGCGATCGTAGTCCCCTAGTCAGAGGGGTGGACATACAGAAAAAAGACGCCACTATGTTCTTTACTCAAGATGGACTACATAGGGGACCTTTTTTTTCGACTTAGTCAGCGGCTAAAATTTAGAACCAAGTTGTCTACTCAAGGATGATATTTCGTCTCTTTTGCCTTTCAGAGGCTCCTCGTTGCGATCTTAAAATTTCCAATTTTTATGTTTCTCATTCTTCTTAATCTATGGAATTTCTCTTTTCCAATAACGTACCGGGTGTTCAAGAAGTTAGTACAAATTTGATAACTTAATAAACCACGGAATAATGTAGACAGAGAGGTAAAAATTGACACAGATGCTTGAATGACATGGGCTTTGTTAGACCAAAAAAAAAAGTTCACAAAATGTCCGAAAGATGGCGCTGGACAGCAAACCGTCAGTGACTGCGCATGACAATCGCGTTTAAAAGTAGCTGTAACGAGAGAGAGAATCAGATGTGCCAGCAGTCGCAGCATGTTGACCTTACCTGAAAAGGAGCCTTTAGTGAGGCTGTATTATCAGAATAGGGATCAGCGTTACGATCGTATCGCCATAGGAAGGTGATTCGAACGTTGAATAATGCAGCTGTGGCGAGAATGATTTCGAAGTTCCAAGCCACGGGTTGTTTAGACGATAGACCCCGTAGTGGCTGACCGAGCACAAGGCGTAATGCTGCTGAGACAGCCCAGGAATAAATGGAGACTGTAGCGGGTTCTTCTATGCACGGGGAAGTCAGAGCTCGTGCAGTCGCACGTTACACCAGCATTCCATTCACTGTTGTTTGGTTGGCACTTAGGCGTACCCTCCGATGCTATCCGTACAAAATCCATTGGCATCATGAACTGTTACCTGGAGATTTAGTGAAGCGGAGGGAATTTGCGGTGTGGGCGTTTCAAAAGATGGCGGAAGATGACGACTGGTTGAGTAACGTGTTTTGGACCGACGAAGCTCGTTTCACGCTCCGAGGATACGTCAACGCCCACAACTGCAGAATTTGGGCTACCGAATATCCAAGAACTGTCGTGGAAACTCCATTGCACTACGAGAAAGTCACGGTATTGTTTCGATTTACCACATCTACCGTTATCGGGCCTTTTTCCTTCGAGAAATGCATGATTCTGGTTTTGTAACTGCTACTGTGACGGGTGAGAGATACGCCAGTATGTTACAGAACCGCATCGTCCCCAGCCTGGCTGATAAACGTCTGCTGGAACGTACAATGTTTATGCAGGATGGCGCTCCACTCCATATTGCCAGATGCGTGAAAGATCTCTCGCGCACGTCGTTTGGTGATGATCGTGTGCTCTGCCGCCACTTTTGTCATGCTTGGCCTCCCAGGTCTCCAGACCTCAGTCCGTGCGATTATTGGTTTGGGGTTACCTGAAGTCGCAAGTGTATCGTGATCGACCGACATCTCTAGGGATGCTGAAAGACAACATCCGACGCCAATGCCTAAACATACCTCCGGACATGCTTTACAAGTGCTGTTCACAACATTATTCCTCGACTACAGATATTGGTGAGAAATGATTGAGGACACAATGAGTATTTCCTGTAAAGAACATCATCTTTGCTTTGTCATACTTTGTTATACTAATTACTGCTATTTTGATCAGATGAAGCGCCATCTGTCGGACATTTTTTAACTTTGGCATGTTTTTTCTTCTAATAAAACCCCATGTCATTCCAAGCATGTGTGTCAATTTGTACCTCTCTATCTACATTATTCCGTGACTTATTCAGTTTTCAAATTTATACTGACTTCTTGATCACTCGTTACGTAATGGATGCAAGTGTGCAGGTTGCAGATACATGGCTGACGACATACCGGGTTTTGCGTCTGGTCATGAGACTACTCGGGTAGCTAAATGCTAGGTCATTGCTCGCGATAAGCGGTAAATCTAGTTTCGAGGCCCGGTCCGGCACAGATTTTCGGTGTCGTCATTCCATTACAAAACCGATGGCTGTTCATATTCGCAAATGCGAATGCATTTCATGTGCATCATAAGGGCTGTAGTTGCTGGAGTGCGTCTCCTTTCGCAGATACATTCACTTGCGAAGAAACATTGCTTCGTACTTATGAAGAGCATAGGCACTGCAATATCGCATCGTAAAGGGTTTATAGCAACTCCATCATATACAACGTTCGATGCAGCTGCATAATTTACGTTTGACACATGGGGTAATTGCGGGAGGGTTGGACCACATTTTCCTTCAGCATCAAATTTGTGTGTTTTTCAACTTGCCTTTTTACTTTTGGTAGCATGTTCGTATAGAGCGTCACATTAACTTCAGTACAATAAATTACTGAGGCACTGCCATTTACAGTGCCACAGTACTAAAATTATTTAAGCACACGATAAAACTGGTCGGCTTATCTAACTAGAGAATGTAATTTTTCTCCAGAAGGTACACAAAAATGACAGTAGCGCTTCTGCTCCACGTATGTTGACAAAAGGGCTTCTTCTCAAGTAGCCGGAGCCGTTCTGCAGTGGCGCATTCGTGAAATGCGCCACTGGTCCGTCAGTAAAAATCTGACTTCCTCATTAGGAGCATGCGGAAATCCTAAGCAGATATCTTAAACTGAATTCGGTATGTTGTAGTTCGCCCAAACTTCGAAGCAGTGCTTAAAATCAGTCCAAATTCTCGATGGCATGAAATATTGTAACAAATACGGATATGGCACAACTTTTGCTATACTTTTAATTGCAATATTCAAAATTTTGTTATCATAGTAGTTTTCAGGTTATTTACTAAACTACGAAAATGTATAAAAGCACTAACGAAAACGCATGATAGAAAGTATAAACGTCCAGAACTAAATGTTCGATGTGGTGTATGGCCGTGTCCACCCATGCACGCTACCTTACTGGATGTGTGTGTTATATCTGATTTCGTATTAATGTTTAATTAAAATTAATTTAAATCTAATTAAAATGCCTGTCACGGGTTAATTAATTGTGTTGCAAAACATTTGGGTTAACTCACCAGAAGCACGCCATTGAGAGCTACAGTCTGACTACTCATTCTCTTTTTTACGTTAAATATTGTAGAAGTTATTAAAGTTTATTTGAATTGCGGTTACAAAATCGCTCAATTCTGTATCCGTTAAATTTTACTGATTACAATTCATTTCTGCATACTGGCGGAAATGCGTTGCTCCTCTCATTCATATAACGCATCGTCCCCCACTGTGTCTACTTCGATTTCAGTTGTACGTGGGCAAATACAGATTATGCTTGCTGGCGGTGGAACTGATGGTCTGAATTTTGACGCGAGCGTGTGCTCCAGCTGGTCACGATCCACAGAGATCAGCCACATGCCCATAGACTAGACCCACTGACGCACACAGAATGCGTTCGCGGTCGGCCTCATCACCTACGAGAGTGCGCTATTCTAATGTCACTCGTGACTAAAACCCACTACCCGTGCTTAAATATTAATCCGTCGTGTCACAGGACCATCAGTACTTTCATACGGCCCACCACGAATTAGTCTCCAGTGCAAATGTCTTCAGCAAAGAGTAGCAGCTACACACATCTTCTTCAATTATTTGTAGTGGGTATTCTCAGTCTCTAATCCCCCCCCCCCTCCCACCGTGAACCATGGACCTTGCCGTTGGTGGGGAGGCTTGCGTGCCTCAGCGATACAGATAGCCGTACCGTGGGTGCAACCACAACGGAGGGGTATCTGTTGAGAGGCCAGACAAACGTGTGGTTCCTGAAGAGGAGCAGCAGCCTTTTCAGTAGTTGCAGGGGCAACAGTCTGGATGATTGACTGATCTGGCCTTGTAACACTAACCAAAACGACCTTGCTGTGCTGAGACTGCGAACGGCTGAAAGCAAGGGGAAACTACGGCCGTAATCTTTCCCGAGAACATGCAGCTTTACTGTATGATTAAATGATGGCGTCCTCTTGGGTAAAATATTCTGGAGGTAAAATAGTCCCCCATTCGGGTCTCCGGGCGGGGACTACTCAAGAGGATGTCATTATCAGGAGAAAGAAAACTGGCGTTCTACGGATCGGAGCGTGGAATGTCACAACCCTTAATCGCGCAGGTAGGTTAGAAAATTTAAAAAGGGAAATAGATAGGTTTAAGTTAGATATATTGGGAATTTGTGAAGTTCTGTGGCAGGAGGAACAAGACTTTTGGTCAGGTGAATACAGGGGTATAAACACAAAATCAAATAGGGGTAATGCAGGAGTAGGTTTAATAATGAATAGGAAAATAGCAATGCTGGTAAGCTACTACAAACAGCATAGTGAACGCATTATTTTGGCCAAGATAGATACGAAGCTCACGCCTGCTACAGCAGTACAAGTTTATATGACAACTAGCTCTGCAGATGACGAAGAAATTGAAGAAATGTATGATGAAATAAAAGAAATTATTCAGATAGTGAAGGGTGACGAAAATTTAAGAGTCATGGGTGACTGGAATTCGGTAGTAGGAAAAGGGAGAGAAGGAAACGTAGTAGGTGAATATGGATTGGGGCTAAGAAATGAAAGAGGAAGCCGCCTGGTAGAATTTAGCACAGAGCACAACATAATCATAGCTAACACTTGGTTCAAGAATCATAAAAGAAGGCGGTATACATGGAAGAAGCCTGGAGATACCGACAGGTTTCAGATAGATTCTATAATGGTAAGACAGAGATTTAGGAACCAGGTTTTAAATTGTAAGACATTACCAGTGGCTGATGTGGACTCTGACCCCAAACTATTGGTTATGACCTGTAGATTAAAACTGAAGAAACTGCAAAAAGGTGGGAATTTAAGGAGGTGGCACCTGGATAAACTGACAGAACCAGAGGTTGTACAGAGTTTCAGGGAGAGCGTAAGGGAACAATTGACAGGAATGGGGGAAAGAAATAGAGTAGAAGAAGAAAGGGTAGCTTCGAGGGATGAAGTAGTGAAGGCAGCAGAGGATAAAGTAGGTAAAAAGAAAAGAGGTAGTAGAAATCCTTGGGTAACAGAAGAAGTATTGAATTTAATTGATGAAAAGAGTAAATATAAAGATGCAAAAAGGAATACAAACGTCTCAAAAATGAGATCGACAGGAAGTGCAAAGTGGCTAAGCAGGGATGGCTTGAGGACTAATGTAAGGATGTAGAGGCTTATCTCACTAGGGGTAAGATAGATACTGCCTACTGGAAAATTAGAGAGACCTCTGGAGATAAGAGAACCACTTACATGAACATCAAGAGCTTGATGGAAACCCAGTTCTAAGAAAAGAAGGGAAAGCAGAAAGGTCGAAGGAGTATATAGAGGCTTTATACAAGGGCGATGTACTTGAGGACAATATTATGGAAATGGAAGAGGATGTAGATGTACATGGAATGCGACATATGATAATGCGTGAAGAGTTTGACAGAGCACTGAAAGACCTGAGTCGAAACAAGGCCTGCGGAGTCGACAACATTCTATTGGAACTACTGACGGCCTTGGGAGAGCCAGTCTTGACAAAAGTCTACCATCTGGTGAGCAATATGTATGAGACATGCGAAATACCCTCAGACATCAAGAAGAATATAGTAGTTCCAACCCAAAGAAAACAGGTGTTGGCAAATGTGAAAATTACCGAACTATCAGTTTAATAAGTCACAGCTGCAAAATACTAAGGCGAATTCCTTACAGAAGAATGAAAAAACTGGTAGAAGTCGACCTCGGGGAAGATCAGTTTGGTTTCCGTAGAAAGGTTGGCACACGTGAGGCAATACTGACCCTACGACTGATCTTAGAAGCTACATTAAGGGAGGGCAAACCTACATTTCTAGCATTTGTAGAGTTAGAGAAAGCTTTTGGCAATGTTGACTGGAATACTCTCTTTCAAATTCTAAAGGTAGCAGGGGTAAATTACAGGGAGCGTAAGGCTATTTACAATTTGTACAGAATCTAGATGGCAGTTATAAGAGTCGAGGGACATGAAAGGGTGGTACTGGTTGGGATGGGAGTCAGACAGGGTTGTAGTCTCTCCCCGATGTTATTCAATCTGTATATTGAGCAAGCAGCGAAGGGAACAAAAGAAAAATTCGGAGTGGGTATTAAAATCCGTGGAGAAGAAATAAAAATTATGAGGCTACATTGTAATTCTGTGAGAGACAGCAAAGGACTTGGAAGAGCAGTTGAACGGAATGGACTGTGTCTTGAAAGGAGGCTATAAGATGAACATCAACAAAAGCAAAACGAGGATAATGGAATGGTGTCGAATTATGTCGGGTGATGCTGAGGGAATTAGATTAGGAAATGAGACACTTACAGTAGTAAAGGAGTTTTGCTATGTGAGGAGCAAAATAACTGATGGTGGTCGAAGTAGAGACGATATAAAATGTAGGCAGGCAATGGAAAGGAAAGAGTTTCTGAAGAAGAGAAATTTGGTAACATCGAGTATACATTTAAATGTCAGGAAGTCATTTCTGAAAGTATTTGTATGGAGTGTAGCCATGTATGGAAGTGAAACATGGACGATAAATAGTTTGGACAAGAAGAGAGTAGAATCTTTTGAAATGTGGTGCTACAGAAGAATGCTGAAGATTAGATGGATAGATCACATAAGTAATGAGGAAGTATTGAATAGGATTGGGGAGAAGAGAAGTTTGTGGCACAACGTGACTGGAGGGCAGCGTGGAGGGTAAAAATCGTAGAGGGAGACCAAGGGATGAATACACTAAGCAGATTCAGAAGGATGTAGGTTGCAGTAGGTACTGGGAGATGAAGAAGCTTGCACAGGATAGAGTAGCATGGAGAGCTGCATCAGACCAGTCTCAGGACTGAAGACCCCAACAACAACAACAACAACTCTCAAGCGTTGTTTCTCAGCCCGATGAAATAAGCGGCAGCACTCAGATAATACAAGGACAACACACAGGACTCCGTCAAGCACTACACTTTATAAGTTAATGTAAACCGAGGCCTTATCAACACCATACACAGTACTCAAGATTACGAAACTAACAATTCGTAGCATCAGCTCCCCATAATTAATACACAGTTCAAACACAGTTCAAGTATAGTTCAGAAATTATTCAGTTACCGTTTAAATATCAGTATCAAACGAACAGGCATAGTGTTAGCACTACCTTTTGTCGTTTGTTTCCGTAGTTCCCAGTTGTCACTAATAAATTTTATAGCCCCCCTTCTTCAAGACTATTTTCCCCCATGAACAATATCTTCAAGGATTTCCCCAACAAGGGACGCCACGTACGGTGGTTAAAAAATAAAAAAAAATAATGAAGGAGGTTGGGAATTGAGGAATGAGTGTGAGATATAAACGAGGAGTTCAAATGTGTGTGAAATCTTATGGGACTTAACTCCTAAGGTCATCAGTCCCTATGCTTACACACTACGTAACCTAAATTATCGTAAGGACAAACACACAGACACACTCACACACACACACACACACACACACACACACACACACACACACACACACACATGCCCGAGGGAGGACTCGAACCTCCGCCGGTATCAGCCGCACAGTCCACGACTGCAACGTAAATGAGGAGTCTTATGGATTTTTTCGTCATGCCAAAGCTGTTAACTGTTGAACGTGTGGATAATATTCTGCTTCCCAATGCGCATTCATTTCCCACAGTGATTCTTCCTTCACCTACCCTTCTTCATGTTACCACGAATGACCAGTAACTATCTCTTTTTGTACTGAAAAAGCAGGATATGCAGGAAGCCTAGTCATGCTACGTCGTATCTATTACAGTTCACAAACCTGATATCCGTGCAGATGTCTTTGTCCTAGAGCAGATATAGAGCTCAGGTCGCGAGCTGTTGTTCTTGGAGAGAGGCTGCAAAATAACAATAGCGGCCATCACGAAAATAGGCACCTCAAGTCATCTCACCATCCCACAGCATCACCAGTTAGTGATAATTTAAAATGTTTGAAAAAATATAAAAAATATTAGGCATCTCTATTTTTATTCTAGAGTATGGTGGAGTATCTTACTAACGAAAATTCTTCCCAGCTGCTACGTGAAACAAATAAAAACTAATGTTAGAATAATTTCGGAACAAAAGTATTTCTCTTTCAACCTGTGGAAAAAGCGGAACCACTGACATATTTGGACTGAAAATAATACACGAACTTCTCAAAGCTTATGAATGCATGATATACATATTTTATCGTGAAAACATAAAAATATTTCGAGGTAAAAAATACAACATCGTAAAAGATTTGAAATTATTCATCTGGTACAACGAAAAAGGTCGTAGCTGATGAATTAGCCTTCTGATGGACCTTGTAGAAACTTTCAGCACGAAAATTGTTAAGAAAACCATGCAATTAATTTTATTAAGATCTCAGACATTATTATTGTATCACGTCACGTATGAACGCATTTTATTTACAAGTGACTTGGTTTGCAACGGCGCGTGACTACGTGAATGCCGCTGCTAGAATTTACGTTCAGACCTCTCGTCTTAATACGGCCGAGAATATTTTCTACGTCCAGACAAATTTTTCACTGCAGCTCTTCCTGACCATTCGACACTGCCTCTTCATTGCTGGCTATATAAGAACTGAACTTCAGTACATTCAATACGACAGTTTTAAATTATTCTTGAATGTATTTTCGCCCTCGTCCACCGGAGTTCAGTACTGCTGTATGTTGTTCAGTACCAAACACATGTCAGTGAACCGTTCCACGGAAAACCAAAACCACACATGAACACACGATATCGCGGGGAAACTCTGAATATTCAGTTAGCGTAAACGGACGGCACTGTTGAGATTGTGTATGTGACAACAAATCTATGAGGCGGTCGAACCACGTCACGTGCGCCGACGGGCTGCATGGGGTGGGTTTGATCTAGGAGTGCCTATTTTCGTGACAGCCGCTCTAGTGAGGTGTCTACGGATCTCAATGCAATGGAACGATCTGATGAGATCCGATAGCTTTTCTGTATTGTTTACAAAACAGGAAGCACAAAGAGGTATAAATTACTAACATGACGTTTTACATAAGTTAGATTACAAAGTCACATATGTCATGTTAAAATCAGTCAAAATCTTGTTACATTAAGAACGTAAAAAGTATGTTAACAACTCATACACTTTTACCCTACTCGCGCTATTGGAAGAAATCCTGAATTCGTCTCTCACTGTACCTCTAAATCAGTACAAAACCAACAACCACTGCACGTAACATCTTTGTGTGGTTTTTGTCTACACACAGCCAATCTCGCGTCCTTGACAAATTTAAAACATACTTCAAACTTAATAATTTTTTCGAAACTGACCATGAGTGAGATATGTGGGAGCTGTTATAGGATAGTGAGTAGATTTGTTGCCAATCTTGTAGGAAATATTTTCATTGGGTGGGGAGGGGGGGGGTGGGACAAGCAGTGGAGGGAATGTTAGGAGAATAGAAGAGGCTCTCTCCTGGAACTGTAGAGCATGCAGTTGGTACATTTTGATTGGGGAACAGGAAAGGAAAATATGTGCCCTTCAGGTACAGTTGGAGGAAGCAATGAAGGAATTCATAAGGATCAAGGGAGATAGGGGGAGAAGGGAAGTTGGGAACTGTCACTGGTAGGAGGATAGGAAGGAAGAGAACGCGATATGACAGTTTTATCATCAAGACCAAAAACAGGTATGTACCAGTTTTAAGTGCAGAAGAGCCTCAGGTCGAACTAGGAGCAGGAAATGTGTAGCATACTTCAACCGAGGTTTTTATGTAAGGACTTTATAAAAGAGGAACGTGTAGTTATAATGGGTGGGGTGGGAAAGAGTTTGGACAGGGATGGGGCATATGACATAGGTGGTGACCTGGTCGAGATAGCTTCTCTGACTCATGGCACCAACGTACAGTTTCTTGAGCTGTTCCTGCGCCATGATCGACCACACCTTGTTGGAGCTGTAAGGCGAATCAATGTGGGGTTAGGGAAGGCTCTGAGGACAGCCAATTTATCTCATGTTTCTCTGGTACCCATCGAGATTATCAACAGATGGGGTTTCACTAGGCATGGCCTACACGTAAACAGGACTGGGAAGGGAAGATTGGCACAGATGATTAATGTAAGTATAGGGAGTGGTGAAGTATGTGTTGTCATACATAGGAAAAATAAAAAAATACTGAAACAATCACTCACAAGACAGATTTAAACACCTTGAATATCACATGTATGACATGTAACAAAGAAAAACCAATCAATGGAAAGAGTAACATGGCGCATTTCATAGACTTAACAATCCTCCATCAAAACATGCTATCAATAAAAAATAAAATACAACTATTAGAAGTTGAGCTCCAATCTTACAACTGCACAGTAGTTTCCATTACTGAGCAGTGGTGTAGTGACACACAAATCCAATAGGTAGTATTATCATCGTATGAAAAAGCAAACTGTTACTGCAGAACTACTTCAATTGGTGGAGGATCATGGATTTACACCAGAAAAGATACACAGTTCAAATAAAGACATGACCTCAATGCAGTAAGTGAAGACAAACACTTTGAAATACCAGCTACTGAATTAATAGGGCTTGATATCACCAAGAAATTAATCATTGTGTGTGTGTGTGTATAGATCTCCGAGTAGTAGGGCGGACACATTTTTCAATATGTTAACAAAAGTTTTAAATAAAGTCTCAAACGCAAAGGTAAACATAATTCTGTTTGGGGAAAATAACATCAACACTATCATAATAAATGAATCCAGCAGCACCTTCATAAGCATCCTTCAACGTTCTATTGGTCAATAGTGCAACAACGATTACTATGACGACTTCATCAGTAATTGACCATATGGCCACAAATATGGACAGGGAAAAACGTGAAATAGCTGCAAGAGATCTTGGATTATCGGACCATCTCTGCCAGATTACATGTGGTGTCCAGCAAGAATCCATCTTAGGGCCATTGCTTTTTCTTGTGACATTAATGATCTCTCATCAGTTACACTGCCAGAAGCAGAATTCGTTTATTTCCAGATGACACAAGTATTGCAATAAATAGTATGTCGAGTGCAGTTCTAGAAAGGTCTGCTAATGATATTTTCATGGATATTAATAAATGGTTTAAAGCCAACTCACTGACATTAAACTTCGAAAAGACTCACTATATGCAATTCGGAACCTGTATGAGGTTTCCACCCAGCATATGCATAAAGTACGAAGAAGAGCTGATGGAAGAGGTTGACGGTCTTAAATTCCTGGGATTACAACTTGATAATAAATTCAGTTGGGAGGAGCACACCATAGAAATGCAGAAACGCCTTAACAAATCTGTATTTGCAATTCGTGTGTTATCAGACATAGGCGATATAAAAGTGAAAAAGCTTGCATAATTTGCCTACTTTCATTCCATAATGTCAAATGGTATAATATTTTTGGGTAACTCTTCAAGTCAAACAAAAGTTTTCAGAGTCTAAAAGAGTGTAATACGTATTATTTGTGGAGTAAACTCACAGACGTCTTGTACAAACCTCTTCAAAGAACTGGGTATACTAACTACTGCCTCTCAGTATATTTACTCCATAATAAAATTTGTCCTAAGTAATATATCTCTTTTTCCAACAAACAGCTCATTTCATACATACAATACCAGGAACAAAAATGATCTGCACAAGGACTTTAAAGCACTTACTTTAATTTAAAAAGGGGTCCACTATTCAGGAACACTCATCTTCAATAATTTACCAGCAAACATAAAAAATTTAGTTACAAATAAAGATCAGTTTAGAAGGAGCCTGAAAGACTTACTAGTGGCCAACCCCTTCTACTCCATTGACGAATTTTTAATACAAACAAATGATGTATATATTCATACTATTACTATTGTTATTTCAACTTTAAAAAAAACACAAAAGTTGACATGTTCCACATCCACAAGGATCTCCTCAGCTGGGATCTATGGAACAAAAAACTAATCTAATCTAATCACATAACAACAGTAGAATCAGACATCGAATCATTCCTTTAACTACAAGCCTACAAACGACATGTGTCAGAAATCAAAATAAAAGATTTTTCAAAACCACTAGAAAAAGAAAGCTGGGATGAAGTGTATAAGGAAACCAATGTGAAGACGAAATTCTCGAAATTCTCCACATTGTTTAAATAGGACTCTGAAAAGAATTTTCCAAAAGTATGCATGTCTGTATCAACATCTCACAAAAACAGATGGATAACAGTAGGCCTTAAGAAGCCCTCCCAAGCACTTAAATACCTCAGTTCCATGAAAAAGATTCGCAGTGATCCAGAATTCTTGAATATCTTAAATAGATAGAAAAATATCTATAGTAAGGTGCTGATTGCTGCAAGAAAGTGATTTAATGACAAAATAATATATAATGCAGAGAATAACAGCTTGTTGCAAGAAAGAAAAGGGGGAGAGGCAAACAAATGCATAATAACATACTGTTAAGTGAGAAGGATGAGGTAATAAATGATCCACAACACTTAGCAAACTATGTAAACGAGCATTTTTCAAGTACTGCAGAGAAGTTACAGCAAAAATTCCCCCCAAACAAATGTAACACCTGTAAATAATGTTGCACTGAATACAATGATTTTACCTCCAACCACAGAGAATGAAATCAATAAAACTGTTCAAAAACTAAGAAATTAAAAGTCAGTAGGCTTGGATAAAGTATTAATGTGTGTACTGAAAGTATGCACATGGATTATACAAGGCCTCTTAACAAATATAACAAATGAATCCTTCACATCAGGGACACTTTCAGAGCAGTTAAAACAGGCAAGAGTTGTACCTTTGCTTAAGAAAGATAATTCAGAAGACATAGAAAATTACAGGCCCATTTCCCTACTGTCGCCATTCACAAAAATAATAGAAGCAATTATGAAAGACAGATTAACAAATTGTTAGAATGAATACAATATTTTAAGCGAATCACAATTTGGTCTCCGAAGTGTCAATAATACTGAGTCAACCATAGCACAATTTACAGAGTTATACTTGGTGCTCTTGATAAAGATGAGTGTGGTCACAGGTACATGTTTTGAACTTTCTAAGGGGTTTGTTACAGTCCACCATAAGATTCTATTCAATAAATTAGCATTAGGAATAAGAGGTTTAGCTAATGACTGGCTCCGATCATACCTAACAGATATACAAAGAGTAGAGGTAACACCTACTTCAAATAGATCTAAGCATTTAGTAAAACACTTATCAGAACCAACATACATTAATATAGGGGTTTTGCAAGGTATCATATTAGGACCAATACTCTTCCTGATGTACATCAATGACTTTCACAATAGTGTTACTTATGGTGATAAAATTCTCTTCGCTGATGACAGCAACATTATAGTCACTGAGAAAAGTAGGGGACTCCTTGGGGAGAAAGCAAGTGAAACTGTCAACGAAGTTTATGATGGTGCATAAGCAATAAAGTGACATTGAACATAAAGAAAACTAATGCCATGAATTTCTGTTTGAAGAGGAAAAATAACAATGTTAAATTAAATGTAAATAGCACTTTTATAGACTGTGTAACAAACGCTAAATTTCTAGGAATGAATATTGATTCTCAGTGGAAGTGGTGTGAGCAGATAAAGGTACTAGCAAACAGAATGTCATCGCCATGTTATGTCCTTAGAATCCTGTTATCAGTGTGTAACATGTAGTGTCTTTTAGTTACGTATTATTCATATTTACACTGAATTCTTAACTGTGGTAGTCTTTCATGGGGAACAAATGCCCAAAAGATGAACACAGTTTTCCAACTCCAGAAAAAAAGCCATAAGAATAATAACCAAAAATACTAGCCGAGCTCATTGTAAAGATCTGTTCAAAACACTGGCGATCTTAGCTGCTCCACGTAAATAGATTATCAATGAGTTGTACACAGTAAAGGTACCATTGGTAATTACTGCACAAACTACTCTGTCCATGGCCATGCAACAAGAGATAGACTGAACTTACATATATCAAGAAAAAAATAAACATGAAACTCAAAACAGCATGTTCTACCAAGGAATAAAAGAAAGAAATTGCAAAAATCCACTTATTTAAAAAGGCAGCTAAAAAGTACCTCTTATGCAATACATTTTAGACATAGGAGGATTGCTTAGCTAAAACAGAGTAGGGGTTTGATAAAAAAGTTATACAAATAAATAATAATAAAGACTATAAAATATCAAACATTCCACATAACACCTTCACATTACGTTTTTTCTCCTTTTTTTTCATTTCTAGAGTTACCTACACCCAAATTATGCATAGCGCAATAGTAACACCTCTTCCTCTTTCTGAGCTCACCATCCCACTCATTATGGAGGGATGCTGACTCAGTTTTTCAGGATAGAATGTGGGAAGTTTCGGTACAGAAAATGGCCCAGAGATTAAGGCAGTGAGTAATAGTGAGTAATGAGAGAACAGTGTGGCATTAAATTACTTAATAAGTTATTTGTAAAAAAAGTATTGTACACAGGAGTAAATCTAATGGTTGTCTCTAACTAAAAGTCTGTAAATACACTACTGGCCATTAAAATTGCTACAACAAAAAAAAATTGTAGATGATAAACGGGTATTCAGTCGACAAATGTATTATACTAGAACTGACATGTGATTACATTTTCACGCAGTTTCGGTGGATAGAGCTTGAAAAATCAGTACCCAGAACAACCACCTCTGGCCGTAATAACGGCCTTTACAAGCCTGGGCATTGCGTCAAACAGAGCTTCGATGGCGTGTTCAGGTACAGCTGCTCACGCAGCTTCAACACGATACCACAGTTCATCAGGAGTAGTGACTGGCGTATTGTGACGAGCCAGTTGCTCGGCCACCATCGACCAGACGTTTTCAATAGGTGAGTTATCTGCAGAATGTGCTCGCCAGGGCAGCGGTCGAACATTTCCTGTATCCAGAAAGGCTCGTACAGGACCTGCAACATGCGGTCGTGCATTCCCAGCCGAAATGTAGGGTTTCGCAGGGATCAAATGCAGGGTAGAGCGACGGGTCGTAACGCATCTGAATTGTAACGTCCACTGTTCAAAGTGCCGTCAATGCGAACAAGTGGTGACCGAGGCGTGTAACAAATGGCAGCCCATACCATCATGCCAGGTGGTACGCCAGGATAATACACGCTACCTATATGCGTTCACCGCGATGTCGCCAAACACGGATGTGACTGTCATGATGCTAAAAACAGTACCTCGATTCATCTGAAAAAAATGACGTTTTGCTATTCGTACACCCAGGTTGGTCGTTGAGTACACCACCGCAGGCGCTCTTGTCTGTGATATCAAGGGTAACCGCAGCCATGGTCTCCGAGCTGATAGTCCATGCTACTGCAAACGTCGTCGAACTGTTCGTGCAGATGGCTGTTGTCTGGCAAACGTCCCCATGTGTTGACTCAGGGATCGAGGCGTCGCTGCAAGATCCGTCACAGCCATGCGAATAAGATGCCTGTCATCTCGACTGCTAGTGATCCAGCACGGCGTTCCGTATTAGCCTCCTGAAGCTACCGATTCTGTATTCTGCTGACAGTCATTGGATTTCGACCAACGCGAGCAGCAATGTCGCGATACGATAAACCGCAACCGTGATATGCTACAATCCGACCTTTATCAAAGTCGGAAACGTGATGGTACGCATTTCTCCTCCTTACACGAGGCATCACAACAACGTTTCACCAGGCAATGCCGATCAACTGCTGTTTTTGTATGAGAAATCGGTTGGAAACTTTCCTCATACCTCATCTGCTCTAATCTGAACCAAATTGTCGAGTGCATCTTGGGAAGGAACCTTACGGACCAAAATCCAGAAATATTACATGGCCGCAATGTTATAAGTGCAAGAAGATCACAAGTGTATCTAAATACATCGTGTTGTGAATCATAAGTGAGGACAAATAAGGATATCCAGTGGCAGCACCTGTGGTAATCCATTTTATCCTAAGTCAACTACAAGCAATTGCGAAGCAATGTAACTGAAATACAACTTCAAGTAGTATCACGCATCAGTCTACTTGAATGACCCTGCACAAAAATACAAGTTGCAAGGTGTCAGTCATCCAGGTGTCAGTCATGCCGCCTCACAAACAATTTTGGTGGTTTTTGCCTTGTACAGTGTCTTATCTCTGTCCGAATTTGTTCCTATTTCCAATGCTCATATTTTCCTTGCCATTGAGGAAGACCACTTCTGAAGCTGAATTTTTGTTGTAAGAAAATACAACGCCTAGAGCCGTCCTTATGGTCTTATTTATTGTGTAGTTATCAGTTTCGGCGCTCAGTGCGCTATCTTCAGGGCTGTATCCATAAACAGTACTGATAGCATTATCAACTTCTGAACCATACAATAAGAATACAGATTAAAACAAAACAGAATCAACAACTAGTCTCTACAAGTGCATTTACAATAATCATTTGATAGGACGCACAGATACATTGATTGTCGCAACTCTAAAGTATACCATATTGAATTTCCACTCTATACATTGTGCAAATAATGTATTTGTTAATAACTTTATTAAATAACTTATCCACGTTTTTATTGGCCAGCCGGACGTACATTATCTGCACAACCCAGAAATAGCCTACTGAAAAACAAAGTAACTGTTGTCCCTTCCATACATTTATCATTTTCAAGTAGACGTGTGGACTGTGCTTAAAGTTATTCTTCGCTCTAAAATATTCACTCAGTTGGTGCCGTGAAGTTTGTGAGAGCCCTTGGCAGACGAAAGTATTAATCATCGATTATCGGTAGCACTGTAGCAGGAATACTTCATGAGAAAGGTGCCCTGCGAACGTGTCCCTTCAGTATGCATGGCCCGGTCTCCTCTACCACCCTCATGACCGTCATAGTTGGTTTTACACATAAGGAACCTCTTTCGTAAAATTTTTTTGACCACAGAAAAACGCCACGTATAGCCACAAGTGTAATACAAGAAGCATTAGACTGGTATTCTCAGCGTATATCACAGGAACTATTTCTGCTACAATGGTGTCCAGTGCATCAAGACGGCTCGAAGCATCATTTGGAGCTTGGACGTTTACTTTTCTGTCTGGGTGTAAGCCGTTAAATTAGTGTGCAACGCAGCGACGTCAAACAGACGTTTTGTAGTATCGTAACAAAGGATTCATGGAAAACAGGTGGTTTGAGGTCTGCAATTCAATAGCGATGAGGAGCACAAAGACTATTTCCCAGTTATTTGGATCGGCGCCAAAAACTTCCTCGAAAGGTGTGGTTTCTGAGATCGACAGGATGCTTGCATCTGGAGACTCATAGAATTCAGACGTCTGATTAACACTGTTTATTTGCGATCAGGCTAACTACTACACTGAAGGCTAATTCAAGTACGGACTTGAGAGCTGCCCTCGAAGTGAGGAAAACAGATATGTTTGAGCGTACCAAGCCTGGCCATGAGCGACAAACGGAGTCGGCGCCCCAGCGACTTCACAAAGGACGTACTCTGAATACAGAAACATGGGTATTTAAAGAATCATGGCTGTACATTATCTCTCCCTTCCTATATCCAATTCACCGGCAATTAACAAGCTTCGGAACATCTGGCGAGTCTCTGCACTTCCAAAACGTCTGTGGCCAACCTCACCTCGATTCCTCCCCTACTCTTACTTTGTAAGTATATATGCTTCTGGATTTTAGGCTAACAATCTGCAAGTTTGGTATCAATAGCGTTGAGATGAAAACTACACGTGACTTTCGCTCCTATTGTAGCCAGCGACCGCAGTGTTTTATGTCACTATGCCCCGCCCTCCATGCTTTGGAGAATGGGTGCTGCTGTATGAGCACTCTGGCGTGTGTAAACCCACTGTCGTTGCAGTTCTTACGAACAAGTATCAAACCTGCTGCCTCTGCTAAGACGTGCCTTTTCTTGGCTGTCTTCTACCGTGAGGTCATACAACAGCGTGTAAATGGTGGGTGGAGTTACCTGTTAATTGTCTGAAGAGTAACTTCACCCCTGGGTCAGCTGCCCAGACCATCTGCAGTTTGCAGGGCTCTACTTTTACTGTGTAGCTCCGGTAACCTAAGCGTTGCCACTTTTGCCTGCTCTCTGCATTGTGTCTCTAATTCCCTATCTTTAAGTGCCCTTTATGGCTTTCAGCAGCCTTAAGCGCAACAACATAGAAGTCATTAAGTCGTCAATATATGACAACTGAACCACAAGACACTAATGATCGGCCTCCTACTGATAACTTTCAGTCAGATGCACCAGTTGCTGACCGTCTTCTACAATTTATAACCGTTAGGTATTGCGATCTGAATGCAGAACAGTGGTGCCGACTTCTCTTTACCGACAAGCGTTTGACCACTGATGACTGTCGTTGAAGAGTGCGCATGCACCCACGTACTAAGGCAAGTGTCAGATACGCTGTTTCTTGATTTGACTAGTGAAGCTGTTTCTTATAGATTCATGAAACTTAATTTTTCATTCTCTGCCTCCCTGTAATCTAAGGCCACACGGGTGGGGATGTTCCAGGTGGTGTAAAACCTTTTCAGCCGTTTACAGTTACGGAAAAGAAATAGGAAATTTGTTGTAAGGTATAATGGGACTAAACTACCGACATCCTGAGTCCATAAGCTTAAACACTATTTGATCTAACTTAAACTAACTTCGCCTAAGGACAACACACACACACACACACACACACACACACACACACACACACACACATACACACACCAGGGAGGAATCGAACACAGTTACGGACGCCATAATGCTGTATAGGTTAGCTTACGTTCCCTCCTTCCACTGCTACATGATTAATCTGCTGTTGATCATTAAGTGCCTGGCAGAGGGTTCATGGAACCACATGCAAGCTATTTCTCTACCGTTCCACCCTGGAGCAGCATACGGGGGAAAACGAACACTGAAATATTTGTGTCCGAGCTCTAATTTCTCTTATTTTATTATGATGATCATGCCTCCCTATGTAGGTAGGCACCAACAAAATACTTTCAGACTCTGAGGAAAAAGTTGGTGCCACAACGAATGATTGCCTCTCCAATTCACGTATCATATCCGTGGTCCTCCATCCCCTATTCCTAGGTAGCACAAAACGAGATGCCCCTGTTTGAACTTTTTCGATGTCCTCCGTTGACCCTATCTGACGGGGACCCCGAACTGCCCAATAATACTTTAGAATAAGACGGACAATCCAATGTACACAATCTCTTTAGTACACCTGTTGTATTTCTCAAGTTCTTTGTTTTTCTTTTTTTCCCCTTTTTTACACATCTAGTTCCGAATGACCAAATTGTGGAGCAGTTCTTCAATGTAATGAAAGTGTCAGTACATGAAATTACAACATAAAAGTAATAGTACATAAAATAAAACGTTTATTAACAAAAAACAAAAACCGTAAGTTCATGTAAACGAAATCAATAATTTAACGCAGAGATCAGCTTAATTTCTCAATGAACTCCCCGACATAATAGAAGGAGTGACCCATAGGGAAACTTTTCAGTGTCTATCATTAAATCGTAGTGTTTGGTCTGTTTTGCGCACAATGTAACTGATGTGATTGTTCCAACTTACGTTATTCGTAATTGTAAACCCTATGTATTTAGCACAATTTAGAGACTTTACATTTGTATGATTTATCGCGTAAGTGAAATTTAGCGCATACCTTTTGGGACTCACGTGGACCACATCATACTTCTCATTATTTAAAGTCAATGGCCACCTTTGGCACCGTGCATATGTGTTGTCTAAACTTTTTTCGAGTTTCTTTTGATCATCTGATGATTTTATAACACGATAAACGACAGCATCATCTGCAAAAATATCAAAGTGTCTTACTGAGATTGTGTATTATATCGCTTATGTAGATCAGATACTAACTACCTCGGGGGACACCAGATACTACTTAAGTTTATGCCATGACATTCCGTCACTTACTACGAAATATAACCTTTCTGACAGGAATCCACGAATCCATCCACACACCTCAGATGATACTTCGTAGACACACAATTTCATTATAAGTCGCTGTGAGGTAAAGTGTTAAAAACATTCTGGAAATGTAGAAATTATTGTTCCATGAAGCTGGCAGCCATTCCAAAGTAAATCGATTATTTGTGTTTATGTGAAAAACTTAACCTGCCTGCAGGTGTTTGGTAGCTGACTGTTTCCACCCGAATTTAGTGCTCTGTGAAATTATACACTCCTGGAAATGGAAAAAAGAACACATTGACACCGGTGTGTCAGACCCACCATACTTGCTCCAGACACTGCGAGAGGACTGTACAGCAATGATCACACGCACGGCACAGCGGACACACCAGGAACCGCAGTGTTGGCTGTCGAATGGCGCTAGCTGCGCAGCATTTGTGCACCGCCGCCGTCAGTGTCAGCCAGTTTGCCGTGGCATACGGAGCTCCATCGCAGTCTTTAACACTGGTAGCATGCCGCGACAGCGTGGACGTGAACCGTATGTGCAGTTGACGGACTTTGAGCGAGGGCGTATAGTGGGCATGCGGGAGGCCAGGTGGACGTACCGCCGAATTGCTCAACACGTGGGGCGTGAGGTCTTCACAGTACATCGATGTTGTCGCCAGTGGTCGGCGGAAGGTGCACGTGCCCGTCGACCTGGGACCGGACCACAGCGACGCACGGATGCACGCCAAGATCGTAGGATCCTACGCAGTGCCGTAGGGGACTGCACCGCCACTTCCCAGCAAATTAGGGACACTGTTGCTCCTGGGGTATCGGCGAGGACCATTCGCAACCGTCTCCATGAAGCTGGGCTACGGTCCCGCACACCGTTAGGCCGTCTTCCGCTCACGCCCCAACATCGTGCAGCCCGCCTCCAGTGGTGTCGCGACAGGCGTGAATGGAGGGACGAATGGAGACGTGTCGTCTTCAGCGATGAGAGTCGCTTCTGCCTTGGTGCCAATGATGGTCGTATGCGTGTTTGGCGCCGTGCAGGTGAGCGCCACAATCAGGACTGCATACGACCGAGGCACACAGGGCCAACACCCGGCATCATGGTGTGGGGAGCGATCTCCTACACTGGCCGTACACCTCTGGTGATCGTCGAGGGGACACTGAATAGTGCACGGTACATCCAAACCGTCATCGAACCCATCGTTCTACCATTCCTAGACCGGCAAGGGAACTTGCTGTTCCAACAGGACAATGCACGTCCGCATGTATCCCGTGCCAACCAACGTGCTCTAGAAGGTGTAAGTCAACTACCCTGGCCAGCAAGATCTCCGGATCTGTCCCCCATTGAGCATGTTTGGGACTGGATGAAGCGTCGTCTCACGCGGTCTGCACGTCCAGCACGAACGCTGGTCCAACTGAGGCGCCAGGTGGAAATGGCTTGGCAAGCCGTTCCACAGGACTACATCCAGCATCTCTACGATCGTCTCCATGGGAGAATAGCAGCCTGCATTGCTGCGAAAGGTGGATATACACTGTACTAGTGCCGACATTGTGCATACTCTGTTGCCTGTATCTATATGCCTGTGGTTCTGTCAGTGTGATCATGTGATGTATCTGACCCCAGGAGTGTGTCAATAAAGTTTCCCCTTCCTGGGACAATGAATTCACGGTGTTCTTATTTCAATTTCCAGGAGTGTATGTTAATTTAGAGGTAGGCAGTTTTTGTATGTAAGCTATATCATTCTGCCATGTATGGAACAGCGTATCCCGACGAGTGGGAAACACCTGCATGGTATTATTATGTCTGGTTCGATACAATACGAGCTTACTCGTATTTCAGTATTCTCTAAATTATCTGGCTGTGTGCTGTCAAATTAAATAAACGAACGCTCATTAATTAACATTAAACACAGAAATGCGATATTTCTTTTACTGGTATCATAACTATTTGCCGACAAAAGGTAATTAAATTAATATCAATTTTAGTTTTATAAATCCACCTGCACTAATACCAATGATACGCGTACAGTGCTCCAACGTGCAAAACAAACGTCACATTTCTATCTTGCGATTTATCAAATTCAGGGCAGTTGTTTGACTTTTATTGTAGGCTACTTTATGATTCGCATGGACATGAATAGAGCGTGGGTCAGAAGAGAAGAGCGGCACATCCTGAGCTGTAACACATTTCATGTATAAGGTAAGTTGAACGTAATTTTTCTTATCACTGATTGTTACAATGGCATTGTTTATAGTGTCTGCATATTAAGTTACAATGTCCTTGAGACGTGTGTGCACGCTAGTCTGAAGGAACACACACTATTTTATCGATCGTAGCTGCTGTAAATACTTCGAAAAGTCGTGATTTGCAGCGTACAAGGATAAACTGGAAATTTTTGTTTGTAAAGAAAGTTCATGCTTAATTCTTTTTCTCGACGAAATGTACTTCTGCATTATGTAAGCCCATTTACGATCCAACATTTTCGTAAATTGCGTTGCTTAAATTTTACCTTACTGATGTTCCATATTAAACTGTATTAATTTTAATAAATTATATTTTGCACTCTGTAGCTTTCTAATAACAAAATTTTAACTTGTTTTTTTTTTTATTTTTATGCTGACTTATGTACTAAGTTTGCCTAATAGAGGTTCGTATGTGCGACAACTAAAAATAATTTATTTGAGATGGAAATTGGCAAAAGTGGTCGTAACAAAAAAAATACATTTTTAGAACAGCATGAATAGTGACACGACTTGAAGAACTGTTTGATAGTTACTTAATAACAACTCACATTCGATTACAACAGAACTACAAGTGCATATTACAGTTGTATAGAACGTAATGGAATTTACTGCCAAAACACATCGTTAAAATTTTAACGTGCCTTGTACTATTTCAATGTAAGTTCTAAAGAAGTCTGTTTGTCGATATTCTCAAGTATTGCATTTTTGAGTTACCTGTCTGTTCCTGCCGGCGTGTGATATGATGAGAGAAATGTTAGCAACATACAACGTATCAGTCCTTGTCATCACAGGGCAGCCATAAGCACAGATAGCTGTGCGGTAGCTATCCTGCATGTACAAGGGAGGTAGCTGTGTATCCTCAACACAACTTTCACAGATTGTACCTGGCGCATGCTTCGCATTAGCAAGTTTAATAGATGGTGCAAGTTAAAAGACTGATAAAAAATTACTGCTAGCAGAATGACTTGTAGCGAATATTACATGGAAGTTTTGTTAATAGGGTGCAGAAGACTGTACATACTTAAAGCATTACGTGGGACAGAAAAAACATTAACAGCAGCGTCCATATTATTATCTCATCACCGATCGAATAATGCTTTTTAGGAGGTTCGTAAATCCAAGCGAAGTGCCCAACTTTAACATTGACCATGTAAAGTGGCTTTGTAGAGAATATCATCGCTTCTCTGTGAGGCGTGATCAGCGTAAATGATAATCCAGTACACTTCGATTTAATCTTGATGCTGCTGATAATATGTCAGGACCTTCAGTTCATGTTCATAAAATTGATTCCTGTTAATGTCAGTCATCATGCCAGTGCAAGGGGTGCTATCATGCTTGTCGATAGTGCATTTAATTTATTCGTGTAATGGTTATAAGTAGTACAGCAATGATGTGCACATCTGCTACCACGAGGCGCAATGCATAACGCTCTGAAGGGACACAGAACTATGATGCTTTGATTTCAACATCGTTCTTCTGGGAGAGGGGTGGAATATGCGTCTTCCAGAACATGGTTCTGCGTAGAAAATATGAGGGAACACCCCTCTTGCTAGAATGGACTCCACCAAGAAGCCACCGGGAGGTAGGCAAGAAAATAGGGCGTATCTATACAACTTATACCAAGATGAACGGAAACCACGAGAGCGGAACAGAATGCTTTCAGAAGAAAGTATAGTGGAAAGAAAAGGAGGATTTATCCTTTTCTTAACTTCATAAAAGTATTACGTAGGTTGCGATGGGGAATAAAAACCTGAAAGATCAATTTATAAGTTTACATCTACACTCCTCAGGTCATCTTGCGGTGGGTGGTTGAGACTATTTTGTGTACTACCGTTCCTATCCCTTTTCCTGGCGAGGTCAAGTATGATTCACGAGAAGAACGAGTGACGGTAAGTCCCTGTGTGATCTCGAATCTTTCTCAGCTTAACTTCGTGGTCGTTTCGCGAGATAGACGCAGAAGGAAGCAACGTGTTTGCTTACTATTGCGTACGGACACTCTCAACAGTCATCCAAGCTGAGATACATATCGCCTCTTGCAGCGACTGTCACTACAATCGACTGATCAATCTCCGCGACGTTTCCGTGCTTACTAAATGAACCCCCAACGTAACGTGCTCTCTTCCCTCGATCTTCGCTGTTTCCTCTGTCAATTTTATCAAATACGAATACCATACTGACGCGGTACTAAGTGCAGACGACCTACAAGTCGGTGTACCCGGATAACGGTCCATGACTAAGGGACGGCAAACAATTTACACAATAGGCGACCGAACTAGAATGAATTTCTCTTACGGTCAAGAAAATCTACGGAGGAAAATGAAAAAGCGAAAAGGTAATGGTTCTTATCAGAACCACCTGACAAGAAATATCCGAACTTGTGTCCGTATCTTGCAACTAAATGTTGAAGGCTTAAGCCGAGAACAACGCGAACCACTGAGTAGGAAGCTAAAGATAACCACATATACATTATAACACTGCAAGAGACACATACCGCAGATGAACCTCAACTCACAACTAGAGCGAGAACATATGGCTACAAAATTGTAGGAAATCTTCCATCTGACGTTTACGGATCTATGGTATATGTATGGAATGACATCCAAAACTACATAGTGCTCGACTGCGCGGTGCGGGAAGGTGTGGAATCAACGGTAATCGAGGTCTCTGGAATAAAAATAACCACAGTCTACAAACCTCCTAATGTTACGTGGACCAACCGTCAACTACCAACTACTGGGCATACTGGAGTCTATGTCGGCGATTTTAATTCGCACCATGCGAACTGCGGGTAGTCAACAAACTACTAAAATGGAGACATATTAACTGAGTGGATTGAATACCTAGGGCTCCATCTGCCCGTTGGAAAAGTGAAACTAACCCAGATCTATGCCTCATAACAACTGATCAAATGATGAATCCCCTACCACATACTAAAAGGATATTAACTGGTTTCTCAGGCACACAACACCGCCCAGCATTACTAAGCCTTGGAGTGCAACTCCCTCTAATTAGATCCACACAGTAACCAAGATGGAATTTCACAAAAGCAGACTGGACAGCTTAAGCTAAGGAAGTGGACTCACACCTGCGATGGGCCCCACCCTCTGCAGAGAACTATACACTGTGTGTGGGTGTCCTTACTGCAACAGCAAAACTTAACATCCCTCGTGGATATAGGAAAGAATACGTCCCTTGTTGGAATCGAGAAGCTGAAATGCTTTATAACGAATTCCGAAGAACTGGAGATTCTGACATAGGAAACTAAATACTAAACGCCATAAATGAAGGCAGAAGGAAAAGATGGGAACATACAACAAAAAACCTGGACTTCATCCGATCTAGCAGGAAGGCATGGTCTCTCTCTTATGCCAGTTGGGAACAGCAACTCCCCTAATTAATAACAACCCTAAAATATCTCCTTCACAAGCAGCACTACAGATAAAACGACGGGCGGATAATGTCCCAGTAGATGATATCTTCGAGAAAGAGATTAAAGCAAAGATTAAAACTATCGACAGCCAACTCGAAGAACATACGGATTTCTCTATTCCGTTCACAGATTTGGAAATGAATAACGCGATGAAACCTCTTAAACTGAGGAAAGCCGCCGGTCTAGACGGAATATTCCCTGAATTCATCAGACACCTTGGCTCCTCCGCCCGTGCATGGCTTAGACAGCTCTTCTATGACACCATGAACACCAGCCGGGTTCCCTATCGGTTCACGATAGCCTAAATCCTCGCTATCTTGAAACCAGGTAAACCACAGGATGATCCAGTTAGCTATCGGCCAATAGCCCTATTGACTTTTTGCTACAAGCTATTAGAAAGACTGCTGTAAACAGAATATATGACTCCATAGGTAGACTGATTCCCGCAGACCAGGCGGGATTTAGGAACAAATGGAGCTGCTGTGAACAAGTCCTTGCCTGAACCTCATACATTGAGTCAGGCTGTCAAAGAGCCCAAAAACCAGTGTGGCTTTTGTGGAGCTCTCGGACGCCTATGATACCATCTGGCTTGAAGATCCCTTGCCGCAAGACAACTAAGCTTCTGGAAAACATGATGAAAAATAACTACTTCAGAGCGAGCCAGGGCCAATCTACTGGTAAACTCAATAAACAATGCACTCCCACAGGGATCAGTCTTGGCTCCCCTTCTCTCCAACCTATACACGAGCGACATGCCAGCAACAAAATCGCAAAAATTCTGCTATGCCGACGACATTTCAATAGCCACTCACAGCAACATATTCGAAGAGGGGGAAGTTACCCTGTCAACGTATTTTCAACTTCTTAACTAGTATTATACGAAATGGAGACTCAGCCCAAATGCAAATGAATCTGAGATAAGCGTATTCAACCTGAACAATCATGAGGCAAGACGAGAGTTACAAGTAACATTCTACAATGAGCGATTGACGCGCAACAGTCATCCAAAACATCTACGAATCACTCTTGACCGGTCACTAACCTATAAAAACACCAATAAATTACCAGTCGCAAGATGAAGAATAGAAATAACATATTAAGAAAGGTGACTGTAACCTCTTGGGGAGCTCAAGCTAACACCCTACACACCGCAGCACGATCTCTTGTTTACTCGGTGGCAGAATACTGCGCCCCAGTCTGGTACAAGAGCACACACACGAAGAAAATAGACGTCCAGCTTAATACCACCATGAGGATTGTCTCAGGAACTCTGCAGTCAACCCCGCTTCCCTGGCTTCATGCCCTTTGCAATATAGCTCCTCCCTCCCTCAGAAGACTACAAGCAGCTATCTGAGAATGGAAGAAAATTAATGACCCCTCTGTCTCTGAAGATATAACTGTCTGAAAAATATTGAACTTTATACCAACTACCTCCCTAAAATCCAGGAAACCTATATGGGAAGACGAAGTCATCAAATTCCCAGAAAGGTACGAAATAGAAGCGGAATGGAGGCAATACTGGTCACTGAATAATCACCATCCTCTCATCACTGATTTTGACGCTTCGATACCGGTGGAAGGAATGCTAAAGCCCACAAGAACTTGGTGCAGACTTAATCGTGTGAGGACTAACCACGGCAGGTGTATGGCCACTCTCCACAAATGGAAACTCACTGATGACCCACGATGCGACTGTGGTGCAGAAGAACAAACAATCCCTCACCTGATCTTCGAATGTCCTGCGAGGAGGGTTGAAGGAGAATGGAGGGATATCATGAATGCTACTCCACGTGATGTTCAGTGGGTGACCTTCTTAGATGTGGATTTGTTTTAGCTACAGTGGCTGTCTTCCTAATCTTTCGCTTATTGTTGTTTGCAATTAATCATTTAACAATATATTTGTAATTAGTTTGTTTAATTAATTAATAGTATGTGTGCAGTTTTAATCTGTAGATGCCATACGCTAAATAAAAAAAACATACTGACTAGTAGTATTCAAGTATTGTTTACAGACTACATTTCCTGACGATCCTTGACATGAATTTCAGTATGGGATCTGGCATTCCTGCGATAGGTTTTACGGGAATGTTTCACGTTACAGCGCTTTCTACGCGTACTCCTAGGTATTTTCTGGATACAAGGGTTTCCAGTAATAGATCTCCAATCGTATAATCATAAAATAATCGGTCTCTGTTAATGGAATAAGTTACATTTGTTTATGTTAAGGTTAACTGGCATTTCCTGCACCCAGTGTCTATCTTCTCCAGGTCTACAATTTTATTACGTTGCGATTTCTCTCAATACAACTGTATCATCCCGAAAATCATCACAGAATTTTCAACGCCGTGTAAGATGTTATTTGTATACATTGTGAAAAGCAAGGGACTTATAACAGTCCTTAGTGGTACGCCCCGAGTTACATCATGTCTGAAGACTTCACGTCGTTGAGGATGTAATGGAGTCCTCTGTTCCGTAGAAACTCTTCCATTCACCTCTTTAGTTTACTAACACTCCACTTTTATTCCAGATAATGTTGCATTCTCCACACACACACACACACACACACACACACACACACACACACACACACACACGCATACAAAAACACACACCCACACTTAGTGCTTCTCGGAATCCTAGCAACAGATAGGTTTCAACCTTCGTTCAGTTTTAAGTATGGACCTGATAATAGATGTTGTTATAGATAGACACGGTCAGCATGAAGGCTAATCACGAAGTGCTCGGTAAACTACATTGTACACACAAAGGTACTGTGTCTCTGAAAGCATGTTCTAGACTGCCGTGTGAACTGCCTTACAATTCCGCGCCTGCCTGCTCGGGTAGCGTTCACGTTTCTTCGTTTCTGTCCACCAACGATAAATGACATTAAATAACCACTTAAGCTAATTTCAGGGCAATGGCCTTGCCACAGTGGATACACCGGTTCCCGCGAGATCACCACAATTAAGCACTGTTGGGCGTGGCCGGCCCTTGGATGGTTGACCATCCAGCCGCCATGCGCTGTTGCCATTTTTCGGGTTGCACTCAGCCTCGTGATGCCAATTGAGGAGCTACTCGACCGAACAGTGGCGGCTTCGGTCAAGAATACCATCCTAACAACTGGGAGAGCGGTGTGCGGACCACACGCCCCTTCTATCCGCATCCCCCTCTGAGGATGACACGGCGGTAGGGTGGTCCCGGTAGGCCACTAGTGGCCAGAAGACGGAGTGCTTTAAGCTAATTTTAGAGTGTGAAATTAAACTTACCGGTATCATTATCAGAAAGTCTGCACTTGGATAAGGAGATCACCCTAGTTCGATCTTTACACAGACGCTTATACAGCAAATGTAAATAATTAAAGTTATCTACTTGGCGCCAAGGTTAACAGTTGAATCTAGCCTTCTCTGTAGAAGAGAATGCGTCATTCTCTCTCCCTCTGGCCACCTGCTGTTTGTGGAATGGATTTGTCTATTGATCTTGCTTGACTGCCTGCTAACTCGCAGCAGCATGAGTTTTGATGCACTAATGACAAAATGCAAGAAAATGTAGGCTGACGGGAGGAATAAATGCCACGAACACATGGTCGTCAGAGATGTAAGCCAACAGTATTGTGTGTCAATTCGATGAACGTTCTTGAAAACGAAAAAGACCTGTCCTCATTTCCAGTCATTAGGAACACTTAGTTCCTTCAGAGACCTGCGGTACTCCACTGCTACAAGAAGGGCAAGCTCTATCGCATACCCTACGTCAGGGCGTGCCAAATTTCACGTGTGCAGCGTGTGTGGGCTGCTGACGGGCCAAGGTCCCGATTGTCAAAAATGGCTTTGAGCACTATGGGACTTAATATCTATGGTCATCGGTCCCCTAGAACTTAGAACTACTTACACCTAACTAACCTAAGGACATCACACAACACCCAGCCATCAAGATTTAGAGAAAATCCCTGACCCCGCCGAGAATCGAACCCTGGAACCCTGGCGTGGGAAGCGAGAACTCTACCGCGCGACGACGAGATGCGGGCAGGTTCCGATTCTCACTCCCATTTGCCCGGTCCTTCCCGGAAGCATATGGAACCGCGCGACATTTCATGTACTACTGCTATTCGGCATTTTGCGGTCGGTACCACTCTCTGAGTTCGACAGAACCGTTGAATCGTCGCTGTTTACTCTTCGCTATTCGTTTTTGTATGAAGGACGTTCAGAGGTGCAGTGGCTACTTGCTCAAAAAGAGGCACTATAGCCGTCTGTGTTCGCAATCCTTTAAAATGAACGCGAATGACAGAATAGAGGGATGAGAATTTTCAATTCGCATTAGCGGTGAGTACTGTTTATTTGCTACGAAACGACATTACAGTACTTTGCAGAAGGAATTTAAACTTTTAGATGATAGTAAAAGAACAAAAAACTATAACGGTCGACAGAAGGGATTCTTGGTTCTGCACATCAAGAAACGCTTGGTACTAAATTTGCAGGCATGAAGCACTTGAAGAAACTGATGGTAGGAACAGAACAATTTCTGAAGCTGCATTCATTACTTCATTTTCAGTTGCAGCAGTTTCCAACGGAAATGAGGTAAGAGTACAGAGACTACAAGTATTAGTGTAAAGTACGTTGACTCAGTCAAGGGTAGTGCCAGAAACAATTTTTCAATTTACAACTCGCTACTGTTGAATTTATGAAGGAAAAAGGACTGCAGGAACGAAAAGAGAACATCCAGAAAGAATTGCTGACTTATTTTAAGTGGACTTGACCACCGCACACCTCCTCTGAGGTCTGAAGAATTTTTTATGGGTGTGCACAAATTACAACTATAGTTTCATAAAGGTTTTGTGAACACTGCTAATTTTACATCTGTTTTCTAGCTGTTTCCGAAACTGTTTGCCGTTTCAGTTGGTAGCGCCCCTGGGCATATGCCCATGTAGCTGACTGACAAGCAAAGTCATTCCAGGTTCAATTACAAACAGTTTTTAGTTAAAGCTGTCCAGGACGATATATTGCTTTTTTCAGGTATATCTTGCAGGTGTCCACGATGGAATTACAAAAGTGCCACAATATTTCGATTGACACAGGTGTGTGAGAGACCTTTTCTCGATTATGAAACCAGATAAGTCATGATTACACGTCAACATGGGTGCAAAACTATGTCAAAATGTCTGCGTCCTTCTGTATGCCGACAGTTTGTAGCAGATAAAAATCGTATTGCACCGAAAATAATAAATTAATACTGTAAACTTGTTTTGTATTTGAACTGTGTTGTTGGCAAATGTGGAATCTTAAACCAAGTCGTATGCAGTATGACTGTACAGCCATTAAAATGTTTTCACGTTTTCCCCCTCCTCGCGCTCAGAGAGCGTGGCTAGGTGGTGGGGGAAATGTGAAGCGAGGTGTGGCCCCCGAGCCGAAACCTTGGCCAATCCTGCTCTAAGTAGAGTGGTATGGCTATTCCGCCATGTCCAATGCCCTTTAGTTTGTTGAACTGTTTCATTTGCTTTTCTGTCCCATGGTCACTAATTTCTATATCAGTCACATTGTAATTCGTGCGACGATTTACTGGAGGTTCTGCAGTGCGATCTTCCGCTGAGAAACAGTTTTGGAAGAAGACTGTTTGTATTAAGACCTTACCTGTGTAGTCCTCCGTCTCACTGCCATTAAGGTCACAGAGTTTCTTAAAATTGTATTCGATTGTTCGCGTAGCAGAATCTGAGGCGGGTATGTAAGATGTGGGAAACCGCCTAAATCCCTCATCCCGGCAGCCTGACACACTGACTCCTTGGCGTTACCCCCTGGACGGATCCGATCAGAGGTCGGCATATTACCCTGTCCGTAAAGCGATCATGAGTGAAGATGATAGGAGACACTGCAAATGCTAGGAGGAATCAGGAGAACGTTACTTGGAGAGACATGGTGAGAACAGTTGCAGGGAACCTTAACATATTAGGTACCAATAGACAATGAAAGAGAAATGGATTAGGGACGTGGGTGCATACTCTAACAAGGTTCTGGAGAAATGGTGAAGGGAAAGAGTGGGAGAACAAGTACCAGAAGCCAATTATAAGAAAGAATCAGGATAGAAGAAGTTACTATATGGAGCAAAAAATAAAAGCGCGTGATATGTAGAGGTCGGGAAGGACAATGTCTATTTGTCGCAAAGCAGGACAACTACTGACAATAATAATTTAAAATGTACTTGAAAAGTGTGTTTCCATTATAAACACAGACAACAAGTATTTATTCGCTTTTACAGACAGCAGAAAGATGTAAACACTTAGGAGGGAGCACATTAAAAAGTGGGTAAGAAATCTGACAAAGGACAAAGGGAGCCTATGAGTGCCAGTAGTACCACCATTCTTAGGTCTCTGTCACACCCTCTGGTCAGCCGCAGCTACACTACACTCCTGGAAATGGAAAAAAAAACACATTGACACCGGTGTGTCAGACCCACTATACTTGCTCCGGACACTGCGAGGGGGCTATACAAGCAATGATCACATTCACGGCACAGCGGACACACCAGGAACCGCGGTGTTGGCCGTCGAATGGCGCTAGCTGCGCAGCATTTGTGCACCGCCGCCGTCAGTGTCAGCCAGTTTGCCGTGGCATACGGAGCTCCATCGCAGTCTTTAACACTGGTAGCATGCCGCGACAGCGTGGACGTGAACCGTATGTGCAGGTGACGGACTTTGAGCGAGGGCGTATAGTGGGCATGCGGGAGGCCGGTGGACGTACCGCCGAATTGCTCAACACGTGGGGCGTGAGGTCTCCACAGTACATCGATGTTGTCGCCAGTGGTCGGCGGAAGGTGCACGTGCCCGTCGACCTGGGACCGGACCACAGCGACGCACGGATGCACGCCAAGACCGTAGAATCCTACGCAGTGCCGTAGGGGACCGCACCGCCACTTCCCAGCAAATTAGGGACACTGTTGCTCCTGGGGTATCGGCGAGGACCATTCGCAACAGTCTCCATGAGGCTGGGCTACGGTCCCGCACACCGTTAGGCCGTCTTCCGCTCACGCCCCAACATCGTGCAGCCCGCCTCCAGTGGTGTCGCGACATGCGTGAATGGAGGGACGAATGGAGACGTGACGTCTTCAGCGAAGAGAGTCGCTTCTGCCTTGGTGCCAATGATGGTCGTATGCGTGTTTGGGGCCGTGCAGGTGAGCGCCACAATCAGGACTGCATTCGACCGAGGCACACAGGTCCAACACCCGGCATCATGGTGGGGGGAGCGATCTCCTACACTGGCCGTACACCTCTGGTGATCGTCGAGGGGACACTGAATAGTGCACGGTACATCCAAACCGTCATCGAACCCATCGTTCTACCATTCCTAGACTGGCAAGGGAACTTGCTGTTCCAACAGAACAATGCACGGCCGCATGTATCCCGTGCCACCCAACGTGCTCTAGAAGGTGTAAGTCAACTACCCTGGCCAGCAAGATCTCCGGATCTGTCCCCCATTGAGCATGTTTGGGACTGGATGAAGTGTCGTCTAACGCGGTCTGCACGTCCAGCACGAACGCTGGTCCAACTGAGGCGCCAGGTGGAAATGGCATGGCAAGCCGTTCCACAGGACTACATCCAGCATCTCTATGATCGTCTCCATGGGAGAATAGCAGCCTGCATTGCTGCGAAATCTGGATATACACTGTACTAGTGCCGACATTGTGCGTGCTCTGTTGCCTGTGTCTATGTGACTGTGGTTCTGTCAGTGTGATCATATGATGTATCTGACCCCAGGAATGTGTCAATAAAGTTTCCCCTTCCTGGGACAATGAATTCACGGTGTTCTTATTTCAATTTCCAGGAGTGTATATTAGCATCCAGGAAGTAACGTCAGCTGAAACAGGCCATGAGGATCAATAGTTATGATTAGTTCTCTCAGTGATTATGACTGAAAAAAGCATTTAAAAAGCGCAGAAGTTAAGCTTCTATGTAAGTCCCTCGTGGAGACATCAACAGTTCAAAGTCTGATTTTTTTATATTATTATTATTAATTTATTTCTTTTATTACTTTATTTTTTATTTTTAGAAATGAGATTATTGGTGTCAAACCCACTGTAACAGGTTCTATAAATCGTGGCTGCAGTGACGTCGCTTTTACAGTGTGCTCCAGTTCGGTTAGAACTGTGACTTTATTTTTTATTTTTAGAAATGAGATTATTGGTGTCAAACCCACTGTAACAGGTTCTATAAATCGTGGCTGCAGTGACGTCGCTTTTACAGTGTGCTCCAGTTCGGTTAGAACTGTGACTATAAAAAATAAACCACGAGTGTATCTATTTAAGATAGTAATTGACTGAATCAATAAACAGATGGAATTCATTTCAAAGTGTTTTGAAGCAGTCACTGTTGACTTTTTTCGAACTGCATTTAGAGTTCAGTACAACTTTTAGGATGCTCTTAATTGCGATGTAAAAGCTCAATGCAAAGCTCAATTTGAGGAACAACGAGAAATTCACTGGAGCCAAATCCGGCGAATAAGGCGGGTAATCTAATACTCTACTCCGTTTGCTGAGCTAAAAGTTTTGCACGATCTTTCACTCGTGGACTGCGGCGCTGTCGCTACGGAGCGACCAGGTAGCTTCCTATTGGCCTATTGGTTTGTGGGTCGAATACGACCAATTCACTGGTTTAACTCATAACTTGATGTTGCCTCGCTGCTCCACCGCCATTTGCCGACGTATCAAACACGTTCCGCTACATTCGTAGCCAGAACAGCTGCTGCAGCAATGCTAGATGTTTGACCTTCTACGTAGCTGTTTCTGAAACTTATTGTGTCACAGCAACACGAAATAGCACTGCAGTTAGAAATTTCACACAAGCATTACCAACGGAACTGGGACACACTGTGTATGAGTGTATGATAAAATGGATCCACTATCGTGAAACAGTTTACTGCACTTATTACTTTGATCTTGTGCTATGCATAATGAATTATAACTGGGGATAATTTAATAATTATAAAACATAAGATAAACAAGTATTGGTTAGTAGCATCGAGATAGACACATATATTCGTTTCCTGACCACCTGAAATTGCTTTAAATATATTAACATAAAAGTAAGAAGACCTCAGATGTGACACTAGATTGATAATGGAACCAGGAGCTGGGAGAAAGCGACACTGCAGTTCAGTGTAAGTTCTCTCACTGTATGTGGTTTCTGTACCAAGTTCCATTCTTTTAGTCACCGGAAGGGTCGGCTGACTTTCCTCTTATACGTCGCAACAAGATAGTAGGTGTGGAGGATCCTCGATGAGTGGAATTAACTTTTCGGCTTGTTAACAGTCTTAGGTGGTTTTTAGCTGTCCATTGTTCGTTCACTTGTCAATTCCTATAACAGCACTGCACAGTTATCCCACAGTTAGTAGCATCCTAATTAGTTGTTGCTGAAGATAGAGCCAAAGCTTTCCGGATAGTAGCCGTACACAATCTGCTGCTGGCATCACAAATGAATTCGATAATTCTTTAGCGGATTGTGGCTTCAAATAACGCTCTCGAAGCGAGTTTCCCAACATGGACACCAATAATCACTTGCGGGAGATTATATGTGATTGTCCACCTCTGGCTAAATTACGATCTGAGAAGTTGTGTAAGATCTATATATTTTATAGTAAGTCACTCTACCAGGATCAGTATTGCATTCTTTGAAGCATTCGTTTCGTGTCTCAGACGTAAGCTGTCTTCAAAAAGTCTGTGCGGAGACTGTTTGTGTGAGAAATTATTAACAAAGCAAGAAGAACTTTCAAAATTAGTAGCACAAGAGAAAAATTTTAGATTTTCGCAAATCACTGGACCTGAGTGATTGACGCTGATTAGGTTCCCTCATATGGAAAACATGAATTCTTATTGTATGAACATAAAAGTACAGGGACTTGCTTTCCTTTTGTGCCGACAGCAGGAGACAGACACAAATCGTGGTTCAAGTAGAAGATGCTGAATTTCAATTCTTTGTGCACAGCTTACTGCGAGATACCAGTATGAACACAAAACATAGCTGTAGAAATTCCGTTTATCTAATGAAAACCGTCATGAAGAAAAATCATTTTACATTACCAATGACTGTAATGTCTATTTTTCGGGAGTATTAATACATTCAATTTACGATAGTAGTGGTACTTTTATGTGACTTGCGCAAAACATGATCGCCATCCCATATATACAAAGTAAAGCGAGAGAGGATCTTTACCGATTGTTTATCTTGTAACCAAATATCATGCTAAGTTTTGTATCCTATACGTAATTAAATTATGATACAATTTCGATCACATATAAAATAAAACTGCAGCCATAAAAAGTATATACATAATAGTATTTAACGAAGTTTCGATATAATGCTGCGATTTAATACCCTATAATAAATAACAATATGAAGTTAATCACCAAAAGCAAGCAAACTGTTATATAATTTGAGTTGACCGTGAACAGTTTTTGTGTCTTCCATCCCTCGTAATGAACTCATTCCGTATTTCTGATTGTCTCCTGGGTGCTACCAACAATTCGTCCATATCTGATTCGTTCAATAGGCTTTCAGCTCCCATTCCTTGGGCAGCATTTTCCGTGGCTCTCTTCTTGGTTTCATCTGCCCACTCCTAGACCCCACATTTTCCAGTAAATCCAGATCTCACTCCCGATACTCCTGAAGCTGCTCCGAAGATTCTAGACATCCTGAAGTTTGGACCACCAAAATGCCATTACCTGCACATTCTTCATTTATGTTGGGGCACTACCAGGCGTTTAACACCACATACCATCTCCTATTCACGTCAGTATCCTCCTTTTTTGCCAAAGAATTTTGTTATAGCAGAGCGAGGTTTGTGGTGATAAAACCAATTACATTGTACATAATACTTGTATTCATCGAAAACATGTTACATGGTGCATACAGAAAGAGCAACTACTACTATTGCCCACAGATTGTAGACGGCATTGACAAAGATAAAACAAGAATCCAGATTACCAACATGGCACTACCACTTAAATATGGCAATAGTTTCGACTTGTGTGCGAGACACATGTTACTCTCTAGTAAGTGGTTTCGTCAATGTAGCTTGTAGACGGCATTGACAAAGATAAAACAAGAATCCAGATTACCAACATGGCACTACCACTTAAATATGGCAATAGTTTCGACTTGTGAGCGAGACACATGCTACTCTCTAGTAAGTGGTTTCGTCAATATATCAGCAGGCATTGCCTCTGAGAGTAAGCACTTAACAACAGTCTCAATTATTTTTAAACATTCTGTGATAATATTTCCATAGCATAAACATTTACTATCTACAATGCAACAAATCATTTCGTGACAGTCAAATTGGACTCTGCTTGCCACTGAAAATGTTTACAGGATTATGATGTTTATTATTTAACAACTCTCCTGCTAGCCCTCTCAAATACACTGCCTCTTTGGGTGCCGAATTTAAAGTAGCTCATTCAGCTTCATTAGATGAGGCTGCTACATCCTTCAGATTCTCACTCCTAGGAAATTATATTTATCCCCATCGGAAAAGCACTTTCACGTTGTGACCAATTTGTAGCTAAATTATTTACAAAATCTAAATCAAAGAAAATAGTTACATGCATATGTTTGAAGTCCCCTTTGTAAAACACAGTGTCATAATTATTCATAGTGCCATTCAGATAAGAAGTCTTATTTGTTTCCCTTCTGCTGTACTCTTTTAAGTTCACAACTATACTGGCTTAAAACGCGTAAGGTATGTCAGGTCTTGTGTTATTACTGCTATATAGCAAACATCCCACAAGTTCTTTACAGGGTACTTGAGCCTTATCACCCTGGACATCCTAAAGCTTTAATCCAGCTTCCATTAGTGTTTCAACAGGAGTAAAATCATACATATCACAGCGTTTCAGCATATCTGCAATATCGCCCTTCTGGTCAAGTTTTAAACTACCTTCTTCCCTGTTTCAACACATACCTAGGCAGGACTTCGCTCCTCCTAGATCTTTAACTTCAAAATGGTTTCATAATTCCTGATACAACTTCTCGTTCATCACGTTATTATAAGACAAGAAATAAAAATCATCTACATAAAAAGTAACAATTACAAGATTTTCACCTGCACTTTTAATGACTACTTTATTACTAAGTCTACAAACCCCCCTATGGTCTTTTATGACTACCACAGCCTCCCTGTCTGACTGATGTTAATTAGGCAAGTATTTGACCCATTTCTGAAATTAAACTGTTATATGGAGGACCTTAATGTTTTTACTGTGTGTTACATGATGCTAATAAAGTCAACTGTACTAAAATCTACTTTATCCATTTTATAGTTTTTAAGAAACACTTTTAAAAATTTATTAACAATAAATATAAAGACTTTTCTGCAGAAATTTTTTTTTTTGTTTCCTGATGGTGGAATATTTATGAATGTAGTACCAGAGGTGGTTTTTTATGTTAAGCAGAGTTTCTGAAAATTTCATTCATTTATCTATGATAGTTTCTGATATAATAGGGCATATGTACTGAAAATTTTAGTTTGTTGGAAACTGACTTTTGCCGTATTAGATGCAGACCCGTCTGCATCGGCTATCCTCATTTTATCTCAATGTTGCAGCCCAGTGATCATATTTTCACAAGGATTAATTCCCAGATTTTTCAGTACCTAACACTTTCCAATATTAGTACAACTGAATGTAATAAAAGCATCATGAACCCCTAGTTTCATTGTATGCTCGCCTACAAATACACATTTAGGAAGTCGATCCAAATTATGCTGTTGAAATATTCATTAGTGTTCTGTGTCTGCCCATACAGACATTTCCTTAGGTCAGGAACGAGCCAAATCCCTGAAAGTAGGTTTAATTGCTGTAATAACAGCAGCAGGAAGATAATCCTGGTGTGAATAAGATTCTCCAGTTGCTGTGCCCTATTGTATTTGCACCACGAATTATCTCCTGGTGGACACAATCCTAAACATAGCTTATCATCAGTAGACGACTTGTGGAAGAATATGGTCCAAACATCTCTGTACGTTGCCTCCAGATTTTCTCCTTTCTCCCACTTGCCTGCCCATAGTACACCTTCAAGTTTTCTATTTCAGGTTTAGCTAACTGACCATGTCTGGTCAACATTTTTCCATTTTATAATTTTTGTCCTATCATATACAGGTAGTTTTCTCAGCCTTGTTGCCAAACGTTTTTGAACATGTTCACCACATTTTTGTATGCCATTCTGTCACCATCGCCTAAATATTTCGTGTACAGTACTTCTCTTGCTTCTACAGAGCGATGAAATATTTTTTGTACTCCATGAACTTCTATACCACTACTTGTTCGTCTAAAATTAGCCACAAAGTTGTGTTCTTTATGTTCATTGATTTTGCTACTTTTGCAATATTTGGACATTATCTCCACATCCAACACTTTACCGGTGTCTACACTCGTGACAGTCACTACTTCATTCAGAGAAGTATGTCCTCTTTTCTGCCAACTTCCATCACGTGCTACTGCAATATCCGAACATCCATCGTTTTCTTCCAGTGCTTGCCTAGCAGCCAGTTTCATACTTTCCTCACTGACCTCACATACAGATTTCTGTAATATTGCAGTCAGGTTTTCAAATTTATTTGGTGGTTGATGTAAGTTCATCACTGAACAAAATGTTCTCCCTGCAGCCATGCCCTTGCCAATGAATCGTATGGCATAAACTAATGTAGTATTGATTCCATTATGGCCACTTGCATCTGGATTTTAAGAACTCATAAATGAATCACAGCTAAGCATTTAGGGCAAATTAAATCCAAAGCAATCTCCCATTGGCATTCTCATAAATTTTCACAATCTGTGAGTCACCACACTGTCAACACTGTACAAATTTAGAAACTGCAATGGCTGGCACAGCCAAACAAACGCAACGGTCGGATACCGCGGCAGAGTTAAATGGTGGCGTGCAACTTAGCACCGGCGCGTTCCGCCAGCCGGCGCTAGAGGCGGTCCCGCCAATCATTCAATTAGCCGCGAAATACGCACTCGCACGGCCCCTTTGACCGGCGCGTATGGTCACACTACGATATAACCATCCGCCAATATGGGATCACCAACTGCCACCAATCATCACTCCGGAATCGGCGGAGGGAGACTGGAGCCGCCGGGTTAAATAGCAGGAAGAAAGGAAAGCAGTCGCGTCTTTTCCAGCAGTATTCCGCAAGGTTACCGCCCTTCGATTGTGCAGTCTCCGCACTAATCGAAACGCTAGGGTTTCAGATGCCAGCAATCCAGCCAGCCGAGCAGCAGCGGTCTCGAGCAGCAGCAGAAGTCCAGCCGGCAGCAGCCAGTCAGCCCTCCAGCCGGCCAGCCAGCCCTCCAGCAGCAGTGGCAGCAGCGGCGGCCTCGGCCCCGTCTGCGGCAGCAGCAGCAGGAACACTTGATACTCCAGTACCTCCTCGAACAATGGCAACAGTAAACCATCCGTTACCATGACCAAACGTATCATTTATATCTAAACTAAAACTAAGTCTACAACCGACGAAAACTGAAGGACCATCAAGCAGAGCTTGTGCAGCGACAGACTTAATTGGAATACGATTCTTCTTGTCTCCAGCTGTTGTAGCAAATTCGATGTTCTCGATGGTCTTGTAGACTGTTTGTTTAGAACGGCGGCGATATCTTCTGTAAGGCATCTTGGCAGCGTTCAATGCAGTTGCCTGTGCAGCAGCAGCAGCGCGACATAGCCGCTACGCGGCACTCGCTCGCTTATATACATGTCCGAACACGCGTGACCTTGATTCGGACTTAGAATATTTCTGCCGGCTGGCGGAGCGTTATCCCGGACGCGAGCACTAGGTGTTCTAGGTGCTCGCGTCCGCTGTGCGCCAGCCAGTCGCGCTGCCAAGATTACGTAACTTGGTCGGCGGATTGCGTCAGCCGCCTTTGTGGCGTGACATGCTGTTGCCGCTGTGCGCTGTGCGCCGAATCTGTATTCATTTGGGTTAAAGGCAAAGGTGTATGTGAATATGTAAAATTTGTTGGTGACTGTACTATATATTTCCATAAATAAATTTTGTTTGTTCCAAACTGATCTGTAGCGTAGCTTATAACCGGACATGGGTACATCTAGAACTGGGGGGGCTCAAGGAGGCAACAGCATGTCACGCCACAAAGGCGGCTGACGCAATCCGCCGACCAAGTTACGTAATCTTGGCAGCGAGACTGGCTGGCGCACAGCGGACGCGAGCACCTAGAACACCTAGTGCTCGCGTCCGGGATAACGCTCCGCCAGCCGGCAGAAATATTCTAAGTCCGAATCAAGGTCACGCGTGTTCGGACATGTATATAAGTGAGCGAGTGCCACGTAGCGGCTATGTCGCGCTGCTGCTGCTGCACAGGCAACTGCATTGTACGCTGCCAAGATGCCTTACAGAAGATATCGCCGCCGTTCTAAACAAACAGTCTACAAGACCATCGAGAACATCGAATTTGCTACAACAGTTGGAGACAAGAAGAATCGTATTCCAGTTAAGTCTGTCGCTTCACAAGCTCTGCTTGATGGTCCTTCAGTTTTCGTCGGTTGTAGACTTAATTTTAGTTTAGATATAAATGATACGTTTGGTCATGGTAACGGATGGTTTACTGTTGCCATTGTTCGAGGAGGTACTGGAGTACCAAGTGTTCCTGGACTTGAAAGTTTTGTTGACAGAGACATTATTGCCTTTCGCACTTACCATATTTCTGAATTAGCTAATAAGGATTTTGGTAAATCTGCATATGTTTCTCCTTCTTCTTTGTCATTGTATACTCGTAACAGGAGGAAAATATCTGTTAACGAATCTGTATTCATTTGGGTTAAAGGCCTGGCTACGTCTCCGTCTTCGTCTTCGTCTGTTCCCAGTTTTTTCGTCGTCATGTCAGCCCCTACCACCACTATGACCACTAACACCACAGCCATAGTTAATACTTCCCCCTCTGCGCCACCACCACCATTACATGGTGTGCCCAGTCTCACCCCCCTCTTTCCATCCCTCCCCTTCTTACTCTCCCTTCGCCCTCGCTCTTTGTCGCCCCTCTCTCCAGCTTCTTCCTCCCGCTCCTCTCCCTCTGATCCTTTCCCCCCACTCCCCCAGTCCGTCACAGCAGCTTCAGCTAGGGTGGTGGCCCGTCGGGCCACTGCCCATGCTCCACTCTCCCTATCGCCTTCGCCAACACCGCCGCCGCCGCCGCTGTCGCCGCCGCCTTCAGCATCACCGTCACCATCTCCGGCGCCGACTGCTGCGTCCACGCCGAGACCTGCCCCTTCCTGCCACCTCCCTATAGCTCCCGTCCCTCATATCACCACCACCTACCCCCATCTGCCGCTGTTAAGCGCCCTAGTGGCACCACCTCCTCCGCTCCCAAAAAGACCCCGCCCCGTCCTCCTTCCCCCCTCCCCCAGGATGCCATGGATGTCTCCCCACCTGGCCCTGCACCCGCCGCCTCCTCCTCCACCTCCCCCCCTCTTTATACAAATACCCCCTCTCATGTCACGATCCTTCCCTTCTTGAGGCCTGGAATCTCTAACTCCCCCTTCATCAACACTTCGCTGCTGCTCCCATGTCTCCTCACTCCCAGACAGGATTCCGTTCTCATTTCCTCCCCCGGCGCTACCCTCCATACTGAGATCCTCTCTCCGCTCCATGTCACCCATTTTGGCCCCCATGCTCCCCTCACCCTGCTCCTTCTCCATCTCCCACTTGCCAACCCCAAACCCCGCGTCGCCCGCCGACCCTCACTGCCATGATCATTCGGCTCAGTACGTCAATCACGGAGGAGGAGGTGTTGGCGGAGCTCAAAGCCTACCCCACGCTGGAGGTGTGGGCGGTCCGCCGCATTTTTCAATTGGCCGGCCCCACCCGCCTGATGCGGGTTTTCTCCAAGGACGCCCCCTCCATCAACTGTCTTCTGAAGGAGGGTGCCCTCCTCTTCCACCAGCTCTACAAGGTCGACACCTCCCGTTCCCCTCCTCAATCCCTGCGCTGCCAGAGGTGTCTGCGCTATAATGCACACCCGACAGCCGAGTGCCGCGAGGCTCCCACCTACCCGCATTGTAGACAAGCGCACTTCCTCTGGCAGAGCCCTAATCTCCAATCCCCTCCCTCCTGCAATACCTGCAATCTCAACCATCCCTCCTACTCGCAAAAGTGTAAAGCCAAACCCCCTCGAACCATTCCTGTCGGTCCTCTGGACGCCCCCAGCCCTCCTGGCAATTCCCTTTGTCCCCCCCCACTGTTGAGGTTCCTCACCATTGTCCCACAAAACGTCCACCCTTTCCAGCGCCCTCACACCCTCCAACATGTCTCCCTTTCTGCCCATTCCATTTTCCACTTGAAAATGTATGCCACCAACTCCAACAACCAGGCCCATTTCAGCTTCTCCCGCCTTGACACCCTTGTCTAAATCCCTGTCATGGTGCGACAACACTGTATCCTTTTCAACAACATCTGCTCCCTTCCCACCAACAAGAACCTCTTCCTGCACACCCTTGCCACCCACCGCGTGGACACCTTCCTCCTCAATGAAACCTTCCTCCAACCCCACCACACTGTCCACACTTCGCCATATCTCCTTCACCGTTCTGATAATCCCCTCCTGATTGCGAGTGGTGGAGTTGCCATTGGTCACCACCGCCAGATCCCAGTTCGGCTCCAACCTCTCCTTCCCAACCCCACCAAACACCTGATCCTTAGTCTCTTCTTCCCCAGCCTTACCATTACCTGTGCCACCATATATGTGTGCCCTAATGCCCCTATTCCCTTCGACTTCCTCTCCCATGTTGACCGTACCTTCTCCTCCTACGTGATCGCCGCCGACCTCAAAACCCACAGTCGTTCCGCCGCCCAGTTATGGCGGCGGCATCTGTTCCTCTCCTCCCTTCAAGGCGACCTCATCCTCATCCACCAGCACACCCGTCCCAAATCCAACTGCACTCCTGATGTTGTCCTTTCCTCTGCCAACCTCCTTGGCCGCATAACAGTAGATGTCCTGGAACCTATTGGTAGCGATCATTTCCCTGTCCTCCTCACCGTTTCATACGGTCATCGCCCCCACCCTGACTCTCGTCATGACCCTCTCCCTAAGTACGTACATGACCATGGCAACTGGAATGCATACCGGGATACCCCCTCCACCCAGGTCGAAAGCCACCACTTCACCTACTGTCACCCTGACGATGTAAGCCATACCGCCAGCTTTCTCCAGCAGACCTTGTCTGAGACCATTAAGGCCCACGTCCCTACTGTCGCTATCCACCCCCACCGTCCTACCTTACCCCCACAGGCCAACCAACTCCTCCTGGAATCCCGCCGTGTCTACCATGCCCTCCTCCACACGTGTGACCCGGACACACTACGACGCCACTGGCAACTCCAACGACACATTCGTACTTTGCTCGTGGCCAACAAACGCCGGGACTGACGACAGACATGCACCCGTTTAAATGCTACCCTCCCTATCAACTCATCCAAGTTCTGGTCCGCCTTCCGTCGCCTTACCAGAACTAAACCCTCCCCCTACTATCCTCTTCTCCATGATGATCACCCCTTCCCTGACACCTTTAATAAGGCCAATCACTTTGCCTCCTACCTGTCTGATGTCTTTTCCATCTCCGATGATCCGCAGTTCGATTACTCCCTCATCCCGGATGTCCGCAATCGAACTGACACCTCTGTACCTCCCCTCACGCCTGGTTTCCAGTAATTGGACAATATTACACACGGAACTCAATGCCCCAATCACTACACAGGATCTCATTGCTACACTCCGCACAAAACGCAACACCGCTCATGATCACGATCGTGTCACATATCGTCACTTTCATGAAGCTCCTGCCTCTTTCCTCTCCACCTTGGCCAGGCTCTACAATGTAGTCCTGTCCACCGGTTACTACCCGACCTGTGGAAAACCTCCTGTATCCTGATGTTCCTTAAACCTGGAAAACCGCCGTCCGCCGTCTCTTCCTACCGTCCCATTACCCTTACATCGTTCTTCAGCATGGTCCTGGAATCTATCCTCACCCGCCGGATCCATCAGCATCTCCGCCAGCACCGCCTCATTCCGGTTACTCAGTGAGGCTTTTGGCCGTCCTTCTCTTCCGACGACCTTTTCCTTCACCTCACTCATCTCCTTTCCGACCAGCTTAATTCCCGTCACTCTCCTATCTTCCTCTCCCTGGACCTCGAACGAGCTTATGACCACATATGGCATTCCGGTCTCCTCTTCAAGCTCCAAACATTCGTCCTTCCCATTAACTACATCCGTCTGATCGGCTCCTTTCTCTCCCACCGTCCTTCCTACATCATAACACGATTTCCTACAACTTTTTTCCCTCCGCCGGTGTGCCCCAAGGCTCCGTCCTCTCCCCCCTTCTGTACCTTTTTATACGGCGGACATGCCGCTGCTGTCACCCCCTGTCCACCTTCTCCAGTTTGCCGATGACACCGCCTTGCTTGCCCTTGCCCCCACCCTGCAGCGCTCTCAACACCTTCTCCAATCCCATCTTGACCGGTTCACTGCTTGGTGCAACCAGTGGTTGCTCAAAGACAATCTCTCCAAAACCAAGGCGATCATTGTAGGCAAAAGCACCCCTTCCTTCCGCCTCCTTGATTTACATCTCACCATCTATGGCCGTCCTATCGCCCTCACTCCCACCCTCAAGTACCTTGGCGTCACCCTCGACCGTCGCCTCTCCTGGAGCCCCCATCTCCGGACAATCCAAGCCAAGGCACACTCCCGACTCCGACTCCTCAAGCTCCTTTCGCGCTGTACGTGGGGTCTGGACCCCTCTCCCATCCTCCACAGCTATAAATCACTTATCCGTCCTATCCTTTGCTACGCCCATCTGGCCTGGATCTCCACCCCTGCTACCTTTTACAAATCCCTTCAAATCCTTGAACGCCATGCTCTTCGCCTCGCCTATTGCCCCATGCGCTCCACCTCGCCTGTTGCATCCGTCTCCCCTCCCCCAAGTGGATATTGTAGGATCTCATTCCTTTCCCCCACCTCCTCCTTTTCCTTGAAAGGATACGGATCCTGTATACATCCCGCAAACTCGACCCTCCCCACCTGCTTGTATCGCCCATCCTCTCCCACCCCCGCTCGCTGCCACACCTGTATTCCCACGTCCCACCCGGTCTCCATCTCTCCACCCTCCTTACCCTCTCCCAATGTGGCTTCCGCCAGCTCCCCCTCCCTGATAATATCCTCCTCCCTCCATTTACCCCTCCTCACCCCCACTTCCGGTGTCCTCTCCTATTGGCACCCTCCTTCCCTTCTCTTTCCTTTTCCCCTATCCCCTTCATCCACCCCGTCTACCCCCAGGCTCTCCCCTGTTCTCCCTTCCCCCTATCTCCCCTGCCCATGGCATCGTTTCTCCCCTCTCCTTCTCCCTCTCCCTCGTCCCCCCTCCCCCCTCCTCCTCTCTTTGCAGGTCCCTGGACTCCTACAAGGTTAGTGAACATTCGCGCGCCGGAGATCGACGCCTTGTGTTTCTGTGTGTGCCGTCGTTTTGTGCTTCAGTGGTTCAGTGTAATTCGTTTTGTACATCTACATTCAAGTGTGACAATTTTCGTCTATGTCTGTGTCCAAGTGTCTGAACAACTTTTATCTTGGACTCTACGCCCGTGAACGGCTCCATGTATTTTAAAAAGTGTTTGTCTACGTTTACATGTCCACTATATTTTTTTCTCTCACATTGTCTTCATTTAAATATTGTATGTTTTTCTGCGGCCGAAGAGCGGCGTAGTATGCTCCTGCTGGCCTGCCTGTAAACAGGTTTGAAAATAACAATAAAGAAAAAATAAATCAGTCGTCTTTCGACCCACCGTGGACTGCCGGCCGGAAGAGACTTCGCCGCAGCCGGAACGTCCAGGTGCCACGTCTTCGCTACGCCGGCCAGGGACACCAGACTCTGCACCCGTCTACTTTCTCGGCATCCGCCGGAAAGCGTCGAGAGAAAACCAGAAAAAGGAACCTAAATTCAGTTCAAATGCTAATATTTCAATTCGGTAAGGTGGCATAATTCTTTGGTTTGTTATAAAATTTTGGCAGGAGAAGAAGCTTTTTGTTTTCGAAGGAAGTTTGTGAAATTAAGCGGGGGCCTAGCTTCACGCAACAAAATTTTTGGTTGGCAAATGTGTGTTAATCTGTGGATGTAACAGAAGTTACATCTGATAATATTCTCTAATTTATATTCATGTTAATGCACCCCTTTTGACTTACAGTAAATTCGTTGTAACCCTCTTGAAATGGTGAGAGCCTCTTTGATGATGCACTTGTTGAAAAATTACAAACAGAAACGTGATTGCCAGGCGACATAACCTCATGTACAGAAAGCTTTCCAAACTTGTTTCCTCTAAATTGCCGTTTCTTGAAAATGCCTTTACGTTTCGTTATATTCAATAAACACAACAAATCCTACGTAAACAAGTACTGCAAACGTAAGTATAACAACTACTCGCAATCACACTTGAACAAAACTAACCGCGTGTTTGAAAGTGTGTTGTTTACACACAAACAAAAGAATACCGACGATTTCATTTCAAGGATAGCCCACACACTCGGGAGTAAAAAAAATCCCTAAATTGCAATGTAGATGATATAAAGATCTAAAATATATGCAGAAAAGTGGGTGACAGAAAAGTGGGCGTAGCATATAAACACACGTAGAAGGAAATTCTTTAAATGCTCGAAAATAAAAATTTTCAGCAAAATCCTTTTTAGAGTACTTAAATAAAAACTTAATCTATCGGAACAAGATGAAAACCGAAAATTTATTTTTTTCGACCTGAATCACGGTGTGGTCCCCTTAATTTCACTGTCCAGCTGACAGTTTTAAACCGTAAACGGCCTTAGACACCCTATACATTTGACTTTAATTCCATTTTGATACAAAACCACCTGCGTCATGAGGTAAGTTTCATCCAAGTCCCCACACAGAAAAGCAGGCTTCATCTCAAAACGAAGATTTACGGCTAAAATGAAGAGAGCTTTAAGGGTGCTATGTCTCACAACAGGTCGGGAAGGATTCACAACCATCTATATCAGGGTGTAAGTCTCTAAGCCACAAGTCTAGCACAGTACAGTGCTGTAATATCTGCATTGCCTTTCAGCTTAAACTCCAACTTCTTACGCGCAATACTTACACTCTATGATGGATCCTCGAGTTCCCAAACACCATTGTCTTGGGAACACTGCTTTTCCTCTTTCACCAGCCTTTATCCAACCTTCTCGATCACACCCAGACATGGCATCTTCCTAGTTCACAGGATCTCCTCCCAAAATGGGAAAGTCACTTATCAAGTAGGTGACATAATCTGGGTACTCCTTGGGTTTAGGTACATGGGCTGTCCTGACTGGACGAGCGATTCTAGGCGCTACAGTCTGGAACTGCGCGACCATACGGTCGAAGGTTCGAATTCTGCCTGGGGCATGGTTGTGTGTGTGTGTGTGATGTCCTTAGGCTAGTTACGTTTAAGTAGTTCTAAGTTCTAGGGGGCTGATGACCTCAGAAGTTAAGTCCCATAGTGCTCCCAGCCGTTTTTTGTCCCTACTGGCTGGTTCTCTTCTGGAGCACATGTGTCCGTTGGTGCACCTCAGTCTCTTCTGCGTCTTCCACTGAATGAGCATCCAGGATGTAATGTGGGTCTTGGCTGGTATCAGTTCTGTCACTTCCAGCACTGCTGACTTCCACTACTTCCTCAGCCTCTCCCAGTTCACTATACTGTTTATTCAGCCAAAACACACAGTAATCTTCATTTGTGGAACTGGTATCCTGGTAGAGTCAGTCGCGCACTCGCTCTCCAGCAAAACAGCAACCCTGCCTTTCACAAATTTCTTGGGTTCTGTGGTTAGAGTAGTTCGTAACCTATGGTCTCTTTATCATATAAAAACAACCCATCAAAACAAGATCTTGAACTTTGGTTTTCCACTCTTCTCTACTTTGATCTAGTACATGGAGGAGAGGCGAACGGCTTTTCCTTCGTAACACCGGTTCCCGTCAGGTCACTGAAGTTAAGCGCTGTCGCCCTTACATAGCACTTGGATGGGTGACCGTCTGGGTCTACCGACCGCTGTTGGCAAGTTGGATGCACTCAGCTCTTTTGATTGAAAAGTAGGTGCTCCGGTCACGAAAATCGACAACGGCTGGGAGAGCAGTGTGCTGACTACATGCCCCTCCATGCCTGCATCCAGTGTTGCCTAGCAGCTGAGGATGACACAATAGTCAGTCACTACTGTTGAGCCTTCCGAGGCCTTTTCAAATGGAGTTTTATTACATGGAAGAAGACTCGACTACCAAACACCTTTATATGGGTCAAACTAGATACTTTTCGCTTCTGTAACATCTGTGGAAGAGCTCAGTGACAACGATAGTTCTTCGTGTAAACAGCTGTCTACAGGACACTCAAATCTTCTGCTCTATTCCATTATCTCTGACAACTAAATGAAACTTCACAAATTCACTGTCATTGTCTCGTCTAACTGCTTTGTTATTTGTACCAAGTCAATTTCTTGCCCATGTTTTAAGCTCACAGAAAAATTCCATTGATCTTTACTCTTAAGAAAATTACTGTAAGTCCTTCTGCTACAATCATCCTCTAGTACATACATGTCCTTGGCCATACTTTGTGACATGTACTTTATGCGACTAAATAAAGCCTTATACACAAAGCCAAGCAAATCAGTTGCACGCTGTCATCGACTCTTAGGAAATGTGAATATAGATATCTTACCAAGCACTCTTGGTTTACAATTGTCAAAGTGTCAACAATAACATTAACAACTCCTTTTTTGTGTTATCAGTCTTCTGACTGGTTTGATGCAGCCCACCACGAATTCCTCTCCCGTGCCAACCTCCTCATCTCAGAGCAGCACTTGCAATCTACGTACCCAATTATTTGCTGGATGTGGTCAAATCTCTGCGTTTCTCGACAGTTTTTGCCCTCTACAGCTTCCTCCAGTAACATGGAAGTCATTCCCTGTTGCCTTAACGGATGCCGTGTCATCATCAGAGTTTCCCTCAAACTCCTGTCCTTTCCGATTTTGCACAGAACTTCCTCGTTCCTTACCTCATGAGTCCACCTAATTTTCGGCATTCGTCTGTAACACCACATCTCAAATTCTTCGATTCTCTTCTGTTCCGGTTTTCCACACAGTCCATGTTTTACTACCACACAATGCTATGCTCCAGAAGTATTTCTTCAGAAATTTCTTCCTCAAACTAAGGCCTATGTTTGATACTAGTAGACTTCTCCTGACCAGGAATGGCCTTTTTACCAACTCTAGTCTGTTTTTTATGACCTTCTCTTCTCCGTCCGTAGCAGATTTCCTTAACCTCCTTTACTTCGTGACCTTAATCCTTACGCTAAGTTTCTTGCTGTTCTCAATACCTTGACACTTTTTTACTTTCGTCTTTCTTCGATTTACAATCAATGCATGTTCTCTATTCGTTAGACGGCTCATTCCACTCAGCATATCATATATTTCTTCTTCACTTCCACTCACGATAGCAAGGTCAACAGCGAGTCGTATCATTGATATCCTTTCATGTTGAATTTTAATTCCACTCCTGAAGGTTACTTTTTTCCATCATTCTTGTTCAATGTACAGATTGAACAGTAGAGGGGAAACACTACAGCCTTGTCTTACATTCTATTTAATCCGAGCACTTCGTTCTTGGTCGTCCAATCTTATTATTCCTTCTTGACTATTGTACATAATGTATATAACCTGTCTCTCCCTGTAGCGTACCGATATTTTTCTCAGAATTTCGAAAATCTTGCACCATTTTACACTGTCGAACGCTATTTCCGGGTCGACAAATCCTGTGAACGTGTCTTGATTTTTCTTTAACCTTGCTTCCATTATCAACTGCAAAGTCAGAATTGCCTGTCTGGTGCCTTTACCTTCTCTAAGGCCAGAGTGATCGTTACCTAGCACATCCCTAATTTCTTTTTCCAGTCTGCTGTACAGTATTCCTGTCAACAACTTGGAAGCATGAGCATTTAAGCTGATTGTGGGGTAATTCTCGCAGTTGTCAGATCTTGCTTTCTTTAGAACTGTGTGGATGATGCTTTTCCGAAAATCAGAATGTATGTCACCAGTCTCATACATTCTTCACACCAAAGCGAATAGTCATTTTGTTGCCAATTTTCCCAATGATTTTAGAAATTCTGATTTTATTTTATCTGTTCCTTCAGCTTTATTTGATCTTAAGTCTTCCAAAGCTCTCTTAAATTCTAGTACTGGATACCCCATCTTTTCTAAATCGAATTCTGTTTCGTCTTCTATCACATGAGACAAACCTTCCCCCTCGTAGAGGCCTTCAGTGTACTCTTTCCACCTGTGGGCTACCTCCTGTGGAATTCCCGTTGCACTCTTAACGTTATCACCCTTGTTTTTTGTGTCACCGAAGGTTGTTTTGACTTTACTGACTCTAATTCCTTCTATATTACTAAGTAGCGAGAGAATGCTCATGTGACAACACAGATTCAACACATTTTAGTGCATGAACAACATCTGAATCTGATCCAGAAGATAACAGCTGTTCACGTTCGATCATCTTACATCCACTTTTGTCAAAACTACGTTTATGCTTATGTTAACCAAAACAGAATGTTACAACAACTTTGTGGTTATGCCAGGGACAAGATTAACATTCCTGGTTGAAGATATATGTGTTGAATTGAGATAACATTTCCTTACCTTCACTTACTAATTTGACATTGTTTTAACTCATTATAATGTTTGTTTGCACTTCTCTGGTACAAAATCTTGAAGCCGTTCCTTTCTAGAAGTCATATGAGGCGATGCTCCAGACTCAATTATCCACTCATTCTGGTTGAAATCCGACATACGAAATGTACAGAATAAATTGTCTGCTCCCATGGAATCCTTAACTGACGATCTTGCTTATAGGGCTGTCGGACTTTTAAGTGACCACGCCTATAGCCACTGAAACGTTTTGTTTTCTTCATTGTCTTTGGAGGAACCCTGCTGTGATATCTTACATAGTTTTTTAATGATGCACTACTTCCACCATCTTTACCCAACTTGAGGTATACTTCTACACTCCCAGTTAGCAACTTTGCTTTGATGTTTTCTGACGTAAAATTTCCATTTCTTTGTATTCTACTCCATCTCACACGTTAAGAAAGAGAAACTTCTGATAAACCTCTAAGCATAATGGCTGCAATTAGTCCACCACCAACTGGTTTTCCCACGCTCTAAAGTTAGTTGGCAATTTTCGGAAGATGATTAATGTAATTCTGAACATTAACTTCTGATTCGTATGATGTAATGTCCAGGGATCCATCCACCTAATTTCATTCTCACCGACAAGCAGGTTTTCCATGGTATCATATGTTCCGTTTGCCGTTGTGATTTCCACGTGTGCGCACAAAGACTTAGCCACACGCAAAAGAATAAGTGTCGAGGCACCTGTATGTTTCTCTGTAGTGGTAGCAGTACTTTCCCTATAGTACAACTTCACATTTTTTTGAGCATAAGAAAAATTCCATTCTAAACTTACATGTGTAATAACCATCCTTGTTTCAAGTCATGGTTTTGGTCAAATTTAAATTCGAGGACATTTCCGGAATCCCCAATGCACAGGTGCTAAGTCAAGTAACTAATTTCCTTCGAAAACGAGTGTTGAAACGCTCTAAAAGTGCATTTGCATGCTGAGCTTTTATTATCAGAAGACGTAATTACAAGTGATGAAATATAGCAATAATTTGAGCAACAGATATGGTCCACGGCTCTATAAATATTGTATGCAGCCTGTCGAAACAGATGAAGATTTTTGATCATCGTATTATTGGTGAAAGAAGAAGAGTCACCTATTGTTTTGTACCTATTGTCCAGATCGGACGTATGTGGCACACTGTCATTAATACTACATTGTTTTATGTATTCAGGAGCTGCAACCAAACGGCACTCGTAATTGAATAATGTAAGTGTCCTACTTTAAATTGTGTTTTTATTTCAGAATATACTATTATTACTGTGCTATGTATGTTTTATTTTGTATCTTTAGTCACTATAACATTGCTGGGTAACTTGGCGTGGAAAAAGGTTCCACACCTTTAGGCAAAAACTCGTCTAGCTCGATTTACCCTCGTCTTGGGGTGCTGTTTTCTCACGAAGTCCGATTTACCGCAGAGAGAATAAACACGGTTAAAAATACATGAACCGATCTTTAACGGAAGAAACAAAGCCGTGCTCAAGCACCAAGAGTCTGTATGAATTTTTTTTTTTAAATTCACTTATGTAATTCGTTGTGTTGTCTCGATCCGGGAACGAATGCACCAAAGAAAATTAATTAAATTGGCAACTTTGTGTCTGGACGCTGTGTTATATGTACTATATTGTCTTCCTTTTGTTACATGTTTATTGGATCACACAAAATGAATACCAGATCGGAATACATTGGAGTAAGGCGAATTGTATGTCGACACCTGTAATTACGCTGCATTCACGGATACAAGGTAGGGCACCGCATCTTTGCATCAGGAGTCTTGCTCAAGCGCTTTGTACTATCGTAGCTCGCTTGGTAGATGTATCCCAATTTTCCGTTTCCATAACAGTGATTTTAATCCACATCGTAGTTTCTAAATTTTTTTCATCATTCATACAGTGCAACAATAAAGTTTTATCAGTTCACAATACGGCCGGCGTAATAGGCGTGTTCAAAATTCCACTATTACTTTCGATAATTAATTTTCTTGTTCAGACATTGTCACACATTGAGATTAATTTTTGCATTTATTCTGATTGTACGTAGTAGTTTAAATTTTGTTGTGTCATACTTTACGTGTGGCATGGTACTGACCAGAAAACAATTAGCACAGATGGAGAACCAGAGACGGGAAAAACAGACGCAATCCGACAATGACATTCCACTACACAATGAAAGTGACGTTACGGTTGACTCGAATACTAACGAGCGACATGTTATTGACTATTCTGGTGACGTAAATTTAGAAAATAGAACGTCTACAAGTAATATGCCGAAATCTAGTTCCGAATCCACTGTGGTGTCTGATGTCATGTCTAACGATGTGGCGGGGGTGGAACAGTTGTACATCACTAGTACTGGCAGTATGTTCGAAGCTATTATGAAATAGATGAACGAACAAAAACACAAGATGACAAGAAAAATCAGATGAAATCCATTCAGAATCAGATGACACAACATAAACGGGACTTTGACACACATATCAACCAACAGATTATATCTATACGCGCCACTTAGAAAACAGCTCACGACGAAATAAAAACACTTTGCGTAGCCGCGTTGAGGAGATAAATGATAGACTGACCGGACAAGTGTCCGACCTCAACTCGAAATTTTCAGAGCTTTCTTACAGCTACAAAACCCAATTAAAGATGTGACAAATATACAAGCACAAGTAAACAATCTCAGTGAAACATGCGAGTCCTTAGTTACTCAGATTAAATCATATCCGGCAGTGCAAGATGATATATATGTTTCTGATGTCTAAAGCAAGGTTGACACAACTGACAAACTTCTTTCTGATTAAGACTGCGCACTGACAACGATTTGTAATCCATCAATAGAGAACTTCAGAGTTTGTTAGAGCAAAAAGGTAATTGTTTTGAGTAGTGCTTACAACAAAAATTGCCTGCCGTTGTCCACGACACTGTCGCGGAATTTATAAATAACAACAATCACTTAATCAGTCAAGCAGCAAAATTTGCCGCTGCGCAATCGAAACAGTTCGACAATTAAGTACAACCAGTGTGCAACGACGGCAATAGCTACCAAAACACACAGTTTGGCATTGAATACAAGCACATTTATGACGCAGACACATCGCACACTACGTACTCACAACAACAACACTACGATTCCTCGACATGACACACTGCATTGCACTCGTGATAATTATCAACATTTTCCTTGCCATTCGCCAGTTGAACCTTACAGTAGTCATTCTTAAACTAAACGTTACTACAATGGCAATGATGAGAAGAGCCTCATAAAACACAGACAATCTGAGCCATTTATAACTGAAAAAATAACCGTACATCCAGTCATATTTTTTAAAGCCTTCAGAAATGCATTTCTTCGTACGTGAGTGACCGTAAGTGGATATCTTATGTTGTCGGTTATATCCAAGGCGACGCAGCTGTATGGGCGTATAGTGCAGCCGAGAGATGCGTCACGTACGAACAATTTGAGAGAGCCTTTCTATCTAAATTTTGGTCACAATCTGTACAGGAACGACTTCGTAGGCAGATTGGGCATCTTGAACCATTCAGTATTAAACACGGCAATTTCGGCCGGTATTTTGGGAAATACTTAAATATGTGACATTTCCTTGACGAACCGGTTGCTACGCGCGACATCCTCCGCTCATTGAGGGCAAGACTGCCTTTTAATATCAAAGAAAAACTTCTGCACATCCTAGACAACGCCGCAAAGTATTTTCTCGCAGTGCTCGATTCTGTTGACATGCTTAAAGAGGGCCAGCGCTACGTGCGGCTAAACAATTGCTACAATGTTTACACCAGCGGCATGCGCTATACACTATCCGGCTGCTGTCGGACACGCAAGCCAAAAGAATCAGCCGCTTCAAGTGGCCAAGGTATATACACAACAGAACCAACATGCTCAATACAGCACAAAATGAGTTATAAGAATTCTTATTCTACTGGCGGCAATCCAAATAAGATGCAGCGCAACAGGAACAACAACTGCTACTACTACAACGGTAATAATAATTATCAGAATGGTAAGAATAATTTTAAGAGAAACAAAAATAACTATCAATCCTCACCAAACCAGCAACGATCATGGAGTAACGCAACTACGCTACTCAGTATCAAAACACTGCGACAGTATCGCAGCAAAACAATAATACAGGCCAAAGGCAATTTCCGCGGCCGCAAATACAAACTCAGAATTGGATTGCTGCTCCGAATCCGCAGGAGATTCAAAACATGAAAACGCAAAAAGCGCAACAGTTCGGTACCTGGAATAAACAATACCCAAATGTAAATATTATTGAACTAATGATACGCCATCTCCGACTGTGCCTGCACACCCTACAAATGTGACGACATCAAACTAAAAACAATAGTTACCGTGACCCAGATCGTGACGCTAGATGATTTGGGGAGCGACATCAATTTAAATTTCTTGTTTGACACACCCACTTTGAGACGGCACAATCATCACGTACCTAGCAGTTGTGTACAGAACCATTATTATTCATAAGATATAATCATGACGAAAGCTTTTCTAATGTAGTGTTACCAGAGAACACGCAGTGTCGTTCATCGACCAATGAAATTATTTTGGCCTCAACTACTAGTGTTGTGGGTGGTATTCACACCACTATTATTCTGGACATAGTAGCCGCTGTTAGTGTCTTGTCTTATGGTTTGTACCAGAAAATGTGTGAGTTTGACCCCTACCAGAGTATCCTGTCCAGAACTGTAAAATATTAACTTCCGTAGGCAATAAGTCTTATTGGGTTAAGAAACAGGTATTTGTGGCAGTTAAAGTAGGTAACGGAAACGCACAATCGCCATTCCTCGTCGTCCAAAACTTGATCGCTGATTGTATTTTAGGTTTAGATATACTGTGTGAGAAGGACAGCACTATTGACTTCTCCCAACGTAAATGTAGAGACAAGGGCAGTGAAATTTCAATTGACCTGGATACCAGGACTCAGAAGCACGTTGTCCGCAGCCCGTGGTCATGCGGTAGCGTTCTCGCTTCCCGTGCCCGGGTTCCCGGGTTCGATTCCCGGCGGGGTCAGGGATTTTCTTTGCCTCATGATGACTGGGTGTTGTGTGATGTCCTTAGGTTAGTTAGTTTAGGTTCAAGTAGTTATAAGTTCTAGGGGACTGATGACCATAGATGTTAAGTCCCGTAGTGCTCAGAGCCAGCAATTTCTGAAGCACAGCGAATATTATACAGGGTACAAGATTCAGTTAATACAGGACACAGACGATGCTGACACAACAACACACGCACCTGATGCCGAGTTTGAGGACATGAAAACTTTAATAAGTGATCAGAAACCACAACTCACACGCATGATGAACGTAATGAACTTTATGACGTTTTGTCCAAGTATGTACAGGAATGTAGCAAACGACCAGCTGTGATCAACACATATGTGTATAAAATAGAAGTTAAGCCTCACCAGATTTTCTCCCACAAAATCTATAACGTGCCACTATCCCAATTGCCTGCTGTGTGGCACGAATTGTAACAAATGTTAGAGTGGCAAATCATTGAACCTTCTACGTCAACGTACTGCAGCTCTTCACTTGTCTAGAAACCCAACGGGAATATGAGAGTTGTTTTGGATGCTCGTGCTGTTATTGAGATTATTTTACCTGTTCGCACGAATCCTGAGAATTTAGAGTAGTAACTCCAGAAATTTTTAGAATCTACGCTTTTTACTACGATAGATCTAGCCAATTCGTTCTTGCAAGTCGCATTCACGCCAGATTCTAGACATTACACTGCACGGGGGAGGGCAAACGTATCAATTTCGTGTCCTTCCCTTCGATCTGAACGTCGGTTCAGGCTTGTTTATCACTGCATTGGATACTGTATTTGACGATGGATTGGTTGAATCAGTTACTCACTACATTGATGACCTGCTCATAGCTAGTAAGACTTGGTCTGAACACATTGATACTTTGCAAAAGACTCTGCATAAATTCGCATAAGCTGGAGTGACTGCTAATCTCAAAAAGTCGAAATTCGCTTGCAGTGTAATTAAGTATCTTGGACATACTATTAGTGCTCAAGGTATACTTGAAACCAATTGAAATCTTCCTTGGACTTTGTTGTTTCTTTCGACGATTTTTACCACGCCAACTTTTAAACAGCAAACATCTGTGGAACCTACTCCAAATGAATCCGATTTGGATATGGTCTGACCAGTGTCAGAAGGACTTTGATTGTATTAAGCAAGCACTGGTTCAAACATTGTCGATCACCCTGATTTTAATTTAGATTTTTGTATGAAATGTGGCGTCTCATCCTATGGCTTAGGCTGTTGTGTGTTTGAAGTTGGAAAGGACGGAGAACAAGAACATGTGAAAAGTGCTAGTTTCGCGAGCCACACACTTAGTAAATGTGAAGTCACACCCTCTACCATGGAAGTTGAACCACTCTCTATAGTATGGGCTTTTAGAAATCTAATATCATTTGTATGGTAAGCAAACTAAAATTAATACTGACCACCAAGCTTTCACATTTCTGTTAATTTATAGGCTCGTATATCCCAGATTATCACGCTGGCTTTATCTTTGCAAAAATATTGCTTTGGAATTGTATATATTAAGGGTAAAGACAACATGATTGCCGATGCTTAGTCTCGTCTGCCTCAGGGCTTCAATGAGTTTAACTCTGACCTGGAGAATGTGAATGATTACCGAACACATCCTCTGCAGAATAAGCTATATCACCAGCATTATGTCGGCTTACCTAGAAATATGTCAAAGTTGCAGAAATCTGATCGTCACTGGGGAAAGGCAAGCGTTTTATTCACAAATCAACCTGAACATCCTTTTGCCAACCGATATTTGATACATAATGATGTATTATTTTATCGCCATCATCCTGAAACCACTACTTGGCGTGTTTGTATTCCTAAGGATTCTGAACGCAACGTAATTTGGCACACACACTTTGTTTGGGGTTATTATTGTACCAAGATGTGCCTAGCAAAGCTTAGTACCGTTTGTTACTATAGAAATGTGAGACGTAAGGTCCACAGTATTCTCAAAACATGTGCGATCTGTCAAAAACTTAAACCGGTAAACTTGTCTACGAAGATTGATTTGTATTCTATTCCATCAAGTAAACCCCTAGATATTATAAGTTCTGACATAAGTGGTCCACATTCCACAAGCAGTGGTGGTGTGATATACATTATTGCATTTTACGAATTATTCTCCAAGCATGTTAAACTGTATGCTATAAGTTCTGCTACTGCGGCTGCCATAATTCGCCATTTCTTATGTGGCTATATTCCTCACGTGGGAAAACCAAAAGCTATTTTATCCGACAGTGCTGCATACTATACTGGGTACAAGTGGCGTAAATTTCTCAGACAACAGTATTGTGAGTATTTTCATCTCAAGGTACAGACCCCAGTTTAAAAAAAAAAATGGCTCTGAGCACTGTGGGACTTAACATCTGAGCTCATCAGTCCCCTAGATCTTAGAACTACTTAAACCTAACTAACCTAAGGACATCACACACCTCCATGCCAAAGGCAGGATTCGAACCTGCGGCCGTAGCGGTAGCGTGGTTCCAGACTGAAGCGCCTAGAACCGCTACTGGCCGGCTGTAGACCTCAGTGTAACCCCACTGAACGTGTGTTCCGTGTTACTACCAAACATACTAATTCTGCAAAATATTTGTCTTTATTTGAAGAAGTATACAACAACCTCAGTTTATGAAACTCCGTACTCTCCTAATGAGCTCAAGTTCGATCGCAAAGAAGACAACGATTACACAGCGCCGTTACCAAAACTTTCTTTTTAGCAAACAACACAAGACGCAAACGTAAGGGAAGTCTGTTTGACGCTTACTGCGGAATCCAAAATTCGGAAAAAAACTTATGCGAGCACTGTCAAGAGGAGTCAGGAATTTAAAGCTGGTATGTTAATGATTTTGAGTCCTCACCATAAGTCATCTGCTCTTCAGCGGCTGCTGTATTACGGTCCCTATGTTATTGTCCGAATGAGAATTTACCCGTCTTCTATAAGGCGATGTAGGACCTAGGGGAAAAAATAAACAGTGACACAGGCTAAGTAAACAGAGTAAATAGTGCAAAAACATAAACGGTGCTACGAGTGATCGCGCACACGCATTTGAATCAAAACTGCCAGCTGTGACATTTAACTGCCACAAACTATAACCACCTTTATAATGTTATCTTATGTTTTCGGTTCATGGAACTGTGAACGACGACACGTCGTGAAAAGACGTGGACGACTCTGCAGGAGAGACGCACGGTAGATCGGTACGGGCTTTCGTTAAAATTTCGAGAACATACCTTCACCGAAGAGTCAAGCAGTATATTGCTCCCTCCTACGTATATCTCGCGAAGAGACCATGAGGATAAAATCAGAGAAATTAGAGCCCACACAGAAGCATACCGACAATACTTCTTTACACGAACAATACGAGATTGGAATAGGAGGGAGAACCGATAGAGGTACTCAGGGTACTCTCCGCCACACACTACCAGGTGGCTTGCGGAGCATGAATGTAGATGTAGATGCAGTTGTATATCTGAAACAAAAAGACATTTCTAGCACAATACCGTGCGAAAGAGGTTATCAGCAATATGAAATTGTAGTTTCATGTTATCGAACTTTGTAACTTCAGGGTTTTGTATCTGTTTTGTGAAATTCATGATGATACATCTTGTCTCTGCGACGTCTTGTGCACATGAACACACGGACTAAGTATAAACTAAGTATCACTGTGCGGTGTGATGAACTCGCTTCGTAACATCAGTCCTAGTACCGAGCTTTACACGACTGCGCATGCGCAGTAAGCAAAATACCAACATAAAACTGTTACACGAGCACGCGCCGCATTCAGATATTGAAAATCTGTTTTGTGTAAATATTATATTATGATATGTATGTTATATATGACATGTATGTGTATTTGTGGACTTACGTATGCAATGTGCTTTGAAGTGAGTTGCTCGCCGGCAAGTGTGTCCTTTCGCCTTGCAATTCAGGGGGCAGTTTAAGGGCACATTTGCATGCTGCGCTTTTATTAGCAGGAAACGTAATTATAAGAAATAAAATAAAGAGATAATATTACCGATAGTTACAGTCCACGGCTCTAAAATACTGTATGCAGCCGCTGGAAACATTTGAAGATTTTTGATCGTCGTATTATTGGTGAAAGAAGAAGAGACAACTTCTGTTTTCTACCTCTTGTCCAGATTGGACGTATTTGGCACACTGCCATTAATACTACATTATTTTATTTATTCAGGAGTATCAACCAAACGACACTCGTAATTGCTTAATGTAAGTGTCCTAGTTTAAATTGTGTTTTTATTTCATAATATACTGCTATTACTAACCCATGTATGTTTATTTTGTATCTTTACTTATTGTAATATCGTTGGGTGACTTGGCATGGCAAAAGGTTCCGTACTTTTCAGCAAAATGTAGTCCAGTTCGATTTACCGTCGTCTTGGAGTGCTGTATTCTCACGAAGACCGTTTTACCACCGAGAGAATAAACACGGTTAAAAATACATGAACCGACCTTTAACCTTAAAAACAAAGCCATGCTCAAGCACCGAGAGTCTGTATGAATTTTTTTTATATTCACTGCTGTAATTTGTTGTGTTGTCTCGATCCAGGAACCAATGATCCAAAAAAAATTAATTAAGATACCTAATGAATTTGACGAAACACAAACCGAAGCAACTATCTCTCACAACTTGGACGTACAACCTGAACGCATGTTCAGTTGCTTATCTTCCAACTAGAACCGCATACATTGTTCACTTCACAGATTTGCCGTTCTGAGAACATAATCTGTTAGCAGACGAGGATTCTATTGACAAAGATAAATACCGATTACAAGAAATGGTTCAAATGGCTCTGAGCACTATGGGACTTAACTGCTGTGTTCACCAGTCTCCTAGAACTTAGAGCTACTTAAACCTAACCAACCTAAGGAAATCACACACATCCATGCCCGAGGCAGGATTCGAACCTGCTACCGTGGCGGTCGCGCGGTTCCAGACTGTAGCGCCTACAACCGCTCGGCCGCTCGAGCCTGCACCGATTACACTATTCATAAGATTTGTATGCACAGGAAACGAGTTGCATGGTGCACACAGAAAAATGAACTACTACTCATAGTCCACACCTCGTAGATGGGTATATCAAAGATAGAACAAGGAGCCAAATTACCAATATAATAACAATCTGACACAACCCTTACGTCCTGACTCACAGCTTCGTTCAGAAAGCTGTCACTGTTGCCGCCTGTAGCCACTTACCTCCCTCTCCATACCTCTTTAAAAACTAACCCTATAATCAAATATTTCCCCGTTTGCAACGCTCTAATGAAGGATACCTGACGTTACGGATTTTAATTTACTTTACTAGGAGCAGCCAATAACTCACCAGTCCGGCGCACACATTTGGTAGTAAACATGAACATTTACAGTAACGTCATCTATATGTTTGTGAAATTTACTTCAATCTATTTAAAATACTAAAGAAACCTTTACAGATTCAGGTAGGCTAGAGATACCGACACTATGATGAGCAGACGTCTCCCTCTTTTTAGTCTACATCTCAATCTCCTTCACTGGCCTTCTTCACTGAAGATTCATCAGGCCGTACATCTAACAAATTAGTTAACGGTGACGTAGAGTAAAAATATCACAACTTCATTTCTCTACTCACATTCCTGCTGTTAATGTTAAAATTATGTGATCATATTTCTATAATTCTACTGCTTATTAATTAACCTTACGATTAATGGTGTCCTAAAAACGAATACTGACGCAAACCCTACATTTAGATAAAATCTATGAGGTTCTCATGTACCTTGCTTTTATCGAAGAGTTGCTAAGCAACGAATACCGACGAAATGAATACTAGCCCTCCACCGACTTTCATTTTAAACTATCCGAAAATCTGACACTATAAATGGATAGGAATCACAGTCACTCCTCTACCCGTGTCATTACTTTAGTCTTTGTGTTGCTACCCATCGCGTAGACGGGAGGTGACCGTTATATCAGTAATTACATTTACTCATCACACAACATAAAATAAAGTAAATGCAACATGCAGCTACGCGTTTCGAGACCCACGCTCCCGTCATCTGTCTGAACGTTTTTAAATTATGAATCAGAAGTAAATGAACACGAAAAGCAACAGTCAAAACGAAAGGTCAGTGGGACAAAAGTGCTCGTTTTATTGACAGTTTAATGCTCATGTCCGCTGTTTCCCGTACCTTCACCCATCGTAAAGTTCCGTCTTGACTGGCATTATTATCCAATCCTCAAGACAAGTTTCGTTGCCATCCACGCACTATTTTCGCTAATCACATGCTACCCAGAGTCAAGCGGTTCATTACAAATACTTCCTATCGGACATGTTCACTCCCTTACATGTCTGCAACTGAGTACGTATATGACATGACCTAACAACAAAACGCTCGCTAACGTCCTCCATTAATACATTAGCAGTTACAGAACGAAACTACGACTTGGGCAACTTTTTGTGGCTTATAGTTGTTACTTATATTAATCTAGCACTTTAACTGTATTTTTGCTCGATTGTAATACGAGTCTCTTTTTTTCAAATCCCTCCCACTCAGAAAGTAAGCGTGAGCGGAAGGGAAATACAGTATATTTGATATCGTCTTTCTCCTGTGCTTTTACTAGATAAATTGTCCGAAATCTCAAACTGTGGAATAGCAAAATATGTAACTCTTTGAAACTAAATGCGATGTACCACGAAGAAGGAAAACGATAAGAATACTGGAAAAACAGACAAAAAAAGAAAGAAAAAATACTGTGTAGATGGCTCTGCCCGTTTGAACAGACGAAATGGCAATAGATATGCATCTTTCAGTGAAGGGCCCTTCTAGAGTCTGAATTCTTCGCTTGCTCTCTGTTCAATAGGGAGATACTTGAGCAAAAATGTTATGAGAGCAATAAAGTGAACGCAGTGTTTTTCTGACGGCATCGCACTTCCGGACTTACAGTGCCGCGTTCTCTTTGTTTCTGCACCCTCCCTGAACCGTAGAATCAAAGATCCGAAACCGTTAGTAAGAAGTAAGTTCTCCGTTATGAACTGAAAAATACCTTTATATGCTATGAAGTTTTATGGTACTGTTATTACCCCAATAGTCGGATGTGATGGGATCTCAGCAGTTAAGGTATTCGTTTACTCAGAACACTCGTCCATGAAATGGACACGTGTATGAATGTAAAATGTTACATTCTCACTCGGTTTAATGGCAGATGTTGCTTAGAAATACATTGATACACTATGCACCCATTACAGCTTAGTCTCACGAACCTCGAAAATCCTGCTCATGTTATTACAATGCGCTTCTGCCTTCGATAACGGTTAAAGGAAACGGAAGATTAGCAAACATGAATTAAAATGAAAATGCTTAGCCTCCTATTACATACTGACCACATAGAACCGACTACAAATTATTTTGAAGGTCAGTAACATAGCTGCTGGTGAGTAAGCGTTTCTTGAAACAGTCTCCAGAAGTATTTTTCTCTACCGACCTGCGACTACGTATGAAATATAATGTGCTGTGATACGGTTCGTATTTTCGTTTTTTGTACGTTTCTTTTGTAAGTATTGTTTTATTACATTGTTTTCAGAGCAGAGTTTCTCATAATAGTAATAATTACGCCCTATGTTTATCTACAGTTTTGCAGGAACTGAGACAATGGTTCTAATGGCTCTGAGCACTATGGGACTTAACACCTGAGGTCATCAGTCCCCTAGAACTTAGAACTACTTAAACCTAACTAACCTAAAGACATCACAAACATCCATACCCGAGGCAGGATTCGAACCTCGGCCACTCCGGCCGGCGAACTAAGACACCCAAGCCTTTGAGCCTGTTATGTCAACAAGGAATATCTTGTTGGGGCAACTCTCAGGGTTAAAGAATAAATTTCTATAATACTTCACCGTCGACATTCATAATTAGCCAACTTTGACGCCATCTAGTAAAGCCATGTTACATTTTTATTTTTTTATGCTAACATATATTAATTATAAACAATCATTTCGTAGGTTAACATGATAATAATCCTCTTACAATTTTGAAAATCGTAGAAGAAGGATCTTGCCTGGTACTGTTGTGGTGTGCAGAAGGTAACGCCATTCCTTTTGTGATGTCCTGTCACGCAACCTCAGAGTCCAATCTTTCACATTCTTGCCTCCAGCTTTCATTTCTTCGAGGAAAACTTCCACAAAGTTCTACACGTAATCTTCCGACCAACCGTGGCCATTATTGCTGTAACTGAGCAGTGTTAATAATCCATTCTATGACTGACACACATAATCCCGCGTTGTACAGGACACCTGACTAGTGCATTCATTCATTGGCGCTGCTAGTACAGAACTAATTCTGTTGACGTGAGAGTGAATCTTACGCACAGCATTCTAACAGGAATATCCCGGAGGCCAGGGCTCAACATTTACAAAACCATTCCCTAATCAGGAAATCCTACGAATTTTAAAACGTTTCCTTTCATATGTTTTACGAATTCACGCTTTGTTACTCTGAATAATAACACACAACTATGCAGTCATCGCCATCATAACCTGCATCACCACTACGAGCAGCACTAACAGCTGCTTCTTCAGGAAAACATCGTCACTAGCATCGCCTTCAGCAGTGACATTTTAAGCGCCATCACTACAGACGTCAGCTACCCCATCACCACTTCATTTATCTCTCACATTCTAAAAGTACCACACAATGCATGAACCCAACAGTGCTGAGCCAATGACATCTACCGTCATTACATCCTAAACTACTATTCCTACATACTACTATGTAATGTCAGAGCTGAGGAAATACTAATTAACTCTAAGATCTTGTCCTTCGAAATCTGTATCTACCTCACTAACTCTAACTTACCATCCAGATATCCACAACGGCCTGAAATCCGCACGTGCCTTCTGTGCAAACTCTCCTTCACACCTTTTTCCTCGTGGAAATCTGCTTTATTTGTGACCGCACACCTCCTCCACCCTCAGCCGTATACCAAGCAATCCCAACCTCCACATGTCCACACCGCCCATTGCCACACTGCGAGATTTCCATAAGTTCATCAAACCCCTCTTCAATTTACAAAGCGGATATTGGTTTCTTCAGGTCTAAATGTTTTGAAACAAGTGTCACACAACCATCCGCTAGCGGAACAGCAATGTAAAGAGATGCTCAACGACTGTGTAAGACGTCATGGTCTCCTGGCCTTCATTGCTTACATATTCCGCCCTCACAATCATATTCCGCACATCAAGACGCTTCATTCGAACCGAAACTCGATAAGATAAAGTCATTGTTGTATGAATTCATGTAAACGATATGCAAATAATAAGTAAGCAAACTGTGGTTGAAATACTCGAGGCTGGCGTACACACATACATTACAGTTACGCCGGTCACAAGAGCCTTTAGTTCGAGAGAGGCAGACCACACGCCAGGGGGCCAGTCCCATCAGAGGACGATCCAGTCCATCTATGTAGGCCTATAACCGCCCATAGAGCAGACAGCGGTTACCCGAGTGAAAGGAGGAACGATCCCGTGTTTGGCTTAAAAGCAAATTCCGCCACCTTGTGTGGGAGCTGCCAGCCTATGCATTCTTTACACACAACACGCAGTTTCAGAGATTTTCACAGGGAGACAGCAAACGACAAAAGCCGATACTGCAGGTTTCCGGATTGGTCGCCTTATACGAAACGTCATTCTCCCGTTTTAGAAGAGCATTGCTGATTGGCAGACAATATTTCTGACGCCTTGACCTGAAGGAGTAATGGACGAGACCGAAAGATATACCCTTCACCTCTGTCGTGGAAAGGGGCCGTTCTGTTGTCGCTCTTGGAGCGAGATCAGGTAACGAGAGCGTGTGCGCTCCTATGTTTGCTCAAAGAGCGAGGAACAAGGCTCTCCTCAGTACCTCACTGGGAGAGCACCTCTGTCGAGAGCGAATCGAAGTGCGACAACATATTGATTCCTTCCGATTCATCCTTGTTCACTGTGTTGACTGACACACTTATTGTGCGGTGTGAACGGACAGAGTTATAAATAAACGCCTGCGAGCGAATTTTGAGTGGCATCACGGTGGATTGGTTATCTGACCGGTGTACCATGCCAATAGTTAAGACTAGGGGCGATTTGGAGTCCTTGACTTCACCAAGGCGTAGGGAGAGTTTGGTTAGCGAAGGCCAATCCAGATAAACAAGAGTTATCTTATTTGTCAGCAGCGAGCAGTGCAGACAGCAGTCATCGCAGCTTACGGTATTGTGCGCTACAGCTATTGCGGGCCCCATATTTCCTCCACAACAGTACCCTTCACTGCATTTCACAAGCAACAGCCTCGACCATACCTAGCAACATTCTAATGGGTAATTATTCAAGTTGAGTATGTGCAGCTCTCAGCCATTCTGCCAAGTCAATAAAAATCTTAAACTTTGTATAGAAATTTCATTAGCGAATCCTATCCTTGAGAGGCAACTTCACATTCCGAAAAGAACCAGGATATAACTTGTTCAATTCATAACTAAAAGTGCCATTGTGATTTCTCAGAATTTTTGCAAAACAAATAATAATTTTCGTTAGTTTCATGTTTTTCTTACACTAACTTGCACTACTCCAGTGCCCAAGTATCCCACTAGTCATGTAAGGAATTTTGTTAATTTTTGTGTCATTTCCTTACTGCGGACGACTCCAGAAGATATATATTGCTGAAATTTTTCAGTCAATTCTTTTTAGAACGTTAGGAGCGTCTGTCTGACTTCTGTAGTAGTGTGAGGGTGGAGATTGCATCTTGCAGGGGCAACAGGGTAAAGGGTAAATCTCAGATTAATCCGTTTCGCAGAATGACAGAATAGCAACCCCACACGCTCACAACTGAGTGAAGCTGTAAATGCACTCTTACTTCTAACAAATTCTCGTGCAGATGTCGAAGTCCATTTGGTGTCAATTTTCGTTAGTTACTATAGGTAGAGTGTCAGTATGTTGTTGTTATGTTGTCGAGTTGCACAACTTATTGATCTGACTAGTACCCTTTGGCTCCTGCAAGATGCAATTTCCACCCTACACTACAACAGAAGTCAGACAGACGCTCCTATCGTTCCAAAAAGAAATGCCTGAAATACCTTCAGTAATAAATATCTTTTCTAGTCGTCCGCTGTAAGGAAAAGCACAAATATATTCTGTTTTCTTATGTAACTAGTGGGATACTTGGGTACTGGAGTACTGCTAGTTAGTGTGAGGAAAACATTAAATGAACAGAAAATATTATTTACTGCGAAATCTGAGATAATCAAGTGAAACTTTTATTTATAAACCGATACACAAATTTCAGAGTTTTTTTCGGAATAGGAGGTTACCTGTTATGGATAGTAATCCTGTTAATGAAATTTATTAAGTATGGGAAAGGTTTTTAACCATTTCCTTTAAGAATGTTATTTACTTGGAAGAATGGCTGAGAGCCGCGCCTACTCATCTTGAATAATTATGTAATGGAGTGACATGAATGAAGTATGTTATACCTAATGGATGAAAGATGGGGCTCGCCTATGTTGTAGTGCACGATACCGTAAGCTGCTACGACTGCTGCCAGCGTCGTACACAACTGAAAAATAACAAAACTATCTATTTCTATCTGGATTGATCGTCGCCAGTCGAACTCTTATAACGTGTTGATAAAGTTAAGAACTCCTATCAGCTTCTGGTCTAAATATTGAAGTGGTACAACGGTGAGATGACCAGTCCACCGCGATGCCACTCAATGTTTGCTCACAGGATCTAACTAACATTCTGTGTACGCCAGCCTCGATTTTTTAATCTCACTGCTCACTTGCTATTTATTAATTTCATTTGCTTTCCTATTAAATGGAAATATGTAAAGTTGACTCTAACATATCGAGTTTAGGCTCGAATGAAACGTCTTTCTACGCAGAATACGATGGTGAGGTCGGAATATGTAAGAAATGAAGGTCAGGTGACCACGCCACCTTACAAAAAATAGGACCAAGGTTTCAAATGGATGCTAGAGCCGAAATCTATGTTATTTTGGATATCATTCCCAATATCCGAAAGCTTCTACGAGAATTTAAAACGGTATATGGTGGTTTCTGCGCTCTAGACATGATTGCTTCGTTTCCTTAAAGAGTTATAAATGCTGTTACTCAGGTCAACCATTGAATATATAGAAGTGTGAGCACCGACTGTCTGCATATTGTAGAGCAGAAGGATATCACGAAAACGTATGTACAAAAATCAAAGAGAAACCCTTCGACATTCACTTTCACTACAAGCAATGATAAAAAACATACCTGGGAAAGAAGGCGCAACTTAGTCAGTTAGAACGTTACACAGCTAAAAAAGGCTATGGGCCCATCTAAAACAGCAAAAAACTTGACTGGTCACTTCTGTGTCAAATCTCAGTAAATCTAGTAATGGAAGATATGTTGAACAAGGACACCAAAAAAAAAAAAAAAAAAAAAATAAAAAAGAAACGGCGACACGTTGCACAAGAAACGAAAGCAAAAGTGTTCGTTGACGGTAGCGACAAATTCGCTTCGTTCGGTAACCCGTGTCAGCAGTTGCGCTTATATCATCTATCAGGAGACAAACACAATTTGAGGATGTTCCAGAGGGAAGCAGTACAGAGTTTATTGAGAAGCAACATCTGTACTTTGTGAAATTCATGAATGACTTCTACTGAAGGAGAGGTAAGAGACAGCAATTTCAAAGTAAGTTAAGTGACATTCTTTCGAATGGGTAATGGTGGAGACTAAGATTTGTTGTATGATAAACTAACTTATGTACAACAGCTTTGTGTAAGTGAAGATGAAAATTTAGGAAACCTAAAGACAGAATGTATGACTCACAATGAGTAGTAAGTACTTCTTCATCACATGCGTAATGTAGTAGATGGGATCCACGAACTTCGTTTAACGAGCGATTATGTGAAGAACACCGACATCCACTTCTCTAGCTATGGTGGCTGCTGACCGAAGAGATGTCCCTGCTGCGGTAAAAGGATGCTTCCCTGTCAGCTGGTCAACCCTATGCGCTTTCTTCGTACTGTTTGTGATGATGGTGCCGATGATGACATCGCTACTGCACCTATTGTAGAAGCAGAAGCTAATTGCAAATTCGACCTCTCCTGCTGAGCCTCCCGAATTCCGCATTGTATTGTGTGTTGACCGTTGTAAAACGGGTGAGTATAAAAAGCAGCAAGACAGTGAAGTGAAGTGAGAATCAGTGCTTTTTTTTTTAACACGAGAAATCTTTCTAGCATTAGATGCTCTACTAAAACTGGCACCGAATTACGTTTAGACAAATTATATTTAAATTTAGAACTTAATGGCCAGTTGAGTCGATTAGAGTATTTCAGCGTACCGTAGGTTGCACTTACACATATCAGAATTGGGCATCCTAAAGGGGATCCGTTAGGTATCCAGGCCAATATAAAGACTTTGTTTGAGCATGAATAGCCTGCCAATAGAAGTTAGACAATTATGTGAGCTCATTCGGCAGGTGTTCACGAAAAACTGGTGAACCATACGTACTGAAATAATTGTGTTAAAGAATGCGGAAGCGTATACTTTTACGCAAATCTCTCCTCTCCGAAATGCTTTGTACAGACTTCGCATGCGTAAAAGGATAAATCAAATGCTTATTGCAGAAAGGCAACTAGTTCGACATTTGTAACCACTTTTTTGGTAATTGTGGTTTTGAGCGGTTCAGTGCACTCATTACCACAAATAGGAAACCTGTTTTCACTACGAGAAGGATCCTTTAATGCCGACAGTTTTTCTATTACTGGAGATAAGGTACTAGTCCGGGACATATTGGTGGTCGAAGAATTTCTTGTATTCATAAAACATTCCTCAAAAGACGACTACAAGTTTTCCACTGTTCAAATGAAGGGGGATTCTTCCTGGTGGCCCAAATTACACAAAAGAATCAGCATAAGTGATGGTCGCTGTAGTAAAGTCGTTGTTAGTCATCTAAAAAGGATTCTCACTGTTTCAAAATACCACGAGATGACATTTTCAGCTGAGAGTCAGCATACCACGAGATGACATTTTTCAGCTGAGAGTCAGCATTGTGTTATAGGAAACACAGAACAGTGCGGGCTTGACGATTGACACTTTAAGTTGGAGAAAAGATGTGCAACCTTCGAAAATACTTTCAACGAAAGTCTGTATAACTTGACTGCCTGTAAATAGCAACAAAATCGGTGGGATCATAAGCAGTTGGCGTATATTCTTCAAAGAAATATGCAGTTTTGGAACTCAGTCACTTCATAGTTGACAATAACGGCATCTCGTGATGTATATGAAGGTATGTAAGTAATAAAACGTAGAAAAAACGGCAAATATGGTTTTGAAATATGTAACAAACGACGATTATTATAATGAAAGACGTTTAAATGCAGAATCTTATTTTAGAACAAGTAACTTAACACCAAAATTAATTTGAAACTCCACTGTGCTGCAGGAACGGAACAGGTCCAACCCCAAACAGGTGGCCACGTCTTTCCTCTTTCGTCATAATTGACATTCACATATACATAATAAATACAACAGCATCAAGAAACCATGGATACCTGTTAAGAGATAAATTGCATTCAACAGGTTGTATCCACTTTTTCCTGTTGTACAAATACGAAATGTGGACTTGTGGCCTTTTGGAGCAAGCAGTTCAAATATACAACAACTTATCGCTGCGCTAAATAAACTGGCTAGGACCGAAATGCAAAACCAGTGAACTAGGTGAGTTTTGATATACTCTGTCTGAAAAAGACAAATCTAGTGTGAATAATACGTTCCACATTAAGTGGCTACAATGGCGTAATGACCACAATTGTCACTACAAGTAGGATATTGTGACTAAGGTGACACAGCTGTGTTAGAAGCGTATGTTCACAGCACAAATAAAGGACGCGTAGATCGAACTTTTTATTGACAAGCACAGCAGCAGCTCTCTGAGGACATTGATAGGGTCTCCTTGTGGCAGCTGATGTGAATGTGCTATCAACTATGTTGCATAGTATGCAAACTGACGATCGATTGAAATACTAGTGAATACAATGCAGGAACTGGATTTATTTGATTTCATTCTAGATGATTAAACGAATCTAGTCGAGGGAAGATCAGGTGTTTCCTCTAACACAGATGTAGCTTCAGCAAACCGGATGGCAGCAGCTAAGATTAATGTAGCTGGCAAACACCTCTATCCTGATATCCAGCGGCCGTAATAAAGTTGTTATTGAAGACAGATGTATCGATAAAAGAGCGAGACCAGCAGAGAGAAGAGTGATTGACTGGCGTCAGTAAAAGGTATTAGGATCGTTTAGTCGCGGACACAGCAGTTTTTATAAAGGAGTCCATATAAGCTGGGGTGCACAGCTACCAGCTGACTTTATATTAAGAGCACAGAACACTTACACACTCAAGAAAAACATAAAGTCAGGCTACCATCTCGTATACCTCAGAAATTTCCATTTTTAGTTAAAAGTGAGATGAAAGGGAAATGTTTATCAATGTGATGCAGGCCAGTCAAAAGGCTCTGTGAGGCTTCATGAATACTGGGCAGTTAAGATTCCTCAGGAAACCAAAAGAATGCACTGGGAGAAGTGTCTTCGCAAGCTGCTACAGCAATTTCAGATGTGGCAAAGACCGTACAAGTTGTTAACTGAGGAGGTGAAGGGATTTGTTATCGTGTTGGCAGTTCGTAGAACGGATGGTTCAATGACGGTCGGATGGAGGGAGTCAGTAACATACTTGCTGAAAACCTTACTTTGTGATGATAACACAAACATGATACTGAAATACACGCATAACAAAGAATTAGGTAAGGAAAAGGACAGACATTGGTATTACCTCGTACTCACGAAGAAGTTGATGTCGCAGTTTCAAAGCAGACAGCCCAAACCATGTCGACGTGTTGCGCGAGTGAAAGGTACACTGATAATGCCTCCTTGATATTATTACTAATACAGGGGATGTGAGTATGTAGGCTCACGGTGATTTGGAAATGGGCTAAGGTAGTAGCGTGAAAAAGGGAATGGAGAAAATGAGAAACACTCTACATTACCAAAAGTTACGGAACTATTAGCTTCACCAGTGCCAATGTGCATTCAGAAAAGTTAACTCTCTACATCATGTCGCTAATACGTGCAGCTCTTCAGGTTGTAGAAAATTCTACTTACTCATGACCAACATCACAGGCACATTAGAATCCTCTAGTGGTATGACATGTTCGCATGCTTTTGGGACCTCTGGCTCCTCAATTATTTCTACAAGAGTTTTGTCAGCTGTCGTCGTGGATGCCAAGTGGAAAATTTCGTAGTGCAGAAAGTTAAACAAAAAAATACGAGGCAATGAGTCCATGGCTTCGTAAGTGGTTCATTGTTCTGGGTCTTAGTATTGAACCCATCTCGCTTCTCTTGAGTTGTGCTCGATTTTCTTTAAGCACTAGAATCACTTATGTAGTCCATTCATTACATTATTCTTCGCAAATCACTTGATTACTTCAGTTAATCACAGGAACAACGTAATATCTGAATTCAATGTGACGCGTACATTCCAAGTACGTAGCGACCGTATCACTCGTCAGAGATTTATCTCCCCCATATCACTCATCAGAGGTTTATCCGTCAGGTATATTTCTACCAATGGCCATTTCGGCTTGGCCGGGATCTTACGTGGAAGTCATCGTGGATTGGAATACAGAGTCTGCAAAGGGAGCTGTTGGACAGTTAGTTCACGAGAGACACATAGGGGGCAGTTCGGGCTGCCTGTAGAACGGGCTCTTGTGTGAAAAAGTTGTAAGCCATGGCACAGCATCGTGGGCCAAACAGGGATGATCACTCAGGAGCGGTTACTGACTGTTGCAACGCTTCACAGAAGTTGAACGTGGTACAAATTTGGTTTTGATGGGACATTATGTATCGTCTCACACAATTACTTGCCACATTGAGTCTGTGCGAGCTGCTCTGTTGGCCACTACCTTTCTTGATGGGCCGCTTTATTTGGACGTTACTGTTTGGAAGTTGTTCTTCGGTTCTTACCAATATTGGTTACTGTTAACGCTACCCTACCCGTAGAGTACTGTGCTCCTACACCAAGTCGGCGCAGCTGTTACTTGATTTGAATTAGTCGTGCTCGCCCACTTGGTCCCTTACAGCACCTCACGTTCTACGTTTGTATTGTAATTCTGTAACCTCTGTCCCTTACCTGGAAGAAGATCTCCCAGATTACTCGCTTTTTCAAATTCTGTATCAAGACTTTTTGAGGAAAATAGAACCTTCATCTACATGACCTTCTTGTAGTTATTACATTTTAAGTCGTTCTCTTGGTGAGACAACCATGGTACAGTATGTAGAAACAAAAATATGTGGCACAGAGCGAACTGAAGAAAATGGAGTTATTGCGCTAGTTAAAGAAACACAACTGTTTTACCAAGCCATAAAACAGGCGCTTCAAATTCAACTTACGCAGCCCTGCACAACATGCGCCATCGGAAGCCGGTTCAGTACATTTCGAAGAGTGAAGATTTGGGTTACGAAACTTGCTGGCAGAGTAAAACTGTGTTCGTACCGAGACTCAAACTCGGAACCTCCGCCATTCACCAGCAAGTGCTCTATCTGAGCTGTCCAAGCTCGACTTTGAAGGCAGGAGACGAGGTACTGGCGGAATTAAGGCTATAACTATTGGTAGTGAGTCGTGCTTGGATAGCTCAGATGGTAGAGCACTTTCCCACGAAAGGCGAAGGTCCCGAGTTCGAGTCTCAGTCCGGTACGCAGTTTTACTCCTCCAGGAAGTTTCATATCAGCGCTGACTCCTGATGGTTTCAGGTAAAATTTTGCTTTGACAGGACGTCCGTTTAAACTTCGGTGTTGAGTATATTTTGCTAATCGTCTCGCTAAGTGTGGCTGTAAACTCATATCTTACTTATTTGTTATAAGTGAATTGTAGTTTAATTGAAGTCTGTCTAAATATTTGTTTTGATTGTTCGGATTGCTGAGCTTGTCTGTAAAACTACAAGTTCCTTAGCTGTTCTATGCATACTACGAGTTTAAACCCTCTCTCGTGTCTCAGTAATAAGAAAAAGTCATTTATTTTCGTGTAACCGCTACTTAGGCTTCGTCTTTGTACTCTAGCAACCCGTGGTCTGCTATCCCACCATATTACAAAGAACCAACAGCACAAATACATACAAAGAATAACTCTAGCTAACAAATTTAAACTTTTTTCTGCATCTGGTTTGTAAATGGGTGGATTTACATACTTTTGGGGTGCTGAATGTACTGGTAGAATCAGGTTTTCTCTACGACGTCACATTTCCTAGATACACAGCAGAAAAAAATTGTAATAGCGAAAATTGGCACAAATAAGTCAAACAAAGATACACATTCAGAACCTTTGAAATCAATACTATTTTGTATGTATGTATGTATGGGCACTATGGCAACAAAAGATCCAAATTAGTTCAGAAACTATTTTCACCTGTAATCGTCTTCAGTTTCTGAAAAATGTGACGACGGAGCTCTTCTTTTGTTTGCCAATTCATCACTCTCCCTCACAAGACCCCAGCAGTAGTCGCCGATCATCGGAGGTTTCGAATGGCCTTGGTAACGTTGTTCCATGTTAAGAATATCTTGGGTGAAAGCGTTAACCATGCTCATAGCCTACGGCTCTCAAATTTTCGGGGAATAAATCAAGATGAGAATGTAAAAAGTGAACTTTAAGCGACATTCTACCCCCATGTTCTTATAACTGCCCAACGGATCATTCACAATAGTAACACAGTTTCTGTGTCTTCTGTTCCCCAAAAAGCCCTTAACAATTTCTTTAAAAGAAGACCAATCCGGTAATTGGATATCTTTGAGTTTGGTGTCAAAGGTTGGATCTTTCGGAATTTTTCTTATATGTAGTCCAACAAATGTACTCTCTTTCAGCTTTGCCTCACTAAATTTGGGAAACTTTTCTTTTAAGTGATTATCAAGAGCTTTTACAAATTTCTTGATACGGGCCAACTTGATATGAAGGGGAGGCAAAATGATTTCATAGGGCTCAACCAATGGGGTATTGTACACATTTACGTTCCCAGGAACATATGACTTCCTCATAAGCCATTCCTTGACTGTTCTTGGTGTCACTGCTTCCCAAAGGCAGAAAAGGCGGCAGTATTTCGTGAAACCAGCCTCTAAACCTGTAAAGAGTGCAACAATTTCGAAATTGCTGCAAAGCTGCCATTCGTGATCCTTATATTTGATTGCCTTTTGCAGGAGCGTCATAGTTTCTTAAGTTTCTTTCATGTCTACTGCTTAAGCCAAACGTATGGATAGATATGCATTGCCATTATGCAGTAGTACTGCTTTCCAGCTGTTTTTGCTCAGCCAATAAACAGTCGCCACTCCTGTGGATCATGTTATGGAGCTAGCTGCATCATCAGACCACTGACATTTCTACATACACACATTGAATTCAGCATGTAGAAATATTAAGCGAAGTAAGCACTTCTTGATCTGAAACAGGAAATTTTTGTCATTGTAGCTGGAAGGTTCCGTTGTTGCTGTCTCGACCCCAAGAGTTCAGCTTCCTGTTACGAAAGATTTAGATTGCGGACGATATCTTTCAGTTCCTTTTGATTAAAGAGCTGAGATGAAGTGTCATGATATTGAGGCCATACTCTTTTATATGTTCAATACTTTCTGATCCACTTGACATGGAGTCTGGTTCCATGACTCTTAAGTTACAGACATGAACAGGCACCCCTCATCATGGGGCACGGGCAAACGCACTGAAGATACATTTGGATACTGTATTTTATTTCTAGGTTTGCTTGAATATCGCGCAATATTTATAAGACAGAAATAAAAACGGTTGAAATGGCTCTGAGCTCTATGAGACTTAGCTTCAGTCATCAGTCTCCTAGAACGTAGAACTACTTAAACCTAACTAAACTAAGGGCATTACACACATTCATTCCAGAGGCAGGATTCGAACTTGCGACCGTAGCGGTAGCGCAATTACAGACTGTAGCGCCTAGAACTGCTCGGCCACATCGGCCGGCGACAGAAGTAAGAGTCTGAATAATGGTCTTTAGGCTCACATCAAACCATCGGAACAGCGAATGGCATGGCTCTGCGATTTCCTTTCAACCACTCGGTTAAGGTTGTCGTATAGGTTATGCAGGCAATATGGGGTGCAACATTTTTATCTTGATCACATACATGACAATCAAAATACAACTGATATGCCTTCCTAACCAAATAAGTTATCGGTTTTCTTTGGGATTTTACAGTGAACTTTTCAGAAACATAACAGAAGTTGTCGGGGTGGTTTAGACAGCAACAAGAATTACTGGTTCCCATTTTCTCTTAGTGTAAATTTTTAATGCAAAATATTTGCGCTATCTTTATCAGGAAACACGCACTAAGAATGTCTTTCACATCATTGGATTACAAAAATCAAATGGTTCAAATGGCTCTGAGCACTATGGGACTCAACTGCTGTGGTCATCAGTCCCCTAGAACTTAGAACTACTTAAACCCAACTAACCTAAGGATATCACACACATCCATGCCCGAGGCAGGATTCGAAACTGCGACCATAGCAGGCTCACGGTTCCGGACTGTGCGCCTAGAACCGCGAGATCACCGCGGCCGGCACACTGGATTACCACACAAACCATTTACTGATATTTGGTAGACCTTCTAGCTCTTCTCTGTAAATAAAAAACAAACAAATAAACATCAAAACAGAATAACAGCAAAAAGCGAAATACTGAATACCAAAAATAAAAAAACTTCTAAACTCAAAAATTGTACCCGCTAGAACATTTTGAAAGGTATATTTGAATTCTACACATCAAAATTCATACTACTTGATGTATCACACCCCAGATACAGAATGGCTGTGGACTAGTGTAATCAGTAGAAGTCCACAGAAATATACGCTCAGACCTGGTAGTGAAAGTTGGTTCAACAGACCACCCAGAGAGAAACAAACTTCCAATTCAAAATTTTATTAAGTAAAACTTCTATGAAATTATTAGAAATGGAAGATAATTTCTGTTAATCGTGAGAACACCGCATTCAATAAATGATTACAGTTGCAGAAGAAACCATCTGGAGGCCCTCACTAAACAGAAACACTGGCCACATGAGAACACAACAGTTTACAGCAGTAAGTGCAAGAGTTTCTGAAACACAAGTGGGGTAAAACAATTGCTACACATGACATTTTTAAACAAAACACAGAGCTAGGGGCTATATGTGACTTTTACCCAACAATGGTAGAAATAATTAACATCACTGAAATGTTATAAAACATACAAAGATTATCACGAACTTAAAAAAATTGTCTACGAAGCAAATGAAACTCTAAACAAAACCGGCGAGCACTGTAATTAAAATTAACAGCTCAGGTTTTAAAATTTGAAATCGATTCTGTTAACTGTTTGCAGGTCTGTTCTCAAATAAATTGCGATTTAACACGGTTGTGAATTAAATGAGCCACAATATGCTTTAAATTAGTAACAGACAAACAAAGCGGCTGGCGGTGTAGCACAGATACTTTACTATTTCAAAACGGACAATCACAGCCGCTTTTCAAAAGCAGTAGCTCTGCAAAATCTGCACAACAAGGAGCCATAAAATAATACGGAAACTAGTTCCTAACAGCTCATTACAGTTTGAGCGTAACACTGACAACGTTAAGGGAGAACAGCAGTTCCTAAGAGTTCCTAAACGGCCAAAGCATGTAAACTGGTAGAAGCTCACCGTTTCTGAAATACAGCGCTGCAGCCTACATAAACAGGTTCCCTGACTCGGTTATCCATCGACTACTGTGAGTGCTCGAAAAGGCTGAAGATAATTTATTAGACACTTCTATTAATCCAAATACACTCCAGCAAGCTACACTACTGGCCATTAAAATTGCGACACCACGAAGAAGACGTCCTACAAATGCGAAATTTAACCGACAGGAAGAAGATGCTGTGAAAAGCAAATGATTAGTTTTTCAGAGTATTCACACAAGGTTGGCACCGGTGGCGACACCTACAACGTGCTGACACGAGGAAAGTTTCCAATCGATTTCTCATACACAAACAGCAATTGACCGGCATTGCCTGGTGAAACGTTTTTGTGATGCCTCGCGTAATGAGGAGAAATGCGTACCATCACGTTTCCGACTTAGATAAAGGTCGGATTGTAGTCTATCGCGACTGCGGTTTATCGCTTTCAGGAGTGTAACGCGGAAAGCCGTGCAGGATCCCAACGGCCTCGTATTTCCAGCAGTCGAGATGACACGCATCTCATCCGCATGGCTGTAACGGATCATGCGGCCGCGTCTCGATCCCTGAGTCAACAGGTGGGGACGTTTGCAAGACAACAACCATCTGCACGAACAGATCGACGACGTTTGCAGCAGCATGGACTATCAGTTCTGAGACCATGGCTGCGGTTGCCCTTGACGCTGCATCACAGTCAGGAGCGCCTGCGATGCTGTACTCAACGACGAACATGGTGCAAGATTGCCAAAACGTCATTTTTTTCGGATGAATCCAGGTTCTGTTTACAGCATCACGATGGTCGCATACGTGTTTCGCGATATCGCGGTGAACACACATTGGAATCGTGTTTTCGTCTTCGCCATACTGGCGTATCACCCGGCGTGATGGTATGGGGTTCTATTGGTTACACGTCTCGGTCACCTCTTGTTCAACACTTTGAACAGTGGACGTTACATTTCAGATGTGATGCGACCTGTCATTCGATCCCTGCGAAACCCTAAATTTCAGCATGATAACGCACGACCGCATGTTGCAGGTCCTGTACGAACCTTTCTGGATACAGGTAATATGTAGACTGCTGGCTGGTCAACACATTCTCCAGGTGTCTCACCAACTGAAAACGTCTGGTCAATGGTGGCCGAGCAACTGGCTCGTTACAAGACGCCAGTCACCCATCATGATGAACTGTGGTATCGTGTTGAAGCTGCATGGGCAGCTGTACCTGTACACGCCATCCAAGCCCTGTTTGACTCTATGCCCAGGCGTATCAAGGCCGTTATTACGGCGAGAGGTGGTTGTTATGGGTACTGATTTTTCGGGTCTAAGCACCCACATTGCGTTAAAACGTAATCACATGTCAGTTCTAGTATAATATATTAGTTCAATGAATACCCGTTTATCATCTTCATTTCTTCTTGGTGTAGCAATTTTAATGGCCAGTATTGTTCTTTTGCTTTTGATTGTGAACGCCATTGCATCTATATCGACCGGTCCCATCTAAAGGTCAATGTGGCAAAGGATACACATCAAGTGGCGTCCCAGTACGGGCTTGGTACGACTTCACTGACTCAAAACGAGATCACACAAAACCTACTAACAATTCAGCCACGCACATGGCAGATCGCGCCAGCATCTCCCAGCTATCTCGCGGACCAACTTTAACCATCGATGGTACGACTTGTCCGCCTCTCAGGGGGCAGCTATATCCTGTATCCACGACGTAGAAGCAATTGTTTGGGATCGACTGCTGGCCGACTCACCTGTAACCGTTCGCTTGCTGTCAGTCGCTGAGCGGTAAGCGAACATTACTTCGTTCTATCAGTATAATGCAGTTAAAACGAAGTAAGGGCGGCTGCAGAGAGACAGACTCATGACAGTCATCATCAGTGTACTGCCCAAAGCCAGGTTTTACATGTTACATCTCCAGGCTGTCCGGTCTTGTGCCATCCTTTTCAGGTCTGGATAATTTCCTCTTCCCTTTATGTCCTCTTTCATCTTGTATCTCCTTCTTCCTCGCGGTCTTCTCCCACAAACTTGTGTTTCCAAAGCATGTGCTAGCAACCACTCCTTTCTCAAGGAATGTCCCACCCAGTTCTTTTTCCTTTTTCTTACAACCATCAGCAGACATCTTCTCTCACCAACCCTTTCCAATACTCTTTCATGACTCACCCCTTCTATCCAGATTATTCTCTCCATTCTCCTCCACATCCGCGTCTCAAATGCTTCTAACCTGTTTTCATCCTCTCGTTTCGGGGTCCCTGTTTCTGACCCATTTAGTGCCACACGCCAGACAAAACATTCGCTTGACAGTGAAACTCTTTATTGTTAGGTCAAGTTTGAGCAGATAGAGATGTGCGCAGCAGACCACTGAGAGCACCTTCACGTCGGGCCATGGCATCTTTGTGTCAACTCCAGCGGAGCTACCCATGCCCGAAACGACACTGGTAGTGGCACGTTGGAGAGGCGCTGCAGTGACTCACCTGCTCAGTAATCAGAAACCTTTTAGGCAGTATCGTCGCCTTTAGTTCAGGAGGCTGCAAAGTGGTGGAGGCTCATTGCATTCACTACATTCCACGGACAGCCCAGCGATGTCGAACCATGGACATGAAGGAACATGATCTGTTGTTGACTGGCGGAGGATGCCTGACTCGATACAAAGGACCACTGAGCTCTCTCGCTAAACTCTTCGCTGCTGGGAAGCCCACGTAGCCTCCCTGTTTACTGCGTCCCCACGTCGAGCTGTTCAACAGGCTGGCGGCGCAACGTACACAGGGCGATCGATTCACTGGCACATAGTATGGCAGTCGCCACATGTTGACGAAACGCCAGAGGTGGTTGGCATGGCCCGTGGCAAATCAGCTACTTGACTTCAGGGGTCGTAAGTGGACCACCATGTTTCGAAATTTATATGTATCACGGCGTTCTGTCGGTTCCGTGATAGTTCTGTTTGAGAGGGGAGCTACAGTGTGGCAGATATGATATTTAGGCTTTCACACCGGTTTTAATTTACAAAAGTTCAACTATCAGCACCGCGTTCTAAGGCCTCTTCACAATATCAGTTCTGATTATTCGGCTCGAATGAAGCAGCTATAATAGGGGCCTGACATAACGCACTCTCGATCGCACCAATGGATTCAGTACATAATATCCGAATGGTGCCCTATATTTATTTTCCTGTTGCGGTTTCTGTTCACTTTCCACGATAATAAACGTTGCACTGCTTCAAGCGTATAACAAAGATGGCGAAAGTCAGGGGATACTTCCTACCACCGTTTCGACCCTCTTTTTCCCGGCGTAAAGCAGCAACTCATCGCAGCATGGACTCAACAAGTGTTTGAAAGGCTGCTGCAGACTTATTGAACTATGTTGTCCATGCAGCTGTCCATAATTGCGAAAGTGTTACCGGTACAGGATCTTGTGTAGGAACTGATCTCTCGTTTATGTCCCACAAATGTTTGATGGGAATCATGTCGGGCGATCTGGTTGGCCTATCATTCACTCGAATTGTCCGGAAAGTTCATTACCCCAATAATGAACTATTCTGGCCTGGTGACATGCTCATCCATAAAATAACATCTTTGTTTGGGAACATAGCTATTGGAAATGTTCGCCAGGTAGCCGAACATAGCCACTTGCCGGTTCAGTTGGGACAGAGGACCCTGTAATTCAACGTAAAGGTAGCCACATCGTGACACAGGCACCATCAGTTTTCAGAGTGCCTTATTGACAACTTGGGTCCATGGCTTCGTGAGATCTGCGCCACACTCGTACGCTACCATCAGCTCCTACCAAACTAAATCGGGACACGTATGACCAGGCCACGGTTTTCCAGTCGTCTAGGATACAACCGATATGGCCACGAGCCCAGAACAGGCTCTACAGTCTATTTCCTGCTGTTAGCGAAGGCAATAGCTTTCGTTGGCTTCCGCCATATCCCATTAACTCCCAATTTAGTCGCCCTGTCGCAACGGATAGTTTCATCGGACGTGCGACATAGATTTCTGAAGTTATTTCACCCATTGTCTGTACGCAAACACCACTGCTCTCATTCATTAAGTGATCGGCCACTGCGTTGGTCGTGATAAGAGGTAATGCCAGAAATTTGGAATTCTCGGCACTCTCTTGACACTGTGGATGCCGGAATACTGAAATCCCTAATGATATCCGAAGTGGAATATCGCATGTGTCTAGAACTATACCATTCCGCTTTCAGAGTCGTGCAGGCATAATCACATCGAAAACCTTTTTACATGTATCATCTGAGTATAAATGACAGCTCCGCCATTGTACTGCTCTTCAAAATGAAAATAGTTACAGCCGTCGGTCGGAAAAATTAAGTTTTTGACCTGGTTTCGGCACTTTTATGAGTGCCTTCGTCAGAAGGCCGAAACCAGGTCAAAAGGAAAATTTCTGTGACGAGAGCTGTATATTTTGACATGGTTTTGGCACTTTCATAAGTGCCTTCGTCAGAAGGCCGAAATTTGGTCAAAAGACTTAATTTTTGCGACCGAGGGCTGCAGTTGCTTTAATTTTAATTTGTAAATGGTCGCTTGCCACGCAGCCATGTTTAAAACTTTCAGAGTGAGGCTCCTTTATACACTACTGGCCATTAAAACTGATACACCACGAAGATGACGTTCTACATACGCGAAATTAAACCGACAGGAAGAAGATGCTGTGATATGCAAATGATTAGCTTTTCAGAGCATTCACACAAGATTGGCGTCGGTGCCAACACCTACAAGGTGCTAGCATGAGAAAAGTTTCCAACCGATTTCTCATACACAAACAGAAGTTGTCCGGAGTTGCCTGGTGAAATGTTGTAGTGATGTCTCGTGTAAAGAGGAGAAATTCGTACCATAACGTTTCCGACTTTGATAAAGGTCGGATTGTAGCCTATGGCGATTGCGGTTTATCGTATCGCGACATTGCTGCTCGCATTGGTCGAGATCCAATGACTGTTAGCAGAATATGGAATCGGTGGGTTCAGGAGTGTAATGCGGAAAGCCGTGCTGGATCCCAACGGCCTCGTATCACTAGCAGTCGAGACGACCGGCGTCTTATCCATGGCTGCAAAGGACCGTGCAGCCCAGTCTCTATCCCTGAGTCCACAGATGGGGACATTTGCAAGACAACAGCCATTTACAAGAACAGTGTGACGACGTTTGCAGCAGCATGGACTATCACCTCGGAGACCATTGTTGCGGTTTCCCCTGATGCTGCATCATTGACAGTAGCGTCTGCGATGGTGCACTCAACGACGAACCTGGGTGCACGAATGGCATAACGTCATTTTTTCGGATGAATCCAGGTTCTGTTTACAGCATCACGATGGTCGCATCCGTGTTTGGTGACATCGCGGTGAACGCACATTGTAAGCGTGTATTCGTCTTCGCCACACTGGTGTATCATCCGGCGAGATGGTATGGGGTGCCATTGGTTACAAGTCTCCGTCACCTCGTTTTCGCATTGACAGCACTTTGAACAGTGGACGTTACATTTCAGATGTGTTACGACTCGTGGCTCTACCCTTCATTCGATCCCTGCGAAACCCTACATTTTTGCAGGATAATGTACGACCTCATGTTGCAGGTACTGTACGGGCTTTTCTGGATACAGAAAATGTTTGACTACTGCCCTGGCCAGCACATTATCCAGATCTCTCACCAATTGAAAATGTCTGGTCAATGGTGGCCGAGCAACTGCCTCGTCACAATACGCCACTCTTGATGAATTGTGGTATCGTGTTGAAGCTGCATGGGCAAGCTCTGTTTGACTCAACGCCTAGGCGTAAGAAGGCCGTTATTACGGCCAGAGATGGTTGTCTGGGTACTGATTTCTCAGGATCTACGCACCCAAATTGCATGAAAATGTAATCACATGTTAGTTCTAGTATAATATACTTGTCCAATAAATACCTGTTTATCATCTGCATTTCTTCTTGGTGTAGCAACTTTAATGGCCAGTATTGTAACTCTTATACGCGATACTACCGACATCTGTATCGGTGCATATTGCTACCTCATGACTTTTGTCACCTCAATATAGTTCCCAAGAGTAAACAATCCTTGGGAGTATACATATCAAGCGTTAAACAAAAACAAACGTCATTGCACAGTAAGTAATAGAATAATCATCATACTTCTCACTCGTATCGGTCAGTAACATAAAAGACCTGTCATTGAACTAAAAATGTTGCATTAATTTTTCCAGAACATAGTTGAGGATATGCAGTTTGACGTATATTAGGCAACATAACTCGGCGACTGTGCCCACTCATCATCGATTTCGTTCAGATTCTCTACATTTGGCCTTTTGGTTGATTTGCGAGCATTCATTTTATACATATGACATATATATGGCTGTATTTGGTATTCAGCATGGCATTTTATAACTATGATCTGATGCTGTCCTTCTGCAAGGACTACTTGCGCACAAATACATGTTTCTTCGCTTTACTTGTTTCTGAGATTGTTGTTTCTTTCATACATTTATCATTTTCTACTGCTATTTTTGCCGTTTACTAAATTATTTCAGGTTTGTGAACATAATGTATCGTCCAACTGGCCAACGGAAGTCGTGGAATAATTAATAAATGAAGTTATAAATAAATAGTATATTTGTACAACGTATAATGTGGAAATAATTAGGTATGGTATACTTCAGGTATGTGACAATGGATGAATCTGCTGGTTTTTATCAAATCATTACTGTAAGTTCCCATGTCGAGTATTGTCATTGATTCTTATTCTGTTTTTAATCTGTCTTCATATTGCATGGTACGCTGATGTCGCCATCAGTACTATTTATGCATAAAGGCCTTGAAATGATGCGCTGAAGCACCGAAACTTGTAGCCGTTCTATAAATGACATCATAAGGACGGCTGTAGGTGTTTCATTTTCTTACCTGAAAGGTGAGTATTTGTTAACCAGTAGTTGTCGTGTAGTTGACAAACGACATTCCTCTGATTGTCCACGCTATACTGTCCCACCGCGATAGGGACCAACAGGATCGGCCCCGAGATGACAGGAGAAGAAACTGACTCCTGTCCATTTTTCTGTGTGAGCGTATATCCTTAATCTCAAATAGTGATTATGTCATTACTATTGCGCCCTGATTTACAGAATGTTTCTCATCACAATGTACAGAATGTTCCTCATCGCAGACCCAAGCATACCGTTTACAAAATGCCTGGCGTACACCAAACAGCTAAGCAATGAGTGTATAATGAAACCTACGTATCCCCATCCCAAGATAAGCCTTCACCCAACTTCCAGGCTTCAACATAATATAATACCTGCAACCTGTTGAATCTGAACAAATATTACAAGATCAGAATCCCGCCCGCAAAACTGAAAATAATATTTCCATCCGATCCACAGACAAACACTCCATGTGAACAACTCCGTGCGTTATGTCTCCGCTACAGAGAATACCGTCCGTTTTAAACAATTGGCTTCTAAAGTATCAATCCAATCCAGCAGCCCTATGCCCTTATGCAAATCACACTGATTCTCAATCTGTACTTCTCCTGAATGATACTGCCACCTATTCCCAAAAAAGTTTCCATTTCTTTTTTGTTCCTCTTAGGTAGGCTTCCCTGATGACCGTCCCAACCTACTATGTTCTGACAATCCCTCCTTTTTTCACTGAGGCCTAATCACAAGTACCCATAGATTTTGCCCCCTTTACCCCATCGATAGGAATAAAACCTGACTCAGTCCATTCTCTAACGCCCAAATTAGTTGCCTTCTTACGTGCTACTTCTACTGTCCTCCCTTTCCTTCCAGCAGTATGCTGTTGCCTCGTACCAAAGTAGGTGAACCAAACGTTTCAGACAGTCGCTGAAGGAAGAAAATTTGTCACGCAGCTCTAAACCAAGCAAAAGATCACGGTCTTATGAAGACCATTTGTACTAACACACACGACCTGCTATTTTTGCTCCTTTCAGTATTGAATTTTAAAACAAGCCTCTGAAGCTAGAAATGCTTCATTCTATAGTCAGAATCCTTCAGACTCTCCCAGGGTATTAAACAAGAAAAATAGAAAATGATAGATCATAAATGTGAAAGGCCATGTGTGCTCACGACTGCTCTGACGCTGAAGCCCTATGGCACGTTATGAACCTCGTATGACATTAATTTGTGGTTGACAACCTGCTGGTAAGTTACTAGTGCTTTTTTTTTAATTTAATTCAAGTTAAGTGCAACAATGTTTGTACTTACCTGTATTGTTTCAATACGTGACCCTGAAAAATGGCATCTATAGACAATAATGAACTATACTGATAAAATTAACTCTAATCAGTAATAATACAGTAGTTTGACAAGTAAAGTCTCCGGCTGTAGTAAAATAATTTATAGTAACCGTGAATGAACTTTGACAGACGTCCGAAAAAAAGGGCACGGACATGCATTGTTAATATGAAATAGTGCGTTGATAGTGGCTAGACACCAGCCGAAATCTAGATTCGCCGAATAAAACCTGTGAAAAAGGTCGACTGATTGCTGTGCTCTATCATTTGTAAATTTATAAAACGTGTGTATCTAAATCTTTTGTCTGGCACAAAAACGTCTGTAGAGACGAAGTGGGAGTTAATAAAGATAGGTATCTACTGTCGTATGGTGTGTTCTGAAATGTAAATACTACGATATTCGTTTCGTTGTCCACCAGATTTAGCCTAAGTTATGTCACCTTTCTTTCTGTCGTGTTGTCATCGAAGCAACCTATTCAGTAAGTGAAACCGTACTAACTTACAGTGAGTGAAAACAGAGAAATGCTATCGTCCGTGGACAGTAATCGGAAGGATTGTCCTCTATGTGTGTTCGCACCACTGATATTTACTCTTCGCGCGATTGATCGTGCAATATGGCTGTTATCTGCTTCCACGCTCGGGCTACCATAAGCTGTGCATTGTGCAGCCTCGCCAACCGGCCCCTATTAATGGCTGCCCATTATCCGGCATGGAGTGAGTAACCAGAGAAAGGGAAGTTAGTTATCCTTGGTTACTCGCTATCTATATCATTTTGGTCCGATAAGTAAACTGTTTGTAGTTTGAGGCTTTAGTTGTTGAGAGTTCTTACAAGAAATTAAATGTGTGGATCGACGAGCTTCAATTACGACTAAAAACTGCGTCTTTAAAATTAATTTCGTGCAGTTACCTTATAATTTTCATAATCTGTCTTTTTGAAAGTCTACTTTGCGCCCGTTGTCTTCCTCTTTTCTGTAGAAACTTTTAATGAAAAAAACAAGGGAAATGCTGGTATGATCGATTTTTAACTACTTTACCTATTCATTTCCTCTCAATTCAAATCTGTCTTTAAAGGTACTGATGTTAGTAACAAGTAAATATGTACTTAGGCAAAGAGAAAACGCTCAAATTCGAGTACAATTTTAACTGAAGCCTACGAAATTTTCGTCTTTCCTATGTTGACACATGTAACGCAGCAAGTGAAGTGTCGTGTTACTTTTTCTGCAGGACAACTGAGCTCTTAACGTCATTTCAAAGAAGTCGTGATACGTATTTTTCTGTATAGTGGATGAACTGGTGTAGTGTATACTGTGAATATTCTTGGTTTCACTTGACGCATGGCCTCCTGAAATTCAGGCAAAATTGGGGAAGACTTAAAAGAAGACCGTTCCTTATCTTTAAATCCTATGGAAAGGAAGATTAAATTCAGTGGTATGTGTGTGTGAAAACCAACCGTTTGGAAACCATCCCAAAAAAATAGCTGTCTCAAAATATTAAGGTGTTAAATATTGTACCCTGACATCCAAAATACTGGGCGCATAGATTTTGCTGGAAAAATTAAGTCAGAGAAATCATTCTTTTTGTATAATACGTGCTACAATTGTTGACTTTTGTCCAGAATAAAGAACTCCTAAGCAGATTTGAAAATATACAAATTTGTTTCGAGCGATAATTTATTTCTTGGGACAATCACTACAGTCCAGATATGTAATATCTTATGGGCCCGTGCCATAAATAGATGAATTCAGTTCTACAATTTGAAAAGATTAGGGAAGGGTGTGTAATGGTATGCCAAAGAGATCTATCAAAAGGTAAAACAAACAATGTTGAAAAGGTGATGTGGGCTTTAAGTGACATTAAAAATCTTCATCATCCTATAGTTAAGATTTTTTATTAATGTGAAATTTCGGAATGTAGCATTTTTTGAGCCGAACAGTCGCGGCACTTAGAATAATGGGCTTTGAAGCTCACACCATCAACATATTTTAATGGGTAGAGGCACTGATATTTTTTTCTTTGTGCGAGGCATAAGGTATTGTTGTGTTCATATGAGAGACCTACCCAACACTTGAAATTAATTTTACTTATATAGTGCGGTTTTTGATTTAGAGAACACTTGTGTCGATTTATCACCCAATTTCAAATAAAAGTAAAACTACACTTCCTAAGTCTTGTTAAGTGATGGAATCCTTCTGCTTTTCGCCAGCCATAGAGTAATCCGAATAAAAAAATCAATATTCAGTAAATTTCAAATTGTAGGCTAACGTCTTTTGTAATCTAGCTTCAATGGTCTTGCTATCAATTGGATTCAGTTATTTAGTTTCCTTGCTAAAGGGATACAATGCACATTGTGTGTTGCCTACCCTTCGACTGAATGCTATTGCCAGGTCATAAATAGTCCAAAGGTCCATATCATCAATCTGGGAGGAACTATTTTAAGCTAAAGTCGTAAAATTAAAGAGAACCAATGGCCACACAGTGCGTTCAATTACCATTCGCCAAAACATGCTACTATCCGTAAATTTCTTTTCTTTTTTTGTTTTAGAGTAACAAAAGGAGAAAAGGAGAATCTCAGGTGGTTTGAACAAACAATATCGGCATGACATTAAGTGGACAACGATGTTTTAGGATTTTAATTGATCTACAAAGAATATGTCAAATTCAGTGAGTGACAGTTTGAAGAACGGTACTACGTTTTCGACGCTGAACTGCATGTCTCAGAATTTCGTCCGTGGAACAGAGTCAGTAAATAAAATTTAGCACATCGGTTTTTCTGAGTCTACATTGTTTATTCTGGTTTAATTATATTTCTGTTTTGTTCATTATGATATAAATTATTTTTATGAATGCTCCGGCTACGTATGGTCTCTTCTCTTGTTACCATAATAAAACAAGGAAGTGAGTACTGATTAAATGTAAGGCGTAATAGAATGAGCAGTGGCCCTGCCCATTTATTCCTGTGCACTTGTCGCTCTGTTCTTGCTGTTTTATATCTCATGACGTTACAAGCTGTTAATAAGTGACGCAAAAAATGAATCGTGCCTTGAGCGTTTCCGTCGTCTAAAGATCTGTTCACACACACAGTTTGTGAACGTCAGAGAAGGGAAGAGATCTACCTGATAGTGGGTGTTGTTTTACAGAAACGTTGCTTTTTGTTCCACGAATTAGCAAGTAAGTAATTAGTTCCGATGAACGGATTGTATCTGGTAAACGTGAATGTACGACTTCAAAAGCAAATATTCCTTGTAAATGAAATGTTGTGAGGGAATAGGAGGGTTTGTAGTGCAGACTATAACTTCAGCCGCAGCTCCGTTATTTGACAATGGTCGTCAGCTGGCGTGACTTTAGAAATAAATCACAAAAACGAATCTCGTGGGAAAACCGATTCACAAGAATGTAGAGTATGTTTTAAACAGAGTAGCAGTGCATTTCAGTATCAATTTCCAGCTCTCTGTCATACAGTCTTCTTGCGTTACATTTTCATTGACAAATAGAAAATTCATGCAGCTGAGAGAATGAGAGACAAGTATTGGGCTAATGGCATAAACTGGTCATTCACAATACTAAATACGAAACATGATCTTTGGTCCGTTCATAATTAAAAGTAGAAGTTGGGTAGGTGTTTCACAGGCCTTCCTCCTGTTGTTCACAGACTGTCGCCAAAGAAAAGGTACTGAGAAGATTTCTCTAAGGACGGCCAAACGGTACGGTATACACCGAAGAAAAGTATTTTCTGTTGTACTTCCATACACGCGAAGCGGATGTATGAACCAGTAGTAAATACATAAGTCTCCACGAAGACGTTATACACTTGAAGTAAACAATCACATCGTCATAGGTTGTGTCCTACCACTGTATTTATCGAAATAAAGCTTTGACGGTCGTAAAATACTGTACAATTTGTCTCCCACTCGCAACGTGACGGCATGCGTTTTCGATCCGTGAAGGATGATGAAATTATTTTTACTTGTCGAACAACTCTGATAGAGCGAATTCATCAGAAAGAATGGTTGAGAAAGGTGTATCTTTCTTAATGCTGATACAGATTATTGATTGGAATGGTCTCATTGTTTTGTGGTCATTAACAGACTGGACGCACGGTTGCCCACGTTATTTCTCTTCCATTCATAAACAGAATGTAATACGTTGTTGACCAGTTTCAGCATTCGGTGAGTTCAACAGATGCCTGCCAGTGGCGTAGACGCGCCAATCGGTGATGTTTGGTGCCACACAATTGAGGCTGGAGAACTGTTGCCCCTTCCGTCTTACTACCTTTCTGCAGTTGCCGCAAGGGCGACACAGTCGTTTACTCTCTAAAAAAAGTTCATAAGCTTTTATGTTAGGTACGCAAGCAATCACAGTTGCCGGCCGCGGTGGTCTCGCGGTTCTAGGCGCGCAGTCCGGAACCGTGCGACTGCTACGGTCGCAGGTTCGAATCCTGCCTCGGGCATGGATGTGTGTGATGTCCTAAGGGTTAGTTAGGTTTAAGTAGTTCTAAGTTCTAGGGGACTAATGACCACAGCAGTTTAGTCCCATAGTGCTCAGAGCCATTTTTTTGAGCCAATCACAGTTATAAGCTTTACTACTTTCTACGTCAGAGTATTGCCCTGAGCTTCAAATCCTACTAAAGCCTTTACCTTCAAGAATATGTCCTGTCTCACCGTCCAAATCAATACATTCTCTTCTGAAGCAAGGGAGGCGACTGCTTGCCAGGGCATGGCGTCAGGATGGCACTGTGTACCGAAACCAGCTGCCAGTAGGCAAAATATATGAACTGCTACTGTAGATGGAAGTGTGTATTCTTGGTTGGTCGCGGTTTCATAGGGAATGTGGCGAGAGCAGACGAATAGGATTGACAATTATATTCAAAGACAATAATTACACTACCACAACCGCAATTCATGATGGTTCCATGGACATTACAGAAGGTGGAAATGGTTCTTATTGTGACATGTGATCACCACAGACGCAATGGATGCTCTTCAACATGGCTCCTTGCTGGCCACAAGGTTTACAATGAGTTTTCTCACCTTTCACCATACATGGCACATGGCCCTGGAGCATTGTGACACATAGTCGTTTGGTGGTCGAGGTCTTACAGAGTGATGAATCATAATGTCGCAAGGGCGTACTGCGCTCCAACTCTTTAGCCACAGTACGCAAATTTCTCAGCGTCATTGTGACACTGTATTCCTCCCACTGTGCATCTTTTCAACTGTGCTTCGGTCCTGGATTCATTTCTTTGCGTCAAAAGTGTGAGCGCATCGAACAGCGCAGGTGAACTAGGTCCTTGCCACCGTTGGATAAGCAGCTGCAGCAGCAAGTCGTATAACCCTAGCTTACTTATTTGTTAGATAGTTTAATTAATTTCTTTGCGTGTTTTTGGGTACTAGCATTGTTTAATTCATATATTTCGGACGTATTATAGTATTTGACAGTTGTAGCATCGCGCTTTAGTGTTTACTTGGTAGATTCTTATTTAAATTGCGTGTGAGTTTCGTATAGGAGTTGCAAATTCGAGTTTTAGTTACTGTAATCGTAAATTCAGCAGATTGTAGCGCAGTCGTTAGGCATTTGTACAGGTTAGTTGATACATTCTTTGCGTGTTTCGCTTGCGTTATCTAGGCACTGACTCGTGTTTCAGTAACTGCTGTTCAACATCGATTAGAATGGACAGGGACTGCGATTGCTGTGCTCGGATGAGGGCTGACTTGGCATCCCTTCGCTCACAGCTGCAATCGGCGCTGACTTCGGTCGCGCAGCTTGAGGCTGTTGCCAATGGGCACCACTGTGGGGAGCCGGACTTGGGTATCACCGGGATGTCAACCTCGTCCCGTCTGTCCCCAGATCGGTCTGCCGCTGTGGTTGCCCCGGTTGCTGCCCGCAGTGGGGCTGAGCCCTGGCCTGTGGTTGATTGGGAGGTCGTTCCAAGACGTGGCAGGCAGCGAAAGGCGTCCCCGTAGGCTGATAAGAAAGCCTCCCCGGTGCGTCTGACAAACCGGTTTCAGGCACTGTCTCTGGCTGAGCCACATGCAGCTGCCTGCCCTGTTTCAGAGGATCATTCTCAGCCTTCAAGGTCCGGGCAATCGCAGAGAGTGAGCTTACTGTTAGTTGGGAGCACCAATGTTAGGCGCGTAATGGGGCCCCTTAGGGATACGGCGGCTAAGGAGGGGAAGAAATCCAGTGTGCACTCCGTGTGCATTCCGGGAGGAGTCATTCCTGATGTGGAAAGGGTCCTTCCGGATGCCATGAAGAGCACAGGGTGCAGCCAGCTGCAGGTGGTGGCACATGTCGGCACTAATGACGTGGGTCGCTTTGGATCTGAGGAAATTCTCTCTGGATTCCAGCGGCTATCTGATTTGGTGAAGGCTGCCGGTCTTGCTTACGAGATGAAGGCGGAGCTCACCATCTGCAGCATCGTTGACAGAACCGACTGCGGACCTTTGGTGCAGAGCCGGGTGGAGGGTCTGAATCAGAGGCTCAGACGGTTTTGCGACCGTATTGGCTGCCGACTCCTTGACTTGCGCCAAAGGGTGGTGGGGTTTTGGGTTCCGCTGAATAGGTCAGGAGTTCACTACACTCAGATGGCGGCTACACGGGTAGCGGAGGCTGTGTGGCGTGGACTGGGCGGTTTTTTAGGTTAGGAGGCCTCGGGAAAGTGCGGGATGGGCTGCATTGTCAAAGGGTGCTTGGCAATTACAGGACGTGCTTGGATCAAGGAACAGTCGGAATTATAGTTGTAAATTGTTGTAGTTGCGCTGGAAAAGTCCCTGAGCTTTAAGCGCTAATAGAAAGCACAGAAGCTGATATCGTTATAGGTACAGAAAGCTGGCTAAAGCCTGAAATAAGTTCTGCAGAAATTTTTACGAAGTCTCAGACGGTGTTCAGGAAAGATAGATTAGGCAGAATTGGTGGTGGAGTGTTTGTGTCTGTCAGTAGTGGTTTATCTTGTAGTGAAGTCGAAGTAGATACTCCGTGCGAATTGGTATGGGTGGAGGTTATACTTAACAGCCGAATTAAGGTAATAATTGGCTCCTTCTACCGACCCCCAGACTCCGATGATACAGTTGCGGAACAGTTCAGAGAAAGTTTGAGTCTCGTAACAAATAAATACCCCACGCATACGGTTATAGTTGGTGGGGACTTCAACCTACCCTCGGTATGTTGCCAAAAATACTTGTTCAAAACCGGTAGTAGGCAGAAAACGTCTTCCGAGATTGTCCTAAATGCTTTCTCCGAAAATTATTTCGAGCAGTTAGTCCACGAACCCACGCGAATTGTAAATGTTTGCCAAAACACACTTGACCTCTTAGCCACAAACAATCCAGAGCTGATAGAGAGCATCATGACTGATACAGGGATTAGTGATCACAAGGTCGTTGTAGCTAGGCTCAATACAATTTCTTCCAAATCCATCAGAAACAAACGCAAAATAATTTTATTTAGAAAAGCGGATAAAGTGTCACTAGAAGCCTTCCTAAAAGACAATTTCCATTCCTTCCGAACTGACTATGCGAATGTAGACGAGATGTGGCTCAAATTCAAAGATATAGTAGCAACAGCAATTGAGATATTCATACCTCACAAATTGGTAAGAGATGGAGCGGATCCCCCGTGGTAGACAAAACAGATCCGAACGCTGTTGCAGAGGCAACGGAAGAAGCATGCGAAGTTCAGAAGAACGCGAAATCCCGAAGATTGGCTAAAATTTACAGACGCGCGAAATTTGGCACGTACTTCGATGCGAGATGCCTTTAATAAGTTCCACAACGAAACATTGTCTCGAAATTTGGTAGAAAATCCGAAGAAATTCTGGTCGTATGTAAAGTACACAAGCGGCAAGACGCAGTCAATACCTTCGCTGCGCAGTGCCGATGGTACTGTTATCGACGACTGTGCCGCTAAAGCGGAGTTATTGAACGCAGTTTTCCGAAATTCCTTCACCAGGGAATACGAATGGAATATTCCAGAATTTGAAACACGAACATCTGCTAGCATGAGTTTCTTAGAAGTAGATACCTTAGAGGTTCCGAAGCAACTCAAATCGGTTGATACGGGCAAGTCTTCAGGTCCAGATTGTATACCGATTAGGTTCCTATCAGATTACGCTGATACTATAGCTCCCTACTTAGCACTCATATACAACCGCTCGCTCACCGATAGATCTGTACCTACAGATTGGAAAATTGCGCAGGTCGCACCAGTGTTCAAGAAGGGTAGTAGGAGTAATCCATTTAACTACAGACCTATATCATTGACGTCGGTTTGCAGTAGGGTTTTGGAGCATATACTGTATTCAGACATTATGAATCACCTCGAAAGGAACGATCTATTGACACGTAATCAGCATGGCTTCAGAAAATATCGCTCTTGTGCAACGCAGCTAGCTCTTTATTCGCACGAAGTAATGACCGCTATCGACAGGGGATCTCAAGTCGATTCCGTATTTCTAGATTTCCGGAAAGCTTTTGACACCGTTCCTCACAAGCGACTTCTAATCAAGCTGCGGAGCTATGGGGTATCGTCTCAGTTGTGCGACTGGATTCGTGATTTCCTGCCAGGAAGGTCGCAGTTCGTAGTAATAGACGGCAAATCATCGAGTAAAACTGAAGTGATATCAGGTGTTCCCCAGGGAAGCGTCCTGGGACCTCTGCTGTTCCTGATCTATATAAATGACCTGGGTGACAATCTGAGCAGTTCTCTTAGATTGTTCGCAGATGATGCTGTAATTTACCGTCTAGTAAGGTCATCCGAAGACCAGTATCAGTTGCAAAGCGATTTAGAAAAGATTGCTGTATGGTGTGTCAGGTGGCAGTTGACGCTAAATAACGAAAAGTGTGAGATGATCCACATGAGTTCCTAAAGAAATCCGTTGGAATTCGATTACTCGATAAATAGTACAATTCTCAAGGCTGTCAATTCAACTAAGTACCTGGGTGTTAAAATTACGAACAACTTCAGTTGGAAGGACCACATAGATAATATCGTCGGGAAGGCGAGCCCAAGTTTGTGTTTCATTGGCAAGACACTTAGAAGATGCAACAAGTCCACTAAAGAGACAGCTTACACTACACTCGTTCGTCCTCTGTTAGAATATTGCTGTGCAGTGTGGGATCCTTACCTGGTGGGATTGAAGAAGGACATCGAAAGGGTGCAAAAAAGGGCAGCTCGTTTTGTATTATCACGTTATAGGGGGGAGAGTGTGGAAGATATGATACACGAGTTGGGATGGAAGTCATTACAGCATAGACGTTTTTCGTCGCGGCGAGAGCTTTTTACGAAATTTCAGTCACCAACTTTCTCTTCCGAATGCGAAAATATTTTGTTGAGCCCAACCTACATAGGTAGGAATGATCACCAAAATAAAATAAGAGAAATCAGAGCTCGAACAGAAAGGTTTAGGTGTTCGTTTTTCCCGCTCGCTGTTCGGGAGTGGAATAGTAGAGAGATAGTATGATTGTGGTTCAATGAACACTCTGCCAAGCACTTAAATGTGAATTGCAGAGTAGTCATGTAGATGTAGATGTAGATGTCCTGGAGGAGAAGTATAAACGGCGAATTCACCGGCTTACGCGTTTCCCGAAATTTCCAGGTGACCACTCATGGGTTCCGTTGGGGAGACATCCACATGCCATGAAAACCGTCCAGAAATTGTCACCCGCGCACATGGGGGAATGGAATGCCCTACACAATAACTCCTCACCAACTTTCTGGCCGGCCAGTGTGGCCCGTGGGGTTCTAGGCGCTTCAGTCTCGAACCGCGAGACCACTACGGTCGCAGATTCGAATCTTGCCTCGGGGATGGATGTGTGTGATGTCCTTAGGTTAGTTAGGTTTAAGTAGTTCTAAGTTCTAGGGAACCGATTACCTCAGATGTGAAGTCCCATAGTGCTCAGAGCCATTTGAACCAACTTTGTGCCTGGCGAGGGCAGAGCATACTTTCCCGTCCATGGTGATCACACGCCCTATTAAGGACCCTGTCCCAGCTTAAACCGCCTAGTGTCCAGGAGCCCATCTTAAATCGCGATGATTTCAGTGTAATTTATGTCTTCCATTGAAAGTGTAATTTCTGTTCGCCTCATTACCTATTTCTTTCAGTTATACACTCCTGGAAATGGAAAAAAGAACACATTGACACCGGTGTGTCAGAAACACCATACTTGCTCCGGACACTGCGAGAGGGCTGTACAAGCAATGATCACACGCACGGCACAGCGGACACATCAGGAACCGCGGTGTTGGCCGTCGGATGGCGCTAGCTGCGCAGCGTTTGGGCACCGCCGCCGTCAGTGTCAGCCAGTTTGCCGTGGCATACGGAGCTCAATCGCAGTCTTTAACACTGGTAGCATGCCGCGACAGCGTGGACGTGAACCGTATGTGCAGTTGACGGACTTTGAGCGAGGGCGTATAGTGGGCATGCGGGAGGCCGGGTGGACGTACCGCCGAATTGCTCAACACTTGGGTCGTGAGGTCTCCATAGTACATCGATGTTGTCGCCAGTGGTCGGCGGAAGGTGCACGTGCCAGTCGACCTGGGACCGGACCACAGCGACGCACGGATGCACGCCAAGACCGTAGGATCCTACGCAGTGCCGTAGGGGAACGCACCGCCACTTCCCAGCAAGTTAGGGACACTGTTGCTCCTGGGGTATCGGCGAGGACCATTCGCAACCGTCTCCATGAAGCTGGGCTACGGTCCCGCACACCGTTGGGCCGTCTTCCGCTCACGCCCCAACATCGTGCAGCCCGTCTCCAGTGGTGTCGCGACAGGCGTGAATGGAGGGACGAATGGAGACGTGTCGTCTTCAGCGATGAGAGTCGCTTCTGCCTTGGTGCCAATGATGGTCGTATGCGTGTTTGGCGCCGTGCAGGTGAGCGCCACAATCAGGACTGCATACGACCGAGGCACACAGGGCCAACACCCGGCATCATGGTGTGGGGAGCTATCTCCTACACTGGCCGTACACCTCTGGTGATCGTCGAGGGGACACTGAATAGTGCACGGTACATCCAAACCGTCATCGAACCAATCGTTCTACCATTCCTAGACCGGCAAGGGAACTTGCTGTTCCAACAGGACAATGCACGTCCGCATGTATCCCGTGCCACCCAACGTGCTCTAGAAGATGTAAGTCAACTACCCTGGCCAGCAAGATCTCCGGATCTGTCCCCCATTGAGCATGTTTGGGACTGGATGAAGCGTCGTCTCACGCGGTCTGCACGTCCAGCACGAACGCTGGTCTAACTGAGCCGCCAGGTGGAAATGGCATGGCAAACCGTTCCACAGGACTACATCCAGCATCTCTACGATCGTCTCCATGGGAGAATAGGAGCCTGCATTGCTGCGAAAGGTGGATATACACTGTACTAGTGCCGACATTGTGCATGCTCTGTTGCCTGTGTCTATGTGCCTGTGGTTCTGTCAGTGTGATCATGTGATGTATCTGACCCCAGGAATGTGTCAATAAAGTTTCCCCTTCCTGGGACATTGAATTCCCGGTGTTCTTATTCCAATTTCCAGGAGTGTATTCTGTGCTACACTGTAGCGGTTCTTTCTACGCAATCCCCCAGTTTCATCGAGCTATGTTAATTGGGAGTTACAGATCATGAGGAAATTTCTTTTCCTCCCTAGGTTTAGCCCAACAGTGCATTAACAGGAACTCAAGCGGAACCCCGAGTGATGATAAGACGCTTAGTTCAACTATCTTCCCAATTCTTGTCATTTAAAGGAAGCACTGCCGCTACAGCAGCACGACAAGTACTGTGTGACGTAATAGAGAATTGTTCTTGTGCAGTTAATTGTTGATATTGAATTGGGAGCAATTTGAATAGTTTCGAAGAAGCAAAGACCCGGTAGCAATTCGGCTGTAACTGGTCAAGCGACGGATAGGGTGAGGGTTGTCAGATTATTCGAGTTTGATAGTTATGTAGATGTGTCGTTGCTTCAATCTGAATCAAACACGACCTAAATACAATACAGCTTAGAGTGCTGTAAGCTGTTCTACTTTTCCCTTTTCCTAGCGGAGCGGGACAATCTTTCCGGGCAGAGTGAATCGCCAGTACACCTCGTGCGTGCCGTTATTCCGTTGTCTTTATTACCAAAGCGGACCACATTCGACAATGTCGCTGGTCGAATTCTTTCAGTCCCTCTTGAAATCCCTGGAGAAGTGGAAACACGTCAATTAAGGACCTTGTCCTTTAACAATCAATCTGTGTCAGAACTCTGTCCCTACTGTTTCCCGACAGACGCTGAAACTTTTACATTTTGACAGCTTCCTTCTTCACAAAGTGCAGTTGTGCTTAAATGCAGAATTTTCGCTATCGTACACAAACGATTCTTGAAAAATTAACAGCAAACACCTGCTGTATGATTCTTCAGTAGTACTGCGGGTATCACGAAGTTATAGTTCATCCTCAGGTACATCTAAATTACGAAGTTCACATGAGCGATTTAGAAATTATAAAATTTATTGAGATATGGCAGGTGCCTGGGGAGAAAAACGTAACGTGATAAAAGATACATAACTGACAAATGCAAATTTAAATATACTCGTCAGCTTACTTATTTTCAGATCGTTTACAAGGAAAAGTAGAGCGCATTGGACGTCCCATCATTCCAAGTCGAGTTTTAATAAAATTCGTCGAAAGAGTGACGACAGTCAAAATTTAAAACAGACGAAGTGAAGAAGACCGCCTTACAAAGCACGGCAGAACTGGAAGGAGTAAAGTTGTAAAACCAGAGAAAAGGACTGAAATACGAATAGCAATATTAAATGTTAGTTGCGATCAAAATAAATGGACTTAATGATGAACAGCAATATTAGGTGGTTGAGTGGTTGTCGGTGTACAATACAGAACGCAATGAAAAACGCCAAAAAGAAAGGAGGAGAAGAGGAGAACGGCAGAGACATGTAAAACAATTCCTGCCGGAACAGACCTGATGCATGACCATAACAACGGCCACCGTGGGGGGCGGGGGGGGGGGGGGGGGCTGCCAGCAGATTACTGAGCTCGTACGTGTGTGACAAGTTAACAGCGGCCGCAGCTTACCCGGGAGACTAAGACGGTTTATAAAGTTATAATCAACAGGAATTTTTGGATCCGTCTTTACAATAGACATGTAATATTAAAAAGTGCTGTGATTATTGAGATGTAACAAGGTTTTATTAGCAACATTGTAGGCAGTCAGAAGCGAGGAGTACATTGTAACACGTCAGTTCGGTTAGGCTGTTTAGTATGTTTCTGTTTGACAGCTCCCATTTTGTCTTCCAGTATATTTAAAGTAAAGCCTCTGATCTGCTGATGTAAAGTTTTTAAACTACTTGCGACATTAGTGATGGTGTGCTTCTGTTCTCGTAAACTTGAAAATTTAGAAAATTTATGTGGTCTTGGAATCTAGTCTCCAAACTCATACCGGTCGATCCTGGGTTTTGCGCCGGGCAGTTGTTACAGCGTATTCGGTATACGTCCTTAGTAGAAAATCTAGATATTATGGCAGAACCACTATGTCTATACATGTCTCCTCATTTGTTGGGAATGAAAACACAAGGTTTAGACGTTTTCTTTTTCAAAATCTTATCTGGAGTATTTAGTATGTACCTGAATCTAAAATATCTGACTTTGTCTTGTCTTGATCTTTTTACGTACTTTTCATTGTGGTAGAACAACTATTTGTTGTCATACAAATTAAAAATACCTCTTAATATTCACGTCTTTTAGTACTCTATTTTTGCCGACATCAGCACTGCATTCTGTTGGAAGATGTACCACTGTTCGCCGCCAATTCTGCTTTAGAGAGCGCGCAAGCGTCCGATATCCCCATATTGTTACGAGGCGTGGACGTCCAGCACGTTGTCGCTTACTTGTGTGTGTGTGCTGTGTATTGAACCGGAGACCTAGAAACGGGAAGGCTTGGTCCCGCCGTAGCCCTCAGTGTTTCACAACTCCACAACAGGCCACAGCAGTCCACCCACCCAACCACCACCCCACTATGAACACCCAGGGTTACTGTGCGGTTCGGCCCTCAGTGGAACCCCCTCCGCCCCCCTCCCTATCCCCGGTAACGTCTTACACCAGACGAGTATAATCCATATGTTTGCTTGGTAAATAATAATTAAGGTGTACTCGTAACTGGAGACTGCTTGCGTAGCATTGTCTAACAGTGGCGGAATAAGGGGAACCTGCCCGCATTCGCCGAGGGAGACGGAAAACCGTCTTAAAAGCGTCCATAGACCGTCCAGCACACCGGACCTCGACACTAGTCCGCCGGGCGGATTCGCTCCGGGCACCTGCACGCCTTCCCGCTCGGGAAGCAGCGCGTTAGACAGCGCGGCTAGCCGGGCGGGCCGACAACATGAAGTTTCACCATCCGTAAACTACTTTCAGTAATCGCTCTTGTAGGTAACACGTTCTCGCCTACTCGTAGTTTCACTATCCTCAAAGTACTTTCAATAACTGCTAACTACAGCAGCTGAGGAATAGCAAACTTGGCCGCCATTCCCGAGATACTCGTTCCCAGGAGCAGGGGCCGTGCTAGTCTGTGCCATGTCAAGATCGCTTACATCAGGAGGTTTCTGCATTTCCTGTACATATTCTCTCTGGTATGATTACCCATTCCCCTGTACTGCACTTATGCACTGATCTGCCAGAAAACACCGACCTACTATCGATATAAGCTCGTCCAGGAGTTAGCAGCGTCACCTGAAAAGGAGCGTCAGCTAGTCCGACACAAGCATGATGCATGTGGTATTAGGGAGCTTGCTGTCAGTGTGTAGACAGTGAAAAGTGCGCAATCTGTCTGAGTTTGATCGAGGGCACGAACATTTCGGAAACTGCAGGAGTGGTCGGGTGTTGCTGTGGTGAGTGTCTTTAACACGTGGCTACACTATGCTGAAACTACGCCGGAAGACGTGGGGTTGGGCAACCACACGGCAATACAGAAGTCGGACGTCGTAGGCTGGGCAGACTGGTAAAATTAACATCAGACTTCAATTCTGGACCGAGTGCTGAAAACACCGTGTGGCCAACACTCCTAACGAGGGTTTCCACAGCCGACTACAATTGCATGAGCCAATGTTGACACCGTGACATCGTCAACTGCGACTGAAATGGACAAATGGTCATTGGCATTGGACAATGGTGCAGTCTCAGAGCGTTGCTTGGTGTCATGAGCTCCGATATCTTCTTCACCTTGTTGACGCAAGGACGCCAATCCGTCGTCTTCCCAGGGAACAGTTCCTTGACGCGTGTATTGCGGGAAAGAGACAAGCTTGCGGCAGCTCCATTATGCCGTGGGCAATACTCACTTGAGCATCCCTGGGCACAGTGGAACTCGTGCAAGGCACCATAACAGCCAAGGAATGTCGTAAACTGGTTGCAGACCATAAACAACGCTTCTTCACGATCACGTTTCCCGAAGGCAGTGGCATTTTTCAACAAGATAATAGGCCATGACACAAGGCCAGGAGTGTGATGGAGCTGTTCGAGGAACCAACAGGCTGGTTCCAGTTGATATGCTAACCCCCAACTCGACGTATGTGAACCCAATAGAACACATCTAGGGTGTGATTGAAGTGGACTCAGAGTCCATTCCCACCGTCCCAGGGATTAGTCACTTGTGTGAACAGATGTTGTGCCAACTCCTTCCAGTGACCTATCAAGGCCTCATTGCATCCATGCCACGACGCGTCACCGCTCTTATGCGGGTCAAACGTGTACGTTCCGGCTATTAGAAAAGTGGTCATGATGTTCTGGTTGATCAGTGTACAGTTCCCTTGTAATATCACAGCACCAGGTTGTACTGAATCTCGCGGTGGGCAGTAGTGGGAATATTTTCGCTCATCACCGTAAATGTAACGCGAGAAGAGTCTGGATAACGTCTCTCTTCTTCCAAAGGATCGTCAGTGGAAAACAGTTTTTGTCTCAAGCGATCTGCATATCGTGACACAGTCTGTTGACAGTTTAGCAACGTTCAAATACCTCATTGTTGTACTATAGTTTTCGGGAACATCTGACGATAGGGTCAATGTCTCGAAACTAATCTAGTGAAATAATATAATAAAATCAATACAATGGAGTCTGAGCTGTCAATTACGTTAAATAACTCAACGATGAGCGAGTAAATTGATTATGACCTACTTTCAGCCACCACACTGGTAAAAACTATAGTAATTTGTGCAAACCACCGAAAATATTTATCTGCTAGGCAGCTCTGGAAATTTAACTGCCAGCCTTCTGAATATGAGCCCCTGTGACTTAACCAAACATTAGAAGCAGAATCGAATACGAGAAACTCAACACGAATACTAAAAATGGTTATTATAATCATTTCACATACCGTGCCAACGCTTGTCTTACAAGGCGTGCCAAGTAACGAAACCGAAGATCATTGATTTCAAATGCATATATATGCCAATTAGAGAGAACCTGTTTTTAACATAATAAAGTTCAGCACGTCAATCACAACGATAGCTTTACAAGTTGAGAAAAAATCAGTTGCAGATGGAGAGATGTAAATAAGAGAAAGAAATGAAGACCTTACCGAAGGAATCATCTGTATTTAATGTCCTTTTAGGTGAGCCATGGAAAATCTAAATCAACAGCAATTTAAACCAATCCATCCATTCCCCTTGGCTTAAAGAAACTCTCTATACACGTGATGAATTCTTCTCGGGTTATCAGCCGAGTAGTGGCTTCGTCTTGCCGCAACTTTTCAATGATTTACCTATGATCTTCTGGTGAAGATGATGTGCACCAAATTCATTGAAACGCTGCGACAAGACGACGCCACCACTCGGCTGAGAACCCGAGAAGAATTCAACAGTGGAATACGCCGAGAAAGACTGAAATGGCGTATACTCTACATACATAGTTTGTAATACGTCAGTTGTTGAACTTTTGAAATGAACAATAATTCGAAACGTGGCTGCCTCGGTGTAAGATTTTTACCTTGTCCATGATACGAAAAACTGTCACTGAATAAAACAAATGGCGTTGCTATGTCCTATGGATGGCTAGAATGCAACGGCTCGTTCCTTTTTCCTGAGACAGCGGAACCCAACACACGTTAAAATATCGTCTGGCGCTGCAGTGAGTAAGCATAAGAGGGGAAGGAAGAAAACAGGAAAACGGTGGCTGTTTCTGTGGTATCCTCAGAAGCGGAGAATAAGCCTGCTTCCTGATGTGAGCATAAAAACCCCTTAAGGCGTATGGCTGAAGTAGAATATTCCTGATTATTCAGTTATGTCATATACGAAGGCGAAATTAAGCGTATGAGACGTCTTCTGTCTTTGAAACGAGAAGAAAATGTTTCTAGACGATAGAACAAGACCGTCGGCTATACCTGCATTCATTATATGTTCTCGTGCGTGAATACTTATACAACGTGTTCATAAATATCCACTACAACTTTCTGCTCTCTTGAGGGGAAACTGAAATAGTTTTATTTAGGAATATGTCTGTTCCTACATTTCAACGAAAGCAAAATCAACTGACGGTGTCAATACGCTAATATTAATTTTTATCGTTTGGTCAACCACAACACTGCTCTATATTAAAGCCACCATGCTCGACCGCAAGGTATTTGTGGAAAAATCTGGTTTCAGGACGACATCGCATCGATGCGCTACACAGTTCTCGTCCGAGAGTTAGTCGACTCAACATTCTAGGGTAGGTGGAGATATACTGCACATTTGACAACTGAGATTTTCATAATTTTTTCTTGTTTCGCTGGGAAGGCTTACACATACTCCATACAGTACCGATCTCTCCCCATATGGTATCCATATTTTGAAGTCATGAAGGAAAACACTAGTGAACGTCGATATGCTTCTGACGAAGAGGTGTATACCTGGGTACAATCACGGATCCGCAGGTAGCCGCAACTTATTTTCCATAAATGCACTGATCATCTGTCTGATAATGGTTCAAATGGCTCTGAGCACTATGGGACTGAACTGCTGTGGTCATTAGTCCCCTAGAACTTAGAACTACTTAAACCTAACTAACCTAAGGACATCACAAACATCCATGCCAGAGACAGGATTCCAACCTGCGACCGTAGCAGTCGCACGGTTCCGAACTGTCTGATAATGGGATAAACATATTAACAGTTCGGAGATTTCTTTTGAAATAATAAACAGTTTACTTATTTATTTACATCTGTCTATTTTCCATTTGAATGCACCTTATAATTATATAGTTTGAGTTATGGGTGAGTTGGTATTACTTATTAAAGGCGATATCAAGTGATAATAAATAATGTTACCATAAATAATGTTACCATCAAGAGAGCTAGAAACAAGACTCCATTACCTTTTCTCTTGTAAAATGGATACTCACTGCTTTCTAACCTACTTCTGTGGATGAAACTACGTGTATTATGTACCTGTCGCAACACAAGAAGTTTTTAATACTAAAGATTTTGAGTGCATGGAATTTCGTTCGATGCAGCGCTCTACTGCCTGTCTTAGATTAACAGACAATGTTTTCGTTTAAATGAGAGCTGTCATCCAAGCGTAAATAAAGATTTGGTTATCTCGAAGGTGCCAGAGCACCTCATCAAAAAACACATTTTCTCTTGACAACTATAAGGGTTATATGGTTCAAATGCCTCTGAGCACTATGGGACTTAACAGCTGTGGTCATCAGTCTCCTAGAACTTAGAACTACTTAAACCTAACTAACCTAAGGACATCACACACATCCATGCCCGAGGCAGGATTCGAACCTGAGACCGTAGTGGTGGCGTGGTTCCAGAATGTAACTATCGTTCACTTTGTAGCACAATCCATTTCGGGACACGAGTCATTATCAGTACCTTAATTAAGGCTACTTTATGCCAAAATATTTGAAACCACTGAAGTTCATGACTATGCACAGAATCAGCACCTACTGGACTATCTGAGACTCAGTTTGCCTTAGAGGACCACGGATACTGGTCTGATGACTCAGAGCGTAGTTTAACCCTTTAAGTTACACTGGTAAAAATACTCGGGGGGGGATCAAATATAAATGGGATTTTTGTTCCTAAACATCAGCAGTTGGTAGGACTGGCCTCACGATTCTGCTATGCTTTGGCGGGACCGTTAGAAGTGAGGAGAGCGTACAGTTAGATATTTTCCGCCGTTTCGTCAGTAACGGTCACTATGTCTGAGTAACAGGTGCAACCCTCCATTGCGCAATGCATAATTATCAAATTTCTTGCTCTTGCAGGACTTACAGCAGCCGAAATTTGCCAATGATTGACAGCACAGTTCGGTGAAAAAACTTTGTCAGGGACACGTGTGTTTGTCTGGCATAAAAGGTTCAAGGCAGAACAAGAACGTGTGGAAAATCAGCAACACGATCGCCATCCAGACTGAATCAGTTAAGGGAGCTGTCAAACAAATATCACAACTGACCTACGCTTCCACAAATTGTGTTCCAGATACGTACCTAAACCTTTGACCGAAGATCTGCATTTGAGAAGTTTGGAGGTCTGTCAGAGTCTTATAGAAAGGTTGGCCGAAGAAGGTGACGCATTTTTGAGTAGGAGCATCACCTGCAATGAAACATGGGTTCACCACTCCACTCCAGAATCCAAACAAGGCAGAAAGGAATGGCAGAGGAAAGGAGAGGCACCACCAGTGAAAGCGAAGACTCGATTGTCAGGTGGCATGTTTCTTCCAACTGATTTTTTCGATCAGTGAGGTATTTTGCTAAATGATTTTTGTATGAGCGACGGACAATAAATGCTGCTTATTACTGCGAACTGTTGAACAACGTGAAAGTTGCATATCGCCACAAATGACGAGACCAATCGATTTGACAAGTCATGCTCCTCCTCGACAATGCGAGACCCCATACTGCAGCGTTAACTGTCTCCAAGCTGCAAGAAATGCACTGGAGTACACTTGATCATCCTCCTTACAGCCCGGACGTATCGCCCTGCGATTTGAATTTATTCGGACCACTTAAAGAAGCTATTGGAGAGCGGCGATTTCAAGACGACGAGAGTGTGGAAGCCTTCTTGTGCAACTGGCTGGTGACACGACCCAGTTCTTTTTACGATGAGGACATGAAAAAGCTGCCCATCCGCTGGGACAAATCCATTTCCAAATAAGGAGACTATGTGGAAAAATAAATTATAAGTGTATTCCATGCGTAAACAACTGGAATTTGCCATGCGTAACTGCTTAGCTCTTGATTTAAGGGAATGAATATTTACTGACACATACCTCACGGTAAGTTCAAAATAAACACACATAAAAAAAAGGTTTGCATCACGTCGGTTCCGTGAGTTCCAGAACTTCTACAAAAAATTGAAATAGAGATCAATATAAACATCATTTCTGCCCTTTTTATTGCTCAGGAAAACCACTCATTGCATGCTGTACCACAAGCCAGCGAGACCTTCAGAAGTGGTGGTCTAGATTGCTATACACTCTAACACCCAGTAGCACGTAATATTGTATTCATACATGCCTGTATATACTATTCACAAGTTCATCAAGGCACTGTTGGTCCAGGTTGTTCCCACTCCACAACGGCGATTAGAGTGGTTGACGGTTCACGTCGTCCATAAACAGCTCTTTTCAATCCACCCCAGACATGATCGATAGGGTTCATGTTTGGAGAACATGCCGGTCACTCTAGTCGAGCGTTGTCGGTATCCTGAAGGAAGTCATTCACAAGATGTGCTCGATGGGGAGGCGAACTGTCGTCCATGAAGACGAATGCCTCGGCAATATGCTGACGATATGGTTGCACTATCGGTCGGAGGATGGCATTCACGTATTGTACAGCCGTTACGGGGCCTTCCACGGCCACTGGAGGCGTACGTCGGCCCCACACAATGCCATCCCAAAACAGCAGGGAACCTCCACCTTGCTGTACTCGCTGGACAGTGTGTCTAAGGTCTTCATCCTGACCGGGTTGCCTCCAAACACGTCTCCGACGATTGTCTGGTTGAAATTCGTCGGTGAAGAGAACGTGATGCCAATCCTGAGCTTTTCATTCGGCATGTTTTTGGGCCCATCTGTACTGCGCTGCATGATGTTGTGGTTGCAAAGATGGACCTCGCCATGTACGTCGCGAGTTAAGTTGCGCATCATGCAGCCTGTTGCACACAGTTTGAGTCGTAACACGATGTCATGTGGCTGCACGAAAAACATTATTCACCATGATGGCGTTGCTGTCAGGGTTCCTGCGAGCCATAAACCATAGGTAGCGGTCATGCAATGCAGTAGTAGCCCTTGGGCGGCTTGACCGGCGCATGTCATGGACAGTTCCCGTGTCTCTGTATCTCATCCATGTCCGAACAAAATCGCTTTGATTCACTCCAAGACGCCTGGACAATTCCCTTGTTGAGAGCTCTTCCTGGCACAAAGTAGCAGTGCGGAAGTGATCGCACCGCGGTGTTGGTCGTCTAGTCATGGTTGAACTACAGACAATACGAGGCGTGTACCTCCTTCCTGGAGGAATGGCTGGAATTGATCGGCTGTTGGTCCCCCACCGTCTAATAGGCGCTGCTCATGCATGTCTGTTACATCTTCGGGCTGGTTTAGTGACATCTCTGAACAGTAAAAGGGGCTGTGTCTGAGATATAATATCCACAATCAACGTCTCTCCTATGGTGTACAGTGTGTCACTACGAAGGCAGGCCTCTCCAAATAAAAAGTGAAGCATCCAGAAGGAATGGTTGGACGTGAATGTTAAGTTCGTGCATATATACCACATCAGTGGGTATTTAAATGATTTAGAGTTATCCATTCTCTGTGACATGCAGAATGGCCACTGGAGGGCATTAGCGTTGTTCGTGGCTAGAGTTTTTACTAGGTTTGATATGGTATAAAAGGGACAAGGACAATTAAAGCTGTTGAGATATCACTCTGAAAGACACGGAGATGCCATGTGCTCGTATGAGACTGCGTTACAGCACTTGAAGGGGTTTGAACGTGGCTCTCCATTTGATCTGCTTGTCAAACCATGCATTATTCAGACTTGTGGAGCAGGCATTCAGATGCGACATTGGCCCCATGTTGCAGCGCATGGGAACGTGAGGACAGTCACAGTCACCGTCAAGGTTCTGGTCGGTTCAAATGGCTCTGAGCACTATGAGACTTAACTTCTGTGGTCATCAGCCCCCTAGAACTTAGAAATACTTATACCTAACTAACCTAAGGACATCACACACATCCACACCCGAGGCAGGATTCGAACCTGCGATCGTAGCGGTCGCGTGGTTCCAGACTGTAGCGCCTAGAACCGCTCGGCCACCCCGGCCGTTCTAGTCGACCACGACTCGCCACCGCAACGGAGGATCGCCATATTGTGAAACATGCGCATCGTAAACCTCTTCAAATCTGCGCCTGCATCTGAGAGCAAGTACCGGACTACCTGCAATTTCTGATGTCTCGCACGCCATTAGTCGGTTTGTTGCAGCGGCCGGACTATGGAATTAATGTGCCAGGAGTAGACTCTCTTCACACATATCACAAAAGGCTGTGGTTGGAGATGCCGTAATAGGGGAGTGTGGACTGCTAATGAACGTCGTAGCACTTTGTTCAGCAATGAACTGCTGTTCTGCACTATCCCGGAAGAGCATCTTGATAGACTAAGGCTGCGTGCATTCTTGCAATATTTGGAGAGGCATAGCACTGTTATATCCGGTATCATCATCTGGAGACATTTCGTGTGTGTCTTCAGGTCACTGCAGTCAGTGATTGATGGGATTCTGCGCGTCGAAATCTAGGTACCAACCTGGGGCCACCCTTTAGACAAAGTTTGAACAATTTCATTCCGAATTAATGGCGCCTATTCTTTATATATTGTCATTCAGAGTGTCGTCAATGCAAACTTCTTTCTCCAGCATAACTGTGCTTTGAAATCTCTGCAGTAATTAATCAATAAGTGGTTGAATTTTGAATAAGCGGTTTCCCGGAGGGCTCTAGTTGTTATCGGATAAAAGCAGTTCAAAACGATTGCGTGACATAGCATTATTTACATTGTTGTGGTAGAGCATATTTCTTGACCAATAATTTGGAATCCTCGGTTTTACATTTAGTGACATCCTTAACAAAAACCCTAAAAATTGTTCAATTTCAGTTTTGCTGACATGAGTCCACTTTTTCAGTCGTGAATCAACAGTTATTGAATGACTTCCTAAGACTTGTTTTGCGTAGAGATTAGTTTGTTGAGTCACATAATCTAAAATTTCATCAGTTACAAAATATTTCGAGAAATCTTATGGTGTCTTGCCTTTGAGAGTTAGTGCCACAGAAGCTTTGACACCAGAACTGGAATGAATAAATGTAAAGTTTTCCATATTTTTACTCGTAACTGGCCCCCAGACAATCTGATTAAGACTTGTTCTATGTATGTCATCTTCATCTTCAGAACTTTCTAATATTACCCTTATTTCAACTGAATGTGAATCATCTGCAGTAGTTACAGTAGTAACACGGTTAGAGGTGCTTTCCTGCCTGGGTTTTACAGCTGTAAAGTCTGGTTCTTTAACTTAATGAGGATATAATACTTTTCTTCCTACCTTCACAGATGTGATTCCATCAACTTAGCTTACAGTTTCGCATCCGGTCTCTCCTCTGGGAAAAATTCGCCTGAGCTATCACCAAATAGACACAGAATCTTCATCACTTATGTCTATAACTTCATCGAAAAGCTGCTGTACATACCTTTGTTCATCTTCATAACTTCTACCAGACATTTTCTTCTGCCTCAATATCACTTTGTTACGAAGCAAACAACACTGAATAAAGACTGTAGCAACAATGCAGGAAAGCAATAATGAAACTGTACACAAATAATGCTGTGGAGTGAAAAACTGACGGGAGGGCAAACCTAAAATTAGTAGCGACATAGCAAATGACACATCTGGTACCTTTACTCTGGGTCCATATGAATCATATGTAACTCACAGAATTTTTTTTTAAAAATGTACTAAAATGCCATATTTTCACTTTATTTGCACTTAACAAATGTACTTGGAGCAAACTAAAGTAGGTTATTGAAAAAAAATAACGTCATGGGGTCGGTAACCCAACTATACCATGGCAGTCAATGAGCGGAATCATCATTTGGAGAGATTTCTTGTGTGTCTTCAGGTCACTGCAGTCTGTGATTGACGGGATTCTGCGTGTCGAAATCTAGGTCCCGGACGTCTTACATTCTCATTGGTAACTTTTCGTGTGCCAGTGTCGGGGTGGTGATATTTATCAGGACACCGGTCGTCCACACGTGGTACCGGTCTTTGTCAACCGTCTGTGACATGCTGACATACTCCAACAATATCTCCTGCTCCTGATCCCTCCGCAGTACAATACGAGTGAGAACAGCTCGGAAGCGATCCCTGTCCCAGTGCAACTCTCCAGGATATTAAGAACCTGTTGCCCGTATGGGATCCAACATCATTCTGACAGGTGAACTCATACCGCCAAGCTCTTCGTAATTTTAGTCTATTTCATTCGATTTCATAATGACTGTAACAACACCACATACCCTCTCAATCTGCAATGCTTCATTTTCTGTGGCCTCCTGTTTCCGCGTGCTTTACGTGCGTTGCGGTACAGTTTGTGTAGGAATTCCTAAGGGACCAAACTGCTGAGGTCATCGGTCCCTAGACTTACACACTATTTAAACTAACTTATGCTAAGTACAACGCACACATCCATACCCTAGGGAGGACTCAAACCTCAGGCGAGAGGGGGTGCTCAACCCGTGACAAGGCGCCTCTAAAAGCGTGGCAACTTCGCACGGCCATACAGTTTGTATATTGAACAAATAAGTAAGTTTATGTGTGGTTTTCTCTAGGTTATAGTGGAAAATTTTTGCTGTGCCTGCGTAGTTTGTAACGTTTATACCTGTGTAATTATGACACCAACTTCTCATTTCTTTTTGGTTGATGTTCATTTTTCTATGGCACAGAAAGAATCTTCGAAACGGACTACTAAGTTATTCATTCTAACCTGATGAAATTGCAAGGTAAGAGTGGCACATATCACTTTGAGAGAGCGGATACACAAGCATATGTCCATCTCTATCAAATGTAGACAAAAATCTGATTCACACACGGTCCACGTGTTCTTCTGCACGCTAATGGTTCATGTATTAGTGGTCTGCTGTTTTAGGAATCAGACAATTTTCTCTGAAGCTGTTTTGTCTCCTAAAATGTATACGACAGTTGTATTCTCCAACAGTTTATTGAACGTAACTTCTTCTACAATACAGTAGCTGACTGTACAGTAGATGTAGACGTCCGTCGATCTAGCCGGTAATGTGGTTCCTCTCGGTCGGCTGGTACTTAGATCGGTGATGCAGTACAGCGGCTTCCGTGATATCTTCTCGGAGACTCTGCTATAGCGGTTGCCATTAGCAGCGGACGAAAACTGGTCTGCCTTCGACCGGCCGGGCCTATATAGTGAGCTGGAGCCAATAGAAACCCGGCGTAGGAATCCGTGGCCGGATATGTCTCTACGACCTCTGCAAGAAAAGTTTTCTATTAAACGACTGGAATCTTCGGCGTGTTTACCTGATGTCTTAACCTGTTTGGCAGTTGGTTTGTTTCCCTCATAGTGTGGCTGGTATGAGGTGCTGCCTGTCGCTTGGGGGAACCCGATGACAGAGAGCACAACACTAGAAGAAGTTTGCTAGAGTTTCGTTTATGTCAGAGCAATGACATGGATGTTTCCTGAGAGATAGCGGGAGTGTCCTGCGGAACAAAATACGCCAACGATAAAGAATAGTGACTTACGAGAGAAACTATAAAGCTTTAGTAGTGCATCTTAAATGTGCTGGTGAGACAAGCGAAAGGAGGGTTTGTAAGATACTAAAGTCCACTGAATTTCCTTTTCTCCACAATTAACTCCATCAACAGATACATGCTAACGACCTTGAGCATTGGACTTATTTCTCAGAATGGTATGTATGAAAACTGCAATGTGTTATGGCGTTTCTATGCGAGATTTTCTTATCAGGCGATTGCTTATAATTCATGGAGAAACCAACCTAGCAATATTCTCTGTTGGTCGGTTGAAAGCCCATGGTGGCTGAGAAATGTGGATGAAGACAACACTGGTCTGTCGAGTGGTGCGAAATTTTCAAGAATCGCATCATTGGTCTCTGTTTTATATACGTGCTCTAAATAGCCCTGAATATCTGCAGTTGCTAATAGATATGCAGGACAAGATATCACAAGACATCACACAGAACACGAGGTTACCCACATAGTATCACTACGACGGATGCACGGCCCATTCCGCAGAGAGGATTACAGACCATATTAAAACGAAGTTATGGAGATAATTGGATCGGTGGCTTCTGAAACACAGACTCGTCTGCATGCTCACCAGACGTAGCATCTCTGTACTTCAATCTATCTACGAGGAAACATGGACGGCCTATGGAGACATGAAAAACCGTAAAAAACGTGCCTGTGCTCTGGTAAGTCCAGATGTTATTCAGCGTGCAGCGTTATCTGTCTCGAATTGCTTTACAGTATATATTAGTGTTCAAGGTTAGCATTTTGAACACTTAATGTAAACATTAGTAAAAAGGGGGAGTATTGAATCTTGGTATACTTTTCAGTCTTTCACCTCCAGCCAACCCCATTATAGAAATTTAATATATTTTCTTGCTCCATTTTTAAATTATACTATTCACTTCGTCTGTGCTGCAGTCGTTTTGTGAAATTACCGAACTCACTGCGGAATATTACGGTTTTCCAAAACGTGAAAACATATTCTAAGGTACAAGGTGACCTAGGTACAAATATTCGACTGAAATTTAAAAGAGTTGCAATATAGAAAAACCTGTTCAATGGCGTGTTTAATAATCTATCTATTACACTATTACCTTACTAGACACCAATTAATCCACAAGCGAAATCAGATCAAGCATAAGTACTGTCGGACACCAGTTACAAGTTAAAAGCACATTCATATAGAAATTATTGACAACTAACACAATTTTCCACTCTCAAGACATTTAAAATAGTTAAGACATCAAAGAAATACAAGTATAATACGTCCTATGGTAACAGACCTTTTCCGTTTCAAAGTGAAAGCTGGTGCACGACCGTGGAAATGTAGCTTAACTATAAAAATTACATATAAATGTTTCTAAAATTATAAAACATTTAATTCATCATAAACTTTTGTAGCTGATGATCGTATTTCACATAGCTTTAAGACATTATGCAGCAGCTAAATATGTGTAACTCAATACATTTGCAAATTCTGCGCAAAACATAGACTCACTTCTAAGAACAGCAAAAATTGTAGAATGTCTAAACAACTTATGTCAGTGTTCATCAATATAATTACATAATGACAACTTGTAGTTTCACATTATTACTAAGGATCTCGAAAAATTCTTGACCGATTTACTTCAAATTTTTGCTCTTAAATGTTCTGGCAGCTAGCTGCTACATACAAACACACACACACACACACACACACACACACACACACACACATACACACACACATATATGTATATGAGGGAAAGGTTGTTAGTAAAAATATTGGAAATTTTGACCGATTTAATTCAAACTTTTCGACGATATTCTAATAAATGTTTTCAAAGACGTAAGCTTTATTTAAAAATAGATACAAGATATAAAGCATGTATATAGACATTTATAAAGACATGCTTTTTACCAAATATCTCGAAAAGTTGGAGACCACTGTACTTCTGATTTTTACACCATACTCTAATAAAAGTTTAGGAGCCCTTGGGCTACACTTTTTTCAATGTCAGTAGTATATAGGTATATATTCATTACATATATTTATTAAAAAAATCTCGAAAAGTTCTTGATGAAATTATTTCATAATTGAATTCAATACTCCAACGAACGTACTGAGTGACATATGTTACTTTTTAGAAATGTGTGTGCCACATAAGATTTTGTTAGCAAATTCTCGAACATTTCTTCTGCTGTTTACTTATAATTTTTACACAATACTCAACTAAACGTTCAGACAGATATGGGCTGCATGTTTTTAATACATATGGTGTGTGTAAAGATAGCCCATAAACAGGAAACGCAGGTAGGAAAAAGTGAAAATATTTCTGACCAATTTACATCAAATTTTTACGTTCTACTCTAATAATTCTCTCAAGGGTATTGGGTACATTTTTTTGCATAAAGGGGAAAATATCCAACCGTTCTTCAGCGAATTAGCTCAGATTTTTACATGATACTCTAATATACCTTCAGATGGACAGGTTTTCATATTACTTAATTTTTTCTGTTTTCATTTTTGTTGCGATCACAACAGATATAACAGAAACTGTGAAATAAAATGCAATATTTTAGTTTTCTTCAGAAACATGAAATGAACTGATATGTCTTGAAAATCTTTAATGTGTAATAATAGCGAAAGCAAGCAAGCGTTAAAAATTAAATTTGTTTTATTAAAAGCATCGGAAACAGAATGTTGCAGAATATGTAATATTGGATTTTCTTCCACACAAATTTTCACTTGACGTATATGATCTACTAATAATTAAAACAGCGCATAATGTAATTGAATGATTTTACAACAAAGAAATTATGACAAAATCCAACACTAAATTAAGTGCTCCAGTGAAATTAAATGGAGTCTTGAAAGATCCCAAAAGTCAAGTCACTTTCCCATTACGCGTAGCGGTGGGTTGAGCTAACTGCCCGATGAGCTAAAGACTTGAAACTCGCAGCATAGTTCAGAACTGAATGACAATGCAGTATTAACTTGTTTCAGTTTCTGATATGTTGCGGGGGGTACTTTGTTTCTATTATAATTTCCCAGTGAGATCGAGACTTGAAACTTTCAGAGTAGGTGAGAACTCGATGACATTGCACTATTAGCATTTTTTGGGTCTAGTGTACGGCTAACGGTGCTCTGGGTAAGACTGTTATTTCCTCTTTTTCTGTTCCATTTGCTAGTGATTCGTGGAAAAACGGTTGCTGGTAGCTCCCAGTATGAGCCTTAGTCTATCTAATTCCTGTCTTCAGTGACTTATAGTGAGATAATCTTAGGTGAAAGCAATGTATTGTTAGAGTCACTTGAAGAGGAGCTGAAATTTGTATCGGGGTTAGGAATCTATTGGGGTTAGGAGAAATTATTTAATTAATTTTATTCCGTCTTAAAAACGTGTTGTATTAAAAGACTTACATATGTATAATTATTTATAAGTTACAGTTTTTGGATAGATGTCTTCTGAAATCCTCGAGGTACCGTACTTAGTAAAAGCTCTGTACTTTGCCATGTATCAGTTCATGTCACTCTGAGGAACAGGATCGACTCAAGGACTGTTCTTTTTTGTTTCTATTTGATAATGTCGCATTGCTAACAAGTCGTATTCTTATTAAACGCAATGGTATCCCTTGGCTACTGTTGCTAGATAGTACAACGGCTTATTACTTTTTCTTACTGTTCTCTGAAATGTGAAACTTGAGTTCTTGCAGTTTTTCATTTAACTAGTTTGAGACATTATTTTACAACAGATATGGTGTGATTAAGATTTGCCATATTTTGTAGAATTTCCGCATCCTGTTCAGAAACTTATTATAATTTCTTAATTAGGGAGGCTGATGTAATGAATGAACCTATATTAACAAGTCAGTGACAATAGTAAACATTCATAACCTGCACGGCGAACTTTACTCTTTGAAGGAAGCGGATAGAGGGACAAAAGTAGCATGTGGAAGGCATGACATTTACTTTGCATCTGAGAGATTATCTACATGACGTGTTTGTTACTCATCACCGTTGTTGTGCATGCCATGTTAGAGAGCCCGAAGATCCTCCAGTATTACAAGCCTCTAGCGACGGGACGTCCAATATGAATGACCTTTCCGTACCGACAGCCCAGGATCCAGTTGCACGAAAATCCGCTCTTGGTGACATAGAGGTCAGCGATAACTTCTCTTCTTTCTGTGACTTTATTGCACACAACTTTTATTTGGCTTTTCGGTCTCTCTTGTATGGCGGGTGTATTACCAAATTACTGATAGTTTAGAGACCTTGTTTAATAATAAGCAGTGAAGTTTCTTTGACATGGGTTCATCATTTAAATAGCAACATCTTTACCTGGCTTTGAGTGACAGATATAGTACATAAATATTTTTAACAAAATCTCATTCATTTATCTCTGTCCCGTTGAGTGTATACTTGTGAAACTTTCTGGCAGATTAAGCTTCGTGCCGGACCTAGAGTCGAACTCGGGACCTTGGCCTTTAGCGGGCAAGTGCTCTACCATCTGAGCTACCCAAGCACGACTCAGGCCCGGCAAGGTTCACAGGAGAGCTTCAGTGAAGTTTGGAAGGTAGGAGACGAAGTACTGGCAGAAGTAAAGATCTGAGGACGAGGCGTGAGTTGTGCTTGGGTAGCTCACATAGTAGAGCATTATCCCGCTAAAGGCAGAGGTCCCGAGTTCGATTCTCGGTCCGGCACAAAGCTTTAATCTGCCTGGAAGTTTCATATCAGAGCACACTCCATTGCACAGTGAAAATCTCATTCTCGATCTTCACTTCTGTTAGCATCTCCAAAGTTCTACATGAAGAGTCCTAAATTATGCCTTTGTGAAGGTTAAGGACACCGACGTTGACAGATTCCAATGTCCATTCCAGGCTACCATTCTCAGCTTCTGTTACTAGCTGTATGGTACAAACTAATTTTGATGGGCTGACCATCAATTTTCAAAGCAGACAGCGAGATGAGAGGTAGAATGCAAAAGCCAGAAAGAAAAGTTTTACAGCTGATTGGAAAATAATACTATTGTCATGAGGTCGGTTTTGACACAGTCATGATTATACCAAGGTCTAGCCTTATCTAATGACTCAGCTGAGAGCTTTAAAATTATTTTTCTGCTGCTTGGTAATAAAAATGTGTCTTTAGGAGCTCTTTGGCGTCAGTAAGCTTGTTTACATCAGGTAGGAACGTCAGGTCAGATTCCCTGCAAGTTTCTGCAACCCGTGTGAAAGAATATTGTGAACAGTGGACTCTAAGAGCCGACCGGTGTGGCCAAGCGCTTAAAGGCGCTACGGTATGGAACCGCTTGGCCGCTACGGTCGCCGGTTCGAATCCTGCCTCGGGCATGGATGTGTGTGATGTCCTTTGGTAAGTTATGTTTAAGTAGTTCTTCGTTCTAGGGAACTGATGACCTTAGAAGTTAAGTCCCATAGTGCTCAGAGCCATTTGAACCATTTTTGACTCTAAGAAAGAAAACATGACGCACCATGAAGGAATTATCCGGATGCAGCGGAAATCGGCAGATGTGATGTGTAACAACAGATAAATTTATCACACTTTCAGAAAAACTGGATGATTTATTCAAGAGAAACAACTTCACAAATTGAGCAAGTCAGTAACGCAATGGACCAACTCCGGCACTTACGCCAGATGTTATTCGGCTTTGCACTGATTTATGAATTTGTTGGATGTGATCGTGAGGAATGTTGTACCACGTTCTGTCCAACTGGCGCTTTAGATAGTCAAAATCCGAGTCCATTTGGAGGAAACTGCCGACAGTTCTCCAAAGATTTTTCAATCGGGAGGGATCCAGTGACCTTGCCATTCGATATTTGGAAAGCATGAACACAAGCAGTGAAAACTCTCTTTGAGCTGGCGTTATATTGCTGAAATGTAAGCCTGGCATGAAGATAAGTAATGGAAACTCTCGCCTTGGGCAGGCGGGCATTCCTTTTGAAAAGTAATCCAAGGATGGCTTGCCTTGAAAGGCGACAAAAATGGGCGTAGAATATCGTTTATATACCACTGTTTCGTAAAGGAGCCGCGGATAACAATCAGTGTGGTCCAGCTATGAATAGAAAAGGCACCCTACCCGAGGCATCTCTAGACACGTCTTTGCTGATTGTCGAGGCTCATTTCGAAGCGAAACTCATCAGTGAAATCATAGTTTTCTGTTTAGCCACGGGTGGACACCATCCAAAAACGTATGAATCTTATTAAAGTCAGCGAGACTCCAGATCGATACTGTTTGTCTTCAGTGTTTGCCAAATCCTACCTTTGGGAGCAAGCTCACAGCGTTTCTCTCTCAAAGTGAGAAATTCTGAAGCGTTAAGGGCAGAGCCAGCTGGACTAAACTTGGCACCATATCTCTCAGGAGGACATCCAATAACGGTCAAACAATACCAATCCGAATAACTTCTTGTGTAAGGACCAGAGGCGGGCCAACGTGTTATTGATTTGCTCAGTTTGTAAAGATCTTTCTCTTGAATAACTCATCCTTTTTTTCTGAAACTGGAATCGTTTGTTTGTCTGTACATGCACATCTACCAATTTCCGTCCAATTTGGATAATTTCTTCGTGGTGTGTCGTTTTCTCCCTTTTTTTGGCCTAGAGTGTATGAGGTACAATCAGATATCTCCGCACTCGCACATTTCTGCACCGTACTTAACTAAGTAGTTTGTAACTACAAGGTTGCAGCTTTCCAAGCCAGTCTTTCCAATGTGAGCATCTTCATCTCGGCACCAATACTGGAGTACACACACATTTGAACCTACTCATTCTGTTACAGCACAGATCTCGACCTACAATTTTTACGTAGCACAGTTCCCACCATCTATCAAATTGACGATTACCTGATGCCTTACGTGTCCTATCAAAAGCTTGCTTGCGTTAGTCAAGTTGTGCGGCAAACTTCCATTCTCCTCAGTTAGATAAAGTATTTCTCCATTAGCTATCCGTACACCCGTGTGATCAACAACATTCTCCTGAAGCACCACATTTCATAATATAGTATTTGTTACCTGTCTGAATTGTATATCGTTCACTTCTTCTTGCGCACAAAGCCACATTCCAGCCAAGCAGTTTCAGGTTCTACTTCTTAATTTATATACAGTGTTAGGAAATTTCTCTTTTTCAGAATGGTTTTACTTTGCAGCCAAATACCAAAACTCGACTGCTACTTTCAGTATCTCATTTCCTAATCTATTTCCTTCACCATTGCGTTATCTGATACCATTTCATTTCATTACAGTTCCTTTTACCTGTTGATGTTCACTTTGTAACCACTTTTGAAGACAGTATCCATTCCTTTCAGCTGATTTTCGAAGCCCAATAATGTGTCACCACGGCATGGAACTCTACGTTTCACACAATGACACGAGCTCAGCACAATAGGCTGTGAGGTGGTAGCAATGGACCAAGTGATACATCAAGCAATCACCATCGGCAGTTGCACTGAACTTTTATATGCCACATTTAAACAAAACAAATAAGAAATAAAACCATCAACACATTTTTAAAATTACCACACATCTTTAAATTAACCATTTAGATGAGAGCGAGTTAGTTCAAAATTTAAACATTCAAAAACCGCGGCACTTATGGCCTATTACACATTTAGTGAAATGAATTAAAAACTATTTCCTCAAAAACTATTATCAACCTGAAGAACAATTTACTAAAATTCAACGAGAAAATTTTGTCTTTCGTTACTGCACTCATTGGTATTACCAAATTAATTCAGAGTACACGCAGCAACAAATCAGATGCGATGGCGCACAACCACATTTATTAAATGGCAGGCACCCTACAATGTGCGATATAAAATTTCATGTGACCAAGCAACCTCATGGGATTCAACAAACTACGCCCAGAAGCGGACGCCAGCTCACTCAGCTGATTCCAATACAGGCTCGGCATGGACCTCCAAAAGGTAGCAGCAAAGGTCACAAATAGGAGCGAAAAATCCCAGAACTAGTTGACATCTACAACAGAATGACATCTGCCTTATGTAACTTGAAACACAATAATTCATTACAGCACATCATACGTAGAATTAATCAACCTATTAATGAAGATCAGCTAAGCAGTACAAATCTATTATCTTACGTGCGTATGGCCAATTGCGCATTAAGCTGCGAGCGAACTAGATACAAGGCCATCCGGCACGCGTGGGCAAAGGGGGTGGAAAATACACAGCAGCACAAGCAGGACACAACCCAGTACCCCGCACCCGCTACCAAGGCAAACAACGGATGTCGCGATAAAACGAAATCAAAATTCAAGTGACTAGCGTGCATGCTAACTTTGTATTGAGTCCTCCCCCCTCCATCGCAAACACAAAGCGACTTAGAGCAAAAAGCCACACTTAAATTTGTGATTAAATCAGAATGAATTACAATACCCATATACTGTCATTGAGTTAATTGTTTTAGTTTCATTAACAGAATCAGTTTCAAACTATTTAAAAACACTAGAAGAACTGGCGTCTCAATAGCTCGTAAGAATTTATGGAACTACTCATTTAGAATTAGACACTTGTCTCTCAGACACTATTACTTCAGATAGAAACGTAACAGTAATGTTATTGCAATTCAGGGCAAAATATATCCAGCTATAATTTTATCCATGTATATCTATAGCAACAGGCCAGCAGAACTCCATCGTGTGATATAAATACTATAACCAGTCGGCTCTTAGACAAGGACCACCCAAACTGTTTTCAATGACGTTTGAACACTGACAGTAGCAACTTACAAACAGAATGTATCAGCACTGCAGGCCCTAGTAAATGCTAATCATCACATTACGTACAGTTCTCACTAGAAATTAAACACAACCGAGGAGTAGCAACGGCCGGCCAAGAAAATAACGTCAACAGCACAGAACCCAGTGGCCAATTCCGGCCACAATTTACAGCACAAGCAGGGCCCTTACCCTCTTGCTTGTTCGACGAAGCCAGCCGCCGCATATTGCGGTGCCAGGAGACATGTAGCGAGCTAAATACCCTAACGGTTTCCCAGTAACGTGACTGCTTCCACGCCGGCGATATTTCCTACGGTGCCGTCAACCGGGTGAACAGCCCCTTTGCGATGTGCTCTTCCTGCTGCCTCGTACGTCACCTGTTGTGTCCGCCAGACTTGACAGTCGACGTTGCTGCTAGGCGTCCGTCAGAATTGCACTGTCATCAGCAAGCCTAAAAGTTTTATTGCCTCTCCATAAACCCTAATTTCCTTTCAGAGTGTCTCCTTGGTATCCTGTTATACTTGCTTAATTGATATTGGGGGTGGGCTTCAAACTTTTTTCTTTCCCTCCGTTCTTAAGAAAAGCATTCCTTTCACGTCTTTTGACAAAATCACAGTTTGATTTATTTACAGTTTGTAGATAATCTGCCACTCGTTCTGCAGCGTGATTATAGTTTAAGTTAAACTTTCAAAACACTGTAGAAATAACACGAATGGTCAGAATGACGTCAAATTGCAACGGAATGTTATCGGAGAAGGTGGAAAACAAAAATTGTGTGAATATTGGTCAATAGACGGGACTCTGTGTGTCAGGATACGTAAATGAAAACACCTATCATGCACACGGTCCATTGAAGCTGGTATAAACATGCCGTGTACACGGCTTTTCTCCATTTCGCGTCTGCAACGTTCGATATGACTGTCTCAATGCAGGATCGCGCTCTGCCTGTAAAGCTGTATTACAAGAATGATGACTGTACACACGTTGCCCTGAAGAATTTCCGGACACTGAAGGGTTTGAAAAAAAGAGCATTGGTCTGATGACTGCCTTGAGTCTGGGGAAAATGATTCGTAAATTCGAAAGACATGTTTTATGGTGCGCAGCCTAGTAGAGAGAGGAAACGACTTGATTCGACGACAGTGGAAGCAGTGGCCACAGCAATGCAGGAGGAGACGAGTTATAGTGTGCAAACGTGTAGTGCGCGGAAAAATTGCCCGAACATTGGACATACTTGTGAGCACGATGCCTAAAATCCTACAAAACATCCTTCTTTGCAATCCATTCAGAATTACCCGTGAGCATGAGTTGCTTCCAGTTGATCTTCCAGAAAAAGAAACCTGTGCTTTAGAATTTCTTGCTCGCATGGAAGTGGACAGTGATTGTCCACGGAAGATTATATGGACAGACGAAGCCCACTTCCATCTGACATGATATGTCAATACACGGAATTGTCGAATATGGGCAGCGGAAAATCCTCTCGCAAATCATGCAGAACCACTTCGTCCTCAAAATGTCACTGGGTGGTTCGGGTTTAAGGCATTATTTATCATAGGACATATTTTTTCGAAGAGACAGGTGCTTCCGGTCCTGTTAACTGTACCGTCACTTGTAAGCGCTATAAGTGTCTTTTGCGCAACCACTTCATTCTAGCTCTCCAACAGCGTGGATGTGTGGATGGGATCATTTTTATGCAAGATGGCGCAACTCTGCACATTGCAAATCCAATTACGCAGCTACTGAAACGCCATTTCGGAAATTCTAGAAATATCAGCCGCCATTTCTCTGCAACCTGGATGTCCAGATCACCTGATCTTAATCCGTGTGACTTCTGGCTGTGGGGCTATCTCAAAGACGTTGTGTTCAGTGTTCCGATTACAAATTTAGCTGCATTCAAGGGACGCATTGCGCAACATATTCTGGACGTGACCCCGGAAAAACTTCGATCAATTGTGGAACATGCTGTTTCTCGATTTCAACTTGTTGCAGAAAACGGTGGACTGCATATTGACTATGTTTTTCGCCAGTCACATGGAAATTGATAATCCGATTTGATTTTGATTGACGCTTTTTATGCGGTTTTTGGCCTATTGGTCACTAATGAAGGGGTATCGCGCATGGTTTACATAGTTGTCTCTCCGAATTCAATAGCCATGTGGAAGATGTTTACAAAAATTTAATTAAAGATGCTTTAATACATTTATATGTAGACAGCTATTGATACGAGAAGTCCCACTGAGATCCTGTACTATAACCAGCCTCTAAAATTATCCATCTCCTTAACCCACAAAAAACAGCTTTCTCTTAAGTATCATGCATGTTGTTCTTATCTTTCCACAACTATATGACCATCACCCCTGCTAGAGTCTCCCATTGGTCCTCATTCCTAAAGGCCGCCCATGTGTATTCTCACACCAATTGGATTAACGTGCGGTAACGTGTAGTGTGAGGATTCCTTTAGATCAGTTACATCACTACCAACCTCAGAATAATTCCCTCGTCCAGACGTTTAAATACCGCTATGTCCTGGGGTTGAGGATGTCGGTATCAGCAGTACGCTACATAGGGATGGAAAAGAAGATTGGTTTGCTTCATACGATTGCAATACCCACTCGCATGTGTGAAATGCTGCATGTGTGGAAAACTGGTCCAATGTAAGAGAGGTCCTGATGGCCCTTATCTGTTCAGGTTAAATAAATAAATAAAGAGAGATGACCGTGACGCTACTAGTCTCCCAGACTTACAGATACCGTCACGCTAAGCACATCAAATGTGTGAAACGGGGAACAACATTTAAAATAATTTACATGTACGATGAAAGATAAAGAAAAAAAAAAAGAACACCCGAAGCGGGTCAATCAAACTGTACGACGTCGCAAACCGGACTGGGAGACGAGAATCGAAGATACTTTATGATTACTACAGACAAGTAAAACTCCGTGTAGTGCTGTTTGGTATTGGTTTAGCTGTGATGGTTTCTAAGCGTTTTTGCTTTAAATTCATATCACCAACAGTCGACTTGGGTAGATTTATTGGATCTTAACTGTTCCTGACAGATTTGATGCTCAAGGGACATCGAGTGACTCCTAAATTAACCACACATTGTTAATGTTTCTTTATTGAATACACAACACCTTTCAACTAATTTTAGAATATCGGGCCAGTTTCTCATGAAAACTCTTGGGAAAGCCGACATTACATGTGGGTGTCGGGATACTCTTTATCACTTTGTATATGTACATAATTCGAATCATGTGTTACTGATAGGAAACTGTGGTCTGTTTCTACTCGATTATTCAGGTTGATTCTATACAAATTTACATATTTAATTTCATTATCATCATTTACTACTTTCCTAACTAAACGGGAATGTAGTATGTCTTTTGATTATCTGTTACGATACTATAACGCCTCCACTTGACATACTGTTGAGTGTGAGTGTGTTCCTTACTACTACTTGATTGTAGAGTAATTAATTGCTTACTAACAATGCTTGATGCTTTTGCACCTGACTGGTGTCTCAAATTGCAGTTCAGGACATATGCATTGACAGCATTTGTCAACAGCTATCCATCAGATATATGGTACGTGATTCTACGACCTTACTTTTACAAGTGGAAGCACATTTTACTTTTGTTGTGAGTACGTATTATTACGACGGTCATATCGATAAACTATTATGACCACTAACTGTGTTTTGGCACTCTCTATAAGCAGGTGTTGTTGTACATTATGTGGCACACTGAGAACAAATGTTTGCAATATCGCTGTGCTGTATTATTGGTCATAATGTGCTGTCACTCTGTAATAATGTTTGGCATATTGTCTCATCACTGTGGTATATTAATCATTTTATTATGCAACGCTTTCCGTGTTCATGACGTAAGCTATTGTTCTCGTTCAACTACTATGGCTTGTCTGATTCTCCACTATGTCATTGCTACTAAGTTACTGGGTACCTGCTCTCAACAATACCGACCGTTTGCAGACCACGTACCGTTCCAGTGCATCCTTTTATCACCCTGAAATTCACCTGCCTTATCACGTTCTCTGTCGAGAAGAGAGGCCGGGTGGAACGCACTTGCAATCTGCCTAGCTCAACTTTTATTAATGGAACGAGTGCGTCATGTAACAACTACTAAAGACATAACGGGTTAACCAGGTAAGCGATAACCGTAGCAACACACCGCACATCACATCATTAAAACAATGAAAATCTGATTCAACAGTCCACGAGTGTCTCTGGTTGGTACTGTCAAACGAGTACAATATTTTGGCGTTCATACATGCCGACATTGGAGCACCTGACGATAGTGATATGTGTGATCGTCTAAATCGGATGCCAACTGGACACTACGAACTAGATGCACTACCGTGCTCTGTTCGATAGACATATACGCCACCAGTCAGAGAAACACTATGAGAATGTGTATCCGCGAATGCTGCAACAGTCGACTTTTAGAGCAAATAAATACACTTTCTCCGAGTAACTATTTTGTATGTTCATGATATAGGACAAATGTTATTCGAAACTGACAGTTATTTGGCCAGTACAATATGCTACAATCACGGTAGCTAAAATTATAGTGAGAGAGCAACGACTATTTTTGTTTACATAAATGAGTGAAGGAAATATGAAATTTCTGATAAGTGTGTGGATTTAACTAATATATTTTTAATAATGGAACCATGCCAACTATCGTACACTGTCAGATTCATTCTTTTAATGCACCATGCCTATAAATTACATTACTGGCCGGTTTCGGCCTCGGAGCCTATTCAATCGTGAAATCAGAGAGCATTCACAAGAACAGCATGTCATGTACTCTCCCAAAAATTCTCATAAGCTACTCCGTTAAATTCATAAAAACCTACCAAATAGTTCCTTTCTTTTGATATCCTCTTTGATTTTTAGAGAAAATGACCTCGGTCTCACGTTCTAACAACGCAACTGCTTAAATTTTGAATAAAAACCGTCAGCAATTGTGTCCGTAGACTTTATGCGTAATAATAGTCCTCATTCTGCCAACGGACGTGTGAAAGAGGGCGGAGAAGCGGACAGAGGGTCAGGTCACTCTTGTTGCCTTGGCATATGAAAGCTGCCCAATAAAGCCGGGAGAATCAACAATGGTCATGTGATCTGTAATTGAAAAAAATGTCGTGACGATGTTTCCGTTGGCAAAAGACTAATAGCTCATTCGGATCTCCGGGAGGAGACTCCCAAGTTGTCTCTGAGAAAAAGACTGAAGACTGAATAACCAAGGAACGGAAAACTTTCTTCCAGTTGGGAAGTCAGTCTGAACTTGGTAGGGAAAGTATAAAATCTGAAATGAAAAACTCCGAGGCTCAATCTAGATGTAGTGGGTGTCAGCAAAGTGGAATGGAAAGAAGATATGGATTTCTGGTCAGACGAGTAGAGGGTCATATCAACAGCAGCAAGAAATAGTATAACGAGAGTAGAATTTTTTTTATGTACAGGGAAGGTAGACAGACAGAATTACTGTGAACACTTCAGTGCTAAGGTTGTTCCCATCAGATTCAACCGCAGACCGACACCGACAACATCATTTGAGGTAAAGGGAGATGAAAATCTAACAGTCACAGGGGACTGGAATGCAGTTGCAGGAGAAGCAACTGAGGAAAGGGCTGCGGGAGAAAAAGGGCTTCATACTAGGAATGGAAGATGACAGACTAGCTGAGCTCTGTAATAGATTTTAGCTAGTAATAGCGAATGTTCTGTTCAAGAATCACAAGAGGATGAGATATACACGGAAAAAGCAGCGAGATTTCAGTTACATTACATCACGGTCGGACAGAGATTCCCAAATCAAATACTGGATTGTAAGGCATGTCCAGCAGCAGATGCAGACCCAGATCACAATTTACCAATGACTGAGAGTAGTCTGCAGCTTGAGAGACTGAATGCGCAAAGATGTTGGGTACGGAAGTGCTTAGAAAGGAACAGTTGCTCTTGAAATTCTCTGATGCTATAGATACTGCTATAAGAAATGGCTCACTAGGTAGTTCTGTTGAAGAGGAACTGACATGTCTAAAAAGGTAAATTACAGAAGGGGAAAGGAAATCGTCGGCACAAGGAAGATAACAGCGAAGAATCTATGGGTAACACAAGCAATATGTGAGTTGATCAGTGAAAGAAGGAAGTAACGAAATTTTAGGAGGAATTCAGGAATAGATTACCACAAATTGTTTAGGAATGAAACAAACAAGAAGTGCAGGGTACCTAAGGCAAAATGTCTGCATGAAAAAGTGAAGAAACCGCAAAGGAAAGGGTTGTCGGAAGAAATATCTCAGTGTGTCGAAAACCAAAACAGCCTGAAAAACATGGGCGATAACATTAACAGTGGAATGGGAACCGGCCTTTTATACGCAAACGAGAGGCGGACAGCTGGAAATAGTACGTTTTACGCCTCTGTGATGGGGAGGATATGTCTGGTTACGAGACAGGAGTCGACAGGGAAGTGGTGGCGGATTACGTAATAGAACTGGAATTTAAAAGAACTTTGGAAGACATTGAATCAAATACGGCTTAGTAGACAGATAGCATACCATCATAATTTTTAAAATGATTGGAGGAAGTTGCAATAAAATGGCTATTCACATTGATGTAAAGAATGTATGAGGCAGGCGATATGCCATCAGACTTCCGGAAAAACATCAGCCACACAATTACGAAGGTAGCAAGAAGTGTGAGAGTAATCACCCACCGAGCGAGGTGGCGCAGTGGTAACACAGTGCACTCGCATTCGGGAGGACGACGGTTCAATCCCGCTTCCGGACATCCTGATTTAGGTTTTCCGTGATTTCCCTAAATCGCTCCAGCCAAATGCTGGGATGGATCCTTTCAAAGGCCACGGCCGACCTCCTTCCTCATCCTTCCCTAATCCGATGAGACCGATGACCTCGCTATTTGGTCTCTTCCCCCAGAACAACCCAATCCCCAATAATCGGCCAACAAGCCAAACAACTCGTGGAACCAGGAAAGAATGGAAAAGGAAATGGAGGATCCGTCAGAGGATGACCAGTTTGGATTCAGGAAAGGTAAAAAGACCAGAGAGGAAGTATGGCGCTGCAATGGATAAGGAAAGGAAGGTTTGGGAAAAACGAAAACCATTCATCCGACTTGTCTACCTGGTCTACATTAGACTATACAAAATAGTGCAAGATGTTTTAAATTCTTAGAAAAATGGGAGTGAGCTGTTCCATTTACACATCGAAGAGGCAAACAAGGGAAAAAACGGAAGGTTCAAGAGTGGGGCTAAAGCTCATAGTTATAGGGTATCAGTGATAACATTCCCTGAAAACATTTGCTAACCTGAGTGAAAGTGCAGAAGAATTTCACGATCCATTGAATGAAATGAACAATCTAATGAGTGCAGGATATGAACTGAGAGTAAAATGAAGAAAGACAATAGTAATGAGAAGAGACAGAAATGGGAACTGCAAGGAACTAAACATCAGAATTGGCGACAACGAAACAGTTGAGGAATTCTGCTACCTAGGAAGCAAAATAACTGACAATGAATGGAGCAAGGAAGGTTTATAAAGTGGAGTAGCACTGGCAAAAATGCATTCTATACCAAGAGACGCCTACTAATGAACCTAAGTTTCAGTTTGAGGAATACATTTGTATGGATGTACGTATAGGACACAGCGTTATGAGATATGGACTGTGGGAAAACGATGCATTTGAGATGTGCTGCTACAGAAGAGTTTTAAAATTTGGTGGACTCAAAAGATAAGAAATTAAGAGGTTCTCAACAGAATCTGCATCGAGAGAAATATACGGAAAACACTGACATGAAGAACGGTCAGGATGATAGGACATCTGTTAAGACATCGGCGAATAATTGCCTTGGTACTAGAGGGAGTTGTAGACGATGGAAACTAATCAGGGAGACAGAGACTGTAATACATTCATCTAATAACTAAGGACACAGGTTGCAAGTGCTGCTCTGAGATGAACGGGGTTATCACAAGACAATTTGTAGTTGCCCATGTAAACCAGTCAGTATACTGACGACTCCAAAAACAGAAACGGGAAAATTTTTATCAGCCAGCCAGTGGCTTACGTTACCAAGAGCACAGTTCCTAACCGTTAGCTGAAAAATCTCTACTCTTCAAACACATTTTATTTTACCCAAACTATGGTTCTTCCACATCTGTAATTCTCAAAAGTGACCATCTATCTCCCACTCTCTGGTAATCTGTTACGAACACGAATGGTGTTATTTACCACATTTTGTACGACAAAACAGGTCTTTGACCCCGGCTGAGGAAGGTGGGAATCTGATAGCACTTCGCCTCTGCAGAGCAGGAAAACAAATACCAACACAATTTCTCTTTTTCGGAAAAGGGCAGAGGTCTTTATTAGCGAGTGGGATCCCACTGCCCTTCCGTCTAGGACGGATGCTGGGTATGGTAAACAAAGTTCTACAGTCTACATCTACATATATACTCCGCTAGCCACCAAGAAGTGTGTGGCAGAGGGCACAATTCGCACCAAAGTCATATCCCCCCCCCCCCCCCCCCCCTCTCCCCTGTTCCACTCAAGGATCGCGCGATGGAAAAACGACTGCCGGAACGCCTGAGTACGAGCACTAATTTCCCTTATCTTTGAATCGTGATCAATGCGCGATTTGAAAGTTTGTGGTAACAATATATGCTCTACATCCTCGGCGAAGATCGGATTTCGGAATTTAGTGAGCAGCCGCTTCTGTTCAGCGCGCCGCCTATCTGTAAGTATGTCCCTCTTCAAACTCTCTATGAGATTTGTAACGCTCTCGCGATGGCTAAATGTACCAGTTACGAATCTTGCCGCACTTCTTTGGACCTTGTCAATGTCTTGAATCAGGCCCAACTGGTAAGGGTCCCATACAGACGAACAATACTCCAAGACTGGACGAACTAACGTATTGTAAGCTATTTCCTTTGTTGAAGGACTGCATCGCCTCAGGATTCTGCCAATAAACCACAATCTAGAGTTCGCCCTACCCGTTACTTCTGTAATCTGAGCATTCCATTTGAGATCATTTCGAATAGTCACTTAGTTACTTTACTTTTTCGTGTCCGGTAACTACAATTTGTTGCCCAGTATGGGGCAATGTCCACTGCTTCTTCTTTAGCCAGCCATAGATCGTCGAAGGTGCATCTGTGGGAGCCGGCGGGGCATTCTAGGAAATGTTCCATATCCTGTCGAGTGCCGCAGTCGCATTTGTCGTCATTTTCGTCCAACAAACCACATTTGATCAGATTAGATTTCACAGGAGCCACCCTAGTTTTGATGCGGTTAAGCATTCTCCAGGTTTTCCAGTCACCAGAAACGCCGCTTTGTGGGTCCTCTCTTAGTGGATAGTGGATGGGGGGCTCATCTAAGGCGCAACTTAGGAAACGGCGTCTGGATTTGAGTCTGCTGGGGCCACACGCTAGGCCAAATATTGAGTCACGGACATCAAAGGTTTGTTTTAGCTTCTCGGTATGTTCATGGGCTTTCCTACGTGAGTCAAGGTTTGTGAAACCTGCAGCCCTGTGAAGATTTTCTATGGGGGTTGGTTTCATGCAGCCTGTCACTATCCTGCATGTTTCATTCAAGCTGATATCTACCTTTTTTCCGTGGGTGGATCTGCACCATATCGGGCAGGCATGTTCGGCAGCTGAGAAGCACAAAGCTTGGGCTGAAGTTCTGACCACGGTAGGTTTGGCACCCCATTTGCTAATGGACAGCTTTCTTATTAGGGAATTTCGTGGTTCTACGTTTTTGCGTGGTTTTTCGCAGTGATATTTGTATGTCAATGTTCTGTCCAGCACGACGCCAAGGTAGGTGGGAGTACCTGTGTGTTCTAGTAATGTCCCATCCCAGGTAACATTGAGCCTGTATATTGCCTGCCTCTAGTTCAGATGGAATGCACTCACTTGAGTTTTGGAGGGATTGGGTTTTAAAGAATTCTTTTTGTAGTAGGTTGACATTGTAGAAAGGGCGGTTTCTAGTTTCTCCTAGATGGTTTCATACTTGCTGCCTTGAACTGATATTGCCAAGTCGTCTGCATATACAAAAGTTTTGGTTTTGTCTGGAGTTGGTTGGTCATTTGTATATATGTTGAATAGGATTGGCGCCAACACGCTCCCTTGGGCGAGCCCATTTTTCCGATTTCGCCATCGACTCCATTTCCTGTCAAGCATTACGAAGAACTGTCTATTTTGGAGCAGGGATTCGATTATTTTTACTAGGCGGTAGTCTTTCAGGGTCTCGTAGGTTTTATGCAGTAGGGTCCGGCGATATACCGTATCATAGGCGGAACTTAGATCGACTAGTGCCAGCCCGATGATTAGTTTATTCCCAAACCCATACTCGATATGTTCCGTCAATGCCAGAATTTGACTGGTACAGGACTTTCCAGGTCTAAAACATGCTTGGTGTGGAATTAGCTTCGAGTCAACGATCTTCTCTATTCTGTTGAGGATCTATCTTTCATCGAACTTAAACAGGTGGCAGAGAAGGGTTATGGGTCGATAGCTCTTCGGAGACTCTGGGTCCTTCCCGGGTTTAAGGAGAGCCACCACTTTTGACTTCCTCCACAGTTTCAGGATTTGAAAGGTTTCACGGCACACGTTAAAAAGGCAATGTATCCAGTCCCTGGCACCAAGGCCGATGTTTTTAATCTGTTCCCCGCCAATATCATCAAACCCAGCGGCTTTCCAATTCTTCGCGGTATTTATGCCATTGTTCAAATCCCTGATGGTAAATGGTTTCTGGAAGTTGGCGTTTTCCATTGTCAGTAGGCATGTGATTTTACTTTTCTGACGTTTGGAGTGGAACTTGCCGTTTAGAAGGAATTGGTTGGCCACCTAGTTTGGAGTTACGTTGACTGGGGCCTTGCTCAGCCTTGGGTCACCATCCAGTTTCTTAATCAGGTTCCAGGCTATTTTGTTACTGTGGCACATATCCATTCTTTATAGGGTTGCTATCCACTTCTTCTCGCGTGCCTCGCTGAGAGCTGACATTAAAGCTTTATCGCAGGTGATAGTTTCGTCGCTGAATGGGTCTTCCGCCAACAATACCTGATACTTCTCCAGGATGTCTTTTGAGGCATTTGAGATCCCTGAGATATAGTGTTGTCTGCAGCCCCTAGGAATATAGCGCCTAGATACCTTTAGCTAAGTCTAAACAGAGATAAGATAATTATTTGGTGTTGGGGTCAGACTGGCTAATTTCTCATCCAGCGCTTGGGAATATTCTGACCACCTAGCCTTTTTAAAGCTGAATCTCCTACGGAAAGGTATTTTGGTTGTTTTGATTGCTGAGTAGACTTGGATTCCAATAGGTCGATGTTGTGTCTTTGGGATTGCATCATACACTCTTTGGCAGCAGGTGTCGTAGATGCTCCAGCTGACGAAGCAAATATCAGGATTGTAACCTCGCTTCCTAATTTTGCTGTTGAAGGAGCAGGGGAACTTGGGGTCGTGGAGAAGGGAGAGGTTATTTGCCTCAGCCCATTGTTCTAGGTGCTGTGGCTGTTAAAGACGCCCACAACCAAGTGTGTCCTTTGGTTGTTGAAGCTTTCTGGCGTTGAAATGTGTAAGTTCTGGCGGGGGGGGGGGGGGGGGGGTTTAAATACGGAGCATATTGTAAATTATCCACTCTCTTTGGCTAACACATCAATGTTGTTGGTGGTTGTCTTACTCGTGGATGAGAGCAGCATCTCGGGTCTGGTAAAAATTGCGCTTCCATACCTTCTGTGAGGTGCTTCTACTGCCAAGCGCGTTCCTTTGATATTGGGTCTGTTTGCTGTTTCATCTCTATGCGTTTCCTGCAGGCACAGTACGTCCCATTTTTATGATTGACATAGTTGCGATATTACTTCCTCTTTATTCTTGGTGATTCCCTCGACGTTCAGGCTGACGATCGTCAGGGCTGGCCCTGAATAGGACCTGTTTTAGTTTTTGGCTTTTCATTGGATTGGTTTCCGGTGGTGGAAGGTTTGGCCGTGGTCCGATTGGGCAACGCTTGCGGGGAGCTCCGGCATTTTAATTTCTTCTATGTAGCATGTAAGTAAAATGCACATGTGAAGGCACCTTCCTTGCTCCCCTCGAATAGTCACACCAAGATACTTGACGGATGTACCGTTTCCAAAGACTGGCCCTTTATTTTGTACTCGTACATTAATGGGGATTTTCGACTGGTTATACGCAGTAGGTTACACTTACTAATATTGAGAGATAACTGCCAGTCATTACACCATGAATTTATTGTCTGCTAATCTTCAGTGATTTGTTCACAACTTTCGTGTGATACTACTTTCCTGTAGACTACAGCATCATCGACAAATAGTCTGAGGCCGCTGTCAGTACCATCATCCAGATCGTTTACGTAAATCGTAAAAAGCAGAGGACCTATTACGCTGCCCTGGAGCATACCTGCAGTTACGCTTGTTTCTGGAGTGCTATGTAATATTGCAGTATTCTGCATAGGGCCAGTTTTTCATCACGGTTCACTCTACTGCCGTTTTTAGCTGGCGACCACAAACTCTCATGCTTTGATGCCCACATTCAGAGATAATGTTAGCAATTGGTGGTGACTGGTATCCAGTCTAAATAAAACAGATGGCGACCTACCTGGCCTGCACAGGACCAATCAAAACTCAGCGACGCTTCTCTTTAAAACAGAAGTGACCCCTTTGCCCTCACTCTGGGACTACTCTGGAGTCACCAAACCTCACTAGTCCCATCCTCACCCCATCACCTAACCGAGCCATGTCACTCCACAAAAATTTACGCAAACTAGCTACCCACTGGAGAGAATATTAAAATGTTAAGTGAAGTCTTATGGAATCAATGAATGACGCTCCTCATAATCAGCCTCGACATATTTAATAGCTACAAGAATGCCTCAGATGAGAAATATGAATTAAAAGAAACAAAATAAATATGAAACAAGATAGTTCAGAACAGACATGCATTTCTTGACAACCTATATTTGCGACAAAACTGAAGGAAAGGTGTCACACTGAGACAGAATAGTGTCGTCATAACAAGCATTATTTATTCCAAGAGTGTCAAATATTACGCAAGGAAATGGTCAGAAAATATCGGAGAAGATTGTTAGATGAAGGAGCATTTTGGCTTTTGGATACCTCACTCACATAGTTCACGATCTGTCTCTCGCACTCATACCAAATACTAGTGTAAAATGAAGACTACTTCTGGTTGCACTAATGAAATGAGGCGTAAAATCAGATATTATGTTCCATTCACTCATTTTAAAAGCGGTACCACACTTTTTTCAAGCAAATCTCTCATTCATACTATAGTGTACAAATTGGTATTTCTTAAGGAAGCACGAAAACTATATCGTCTTGTCGATGTCTAATTCACTCTGAAGTCAATTCGCTCATTCAGTGGCAAACGAAGATTTCCACTCATCCATTAAAAAACTAAAATTCCTTACTATCATTTACTCGTCATGAAATAACATTGCTATTTATATGAGGTAGATTCAAATGGGTGACTGACAAGCAACAGGAAAAAAGAAACTAAAATAATTGCTATTAACAAGAGTGAAACATGAAAACTCCTAATGACCAAGCCTGTTGTACTCTAACGACATAATTACTGTTTATCAATTAAATCAACGCAATAGTCAACCTCTTTATGTGAGATATGATGTCTACTCGTGGACGTATAAGAAGTACAATCTAACTGTATACACGATTTTAACTAAGTTGTCCCACAACATGACATCTCCTTTTTAAATAATGTAATATTAGTCATCAGTGTTCATTACGCATATGTAAAAATGTTTAGTCACACATTCTCACAATACAGAAACATGAGTATTTTGTGGCTGTAATTCAAACCTAAATACATTACTATTTAATAACAAAACACACACACATATATATAGCGCTACCAGATATATAATCTAAGATTAATATTTGTTCGGAAATATATAGTGTGGTAGTGACATCCCCGACTGGAAGTGTACTCCATGCATAACTTTGGGCAGATATGTTCAACTATCAAATCTCTGCGGTTGTAGGACACCAGTATAAAACGAAATTTGCTCAGTGGTGATGTCCTGTCAAAGTTATGTCATGAATGTGGCCTTTGAGGCTCACAGCTCCACCTATTTCGGCTCTGGTAGCCTTCCATCTTGTTGGCGTTGGCTGTCACCATGCTGTTACCCTCAAGATTGTCCCCACATGACCAGTGCTATCTCCTTAAGCCGCCCATCATACACATAATGACCCTTCTCTCTCTCCTCCCCCCCTCCCCTCCCTCTCATTATCGAGCAGATCTGCTCTGACTCACTATATTTGTACAGGAGACCTTCTCCTTTCTGTTTCTGGATTGTGGAAGCCGCCACGTGACTGGACACAGACCATACACTCGCAGTGTGCCCACACACTGCCAGACAGGTCGAGTTGGTGAACCACTCAGTGGGAGCAGATGCAGGACTGCCTCACTTTTATCCTTCTATATGATCGGTTGGTGCCTCCATCCTTCCAGACACCTTTCTAGAATGTGATTTTCAACCTGCAGTGGAGTGTGAGCTGATATGAAACTTCCTGACAGATTGAAACTTTTTGCCAGACTGAGACTCGAACTCGGGACCAAGTTCGAGTCTCGGTCCGGCATACAGATTTATTCTGCCAGGAAGTTTCATTCACCTTTCTGCCTGCTTGCAGCTGAGGTGGGTTGCCTCCTTTGTTGGTGCCCAACGTCTGCTTTCGGGCAGCTGGCATCCGTGGACAACACATGAACCTTTAACTCTAGTCCCTGCATCTGTGAGCCCTATTCTGCGCAAAATGTATGCCACAATTACTCTCTCTTGCTACAGTATATTTTACATGGAATTGGGGATGTATCACATTTCAATAGATAACAGAAACAATACAAATGTTTAGTTAATTATTCTTAACTGAAATATAAAGTTAGTCTATTACTCCTTTTATGCATGATGTTGGAGTTCATAAAAAGTTAAAGAAATTTGTTAGAAACCTGATCATGTAGTTGGATCTGTTCCATAATCATATAATTCCTGTAAAGGGGAACTGAACCTCCATAATCTCCATAATTAGATCAATCAGTAGGTATGCAAAAGTTATTTAGCGTATTATTCTTCGCTTTCATTCACCACATTCTACCTTATTTAAGTGAAGGTAGAAATCTAAATGATACTTTAAAGCAAGAGTCAGAGTATCAACAATATCCTCTATCCTTTCTACCACTGCCATTGATTCCAGTAGTAGACATTATTTCTTAAACAGTCTTTCTGTTCTCTCCTTCGTTTTTCAAAGTTCTGCTTTATTTTCCCACTTCTTCCATTACAGCATTGAACTGTACTGTCAGCCTGCAACGTAATGTTACAGAATTGAATAGTTACAGGACCTGCAGAACAACCATTTATTGAAAGACACCAACCTACGTTCATGTCCCCATATATGTATTTGGCAACAGCAAATGATGAAAAGAACGTGTTGACTTATTTGATCGTTTATACGTACATTCGCGGCATGTAACCTGCTTGCCCCTTTCGATAAGTCTACCGTTTGTACGACTTCTTCGGCAAAACTACCTGCGTTGTGCTCTCGTGCTCAAGAGAAATACTGTAGAAATATTTACCATTCTATAAGTAACCAAGTCTTATAAAAGACACTAATCATATCTCCTATTCTTTCATGACAAAGCAGTAGTTCATTGCACTAATATTTGGGGTTTGCTTATGCTACAAAGATTTAACTCTAGTTGTCTTGTGCTCATAGAGTCTTCTACTCTATGAAACTCTATGAAACGCTTGATGTTTCTTCCCCTCAAATGCGTAGGAACAAAGAACTCTGTAGTCAACGCAACACAGGACTCCCTTCGTAGACATCTCACTTCCCTACGTAGACACATAGCCAAACAGGACAGTAGAAGAACTACGTTCCTAGGAACAGACATAAAAGAAGAAAAACTGTACAGTAATCATGGGAATGATTAATAAGAACATTATATCCTATCCGTTAGTAATAAATTCAATGTCAACGTACAGAAAGAAGATATTTGCGCCCTACTATTAATCCGCAAATATGTACATACATCGCTCGACGCACTGCTTTATTAGCTCGAAAATTCAAAATCACGAACCCTCTCACTAGTCATCAAGCAGCCGTTGTTCCCAGACAAACTGACATATTGGTCCGTGCGCTGACAGCTACAATAAAAATTAAACTGCAAGGCATACCCCTTGACTTTCGCTTTAGATATTTCTTTCACATCATTAGCTACATACGCAGCCTTACCATTAAACACGTACAAAATTGCTTCATTGATCTACTTATAAAAAAAGTAAACACGAGAGCGGATGGCCACCGATTTCTGCACCGATTTCTCTCACTGAAGAGAAAAAAACGAAGACAACGTTACAAAAACCTTCGGTACCCTCGTTCCTTTTCCTGACACCTTCAGTTTTTTATACACTACAGGTTACAATATTTTTCTTTCATTATTCCGCACATATCTTCTCGTTCCCTGTATCAAATTACCCTGGACATATACCTTACTTCTAATAGACCAACAGCATATCCATTAACAGTATACAGATGTATGTACGTATGTGTCGATGTTTCGCATCTCTCCAAGAACCACAGGAACAATTTAAACCAAATCCGCTAAATATATCCATTATCGTCAGCCAGTAATCGCTGTTGGGGTAAGAACCATCTACCTATCATAGTTCAGGAGATATGATGTCATCGGCAATATGTTGCGTGAAAAACTCCTGCAGTATGCATGACATTTAAATTTGTTAATTCATTGCCACTAAGTCCGTTCACAACAAATTTAGCAGAAGTATCGACATATGCCGCTGAATGTGCACAAATTTAGCAGAAGTATCGACATATGCCTCTGAATGTGACTCCACAAATATATCATTGTACGATACATAATCAAGAGTTATGACGTCATAACACTGAGATGATTGAAAACTGCCGCTGGACATACAAATGGAAATGATTACAATCAATTTCTCAGTGAAGCATACATTGCTGAGAATTTGGATTTTGCATATTACGTTTCTTAATCAGTGTGCTCCCTGCCGCCGTTGGCTAAGCAGCTGCAGCAGCAAGTCGTATAACCCTAGCTTACTTATTTGTTACATAGTTTAATTAATTTCTTTGCGTGTTTTTGGGTACTTGCATTGTTTAATTCGTATATTTCGGGCGTATTATAGTATTTGAGGGTTGTAGCATCGCGCCTTAGTACCTGAATAGTGCAAATTTGCGTAGTCGTCTGTCTTCTGTTTTTGTTGTGAACGGCCAGAGTCGGTTGGCCAGTCAGTGTGCTCCCTGCCGCCGTTGGATAAGCAGCTGCAGCAGCAAGTCGTATAACCCTAGCTTACTTATTTGTTACATAGTTTAATTAATTTCTTTGCGTGTTTTTGGGTACTTGCATTGTTTAATTCGTATATTTCGGGCGTATAATAGTATTTGAGGGTTGTAGCATCGCGCCTTAGTACCTGAATAGTGCAAATTTGCGTAGTCGTCTGTCTTCTGTTTTTGTTGTGAACGGCCAGAGTCGGTTGGCCAGTCAGTGTGCTCCCTGCCGCCGTTGGATAAGCAGCTGCAGCAGCAAGTCGTATAACCCTAGCTTACTTATTTGTTACATAGTTTAATTAATTTCTTTGCGTGTTTTTGGGTACTTGCATTGTTTAATTCATATATTTCGGGCGTATTATAGTATTTGACAGTTGTAGCATCGCGCTTTAGTGTTTACTTCGTAGATTCTTATTCAAATTGCGTGTGAGTTTCGTATAGGAGGTGCAATTTCGAGTTTTAGTTACTGTAATCGTAAATTCAGCAGATTGTAGCGCAGTCGTTAGGCATTTGTACAGGTTAGTTGATACATTCTTTGCGTGTTCCGCTTGCGTTATCTAGGCACCGACTCGTGTTTCAGTAACTGTTGTTAAACATCGATTAGAATGGACAGGGACTGCGATTGCTGTGTTCGGATGAGGGCTGACTTGGCATCCCTTCGCTCACAGCTGCAATCGGCGCTGACTTCGGTCGCGCAGCTTGAGGCTGTTGCCAATGAGCACCACTGTGGGGAGCCGGACTCGGGTATCACAGGGATGTCAACCTCATCCCGTCTGTCCCCAGATCGGTCTGCCGCTGTGGTTGCCCCGGTTGCTGCCCGCAGTGGGGCTGAGCCCTCGCCTGTGGTTGATTGGGAGGTCGTTCCAAGGCGTGGCAGGCAGCGAAAGGCGTCCCCGGAAGCTGACCAGAAAGCCTCCCCGGTGCGTCTGACAAACCGGTTTCAGGCACTGTCTCTGGCTGAGCCAGATGCAGCTGCCTGCCCTGTTTCAGAGGATCATTCTCAGCCTTCAAGGTCCGGGCAATCGCAGAGGTTGGGCTTACTGGTAGTTGGGAGCTCCAATGTTAGGCGCGTAATGGGGCCCCTTAGGGATATGGCGGCTAAGGAGGGGAAGAAATCCAGTGTGCACTCCGTGTGCATTCCGGGAGGAGTCATTCCTGATGTCGAAAGGGTCCTTCCGGATGCCATGAAGAGCACAGGGTGCTGCCAGCTGCAGGTGGTGGCACATGTCGGCACTAATGACGTGTGTCGCTTTGGATCTGAGGAAATTCTCTCTGGATTCCAGCGGCTATCTGATTTGGTGAAGGCTGCCGGTCTTGCTTACGAGATGAAGGCAGAGCTCACCATCTGCAGCATCGTTGACAGAACCGACTGCGAACCTTTGGTGCAGAGCCGGGTGGAGGGTCTGAATCAGAGGCTCAGACGGTTTTGCGACCGTATTGGCTGCAGATTCCTTGACTTGCGCCATAGGGTGGTGGGGTTTCGGGTTCCGCTGAATAGGTCAGGAGTTCACTACACTCAGCTGGCGGCTACACGGGTAGCGGAGGCTGTGTGGCGTGGACTGGGCGGTTTTTTAGGTTAGAAGGCCTCGGGAAAGTGCGGGATGGGCTGCAATGTCAAAGGGTGCTTGGCAATTACAGGACGTGCTTGGATCAAGGAACAGTCGGAATTATAGTTGTAAATTGTTGTAGTTGCGCTGGAAAAGTCCCTGAGCTTCAAGCGCTAATAGAAAGCACAGAAGCTGATATCGTTATAGGTACAGAAAGCTGGCTAAAGCCTGAAATAAGTTCTGCAGAAATTTTTACGAAGTCTCAGACGGTGTTCAGGAAAGATAGATTAGGCAGAATTGGTGGTGGAGTGTTGGTGTCTGTCAGTAGTGGTTTATCTTGTAGTGAAGTCGAAGTAGATACTCTGTGCGAATTGGTGTGGGTGGAGGTTATACTTAACAGCCGAATTAAGTTAATAATTGGCTCCTTCTACCGACCCCCAGACTCCGATGATACAGTTGCGGAACAGTTCAGAGAAAGTTTGAGTCTCGTAACAAATAAATACCCCACTCATACGGTTATAGTTGGTGGGGACTTCAACCTACCCTCGGTATGTTGGCAAAAATACTTGTTCAAAACCGGTGGTAGGCACAAAACGTCTTCCGAGATTGTCCTAAATGCATTCTCCGAAAATTATTTAGAGCAGTTAGTCCACGAACCCACGCGAATTGTAAGTGGTTGCGAAAACACACTTGACCTCTTGGCCACAAACAATCCAGAGCTGATAGAGAGCATCATGACTGATACAGGGATTAGTGATCACAAGGTCATTGTAGCTAGGCTCAATACCATTTCTTCCAAATCCATCAGAAACAAACGCAAAATAATTTTATTTAAAAAAGCGGATAAAGTACCACTAGAAGCCTTCCTAAAAGACAATTTCCATTCCTTCCGAACTGACTATGCGAATGTAGACGAGATGTGGCTCAAATTCAAAGATATAGTAGCAACAGCAATTGAGATATTCATACCTCATAAATTGGTAAGAGATGGAACGGATCCCCCGTGGTACACAAAAAAGGTCCGAACGCTGTTGCAGAGGCAACGGAAAAAGCATGCGAAGTTCAGAAGAACGCGAAATCCTGAAGATGGGCTAAAATTTACAGACGCGCGAAATTTGGCACGTACTTCGATGCGAGATGCCTTTAATAGGTTCCACAACGAAACATTGTCTCGAAATTTGGTAGAAAATCCGAAGAAATTCTGGTCGTATGTAAAGTACACAAGCGGCAAGACGCAGTCAATACCTTCGCTGCGCAGTGCCGATGGTACTGTTATCGACGACTGCGCCGCTAAAGCGGAGTTATTGAACGCAGTTTTCCGAAATTCCTTCACCAGGGAAGACGAATGGAATATTCCAGAATTTGAAACACGAACATCTGCTAGCATGAGTTTCTTAGAAGTAGATACCTTAGGGGTTGCGAAGCAACTCAAATCGCTTGATACGGGCAAGTCTTCAGGTCCAGATTGTATACCGATTAGGTTCCTTTCAGATTACGCTGATACTATAGCTCCCTACTTAGCACTCATATACAACCGCTCGCTCACCGATAGATCTGTACCTACAGATTGGAAAATTGCGCAGGTCGCACCAGTGTTCAAGAAGGGTAGTAGGAGTAATCCATTTAACTACAGACCTATATCATTGACGTCGGTTTGCAGTAGGGTTTTGGAGCATATACTGTATTCAAACATTATGAATCACCTCGAAGGGAACGATCTATTGACACGTAATCAGCATGGCTTCAGAAAACATCGCTCTTGTGCAACGCAGCTAGCTCTTTATTCGCACGAAGTAATGGCCGCTATCGACAGGGGATCTCAAGTTGATTCCGTATTTCTAGATTTCCGGAAAGCTTTTGACACCGTTCCTCACAAGCGACTTCTAATCAAGCTGCGGAGCTATGGGGTATCGTCTCAGTTGTGCGACTGGATTCGTGATTTCCTGTCAGGAAGGTCGCAGTTCGTAGTAATAGACGGCAAATCATCGAGTAAAACTGAAGTGATATCAGATGTTCCCCAGGGAAGCGTCCTGGGACCTCTACTGTTCCTGATCTATATAAATGACCTGGGTGACAATCTGAGCAGTTCTCTTAGGTTGTTCGCAGATGATGCTGTAATTTACCGTCTAGTAAGGTCATCCGAAGACCAGTATCAGCTGCAAAGCGATTTAGAAAAGATTGCTGTATGGTGTGTCAGGTGGCAGTTGACGCTAAATAACGAAAAGTGTGAGATGATCCACATGAGTTCCAAAAGAAATCCGTTGGAATTCGATTACTCGATAAATAGTACAATTCTCAAGGCTGTCAATTCAACTAAGTACCTGGGTGTTAAAATTACAAACAACTTCAGTTGGAAGGACCACATAGATAATATTGTCGGGAAGGCGAGCCAAAGGTTGCGTTTCATTGGCAGGACACTTAGAAGATGCAACAAGTCCACTAAAGATACAGCTTACACTACACTCGTTCGTCCTCTGTTAGAATATTGCTGCGCGGTGTGGGATCCTTACCAGGTGGGATTGACGGAGGACATCGAGAGGGTGCAAAGAAGGGCAGCTCGTTTTGTATTATCGCGTTATAGGGGAGAGAGTGTGGCAGATATGATACACGAGTTGGGATGGAAGTCATTACAGCATAGACGTTTTTCGTCGCGGCGAGACCTTTTTACGAAATTTCAGTCACCAACTTTCTCTTCCGAATGCGAAAATATTTTGTTGAGCCCAACCTACATAGGTAGGAATGATCATCAAAATAAAATAAGAGAAATCAGAGCTCGAACAGAAAGGTTTAGGTGTTCGTTTTTCCCGCTCGCTGTTCGGGAGTGGAATAGTAGAGAGATAGTATGATTGTGGTTCGATGAACCCTCTGCCAAGCACTTAAATGTGAATTGCAGAGTAGTCATGTAGATGTAGATGTAGATATTATACTTATGCAGTTGTATATTATACATGTTTCTTTGTACCACTATTTCATAATTTTAAAGATGTTTTCACGAATCCAGGAGAACGAATTTTTTCCATCTTACGTTATAAATACACTTCATTGTTTTCGTTCCCAATAGGAAATTGGCAAAATGACTTTCTTGGCAATGTGGGGTTGTCAGATATTACTTTACCCACCACACTGAGAATAGCAATGACCACAAAGGTTTAAGTTTGCCACTTCCACGAGTCCTTCAGTTTATCCTACTTCTATCAGAAGGCTCCACTCTCGTCTCTGTCCCGAAGAACTCTCCAGGTTTTCTCCTCGGTACTCTTATATCGTCTATAGTACGCTGCAGTTCGGCTGTAGTCATGTAAGTAGGCTGTTTAGGTTTTTTTTATTGGTAACGCCAAGGCCACGTAGCGCTCTGTAAGAAAATCACTGGCTGTGCTGTGTGCAGTCTGTGTTTAGTTTGCATTGTTGTCTGACTTTTGAAGCTTTTGTCCCATTTGTTGCATTAATTGTAATAACAGTGCACTGGTGTCTGAAACATGTTCCTTAGTGCTATTCGGCAATGCATTTGAACCGCCAATATTCGCAGTTTGAAAAACAGAAAATGTGTCCTGATTTATTTGAGAAAACGGTGAGGACGCAAAATCTGAATCTACATTATTTGCAAGATTGTGTCCTGTCATTTCGGATTCCTGAGGCGAGCTGTTGCCGACCGATCGATCGATAATTGTTCCCTGTTCACTACTTGTTTCACTGTCTACACCATTGTTTTCAGCCCGCTCCATTTCCCTATGTACAATTACCAAATTACTACTTTGAACATTAGTTAATTCATTACTCGGTGGCGCTAACACACTGCTTTCGTCTTCACTGTCATTTCTCAATTTACTTTGGAGCCTAGTATTATGTCTTTCACACGCCATTATTGTCACAATATTTCACACGACAACACAGAAAAAAAAACAATTTGAAGAGCAAAAATAAGAGAATACATTAACATAAAAAATAATATCTAGTTAATTGCAAGCGCAGTTTCGAAATACTTGGTGCAACTCTACATGCATGCTACAACTGTTGTACTGTACAACAATGAAGGACTACAACTATAAAGGAGATTCTCTCTACAATTACGCGCTAGCAATAAAACAAAATCTACATTAATTACACAAACTACAAGAAAAAATCAGAAGATTCTAGTGAGGTATCCTTGGCTAAGGGTCGACATATGAAACGTCCCCTTAGAAAAATTATACACGACTGTGCTTAAACTGACACACAATATTTTATTTATTTTTTTTTTTTTTGCGCAACGCAATCTGACTTTCAGTAATCCCTACAAGAGAATGGCCCTGACTAACATTAATCTATATGTTTCACAAATCACTTACCTCACAAAAATCTTCGTTACTCGAACTACTGCAATACAGCAAGCGCCACTACTGCCAGCTAACTAAAAGTTTCTAACTATGGAAGTCACTAACTACTGATAGGCACAGTTAGCAAATAAAAGATTTTAATAGAGAACAAACAATGTATTTACCTTAATAGTCATAATATATATAGCAGTTCATGACACCAATTCTTACAAATTTCAAAACTCCGCCATCTCTCTCCCCACGTCCACCACTGCTGGCGGCTCACCTCCAACTGCGCAACGCTACGCGCTGCTAGCATCCAGCTGCCGCTGCCCAACACTACAATGGCAGATAACAATGCAAACTAAACACAGACTGCACACAGCACAGCCAGTGATTTTCTTACAGAGCGCTACGTGGCGTTGGCGTTACCAATAAAAAAAACCTAAACAGCCTACTTACAGTCATATCATCTCCTCCCCATTCAACTCTGCCCAAAATAAAGGGATCGGTTATACCATCATCCACCTACACTTTCTTCCTAGCAACATATATATCGTAGCCCTTCCAAAGTTCCTGACCGAAAACAACTTGTCTGTAGCTAGTTGGTAACATCCTGTAACACATACTGATGCTCTCTGTCTAGTCGAATCCGCAGCTCGTGGTCTAGTAAAAAAAAAAAAAGAAAAAAACAACATTGGCACAAAATATAAAAGCCGGCACGGTAGCTCAGCGTGTTCGGTCAGAGGGTTAGCTGCCCTCCGTTATAAAAAAAAAATGAGTTAAACGATCAACAACGAGCTTAAACGGATGTCTTACGACGTCCGCCTCGAGCAGATGCAACGAACGAAAGCGAACAAAATGAAATTTTTTAAAAAAAGTGTCTAGCGTTGCTATCTTTGCATCAGGGGGACCTGGGTTCGATTCTTATCAAGGGTAGCGATTTTCTCCATCTGGGGACTGAGTTTTTGTGTTTTTCTCGTCATTTAATCATTATTCGCAAAAGCAGAAAGACTGGACAGTGGAAAGGTTGGGAATTTGTGTGGGGCCTGAAAACCACGTACTTCAGCGCGCCGCATCAAAGGGACAACGAGAAACAGATTTTTTTTTACCATCTCTTTCAAAAATTTTACTCGGTTGCTCGGATAAGATCACCCTAAGTTCTGGTTACGTACTTTTTCTTTTTAATTCTCTCTGGGCCATTAACTATCCGAGAACGCACACCTAAACTCCTTGTACTATCCATCACGTCCTACAACGTCTGTTTCCTGACTACCCACGCCTTTCAGACTACAGGACACAAGCATCAGGTCCATCGTATTTCAATGATTTGCGGCACTCTCCATTTGGCTTTGGTGATTGGAGGAATCAAAGAGAAAAATTAACCTCGGTTAAAATGCCACCTTTAGTCACACAAATACCATACTCATAAATCAAATAACTGATAATCAGCAAGACGTACTCTTCTGTCGAGGAGCCAAAACACTTTTTCAGTAAAGCAAAATAGGCCTAGTATGGAAAACCGAGTCAGGACCTCCGATCTCTGCCAAAGGTATTGCCGGCCTCGCCATTCTGCTTCACTTTATTTCATCCAAAGCTTACCGAGGTTTAGGTTATGACTGAAAGGTCATCTTATCCCTAAGAAAATTTCCGGGTGTACAGGACTGTTATAATTTAGATGAAAAACTGTTTTCCGTATGGGTACCAAAGCTTACAGGAATTTGTTCAGGATGTGCGCAACAGGATTTGCGTTGTTTGTAGTGTTAATGTCGTACCTTGCCTTTAGGAGCCACCACTGGTAAGCCAGCGTAAGATCAAAAAACAAATATCAGTGTGCCTTACAGTTGCAGACGTCTCCATGGACCTTTATAAGATTAGAAGTGCTTTACACATGAAGTTGTTTTATCAAACCAACAGAAATTGTGCTACTGCTCCTCGCGAATATAGCTGCATTAAGGGTATACGGAGAGGTGCTCTTATCCTACTGGTGTTAGAGACCGTGATTCGCAAGTTTGAATTAACTGGTGATCTGGGAATTGCTCCTTGGAGAGGCTAACGGACAATTGCGACACAAACTGTTGGAAAATTTACTGTTGCCTTGACTGAGTACACTGGAGGCAGTGTGCAGTCTTCAAGCAGTATACGAGTTATGTCACGACAGCTTAACATTCCATTGTCAACCATTCGAAAAGTGCTTCGAACAGCTGTGAAATGTTATCCCTTGTGTGGTCCCCGGCTCTCGTGGATGCAGATTCTCGTCACATTGAGCAACATCCGCAATCTGTAACATTAACATAATACTCAATTAACAACTTTTACCCTAAATTCGTTGTAGATAGTTCTTGAATCTCACTAATCTGTCCCTGAATTCTAGCTGCTGAGCACATCGTTGCTGTGAGCTGTGTGCTTACTCGCTCGCTGATCAATGTGAGTGCATGTGGGCAGTGGCCTTTGCTTGGTACACTCTTCGTACCTATACTGATGGAGTGTGGGCTGGGAGGTAGTGGTCGGGCTAAGAGGTAATGCAACATACACTTGCCGTGTGGTGGGCTACTTAGTATAGTTGACAATAAAAACACTTTACATGCCGCAATCGCAGTGCAGTGTCTTCACTGTAGTATCTACACTGTGATCACAGCATATGAAATGTGTTCACAACTGGCAGGTAATGTTTCCCCACTGAAACTGACGCAACCATACCTTGACCCCAATTGTAAACCCATAACCCATACTGAGGCAGAGGGGTTTGGCCAGACGGACTCAGCAGGGCCTTAGGCTGTCTGGCACACCCATGTATGCAGGCATTTAGGCCCCTGTACATATGAAGACGCATTTGACGACCCCTGTCCCCTTCCTTGTTGAGTAAGTCTGCCCTGACCCATTCTCCTCTGTGTGGGCTATGGGCTCGCAGTCAGGACCGCGGCCCCATGTATCAGTTTGATGGCAGACCTACTTCTATCTGCATGCTCTGACCGCTACCTGCACACCCACATGCAGTGCAGGCTGGTAGGGTCTGCCATGAAGCGGCATATCCCACACAACGTCAGAGGGCTTGGCGAGAGATTTAGCGTGCCGATCAGGCTGTGAATGGATGGCTTTGGAAATGGAACCGAAACTCTGCGACTTACCCAAGTGTCATTGTTGTCTGTCCATTCCTCAGGTCATTGAATAACCCAGACATGCAACTACAGAATTTGCAATAGCATCCCAGTGTGGAGAGAATATTAAATTATTGGAATTGCTGTCTTCATTGGTGCAATCACTGCGGTTGCTCCAAACTGGTATTCACATTTAATCGCTACAAGCATATCTCAGAGATGAAAATGAGTTAAAGAAACGAAAGACAGGTGACATGAGTCAATCCAGAACAGGCTGAAGAGAACTGAAACTATTACAATAACTGGCAATAACTTTCCTTTTTTTCGTCTGAAGTCTAATACCAACACAGTAATGCTCCATTTCAAAGCCCCTGACATGATGGACCACATACTCCATCAAAAAGTGATCATTAAGACCTAGTATTGATAAGAGGAATGCTTTAGGCTGAATGGCAACATCAATGAAATTTAACAACCATCACAGAGATACGTTATAATTTTAGAAACAGTAATGTAGCAATATGGCGAAAATTGATAAAAACTCTAAATAATCTTTACATCCACATCATTATCACCTAAGATTCAGTGTATATCAGGAGGGTAAGGCGTGAACAATCATTTCAATAGTGTAAAATGGGAATCATAGAAAATAACGTAACAGCTCAACCACTGACAGCTGTGACTGCGTCGGGACACCCTTAACCGTTTTGCTGGAGTCCATGGATCACCTCCCATCACTTGCTGTATGTGTGTTTCAGTTGTTGTTCAACATGTCTGCTCGTGTTCATCAATAATGTGCTCTAGTAACCAGTTGGCCTGCTTAGCCGCCTCATTACAATACTGATGTCAGGAAACCTGTTGGGCTTTGAAATGATTGCACAACGGAACCCTTAAGAGGAGGAGGTGTAACAGCAGTAGCGTTCACGACACGTTTTCAACTAACTACCCTCAACAAGTATTTTTTTAGCCTGTCACGTCACATTTGTCCTTTCATTTCTATTTTGGGTATACTATACGCTTGTGTTGGAAGTTCTGAGCGAAACGATTGTCCCTGAGGAATCAACAATCCAGGAAATAATTCAGTATCTCCTAAATGAAGCAGCGAAGGTTAGAGATGACAAATAAGTTTTGTGTAGAGACGTAAATCGTTTTAAGGGTATAACAATCGAAGGATCGCCTTTGGGTGTGTCTTCGCTCTTTTCTGGATGCTCGTATTGACTCACTGCTGGCACCGTTTCCCGGTAAGTCTGTGGAAGATATTTCTTTTTCGCAGATAGTTGGCATATGGCATCGAAATTACGGAACAAGACTGATTACAGTTGTTGAACGTAGCTCGTTTAAAATTTGTAAGGAATTTCAGGACATATGTGATGTGGAATGATAAACTACAGATTCTCAGTCCTCCGCAGAGTTTCAGGAAGGGTTGGTGCATCATTACACGAAGGAGAATTCGACCTGGTATTTTCGTGGATTAGTTAATGGTGTAGTGCAGAAGCAAGGGGAATCAGTAGAAGATATTTCTGACCACATAAGGCGAATGAATGACAGTTCATGTCAATTAACGAATGGTGATCGTGCCAGTATTTGGCAGAATGCAGAACAACGGGAGCTTGGTGTGTTTTTGTGCTGACTGCTATGTGGAAAGTGCGCATGGAGTTACCGAGAACCCTGAACGAGGCAGTGGCAGCTGTAGTTGCTTTGACTGAAATTGTTTCCGTAGCCAGACCCAAGAGAAAGCGAGTAGTGTTCGGTGTGTTGATTGTGTGTTATAGGTGTGGTGCTCCGGGCAACGTTCAACTTATCTGTTCGAAACCTCAGTGTCAGAGGGGCAAGTAAGAGGAACACGCTGTTGAAAAATGTTCACGGGCGCATAGACGGTGGAATCCGCAACAATCGCGCAAATGCGTTAAACGGTGCAGGGGACGGTGTGAGTAATGAGCAGACACTGGTGATTTTACAGGCAAAGTCAGTGACAGACATTTGTCTTTTCCGCTTATTAAAGGAAGGTCGTGTGAAGTTTCGTTGGATGCGGGATCATAGGTATCTATGGCTAGTCAATTTATACTGAATGCCGTGAATTTGAACCTACCATGCTGTAGGTTAAGGGGTACGGTTGATAAAAGTGTGAATTGTCTCGGTTGCACGTTGCTGGGTTCCTGAGTGGGCAGCAGAGATTTCCGGATATGTGATGAAATTCGATCTGCCGTGGATGTTAGCTACGCCGTCATTCTGGGCCTCAACTTCCTGGATGAACATCAGGCTAACGTAGATCTGCAGAAGAATGGACCACTGTTCCGTCTCGATTTTATGGCTGCAAAAGCCGGAGGGTCGCAAGGAACACGCGAGACGTTGGCTAAACGGGTTGACTTGAATACACGGCCTCTTAGAATGGATTCGTATGTCACGATACTGAAGTACAGGAAGGCTGGCCAGGACGAACGTTGGTGCTGATCTGTCGGGCAATGCTGAGTTCTCAGTAGAATGAGGTACTGGATCAGGCATGTTTCGTACGACGAAGTTTGTCGTATGTGCAGGACTTGGACTGTGGCCGAGTAGTGTGAGGCAACACAGATAATTTTGTTTCAGAGGAGCAAGGCTGTCAAAAGGAATGCTGATATCTAACTTAGAGACTTTAGAGGATGAATTAGAAAGTTGTCTTTCAATGCAGAATACAAAATGCAGAGACAGGCCATCGATTTAAATGCTCTGAGTGGAAAAGCGTTGCATCTGAAAGGACGTGAAAGTGTAAATATGGCGAAGGTACTAGAGGAATGTAGAGGATTTTTTTAATACTCCTGGACTACTACCAGTTAAACAACTGGTACAATACGGAACTCGAACTGGGAATGACCAGCCAGTATATGAGAAACCATACTGCCTCCCCCAAATATATGGAACCAGTAATGGAGGAGTTCATAGCTCAAAGGCTTCAGGATGGAATCTTCGACGAAACTAGTAGCCCCTGGTCAGCCCCCGGAAGTAACTGTGCTCAAGAAATTCTCACACGGGAAAAACACATCAGCGCATGGTCTCTGGATCAAACCTCACTCCTAACAAAACGGAGACATTAGACAGTCTGGGGGAATGCTGTCATTTGAGCTTAGATGTACACACCAGTTAGGTGTAGGACTGTAGGACCGGCCTAAGACACCATTTTCGGTCCCATACGGACTCTTCAGATCTCGTCGCATGCCTTTCAGCCTGAAAAACAATGCTTATTAGATGTCTATGAGACCCAAATCAAAGCAGTGCTTAATATATATAGATGACATACATTCCAAGGGCATACAGGAGCCCATGATGCATCTCTGGGAAGTATTTGGGCGGTTCCGTGCAGCGTGGCTGACACTCAGCTTAGAAAAGTACCACTTTATTGGCCATATAAGCATACCTACTGACCCTGACTTTTGCAAGCACTAAAAGAATTTACAACCCCCAGTGCGTTAAAGTAAGTGGGGTCGTATCTTCGGATTTCGAATTTCTACAGAAAAAATATTATAAAATTGGCCGGGGAAGCGCAATTCTTTACGCATTTGTTAGAAAAATGGCACAAATATACAGTTTGCCAAGAAGAATTTCAACGGTTGAAGGTATGACTAACCACGAGTCCTGTTCTTATTTTTCAAGACTATCCAAAACTGTTTAGGACGTCCTATGATTCAATATATCGTGCCTTCAAGTGTGTCCTCAGCCAATAGGTGGGTGGGAAACGATACCCCATAGCCTATGCTTCCAGGAAACTGAATAAAGCAGAAAAAGCTATCTAGTTACAGAAAAGTAAATAAGGGCCATAATTTTGGTATCACGTATCTTCGTTGTTATATGTATGGGAGGCACTTTAATTTCATAACAGATCACATCGCACTAAACTTGCTTTAGGATTAAAGGAACCAGGCTTACCCACTGAGCCTTAAGGCTTAGCGAATTTGACCTTGAGGTAGTGCGTCGTCCAGGGAAGCTTAATAGCAACGCCCAGCTCACAGATCAAGCCGCGCAGAACAATCCGATGTATGCATCGGAATAAGCAGATTTCAGCTCCGATGAAGTAGTGTTTCAAGGGGCAAATACAATGTGGCCATCGAATAGTTGCGCCAGCCAGTTAACAGGTCGAGGTGTTGAAACAAACCCGTAATTACATTTAGGTTGGGCACAGCGGACGACGAGACATGGACCGCCGTGTTGTGGAAAATTACTGGTGGCCACAGAGGAAACAATACGATAAGCGCTACATAAAGAACTACATCCCCTGCTCAATTAGCCGAACTGAATCATCAATGAATATCAAAGCAAAGACTGCCTGAGGCAGAAAATCTCACCAATTGATTGGCCTCGACGCCCTTGAATCTTCAGCACAAATATCTGTGGGGAACCGATATGTACTAACCATAATTGCCATTTTCGTTTTACTTTGCTATTATCGCCATACCAAACCATCTAGAAGACACAGTGCCTCATATTTCGCTAACCATTGGCTATTGAAATTAGGCACATAATAAGCAGAAATAACAGACCAAGGCACGAAATATACGTCTTAACTGTTTAAGCAGCTATGTTTACTGATGCACGTTAAAAAGTTAAGAAATAGCGTCCTTCACCCACAAGCTAACTACAGAACAAAAAAAATGGTTCAAATGGCTGTGAGCACTATGGAACTTAACGTCTGAGGTCTTCAGTCCCCTACAACGTAGAACTACGTAAACATAACTAACCTAAGGACATCACACACACCCCTGCCCGAGGCCGGATTCGAACCTGCGACCGTAGCGGTCGCGCGGTTCCAGACAGTAGCGCCTAGAACCGCTCAGCCACCCCGGCCGGCTCGACAGAACAGAGAGATTGCATAGGTTCTGAGTAAAATACCAAGTTATTACGTGAATAGCAGCCAGGGTAATTGCAACACTCTGTTACCATACGTTGTAAGTTTGTACAGTTCAAATATCTATGAAAACATGGGTCTTTCACCTTGAGACATGGTTTCTTGTAGAAAGATGCTCTCACCTTTTGATCTATGTCAGCTAACTCCAGGTAAGGATGTGCCCTCTGTTCAGCACTTAAATAAACAAGTGAGACGGATACAGCATCGGGAGAAAAAAAATGAACATAAAGGCTCTAGAAATTCGGGAAAACATACATCACAAAAAAGCGGTATCACACAAGTATCACATCGGACAGTGCTTTATATTATCTAACCCTCACATTCCTTAGGGGAAAGATAGTTCATTTCACGGTACCAACGGCCCTCTCAGGAATCTGAAACGACATCCCCAGTCAACATTAAAATACAGCTCCCCGCCAGAGCCACAGTTGATCATATGAGTAGAATCGGCCCTATTCAAAGTGAGCAGAAAACGCCGCCCCAGTTGACGGCAGCTCCTTCCGAATGGGGAAAGGAACTACGTAAAGAAAACAGAAGAAACAAAGGTCGAAAGAAACTAATGACGTAGAGTGTAACTAAGATTGTTCCAACACTTCCATACAATTTAAGACCACGAAGTGGTTATCACTAGCAGAATTTTGTTATAATTGCTTACAAGTTATACATATGGTTATATTTATGTTCTGTTATTTCTTAAAAGAAACATCCACAGGAAACATTTGCTTGTAAGTTAGTTGATGCGGCGTAACAAGAACGTGAAGTATTAGAAGAAATAATCATAACGTCGTAGTGGAAGGACTGGATAACAAATTGAACATCGCATACTTCTTTTATAAAAAGCCTTCACAAAATTTATTACCACATTAAAGTTCACCAATGCAGGTATAATCACCCAAAACTTGCACAGCAAATATTGGCGAAATGCAATGTGCTACTGCAGTGCAGTTTTCACGGAAGGGTTTGGATGTCAGAGCCTCGTATTGTTGTGCAAACATACACTTTTCCAACTGGAACAAAACCTACTGAAACTATCTGATTAAAAATAGGGTAAGTTAGAATGTCATTGGTATTTGGTGCAAGATTCTAGTGCGAGTCGTTGAATTTTTAAAGTTTCCACACAGACATTTTTTCCTGCTATTCAATCTGCGTAGTCACTAGGTATGACCATGTTAAGTTTGTTTACAGTTTATTTGTGTGTCCCTTGAGAGCACTGCGACTTGCTAGTCACTTAGTGTGTGACAGTCGAAGCGGTAGGTCCTGAGTTGACGATGGATTTACCAACCCCGAGAAAGCATACATGCTCATAGTGTGTGGAGAATGTAGCAAGAATGCTATTCGTTCTTGTACGGTGTAAACAGCAAAATATCCCGATAGGCGTCAACAATCTCGGCAGTTATTTATTAACCTCTTCAACCAGTTACATGATAGTAGAAGTGTAACCCGTAGATAACGTAAAGGGAAAAACAGTTGACGACAGAAGAGGCGAAATTAGTTTTCTTGCTTCCAGAATGAGATTTTCACTCTGCAGCGGAGTGTGCGCTGATATGAAACTTCCTACCATATTAAAACTGTGTGCCGGACCGAGATTCGAACTAGGGACTTCTGCCTTTCGCGTTTAAGTGCTCTACCATATGAGCAACCCAAGCACCGGTAGAGCACTTGCCAGCGAAGGGCAAATGTCCCGATTTCGAGTCTCGGTCCGGCACACAGTTTTAATCCGGCAGGAAGTTTCAGTTTTCTTGCTGTTGTTCTTCATCGACATAGATTCCATGCCTGTCACATCACTCTCCATCAAGAGGTGCATAGAGACGATTATGAGAATCTATTTAACTTCTGTACATGGACGTTAAGACAGGATGCACCAGGTGTATCGGACGGTGATGAAGCCATTTTCACCAGTCACGCCCAGGTAAACGCCGGAACATGCACGACTGGTCTCATGGCAATCCCCGCTGGCTTTGTCAGGTGGATAAGCGTGCATGAAGTGTAAACATATGTGCGGGATCGTGAAGCATCAACTCATACGCAAGCTTTTCACAGGAGGAACTTTGAAAGCGGAGAGATATCGCAGCCTCCTAACATCCATCTTCCACTGCTGATAGAAGACGACCCTCTGCGGACTAGGAGGAACCTGTGATGCCAAGATGATGGTTCTCCAGCTCATAGTGGACGATGTACTACAGCGCGTCTTCACGAATTAATTCCAAATCGTTGCACTCGACGCCGAGGACCTGCGCCTTGGCTGGCTCTTTCCTCAGTTTTGACGCCTGTAGACGTTTCTATGGGGAAAGTTGAAAGACGATGCCTAACGGCACATACCAGCTGCACCCGATGATATGCTACTACATCTTGCTACAGCCTGCTCAGACCTCTCCGCTTAAATGCTGGCACGTCTGCAGCAGTTGTTCCATACCAGACAGGAACCGTGTCTGGCCGCTGCTGGTGGTCTTTTGAACACAACTTACAACCTCTGATGTTCGGTTGTCTTGCTACTGGTCAGTATCCACATAACTAGTGTATGCACTTGCGTTGTTCTTTAGTGTGTGGAAACTTTTAAAAATATTTTATCTCGCAAATGATTTGCTCTAGAAGCCTGCAACATACACTACTGACAGTCTAATTTGCCCTAATCATCGGACAACCGATCAACAGCGATCAGGCTTGAAGTCAACACTAGCTCACCTACAATATACATGAAACGTCTCTTAAATAACGCTGTGACAGAATAATAGTTGATTGGTCTGTCTCAAAAGACGACTGGAGCAGAAACGAGCACGAGATATTTAACAGCATAAATACATAAGTACTAACCAGGAAAAGAATCACATTAAGTTCATGAAGCACGTCAAACAATGCGGAGTATCTTTTCGGCACGCAAAGCACCGACTACTGCTTACTTCAACCACGAATAAACGCTCGGCTAGAAAATTTAAGTTAACCACTCCAACAAGTAACAAGCGCCTCAATAGGGCCTAAAGATTACTCAGGCAACTGTTAACTAAAACTTGACAATAATTACAACAGCTGTTACTACTACCAACGGGAATTCCCCTATCGATTAACAAAAACTGTACAGTTAAAGTATACGACAACACATGTGGAAATTAAGCGCCAATAACTCTAAAAAGACTTAACCTAAAAACGTCTCCATGCGGTATTTTTCCTTTTAGTTTAAGAGTATTTAGCGATAATGGATCCAGTAGTTTGCCTAGGAGGAATAGGGCTGAGCACAAGTGACGAAAGTTCAGAAATATGCATCACTAAACAGAACTGCGGAACGGACGGCGGAGAGTGGAGTCCCAAGCAGCCAATAATCATTAAACAGGAGAAGTACAAACAAGAGTCACAGGCCGGACCGAGACAAGGAAATGTCAGTGAATGCTCAAAGAACGATCACCGTTGAAGCGCGTAGCGGCAAATCCCAAGCTCTATACTCGACCAACAAATAGGAAGCAAGTCGGGCAACGGTCCTGTCAACCTACTCATCGAACGGTCCGGCCACAACAAACCACTAACGGGTGGCATACTACAACAACTGCCGCAGAGCTCTGTACAGTCAGGGCCAACACACGGGGCCCGCTGTTGGAACATGCACGCACCGGGAAATCTGGCCACCCTAACCCAAACCAAGTACGCTCATCTTAACCCTGAAAGAGTGGTTCGGAGAGCGGCGGCGTCGTGGGGTTGTGGACCACTGCGGCTGCGGCGAAGACGAAGCCTCTACGTAGTTTCCAAGCCCCTGGTTAACATAAAATACAATACGCCGAACCTCGTGCGCCGTGGGCCCCAAGGCTACACTCAACCCCTGGTCCTACTGTCACCGTCGTTCCTCCGCCAGAAAGCGCTAGCTTCCCACGTAACCATAGAATCCTGTTCAAGTTTGGAGGGTACGAAATATCGACCTCGTCAGACGGCGCAGAAGTAGGTTGGTGATTCAAATGGCTCTGAGCAGTATGGGACTTAATATCTGCTACTTGAAGGTAACTAACCTAAAGACATCACACACATCCATGCCCGAGGCAGGATTCGAACCAGCAACAGTAGCGGTCGCGCGGTTCCAGACTGCAGTGCCTAGAATCGCTCGGCCTAAACGGCCGGCTAGTAGTAGGTTGGAGTGATATCAACAGAACAGTAGTGTGTCTAAATAAAATTAATTGTTTTGTTTTATTTGTAGTTTGTACAGAAGTAGGTAAGCAGACGGGGAATGATTTCGTGGTAATTGAGAAGAGTGAGTGTATGTGGGACACATTTCGAAGTGTAACTTTAAGGTTGTAGATTCCTTACAAAGGATGTTGTCAAAGTCATTTAATTTATTTAAGATGATAAAGATGATGATGTTGATGTTGATGATGATGATGATGAGATATTTGATCCACCGTAGAATCACTGCAGTGCCGAGCCTAGCAAGTCACTGAATGCCCCACAGAGTTAATACACAACGTATTTGACTCAGATGAACATATTCTGTTTCGCTCCGAAAAGGCTGCAACTAACTGCCTTAGGAATGCCATTATAAGTGAAACCGAATTTTTCGACGAGCTATTGTCACACTGGGAACACAGAGTACCAAAACTGATAGCAGTCACTGCTACCTGCTAAGACCAAGGAAATTTCGGCAGCGCCTAGAGTATAGAGCTACATGCTCAGCGATTGTTAATGAATGGTACGAAACGCGACGTTTCAGGCCCCACAACTCTGAAACCAGCTACTCGTTAATTTTCCTACCGGACCTGCGTTCCGAACCCTTGCCCAAGGAAAACCTTACTTGCCTAAACGCCGCGCTGGACCCATCTCTCCTGCCATACTGGATCAAATGTTAGCTGCACCAAATAGTCGCTTGAGGGTAGGACATCTACTCAATCTTGTACGAAAACAATGTACGCAGGTGACTCATAACCGTATGCCCTAGCACACAAATCGTTTGTGTATAAGTATTGTGCACTGTAGTCTGAAGCGTTGAACTGCCGAAACACGACCTTATCTTCCGTCAACCTGCGGATCCACGACAGTCATGCCGGTGCGAGTGAATAAGTGAGTAAACCACAGTAGAAATAATAAACTGTGAAAAAAGGAAAGAAAAGCTAAGAGAAGCACAGAAATTGAGTGCTTAATCATCGTACGAGTGAGATACTGTATCTAGTGAAAAATAAAACGAAAAGGAGGACACGTCAAAGTCTCTTTCAAGCCATGACTAAACTTTCAGAGACATGAAGAGGTCTCTGGTACAGTGCGGCCAGCAAAACAGGAAACAGCAGGGTTGAACTAATCTAAGAAAGGAGGAAATGGAACGGCTGAAGCACCGAGAGCTGGACCGCAGTGCAGCAATCCAACCCAGGCCACAGCTACCGGCCACTGTGATGCCAGTTCAGCAGCGCCAGCAGATACAGCTTCTCAGAGTGACGAACGTCACACGAACCCCCGTCGCATGACCGACCAACACACCGATTTTTCTCACACCAGATCATCGACCGTGCTCCAAACGTTTCGACGCAGCCTCGCCACATGGGGCCTCCTGCAACTGTCAGCACCTGGAAACAGAAACAGGACTTAATCCACCAAGATGGGCCCGTCAGCAAGTCGTCACAGCCCGAGTTAGTCGTCACCGCATCTACGACACCGCCTCCGTCGGGCTGCGAACCAACGATCGGTGCCCGTGGCGGAGAGGCGTCGCCTCTCCGCCGAACTGATGCACCGAAACCGTCAGTCGCCATCCACCGGCACTCTGGATAGCCGGGCTGCCTCTACCGTCCGCGGGAAACGCCTGCTTCGGCGCAACATAGCGGTATGGTGATATCCAAGGATCTCCTCCCGTCGTCTGCATTCAGGTGTGCTGAACTGTGTCTGTTCGTGTTCATCAATTAAGTGTTCTAACTGTTCGGCTGTCTTCTTCAACTTGCTCACCCTCGCCCCCCCCCCCCACCCCCCTACTCCAACCTCCAGCAAAGATCCACACACCCACTCCTGCCTCTTAAACCTGCTGAGATCTGGTACAATGAAACCAATATACCACAGACACGTAACACTGATAAGTTCTGCCGTCCAATTATAAACCCATGGTTCTGGCGGAGGTTCTAGTCCTCCCTCGGCGCGGGTGTGTGTGTTTGTCCTTCGTATAATTTAGGTTAATTAGTGTGTAAGCTTAGGGACTGATGGCCTTAGCAGTTAGGACCACAAGATTGCACACACATTTGAACATCTTTTTTATAAACCTATGCGTCACTTGTCACTCAATTAGAGCTTTTCGGAGAGCCTGTTAAACATATTTCATGTCGATGACGTGACTGATGGCATTGCCATTCTATCAACATCTACATCCATACTCCGCAAGCCACCTGATGGTGTGTGGCGGAGGGTACCCTAAGTACCTCTATCGGTTCTCCCTTCTATTCCAGTCTCGTATTGTACGTGGAAAGATGGACTGTCGGTATGCTTCTGTGTGGGCTCTAATCTCTCTGATTTTATCCTCATGGTCTCTTCGCGAGATATACGTAGGAGGGAGCAATATACTGCTTGACTCTTCGGTGAACGTATGTTCTCGGAGCTTTAACAAAAGCCCGTACCGAGCTACTGAGCGTCTCTCCTGCAGAGTCTTCCCCTGGAGTTTATCTATCATCTCTGTAACGCTTTCGCGATTACTAAATGATCCTGTAACGAAGCGCGCTGCTCTCCGTTGGATCTTCTCTATCTCTTCTATCAACCCTATCTGGTGCGGATCCCACACTGCTGAGCAGTATTCAAGCAGTGGGCGAACAAGCGTACTGTAACCTACTTCCTTTGTGGTCGCATTGCATTTCCTTAGGATTCTTCCAATGAATCTCAGTCTGGCATCTGCTTTACCGACGATCAACTTTATATGATCATTCCATTTTAAATCACTCCTAATGTGTATTCCCAGATAATTTATGGAATTAACTGCTTCCAGTTGCTGACCTGCTATTTTGTAGCTAAATGATAAGGGACCTATCTTTCTATGTATTCGCATCACATTACACTTGTCTACATTGAGATTCAATTGCCATTCCGTGCACCATGCGTCAATTCGCTGCAGATCCTCCTGCATTTCGGTACAATTTTCCATTGTTGCAACCTCTCGATACACCACAGCATCATCTGCAAAAAGCCTTAGTGAACTTCCGATGTCATCCACCAGGTCACTTATGTATATTGTGAATAGCAACGGTACTATGACACTTCCCTGCGGCACATCTTAAATCAGTCTTACTTCGGAAGACTTCTCTCCATTGAGAATAACATGCTGCGTTCTGTTATCTAGGAACTCCTCAATCCAATCACACAATTGATCTGATAGTCCGTATGCTCTTACTTTGTTCATTAAACGACTGTGGGGAACTGTGTCAAACGCCTTGCGGAAGTCAAGAAACACGGCATCTACCTGTGAACCCGTGTCTAAGGCCCTCTGAGTCTCGTGGACGAATAGCGAGAGCTGGGTTTCACACGACCGTCTTTCTCGAAACCCATGCTGATTCCTACGGAGTAGATTATACTCGAACATAATACGTGTTCCAAAATTCTACAACTGATCGACGTTAGAGATATAGGTCTATAGTTCTGCACATCTGTTCGACGTCCCTTCTTGAAAACGGGAATGACCTGTGCCCTTTTCCAATCCTTTGTAACGCTTCGCTCTTCTAGAGACCTACGGTACACCGCTGCAAGAAGGGGGCAGGTTCCTTCGTGTACTCTGTGTAAAATCGAACTGGTATCCCATCAGGACCAGCGGCCTTTCCTCTTTTGAGCGATTTTAATTGTTTCTCTATCCCTCTGTCGTCTATTTCGATATCTACCATTTTGTCAACTGTGCGACACTCTAGAGAAGGAAGCACAGTGCAGTCTTCCTCTGTGAAACAGCTTTGGAAGAAGACATTTAGTATTTCGGCCTTTAGTCTGTTATCCTCTGTTTCAGTACCATTTTGGTCACCGAGTGTGTGGACATTTTCTTTTGATCCACCTACCGCTTTGACATAGAACCAAAATTTCTTAGGTTTTTCTGCCAAGTCAGTACATAGAACATTACTTTCGAATTCATTGAAAGCCTCTCGCATAGCCCTCCTCACACTACATTTCGCTTCGTGTAATTTTTGTTTGTGTGCAAGGCTTTGGCTATGTTTATGTTTGCTGTGAAGTTCCCTTTGCTTCCGCAGCAGTTTTTTAACTCAGTTGTTGTAACACGGTGGCTCTTTTCCATCTATTACGATCTTGCTTGGCACATACTCAACTAACGCATATTGTACGATGGTTTTGAACTTTGTCCACTGATCCTCAATACTATCTGTATTTGAGACAAAACTTTTGTGTTGAGCCAACAAGTACTCTGAAATCTGCTTTTTGCCACTTTTGCTAAACAGAAAAATCTTCCTACCTTTTTTAATATTTCTATTTACGGCTGAAATCATCGGTGCAGTAACCGCTTTATGATCGCTGATTCCCTGTTCTGCATTAACTGATTCAAATAGTTCGGGTCTGTTTGTCACCAGAAGGTCTAATATGTTATCGCCACGAGTCCGTTCTCTGTTTAACTGCTCAAGGTAGTTTTCAGATAAAGCGCTTAAAAATATTTCACTGGATTCTTAGTCCCTGCCACCCGTTATGAACGTTTGAGTCTCCCAGTCTATATTCGACAAATTAAAATCTCCACCCAGAACTATAACATGGTGGGGAAATCTACTCGAAATATTTTCCAAATTATTCTTCATCTGCTGAGCCCGGGGGCCTATAGAGACATCCAATTACCATGCCTGAGCCTGCTTTAACCGTGACCTTCACCCAAATAATTTCACAATTCGAACCTCCGTCAATTTCCTTCGATAGTATTGCACTTCTTATCGCTATAAACACGCCTCCCCCTTCACTGTCCAGGCTGTCTCTGCGGTATACATTCCAATCTGAGTTTAGGATTTAATTACTGTTTACATGTGGTTTCAGCCAACTTTCTGTCCCTAGTACTATATGGGCGTTGTGACCGTTTATTAATGAGAGCAGTTCTGAGACCTTTCTATAGACGCTCCTGCAGTTTAATATTAGCACATTAATATTGTTATTCCCTGTTGCATTTTGCCTACTCCTGTCTTACCGTCTCAGGAGGCGTCTTGTTGGTCCTAGGGAGGGAATTCTCTAACCTAAAGAAAACCCATGTGCACTCCACACGTACTCCGCTACCCTCGTAGCCGCTTCCGGTGTGTAGTGCACGCCTGACCTATTCAGGGGTACCCTACATTTCTCCACCCGATAGCGGAGGTCGAGAAATTTGCACCCTAGCTCTCCGCAGAATCGTCTGAGCCTCTGGTTTAAGCCTTCCACTCGGCTCCAAACCAGAGGACCGCGATCGGTTCTGGGAACGATACTACAAATAGTTAGCTCTGATTCCACCCCTCGAGCGAGGCTTTCCGCCTTCACCAACTCCGCCAACCGCCATTACAGTGTAGTCAAAATAAACTGCAAATCGAGATGTGTAAGTATAAGGCGTCGACCCTCCTCGTGTTGCCCCCACCCCCTCCTTTATCCTATGCCCTTTTTTGTAGACTTTTGGCGTTTTGGAGGGTCCATTAAACGTAATTCTTGTCGATCATGTGACTGATGGTATCGACATGAACGATTATACCCTTTCTAACGGCATAGCCCCCGCCTCCGTTTAACCTCTGGTCTTCTATGTAATATATGCTAAACTCTAACAACAGCGGCTCACTATCATATCTGGAACATTACTTGCTATTCCAGTCCAATGGCTGCCGGTGTTGCGTAATATACCACCTCCTAACATCAGAAGGCAAAAACATCTTTGTCATCTGTGGTCAATAGCACTGAATGACTCGTCACTCCCAATTCACGACGATGTGAGACAGCTGGAATCATCCAGGTTGAAGTCCCATAAACCGGCATGTCAAACGTTCATGGAATTGTTAAGCAACCATTTCGACCACAAAGACAGCAGGCTGTATGAATGGACATCGTCTACTCCACAGGGCATCTTGAAAGTTGAAGATCCAACAGTAAGGCTCAATGGTTTCAGCTTCCCAAGATGCACTTGGAGCAGGCTTAACCGTTTCAGATGTGGTGTGGGAAGAAGTGCTTCGATTCTTCAAAAACTGTGTTGACGTTCCACAAGCAATGAAGCATATAGCAGTGGAAAGCCCCCTTCGTGCCTTCCCTGGACATCTAGTGGATTCGAACCTCGTTACACCCGAAGTGGTGGATTAGATATAAAGATCTAAACTCTATTTTAAAGAGTCTGTGGTACTGTATTTTATGTGTTTTTGTGATTGTTATGTATCACACGCTAAATAAATAAACAGTAGCTCACTTAATACATGAAACTAAAAGTCGGTTTTAAAGCTATGCAGATTATTTCTAATACCCACTACAGCGACGAAAATGAAGTTTCCTGTTGCGGCAAGTGATCATCGTGATGTTACTTCGCGGAAAGGCATGTTCTAAGTATTGTTCCTAGCTATTAGTCACACCACCCCTGAAACTACTACTCGTTGTAACCTTCGCTTTCTTATTGAATCTTTTACTACATAATCCATAGCGAGAAACAACGCACGGTTCAACTGTGGGATTATCGATTGTTACTGTGCTTTCAGTGAAGGGTGGAATTCATCATTGTTGTTCAGAGCTACTCGGCAGGCGAAGGTGCTTTACAGCGAAGCTTTATGAGTTTCCCTGTGTCTTACAGAATAACTACCGAGTGTAAATGCGATTTGTCTGCAAATTACGAAAGGAGACACGATATCTAACATCAGGTCATGAAGGACTGGAGAACTCTCGACAAGATGAAGTTCTGAGGAATTTGCTCCTACATCTTACGCAAACAATCTTCTGCTTCAAAATTAAGTTTGTATTCGACGCGACAGAATGTTGTTCACCTGATTTTTTTCCGTCATCTTTTGTAAATGACACACAATGTGTACTGATGTTGAACGAAGTACATATTCATTTTATCAAAATATTACTTTTACAGCTTAGTATGATCTTTGTCTTTGGACACTGTGCGTCCCTCTGGCTAACTATGTCTTTCAAGAAAACCTATTGTCCAAAGTTTTAAAACGAATTACAGAGATGAAACCTCCACATTACCCCTATAGAATACCCTGTAGATTCAGCTGTGAATCACGTCAACTAACTGCGAGGTACGGTTCTCATACCGTCATTTTGTCGCATTTCCATTCTTCGCTACCACGAATCTGTAATCTGCTGAATTCAGTACAACCGTTCCTGACATTTCAATAGCACCCGGAAGCATTCCAAATATAGCGGTGTATGGATGTGCGTGTAAATAGATAACTCGATACCACAAATACAAATGCTGTTTTCTCGCACATTGCATCATCGCGGCAATGTGCGGACACAGAAGTTGGTTTCTATATGGATAAGCGATAATTAAGTCACGGTGACACATCAGTAGCGACCTCCACCAAATCTGGATCCCTCGACCGCTCTGTGACCTCCTCTTGTCGTTGGCAAATTACAGGTTCAAACAATGTTGTCCGCTTTCAGTGAAGAGACTCCGCAGGCATTTTCCCGTATCAGATGGCTCACAGAAATGTGACACGGCTGTATACCTCGACTGACCTCCTTTAGCTCTCTCTGGCTCTCTCATTTCACAACAAGTAATTCAAAATAACCACTGAGGAGATTCATGTGATATTAGTTGCTTTCCTTTGTGTGTTTCCTACAGCACAGTCTGAATTAATTTCAGTTTACATAACAATTTCCATATCTTTCATGTCTTCACGTGAACACGCTTTTTGGTTACATGAATTTGATAACACGTGATACTTCGAGATAGGTCTATTGGCACCGTTGGGTAACTTACTTCTTTCTTCGTCAGTTGCAGCAAGAAGTTTTTATATCAAAGTCTAACATTGTCAGGTCAATCGAGTGACGTCGAGGGAAAGTCTCGTATCGGGCAAATCTAGAAATCATAGTTACTAAGCTCCCATCACCTGTGCATCACTTACTTGCAAATGATTCACCTTTTTACGTAATGCAGGTGCGTAAACGATTTGCGTGCATATCTGGTCATAAAGTGAGGTTTTAATGTCCTCTTCTTCCTGAAAACCTAATGTGACAATCTTTAAGCCCTATGGCAGACTAATTTAGTCCATACGAAATTGTCCAGGCTAATGGGAGACTGACTATCTGTGCATAAAACTATGCATTTCATCTAACACTTCGTTACTTACAACACACGATACTTCTTGTGACACATCGATGTCGACAGGAATCCCAACCACCTAGAAGTATGTCACCTCCATTACCTATCTTTACAATACGTGTTCGCATTTCAGTTGGCAACAGCTTCATGATCGGTGTACCTGATGGCATTGCCTCTCTTGCAGTCATTGTTCACAGTGGAAATGAAATTCAAGTGAGTTCAATTGCATAACGCAAAAGATCGATCTCACCACGATGTTTATGAAGGAATTCTAGACCAAGAACTGCAAAATAGCCTTCACCAAGATGTGGTAACGCTTCCACTTACTAATGAAAACTCTTACCTCCAAAGTTTAAGGCGAGCAGTTCTGTCCCTTATGACTTCACGTCATTTCCACATACTCCACATACCCTATAGGGTGTAGATCTTAGTTCCGTCTTGCATAAGAGGTCCCAACTAAAGACACTCGTGGGAGCCGACAGCTGTGACCGAGCGGCTCTAGGCCCTTCAGTCGGGAACCGCGCTGCTGCAATGGTCACAGGTTCGAATCTTGCCTCGGGCATGCATGTGTATTGCGTCCTTAGGTTAGTTAGGTTTAAGTAGTTCTAAGTCTAGCGGACTGATGACCTCAGATGTTAAGTCCCATAGTGCTTACAGCCTTTTGAACCATTTTGAACACTTGTGGACCTTTTCTACAGAAAACTTGTGTTCCCTCTACTGTATTATGCCTAATGTGTGTTATTCTGTCTCTGTATACGTCTGTGCCATATTCTGTTCTGCTGGGAACGGTCTGCGGCAGGCGACGCATTCCCGTTTGCTTTTAACTGGCGCAGGTGACACTTAACTCCCACATCTGCAGCACTTTGGAAGTGAAAGTCCGATGGTCATTACGCCCTTTCGTACCAATATCGATTCCTTCCAAATGAGTAGCAATCGTAATAGGATCCGGACTCTGAATGAATTATCTGCTGTTATACCCCTTAAGACGACATAGGTGCAAGCCATTATTTAATTCGTGTGGTTTTACTGCCTTACTAAGTACCTAATGATGCATTCCAGACGTTTTTGCTTCGCCCACTATTTGTAAGTTACTCGTATGTAAGCATGTTTCATCTGCACAACTGGACAATTTTGCGGTAACTAATACATCTTTAACGAACACAGCTACATCCTCTGTTGTCTTTAATGAAATAAGTTTTATTCAGTTCACTGCTGATGTATCGAGAGGAAGACAAGGTGGAACCATAATTGCCTTATCCTCCCTGGTGCCGAATGCAACTGCTGTAACGCAGCTTGTAAAGTTCCAGCCTGCCTACAATGTTCTTAATTTAGTCCCTCTTTCGGTTGTATTCGCTCCATTAATGCGGTAACGGTTTCACACATTGTAACTGCGTGTGTTTCTAGCATTTCGCATATTACACTACCGTAGATATGGGAAGGAACTACACTTACATTACACCCAACCAAGAATTACACAGGTTTCTATGCCGGATCATGGCCCAACTGTGATTCAAACAATCCTGTGCTAAAAGACCAGACTGTCTTCAAGTGCTTAACATAGCAGGTACTTGAGCATAGGAACTAATACCATGAAACATTACAACATTTGCACCTCACTTGCGTTAAATACAGTTCCTGGTATTCCCTCCAAACAATGACAGGTCTGCAGTTGCTCAAATTAACTCAATATAAACAATCGGAAAGGCCAACATAAATGAGCTCCCTCACCACACTACAGTATATGGGGACAGAAGTCCATACGATAACAATGACAATCCTGCAAATATGGTTACACTACGGCCGCCGCAGCCGATAGAAGCGGTTCTGACTCCAATTTGAAAGTACCTGGGGGTGTGACCCTTTTCGTTGCTTGATGGGGAAGTGTGATTTACGGTGCTGAAGGTCAGATGGCACTCAGTGCCCTAGTGAAGTAGCATTTGCAAGACATACACTTATTCAACTTAAGTGTTACAATTGAATCATCTTCTCTGCGGCCGTGTCCAAGGCAGTGGTGCAGATGCAGCCTTGGAATGTGCTGACTCGTGAAGTTCAGATGGTTTTTAGCAGGAGTTCACGGCTTCACCGCAATTTTGATACCAAACTGATATGCAAATTAATTAAATTGATCCATTTATCACCCCCAACCCAACCCACCCTCGCCTACCCCCACCCCCGATCTCGCCCACCCCCTCCCCCTAATGACGTCACGAAGTTTCCCAGCTGCAAGCGTGCCACAGACTCCTCAGCCCCCTCCCCCCTCCCCCCTCCCCAGCACACACACACCGACCTACCCTACTGGCCGGAATTTCGAATTTGGCGGAAATTCCATTGTCCCAGGGCTGTGCTGATCAGCCCACACCACCCACTCCTCCACCCACCCCCACCTGGGAATTGGCAGGAAAAGGATTCAGTCTGTGCCGGATAGGATAGACGTATGTATTTATTTAAACAGTCTTTATTTACAAATCTGAAGCAGAACAGCCAGCTAGTGCGTTCACCATCAGGTGCAGATCCGACTGACCTAGTACGCAGCACTGCGACTAGAGGACACCATGGTCCCTCCCATGACATAATCCAAGATGGTGGTCTGGGGGGGGGGGGGGGGGGGGGGGGAAATGGCGGAAAAGGACTCAGCCTGTTCTGGGCTGCTGGAGACAGGAAGGAGTGTGCTTTATTTATTTTTCGAACAATTTATTTAGGGACTGAATTCACATAGTTTATATATTAAACTGATACAAAACACTCACCCTGATGTGCTTGAGGTGGCAGTAAATTGTCTACTGGCCTGCAAACTACTAGTACTGATCCGCACAGACACAAACAACTAGTAAACTACGAAATAATGCAGTACACAGCATACAGATGTGCAAACTACTAATACATTACCCAAATAATTTATGTGTAATGTTATGCATACACGCTCACAGCGCTTAAACACCCGAAAATAAAGCACTGCACACTCAGTGCGCGTCAAAAACGCAACGGAAAACGACTAAAACCCTGGTCCTCCTGGGCGAAAAGAGCTTGGAATTGACAGGAAATTAAAATTGGCAGTGTCCTTTCCGAGGCTCTACCCTGATTGCACTTAATGGAAGGCCCAAGTGCACCCCCTAAAACATGGAAACAGTCCGCATGCGGGGGCAGAAGGTCAGCTTAGTGTACCTTATTGATTTTGGTCGGGAAACTGACGCTAATGTCGATCCTAATAACGTAATTAATCACAAAGATCGGGCCTAAATACACAACTATATGCATAGCACTACACAAGGAAGGCAAAAAGCGTAATACAGAGCAAAACCTAACGATGTCATACAACTGGTGCTATCCTGATGAGAAAAAATTTCGCTCTGCCACTCGGAACTAATTACAGAAACACTGAAAATGTTCTTTAGCCACTTTTCATTAGTCTGGTAGCCCACTTTCACTATCATTTCTCTCTATTTTCCTTGTTTCTCGTTTTCCATAACTGATTTAATTAATGTGGTTGTGTGTCACGTTGCTAGACGGTGGCGTAGTCTGCTGCAGAAAGTCTTCGATAGTCATACAGATTCAGCAGTAGTTGGGCAGAATAGTCAACTCTCATTGTGATCAAGTAGGCAAAGAGGTTTGCGCTACTTGTGAGAAATCTAGCTGCGTTAGGTTGATGGCGGAAAAGGCATCTTTGGCTTATCCGGGCCACGCGGAGCGTGGAAGAGGCTGACGGAGAAAAAGCGAAGCAGTCTGCCACCGGTACGGGAAGCGTCCACACCTGTGCTCCAGTTGAAGAAGGGTGAGTTAGACTGACCACGTGGCGCGTTGTTACTTGGCGAGGGGAGAGCTGTTAGCTTTTGGTCTCGCTTTCCAACTCTGAAAGATTCCTTTACCTTGTCGCTGCAAGGAATGCAAAACTTTGGCAGATTTTTCGTTTAGTAAATTTCGACAGCGGTCTTGGATCCTCCGGAAGAGCGCAACACAAAGGTGTCGATAAGAAGCGAGCACTCGCTTATGTTTGAATGTCTGTTTGCCTTCAGCTATGCCTGTATACTCTTATTTTTCTGAATATTAATTTGCCTTTCTTTATTTTCTTTCGTCCGTGGTGTGCCAACTACGTGGTAGAATATTTGTTGGGTTTCCGTCATCACTAACTGTCGGATATTACATGTGTTTTAAAAAATGTTAACTGTCCATGATTTCGTGATGTGATATTGTTGCGACTTGGCCACGATACCTAGAAACTGCGTCTCCACAAACCACGTGGGCACGCGGGTGTACTGCGAAACGCGTACCGTTTCACGAGCCATTGGTATTAGTTATCAGGCAACAGCAGTTGTATGAATGATTCACACCCATGATTTTAGTTGTAGATGATAACGGTGAATGTATCGATACTTTTCTTTAAAGTCTTAGGAATTAATGTTATCAGTTATTTTGTACATGCCTCACATCCATGTCTAAGGAACAAATGATTTTATCCACAATTTTCTCTTCTATTCCACGATTACGTTTTTGCACCTAAGCCACTCACCTCATAGCTTTCCCGTTAGCACATCCAACGCGTTTCTTGCACACAGTTCCAGTGATTAATTTCCCCTTTCATTTAAAAAAAGCTTTAGATTAAGTCTCATTTTCAGGTGTGTTGCTGGAAGCTGATCTTATGCACAGTGTTCATGTACTTTGTATTTCATTTTAAATGTTTGATTCTCGTGAACAGTGTACCGGCAATACTATTAGTTACATCGCATCCCCTATGAGCGACATCACAACGTATGCACTTTTATGAGTATTTGAACAGTGATCAAATTAATGTAATTTCCGACTCGGCCAAACCTTTGATTAGTTGTATGGTTAGAGTCGGTGGCAACCCTAATCTTATCACGTTAATTTCACAGTCAAAAAGCATTTCCATCTGTATTTGGTTCATTTCAAATTTCGGACACAGTTCCGAGCGCTGCGTTCTGTTTACTCAAAGGTGCTTCATGCCACTTACACAGAACGCAACAACTACAAGACTGTCTTACACGGAGTCCCTGCCGACCGCATAATAACGTAATAACCGGCAGAGCCATGTTAGTTAAAACACTCATACTCTAGAATGAGATTTTCACTCTGCAGCGGAGTGTGCGCTGATATGAAACTTCCTGGCAGATTAAAACTGTGTACCCGACCGAGACTCAAACTCGGGACCTTTGACTTTCGCGGGCAAGTGCTCTACCAACTGAGCTACCGAAGCACGACTCACGTCCGGTACTCACAGCTTTACTTCTGCCAGTATCCGTCTCCTACCTTCCAAACTTTACACAAGCTCTTCTGCGAACCTTGCAGAACTAGCACTCCTGAAAGAAAGGATATTGCGGAGAAATGGCTTAGCCACAGCCTGGGGCATGGCAGATGTTTCCAGAATGAGATTTTCGCTCTGCAGCGGAGTGTGCGCTGATATGAAACTTCCTGGCAGATTAAAACTGTGTGCCCGACCAAGACTCGAACTCGGGACCTTTGCCTTTCGCGGGCAAGTGCTCTACCAACTGAGCTACCGAAGCACGACTCACGTCCGGTACTCACAGCTTTACTTCTGCCAGTATCCGTCTCCTACCTTCCAAACTTTACAGAAGCTCTTCTGCGAACCTTGCAGAACTAGCACTCCTGAAAGAAAGGATATTGCGGAGACATGGCTTAGCCACAGCCTTTCTTTCAGGAGTGCTAGTTCTGCAAGGTTCGCAGAAGAGCTTCTGTAAAGTTTGGAAGGTAGGACACGGATACTGGCAGAAGACGCCTCCTGAGACGCGGCAAGGCAGGAGTAGGCAAAATACAACAAGGAATAACAATATTAATGTGCTAATAGTAAACTGCAGGAGCGTCTATAGAAAGGTCCCAGAACTGCTCTCATTAATAAACGGTCACAACGCCCATATAGTACTAGGAACAGAAAGTTGGCTGAAACCAGACGTAAACAGTAATGAAATCCTAAACTCTGATTGGAATGTATACCGCAGAGATAGGCTGGACAGTGAAGGGGGAGGCGTGTTTATAGCGATAAGAAGTGCAATAGTATCGAAGGAAATTGACGGAGATTCGAATTGTGAAATGATTTGGGTGAAGGTCACGGTTAAAGCAGGCTCAGACATGGTAATTGGATGTCTCTATAGGCCCCCAGGCTCAGCAGCTGTTGTGGCTCAGCACCTGAAGAATAATTTGGAAAATATTTCGAGTAGATTTCCCCACCATGTTATAGTTCTGGGTGGAGATTTTAATTTGCCAGATATAGACTGGGAGACTCAAACGTTCATAACGGGTGGCAGGGACTAAGAATCCAGTGAAATATTTTTAAGTGCTTTATCTGAAAACTACCTTGAGCAGTTAAACAGAAAACCGACTCGTGGCGATAATATATTAGACCTTCTTGTGACAAACAGACCCGAACTATTTGAATCAGTTAATGCAGAACAGGGAATCAGCGATCATAAAGCGGTTACTGCGTCGATGATTTCAGCCGTAAATAGAAATATTAAAAAAGGTAGGAAGATTTTTCTGTTTAGCAAAAGTGACAAAAAGCAGATTACAGAGTACCTGACGGCTCAACACAAAAGTTTTGTCTCAAGTGCAGATAGTGTTGAGGATCAGTGGACAAAGTTCAAAACCATGGTACAATATGCGTTAGATGAGTATGTGCCAAGCAAGATCGTAAGAGATGGAAAAGAGCCACCGTGGTACAACAACCGAGTTAGAAAACTGCTGCGGAAGCAAAGGGAACTTCACAGCAAACATAAACATAGCCAAAGCCTTGCAGACAAACAAAAATTACGCGAAGCGAAATGTAGTGTGAGGAGGGCTATGCGAGAGGCTTTCAATGAATTCGAAAGTAAAGTTCTATGTACTGACTTGGCAGAAAATCTTAAGAAATTTTGGTCCTATGTCAAAGCGGTAGGTGGATCAAAACAAAATGTCCAGACACTCTGTGACCAAAATGGTACTGAAACAGAGGATGACAGACTAAAGGCCGAATTACTAAATGTCTTCTTCCAAAGCTGTTTCACAGAGGAAGACTGCACTGTGCTTCCTTCTCTAGATTGTCGCACAGTTGACAAAATGGAAAGATATCGAAGTAGACGACAGAGGGATAGAGAAACAATTAAAATCGCTCAAAAGAGGAAAGGCCGCTGGTCCTGATGGGATACCAGTTCGATTTTACACAGAGTACGCGAAGGAACTTGCCCCCCTTCTTGCAGCGGTGTACCGTAGGTCTCTAGAAGAGCGAAGCGTTCCAAAGGATTGGAAAAGGGCACAGGTCATCCCCGTTCTCAAGAAGGGACGTCGAACAGATGTTCAGAACTATACACATATATCTCTAACGTCGATCAGTTGTAGAATTTTGGAACACGTATTATGTTCGAGTATAATGTCTTTTCTGGAGACTAGAAATCTACTCTGTAGGAATCAGCATGGGTTTCGAAAAAGACGATCGTGTGAAACCCAGCTCGCGCTATTCGTCCACGAGACTCAGAGGGCCTTAGACACGGGTTCACAGGTAGATGCCGTGTTTCTTGACTTCCGCAAGGCGTTTGACACAGTTCCCCACAGTCGTTTAATGAACAAAGTAAGAGCATACGGACTATCAGATCAATTGTGTGATTGGATTGAGGAGTTCCTGGATAACAGAACGCAGCACGTCATTCTTAATGGAGAGAAGTCTTCCGAAGTAAGAGTGATTTCAGGTGTGGCGCAGGGGGGTGTCATAGGACCGTTGCTATTCACAATATACATAAATGACCTGGTGGATGACATCGGAAGTTCACTGAGGCTTTTTGCAGATGATGCTGTGGTGTATCGAGAGGTTGCAACAATGGAAAATTGTACTGAAATGCAGGAGGATCTGCAGCGAATTGACGCATGGTGCACGGAATGGCAATTGAATCTCAATGTAGCGAAGTGTAATGTGATGCGAATACATAGAAAGATAGGTCCCTTATCATTTAGCTACAAAATAGCAGGTCAGCAACTGGAAGCAGTTAATTCCATAAATTATCTGGGAGTACTCATTAGGAGTGATTTAAAATGGAATGATCATATAAAGTTGATCGTCGGTAAAGCAGATGCCAGACTGAGATTCATTGGAAGAATCCTAAGGAAATGCAATCCGACAACAAAGGAAGTAGGTCACAGTAGGCTTGTTCGCCCAATGCTTGAATACTGCTCAGCAGTGTGGGATCCGCACCAGGTAGGGTTGATAGAAGAGATAGAGAAGATCCAACGGAGAGCAGCGCGCTTCGTTACAGGATCATTTAGTAATTGCGAAAGCGTTACGGAGATGATAGATAAACTCCAGTGGAAGACTCTGCAGGAGAGACGCTCAGTAGCTCGGTACAGGCTTTTGTTAAAGTTTCGAGAACATACCTTCACCGAAGAGTCAAGCAGTATATTGCTCCCTCCTACGTATATCTCGCGAAGAGACCATGAGGATAAAATCAGAGAGATTAGAGCCCACACAGAAGCATACCGACAATCCTTCTTTCCACGTACAATACGAGACTGGAATAGAAGGGAGAACCGATAGAGGTACTCAGGGTACCCTCCGCCACACACCGTCAGGTGGCTTGCGGAGTATGGATGTAAATGTAGATGTAGATGTAGGTGTGAGTACCGGACGTGAGTCGTGCTTCGGTAGCTCAGTTGGTAGAGCACTTGCCCGCAAAAGGCAAAGGTCCCAAGTTCGAGTCTCGGTCGGGCACACAGTTTTAATCTGCCAGGAAGTTTCACTCATACTCTACCCTACACCTACAAGATGGCAGGAAAAAGGCAGTGGTATAAAGCAATATCTTTATCTTTTTGGCAGGAAATATGTTCAATTGACGAGATGCTAATGTCGGTCAGAGAGGAGTTTGAAAAGTATATTACCTGCAGGGATAAAGTATCTATTGTTTGACGGCAGAGTTCGCTATAAACGACTACTGAAAATCACCCTACAGACCAGATAACCGAAGCCAATACACGAAATCACAGCTAATGGATAAAATGTGTCACAGATGTAATTACACTTCAAAATTGCTATAAAAAACAGCACTTGAAACGAACAGGTCATAATTCAGCATATGTGATGGGGAAAATGATCGTCTTAAAAGACTGCAGAGGAGGTGGTAGTTGAACGTCCGTTCTCCTCGATGTACTATCACAAACTGCCGGAAATCGAGGCACTCTCCCCAGCCTCCCTCCAACCAGCTACATGGTAGATGAAGGGAGGAAGGGAGCTACTCCGCTGACAGCATCGCGACACTTGCTGGCCGCTGTCTACCTTGAGCCAATGGTCATTCGCCAATAAAAGCAGGTATAGCTATTTAAACAATAGGAGATAGAAGAAGGGCTACCCCGAATGCATGTTGGTTGTTTAAAGCATAATGACATAGCCTCTCATAATGGTTAAAAGCCGCACCGGCGGCGACTAGCTGTCACAGACTAGAGAGGTCCCACCGTCACCAATAGGCCTCCCGTTCTACGATGGAAACACTTTCGTTTAATGTCACGTAGGATGCTGAAGATGGGACTGAGGGAGAGCCACAGCATTTTAGGGAACACGCCCGCCGTTCTGCGTTGGACTGTTTAACATCAACTTGACTCCTGTAATAAATTAATTAGTAAGAAAGGGAAAAAGACATTTTCGTCGATAAGAAATGTCCTCTTTACGTGAAAATAGACAAAGTTCATTTTCATTTAGTTTTATGAGCAGAATCGGTATAGATTTTTACATTCGATTGTACTCGCATCTCATTATTTTGTGGCGTCCAGGGAAGTGTATCGCCACCGATAACAAACGATCAGCAGAGACATACCCACCCTGCATAAAATTAGGAAAACAAAATCATAGACTATTTTTATGCGAAAACCACCGATCACCGCAGAATGTCCTGTTCATATCGAAATTAAATTGATCATAGAGTCACTTTGCATGGCGAGTAATTTTTTTCTGTGATCGGATTACACTCACCAGGTAAGTCAAATGGGAATCCGTGTAGGGAACACGATGTTCTTTACGAGGAGCACGCCGGCCGCGGTGGTCTCGCGGTTCTAGGCGCGCAGGTTCGAATCCTGCCTCGGGCATGGATGTGTGTGATGTCCTTAGGTTAGTTAGGTTTAAGTAGTTCTAAGTTCTAGGGGACTAATGACCACAGCAGTTGAGTCCCATAGTGCTCAGAGCCGTTTTGAACGAGGAGCACTATTGGGAAATAACATATGAAGCCTACAACATACATTCCGCGTAAGGACTGTGCTATTAAAAAGACGATCGTCGTGACTACGTTACAGTCACCCTGCATAAAAAGCGGTCTTCAGTGTGCAGGTACACACACGAGCCTCGGAAAGTGTAACGCTTTATTGTAGAAATGCTACATGCTATTTGGAATCGAGTCTATCCATTCAACCGATTACTGGCATTGCATCCTGTAGGGACATCTTTTAACGATTACAGCCACTGGTGAATCATATTCGTGGCGCTCTCAAATCTCGAAATTAGTCACTGTTTGTTTCTCAGGGAGCATACATGTCTATCACTCAAACGTTTTTTTTTTTCTACCATGACTTAGAGAACAGTGTCAGCTGCTGCTAAACCGACATTAACATGCTACGGTCATCTGGATCTCGCAGAAAACTTAACATTCCATGGTTTTAACTTTATAGCTAGCACACCACAGGGTGGTAGAAATAAAACACAGAAGCGATGTTTCTCAATGACAAAAATGTGGAGGACATGGCAAGATATGGAAACTGGAAGAGTCTGCGGTACAGTAGACCGCTTCCAACAACTATTCGAAGGTAATTACTTCTACAGTTAATCTCGTCTTCCCTTCGAAGTTGTACATGAGTCTTGGTGCTCTGTTTCGAAAAGAGTTGTTCCTTCATTTTGCAGTCATGTACAAGATTACTGTTCCAGTGTTGACCATAGCCGGAAAGTGCTGTTCGCAACACGTCTGTGGTAGCACAAAAAAAGAGATGCTGTTACCTTAATGACGAGAAAAAAAATTCAGACATCTGTACGGTATCGCAGCCTATGTAAATAAGATGAGTCTGTAGGAATGAGGAACAGTTCCAAGGAACTTATTAAGGTGGTGATCACTACATTTAATCCCATGTTCCACAGCGACAAGTAGCAGATATCCACTGTTCCGCCAAGGTTCCCTCCATCTCAATGGAGTGGTGTCAGTCAATCATTATGCGCTAATCAACAGCGTACCCAGTGGATGCTATACATTACTGGAAAGCTACGCTGTTCACGTATCACGCAGAATCGATATTTTCAGGAAGTGATTATTTCATTTTACTGTTTTTTCCATAGTTTCTCGCAGAGAAACCTGCAGGAAGGGTGTATGTCATGCTCAGGAAATATATTTCTTACAATGGAATGATAACTGCGCTGCATCGCACATGACTGATAGGTCACAAACTGAAGCTTTCTAACATTACAGACTGCTTGAAGTGGAGAACCATGTAGCCTTAGGAGTGTGTTTACTTTCCCTCTTATTACTAATAACCACCTGGTACTGATCCCGGACAGTAGAACAACAGTTTAAAACTGATAGTGATTTACATAAAATGCTTCAAACTCCATCCATCTGGAGCTCCATCTTGCATAAAAACCACCTGTTGCTTGTTCTTCTTAACCGTCTGCTATTACAGCACAGCACTATACACCGATAAGGGGTGCTAACCTCCTCGACATGGCCGCGTCTAGAGAAATCTTGTGCACTTATATGGGCGAGAACTCTGCAAGCTCCATTCATACACTAGACGCGGAATGTAGTGGTCTACTTCTGCTCAGCTGCACATTACCTCGGTAACAGTAATGCGGAGTGGATTGGTCAAAGACGATGCTAGGGGATCTTTCAGTCTCCAATTTTATCCTAGTACTGCGAAAATTCTCTGTAACTCCCATTCGCATAGAGATAGATCGTAAATAATCGACTACGCTAGTAATATGTAGAGTGTTGTCTGGTATACTTTGATCATGTACACTCCTGGAAAAGGAAAAAAGAACACATTGACACCGGTGTGTCAGACCCACCATACTTGCTCCGGACACTGCGAGAGGGCTATACAAGCATTGATCACACGCACGGCACAGCGGACACACCAGGACCCGCGGTGGTGGCCGTCGAATGGCGCTAGCTGCGCAGCATTTGTGCACCTCCGCCGTCAGTGTCAGCCAGTTTGCCGAGGCATACAGAGCTCCATCGCAGTCTTCAACACTGATAGCATGCCGCGACAGCGTGGACGTGAACCGTAAGTGCAGTTGACGGACTTTGAGCGAGGGCGTATAGTGGGCATGCGGGAGACCGGGTGGACGTACCGCTGAATTGCTCAACACGTGGGGCGTGAGGTCTCCACAGTACATCGATGTTGTCGCCAGTGGTCGGCGGAAGGTGCACGTGCCCGTCGACCTGGGACCCGATCGCAGCGACGCACGGATGCACGCCAAGACCGTAGGATCCTACGCAGTGCCGTAGGGGACCGCACCGCCACTTCCCAGCAAATTAGGGACACTGTTGCTCCTGGGGTATCGGCGAGGACCATTCGCAACTGTCTCCATGAAGCTGGACTACGGTCCCGCACACCGTTAGGCCGTCTTCCGCTCACGCCCCAACATCGTGCAGCCCGCCTCCAGTGGTGTCGTGACCGGCGTGAATGGAGGGACGAATGGAGACGTCTTCAGCGATGAGAGTCGGTTCTGCCTTGGTACCAATGATGGTCGTATGCGTGTTTGGCGCCGTGCAGGTGAGCGCCACAATCAGGACTGCATACGACCGAGGCACACAGGGCCAACACCCGGCATCATGGTATGGGGAGCGATCTCCTACACTGGCCGTACACCTCTGGTGATCGTCGAGGGGACACTGAATAGTGCATGGTACATCCAAACCCTCATCGAACCCATCGTTCTACCATTCCTAGACCGGCTATGGAACTTGCTGTTCCAACAGGACAATGCACGTCCGCATGTATCCCGTGCCACCTAACGTGCTCTAGAAGGTCAACTACCATGGCCAGCAAGATCTCCGGATCTGTCCCCCATTGAGCATGTTTGGGACTGGAAGAAGCGTCGTCTCACGCGGTCTGCACGTCCAGCACGAACGCTGGTCCAACTGAGGCGCCAGGTGGAAATGGCATGGCAAGCCGTTCAACAGGACTACATCCAGCATCTCTACGATCGTCTCCATGGGAGAATGGCAGCCTGCATTGCTGCGAAAGGTTGATATACACTGTACTAGTGCCGACATTGTGCATGCTCTGTTGCCTGTGTCTATGTGCCTGTGGTTCTGTCAGTGTGATCATGTGATGTATCTGACCCCAGGAATGTGTCAATAAAGTTTCCCCTTCCTGGGACAATGAAATCACGGTGTTCTTATTTCAATTTCCAGGAGTGTATATGCTGGACAAGTTATCTATCCACATTTGCAATGACACTCGCAAAGTAGAAAAGGGATGGGTTAGCGATTATTCGGAAATTGGGAAACATGCTGTCACATCCTTGGTCTGTGTTGAAATTACTTTAAAATTGCTAAAATTGTTCACAGTATCCACAGTGATGCTCATTATTACTGTACATCGATTGTGTCTTTTCCACCCCATCCGCCCACTGGTATGCTGTTGGTTACCACATAATTACTGACTGACATCATTTGTTTGAGATGGAGAAGGAGTTTTGGCGGAGGGGCAACACCTTTTGGGGATGACTAGCATCGAAACAGTGATCGTGTATATGATTGTAATACGAGGAATCAGTCGAAATGGAACGCAGAGCCACAGCTATTCCGTCACTATGACAGATGATTTTTAATGGAGACGTCGTCAACCAACCTTCGGACAGCAGTTAGGAGACTCTCCACAAAGCCGCGAAACTCTTCCAGTTTCCCTACGTTGTAACTGCCTTTTATTTAAAATTATCCAGTGCATGAGGTGGGTTATGGTAGCAGCAGTAGCAACATCATTTATACCGTACAGCGTATAGTTTTTTGTGAGAAGCAGTCGATCAGAACGTGTAAAGTCGGTTTAGAACCTGACACAGACCTCAAAGACATGGCGGGTGAAAACAAAATGTATAGCAGTGTACAAAGCGAGTTAGAGCAGAGAAAGCAATGTTTCAAACAACGACACAGGGTCACAGGGAGCGTCTCTTGCAACTTTTTGTATAATATGTAGGCTATGGTCATCCTCCTACAGTACAGGCAATACTACTTTACTGGCCTGTGCAGTGGATCAATACCTGTATATTTAATAGGATCGTTACATGTGCTTGATGCTGCCATGCAGAAAGTTCGTAATTTTTCTCCGCTGGATGGTGCTGAATAACGATGATGGAATGCTTGGGAGATAGACATCAAGGGATTCTGAGGGACAAGGATCTGGTTCGATGTTGAGTCTTGCTAATTTTCCCAGCAAGAAACACCACTGAAACTAGTCGTACTGTCGTCGTGTTGCTTGAGCAGGCTTCATTTGACGATAACTTAAAACATTGTACACGAGTGTTGGAGCTACGAGAACATGATCTCACTTCCATCGAGCTGTCAAATCACGCTCCTATGACATTAACTCAGCTCACTCTGATTTTGAAGAGATTGCAGTATGTGGTGGATATTGCTCTCTCCGACTTCTGTTTAAAATTGCGAAAATTGATCTCGCTATCAACTGCAGTGTGTATTACAGCACATCGTTCCATATCAATAGTGTCTTTCCAATCCCGACAAAGCACTTGGTACGCTGATGATTACTGCAACTTGACTGACTGACACCACTCCGTTGAGATGGACGGAATCTTGACGGAACAGTGGATATCTGCTACTTGTCGCTGTGGAACATCGAATTAAATGTAGAGATCATCACCTTAATAATACTGTTTGGAAGTGTTCGTGATTCCTAGACACATCTTATTTACATATGCTGCGATACCGTACAGATGTTTGTATTTTTTTTTCGCCATTAGTACCTCTTTTTATTTGTGCTACCACAGACGTGTTGTGAACAGCAACTTCCGGTAATGGTCAACACTGAAACATTATTCTTGTACATGACTGCAAAATGAACGAACAACACTTTTCGAAACAGAGCACCGAGACATCACCTACAATTTCAATGGGAAGACGAGATTAACTGAAGAATAGTTGTTGGAAGCGGTCTACAGTACCGCACATTCTTCCAGTTTCCATATATTGGGATGTCTTCCACATTTTGGTCAGTGACAAACATCATGTCTGTTTTTTTTATTCCTACCAGCCTATGGTGTGGTAGGTGTAAGGTTTATACCATGCAATGTTCAGTTTTCTGTGAGAGCCTGACGATTTAAGCATGTTAATGTCGGTTTAACAGCAGCTGAAAAGGGTCTCTAAATCATTTAAGAAAAAACAAAGTGTATGGCGGTGTACACTAATTGGATGTATTACAACAAAAAACAATGTACTACCCTGCTTATGAAAGAGCAATAGAGGAATCCTCTCATATGACTGATAGTCATTAGAATGTGGTCATCCTACAATACAGGTGACGACACTTTGGACCAGTCTGTGAAAGCGACTTCGATCACAAACCGGGTGCTCCATTGAAGCCGTAACTGTATATTTAACTGGATCGCCAAATATGTTTGGGTGATAGATATGAATGCACCATGAGAGCCAAACAGTGACTCATTTCCAGATATGAGAGTGCCACGAATATGATTCACCAGTAGCTGTAATTATTAAAAGATGTTTCTGCAGGATCCAACACCAGTAAGTGGTTTAATGGATAGACTTGATTCGAAATCGCAGACAGCATTTCGACCATAAAGCGTAACATCAGAGGCTCGTGTGTGTAACTGTGCAATAAAGACCGGTTTTTACGCAGGGTAATGGAAACGTAGTCGTGACGATAGTGTTTTTAATTTCACAGTCCTTACGCGAAAAATATGTTGTATGCTGTAGAATCCCTCTGTGATCAACTTCAGATGTCATTTCTCAATAGTGTTCCTCGTAAAGAACATCCTGTTCCCTCCACGGATTCCTATTTGACCTACCTGGTGAACATCCTGTCAAGTGTCAGCCTAGTGTTAATTGCGGAATGTGCAGGTGCACCATCATGCTGATACCACATACGTCGGCGCGTTTCCAGTGGGACATTTTCAAGCAACGTTGGCAGATCATTCTGTAGAAACGCGTTGTATGTTGCAGCTGTTTGGGCCCGTGCAATGAAGTGAGGACCAATGAGGTGGTCGCCAATGATTCCGCACCATACATTTACAGCCCATGGTCGCTGTCGCTCTACCTGTCTGAGCCAGCGAGGATTGTAAACCAGTAATGCATGTTCCGTAGATTCACTGCCCCCTGGTTTGTGAAACCCGCTTCATCGGTAAACAGGTAAAACTGCAACGCATTCTCTGATAATGCCCATTGACAGAATTGCACTCGATGATTAAAGTCATCACCATGTAATTGCTGATGTAGCGACACATGAAACTGGTGAAAGCGGTGACGATGCAGTATGCGCATGACACTACTTTGACTCAGTCTACCGGCTCTCGCAATGTCCCGTGTACTCATGTTTGGGTTCATGGCAACAGCAGCTAACACACCAACTGCACCCACTTATCCTGTGACGGGCCTGTTACGGACCCGTTTGCGTGCTACGACCATACCTGTTGCACACTGTTGGCTGTAGATGTTATGCAATGTGAGGCACGTTGGATGCTCTCTGTTCGTGTACCGTTCTGCATTCACCCTTCAGGCTTCACCTGCATTTCGAAGACACTCGCCATAGATGAGTATCATATCCGCCTTTTCAGCGTTCGAATACACCAGGGTCACAGTTCCTACAACACTACACATCACAGACGTCTGGTAACAAAGTGTACTACAGTTGGTCTGCGTGCGGAGACGAATGTAGAATAACAATACCAGCAAGCGCTACATGCGGACACTGCGACAGCTAGACCAAACCACAACAGTGCACTACAGCCACAGCCGTAAACACGGTCGTCATCGTAAACACGTCCCTGCAGATGTTGCTCCCCGACCGTGGCCCGTGTTTGTTACAACACGCAACTGAACGTCGGAGGTTTCAAGCGTCAACTTTAGGTTACAATATCTCCGGGTGTAATTAACATTTTACAATGCAACAAACGGCACTGATTACGTATTTGTTTATTTGTTCAGATTTGCTGACAAAACTAACGTGTTTCCATTAAAAAAACGTAGGTTTGTGTTGAAAAACATACTTCCGTGCATTTTTGTATGGTTTGTATTAAACAATTACACTAGCCCCTCTCCTCACGTTCGGTCTGTGGAATCGGTTCGTCAGTATTTGAAGCGGTTTACGAAATATGTCAAGCGGTAACGTTAGTTGAAACGTCTCTGAGCACTATGCGACTTAACATCTGTGGACGTCAGTCGCCTAGAACTTAGAACTAATTAAACCTAACTAACCGAAAGACATCACACACATCCATGCCCGAGGCAGGATTCGAACCTGCGACCGTAGCAGTCGCGCGGTTCTGGACTGAGCGCCTAGAACCGCGAGACCACCGCGTCCGGCTTAACGTTTGTTGACGCACCCTGTACTTATTACTTGTTGTTACTGACTGTCTTTTCAGATTGTTGCATTATTCTAAATCTACTTCTACACTGAGTAGAGTCTGAGTTTATTTTGTTTTGTATTATATTTTGCATGCACGAACTTGTACGTCTTTTCGTTAAGTGAATCCAAATTTAATGAAGCATAAATTTTTTGTAGATACCGTCATGTTACAACGCTGTCACTCTTCAGCTAGTCTACATGGTTGTTCATGACAGCAGCAGGCGAACAGTTAAAATCGTTTCCAGTTACCGAGAAGCTCGTTTGCCGGAGCTGGGACATAATTATTGGCTCTTATCATAGCCACTTTGCCAGTGAATTCCCCAGTCTGTGCCCTGTATTGTAGCTAGACTGGCTCCTTATTCGTCTCTCTACCACATATACAGTCCAGTCACATTAATGTCATCACCTACTATGTTCGATATCAACATTCTGTAATCACTCAGAGACGGCAAGTGCAGCACTAACTGTGGAGGGTGTATAAAACGTGTCGTGGGAACGCGGAAAACAATCCAATCGTTGACCTAGTGCGGAAACGCAGCGATTTATCTGACGTCCAAAAGATGATGTTTCCGAAACGGCAAAAAACAACAGCTTGTGAACTGTTCATGTGCCACTGTGATTAAAGTATACTGTCGATCGCAAAACGGTGCTATCTGAAACCGGAGCCGAGGCAAACGTGGTACACCATGGTCCATACATGATAGACGCAAACGATTACGGCGGAGATGTGTATGGGCAAATAGACGGGCCACTGTTGGGTAACTGACCGCCTAAATCGACCAATGGCTACCAACAATGTCTCCTCAACAACCATTCAGTGAATATCACTGCGAGTGGGCCTCCGCAGCCTGCGTCTGCTTCATTTCCCATACTGAATGCCATTCAACGGCAAGCAAACTGACATTTGCACGCCAGTACGACAATTAGACATCCACCGGGTGGCGACAGATGCCCTTTTCAAATTAACGACGTCAAACGGATGGCCATTGGCGTCCGAATGCAAACACCCAGCGACTGTCCTTGGAAGGATCCAGACTGGGTGATCTCGTCATTCTGGAAGGCACTAAGGATCAACACCAGTATGCGTGTATACTTGGGGACTATGCACGCCATTACATGCAGTTTGTTGTTCCTCAGAATGACGGTGTCTATCACTACTACAATGCAATGGGTCACAGCTTAATGTGTACATGCGCGGTTCGATGGCCACCAAACTCGACCGATTTAATCCCGATCGAGAATATATGAGAAAACCTTGAGCCTGCTGCTCACGCCGTTGATCCTCAGCAGAGAAACCTGGCACTGCTGCCTATGGCTCTGGAGTAGCATGGCTCAATATCGATGTCGACACCTACATGAACTGTCACGGCCGCCACAGACGGCCCCTGCCAGGTAGACTACACTCAAGACACCCCTGTGCACCATATAACATACACAATCACTTGCAGGCGCAACCACGACGAAAACAATTCTTCAAAACAAACAGAACTTGTTAGAGTGTAATGCGAACTTTTTTCTGCAGAGATCGGCTCACAGATACAGGGAATGTTGTACTCCGCCGACCTCCGCTTGCTTTATAAGGGCAGCGCAGCAGCAGTACAGCCAGCTACTCTCCAAGCTAGGACCAGCTCCGATGGACATTACCAACGCTCTTGATGAAAACTCGTCTACAAGTTATTTGTTTTTGTGTGTATGTAGTGATTGTTCGAGAAGTTTAGTTCAGTTTCTATAAACGACATTATATTGAGTGTTCTACAATACTGAGTATTCTCCAGTGGCGATGGGTATAGTGGTACTAACCGACGAACATCATGGTTACGACAGCAGCACCAATGGAATGGCAGAAGTATTTTCAAGGACTTCTGCAGCAGTTTTTGGAAACTCAGGCACAACTGATCACCGAAATCCGAAGCCTCCACCACCACTCCGCGACGCCACCACCGTTCCAAGTATTCAACGATGAAGTTGAGGAATGGGAAACATACGAACGACAGATCCAGCAACACTTCACTATTCATCAAGTCACCCAAGAAGACAGGCAGCGCGTTTTTTTTTCTTTTTTTGTCATGGAACCAATCGAAAACTTAACGTCCTGCTCACCAAACTACTGCCGCTGGACCCCTACTTCCTCACCTTCACCGCCACCTGTGTGACGTTAAATGCCTACTACAAACGCCTATATCATGTACTGGCAGCCTGTGTCGAGTTCTACCAATGCCGGAAGATACCTGAGCAGACCTATCGCGAGTGGGCCACTGAGCTGCAAGGTCTCAGCAGGAAATGTATGTTTTACACACGTCTTTCCATTTAATCATACACTGATGACACTCTGCGTGACCACTTGATACAGGCAGCGCCAGAAACCGTTTTCCGCCACGACGTCCCTCGAGCAGGTCATAGAACTAGCCTATAAGTTCGAAATTTGTACAGCCGCCGATCGTCGACTGGAATTGGGGCAGATGTAGCAGTAATCCGTGACGACGCCACGATAGACACTGAAGGCGTCGCAGAAATCCAGGGCTCACCCCGAGCTCCTACCGCCGCCGCTGTTGGACACTACCTCCACAACATGACGCCGAGTCGCACCATCCTGGCCGGAGACAGAAGCTAATGCAGCAACAATAAAACCAGCAACGTCGTCGTGGGGATCGTCTTCGCCTGCCCCACTTGCTATTCAACACATGATAGAGAAGATTGCCCAGTCCACTGGGCGCAATGTACACACTGCAGCAGGGAAGGCCATTTAGCGTCAGTTTGTCGGGCAAAAACCACCACCTCCAGCAACCGCCAGCCCAGGCCATATCCAGACAGCTTGAACAATACCCCAATGGACATCAACCAGGTAGAAAAGTCCTCGATATCAAAAAATTTTACAGACGGCACTATCAATGACAAGCCTCTGCTTCTGCAAGTGGCCACAGGCGCAGCAGTATGCTAGATTAATTACAATTCATATGCCAGCAATGGTTCACCAACCCTCTCTCCAGCCCCTATGCGCCCGATGGCGTACAATAAGGAAGAGATAGCTGTCCTAGGACACTTCACAGCTCAAGTCAAGTACAAATCGGTTCACCATCAAGTCACGTTTCTGGTTATCAACAATTCCTCCACAGCAGACTTATTCAGACTGGACACCTTCCACTTATTCGGATTTTCCATTGTGGACGATGTTCACCTAGTGTATCTGTACTCTCCTTTTCCTGAAGTTGATGCACTCTGTAATGAATTCCAGGACCTGTTTTCACTTGGCATAGTCCGCGCCAAGGACACTGAAGCCTCTCTCCACTCCATCCTGCCGCCCGGCCCCACTACTTTGGGGCATGCCAGTTACCAGGGGCAATACAGCAGCCGCTAAAAGAAGAACTCCAACGTCTTCAAGATGAAAGGGTTCTCCAACCTGTGCGGTTCAGCTTGTAGTCCACGCCTTTAATAATTGTGAAGAAGCCAGGCCACTGCCTTTGCCTCTGCAGTGACTTTAAGTCTACAGTCAACCCACAGCTTCTCATTGAAGACTATCCGCTTCCACGACTGGAAGATCCTTTTTGAAAATTGGCTGAGGGCTCCTACTGTACCAAAATCGACCTACCAGAAGCATATCTCCAAATTCCTCTTGATCTTTCCTCCCAACCATACACTGTTATAAATACTCCTTTTGGCCTGATGTTCGGTTTAGCCAGTGCTCGTGCGATCTTTCAAAGATACCTTGAACAACTTCTCACTGATATCCCGGGCTGTATAAATTACTTAGACGACCTAGTCGTCACGGGGTCCTCCTCTGAAGAGTATATAGCTGACCTCTGCCTCCGCTTCCTCTGCCTTCGAACCGCAGGTCTGAAATGTAATATTTCTAAATGTTCATTTTTCCAACAATCTATCTATGTCACATCATTTCTCAGAATGGCATTTCGCCATCTTTCTCTTATATCGACGTCATTAACAACCTGCCCTGTCCCCGGGACCTTCATCAGTTGCAATCCTTCTTGGGCAAAATTTCGTATACCAGGATATTCGTTTTTTTCTGCAGCTCAAGTGGCAGCACCCCTGTACCATCTCTGCCGCAAAAATGTCCCACTCTGTAGGACTACAGCCAGCAAGACCGCCATACCCTCGAACAGCAGCTCCAGTCTGCTGCATGTCTTATGCCTTATGTTCCGAATCTTGCTGTGAATGTCTCTGAGATATGGTGTGAGAGCCATCCTGTCTCACAAATTGCCAGATTGCACAGAGCGCCCCATAGCATACATCTCGAAAGCTCTCTCCACAGCACAAGTCAAATATTCCCAAATCAAGAAAGAAGCACTTGCCTGTTCCAAGTTCTATCCCTTACTCTATGGCAAGTCCTTTCAAATTATTACTGACCACAAACCGCTACTCTCTTTACTTGCGCCTTCTGCGCGATTACCGACCAAAACATCCCTACATTTCTGGCGTTGGGCATTGTTCCTATCACAATTTCGCTACACCATGGATTTCCGTACCATCTCCCAGGACGCCACTGCGGACACCTTGTCACGTTTACCACAAGGTCTTGACCCTGCTTTTGACCAGTTGGACCTCCTCGTTTTTCAGTTTGATGATAACGTCCAGGAGGCCCTGACCGCATTTCCTGTTACAACTGTCAAACTAGCTGCAGCCCCCCCAGAAGATTCCCTCCTCTGAGTCGTCCGACACGGCGTTCTGCATTGTTGGCCATCCTCGTTGCCTCCTCATAATCAACGCCACCTCTGGTTGTGCTATTCCATCCGACACCAGCTTTCAGTGGTGGATGGAGTCCTCCTTCACTTAGATTCAGCAGATGAGACGGTCATCGTTTCGAGATCCCTGCAGCTGACGATCCTCCACATTCTTCACCAAGGGCATTGGGGGATCATTCACACCAAATCCCTTACAAGAAGGCATGTTTTTTGGCTGACATTACAGAGATGGTTCAGCGCTGTACTGTCTGTTCCCATCAATTGCCCCGTACCCCCTACAAATTCCTTCTCTGGCCTATGCCAAACGTTCTCTGGGAATGCATCAACATTGACTTTGCGGGACCATTTCGGGGCCACCAATGGCTCCTAGTCATGGACGAATTTTCCCATTTCCCATACGTCATTCGGTGTTCAGCAATCACCACCCACGTTACCTTATCAACGCTCTCAAAAATATTTTGCTTGGAAGGATTACCGAAAGCTGTAGTCACCGACAATGGACCACAATTTTGCAGCCAAGCGTTCCTCTTCTTTTGCACTGACAGTGGCATCCAGCATCTTCTCACCTTGCGCTTCCATCCCCAATCCAATGGGGAAGCAGAACGCCTGGTCAGAACTTTCAAGACACAAATGCTCAAATATACCAAAGACAACTCCCTTGTAGATGCTCTGACACTATTCCTCAGTTCCTATCGAGCCACTCCTATAGGTGACAAAAGCCCATTGGAAGCACTCCACGGCTGCCAACCCAGCACCCCCCTACATCTTCTCTTGAATTCTCCAAGAATTCAGATTCCTCCTGGACAGTCCAGGTTCTTCCCTGACTCCATAGTGTGGAACTGGGATTTTGGCACTACAGCAGGTTGGTTGCCCGCCTTCATCCAGCATTCCCGTGGTCGCCAACTTTTTGATGTCACCTTGGATGACCACATAGTCCATTGCCATCGAAATCAATTGCGTCCTCGCTACCCTGCAACACCTCTACTGCACCCTGCAACATGGACCACTGCCACCTCTACAACCCATTCTGTACCACCTACAAAGACCCCTTCATTTATGCCATCTAATCGTTGCATGGGTGAAGTTTCAGGGCATCAGTCCCACCACCATCATCACCAACACAGTAGCCTCAGCTGACAGACCAGCTGCCCAGCCCCTTTTCAACCCCTCCCCAAAAGCCAATGCCCACCGATGAAGATGAACCGATGCCACTGGTCCCACCCATGCCGCCATCACAACCGGTACCCAGGTCAGCCCGCATCACAGTACATACAGCACTATATTCTCCAGGAGGCAGCCTCCACAGCTTCCTCCAGGGAGCCGCAACCGCAGATCTCCACGACGTATTAGCTATCCATCTTGTGTGCGGCTCCCCTCTGCAAGGGAGGTATGTTACGTCTGCCACAGACGGCCCCTGCCAGGCAGATTACACTCAAGACATCCCTGTGTACCATATAACATAAACAAGCACTTGCAGCCGCAACCAAGAGGAAAACAATTCGTCAAAACAAACAGAACTTGCTAGAGACTAATGTGAACCTTTTTTCTGGAGAGGTCGCCTCACAGATACAGGGAAAGTAAGCTGGAGTACTCCGCCAGTCTCCGCTGGCTTTATAAGGCCAACGCAGCAGCAGTACAGCCAGTTACTTGCTGAGCTAGGAAAAGCTTCGACATATCACACCAGCCCTCTTGACTAATGGTCGTCTACAAGTTATTTGTTTTTGTTTGTATATAGTGATTGTTTGAGAAGTGTAGTTCAGTTTCAAGTTTATACTGAGTGTTCTGCAATACTGAGTATTCTCCAAGAACTTCACTGCCTCACCTCCTGCCTGTCTCGCAGTGGTCTGCGCTGCAAAAGGTAGTTCTTGCTCAGCCTTTAATGTGACTGGACAGTGTACAAACTTTTTTTAACGTATCTTCTGCCATTTGCACGATCAGACGGAATTCAGTCTATCGTAAGGATGTGATACCGATTTTTTGCCTCATCCATATATAAGAGCGAATTAACTGTGTTGAGACTCGATGTCAATCAATGACTCAACACCCCCGATAATGTAATTTGCACACTCAGTCAGCGAGCAGCACTGTATCTCTGGTCCATAAATTCGTTCCATTCTGAGTGGAACAGACTATACTATGACATAGTTTGCTGACCCGTGTGTTTCACAGCATATGCCCAACTCAGAACTCTCGTAATGATACTTTATTGTTCCGTCTTTTCTAAAGCTCTTAATTATTTTGTACTGAGTTTTCTTCAAACATATACAGCAGCATTTCATACCCCCCCCCCCCCCTTCCCCAACGTTTCAGCTCTTGATGAATTTAGTGGTGGACTACAAGTGGGTATTACGAAGACAGTCTGAAAAGCCAAATTCTTAGATTCCATTACAATGCGGCCATGGTCTTCGGATGTGTGTCGTTCACTGTCTTTTGAACAGTGATGTACAGTCATGCGGTTGGTGTTCTTCATAATGCAGTTATGTATGCAAGTAAATGGGACAGATCGTCTACGTTATCACCTCTACTTGAGGTTCGTGAAAGAGTTCTACCTGAGTTGTTGGAGAACGTACCCTCGGCTGTTCATGTGAGGGTGTGTATACATGGCGGTGCACTGGTACACTTAATTGCGAATGTCTGCAGCCATCTCAATACTGTATTTCCTGGTCGCTGGTTGGAAGGGGAGGTCTTATTAGATGGTCTGAAAGGTCACCTGACCTGAATCTCTTGATTACTTCCTAGGGGGATATCTAAGGTCACTTGCGTATGAGACCTCAGTGGGTACTGAGATGGAATTTGTTGCAAGAATTTAGACGCCTGTGACGTAATTGGAAACACACCAGGGATATTAGTCAGAGTGCGTTAGAATCTTGTTCCCCGATATCATGCTTGCATTGAGATTGATAGCCTTCAGTTTCAGCACATTTTGTAAGATGGTACAAATGGCATCTTCTTTGTGTCAGTGACGATATTTACAGTCACCTGTAAGTACAGTAAATAGAAAAGTACACAGTAATGTGATTTTACCACTACTTTCTCCTTAAGCTGGCATCTCCAACACCAGGTTGCCTATCTCAGGCTGCTCAGTGGAGCATTCTCTACGTCCTGTTGAATTTTTGCACGCTCTTACGGAAACACCCAGTATGTTAAACATCACAAGTAAATTGTTTACCGACGCTGTCGCTGTCCAAAGGAAGGTATTGTCGAACGATCTTAGTAAGGAACGAGTACAGGTTAATGGTAGCTCTAAAGGCAAACAATGTCTCGAGGGAATTTTGTATACTATTACTAGATTACTGCTTCACATCTAGAATATATCATGTAAGTAACTAGTACTGCCGACGTAAAATGCTAGATGAAAATGTGCCAAATTGAAGACTATTGCTCCAGCAATCAGAGTCCTATCGAGTAGTGAGTACAGGAGACATCGGAAGAGCTCAGGGGGCCTTCTGTTACGAGCGTGACAGGTCAGTATTTCACATACGAAAATGTAACACAGATGGTTGGAGATTGTAACTCTATAAGTGTCAGTGTTATATATATATATATATATATATATATATATATATATATATATATATATATATATATACAACTGGCCTTTTAATGCTGTTTATTACTTCGTTTACTACTGACAAGTATTCACAATACTTCCTGTCATCAGTGTGTATAGCACTTCTGTGTTTGTAAGTCGGGAGACTTGAGGCATCAAGGGACATATCAGTAATGGTATTCACATTTAACGATGGTGTTCGAGGCACTCGCCTTCAGAGCAGTTTTATGTTCACCTACCATCTGACGTCTGTAGATTCACTCTTCTCACATCTTCTGATGTAAACGGTGGTGTTTGCAATTTACAGTAACATTTCTTTTCTATCCGAGATATAACTTTTAATTCTTCCTTATCGTTCAGTGAAGTACCGAGGATAAATCGGGCAACACCATGAAAAAGGTGTTAACTCCAGGAGGTATTTAAGTGATTATCTCGAATGAATTTATTATAGTTTACCTTTACATATGAAATTCTTCTCTAACAATGAAGTGGTTTAGTTTTGCCGATGGTCGTTGGTATTGTAGGTTACAATACAAAATATTTATACAAAATTAGTAGAAACAGTCGTGTATGAATGAATGGCAAATCCTATTTCGTTTTTCCAGTGTGTTAAGTGGAGGAATTTAGTTTCATATATGTCTCTTCTCTTCAGATTGGAGCTTAACTAAAGTTATTCGTTTTGTCAGTTGTTAAATCTTGATATTTTTACTAAGGTATTTTGCCGCAAGTTAACTTGCTCACCGAAAGTGATATCTTGAAGTGCGCTACGCTGGCAGTTATCTACAATAGTCGTATGGAACTGTCTCTTGTAATTCCAGTTACCAATGTGGCTGGTCGATATGTCTTATGGGCTGAAGATACTGCCTGTAGACTCGTCGTCTCGCATCGGGTAGCATTAAACATGGAACAATTGCACAAATAAACCCAAAAACACAACAAGTTATTAGCTTACTGGAAAGGAAAGCAAGAAAACGGTTAGTTGCAAAATAGGAGGCACAGGTATGCTTTCTTGTCACACATTATAACTGCCGTAGTCTAGCTTCTGAAATCTTATGGATAAGTGGCAGGGGAGCAGCAGCCTATAGGGAATATGCTACAGTATGCTCAATCTTTCTTCTTAGAACCCAACTCCTATCACCTAATAGAATCTATAATCACAACAATAAATGACTTGCCTAGCGTCTCTGTAATCACTAACTTGCAGATGACTGAAACCTAGGTAAATTCTAGGTAAACGGTACAACTGAGGCTACTGATTATTAAAATTAAAATTAATATTTATGCAGTTGCTGACAGAGCTGCGAAATGTTGAAGATATTTGTTTGCTTTACACTAGTATGGTGTGTACTGTGTCCAGCTAACAATGTTCACTGCTGACAAACTTGACTATCGGCTATCGTTTCTCAGCATCAGTTCACTTGCACTCTGACTAGTGTGAGGACAGCATAATGTTTGTTCCATGAAAGATTTCAGTTTGTGCTCATGTCGGACAGCGGTTCCACACACAAGCATGGACAGCAGAAGTCCAGATCCTTCAAAGTAAAGCCGCTGCTTGAAAGTACGTGTTGTTTACGGTTTGTCGCACAACCGCAGTCAAGTGTGTTAGTCACTCTATAATATCAATTCAGTTGCCAGGCATGACATACCAATTGCGATATCTGGTAGAGGATTTATTCATTCATTCCTTCCAGCTTTCTTTAGTAGTTCTTGATATGGTGAGCATTGTGTGCAGTCTGCCGATCATTCCGCACTGGTGCCCATCCCAGTTAACTGCTCGCACTTAGGTTGACTTCTCATCCAAGGTCGAGTGAGTGCTCGCCTCAGGGCGTGGCTGGTGGTGAAAGACTTCCCAGGGGCCTAACGTAAGGCCTCCCAGGTTAGTCTGAGAAACAAGCCCCAGGCGCTGAATGTGACTGACAATGTTCCGCAGCCAGATGAGGGCGCTTGCCCTGTTCCATGGGAAACCTCTCAGCCTTCACGGTCCGGGCAATCACAGAGGGTAGTATTATTGGTAGTTGGGAGATCCAATCATACAATCATAGACACGTTATGGGATCCCTTAGGAACATTGCGGCACAGCGGGGTGGGCCGGGGTGGGGGTAAGAAAGCTAATGTGTACTCCGTGTATATACTAGAAGGAGTCATTCCAGATACTCCTTCCGGATGCCACGAGGTGGACAGGTTGCACCAAACTGCAAGTGGTGGTTCATATCATTACCAGTGTTGTATTTCGCTCTGGATCGGAAGAGATTCTCTCTCGTTTCGAGCGACTATTATAAATCGTAATGGCTACCTGTTTTGCTTGTGAGATGGAATCAGAGCTCACCATTTGCACTATAGTCGACAGGAGTGACTATGGACAGCTGGTTCAGAGCCGAGTGGATGGGTCTGAGTCACAGGCTCAGACGGTTCTCCGACCGGCTAGGCCATACATTCCACGACTTGGGCCATATGGTGGTGGAGTTTTGGGTTCCGCTAAATATGTCAGGAGTCAGTCGACATAAAAGTTTTCTGGGTATGGTACCGCTTCATAATGTATAAAAATACTGCTGCTGGAGGAAAACATCAACCTTTATGCTACGGTTGCAGTGGCCCTCTACTGGGTCTACTGGTGTGTTCTAGATTTTTCTTTATTGTTGTTTTAAAACCTGTACAACAGGCAGGCTGTCAGCAGCGTTCTATGCTACTCTCCAGCCAGATGATACACAATGAGAAAAAACAGAAAGATTACACATAGGTTACAGAACGGTGGGCAATAAAACAGTTGACACAGAAAGACAAACACAGAGCCGTTCACACTCGACGATAATCCACACTTTAAACTGTTGACACGACGTACAAATAATGAAGATGGCGATGGCACAGGTAAACGATGGAGTGCGACGGTTAAATACTGAACACTAAACACGACGGCACCCACGAGACACTGATGGCGATGATCTCTGGCGCGCGAAAGTCCACGTAGCTTGTGTGAGTCCGGGGACCTGCCAAGAGGGAAAGAAGGGTGGGGCGGGTGGAGAGAGTGGAGAGGGGAGACGAAAGAAGCCAATGGCTGAGGAGATGGGAGGAGGAGTAGAGGGACTGGGGAGGGGAAGCCCAGGGGAGGAGTGGGGAGAAAGGGAGGAGGGAGGGAGAGTGCGAAAGGAAGAGCCACAGGAAGAGGGAAGGAGGATCAAAGTTGGTAGGAGGGGTATATGGAGGGAGGAGGACATCATCAGGGAGTGGGCAGCTGGCGGAAGCCACCTTGGGAGAGGATAAGGAGGGTGGAGACATGGAGGCCGGGTGGGACGTGGGAATACAGGCCCGGCAGCAGGCGTGGGTGGGGCAAGCAGGTGAGGAGGATCGAGTTTGCGGGAGGTGTACAGGATCCGTACCCTCTCAAGGAAAAGGAGGAGGTGGGGCAATGGAATGAGATCATACAGGATCCGCGTGGGGGATTGGAGATGAATGCGATAGGTGAGGCGGAGAGCACGGCGTTCAAGGATTTGGAGGGATTTATAAAAGGTAGGGAGGTGGAGATCCAGGCCAGATGGGCGTAACAAAGGATATGGCGAATGAGGGATTTATAGGTGTGGAGTATGGTGGAGGGGTCCAGACCCCACATACGGCCAGAAAGGAGATTGAGGAGACGGAGTCGGGAGCGTGCCTGGGCTTGGATTGTCCAGAGATGGGGGGTCCAGGAGAGTCGCCGGTTGAGGGTGACGCCAAGGTACTTGAGGGTGGGGGTGAGGGCGATAGATCGGCCATAGATGGTGAGATAGAAATCAAAGAGGCGGAAGGAAGGGGTGGTTTTGCCTAAAATGATCGCCTGTGTTTTGGAGCGATTGACCTTGAGCAACCACTGGTTGCACCAAGTGATGAACCGGTCAAGATGGAGAAGGTGTTGAGAGCGCTGGAGGGTGGGAGCAAGGGCAAGGAAGGCGGTGTCATCGGCAAACTGGAGAAGGTGGACAGGGGTGACGGTGGCGGCATGTCCACTGTATATAAAAGGTACATAAGGGGAGATAGGACGGAGCCTTGGGGCACACCAGCAGAGGGAAGAAAGGTGTAGGAATCCGTGTTATGGATGGTGACGTAGGAAGGACAGTGGGAGAGAAAGGAGCAGATCAGACGGATGTAATTAATGGGAAGCACGCAGGTTTGGAGCTTGAAGAGGAGACTGGAATGCCATACGTGGTCATAAGCACGTTCAAGGTCCAGGGAGAGGATGAGTGATGTTCGGAAAGGAGATGAGTGAGGTGAAGGAGAAGGTCGTCGGAAGAGAAGGATGGCCAAAAGCCACACTGTGTAATGGGAAGGAGGCGGTGCTGGCGGAGATGCTGGTGGATGTGGCGGGTGAGGATAGATTCCAGGACCTTGCTGAAGGCTGGGGTAAGGCTGATGGGATGGTAGGAGGAGTTGGCGGATGGCGGTCTACAAGGTTTAAGGAACATCAGGATACGGAAGATTTTCCACAGGTCGGGGTAGTAACCGGTGGACAGGACTACATTGTAGAGTCTGGCCAGGGTGGAGAGGAAAGAGACAGGAGAAGGTGACGGTAGGTGACACAATCGTGACCAGGAGGGGTGTTGCATTTCGTGCAGAGTGTATCAATGAGATCCTGTGTAGTGATAGGGGCATTGAGTTCCATGTGTGCAATCTTGTCCAAGTGCTGGAAACCAGGTGTGAGTGGAGGGACAGAGGTGTCAGTTCGATCGCAGATATCCGGGAGGAGAGAGAAATCAAACTGGGGATCTTCGGGGATGGAAAAGACATTGGAGAGATAAGAGGTAAAGAGATTGGCCTTACTAAGGGTGTCAAGGAAGGGGTGATCATCATGGAGAAGAGGATAGTATGGGGAGGGATTACTTCTGGTAAGGCGACGGAGGGCAGACCAGAACTTGGACGAGTTGATAGGCAGGATAGCATTTAAACGAGTGCATGTCTGTTGCTAGTCCCGGCATTTCTTAGCATAGAGCAAATTTCGAATGAGTCGCTGGAGTTACCGGTGGAGTCATAGTGTGTCCGGGTCATGTGTGTGGAGGAAGGCATGGTAGAGACGGCGGGATTCATGGAGGAGCAGGACAGCCTGTGAGGGTAGGGTAAGATGGTGGGGGTGGACGGTGGCAGTAGGGATATGGGCCTCCACGGCCTCAGACTAGGTCTGATGGAGAAAGGCGGCATGGGCTACATCATCAGGGTGGTGATTGGTGAAGGGGTGGCTATCGACCTGGGTGGAGTGGGTATCCCGGTAGGCATTCCAGTTGGCAAGCGAATAGTCAGGACGTACTTTGGGGGAGGGTCATTACGAGGGTCGGGGCGACGACCATCTGAAACTGTGAGCAGGACAAAGAGATGGTCGCTGCCAATAGGTTCCAGGACATCCACCATTATGCGGCCAAGGAGGTTAGGGGAGGAAAGGATAACATCGGGAGTGGAGTTGGATTTGGGATGGGTGTGCTTGGGAATGGGGATGAGGTCGCCTTGAAGGAACCGATGCCACCGCCGTAACTGGGCGGCGGAACGACTATGGATGTTGAGGTCGGCGGTGATCACATAGGAGGAGAAGGTATGGTCAATGTGGGAGAGGAAGTCGGGTTGGAGAAGGAGCAGGGGTGAGTGAAGCGTTGGGGCAAAACGGGTGATGGGGAGGCGGGAGAGGATGTCAGTATGGAGGGTAAGGCTGGGGGAGAAGAAAACGGAATCCCATCTGGGAGTGAGGAGAGAGACAGGGGCACCAGGGAAGTGTTGGCGGAGGAAGAGGAGAGATTCCGGGCCTCGAGAAGGGAAGGATCAGGATGGGAGAGGAGGTATTTGTAGAAGAGGGGGGAGGAGGAGGAGGAGGAGGAGGAGGAGGAGGAGGCGGAGGGAGCAGGGCCTGGTGGGGAGACATCCATGGCGTCCTGGGAATGGGAGGGAGGATGGGGTGGGGCCTTCTTGGGAGTGGAGGAGGTGGTGGTGCCACTAGGGAGTTTAACGGCGGCAGAAGGGTGGGTGGTGATATCAGGGATGGGAGCTATAGGTAGGTGGCGGGAAGAGGCAGGTCCTGGCGTGGACGCAGCAGACAGCGCTGGTGATGGTGATGGCGATGGTGGTGGCGGTGATAGCGAAGGCGATGGGGAGAGTTGGGCATGGGCAGTGGCACGACGGGCCACCACCATAGCTGGAGCTGCAGTGACAGGCTGGGGAAGTGGGGCAAAAGGATCAGAGGTAGAGGAGCAGGAGGAAGAAAGTGAAGAGGGGGCGACAAAGAACGATGGCGAAGGGAGAGTAAGAAGGGGGAGTGTGACTGGGCACACCATGTAATGGTGGTGGTGGCGGCAGAGGTGGAATTATAAACTATGGCTGTGGTGGTAGTGGTCGTAGTGGTGGTGGGGGCTGACATGACGACAAGGATAAACAAAACTGCACATGACAAAAAAAAACTGGGGACAGACGAAGACGAAGACGGACGAAGACAGACGAGGACGGATGAAGACGAAGATGGAAGTGGACCAGAGTCCCACATTGCTGGCGCTGAAGCTGACGCCGACGACGGCTGGCAGGAACGCCGCAGCTGCTGCTGCTGCCGCGGACAGGGCCGAGGCCGCTTCTGCTGCTGCTGCTGCTGCTGCTGAAGGGCGGGCTGGCTGGACCGCTGCTGCTGGAGGGCTGGCTGGCTGCGGCCGGCTGGCCCGCTGCTGCTCGGCTGGCTGATTGGCTGGCTGGCTGTCTGGCTGGTACCTGAAAACCTAGCTCTTCGATTAGTGCTTGAATGGCACAATCGAAGGGCGGTAACCTTGCGGAGTACCGCCGGAGATGAGTGTGCGTTCTAGCTATACAGTGCCCGCTATATTTTGTTCTTACTGTTCCTTGCGTACGTCATTATTTCATAATTTTAAAAGACAGTTCGTTTCATTGGTCACTTGAAGAAGGAGAAGAAAGTTTATTTTAATAGGTTATTGCGGAGGAGGGAGACGTGGCCTCTGTTGTCTGCTGGCTCTTGCGTTACGTGCCATGATTGGTGGTCACCGTCGAATGAGAAGTTGGCTGGTGTTTACCAATTGATGGACGTCGGCAGCGCAGTCTGTTGGGCTCTGATTGCTGGCATCCAAGATGGGGCAAGCCTGAGTCCATCCTCTCTATTCATGTTATTGGGATGTTTAAGTATTTCGATGGCCTCTCTGATTTTGCGTTTCGTCATAACCGGCTGCTTGGCCAACACATAGGCTTCGCTGAATTTTATTTCTTTTCAGCAGTCTTGCTGATGTTCTACCACTGCAGATTTGTTGTGTTGCCCTAGACGAATATAGCGCTCGTGTTCCTGAATGCGCGTTGATAATTTCCTGCCACTCTTGCCGATGTATGTCTCTCCACATCCTCATTCCACCTTGTACACGCCTGTAGTGTATAATGCATCCACCTTGTCTGTAGTGGAACCTAGTACGTCCTGGATCCTGCAACCACTATGGAAGACAAGCTGCACCCCAGCCCGGCGAAGGTGTTTGCCTATTCGGTCAGTAACATTTTTCACATATTGTAAGCGCACTTTTGGTTGCAGTTTGTCTATTTTTTGCTTATCTTTCCTAATCGATTTCGCCGAAAAGACTTTTGGATCAACTTATGGCTGTAGCCATTGGCTAGAAACGCTGTGCGTAGCCTTTTAAGCTCAAGTGTTATGTTTGGGGCATCACTTGGGCGCTGCGCACGGATTTCCAAAGAAAGGGTGACCGAGTTCTTCTGCGATGGGTGGTGGTTGGATTGGGAGTGCAGATGCCTGTCTGTATGTGTAGGCGTGCAAATATTCTGTGCCCCAGTGTGCCCTCCATTGTCCTGCATACTTACGACTAGAAATGGAACTGCACCATTCGTCTCTATTTCGAGCGTGAACTGTATTTTAACGTGCATGTTGTTCAAATATTCATGAAACTTGCCTATCTCCATTTCACCATGAGGTCGTATAGCGAACGTATCGTCCACGTATCTGAATCAGCAACGTCGGCTTATAGGAGCTGAACCAAGAGCCGTTGCTTCCAAGACTTTCATGAATATGTCGGCTGCCAGCGGAGACAGGGGTGACCCCATCGCTACGCCGTCTGTCTGCTGCTTATCATTTGAAGAATTTTGAAGTCAGGCAAAACTCAACCAGGTCGCATATATCTAGCGGGACATGCTCCTGAAGGATGCGGATAGTTTCACCTACTGGCACGTTCGTAAATAGTGAGTTCACGTCAAAGGTGACCATGATGTCCGTATGCAAAATTGTTTCTCCCTTTAGGTGTCCTATAAAGTGCGCCGAGTTCTTCACGCAGGAGTCCATCTTACCAACTAGACGTCTTAATTTGCAGGCAACATACTTTGCCAGATTGTAAGTAGGCGAATAAATCCCACTCACTATTGGCCTCAAAGGATAACTTTCCTTATACGTCTTTGGAGCACCGTAACTTTTAGGAGAGACCAGTCCTCGAATCCTTAATCGAGGCATGCATCTTTCGAATTATCTTCGCCGTAGGTTCCGCCCTTCATTCTTTGTGAATGCGATCATTTAGTAATTATTTGATCTTGTCTTCGTACTGCTCGGTGTATAAGATGACAGCACCATTGCCTTTGTCTGCTGTTAATATCACAATTTCATTGTTGTTCTTCAGTTGCTTAATAGCTACCCTTTCCTCTCGGCTAAGGTTGCGTTTCGGTAGTAGCAGAACTCGAACGGTTTCCTGCCTTATTTTCTCAGCTTCTATAGCAGATGTGTGCCGGAGTGCTGCTTCCAAGAAATCGATAATTTCATCCTTGGGAATCCGCTCAAGTGGTGCGGCAAAGTTTAGCCCTTTTGCTAGTGCTTCTGTGGCTGCGCTGCTGATGGGATGAGATGAAAGGTTCACCACTCGTCGAGATGTATCCAGTCGAGGCGTAGAGTTCCGTGTCGTCTTTGTTAGCTACTCACACTTTTCCTCTGGCGAATAGCGGCGGTTTCACTAGTTGCATACGCTTGTTTGTGAGTGATTCTGTCTACGTTATTCCAGTCGGTAGGCGATAACCTAGATGATAGCAGAAGATGTATTTTCAGCAACTATTTGTTGTTGAAATCAAGTTATCTTCGCATCGGCTGAATACACTCCTTCAGAAGAAATTTACTGGGTCGCCCATAGGTGCTTCTTGCTTTATGAGTGTCGATGTTAAATTTAAACTTAAGAATTTGGGTACAATGTCATGATCCAGACACCTCTTCAAGTAGATAAGATCGTTGAGAAATTTCCCTTTCTTTCTCCTGGACGTTTCCAGTTTGCTGATGTTACTGTGTATCTCCTGCCCATACAGGTTCTAATATAATTGCGTAGGGTTCCGCGGCCGGAGCATGCCTACAAAAAAAGTAGTATGGGCATGGTATCGCGTTATAATGTATAAAACTATTTCTGCTCGAGAAATAACCCAACGTTTCGGCCACGGTTGCAGCGGCCTTCTTCTGGGTCTACTGGTGCGTTCTAGAAATGCAGTGTCCATAGTATTTTGTTGTTACTACCCACTGTGCATGCCATTACGTCATAATTTTAAAAGCTAGTTCGTTTCATAAATCACAAGAGGATGCCTCATGCATCATGCAAACGCATACCGTTTGGAATACTCGGAAAGTAAGAAAGAACTACGTCTACTAAACGTTGTAGATCTGAAGCGATTAAGAACAAACAATAACTGGATTCTATAGGAAGTCTGCCATTCTTTGGCAGATATAAAATTTGGCGTTTTGTGCGGTCCTAGCTGGTTGAAACCTTATTTCCTTTTCATGTTTCATTCTCTTCTTCTGTCCTATCACAGTGAGTAAGGATTACATGTCTTCATGTTTTATGCTATTAGGTTGTAATGTCTTCCTAGTAAATAAGAGTGATTCCCAAAAATTGCTGTGGCTGAATGAAGACTTACAGGGCAATATTGAGATAATTTGCAGTAGCAAATTGTAAATGTTAAAATAACAGAGGGTAATTCTGAGTAGCAATAATAGAAAAATCATGGCTAAATTAAATAAATAATAAGTAAGACCCATAAAAACGGTCAGTAACTAAGAAATACGGAACACTTTGCATTAAAAGAAGTAACTGAAACATGAAATTCCTAAAATCTGAAGCAATAAACTCTGCACAAATTAGTAAGTTTCAGTTGGGAGTAAGGTGGTCTGAAGGTATGAAAGGGTAACAAGATGTTGCCGCTACAGGCAAGCACAGCATTTTGATACTAAATGAAGGAGATGTGCGAAAGTGTTATGAGGACCACACCAAAACTATAGGTAGATAGTGAGGTCGGTTGCCTGAGAGGATAAAAGAGAAAAAGAAGCGTCGAAATAAAAGGATGATGGGAAAACAGGGAGAAATAGGAGGAATGAAGTCAGTAGGCTGACGTGTATGTTTTAATGGTGGAAAAATAATGAGTAATTCCCTCAAGTCTCGTACGCGATTTAGGAGTGAGACCAATCGCAATTTTGATAGTTCCCGAAACCAGCAACAGATGGCAACACATATTTCTAAGCTTTTGCATTTGAGGTTTAGCCTGTTTTTCTACCCATGCCTTCACTTGTTGCCTATCGAAATTATCAGATGGTTCCAGTAAATATATCGTTTTAAGAAAAAAATTTGTGGTTCTCAAAATTGTTCAGAATTTGCAAATGCGTGTCACAATTAACAGCTATAAGTCTCAACTGGATCGGAGTGATATTTTGGTCAAAATCGCTGTTTTTACGAAAAACTGAGGGCGCTCAATATTAGACTCTAAAATATGAAAATTAGAACGAAGTTTCTGTTTGATACAAAAACATTATATATGTGATCCCCTTAAGCTACCTCTAAGCGTTTTCAAGTAATTTACTAAAAACCAAATTTGGAACAAAATCGTCCATATTTGTAATAGAGTAGATTTCATTTATATTAATGGTAGAAGGTTATGATTACAGCACTTGATTACGTCTGTTAAATGACAAAGCTATAACAAGTTTCAGGACTTTAAAGTAAATAACAAGCAGTACAAGGTCTCCTGAAGATGTAGTTCATAGGTCATGTTCGACTGTCAGTTTCGTTCAAAAATTCTAGCCGGCAATATTTAAATTCTGTCGAGCTGAAACTTTTTCTGAAATTAAAGCCGACTTAATTGCAATCATATAAAATTACGAAGATTGTAAATTGATACACAACAGTGTTATACATCAGAAGTGCCGCAACACCACGTGGCATGGCCTCGACTTAAGCCTGAGTTAGTGCTGGAGGGAACTGACACCATGAATATAGCAGGCTGTCCATAAACTAGTAAGAGTACGAGGGGGTGGAGATGCCTTTCGAACAGCGCGTTGCAAGGCACCAAAGATATGCTCTTTAATGTTCATGTCTGGAGAGTGTGTGGCCAGCGGAAGTGTTGAAACTCAGAAGAGCTTTCCTGGAGCTGCTCTGTATCAATTCTGGACGTGTGGAGGGTCACACTGTCCTGCCGGAATTGTCCAATTCCGTCGGAATGCACAATGGACATGAATGGATGCTGGTAATCAGACAGGATGCTTACGTACATGTCACCTGTCAGAGTCATACTAGACGTATCAGGGGTCAGGCGAGGCGTAAACATTTGCATCGTGCCGTCGTGAAGGGTACGCGAGTGGTCGGTCCTTCGGCTCATAAAGCCCGTATCAATGACGTTTCTGTGAATGGTTCGCTTCCTGACACTTGTTGAGGGCCCAGCATTGAAATCTGCAGCAGTTTGTGGAACGATTGCACTTTTGTCATGTTGAACGATACTCTTGAGTCGTCATTGGTCACGTTCTTGCAGGATTTTTTTACGGTTGCAGCGACGTAGGAGGTTTGATGTTTTAAAGGATTCCTGATATTCACGGCGCAATCGTGAAACGGTCGAACGGGAAAATCAACACTTCACCTCTAGCTCTGAGAAGCGGTGTCTCGCCACTAATGCGCTGACCATAACACGACGTTCAAACTCACTTAAATCTTGATAACCTACCATTGTAGCAGCAGTAACCGATCTAACAACTGCGCCGACGCTTGTTGTCTTTCAAAGGCGTTGGAGACCGCAGTGCCCTGTTCTGCCTGTTTACATATCCCTGAATTTGATTATGATTGCCTATACCAGTTTCTTTGGCGCTTCAGTGTAAAATAATATGTGTCCGAGGATATGACCATTTGGATGCTGCTACCAGGGCATAGAGCAGACGAAGGCTGGTGTTCCGTTCGGCCGTCCGCTGCGCCTATATAATTATGAATACGGCTTGAAAGACAGTGACACACTTCGCACCCAGCTATCAATCGGTCCGTCTCAGTCAATCGCCGGCTTACGCGCTGCCTCGGATGGTCACGGTCATTCTGCTGTTAGACGCATGTTTTCGGTACAAATAGAAAGTGAACTAGTGAGGACTATAAGTCTTGGATCACTTAGATTTCACGGAAGTAACTCTTAGTGAGCCGCCAGTAATGTTGACAAAACCGCGTTGGAAGTGGTGAGATTATTTTCTACTTTTGTGGCGAGCAATTGCCAATGATGAATATAAGTCACGGCGAAACACCATTTAATTGGAACTTACTGTGGAGCTGGCCTCTGAACTGCTCATACTGCTTTTGGGATAGGGACATTATTATTACTATTATCATTATCAGGAATATTACTATGTTTGTGAGTGTGAACTTCTACTGAATATACAAATAAGATAGAATGCAAAAATTGATTTATAATCATAGTTCGTGATCTCGCTGAATAAAAGAAAGTAGAAACCTTTCTTTCAGTATGAACAAGAAGAATGTGGACTTGCAGACTGGAAACTATGGTCAGTATGTTCTCTGTCGCTTTCTGGCTGAGCGCAAAAGCAATTTCCAAGCTCTTGTAAAAGGCAGTGAATATTCTTATTCTTGCACTCAACCCGCCGCCCTGTAGCGAAACAAGCGCTGTATCGTTTGTGAGATACAGAGGCGAACGAGTGTGCCGGGTCTTGGCCTAGTTCACTGCCAGCAGCGCCACGTCACCATAAAGCATTGCATCATAATTACAAATAAAATTAAGAATGAAAACTGCTTTTTCTACTTTTGCCAACATATACTTCAGTGTAACAATGTTTTAAATGCGAAGTCTTAGAGTGATGAGTTCAACAGTTTTCATAAACACATAGTTTTAAGAAGAAAGTTATCGGTGCTAAATAATAAATCTAGAAGCCAGGAAATTGGTCATAATGTGCCAATGTATGTCAAATTTAACTGGTGCTAGTATCAACATGATAATGTAAGAATTGTGGTCAGAACCCACGTTTTTAAGAAAAATTATATGATGTGTCAGTTCAACCTAAAAATATTAACTAAGTGACCAGATTAAGCTACCTCTAATAGTTTTCGAGTAATTTAATGAAAAGTAAATTTGTAACTAAAACATCCCCATTTGTATTAGATCAAGGACCTGTAATTTTAATCCTAGAAAATTTTGGTTACAGCACATGATAAAACCTAGTAAATAATTAACCTATAACAGCTTTTACTGCCGTACTGTTAATAACAACCAATAGAAGGTCTCTTAATGTTATAGTTCAGAGGTAGCTATCTACTGCCAGTTCCACTCTAAAAATTCTAGAAGGCAAACTTTTTATGAAAGCAAGATGAAACTTTTTCTGTGATTTCAACCAACTTACCTACTTGCATGTAAAAATTAAGAACATCCTAAATTAATTCACAACTTTGTTTTTAAATATAGTGTGTACGAGAAAGCGGCCGTTTAAGGACTGCTGCCGTGTGAATAAGGCGGATGACAGCAGGTGTTCCCCTGGCCGTCGGCTGCGCCGCATATATAAATACAGCCCGAGAGGCCAAATGAGGCTTCACTTCACACCCAGCCACTGTTAAGATGCGCGTCTGTCAAACGCCAGAATACGCGCTGCCTCGGATGACGTGAGAGACAGTCTGTGACAAAACGCGCATTTTCATTAATAATAAATAGTGAACTCGCGAGGACTGTACACCGTACTGGATCGCTTATATCTTCGTTTAAGTAACTGTTAATATGCCGTCCGTGATATTTACAAGCCCGATTGGCAGGTGGCGACCATTATTTTCTACTTCTGTGGTCAGAATTTGAGTATCAGTAATCAGGGTGAAAGACAATTTGGTAGGAACTTACCATAGAGATTCCCTCCGAACTGATTGTTGTGATGTTTGGGATAGAGAGACGTAGTGTCAGTATGAACACAGTAAATGCTTCATGTTGTGCGTGAGAAACATTACAAAATATAAGTATGAATTAGAACTCTAAATCTTCATTTACAATCATAGTCTTGATCCCGCTAAGAAAATAGAGAGTAGAAACATTTCTTTAGGTGGGCTGGAGAAGAATGAGGACGTGCAGACTGGAAATTATGGTCACTATGTTCTCCATCGCTTTCTGGCTGGTCTCAAAAATAGTTGCCAGGCTGGCGTGAAAAAGCCATTGCATCATTTCTTATTATTACCAAAAAATTAACCCGCCGCTTTACATACTGCTGCCCGCTCTGGTATCCTTACCAGATAGATTCAAATGGCTCTGAGCGCTATGCGACTTAACTTCTGAGGTCAAGAGTCCCCTAGAACTTAGAACTAATTAAACCTAGCTAACCTAAGGACATCACACACATCCATGCCCGAGGCAGGATTCGAACCTGGGACCGTAGCGGTCCCTCGGGTCCAGACTGTAGCGCCTAGACCCGCACGGCCACTCTGGCCGGCTCCTTACCAGATAGATTTAATGGAGTACCTAGAGAACTTTCAGACAAGAGCAGCACGTTTTGTATTATCGAGAAGTAGGGGATAGAGTGTCACTGACATGATACAGGATTTGGGGTCGACATCGTTAAAACAAAGTCGTATCTCGTTGCAAAGCGAACTTCTCACGCAATATCAATCACCAACATTCTCCTCCAAATTAGAAAATATTTTGTTTACTCTCTCCTCCACAAGCAGAAACGATTATCATAATAAAATAAGGGAAATCAGAGTACGCACTGAAAGATATAAGTGTTCGTTTTTCCGCACGCTGTTCAAAACTGAATAACAGAGAATTATTGTGGTTTGATGAACCCTCTGCCAGGCTCCTACTTGAAATTTGCAGAGCACCCACGTAGATGTAGTTGTAGGTTAGGTATGGAGCAGGCTACTGAATATCTCTTCGAATAGTTGTACATAGTTTATCCAGTAAAATCGTTTATCGGAACAATATCTTCTAACAAAGTGAGACGGCTGCCGTTCTGGCACAGGAGATGTTATACGACAGCTGGCAGACCAACTTTTGTGATACGACGCTGACGTAGTATTGGTATTCCAATATTATACAGTACCTTTCTTGAAACACCTCGGAGAAAACTTAAAATAGTACTTTTTAAGTTTGCCCTTTAGTTATCACTTCATTATATGGACTCTGTTACCTTATTTGCTATTTACTCCTCGAGATTGGTGGCAGTAGCTCTCTCAGGTTTCTGTCAGATTAAATCATGAATCTTCTTGCCTGTAAATCACATTGTCAGTCCCTCACAGCATTTCCCATGAGCAACAGTTGTTTTTTCCAATCGTGTCTCAAACTCAACTCCGTGAGATATTAATTTACGTATTCCCGTGGAGAGGTCAATAATTTCCTTTCATGCACGCAGGAAAACAATTCACAGAATGTACTCTGCAACCAGAGAAATACTGATTAGGAACGAGCCTGAAGATGCTACACTCCCCACTTTAGTTGGCTTATGTGCCTGCCGCTTCATATAATGTACTCTGGTGCTAATTGCTCCCAGATTCCGGCAGTGACTTACGGTCAAGTTAGAAACATCAGTGCGTACACACACCCTGTTTATGTGTCAGTGGAAATCACAGTAACCACAAAACCTTTATATAATATAGTTGTGATGGAATATTCACTATTTAAACACTTATGGGCGACTTTGGCACGGTAATGTGTCGATGTACCGCTACCGCCCAGGTCTGGACACCATGTAAAGTATGCTAACGGCGTCCTCAAAGAATGTGACGAAAAGAGTAAGAAAATATTAACACCTAACTTTATTTATATTTACGCCCGGCTAGAACTTGGATAGAGCACTTATTTAGCGGAGCGGACACAAGAAAGAATGATGATAGTATAGGCGACTGGAATCTATACTCTCGAAACATTGTTCTCTGAGCTCTGATTATTTATCAATACGCGACTCACCGAGTTGTTAATATAGGATTGCATGAGGTGCTTTTAGAATCTGTTTGCAAAACTGATGTCTACGTGAAGCGTCCGTAGAGACAAGAACGTAGACGTAATCTCAAGGATTATATTTCGTGTTATCACATTAAAATATTGCTGCAGGATATCTTTACCCTAGTGAAATTAATTAAAGGAAGCCTTTGAATTAAAGAAAGTATTTTATTTAAACGAAGTAATCTTTGTTTTGCCGTGTAGCGGCCAATGACTATACTGAACTTAAAGTTTTTAGTTATTATGAAATAAATTAATTTATGCACTGTCTTCTATTTACTAATAATGATTGCGAGTCTTTTAAAGATCGTCGATGACGAAGGCAACGAAATTATAATTAAATTATTTCCACGCAATATGTCTGCCAAGAGTGGTCAATTGTCGGCCGTTCTTGTTGTTTATCCGCATACTGAAAAGCTTGAGAATTTAACCTTATTTTAACTTCTGCATGAAGGCGATTATATACATGAAAGAAAATTACTCAGTTTGTAGAAATTACGATATATTTTTTAAAATTCACAAATTATAATGTGTTATAATTTTCCGTTTCTTGCATCAGTGACTAAAATAACAATTACATTGCAACATTGATTATATACAATTATAGCGTCTTTTGATTCTTATTATTTCGTTTTATTACATATTACCGTTCTGACAGCTAATTACAAGCTCATTTTCTGAGTCCCCTCGTGATATTTTCAATAATTTAAAGTTTCACAAATTCCATTTTATTTCGTTTTGTGTCGTCGCACGATTTAATATTTTGTACTGGGTATCGGTACAAGGGCCCCGTGCTGTGAATGAGCCAAAAACATCTGTGGTTTGGGAACAGTGATACCATCTTTATAATAACACGTTACTTCCCACACGTATGTTTTTATAGACACATGACACTTTACGTCTCTTCGTTTTTTTACAAAGATATGAACAGCGGTACAACTTCTTTAAAGGGCACCCTGTGTTTCTTATTCGGTAATTCATTTCCTCTCCTGAACACCTATTAAAAATGTATTACAGTGTACCATTCACTGAAACACAATGTTATTAACTACATAACACAACACTGACGTTGTCGCTACCAGCGCTTAGTGCAGGTGCTCGGAGCAATGGAACACATCCACGTGGTAACGCTGACAGAGGACGAATGTAAACATAAGCAGACCGCACACCCGTCATTCCGTCAACCATCGTCAGTTGAAGAGTTGTGAAAGTAGAATGTACACCAACGAAGTGAAGGTAGGAATGCTACTCACTTATGGGGTATGTAAGTTAGCAGAACAGTAATTGCAATGCTGTTTTCTTTCGTACGTGTACATTTAGTACAGTAATTTAGTCCCTTTAAATACCGTTGTGTAGAGTATGCATACGGTTAAGACTGTCCTTCCTGCAAACTGCATCGACATAACGTTTCTTTTGTTGTTGTTACTGTTGTTGTTGTAGAAGGTCGGCCAAATGCCACACAGGCAACGGAACTGATCAGTGAGCGATATCCTGAAAAGAACCCACCTTCCCGACGGATGTTTTGTCGTCTTGTTGCGACGCTTCAGAAAATGGAAAGTTGAGACCCACGTCAGCGCAATCGTCGTTGCACTCGCACAGTGGAGCTGGCGAAGTTACTGTTCTCTCTTCCGTTGCTTAAACACGACATTGGCTTTCCTAAAACCAGTGTACATCGTATTCTTACACGTCATCGGTTCCATCCTTACCATGTACATTGATATACTTCACTTTACAATTGTTGGTGATTTACATTCATTTTGTTACAAATAACCTTTTCCTTTTTCACAAGGCTTCAACTATTTCTACTATGAGCATTGCTCTATCTTTCGCCCTTACACTACGCGACGAGTGAGAACAGCTTGCTACGATTCAATAATACCGGTAAACAATAGCTTTACTCCCCTATTTAGGTTACGAGCGTCGGGGAAAAACCGGGTTAAAAGAACCCCGCCCGGAGTCTTCAAACTGTTGACACTCCTGCTACTATCAAGTATTGATTGTGAATGATGTTATCATTGGATAACCTTGACCTGCAGACCACCATTTTTACAGTAAAAAGTTTTTAAAATATTTGCAAGTTACATATTTAAATCACTTTATCAGGAATGCAATATGAAAATATGCGATTGATGGTTAATTTTTAAGGTTCGTTCACTTTTCTGGTGCATCAACTTTCAAGGTACGTCCACTTTACATATGCAACATAGTTTTTAGGATATACGTACAGCACAAAAGCTTTTACATTCATGTCTCTCGCAGTCCTGCAGAATATGTATGTACAACTTTTGCTAAGGGATTTCCGCCCACCGTGCTCCGATCAGCTATTGGACAACAGGTCAGCTCCGTAGTTGCACCACCCCGCAGCATGCATGAAACAAATACAGCACGCATCTGCCTTCTTATCATGAAGATATGTACATATACCAGCTGAAAAGATGTTTTGGTTAGTTGACAATCACTCGTCAGCCATATGTGTCACATTATTGTTGTTTGTGCATGTACTTTTTTTCCGATGTCACTAGTCCAGCACTTTACGACATTTATGATTAGACTTCTACCATTTCACTGTTTATTAAAATGCACAACTCACAGCTTGTCAACACCTCCCGTCACACACGCTTCGCATTTTAACTTCCTAGACCGTTCACATAGTCGTCGTGTACCGTTAGGATTTTCTGTTGTATGTTGGTCCACCTGTCACTTTAAACGTTCAGATGTTCCGTGTTTTCATGTTACTCACTGCCGTACGTGGATTTCCCAATGCGACAGTACATCTAACACTTTTATGCATGTGATATTTCAATAGTTTTGCACACTGCACATAACTATTTTGTACATGAAACGTCTACACGCTATGGACTTTAGCCATACATTTATATACTATTTACATACTCACAGTCTTTTATCACATCTACTCCTTACTGTGGTTGTGCACACCGTTTTTTCCATCTACACAGGCCGTGGATTTGTCTTTTGTTTGTCAAAAGTTTTTGATCTTTTACTGTCGCTACTTTAGCGTCCAGATTGTTGACACTTGAACAAGCACTTTTCGCACACACTTAATACATTGTACGTTGAAGATCCCATTATAAGCACTTCTACTTTCACATTATGTTGCACACATGGTAGATACTCTACAATAAAGGGGTTTAGAGTCATGTAGCAAGTGACCCCTCGCGCAGAATGTTTGACCAGTTGGTCCCCCGGACTATTTAGTTCAGCATATTTTACAATTATAGTTGCTCTCAACACTGATTCATTCCCTAGTGTTTACTTTGCTTCCTGACAACAGAATCCGAGCACAGTACTTCCAAGTATCTAACGTGTGAATGATTTATACCTCCAACCGTGATAGAAGTTTAATATCAATGCTTTTGTTTGACAACTCTGTCATTATTGTTATTCTAGAATTCTTTGATATTGATGTATGATTTACAGGCGCACATTAGTCACCTAGGGACCAGGCAAATTGCCTACATTTCCTTACCCACATTGTGATTTTATGAAATATACACTAAGTGCACTGTCCTCATTAGTAACTCACTTTTTGTTGCCATTGTTCATATGCTCTCTCATGTATTCATGCAGACCTCTGCTTTCATACACAGACACATAAATGTACATATACAAAAACATTTAGGTAAATAATTACAATACACACACAAGATAAATACAAGATGAATCTAAGACTAATGAAATAACTTTACACTACTGTAACTACATTTGCTTCGTGATATACATTTTACGGTTAATAGTCTTATTCATTCCTCTGATATATAGGGTTTCAAGTCCTTGTGCGGGTAGAGACCAAGCACCTTTGGGTCTCAGAATTTGCCAAAATATAACATTCCGCATGTCAATAATCCGATGTGAACCTGTGTATAACAGTTGCCATTTCCTGTTACCCTTTCTTTTTTATACTTGATGTTTTTGGATGTGTCCTTAATAATACTAAATCTCCCTCGTGGTACTTGTGTACCTTGCTTAAGCGTTTGTGGTGTTTACACTGTCTTAGGTCATCTTGTTTTTTAGCGTCGCCAAGACTTGTTATAAACTTTTTAGATATGGCTTGATTTTTAGTCCATGGCACACAATACGTGGCGCGGCAAACGTATCATGCGGTTTAAATTGCATGTCATAAGTGTATCCACTTATTACAGCAGGTCCTTCGGAGAATACCTGACTATACTTGTTTAGAACCTGAGTCAGTTCATCCTTTCGGCTACGGTCAGGACAACTGTATTCCGTCACGTTTATTTCTGTAGTTCGTCTTATTTTTTTTGTTTCAGATTCGGTATCATGGACTACCGTATTGTAAGTCTCCCTGCAGAAGTCATTTTCTACATGCAGTACCTTTTGGCCAGAGATGTCAACCTTAACCTACCTACAGTCATTGTTATATGTGGCAGCCAGCAGTCTTTATCAGTGCCAGTTCACTAACCTTATTGTGGTTTTTCAATGGGCATGTCGCACGAGATACTTCTATCTTTGCGTTCCTCTCACGCCACGTATCCGAACCCAGGATACAGGATACCTCTATGTTCCTAACGACCAAGAACGAGCATTTCATCGCTTCTTATTCTTTCTCTATGGCGGCCTGTACCTGCCTTTTAGCGATCTACACCCGGTCACTATGACCTGCACAGTTTTACAGTTTTTCACTGGTCTACGCATTTATGAAGTTCATGATCCATAACTGAAGCAGTTGCTCCTGTATCACTAATGACAGTTACGAATATTCCAGTTGTCTGAGCCTTAAAAGTAGCTTGTACAAACTCAAACTATTGTTGGCTGGCTCCGAGCACTATGGGGCTTAACATTTGAGGTCCTCAGTCCCCTAGAACTGAGAACTACTTAAACCTAACTAAGCTAAGGACATCACAAATATCTTTGCCCGAGGCAGGATTCGAATCTGAGACCGTAGGGTCGCGCAGTTCCAGACTGAAGCGCCTAGAACCGCTCGGCCACACTGGCCGGCTTCAAACATTTGTTGCAGTGTCTGTCTCGGTTCAGCAATTAATTACTCCATGAGCTTTTCCCTTTCATTATATCTCGATATCAATGCTTCCACGCTTCGTCTGCCTTCTCCTTGTGCCATACTGACCGTAAGTTGATGCCGTGCTTACGTCGGTTGGAGTTTACCACCCTCGAACATCCGGCTTGCAGCTCTTTAACCACTTCCACAATGTGTACTGTATCAGTTTGTTACTGTTGTGGCACATATTGCGGTTGTGGTGTCCAATAATGCTGCGTAGGTGGCGGCGGCATCCGTATTACATTTATGTTTTTCACTGCCATGTTCCGGTAGGCGGAAGAGTGCCGTACCTCCCTATTTGCAGGGCCAGATTAGTGCCACTGCTCATTTGCAGTTCTTATATTGTTACCAAAGGAGGCGTTAAAAATTCCTTCGTTCCTTCGTTTCCTATGAAAATGTCCGTTTCCGTTTTTATTCGGGGAGCGGTTAATACTTCCATTGTATTGGTAGCCAGCCTAACCAGTGTAACTGTTTTGTTTGCTTCCTCTGCGGTCGGCGTGGTAATCATTTTCCCTATTCTGTCCACCTTTCTGGGACTGTTTCCATTCGGATTTCTTTGCTTATTGCTACTACTGTTCGATCCTGGCCCACCACTGCCAAATTCGTTTTGACTGGCGGCTTCTTGTATTAAATCCAATGAATCAATGGTGGCCATAAATTATTCGAGGTCCGTATCGAGCACATGAACAAGAATTTCCCTGATTGAAATTGGTAACTGGCCCTTTACTATACGCAGTATATCTCTCGGAAGCATGGGTTCATTCCAGTATCTGTGTTGTTTATATATGTTTCGAAGTAGTTTCGAAGTTTGCCCTGCCGCCGATTAAAAGGTTTGAGTCTAAACACTTGCTTTCTGAGTCGTTCCTGTACACATGACCACCAGAAGCGAGCTAAAAGCATCTTATCAAAGTCTGAGTATACATGACAATTCCCTGCAGCCTCCATTCCCCAGAGAGCTGCATGTCCGTTCATGAAGAGATCACAAATTGTATTTTCTGTTTCTCGGTCCTCGAAGGAGATAAAGCATTTGTAAAACTATTGTTAAATATCACTGGGTGGATTGACTTTCGTTCCTCAGTGAAAATGTGGAACTGCATTTGCTTAATAAGCAAATCCTCATGATTTACCAGTGCGAGAGTTAGCACTGCACACACACCTGTCGCACAACAATATTCTCATAACTGCAAGGGCTATTTTGCTTGGCATTATCGCAAGCCAACCGCTCACCTTTTGATATATTCACAGGCACGATTCCGTACCGGGTACTAATGTGTGGTCGGCTACCTTGTTCCTTACCACCACTACCCCTTTCTAAAGCGGATCAAAATCCAGATATGGTTGGAAGGCTCTGCCGTAATGCTCTAAACTTCCCCAACTGGACGACCTTGATGTACATGATAGGGTTTGCCAACCACGAAGACAAGCAGTAGATACTCTTGCCGTGTGTGGACAGGCATCGTCTTGCTAAAATGTAAGCCTAGAATGGTTTGCCATGAAGAGGTACTGCTATGAAAAATAGCAGAAAAGACCATCGCTCCAGGTTGTCAAGCTGTGTGATGGTTGGTATCATACCTTTGCCCAGAGCGTCTTCAGACAGGTTTTCGATGGTCACTGAGGTTCAGTTCGAAGCGGAACTCATAACTGAAGACAATTCAACTCCAATCAATGAGATTTCAGGTCGAAGACGTGTCTGGAGACCCCTTCTACAGAGGTGAGATAGCAACATGACTGTAGCTCGACATACGGCTCAACAACCAGGATTGCTGGTACAGAGTGTGGTTTATTTTCATATCATGACCCCTTTGATGTCATCCACAGCATCCATATAGCAAAGCGGTACGTCTACGATAGTGTGTGCCCCTTTTTGACCTTCGTTGCAGGCAATCAAGGGTTTACAGTTGAGCAAGATAATGTCCATCTGCAAACGGGGAGAGTTTCTACTGTTAGTCTTCATACATGCCATACTCTGCGTTTGCCCTAAAGGTTACCAGATCGCTCCCTAATTGAGAAGTTTTGTAGCATTTTCCTCAGTTCCTTCCCAGCAGTTCAGGTTTTGACAGTCTCACTCGCCAATTGAACAAAATATCCCAAGATTTTGCTCAGGAGACATCGAACAACTATGTTAATAAATAACAAGTAAAGTAACTTCTTGCACAGGAGCCAGAGTCGAACTATTAAGTTACTGACTTTCTCAATCTGTGAAGCTGTTTCTCTTGAATAGTTGTTCAATTTCTTCTTAAATTGTAGTCATTTGTTTGTTTGTACATGTACGTCGCATCTACCGTTGAAAACATCCAGTCATGAGTTGCTGAAATAATTGCACGCGATCACTTGTCAGCCACTACTACTGCACTGAGATAAAGCAGCATTAAATTATGCACCCGCATTTATCATCAATGCTCTCTTCTGCTAGATGCCAAGACAGCTTAGTCCCACTGGTGATTCTAGATATTTCAGCTCTGCTTCCCACATTTCGTACTCTTTGTAACCCTAAAACACATGTAGATTTAAACGTACTGTACTGTACATGCTGAAAAATCTTTTTTTTTTTTTACTTGCTGGACTTCCTGGTGTTGTAACTTTAGTGCCCTGCAGTGCATGCACATGCACATTAATGACAGCAGACCTTGTTAATAGAACTAACAAAGCACTAATATGTTGCAATCACATTCCTACTCCATTCAACATTTGACCCTAATCATGTATTTGTACTTTGTCGCTGATGTCACATCCACACACCTTTCAATAAATCCCTAAAACAAAATAGAACTGTTCGTTTATCACCATATATCCGTGCAACTAAGTGATTCATACTCAACTAAAAGTTACGTTTGTTTAGGTGGCCATCTTCCGCAGCAGCTGTTAACATCTGTTACTATAGGTTATCTGTCTTGAGCTGAGTACAATCTGATTAAAAAGAGTTAGACCAGACGGGTTTCGTCGTTTCGCTTTTATTTACAACCATCTACTGTGGTTATTCTGTATATTTGATATACACGTTTGTACATCTCTTTTGTTTGTTTTAGGTTAAATACAGCGATTTCTTTTTAAAGTTGATCTGAAAGCTACTTACGGAATGAAAACAGTTAATAAAGTCAGCTTTAAATAGTGCAGCACAAGAAATGACGCAGAAAGCCAAAAACTGCCGAGTGGAGCTGTGAAATGAAGCCTGCCGACACCAATAACTGCTAGAAAGAGGAGAAGCAGCAGATTATGTAAAGAAGCACCGTACGTAGTTTGCAGACCAACTTTATAAAGGAAACGCTGTTTTTCACCAAAAAGGATCAATAAATGTACAAACATCTGCATCCAATTTAAAGACAATGTTTGTAAATGACAGCAAACTCGTCTGGTCTAATTATTTTAAATCAGATTACAGTAAGCTGAACACAGATGACCTATAGTAACCGATATACTACCATTTGTTTCAAACACGAAACTAAGAAAATATGTGGGATGTCCCAGGACGAATGGTCGGTAAGGCGGCCGTTGTGACCGAGTGGTTCTAGGCGCTTCAGTCAGGGACCGCGCTGCTGATACGGTCGCAGGTTCGAGTCCTGCCTCGGGCAAGGATGTGTGTGATGTCCTTAGGTTAGTTGGCTTTAAGTAGTTCTAAGTCTAGGGAATTGATGACGTCAGGTGTTAAATCTCATAGGGCTTAGAGCCATTTGAATGGTCAGTATTCAGGGACATGACAGGAACGGTCATTTGAAACAAAAATGTCTAGTGAGAGTTCAGGGGAATGTTCGTAAAATTAACTGAAAATGTAAATTTTCAATTTATTTTTTATTTATTAGTAGAACTAATGGACAATACGTTCTCAAAGTTTCAACGGAGAAATAGCATCCGAAGTGCTTGAAAATACTTAAATGTGTGACGCGACGTTACAGACCCGGAGGGATAACAACCCATACATTCACAAAGAGAGGTTTCCAGATGATACCCAGGATGTTGTCAAACCAAACTGGAGGTTTATGGCCGATCATAACTTAAAAAAGTGTGCTCATGGTGAGATTCGGAATCCAAATGAGTCTCTAAATTCATTCATGTGGAAACAATATCCTAAAGCCACATTTTCATCTGCTATAACTGTCATATATGAAACTTATGAAGCGGTTCTTGTATTTAATGTTGGTAACGTAGGGATTATAAAGGTATTAGAGAGAATGGGCTTCAAGATATGAACTTTCACTCAAGACATCTTGAGAAAAACACATTTACAACGGCTCTACACAACTGGAGAGTCAGTTGAAGACCTGTTGAAGAGGAGAAGGCAGAAAACATGAAACCAGATGAGAGACCTGAAGGGAAGAGGGCACTGAGTACAAATCTGGGGCCTTCTGAAGAGATGACATAAGAAGAAAACGATAGGTTGAAGTATTGCATTTCCTGAAATTTATGGGTTTTAAAGTTTATGTACCTCTATCTCAGAGTCTATGAAGGGTAAATATGTGAAATTTTTTACACTTATATTCAATAAACCAAACAAATCTTATCTCGAGAGTAAATTTTTAAATTCTGTAGTTTGGGGCAAGTACTTGCAATTTTGCTCAAAGTATATATTACAATTACAGAATTATTAAAATTGTCGTATTCGATAGGTTCAAAAAAGCTCACGAGTGGAGCTTATTATACGCAAAAAACTGAACAGAGATATTCTTGTAGAAATTTCTTGAAAACTTTCTGAAAAATGGATACATATATTATGTTTTAAAAAAATATTAAATTCCATTAATAGTTAATTACAGGGTGTTTCAGGAGGAATGGTCAATATTCATTGATATGTCACGAATGATCATTCGAAACAAAATAATCAGCTAAACATGGGCTCTAAAACACATAATTTAAGAGCTAAGAGCAATCCTGAGCTTCGATACAGTGAAGCAAATCTCTTCTACTGCTAGATCTTTGCTTTCCATATTCTGGGAAGTTGTAGTATGAACGAAAGTAAGAAAAGAATGTCCAGAAAACATGTACTCTAAAATACATAGCTTAAAAGCTATCAGCTACTTTGAAACACAACTCTTCTAATGCGCAAGTGCACATAACTTTTAAGATATCAGTTTTAGAGCACATGTTTACTAGACATTTTTTCTTGTTTTGCTTCATACTACCGCTTCCCGAAATATGGAAAGGAAAGAGCTTGCAGGAGAAAAGATTTGTTTCACTGAATAGTAGATCAAGAATTGCTCATAGCTCTTCAGACTTGTGTTTTAGTGCCCATGTTTACTTGTCATTTTCACAGGAACAGTCAAAAGCTTGATTTTACATTAGACGCAGACAGAATATCGGATGAAAGTAATGTTACATTCATATAGAGGTTCCGAAACATACATTTTCGGAATTATCAACATTAAGAGGAGGTTCTGATAGAGACCGATAAAAAAACTGACATTTTTTACATAATTTGCTCCTCGAAGTGTACAGACTATGTCTGCATACACTGTTTGACTGTCAAAGTATTTTAGTAGTTACAGTGCGCTGAAAGGAAACGTGAGCCGATGTCGATGAATTAGTTCAAGATTAGAGCAGTATACGAAATTCTGTCCAAAGAAGATTTGCTTAAAGGATGCCAAAATGATTACAACAGTGTCATCGCGTGCATTGGGAAACTGGTACCGAAACACCAACATTATGTGGAAAAAAACTGTTAAAATAGCTGCATATGTAGCTCCATGTCTATTAAGCGATGCTTGTTCATCATTATGAAGAACCATCATAGAGGCGAACGGGACAAAGTTGTGGGAGTTTTCTAACGGGAAACGCGTGGCTGTCGTGGAGCAAGGAATGTCTCTGTTTGTTAAAAGAGCCCAGATTAAAAATATATAGCTCCGCAGGATTAGCCGAGCGGTCTAAGGCGCTGCAGTCACAGACTGTACGGCTGGTACCGGTAGAGGTTCGAGTCCTTCCTCGGGCATGGGTGTCTGGCCTTAGGATAATTTAGGTAAAGTAGTGTGTAAGCTTAGGGACTGATGAACTTAGCAGTTCCACAAGATTTCACACACATTTGAATATTTTGTTGAAAATATATAGCACAATGTTGAGACCCAGAGAATGTCTGAGGAGGAAGAAATCTCTCTCCATGGTCCTGGTATAGCAGATTAAGTCTCAATTTTGAAATAACTCTTTTTCGTCTACTCCAGAGTTTAAACGCATTTTCCTCGAAACAGCATTTTTCAATGCGCGGAGCCATCTAGAATCTCGGGAGATTGACTGATCCTTTTGATATGTTTTGAATAATGACAATTTCCCCCCCCACCCCCATGAACCATGGACCTTGCCGTTGATGGGGAGGTTGGTGGGGAGGCTTGCGTGCCTCAGCGATACAGATAGCCGTACCGTAGGTAAAACCACAACGGAGGGGTATCTGTTGAGAGGCCAGACTAACGTGTGGTTCCTGAAGAGGGGCAGCAGCCTTTTCAGAAGTTTCAAGGGCAACAGTCTGAATGATTGACTTATCTGGCCTTGTAACAATAATCAAAACGGCCTTGCTGTGCTGGTACTGCGAACGGTTGAAAGCAAGGGGAAACTACTGCCGTAATTTTTCCCGAGGGCATGCAGCTTTACTGTATGATTAAATGATGATGGCGTCCTTGGGTAAAATATTCCGGAGGTAAAATAGTCCCCCATTCGGATCTCCCGGCGGGGACTATCAAGAGGATGTCGTTATCAGGAGAAATAAAACTGGCGTTCTACGGATCGGAGCGTGGAATGTCAGATCCCTTAATCGGGCAGGTAGATTAGAAAATTTAAAAAGTGAAATGGATAGGTTAAAGATAGATATAGTGGGAATTAGTGAAGTTAGGTGGCAAGAGGAACAATATTTTTGGTCAGGTGGATACAAGGTTGTAAATACAAAATCAAATAGGGGTAATTCAGGAGTAGGTTTAATAATGAATAAAACAATAGGAGTACAGGTAAGATACTACAAACATCATAGTGAACGCATTATTGTGGCCAAGATAGATACGAAGCCCACACCTACTACAGTAGTCCAAGTTTATATGCCAACTAGCTCTGCACATGACGAAGAAATTGAAGAAATGTATGATGAAACAAAAGAAATTATTCAGATAGTGAAGGGAGATGAAAATTTAATAGTCATGGGTGACTGGAATTTGACAGCAGGAAAAGGGAGAGAAGAAAACGTAGTAGGTGGATATAGATTGGGGCTAAGAAATGAAAGAGGAAGCCGCCTGGTAGAATTTTGCACAGAGCACAACTTAGTCATAGCTAACACTTGGTTTAAGAACCATGAAAGAAGGTTGTATACATGGATGAACCCTGGAGATACTAAAAGGTATCAGGTAGTTTATATAACGGTAAGACAGAGATTTAGGAACCAGGTTTTAAATTGTAAGACATTTCCAGGGGCAGATGTGGACTCTGACCACAATCTATTGGTTATGACCTGTAGATTAAAACTGAAGAAAATGCAGAAAGGTGGGAATTTAAGGAGATGAGACCTGGATAAACTGAAAGAACCAGAGGTTGTACAGAGTTTCAGGGAGAGCATAAGGGAACAATTGTCAGGAACGGGGGAAGAAATACAGTACATGAAAAATGGGTAGCTTTGAGGGATGAAGTAGTGAAGGCAGCAGAGGATCAAGTAGGTAAAAAGACGAGGGCTAGAAGAAATCCTTGGGTAACAGAATAAATATTGAATTTAATTGATGAAAGGAGCAAATATAAAAATGCAATAAATGAAGCAGGTAAAAAGGAATACAAAGGTCTCAAAAATTAGATCGACAGGAAGTGCAATATGGCTAAGCAGGGATGTCTAGAGGACAAATGTAAGGATTTAGAGGTTTATCCCACTAGGGGCAAGATAGATATTGCATACAGGAAAATTAAACAGACGTTTGGAGATAAGAGAACCACTTGTATGAACATCAAGAGCTCAGATGGAAACCCAGTTCTAAGCAAAGAAGGGAAAGCAGAAAGTTCGAAGGGGTTTATACAGGGTCTATACAAGGGCGATATTATGGAAATGGTAGAGGATGTAGATGATGATGAAATGGGAGATACGATACTGCGTGAAGAGTTTGACAGAGCACTGAAAGACCTGAGTCGAAATAAGGGCCCCGGAGTAGACAACACGGCGAGTAAATACACACTCGCTGCTCTGTCCCAACCGACCGACTGCCTACTCCAGTACGCAGACAGCATTGATAACTGATAAGTGCAAATCACAGATGCCACACATAGTTCCACGTAAACACTTGCACCAAGAACTGCGACATTCGTAAAACCAATCACTGTAGAACAACAAGGAGAAAACCCGAAGACGACACACACAGAGTTTCCATAAGCGTCGGCGACCAAATACACGTCTTCTGATCAGACGACCGACCGAGCGAACCACCAACGTTCGTTTCCGCTCCAGTCTCCTTCCGTCGGACAGTGCGTGTGTGTCGCCAGCTGTCGGCGATTATTGGCTGTCCGAATCTCACTGACACTACGTCCCAACTCCCTTCGGACGGACGACGTCCCGGAGACACTGGCTCAGATTCAACACCGGCCACCCGACATGTCTGCACGAGGAGGAACCGACCGAAGTCCCGCAAGGTGATCCATTGAAGGGGACCAGAAGTGATCGGAAGACCAAATGCACATATACACGTCGCCCGATTAGACGACTGACCTAACGACCAACCAACGGTCGTCTCCGCTCAAATCTCCTACCGTCGGACGCTGCATGTCTGTGTCCTTAGAAGTCAGGCGAATACTAGCTGTTCCGACCTCACTGGAGTTCCATCCCGACTGACTTACCGCACACCACGACCCGGAAATACCAGCGGTCGCTCCAAAGATAATACGACAGTGTTCTTATCGATAGCGTCGCTGCTGCCACTCACAGGCAGGCAGGCCAGCAACATAGTGACGCCAGTAAATCGAATAAGAAACGGGACGGCGGTACCGCAAATACAGTATGTCAAGTAATAAACGGCACGAACACGAGTTGCGCACAGACACTCGCACTCAACGGTGCACCCGCTTGGTTTCTCGCCAAGTAACAGCAGACCATTAATAGCCACGAAGGACCATTCGTACAGAGTTATTTGCGCTCTACGAAGTTGATGGTCTAACATCGGCAGGATGAAACAGGGATTCATCGCCACGAACCGAAGCGAAACGGTAATCCGTGGAGTGGCAACACATTCCTCGGAAGGAAACGTTCAGAGCCGCTTCCTCAGCAGGTTAAGTTATTGCGACTGTCTTCTAGGACTTTGAAAGGGTTATTCTGTTTGATGTCCTACGTCCTGATGTAATGATAATCTCTAAACTGCATTTTGCTACCCTCAGGCTACTGAAGAAACGATCTGAGCGTGTTCGTCGCCATAAAAATGCACACGGATTTCTCCTTCTCGATGAATACGCAAGGTCTCAGGCTGCGCACCGGAGAGGACCTAACAATACGGTATTGGGCTGTTCTTCCCCGTCCATCTTACAGACCGTAACTTACTCCTACCGACTTTCATCTGTCTGGCCGAACGGAGGATATATTTCACGGCCAGCAGTAATAGGATGTTGGGGAGGCTACTGATGTAGCAAGGCGTTGGCTCCGACATCAACCAGTAGGGTAGTGCGATGCGGGCGTATAGCCCCTCCCCTTGAGGAGGCGAAGGGCGGTCGCATTGAATGAAGAATATGCTCAAAAATAGGGTTTCGCAGCCACAAGAATGGAGCATAATGTGGTGTAATCTTGAACAAAGCGAACCTGTTGTCAGAAAAAAATATGTGCTGCATCAGTTATTGAAGACGCTCCGTACATTACAGGCCTCCAGTAGCGCACATACTCGATAACTTTGGGAGTTGAGTTCTACTGTTGTGTAATCAAGGAGTGTACCATTAGAAACAAGACACTCGAAAAAGTTCTTCCGATCGTCTGACTGGCTCACGTAAGCAGTGGGTTACGTACTTATCTACTTTTGTTGGACGATAGAAGGAGAACGTATTGGAGGACAGTGCTGTAGATGCGACTGAATCACCGTGTATACTCCGCAAGCAACCTGACGATGTTTTGCGGACACTATATTTACCACCACAATCATTTTCTCCGTGTCCTGTTCCATTCATTAATGAATTCTGCGATGGAAGAGCCACTGCAGTGACATTTCTCTACGAATAATTACTGTGATATCGTGTCGTAGAACCAGCGCTCTAGCTTTTAAATTGTGAGCCTCTGCGCAATGCGTCAGACTTCCGTTGTAAACTCTGCTGCTCAAGTTTGAAGGGCAAATCCGTAACACTTTCCCTCCTGCTAAACAAATCCAGGAAGATAAATGTCAGTCCTGCTTCATTCTTTGGTACATTACCTTTTTTAAGGTTCCGGACTGTCTGAAGGTTCGTTCGACTCATTATATCGTGTCGCACGCTCTTTCCTGTATGAATTAATTTCACATAGGGATTTTTGAATGAAATACCACGTCATTTGTTTTCAATACTTACTTCTGTGCCGCTCATCAAATATTGTTAACTCTGGATGGATACCTCTTGATACGTTATGCCACTTACAAATTCCTGTAATTGATTACTAAATGTGCTGTTTGAATGTAATGTGTCCTGTGGTCAACTTACATGCAGTATGTTACATGTACATGGACTGCCTTCCCTTGCACAATATGTTAATTTCACTGGCAATCCGAACTTACTGAAGGGAAATCTCTTCATTATACAGCATTCATTAACTGGTGATGGGTGGTGTGTAAAAGGTACCATGCGAAATTAGAATTTTTGGGTGCAGATTAAATATTCTAGGAGATCTCGTGATTGCTGCCGCTCGTCGTAAACTTCACTCCACGATATTTCGTCTTGACTCCTGCCAGTCATCTTCAGTTGAGCCACCAAAGACTGATGAAGACGTTCTCCGCTCCGCCTCATATAGCGCGCTGACAGCAGAGCATTGTCTCACAGGTGTGAGAGTAGCTGTGAGATAAGGACTACACCATGGGGCGGCAGCACCGTCGCTGATGCAAGTCTTCGGCGTTGTCGCTTGCCGTAGTCGTAGGAGTATTCTGGCGCCTTTGTCTGGATCAAATCTCGGAGATGACGTGATTCCATTACTTATCTAGCTGGTAGCCAATGTCACGATTCATCAGATTTTGCGTGATGCGTATTTCAACGGATTGTTTTGTAATGAAATCCCAAAAAGGTGTTGCTATGGCCAAAGTTAATGTTTTACTTTTATGTCCGTTGAATGTTCCACAGCTGCAGACTTGTTAGCTCGCAGAAGGCGAGTGCTACGTTTATGTTCTGTGCAGGACTGTTCCACTGTGCTTGTTGTTTGTCCTATATAGGCCATACCACGCTGGCCAGGTAATTTGCAAATTCCCGTCTTCTGCAATAACAAACTGTTCTTCACTGAACCCAAAAGGTCCTAAATCTATTATGCTGGGCGGAGAGTGTTACTTTGAAGTAAATGTTTCCAACGAAGGGAAGAAAAGCTCGGGACTTAGCTAGTGCGTTCTCCTCGTTACCCACTTTCCGCTTCTTCGTTCTATATGAGAAAGCCCTTTTAATATTCCGGGCAGAGCACTCACCGGCTTTGAACACTATCTTTAAATTTGCAATCACCTTGGGAGTTTATCTGCATCCGACACTGTATGGGATCTGTGTAAAAGGGTTTTAAGGGCACTAATGGTCTGGCTGATGGCAACCTGGGAGAGTGTAAGTACAAATCAGTGTGAGTGAGCTTAAGATAAAAAGGATGTCCCAGAAAACCGCCACTCTTCCGTCTAACCAAAACGTCCAAGAATGAGAGACAACCCTCTTTCTCTAATTCTATAGTAAAAAGATTGTTGTCATGCATGGAGCTGCGATGATGCAAAAACTCCGTTGAGTTATTTTCTTCATAGGGCCACACTGTGACTGTATTAACCACGAACATCCAAAACACAGTCGGTTTAAGAACCGGCGATTCAAGCGGTCTTTCCTCAAAAACCTCCATAAAAAAGTTAGCCACTATGGGAGACAAAGAGCTGCTCATCGTGATGTCATCGACTAGTTCGAGGAGACAGTGTGCCAAAACAAAGCAGTGATGCCCGTATGAAACTGTTTACTAATTAGTGACAAAGAATCAGCGAAAGGTACCTTTGTAGAAAGAGATACTACATCAAAACTCAATAAAAGGTCCGCACCTCTTAGGTGGAGAGCCTCCAGTCTGTTGGTAAAATAGGCTGAGTTCCGTATACGATGTGGACATTTACCAACCTCTGGCCTCAGTGAAGAAGCAAGATGTTTGTCTAAATTATATGTGGATGCTTCAGTATTACTCACTATAGGTCGAAAAGGAAGAAGAGATTTTTTCACCTAGGGAAGACCATGCAGTCTAAGTGGTAAGTTGCCATGTTGTCTTCACCCCTTGATGATTAAGGAGAGTACACGTCTCGATGTAGGGTCGTGATCAATCTTTCTGTACACAGTGTCGCCTAGTAGGCCATACGTCTACTACAAATATAAACTAAGAGGTAAAAAAAAAAGTTGAATTACCTATATCAGCATTCAGCACCACCATGTCCTTATATATCCATTCAATCTTGGCCGAAATCACTCCATTAATTCAGTCCCATGATACGGGAGAGGGAAGTGCTGCAACCGTCAGAAGTAGGAGGAGCAGTTCTTTTGAAATGGCATCCAACCTTCGTCTCGTATAACATGTTCTCCCCTTAAGAACAATTTGAATGACAGTTCCGTTATTTTTCGTGCGGTGGCAGTCTTTATAAAGTGTACCACTCAGACGAATTTTGGTATCATTTCATGATCCCAACACCTCATTACAAAACTTAAAGGACTAGTAAAAACTTTTGCTCTCTTATCTAAATTTCTTACATGAGAGACCATCTCCTCCCCATGAGGGCGTTTAATGTGAAATTTAAAATTCAACGGAGTATGACAAGAAAAATAATTTTTGCCACAGCAACAACTTTCTGGGACTCCATTACAAAAGAATCCGTTAAAATAGGCATGCGGAAAAACTAATGAACCATGACAGCTGCTGTCAGCTTGATGATACGTTGGATCCTGTCATCTCCGACATTTGCTCCAGACGAAGACGCCAGAATACTCTGATGACTATGGCGAACGAAAACGCCGAAGATAGCTGATCTTAGCAGCTTCACCAGCGACGGCGCTGCCGCCGGCCTGTGTGGTCCTTCTGTTACCGTGACTCTCACGCATGCGCGGCAACGTTGGGCTACATAGCGTGGAGGGGAGAACGTCTTCGTCATTCTTCGATGGCTCTTCTGAACATGACTGGCAGGTGTACTGTCGATACATCGTGGAAGGAACTTCACGACTACCTTCAATATTACCGAAAATTTTTCGAACGAATGCTACCTTGTTTGTCCCTCCGTTAATTTGTATATCCATCCAGATTAAAACTTCGTTTTACCACAGCAGATAATTTCGCATTCCTTTGCGTCATAAAAAAGGCCCAATAATTAGTGTCTAAGATGCCCAAGCTTTACGTATTCCTACTTGAATTCGAGATTATGTAATGGTTCCATTAGTTTCACCTCTTGGTTCATCATCGCACATTGGCATCCCTTATGATTTAACCGTGAGATGGATTTTTCTAAATTTTTACTGTACATCCGGAAGTAGTCATTCTACAGGTTATATTAGTTACTGAGACATGAAAGTTTTCCTGTTAAATATGTACAGACAGCAACGGCAACTGAAAAAAGCATGACATCAGTGATTTAATTAAATTTTAACGCCCCTTCTCCCCTACCCTCCCCCTGAACGGAAGAACGATTACACAGTTCGATTCCTATCACTAAAATTCCAGTCGTCCTTGCCAGTTTTTCGGTCTTGCCTGCTCCCAGACATGCTCAGTGAAACTAGTACCATTATTGAAACTTCCTGGCAGATTAAAACTGTGTGCCCGACCGAGACTCGAACTCGGGACCTTTGCCTTTCGCGGGCAAGCGCTCTACCATCTGAGCTACCGAAGCACGACTCACGCCCGGTACTCACAGCTTTACTTCTGCCAGTATCCGTCTCCTACCTTCCAAACTTTACAGAAGCTCTCCTGCGAAACTTGCAGAACTAGCACTCCTGAAAGAAAGGATATTGTGGAGACATGGCTTAGCCACAGCGCACACTCCGCTGCAGAGTGAAAATCTCATTCTAGTACCATTATTGTTTTCCCTTTCCTCGCCTAGTCAAAGGAGAACCAGCTTATTTCTCATCCTGTCAGTCCATTTTTCTGGGGTTATTAGTCACAGGTTTCATGCCTAACCTTCGAAACTTCTTCCCATGTGAGAAACTATTCATCTCACAGCTGTACTAAAATTCGACGTATTCAGTTGTATGCACCGTATGTATTTCAACCTCTGCCTTCCTCTTCAGTTTTTACCAATTGCAGCTGCTTCAGGTGTCATGAAACTATTTCTTTGGTGACTCAACACGTGTCGCATTATTCTGTCTCTTCTTTTCCACAATGTCTTTACAGGACAGAGTAAAAGATTATATTGTTCTCCTAAAAGATATCTGCGCGCGATAAGGCAGCTTTAATCGTTAAAATTAAATCGGTTCTGTTACAGAATTTCGTCCATATTCCTGTATAACATACGAGGGGACCATCAGACCTGTTAATCACGGATTTTAATATGTCTTCACTATTTGCAGAGGCTTTTCATGCGTTGATCCCTAGTTCCCGAGAAAAACGATTTTGAAAATTAATGGTTACCTCCTATACTCTTAGTGATAATCCTGTTCTGACCAATCGAGTGTAGCGCAGCGGCTAGTATACACGGCTATCACTCTGGCAGCAAGTATTCCAGTCCGGCTTGTGTACTTTCTATTCTACTTTTCTTTTTTATCAGTTTGATTCTACACAATAGCATTAAATAGTATATACAGTTCTAGAAAGATCTAGATACAGGCGTAATTACTTACCACTAATTTTGACCTCGATTTCGTCATTAACACCTATCAAACTGGCTGCCAGTACCAATCAGCGTACTACAGAACCCTTGCTGAATAAGAAGCGGAAACTGCCATTCTACAGAAAAAAGTTATAAAGAAGCTTAGCCAGACCCCAAATATTGTCAGTTCCTATATATGGAAGAACTAACAGGAAAAGTGGGTCGAAAACGAGTAGACGGGTTCACTCATCAGTTTGAACATCTAACTGTGAGCTGCACAAAATCAGGACAATTCTGGAAAGTTCTGTACGAAGAGTTTTCAAAAAGCTGTCATTCTTCTGTTCGTTGCTGATGAAAAATTTCTGTCCCTTATTAATTCGTAGGGAGGGACTGACCAATCTGGAACTTTACGATAAAATCTGGACCGTACGTAAATTTTTTTTAACCAGTCTTCTGATTAGTTTGATGCAGCCTGCCACGAATTCCTCTCCTGTGCTAACCTCTTCATCTTAGAGTACCACTTGCAACCTAAGTCCTCAATTATTTGCTAGATGTAATCCAATCTCTGTGTTTCTCTACAGTTTTTGTCCTCTGCAGCTCCCTCTAGTACCATGCGAGTCATTCCCTCATGTCTTAACAGATGTCCTATCATCCTCTCAATTCTCCTATGCAGTAGTTTCCACATATTCCTCTCCGATTCTGCGCGGAGCCTCCTCATTCCTTACCTTATCAGTCCACCTAATTTTCATCATTCGTCTGTAGTACCATATCTCAAATGCTTCGATTCTCTTCTATTCTGGTTTTCCCACAGTCCATGTTTCACTACCATAAAATGCTGCCCTCGAAAGGTATATTCTCAGAAACTTCTTCCTCAATTTAAGGCCTATACTTGATACTAGTAGATTTCTCTCTGCCAGGAAAGCCCTTTTTGGTACTGATAGTCTGCTTTTGATGTCCTCCTTGCTCCGCCCGTCATTGGTTAATTTACTACCTAGGTAGAAGAATTGATTAACTTCTACTTCGTGACAGTCAATTCTGATGTTAAGTTTCTCGCTGCTCTCATTTTTACTACTTCTTCTTGGAATACATCTTCGTATTTCTTCTATTTACTCTCAGTCTATATTGTGTACTCAATGGATTGTCTATTCCGTTCAACATATCACGTAATACTTCTTCACTTGTGCTCAGGATCGCAATGTCATCAGCAAATCGTATCATTAATATCCTTTCACCTGAATACTAATGCCATTCCTGAATCTTTCTTTTTATTTCCATCGCTGCTACCTCGATGTACAGATTAAACAGAAGGGGTGAAAGACTATATCCTTGCCCTACACCCTTTTTAGTGCGAGCCCTTAGATCTTGGCCGTTCACTCTTACTATTCCATCTTGGCTGTTGTACTTATTGTATATGATCCTACCCTCCCTACAGCTTACACCTACTTTCCTCAAAGTTTCGAACATCTTCCGCCATTTTACATTGTGCAACGCTTTTTCAAGTTAACAAAATTCTAAGTGCAAACGACTAACAGAGAAATTCCTTAGAAGGAACAGTAGAGAATAATACGTCCTTTACTTCTGCATCCATTTGCTGTACCTCCTTTCACAGGTATGATCAGATACGGTTGTTCGTATCGATGTTCATCGAAGAGAAAATAGTCATTTTCAATTTCATTTTTTATTGTTTTTGAATACTCCTTCTGTCTACAAGGCAGAAGCTTTTTTTAAATGTTTATGATGCTCTGAGAGTTTGTGTTTCGATTGCTTCTACGACAAATACCCTCAGGCAGTTTGTTGTAGCACATGAAGCTGTGCAAGCGACAGCAGTTAAGACGATTCTGTAATCCATTTTGTAACAAACGGAATACATATATGAAGAAAGTTTTCTGTAAATATTGATTTATTAATGAGCAGTTAAGACTATTATGTAATCTATTCTATAATGTACGGAATACATCGATGAAGAAATTTTTCTACATATCTCGGTTTCTTAATGAGATTATCATGCCGAAAACGATTTTCTTTAATAATGCCGAAAGTGCTGTACAATGGTATTCTATTTTACAAAATTGAAAGAGAAATATAACATACAGAGAATCGGACCTTGTACGGCCAGCAGGGTAGCCACGTACTGTAACCGCTGCCCTACTCTCACGTAGCCTAAATATAATCAGTTTTATAGGTATAGCGGGTACAAAACGTGAAGCCGATTTTCTGGAAAACTAGGCACCGTCACATGAAAAGCCGGGGACTCAGGAAATGTTCATCTACAACATACATGAAACTTATTAAAATCCCTGATTAACGGGTCACCTGGGCCCTTCGTCAGTGAAAACCACACCTCCATACACTTCTCATTGTAAATTTTTTTTCACAACCTTTCTTAGCTGCCTTTACCTTTAAATGAATAGGCACCTGCCATGTGGTATACATGTTTCCGTTTTAATACACTGCCTGTAAAACACTTAACGAATTACAGATTAATACATCGGATTCAAAATTCACTGACAGCATTGCGTAGCAAAATATCCATAAAAAGAGCTACGACAATTATTAACTTAAAACAAAACTTAAACATTTAATACATGGTGTAATCCAGTGTGGCTCTTACAATACAATTGTGCACAATTTTTATTCATTCCATTTCATTTTTGATCGTTCTTCGTCTCTATAGATTCTTAGTCTCTATAGACACTACTTTCTTTGAATATGTTAAGCAGTCACGTTCTTGCTTCCGTCTATGAAGTAAACACTTATTAGTGCTAATAACCAAATAAAAATAGATGATCTTTCGACACATGACATGTATCTGAACTGAAACGTACACTACTAGCCATTAAAAATACTCCACCAAGAAGAAATGCAGATGATAAACGGATATCCACTGGACAAATATATTATACTAGAACTGACATGTGATTACAGTTTCACGCAAGTTGGGTGCATAGATCCTGAGAAATCCGTACCCAGAACAACCACCTCTGGCCGTAATAACGGCCTTGATACGCCTCGGCATTGAGTCAAACAGAGCTTGGATGGCGTGTAAAGGTACAGCTGACCATGCAGCTTCAACACGATTCCACTATTCATCAAGACTAGTTACTGGCGTATTGTGGAGAGCTAGTTGCCCGGATACTATTGGCCAGACGTTTTCAATTGGTGAGAGGTCTGGAGATGTGCTGGCCAGGGCAGCAGTCCAACATTTTCTGTATCCAGAAAAGCTCGTACAGGACCTGCAACATGCGGTCGTGCATTAACCTGCTGAAATGTAGGGTTTCGCAGGGATCGAATGAAGGGTAGAGCTACGGGTCGTAACACATCTGAAATGTAACGTCCAATGTTCAAAGTGCCGTCAATGCGAACAAGAGGTGACCGAGTCGTGTAACCAATGGCACCCCATACCATCACGCAGGGTGATACGCCAGTATCCCGATGACGAGTACACGCTTCCAATGTGCGTTCACCACAGTGTCGCCAAACATGGATGCGACCATCATGATGTCGTAAGGAGAACCTGGATTTCTCCGAAAAAATGACGTTTTGCACTTCGTGCACCCAGGTTCGTCGTTGAGTACAGCATCGCAGGCGCTCCTCTCTGTGATGCGGCGTCAAGGGTAACTGCAGCCATGGTCTCCGAGCTGATAGTCCATGCTTTTGCAAACGTCGTCGAACTGTTCGTGCAGTTGGTTGCTGTCTTGCAGACGTCCCCGTCTGTTGACTCGGGGATCGACACGTGGCTGCCCAAGCCGTTACAGCCATGAGGATAAGATGCCTGTCATCTCGACTGCTAGTGATACGAGGCTGTTGGGATCCAGCACGGCGTTCTGTATTTCCCTTCTGAACCCACCGATTCGATAATCTGCTAACAGCCATTGGATCTCGAACAACGCGACGAGCAATGTCGCGATACGATAAACCGCAATCAGGATAGACTACAATCCGATCTTTATCAAAGTCGGAAACGTGGTGGTACGCATTTCTCCTCCTTACACGAGGCATCACAACAACGTTTCACCAGGCAATGCCGATCAACTGCTGTTTAGTGTATCGGTCGAAACTTTCCTTGTGTCGAAAGCTAATCATTTGCTTATCACAGCATCTTCTTGCTGTCGATTAAATTTCGCGTCTGTAGCATGTCATCTTCGTGGTATAGCAATTTTAATGGCCAGTAGTGTATTTAGTCTATGGTTGCCGAGCTGGAAATATCTAGCGCAGACAGCACTGCGCCTCAGCCGACCTTTAACATTACGGCAACTGTGAATCTTCCGCTGTCAGCTGGATGCCTGCACCGCGGAAATTGCGTACAACCCATCAAGTCCTTATTCCCACAAAGGGATCCCATCCGCCTAACTTACCTTACGACCTAATCGTTATAATGAAAATGTAAACTTAGTGGTTTACATTTCCTTCACGGTACTATGAGTATGACCGGAAAATAAAACTGCTTGAAAGGGATTATTTACACGATCTATATATGTATGTTGGTTCAGTTTATCTTCTTAGAAGTACCAGTGAAAGTAATACTCACCATCTGTGGTATATGTGCTGGTGACATTATGGCGAGGTACAGTGACTGAGCCTTACAGTTCAGTAAATAACACTGTTCTGATTACGAAATAGAGTACTGCAATATTATGAAACTCCACACAATACAAAAATGATTAATGTGGCAACAAAAATCATCAAAACTTTTTCATAAAAACAGTATTACATACATAAATTATCCGAAGATTTAGTGTAAATTCTAAATCAACAACACTAATTCGTGAAACACAGATACAGTAGCTAAAGTGAATTATAAGGCTCTCGAAATAAACACGGGTGTACAGTAAGATGATGACCAACCCTAAATTCTTTTTATTTTTATGCTAGGAAAAACAGGAAGACTTCGGAAAGAACAGCTGATCAAATTTAAGATATGAACCAATATTTTAGAAAGAGGAAACAAAGGTGTTAGAGGTAACTGTCTCGCATTTACAGATGACATCTCTATGCTTTCAGCATACGTTACATTTGATAATACAAAAATTAAACATTTATTAAAAATATGCATTTGGCCGCTTACTCTTTCTGTAGAAAAATATCAACAAACTTTAAAAATTCATCAAAATTTCTGAAAACAGATACTGACCAAACAGAAAAGGTTAAATAATCAAATGTCTGGAGGAGATAATCCAAGAAAACTGTTTGGAAAAACCAGCTACAGAGGAAAGAGTACGTAGTATGTGAAGGCCTTTACAACGAAAACAATCTGTCTAAAAATGCAAAAATGCGGCACTTCACTACATTAGTGAACGCAGAATATCCATACGCAAGCGAATATCTAGCACTGAACTACGGTTTCGATAAATTAGAAATGCCTAAGAAGGCGAATCATTAGGGAAATGTTATTCACACGACAGACTAAGATAAGTTGGAAACAGTGTAGTAACGATGAAATTTACCGAAACATAGAAAATATTTCAGACGTTAAAAGGGAAAAAACAGAATTCTTCTACATATTTATATCGAATGTAAGATAGTAGTTTAAGCAGAAATATCTTTAAATATTTGTGGGAGAACAAGTGAACAACGCCAGATGAAAGTTGATGTCGTCAACAATTGAATGAAAATTGCGCAACGGATAACTGGGGAGGGGAGCATGAGAGCGCTACCTAGAGAGCGTGCCCTTTCTGTACGATACTAGGCAAGGGGCTGGAGGGCTCACACGCTGATATGTGGATCCCTGCATTCTATATCTTTTATTTTAAATGTATTCCTTTAACTTGACTTCTTTGTGATTTTTAAGGTGTGTTAAAGATTGATGACAATTGATTACCTATTTATTTTAAATATTATCACTCGACTATACAGCGATTGCAGCAATTGTTCCGGTTTACAGATATTACAATTTTACAACTTATAGCTCGGGTGTATTATATACCAATCCGCACGCACGCAGATTTCTACGGGCAATACGGAATTGCGTTGGCCAAATGTATACCACCAAAGTCTCCCGATACTTTACATAGGACATCCACCACTTGAGGAGGATAATGAGCAAAGTGGGGACCAGATACATTAAAACAGGGTGTCAAATTTCCGAAATTAAACGAGAACTTTCATTTCCTTACACAATCCGAAGCTGGAAATAAAAGAATTAGTACAAATATTCAAATACCTCTCTTCCACTCTTGAACATTGAGACAGACGCACTGAGGGCACGTCTGCTCACTTACCATTCTTCTGTAACACTCCCAGAATATGACGGGCACCCGGAGGTCTTCCTGGGCCCCGGTGGAGGGGATGGTCGAACCACTCGGCCGTGACCAACCTCCCCACCCCAAATCTTGTAACAATGAAAAGTCTTTGACTTTTACCTGCCTGTGCTGCCTTTCTGATCCCCTACCTAGGAGTAAGGTTTACTATACTAGAGAACTACTTCCCAACTAAGATTTGGACATGCTTTACGGAAAGATGTGAGGAGTATTAGGAAAGTTCATGTGCGGATTCTTACTCACGAACAAGAAATGCATAATACACGACCCATACAAAATACGCATTATGAAGCCTGGCACATTTCTTTCCACATGGGATCTGTTGCAACCGCGGTCGGCCGCGTCGTGAAATAAAATTAGCGGTGGAGCTGACTCTTTAGTTCCCGGTGTGAGCGAGCACCGAAACCTGCTGCTTATAGAGTGGAAACTACTATACCGTTTCAAGTTGACCGTGAAAGAAGCACGAGGATGATGCCGCAATATTTTAAAGTTTGTCCTTGCACTTTGTTAATTGTAGGACTATAGGCTAATTTGACTTGAAATTGCAGTCTTTTAAATTCGAATGGTAGTACAGTAGAGACCACTGGTATTCTGGGAATAAAAAGTGTGCGTCCTTTGTACTTTCCAGTCATAAGGTTGACTTCGAAGATGATATTCGATCGCTGTTCGACGACCACACTTGTTTCTTTATATTGAGTTCTGGTGATTTGAGATTTTTAAGTAGTATGATTGGAGATCCAATTTTAAGTCTAATGTAATGGCATTACTGCTACTTGCAAAGAGTTTATGATATCTGTAGGAAGTTCACATTTTCTTCAACGTTTAGCATCGTGACGATCGATTTGTATTTTCTCTCCTCACTGAGAATATTAAAGTTGATATCGTTGACAATGTTATTTTCAGTTGTCCTAATAGCCTTCTCAAATAGCCGTTACGGATTAGTAGAGTTGGAATAATGTTTGGATAAATTTGGTCTATGAGTTTGTTTTCTGTAGCGACTATGTTGCAGAAATGTTTGTTGATTTTAATGAGGCCGGTCGTCTGGCCAATAGGGTATGTGCCTGCACTTATTTGTAAAGTTGTTGAGGAAAATGTGCAGCTGTTTCATTTTTTGTTAGTTGCAGAAATTGTATGTGTGTCCAGAGACGTAATTTTTTTAAGCATTTATTTATCTCGTCTGCTGGCGTTGACTTGGAGGTAAGTGTTTGTTGAAAATCTCCTGAGACTATCAGTAGAACTTCACCACTTCAGTTTCCTCGTAAGTATTGTAACGTTCTTTCAATAGCTTTGAGTGACTTTACGTGCCATTGTGCGTTCGTCTCAGAAGACAATTTTAGCTTGCATTAGAAGTTTACCCCGCCCAGACTCTTTTAAAGTTCTACTTACCGTCAACTGTTCTTCGACTATCGTATTCACCGGTAGTGGTATGGCAAATGGCAATATGAGCAGCTTGTCCTCCTTCCATAAGTCCTGACGGTTGATGGTTGAAATACTGACATCACAGTACAAATAGTCTGTATAAACAAGTTGTGCTAACCACTGATGCAGCGCATATATGGTTCGTGATAAGCCCTTCAGCATCGACTAATGCCTGAAGACGGCTCACTGAAGAGCTTAAACTGGTAGCTACACAATAAACGAGATCATAAGGACGTCTGAAAGGGGCTTCATTTTGTTACAATCCCGCATGTGTGGGTGCAATGCAGGATGATGCGATAGCACGTATTTCTGCCATCAGTAGATCTGTTAGAAACGTTTTTCAGGTGCCACCAGGTTCGTCCAAGTAAATAATTCCGCCGGTGTGGGTGCAATGCAGGATGATGCGATAGTACGTATTTCCGCCATCAATAGATCTATTCCAGGTGCCCCCAGGTTCGTCCAAGTAAATAATTCCGTCGGTGTTGTTGTCGATCTGACCTATGGTAATGTTGTAAGTTTCCATTTAATTGTCACTGAGGAGCGGGTTGTTGCGAGAAATTTACTGAGGCAATTTCTTCATATTGTAGCATTTTTCCTTAGCAGTTTGAAGGTTTAGCAAACTGATAGCATCTTTTCGAGGTGCTTGCATACCAAATTGTACTAAGGCCTTGTTGTTTATCAATAAATGTTTATTTTCTAGGCGAATTAGTGTTTCATTAAAGATGTAATCGTTGAATTTGATGGTCACTTCAGGATGAACATATCGTATTTGGTGCAGTATGTCATCACTCATACTCTCTATGAAGGAGCCCAATAGCTGTTGTGGATTCGATGGGTTACGTCTCGCTAGAATTATGATGAAGAAGTGTTTCATTTGTTCAGCTGAGGCAGAAAGTGACCCTTCTTGTAGTATTAATTCTCTGTGTTTGTCGTTTTCCAGCAGTACTAAGCGTTGGCATGATTCTCTGTACGACATTCTACTGGAATTCCTTGTTTTCGCCGCTGAAAGATTTATCTTGTTGTGTTCCACGTATAATAATATATATCAATGTTTTCGCGAATGGGTTGCTTTGGCACAGCTGGCTAAAAGTCGTTAATATTGTATTCTGAGGTGGTTTCTTTGGATGTTTTTCTGTGGTGTATTTTGTGAAGTAAACTCTCTGTCCATTATCCAAACGTACTGCTTAACGTTGCACAGTTGGCTCCCGTTCGTGTGTAGCAAAACAGAAAAACCACCACAGTGCTTCTTCACTGTTGACGTTTCTTCCCATTTGGTAAATGAAGATCTAGCGTTTCTGTTTTGTTGTTCGCTGCCTTTGACTATTTGAAATACTACCATGTCACAGGATTTGTTCATAAACTTACAGACATGTTTGATGGATTCCACTGAATTGCAGTAGTTTATGATTTTGTGTTCTTGGAACAGTTTAGAAAGTAGTGTGTTATATGGCACTAACCACTGATTGTCTGTCCTCAGTTCATCGCTGTCTGTTATTCATATCTTTGCTGCGAAGCAACGGTTTTTGTGTGATCGTCTTCTGTATTAGGAATAGCCATCAACTCCGGTCTATGCGTCTTCCAAGTATGGTTTTGGTATTTTTTTTTTGTAAATGTTCCATCACTCATTGGGGCCTAATGGCCCGCATGGCCCGTGAATTATGTTTTTCATTACTATGTCGTACAGTTCCGGATCTTCTTATGGATTGAAAAATTCTGCTTCCATGATTTTATCGATATCCGTGGCGATAAATTCTGTCTTTTAGCCATGTGAGTGAGGCAGTCCTCCTTTTTACCATTCTATTGTGTACATCCATCATCTAATGGTTCCAAAGATGTTGTGTTTTGTGGTGACTCTAATAAATCTCGTTTGTTTTTGTCGGAAAACTCGGGGTATTATGTCGTGTAGATGCACGGGAATTGTCCATATCTTCGTTGTTCTTCGATTTCTGGCTAGAATGAGTTGCATGTGAATGTTTTTGAAGAGGTCAGGTCGTCCATATTTCTTTATGTGGGTCATTGCACCTTAAGTATTTGTGCATGTTTCTCGCTCTTTCTATGTTTGATGAGGGTAAGATTACCACTGTTCCAGTGTCTTCAATGGTTCCGTCATTTAGGATTGCATCTCGAAGTCGGGTGTATTCTTCAGTGTGTAGTTTCTTCTGATTCACTTTTATATAAAGCATCCATTCAGCTTTTAATTTATACAGCAGGAGTTTACATTTGAGGGTATCATATGAGCGGTGTGTCTCTGCAATGTGTTGTAGTCCATCACTACTTCGTTATATAATGATGTGCGGTAATAGTTTGTGATTTCACTGTCCCCAATTACGATGGCGACTTCGTGTATCTGTAGTGCATTAAATCGACGTTCAGGTTCTCCAGGTAATCTTTTGTCGGCCCGAATTATAACATCATAGTCATCATAAATCTTTAGGTTTTGTACTGTTTGGAATGGGTTAAGCATTTTATTGTCTTTGTGTAAGATCCTCTGTACATCTTGGACTACTTCTTGCCCCAATCCACTGATCTTTGTGCATCACTGATCAATTCCTGTTTCTTTATTTGCAGTGGAATATACTTGCAGAAATTTGTGGTCTTCGTTGGGTAGTGATAATAATGACCTCTTTTTGTGATACATTTGTCCTTGAACGTAATAAACATAATCAATTTCATATCTCTAAGTGTTGGTCTCAGTAACACCCCAATCATTCGTTTACAAGGAGGAGTTGTAGCTTTGATATTTTGAAAAAATTGTTTTGATTTTGGACTTTTCCCAGTCATCTAAAGTAAAAATTCCGACGGAGATTCTGTTGTTTCTTTGCTGAGTTTTTTCGCGTTGCAAAATTGGGAGATGTTATCCATTTTCCGACTGCGACATGTTTGTTTTTATTATATTCTTCTGCCGGGTAGTATTGGAATGCTCCATTTGTTAGGTTGTACTGTTTACTTGTCCTTGTTCGCTGTTCTCGTACGATGATATTTTCATAGCTTACTTGAGTTCAGAGTCTTTTGTTGTAAGATTGGGTCGCAATTCTTGATCCTTCAGTCCATTCATTTCGTTGTTTGCGGTTTTCTCTGCTTCCCATGGTTCTCATTGTCTCTCGCTGGAAACATAAATGTACTTCGCCCTCTTCGTCTATTTCGTTTTTTTACTGTTCTATTTCCTTTCGTCGTTTTATTTCAGGACTGCCAAGAACTCCTCCTCCTTTACGTTCGCCATGGTCTAAAATATAAATAAAATCAACTTTTTATTAAAAAACACAGTAAGTAGGCCTTATACACTTTTCACGTTTTATTTTCGATGTATGCACAGTAATTATAGCAGCCTGATTGTTTTTATTCACTCACTGCACAACTTTTTCGGTTCCTCCCTTCGTCACTGATAAAAAATAACATTCAAACGCAGGACGAGTCTTGCTTTATGTACCACTACCAATTGGTAGCCCCATTAGTGGCGAATTCCCAAAGATACCAAAATGTCTTCGAATAGTCCGCAATTTTTCATAACGTTTCACAGTCATTCGAGAGTGTTCTGGAATATTCCACAATGATCTGGGATGTTCAGTGATGTTCTCGAACATTTGGAATCTTTGCGAATGTTCCAGATTATTCTCGTACATTTCAGAACATCCCGAATCATTGTCGAACATTCTGGAATGTTCTAGAATGTTGTGGAATGCTCTGATATGTCCTCAAATATAGTGGAATATTCTAGAAATTTCTGGAATGCGAAACGTCCTAGCTCTTGTACAGTGTGGTCCATTGATAGTGACCGGGCCAAATATCTCACGAAATAAGCGTCAAACGAAACCGTACACACAACGAAAGTGCCACTAAATCACAGTGGAGTTATAGGGTGTGGTAGCCCTTTATCTCTTATCGATGAAGATGGTTCCCTTTTACACCTGAATGGAGTGTTTTTGAATATACAGGGTGGTTCATTGATAGTGACCGGGCCAAATACCTCAGGAAATAAGCATCAAACGAAAAAAACTACAAAGAATGAACCTCGTCTAGCTTGAAGGGGGAAACCAGATGGTCCTATGGTTGGCCCGCTAGATCTCACTGCCATAGGTAAAACGGAGATCATCAGCTGTTTTTTTTTTTTTTTAAAATAGGAATCCCCATTTTGTATTACATATTCGTGTAGTACGTAAAGAAATGCGAATGTTTTAGTTTGACCACTTTTTTCGCATTGTGATAGATGGCGCTGTAACAGTCACACACGTATAAGTACGTGGTATCACGTAACATTCCGCCAGTGCGAACGGTATTTGCTTCGTGATACATTACCCGTGTTAAAATGGACCGTTTATCAGTTCCGGAAAATGTAGATATCGTGTCGATGAATGGCTACTGTGATCAAAATGCACAACGGGTGTGACAATTTAAATTGGAAAGAACACATAGAAAATGTTGTGGTGAAGGCAAACCAAAGACTTTATTTTATTGGCAGAACACTTGGAAAATGTAACAGATCCACTAAAGAGACTGCCTACACTATGCTTGTCCGTCCTCTTTCTGAGTACTGCTGCTCGATCTTGGGTCTTTACCTGATAGGATTAACAGAGTACCTAGAGAAAGTTCCACTAGAGGAGCACGTTTTGTATCATCGCGAAACTGACAGAAAGAGTGTCACAGACGTGACACCGGATTTACGGTGGACACCATTAAAAAAAAGGCGTTTTTCGTGACTTCGGAATATTCTCGCAAAATTCCAATCGCCAACTTTCACCTCGGAATGCGAAAATATTTTAATACCGCCGGCCTGGATAAGGAAAATCATCGAATGGAAAGATACAGGTGTTAATTTCTTCTGCGCGCTGTTCGAGAGTGGAATAATAGAGAATTACTGTAAAAGTGGTTCACTGGACCCTCTGCCAAGCACTTAAGTGTGATTTGCAAAGTATCCATGTAGATGTAGATGATGTAGATAATAGATACTGATTACGCCAAGCAAGAGAGTGTGCAGTTGGTGGTAAACACCATCCTAGCTTAGATTGGGATTAATTAGCGCAACATATTTAAATACACTCCTGGAAATGGAAAAAAGAACACATTGACACCGGTGTGTCAGACCCACCATACTTGCTCCGGACACTGCGAGAGGGCTGTACAAGCAATGATTACACGCACGGCACAGCGGACACACCAGGAACCGCGGTGTTGGCCGTCGAATGGCGCTAGCTGCGCAGCATTTGTGCACCACTGCCGTCAGTGTCAGCCAGTTTGCCGTGGCATACGGAGCTCCATCGCAGTCTTTAACACTGGTAGCATGCCGCGACAGCGTGGACGTGAACCGTATGTGCAGTTGACGGACTTTGAGCGAGGGCGTATAGTGGGCATGCGGGAGGCCGGGTGGACGTACCGCCGAATTGCTCAACACGTGGGGCGTGAGGTCTCCACAGTACATCGATGTTGTCGCCAGTGGTCGGTGGAAGGTGCACGTGCCCGTCGACCTGGGACCGGGCGACGCATGGATGCACGCCAAGACCGTAGGATCCTATGCAGTGACGTAGGGGACCGCACCGCCACTTCCCAGCAAATTAGGGACACTGTTGCTCCTGGGGTATCGGCGAGGACCATTCCCAACCGTCTCCATGAAGCTGGGCTACGGTCCCACACACTGTTAGGCCGTCTTCCGCTCACGCCCCAACATCGTGCAGCACGCCTCCAGTGGTGTCGCGACAGGCGTGAATGGAGGGACGAATGGAGACGTGTCGTCTTCAGCGATGGGAGTTGCTTCTGCCTTGGTGCCAATGATGGTCGTATGCGTGTTTGGCGCCGTGCAGTTGAGCGCCACAATCAGGACTGCATACGACCGAGGCACACAGGGCCAACACCCGGCATCATGGTGTGGTGAACGATCTCCTACACTGGCCGTACACCTCTGGTGATCGTCGAGGGGACACTGAATAGTGCACGGTACATCCAAACCGTCATCGAACCCATCGTTCTACCATTCCTAGACCGGCAAGGGAACTTGCTGTTCCAACAGGACAATGCACGTCCCCATGTATCCCGTGCCACCCAACGTGCTCTAGAAGGTGTAAGTCAACTACCCTGGCCAGCAAGATCTCCGGGTCTGTCCCCCATTGAGCATGTTTGGGACTGGATGAAGCGTCGTCTCACGCGGTCTGCACGTCCAGCACGAACGCTGATCCAACTGAGGCACCAGGTGGAAATGGCATGGCAAGCCGTTCCACAGGACTACATCCAGCATCTCTACGATCGTCACCATGGGAGAATAGCAGCCTGCTTTGCTGCGAAAGGTGGATATACACTGTACTAGTGCCGACATTGCGCATGCTCTGTTGCCTGTGTCTATGTGCCTGTGGTTCTGTCAGTGTGATCGTGTGATGTATCTGACCCCAGGAATGTGTCAATAAAGTTTCCCCTTCCTGGGACAATGAATTCACGGTGTTCTTATTTCAATTTCCAGGAGTTTATTTTAGATGTGACAATACTGAAAGTTAAACGAGCATGGTCAATAACTCTCAGCTGGTGCAAAGAATTAAGATTGTACAGGTTAATTTCAACATGAGGCCAATTTACGCAGTTCACTTGAAGCATATATATTTTTTGACATTGATATACTCTTCTAATGTATATATCTCAATGTACTTTTTCAAATAACACAGGTCTGAGATGCAAAAATTGTTTCACATTTTTATAGTGATTCTCATCACATTTGTTGTAATGAATACAGAAAAAAATAGTTAAAACACTCCATCATCCTATGTTTACCAACAAATCGCACCTTTAACTTTTACTTTTAAGGTATTTTTAACACACATAACCTATAAACTGTAACCTTTTGGTAAAATCTAAACAATAACTGTAAAATATAATATTTTAGCTTAATAAGTTAACCTAAGAATGGAATCAGTCTAAATTTAGTTCGCCATCAAGAGACAGCCCTTCTTTTGTTAAAAAACCTTACCATAAAAACTCATATAATCTGGTTCACACTACATTCATTGCCAATACGGTGTCTGCGTGAGTACCCCTTCCGCTCTTCCTCCTCCCCCCTCCACTCACAGTCTGCTCAGTGTGGACGTAACCACTCTGCTGAGGACATTTCCATTGTTTCTTCGTTGAAGTGAAATTAAGTTTTGTGTTTCAAAAAGGCTTCTAGAGGTAGTGCGAACCATCCACATTGTGTCTGCTTTATTTGTGGGCGTATGCTGTTAAGGAATAACGGAGAAACATTTCTGATTTGGTTAAAAAGATATACTTTGCCTACTTTGATATGAACCTTGTCCTCCAGCTACACTTGAAAACATGTTAGATGATGATGATCACTTGTCTCAAGGCAGTGATGAAGATGACAATGATTGGGGTTATGAGCCTTCCAACAATGAACCAAAACTATTCACTCAGCAGGAACTAAATAATTAGGTCACAGACTTAGTCCTTCCCCGGGACTCAGCCAAGATTTTAGGGTCGAGGCTGAAAAATAAAGGGTTGTTACCTCCTGGAACATCATTTACTTGGTAGAGGAGTAGAAAAAAGAGTCTGTGCCTTCCTTCCTCCGAGTGGATGACCTTGTTTTTTTGTGCTAATACTTCTAGTTTGATATTAAAAGTAAAAAAAAATGTTCAAATGTGTACGAATTCCCAAGGGACCAAACTGCTTAGACCAAACTAACTTTTGCTCAGAACAACACATACATCCATGCCCAAGGGAGGACGCGAACTTCTGGTGGGAGGTGCCATTCAATATCAAATATGAACCCAATGGATGTAGACTTTTTATTGATTCCTCCAAAAGAAGACGGAAATTGGTTCTTCTGCACAATGGCAACCAATATATATTGTACCAGTAGGACATTCAGTTCATTTGAAAGAATATTACGGGAACCTTGAAATGATGCTTAACAAGTTTAAGTAATCTGATCATAAGTGGAATATTTGTGGAGATGTGAAAGTGATCTCTAAGCTACTAGGTCAACACAGTGGCTACACCAAGTTCCCCTGCTTCCTCTATGAACAGGATAGATGTGACTGTAAACAACATTATGTTAAACTAGAATAACCTGTACGAAAAATTATGGTTCCTGGAGTTAAGAACGTTGTGAAGGAGAGGTCAGTGGATTCTAAACAGATTTTGCTTCTGCCACTTCACATCAAGTTGGGACTGATGATATAATTCATCAAAGCATGGCATAAATAATTAGATTCTTTCTGATACCTTTGTGAGCAATTTCCTGGACTCTCTGAGGCAAAACTTAAAGAAGGAGTATTTGTTGAGTCTGATACAAGAAAACCTATTATGGCTGAAAACTTCGAGTTAAAAGTGCTAAAACAAGCTAAGGATAGCTTGGAAGTCGTTTAAACAACTACAAGAATTTTTTTCTGGTCTGTTAACTAACTACTACCTCTTGGGCTTCAAGATGAGTATTAAGGTTCATTTACCTCATTCTCATCTGGACTAGCCCCCGGAAAATCTTGGAGCTGTTAGCAAAGAACAAGGAGAATGATTCCAACAAGACAGGATATGAAACGAAGGTATCATGGATGCTGGGGGGTGAACATGATGACTAACTACCGTTGGATGTTAAAAAGAAAGAAATCATCAAATCCACAACAGGAAAAGTACAAAGAGAAGTTTTGAAGGAAAAAGGAAACATTAATACATACCCTAGTAATAGTGTAGTAATAAAGCCTTAATAACGTTTTTTACTCTACATTTAAGACGAACCTATGTTTAATGTGCTTTAATAACACTGTACATAAATAATACTTATATAAAAATGGCCTCAATACGACTTGTCCTAAGAGTTGTACCTCTTTTTGTAGACAAATCTTATGTGACAAAGAAACAGCACCGTTTCTGAAATCAGAACCAAAAATTACATAAAAATTAGTTGTCAAAACTTAAACAATTCTAAAATAAATTTTGTTTGCAGAAATGTGTAATTAGACATTTTTAATATTACATAATACTGCATGGTTATTTAGACTGAGTTGCCAGCATAATAGTGTGTTATGATCTGCTGTTCAATTTGATAGGTAATAAAACAATGGGCTGTGTGTGGGAGAGAAAAATGTGCATAAACGCGCGCGGGAGTGTGCGCGCGCGCCCGTGGGAGTGTGTGTGTGTGTGTGTGTGTGTGTGTGTGTGTGTGTGTGTTTGTTACTGATGACGGGAAGCCCCATTGGTCTAGCAGTAGGTCTTCGATTCATAATCAAAACGTCTTCGGACTTGGGTTAGAATCCTGACACTGCTCAAATTTTGATTAATAATAAGCATTGGCGGCCGAAAATTTTCAGCATAAGAAGTTACCCTCATTCTGCCAACAGCCTTGTCAAAGAGCGCGGAGGATCCGACGGAGGTTCAGGGCACTCTCTTGTCCTAGGGGTGGGAAACTGGCCCTAAAGGCGGAAGAATCAGAACTGATCAACGCTATGAGGATGCAGAAGGCAGAGGAAACCACTGCGTTAATGTTACGTAACGTGTATCCACAGGACATATAGCCTGTAATTAAAGGAGTGTCATGATGATCTCTCCATTGGCAAAAGATTCCAGAGCAATCCCCCATTCGGATCTTCGGAAGGGGAATGCCATGGGAGGTTACCATAAGAAAAAGAGTCAATAATCAACGGAAGGATAACGTTCTACGAGTTGGGGCGTGGAATGTCCGAAGCTTGAACGTGGTGGGGAGACTAGAAAGTCTCAGAATGCAAATGCAAAGGCTCAATGCAAAGGGTCAAGTGAAGTGTAGTGAAGTGGAAAAAAGACAAGGATTTATAGTGAGATAAGTACAGGGTAATATCAACAGCAGCAGAAAATCTTATAACAAGAGTAGGATTCGTTCTTAATAGGAAGGTAGGGCAAAGAGTGTGTTGCTGCGAGCGGTTCAGCGACAGGATTGTTCTTGTGAGAATCAACAGCAAACCAACACCGACAACGATAGTTCAGGTATACATGCCAACGTCCCAAGCTGAAGAAGAAGTATCAGGATACTGAAAGAGTAATACTGTATGTAAAGGCGGATGAGAATCTAATGGTCATAGGGGACTGGAATGCAGTTTTGGGGGAAAGAGTAGAAGAAAATGTTGCAGGAGAATACGGGCTTCGGCCTAGGAAAGAGAGGAGAATGACTAATTGAATTCTGTAACAAGATTCAGCTAGTAACAGCGAATATTCTGTTGAAGAATCGCAAGAGGGTAAGGTATACTTATAAAAGACCAGGTGATGCTGGAAGATTTCAGTCAGACTACATCGTGGTCAGGCAGTGATTTCCAAATCAGGTTCTGGATTTTAAGGCGTACCCAGGAGCAGATACAGACTCAGATCACAATATAGTAGTGATGAGTACGATGAAGTTTAAGACATTAGTCAGTAGAAATCAATACGCAAAGAAGTAGGATACGGAAATACTAAGGAATGACGAGATATGGTTGAAGTTCTCTAAGGCTCTAGATATAGCAATAAGGAATAGCTCAGAAGGCAGTACAGTTGAAGAGGAATGGAAATCTCTAGAAAGGGCCATCACAGAAGTTGAGAAGAAAAACATAGGTAACTGCGAAGAAACAGTAGGTAATAGAAGAAAAACTTCAATTGATTGATGAAATGAAGAAGTTCAAAAATGTTTCGGTAATCTCAGGACTACAGAAATACAAGTCACAGAGGAATGAAATAAAAAGATAATGCAGGGAGACTAAGACGAAATGCTTGCAGGAAAAAGCTGAAGACACTGAGAAAAAATTATTGCTGGAAGGACAGACTCAGCATACAGAAAAGTCAAAACAACCTTTGGTGACCTTTAAATCAAGGCTGATAACTTTAAGAGTGCAATTGGAATACCACTCTCAAATGCAGAGTTGCAAAGGAGAAAGCGGGTAGGGGGAAGGAATACATTGAAAGCTCCTATCCTGGGAGGGGTGGGGGGGAGGGTGGAAGATTTGTCTGATGTAATACCGGAAGAAATAGTAAAATTGTTGTCGATTTAGAAGAGATAGGGGATCCAGTATTAGAGTCAGAAGGGATAGATAACACTCCATCAGAATTACTAAAATATTGGGGGAATTGGCAACGAAACAACATTTCACGCTGGTGTGTAGAATGTATGAATCTGGTGACACACCTTCTGACTTTCGAAAAAAACATCATCCACACATTTCCGAAGACGCCAAGACCTGATAAGTGCAAGAATTATAGCATAATCAGCTTAACAGATCCTGAATCCAAGTTGCTTACATGACTAATACACAGAAGAAAATTGAGGATGAGCCACATGACGATCAGTTTGGCTTTAGGAAAGTGAAGGCCCGAGAGAGGCAATTGTGACGTTGAGGTTAATAATGAAAGCAAGTCTAAAGAAAAATCAGGACACGTTCATAGGATTTGTCGACCTGGAAAAAGAATTCGACAATGTAAAATGGTGCAAAATGTTCGAAATCCTGAAGAAAAATTATATGTAAGCTATAGGGACAGACGGGCCATATACAATATTAACAACACCCAAGAGAGAATAACAAGAGTGGACGACCAAGGACGAAGTGCTCGTATTAAACAGGGTGTAATACACTGATGCAGACTTTCGTCCCTGCTGTTCAATCAGTGCATCGAGGTAGCAATGATAGAAATAAAAGAAAATTTCAGGAGTGGAATTAAAATTCAAGGTAAAATGATATCAATGATACGATTCGGTGATGAAGTTGCTACCTTGAGTGAAAGTGAAGAAAAATTACATGAGCTGCTAAACGGAACGAACAGTCTAATGAGTACGGAGTATCTATTGAGAGTAAATCAGAGAAAGACGAAGGTAATGAGAAGTAGTAGAAATGAGAACAGCGAGAAACTTGACATCAGGATTGATGGTCACGAAGTAGATATAGTTTAGGAATCTGCTACCTAGTTAGTAAAATAACTAATGACGGACGGAGCAAGGAGGACATCAAAAGCAGACTAGCAATGTGAAAAATGGGTATTCCTGGCAAAGAGAGGTCTACTAATATCAAATCTTAGCCTCAATTTGAAGAAGAAATTTCTGAGAATGTATGTCTCGAGTACAGCATTATATGGTAGTGGAACATGGACTATAGGAAAACCGGTGCTGAAGAGAATTCTAGCATTTGAGATATGGTGCTACAGACGAATGTTGAAAATTAGGTGGACTTCAAATGGCTCTGAGCACTATGGTACTCAACTGCTGTGGTCATTAGTCCCCTAGAACTTAGAACTACTTAAACCTAACTAACTCAAGGACATCACACACATCCATGCCCGAGGCAGGATTCGAACCTGCGACCGTAGCAGTCGCACGGTTCCCGAATGCGTGCCTAGAACCGCGAGACCACCGCGGCCGGCTTAGGTGGAATGTTAAGGTAAGGAATGAGGAGGTTCCGCGCAGAATGGGAGAGGAAAGGAATAAGTGGAGAACACTGATAAGGAGAATTGACAGGATGATAGGACATCTGTTAAGACATGAGGGAATAACTTCCACGATTATATAAGGAATTGTAGAGGGCAAAAACTGTAGAGGTAGACAGAAATATGAATACATCTAGCAAATATTTGTGGACGTAGCATGCAAGTGCTATTCTGGAGTGGTTAGCACAGGAGAGATATTCGTGGCGGGCCTCATCAAACCATTCAGTACGCTGATGATAAAGAAATAGGTATGAGGGGGGGGGGGGGGGGCGGACCTTTCTGAGCGAGAGATGTAGTCAGCTTCACTGGCAACAGTATAGCCACATTCCAAGTGTATCGGACTCGGATTTGGGTGGAGTGGGGGCTGGGGTTGACAAGTTAAGTGGGAAGACTTATTCTTTTACTGATACACTGTGAAACTTCTTTTCCACCGCCTCACTTTACAAACAGCACCATCCCATTTTACAAGCAATATGTTCGCTCAAATACACTGTAGTATGACAACATTCACAGAGGACCAGTTTTTGTCAGAAACATGAAGATGACATCCAATTGTGTTCTGGCTTTGCTTAAGCCACAGATCTCGTGCTACCCATGAGTAATGTTTTAACAGATTAGGATGCTGTGTTCTTCAGAACTCCAGTTATCGTGAGAAATGAAAACAGATGTATTATAATTAAATGCTAAGTCATACATTAAAACTTCAATGAAAGGAAAACCGCCAGGTGTGACGGTTTCGGTATGACAGGAGGAATACCTCAGGCTGGATGGCATCTGTTATGTGGGGCCGTTTTCGCGGTGTATGATGACTTTATACGGAGATGTTCCATTAAACGTAGAACTGTAGAAACAACTAAGTATCGCTGTTAAACGTTTTTAAGAATATACGAATACTTAACTATGTGATTCTACTCAAGTGAGATAACGGTGAGTGTAGGTTGTAATATGTCATAAATGAAAAATTTCTGTTATGCCATTTACATCTTACGAGGGCTTTCTTTTATCTTTTCTTAGAACAGATAATGCACCGTGTTTGTTGGGGGGGGGGGGGGGGAGGGGATTCCCCAAACTAAATTCATAGGCCTGATGTTATTACTTCCGGCACTGTGTAGCTTCCGCTAGAAAAATTAAGAAAAAGTGTTTTGGAAATTTGTAGTAATGTCTTCTGGGTCGAAACCACTGAGGCCATCGCTCCCTAACCCTATACACTAGTTAATCTAACTTAGACTAGGTTGCGCTATGGACAACAGACTCACCATGTTCGAGGGAGGACTCGAACCTCCGACGGGGGCAGCTGCACGGACCGTGACAAGACGCCTGAGACCACGCGGCTACCGCAAGTGAAACAAAAGAGAGAAGAAAGAAAGAAAGAAAGACAAAGTTCAAATGGTTCAAATGGCTCTGAGCACTATGGGACTTAATTTCTAAGGTCATCAGTCACCTAGAACTTAGAAATACTTAAACCTAACTTAACGTAAGAACATCACACACATCCATGCCCGATGCAGGATTCGGACCTGCGACCGTAGCGGTCGCGCGGTTCCAGACTGTAGCGCCTAGAACCGCTCGGTCACCCCGGCCTGCAAAGACAGAGTGTAATAAATGTAACGTAGATTGAAATATTATTAAAAGCTCTGATTCAGATCCAGGATAAAATTAAAGGTTCATCATCGTTGCATATACATAAGCCATATCTTTAGCAAGCTAAAGCAGCAATACGTTAGGTGTATCGTAAACTGCATTAAGGAGGACTTTCTAGATGTTATATGGAAACCATACTTATCATACAACTTAGATTCAACGCTTTATTGTATGACTGTCCGTCCCCGGTAGCGTAGTGGTCAGCGCGACAGAATGTCAGCCCTAAGGGCTCGGGTTCGGTTCCCGGCTGGGCCATGCCGGGATGGTTCCTCTGAAAGGGCACGGCCGACTTCCTCCCCCATCCTTCCCTAATCCGATGAGACCGATGGCCACGCTGTCTGGTCTCCTTCCCCAAACCAAACAACCAACCAAGCCAGCTGGGTCGGAGATTTCCTCCGCTCAGGGACTGGGTGTTGTGTTGTCCTAATCATCATCATTTCATTCTCACTGACGCGCAAGTCGCCGAAGTGGCGTCAAATCGAAAGAATAGCACCCGGCTAACGGTGGAGCCGACGGGAGGCCCTAGTCACATGACACTTATATTTGTTATATAACGTTAAATTTATAACTTCAAACCATTTGCGGCACCTATTAAAAAGCACTTTTACCCGTTCTCAGTTGGCGTTGTTGTATTTCAGTTACAATCGTTGCTACTGTCGTAAACTACGTTTAGTTTCCAGTATGTTTTCACAGTTTTGCCAATGTGACGTTAATCAGAATTAAGCAGGAAATAAGCTACTGAAAAGAGGAAAGCGGTTAGAAAACGTTAAGTGTTACGACAAATTCAAGATTGTTTGTACCTTTCGCTAACGTGCATTAGCAGCATTTAATGTGGTTCTATTTCTGCAGCAGACCGGTAGGAATATAGTCTGTGCACTTTATAATCTCGCGACTCGAATTTTACTCATTACTTAGAAGTAAGTTGAAGCAAACGTAACTTAAAATGTCATTAAATAATAACGATTGCCGTGTTTCCTCTGATACACTATGAGTCTATCTAACCGTGGAATGACGGCTACTTTCTGCACAAATATTGTTTTCCTGCCCATACACAATCACTAAAGCCTGTTTGCTGAAACGACCCTGTTAGAAAAGAAGCAAAACCTTTTATGTACGGTAATTTAATAAGAGCCCGGAGGTCCAGACTAAGGACGACGCGTGCATACCCAGTAGGAGCTCTCTGCAAGAGAGGCAGCAGTGTCGCGTAATTACTTGTGGCTCTTACCGTGTTCCTCTCTCTGCGCGTTCGTAATTTCCGTAAAAGCCTGTGGGGCGTAACACCTCCCATGTTTATTTGGTCAAATGGAGTCTTTTATGCATTCCAAATAGTCCTCTAGTTTGAATAAAATGTAGCGCTTCCTTAATACCTCCTGCAGTCACTTCTACGGAGACAAAAGAGAGTATTCCGAGTATATTTAACCTGGCACACATCTGTGACGGAAGTTTAGAATTTCCCTGGGTTTGAAAACCAGAGTACTTCGCAGTACCTCTTTTTCGCTCTTTCGTCATGCCAAACTGTGTTTATTAGTTCACACGTCGTAATTATATACCCTGTCGGGAAAAAATCGCAACACCAAGAAGCAATTGTTGGAGATAAACGAAAGTTGTCAGGAGTTTTTCTACATCTGAGAGATGTCTATTTACATTTCGCAAGTAGCCCCACTATGAGGACGGAAATCAGGTTTGCTTCAAATGCACGTTGTAATGGTCGTGTGCACTAGTCACCTCTGAGATTCGACGTGGTGGGTTGATGTTAGTCAAGAATGCCCTTAAGTCGGAAAAGGCGCCATTGTCGACATCTTTCTGAGTTAGAATGTAACAGGGCCACGGGATGCTAGCTGTTCCTTCTGTAATATACCTGAAAGACTTGGCAGTAGTGTCGGCACTGAACGTGACTGCCGGCAGCGGTGATCACGGGAATATGCGGTCTAAAATAACGGGATCTCGACTTCCACGTGCTCGGCATACGCCTCTGGCGCATCATACTACGTCTGCAGCAGCAATATGACCAGCAGTTCACACCATAGCGACTCGACTGATTGTTACGATTTGGTTACTTCAAGGATAGCTTGGAGCCGGAGGCTCTGCAGCGTGCTTTCCATTGACCAAAAAAGCACCGCCACCTTATAACTCAGTGGTGTAGAACGAGAGCTCGTTGGAGGGTAGAGTGGCGGTTTCTTGTGCTTTCTGATGAAAGCTGGTTCTGCCCCCGTGCCATTGATGTCCGTGTGTTGGTGAGAAGAAGGTCAGTCGAGCGACTGCTACGAACTTGTCTGCGTGGTAGAAGCTCTAGCTTTGCACTTGGAGTCTCTGGAGTGTGAATTCGTACGACAGCAGGAGTACTCCTGTGGCCATCGTATGTCCAATCACTGAAAATCTGAACTTAAATCTGGTGATTCCGCGTATTGTGCTGTTATTCATGTATACCATAAAATGCTGTGTTTTCCAACTGGATAACGCTTGCCCACATACCACTGTTGTAACCCAACATGCTCTATACACGTTGCAGTGACCTGCTCGACCAGTAAATCTGTCTCTAAAAGAGTACATTTGGAATGTCATCGGACGATAACACCAGTGTCATCCACAACCAGCATAAAACGTCCCTATACTTATGGAATGGGTGCAAGAAAAATGGGAAAAAATCAAAAAAGGAATTATTTTTACTCGGACTGACTCACCATACTGCAAAGTCAAAACAACCTTCGGTGACATTAAAAACAAGGGTGACAGCATAAAGTGTGGAAAGCAAATTCCACTGTTAAATGCAGACGATAGAGTGGAGGTTACCATGACCAAAAGAATCGTTTATATCTAAATTAAAAGTAAGTCTACAACTGACGAAAACAGCAGGACCATCCAGAAGTGCTTGTGCGGCGACAGACTTAACTGGAATACGATTCTTCTTGTCTCCAGCTGTTGTAGCAAATTCGATGTTCTCGATGGTCTTGTAGACTGTTTGTTTAGAACGGCGGCATCCGTTACCATGACCAAAAGAATCGTTTATATCTAAACTAAAATTAAGTCTACAACTGACGAAAACAGCAGGACCATCCAGAACTGCTTGTGCGGCGACAGACTTAACTGGAATACGATTCTTCTTGTCTCCAGCTGTTGTAGCAAATTCGATGTTCTCGATGGTCTTGTAGACTGTTTGTTTAGAACGGCGGCGATATCTTCTGTACGACATCTTGGCAGCGTTCAATGCAGTTGCCTGTGCAGCAGCAGCAGCGCAAATGATCCGCTGCGCGGAGCTCACTCGCTTATATACATGTCCGAACACGCGTGACCTTGTTTCGGACTTTGAATATTTCTGTCTGCTGGCGGAGCGTTATCCCGTACCCGGGCACTAGTCACTTTAGGTGCCCGCGTATGCTGTGCGCCAGCCAGGCGCGCTGCCAAGATTACGTAAGCTGGTCGACGAGTTGCGTCAGCCACCTTTATGGCGTGACATGCTGTTACCTCCTTGAGCCCACCGGTTCTAGATGTTCCCATGTCCAATTCTCAGCTACGCTACAGAAGGAGAAGGAGAAACATATGCTAATTTACCAAAATCCTTATTAGCCAATTCGGAAATATGGTAGGTGCGAAAAGCAATAACATCTCTGTCACCAAAACCTTCAAGTCCAGCAACACTTGGTACTCCTGTACCACCACGAAGAATGGCAACGGTGAACCATCCGTTACCATGACCAAAAGAATCGTTTATATCTAAACTAAAATTAAGTCTACAACTGAAGAAAACAGCAGGACCATCCAGAAGGGCTAGTGCGGCGACAGACTTAACTGGAATTCGATTCTTCTTGTCTCCAGCTGTTGTAGCAAATTCGATGTTCTCGATGGTCTTGTAGACTGTTTGTTTAGAACGGCGGCGATATCTTCTGTACGGCATCTTGGCAGCGTTGGTAGGTGCGAAAAGCAATAATACCTCTGTCAACAAAACTTTCAAGTCCAGCAACACTTGGCACTCTTGTACCACCACGAACGACGGCAACGGTGAACCATCCGTTACCATGACCAAAAGAATCGTTTATATCTAAACTAAAATTAAGTCTACAACTGAAGAAAACAGCAGGACCATCCAGAAGGGCTTGTGCGGCGACAGACTTAACTGGAATACGATTCTTCTTGTCTCCAGCTGTTGTAGCAAATTCAATGTTCTCGATGGTCTTGTAGACTGTTTGTTTAGAAGGGCAGCGATATCTTCTGTACGACATCTTGGCAGCGTTGGTAGGTGCGAAAAGCAATAATACCTCTGTCAACAAAACTTTCAAGTCCAGCAACACTTGGCACTCTTGTACCACCACGAACAATGGCAACGGTGAACCATCCGTTACCATGACCAAAAGAATCGTTTATATCTAAACTAAAATTAAGTCTACAACTGAAGAAAACAGCAGGACCATCCAGAAGGGCTTGTGCGGCGACAGACTTAACTGGAATACGATTCTTCTTGTCTCCAGCTGTTGTAGCAAATTCGATGTTCTCGATGGTCTTGTAGACTGTTTGTAGACATCGAGAACATCGAATTTGCTACAACAGCTGGAGACAAGAAGAATCGTATTCCAGTTAAGTCTGTCGCCGCACGAGCACTTCTGGTTGGTCCTGCTGTTTTCGTCAGTTGTAGACTTAATTTTAGTATAGATACAAACGATTCTTTTGGTCATGGTAACGGATGGTTCACCGTTGCCATTGTTCGTGGTGGTACAGGAGTACCAAGTGTTGCTGGACTTGAAAGTTTTGTTGACAGAGATATTATTGCTTTTCGCACCTACCATATTTCCGAATATACATTGAAAGCCTCTGTGAGGGGAAGATTTGCCTGATGTGATAGTAGAAGAATCACGAGTCGATTTAAAAGAGATATGGGATCCAATATTAGAATCAGAATTTAAAACTGCAGGACTTAAGATCAAATAAGGCAGAAGCGATAGAAAACATTCCATCAGAATCTCTAAAATCGTTTGGGGATGACTATTCTTGTTGATGTGTAGAATGTGTGAGACTGCCAACATACCATCTGATTTTCGGAAAAGCCTCATCCACACAATTCCGAAGATGGGAAGAGCTGACAAGTGAAAGAATTACTGCACAGTCAGCTTAACAGCTCATTCGTCCAAGTTCCTGACAAGAATAATATACAGAAGAATGGAAAAGAAAATTAAAGTTGCGCTATATGACGATCGGTTTGGCTTTAGGAAAGGTCAAGGTACGAGAGAGACAATTCTGACACAGTAGTCAATAATAGAAGCAGGGCTAAGGGAAAACCAAGATGCACTTTAAGATGGGAGCTTGATGAATGTTAATTTCACACCTTACATGAGATTTTATACGGCGTAACAAGTAAAATGGTATGTAACCTGACATACTTGAGAGATACTGAGCAGATTTTCCTATCAAAATGTCCAATATCGGTGTTGATGGTCGCAGGCGAGGCGTAAGGCTTCTTACGGCACAGTCATCAAGGATACACGAGTGGGACTTCGTCCTCGAAAGCCCATAGCGATGATATTTTGTTGAACGTTTTGCTCACTGATACTTGTTGATGGCCCAGCATTGAAATATGCAGTAATTTGCGAAAAAGTTACACTTTTGTCACGTTGAACGATTCTCTTCAGTCGTCATTGGTCCCGTACTTGCAGGATCTTTTTCCAACCCAGCGATGTCGGAGATTTTATGTTTTACTGGATTCCTGATATCCACGCCATACTCGTGAAATGGTCGTACGAGAAAATCCCCACTTCGTCGCTACCTCGGAGATGCTGTATCCTATCGCTCATGCGCCGACTGTAACACTAAACTCACTTTAATCTTGATAAACTGCCATTTTAGTAGCAGTAACCGATCTAACAACTGCGCCAGACTCTTGTTGTCTTACACAGGTACACAAAGGGTTCAAATGGCTCTGAGCACTATGGGACATAACGTCTGAGGTCATCAGTTCCCTAGAGCTTAGAACTATTTAAACCTAACTAACCTACGGACATCACACACATCCATGCCCGAGGCAGGATTCTTACCTGCTACCGTAGCGGCCGCGCGGTTCGAGACTACAGCGCCTAGAACCGCTCAGCTACTTTGGCCAGCATTTATGTCGTACAATGATATAATTTTGTATATGCGATTGCTGGCATATATGGGTGTTGTCTGCTAAATTGTTTGTCATTGGAGATCGTATCGAAGAAGTAATACATTTAAACGAAATGCATGATTTGACAGATTTCTGCCGCACGGATTAGCCGAGCGGTCTGGGTGCGGCAGTCATGGATTATGCGGCTGGTCCCAGCGGATGTTCCCTCGGGCATGGGTGTGTGTGTTTGTCCTTGGGATGATTTAGGTTAAGTAGTGTGTAACCTTGGGGACTGATGACCTTAGCACTTAAGTCCCATAAGATTTCATACACTATTTTTTTGACAGATTTTGCCCGCATCTCGGTTTTTATAATGTCATACCTCCTGAACTACGTGTTAAATAATTTTGTAAATTGTTTTACCGGGATGTATGAATATTGCTTGCGAATTTTTTTGAGAACAAAGTTCTTAACATAGAAGTAATAAAAACGAATGTTATGGGTGAGGCGACAGTTCTACACGCATCTTTGTGTTTATGACATCGTATTTCCAGATCTATATGTTTTTAAGTGATAAAACTTTGCAGGTATATCAGTAGTATATGTGAATACTGTTTGCAAAGTATATCGTGAATACAGATAGTGATAGGGTAGTCATAATTTAAAATGTTATGCTTGAAATGGTATTTTTTATTGCATCAGTATCGCGGATGTTGTAAGAAAGAAACTTTTTCGCTTTCTTAACTTTGAGGCAACTGTCAGGGAAAAAAATTTCCAACGCGTTTGAAATCATGTCTAACGTTTGTTGAGAGTCTCTACGTGCTGTCATTCTCAAATATTGGATGAATGAAGTTGGGTATTCGGGTGTAAGGAAGAACATTTCTTTCTCACCTTACCTAATCCCCTTTGATACAAAGGTGGGTTTTACTTTCACAGCTATTCCTTCCAGATAGTAAGTGATTTGCCTATTAAGTTTGGTTTAAATCTGTGTAGGATTTAGGAGGAGATGTTAAACACGCACGCACGAGGCGTTTAACTACACTCCTGGAAATGGAAAAAAGAACACATTGACACCTGTGTGTCAGACCCACCATACTTGCTCCGGACACTGCGAGAGGGCTGTACAAGCAAGGATCAATCGCACGGCACAGCGGACACACCAGGAACCGCGGTGTTGGCCGTCGAATGGCGCTAGCTGCGCAGCATTTGTGCACCGCCGCCGTCAGTGTCAGCCAGTTTGCAGTGGCATACGGAGCTCCATCGCAGTCTTTAACACTGGTAGCATGCCGCGACAGCGTGGACGTGAACCGTATGTGCAGTTGACGGACTTTGAGCGAGGGCGTATAGTGGACATGTGGGAGGCCGGGTAGACGTACCGCCGAATTGCTCAACACGTGGGGCGTGAGGTCTCCACAGTACATCGATGTTGTCGCCAGTGGTCGGCGTAAGGTGCACGTGCCCGTCGACCTGGGACCGGACCGCAGCGACTCACGGATGCACGCCAAGACCGTAGAATCCTACGCAGTGCCATAGGGGACCGCACCGCCACTTCCCACCAAATTAGGGACACTGTTGCTCCTGGGGTATCGGCGAGGACCATTCGCAACCGTCTCCATGAAGCTGGGCTACGGTCGCACACACCGTTAGGCCGTCTTCCGCTCACGCCCCAACAACGTGCAGCCCGCCTCCAGTGGTGTCGCGACAAGCGTGAATGGAGGGACGAATGGAGACGTGTTGTCTTCAGCGATGAGAGTCTCTTCTGCCTTGGTGCCAATGATGGTCGTATGCGTGTTTGGCGCCGTGCTGGTGAGCGCCACAATCAGGACTGCATACGACCGAGGCACACAGGGCCAACACCCGGCATCATGGTATGGGGAGCGATCTCCTACACTGGCCGTACACCTCTGGTGATCGTCGAGGGGACACTGAATAGTGCACGGTACATCCAAACCGTCATCGAACCCATCGTTCTACCATTCCTAGACCGGCAAGGGAACTTGCTGTTCCAACAGGACAATGCACGTCCGCATGTATCCGTGCCACCCAACGTGTTCTAGAAGGTGTAAGTCAACTACCCTGGCCATCAAAATCTCCGGATCTGTCCCCCACTGAGCTTGTTTGGCACTGCATGAAGCGTCGTCTCACGTGGTCTGCACGTCCAGCACGAACGCTGGTCCAACTGAGGCGCCAGGTGGAAATGGAATGGCAAGCCGTTCCACAGGACTACATGCAGCATCTCTACGATCGTCTCCATGGGAGAATAGCAGCCTGCATTGCTGCGAAAGGTGGATATACACTGTACTAGTGCCGACATTGTGCATGCTCTGTTGCCTGTGTCTATGTGCCTGTGGTTCTGTCAGTGTGATCATGTGATGTATCTGACCCTAGGAATGTGTCAATAAAGTTTCCCCTTCCTGGGACAATGAATTCACGGTGTTCTTATTTCAATTTCCAGGAGTGTACTACCAGTGTCTTACAAGACCTTCTCTTCATGCCTATTGCAGAGAACACAGAAACAAATTGAACACAAGGCTGGGGAGTATCATGCGAGTTTCCGACCCGGACGTTCTTGTCCTCAACAAAACTTTAATCTAAAAACAACATTAAAATAGAGAGATATTAGACATAAGCCCACCATATGTACATTCGTCGACTTCAAGGAGAAGTATAACTCAGTCGACCGTAAACCCCTTGTCAGCACACTAATAGAACTCGGTCTTGACCAGAAAGCACTTAAGCTCATTGAACAGACACTCTACAAAACAACCTCTAAAGTAAAATTCATGAGGGAAATGTCGGAAATTTTTGAGATCAGAACTGGAGTGAGACGGACTATCTCCAGTTATGTTCGATATCATTTTGGAGAGAGTAGTTAGGGAATGGGAGAGTGAGGTTAGAAACCGCGAAATATGGAAACCAGCCAAGATTGGAAGGAAAACTGAAGTCACCTACCTAATATTTGCCGATGATCTTGTAATTGTGACAGACAATGAACACAATGCAGTACATCAAATAAAAATACTCAAGGTATGTACCGAGAAGGTTGGCTTGCAAATTTCTTTTGAGAAAATGGAATTAATATGTACACTCTTAAATATATAGAATCTCAACACAAAATGTGGATGGATAAACAAGGTTCCACATTTTAATTACCTGCTGGAAATTCTGGATCCCAATGATCTACAAAAAGCCTCAAAAAATCGAGCATAGAAAATAAACAGAGCCTACGGTCGAACACAGCAACTTTACAACAAAAAATGCATGTCCGTGCTTGCAAAAATCAGGCACTTCAGCACTGTCGTTAAAGGCGAAGTGCTATATGCATCACAAGCCTTGTCACTCCATAACAAGATGCTACTACAAAATCTACAAAAAGAAGAACGAAAGATCATTACGAAAATCCTAGGACCACGAAAAACTGATGCTGGATGTAGCCTGCAAATCAAGAAAACTACAGAGGAAATTTCAAATATTGCTGTTGACATTAGAAAAAGCTGCCTTAAATTCTATGGCCACATACACAGACCCCCTGAGTACAGACTTGCAAGCCTGATACTCACAGCCACTGAAAACCTTAAAGGTATGACAAGAGCCGAACAATTACGAAGAGACCTTACTGACGCTCAGCTCACAATTCAGACACTTCAGACCGTAACATCTACAGACGCAAACTAGACAAGTGGGAAGAGCAGGCAGAGACAGACCGGTACAAAGTGGACGAATTAAAGAAAGAAAGCCATGAGCGATAAAATGAAGGTGTAATAGAAAAATCGCAGGCATAACTATAGAAACTTCAGATGATATATTGTATTTTTACATTTTTTTTGTTATTGAAAATGGGTGTGGCTTAGTTCTTCCACACATGAGCAACTGTCCTTAAAATATTCTAATAATAATAAAATCAATATAGATAATGGTTCCACACCTACTGCACTCAATAAAGAATCGTAGACATTGGACATTGAGGAAACTAATGTTTGATTAACATTTAGTCGATTCGCCAATAATCTAAATAAAATCGTGGTGGTATGTGAAACGAGCGGGAGACACAGACCAAAACGCTGGTGAACGCTCAAAGGATGGTCCTTCAATGAGGGACACAGAATGGGGAAGCCACCAAGTGAGGCAGCTGGCTGTCGTATTACGGCCCACACATCTCTCTGGCACTTCACGGTCCCGTTTGAATATCGACAGCTGCAACTGGCAGCGGTTGCAAGAAGTGGCTGACCACTGACGGTGGCCCACCGCACGTGAAATCCGATAAACGGTCCACCGCAGTTTCGAGCGAGTGGCGTGCGTTCGCTTTCCATTGGGGATCCTTTGCTCAAAGTGCAGTGGTGGAAAACGCCACTATTAAAATTCCTTTTTGTGCAGAGTTTAGTAGTTTACTGGAGTCACTATACGTTTGTCAAACATAGAATGATAATAATTTGCGAGGAAAGCATTTAACGCGTTTACAAACTCCATATACAGTTCGTATCTCGAGACAACAAACATCATCTGGCTACACAGCTAGCTAATGCTGTAATAGGCAGAGGCCTCATCTATTCTAAATGAACGCTAGCCTACAATCCAGAAGAATATTGCGATTCAATGTGCCTAAACGATATCTCCTAAATTCGTGATCAAGAATCAAGGTATTTAAACTTCACAGTGCTGTTACGTGATTTAAAAGACAATCTGCCTTTAAAGTACAACCAGTGGAAGACGTTTTGGACAAAGTGTATTACAAAAACGTAACCCTCTTTGACTTTTACGAGGTAAGGTTGCTAATGAGCTTAAACTCTGTTTCTAATTCGTCCGCTGCAAAATATTTGACATTTTCAGTGGTATTAGATTGGTCGGGGCACAGAAGACGTGAACCATTCTCTCATGCATCAACCGCATACAGTAAACAACATCTAAATTTACAAGCTCCTATTTGTAAATGGAGATACGCGAAGGCTTAAAAGCAGGATTTAAATTACTGACATGTTATTAATAACTGTAAGTGCTGTAAGATATATATCATATGGAAAATATGACACAGGTTTGGTTTTCACGTCAAATCAAGGACGAGGTCCTTAGAGAGCGAACACAAGCACTGACAGGGCGTAGCTAAGAAAGGAAATCGAAAGCGTCAATTTTAACGGAACCATTCTGGTATTCGCCGAAATAGTTTTACGAAATCGATGGGGAAACATAAATATTTGAAAAAGGATTTGAGCTCCCTAAACGCGATTACAACGTCTTATCAACAGAGAGATATCGTTAGGGTCACTGCATACGTGCACAGAAAAGCTTCCTTGCTGCCTCATATTCATAGAGTTACAGTTTTGCATGATTCTCGTCGAAACATTTCCTTATTACGGTTCATAACTTTCATTACTGAGCTACGTAATTACGATTAGAACTGAGCTAAGTTTCGAATATTGTACGCAAGCATGTAATTCCTTTGGATTGTCTTTATGACCAAGTACACTGAAACGACTGCAGTTGTGAAGCTGAAAATACCTAGTACCTATTTATTATGCACAGCGGATCTTTTTATTTCATTTTATATCACATTTTATTATTATTTTGGTTTACTAGATGCATTTATTCTTATTAGCTGTTTCGGTTGGTGCCTAGTTTTTGAATTTGATTAACTACAGGATTGCACTGATGGTGTAAAGATCAACCACAAAGGGTGATATGATAATGGGGAAAATAGCTATATGGGTACTTAGATTTGTGTTGGCCACTGCAGATACTGGATGAATGTGTGGGCACAAACAGAAAAGCTGTACAGAAGTTAGATACCTTTGTCTTAATACAGTAAAGAAGAAGTGGTTCTTGTGAGGTAAAAATTTATTTTGGGAAAATAAAAGATCGAAAAACATTCATGTCCAGCCTGATATTTATGGAGATAATTTATTTATACAGTGTGTCACATACATTTTGAGTTAAAACTATGGATGTGGTAAATGATCCCTCACTGCGTAATTGCCGGAAAGGAATGTTTAGCTATTGACATGATACACTGGAGTCAATAATTAAGCTCATGGTAACTGTACAAAGGGATGACCGCTTCTCTCACTCTATGCATTACAACATATTCTGCTGGGATAACTTTACCCTGTGTTAAAAATCATTTTTCCCCATTGCTTGAACACGTTACTTTTGACAGACGTAAATGCTGGACCACCATTTTTTTAAAAATCCTTCAAATGTTTTGTGAAATGATATGTCTAAAAATAAGAAATAATACATATTTTGAGAAACATTTGGTACATCTCGTTTGCTGTACATGATTTAGAGTCTCTTTCAAAGGTGCGTCAAACATTTCTATAATTTATGCTATTTCTTTCCCTTAGGAAAAACATTTCCGTACTATATGATTGATTTTTCAAACATTTTTCTTCCTTTTCAAGTTTTGTTCAGAAATCATGACCTGATTGAAGTCTCGTTTGCTTTCCTAGCTATTCCTGTTCACAAAATGTCCTGAATTTAGAACTTGATTTGGCCGAAACCATTTTCACAGTTAAATATCACACAGATATGTGAATTTTTTTGCCTCTGTGTTTGCACAGTTACGAACAGATGATCTCGAAATGCTTCGGTTTTGTCTCGTATCATTGTCTAAGCTTTCATTAGTTACCGTGTTCAATATTCTTTTGCAAAACTAGATCTTACACTGGTCATTTTGTCCATTTCCCACTCTTCCTTTGGCTACGAAAATTAGTACTATGTAATTTGTAAGGCGTCTAGTTTCTACGCCACTCGAATTTTTAACCAAAAATATTATCCAGGAGTATTCTCCGAAGCGTGTATTTCGTGGAACGTTGGTGATGCTTTTGTGTAAAAGTCCCTACCACTATTCTAGACGATTTCAGAAAAAAAACCTTGCTCCATGAAGAACGAAAGAACGAATAACTACCTATTGTACGCATACTATTGCAAAGATAATTGCATCTTCATAATTACATCGAAACTGCTCCACGTTTAAACCTCTATAGTCTAGTTCACGCTTTGTCACTCACTGTCAGATGACACTCCCGTCGACAGTCCGCGTTCTCTCTACCCTGTTCACTTTATTCTATACAGAGGGCAACATATTCTTCTGTCACAGAGTGTTGCTGTCACTCTCTCACCCTTCCGCCACCCCACATCTTCTGTATATCTGTCTACCTATCTATCTTTCTCTCTCTATATTTCTCTCCCTGTCCTCAGCGTGTATTATCTATAAACTTTTGGTGCGAAAAACAAAAAGTTAACTGATACTCTCCGATTTTCCTACATAGCTTTAAAATAATGTTACTTATAGAATGAGATTTTCACTCTGCAGTGGAGTGTGCGGTGATATGAAATTTCCTGGCAGATTAAAACTGTGTGCCCGACCGAGACGCGAACACGGGACCTTTGCCTTTCGCGGGCAAGTACTCTATCAACTGAGCTACCGAAGCACGACTCACGGCCGGTACTCGCAGCTTTACTTCTACCAGTATCCGTCTCCTACCTTCCAAACTTTACAGAAGCTCTTCTGCGAACCTTGCAGAACTAGCACTCCTGAAAGAAAGGATACTGCGGAGACATGGCTTAGCCACAGCCAGGGGGATGTTTCCAGAATGAGATTTTCACTCTGCAGCGGAGTGTGCGCTGATATGAAACTTCCAAGTGAGAATATTAGCATCTGCAAAAGCTTCAAGGCCACCATAATCTGCTTGATTGCCCCACACAACAGCAAGTGTGAGCCAAGTACTACCTCCAAACAGTGCCTGTACATCACAAGTAAAGTTCAGATGCAGTCCACGAAACACATTCGGGCCTCCAATTAACTGCTGGTTATTAAATTGACCAGCAAGGTCAATATCAATAGCCTTCAAGCTGCGATACACAGGTACACTGCGCCGCCAGCGACGACGCCATGCACGTCGCAGAGGCATTGCTGTGGCACGTTAACACAAGGCCGGGGGGCGCTACACGGGCCCTAGTATTACTAGGCCCGTGTTGCAGAAAAATTCACTTCCGGTCTCCTGATAAGGCCGCTCGCTCGCTGCGCGGCGGCCGGAAGTTGTTTGATAAGGCGAGCTGGCTTACACTGCGCTCAGCACCTCTGCGAACGTCGAGGAGTGCGGACGCTTAGCTCTGGGTGTTGCTGGGCGTTGGCTTGCTACGTTCACTTGTGTTAACGAGCACACAGTTTTAATCTGCCAGGAAGTTTCATGTTACTTATATTTCATTCGTGTGCTGGGAAAATTTATTTGCATAATGTTGGAGACGGAAAGTACATAGCCTACTAACGAAACTCATGTGACAGAATAGACACGGACGATAGACTTACCGCAAGGGCGGCTCTCAAATTGCATCGTTGATCCCAAAGGTCGCCCAACGTGTAGTTTCTTTGTACCAGTTACGGAAGACAACATGTATGATTCTTCCCAACCAGCATCTTTGGATGAACTACCACGTCACATTGCAGCACCCGGGAATGTAGTGCCAGAAACCTTCGGAAAAACATGAAGTAATAGTAGTGCGGCAGGAGGTTACTATATTGAACATTCGTGAAACGTGAACGCAATAGAATCGCTCAGTTGGAGAAGTTCTCATGTCTCAGAAAGTTAAGTTTTCAGAAGATACAAAAAGCGGTTTTACCACACAACGGGTTTAAGTATGCAGCAAATGGCCCAGGGTGAAACAACTCACACCATTACAACACATGTTAGCCATCGTCTATGGCTAATCAAATATGAATGTACTAGAGGTGACCCTTTTTTCAAATCTGATGCTGTTGATGGGGCATCTAGCGTTTTCTTTGCAGCGGAAGGATTGTGTCATGAAAAGGTATGTCATTCATGTTCTTCACGGCTACAGAAGAGTGTGATTTGGGCATATTGGATTAAATACAACCACAAGCAAAATTCGGAAAAGCAGATAGGGGTGGGTATGCATCATCTTTATCTTGTTCATCCTACGCTGGTAACTAACAGGCACTTTGATAAAATGCTTTCTGCTCTTCATGCACATGTTCTAAGAGTTTCTTTGCATCATCTAGTTTCCTCACTTTATTAGAACAGGTCCAATATAAGCTTGTTATTTGGATATCACTTCTTCCCTAAATCAATTATATTCTAATGGGCATCACACGACATGATCCGCTCTAGTATCAAATGATGTGTACAGATATAAAGGTCAGTTATCTCCAGTAAAAGTAATTAAAAAAGGAACATGATCACTTTTTAGAACATTCAACAGTAAAAAGTACCCCAAAGTTGTATGTGCACACATGCATGTTGATGTATAGCCTTGTAATATCCCAGGTGTTAAAAATATATAATAACCTCGCAACATTAAAAAATAATTATATCAATCACATTCAGCATAACCTCCCAATACATAAATTCCGTAACCTACCAATAATACAATGTGACTAAACTTCTAATAAAAAATCTGACCCATATACAACCTTTCAATAATTGACTGAGTGTTAATCTAAACTGGTAAATTAGGACATCATGGCCCTGAAAGATCATACTGAATAAATTGAAAATTCTTATTTCAATTAAGTCGGCGTATATATCTGGTCCTATAAGATATTTTTCTGGCACAGCCTAGTGCAATGCTGGCCTAAATATTTGTCATGTATAAAAAGAACAATTGATTGTTTTGCAATAATCGGGATGACCATGGAATGGAGACATACGTAAATTCTTTAAATTGAGATGAATAATTGTCAGAAGTTAATTTTTGTATCAAAGATCATTCCTAAGAGACTTTTTCAAAAAGATTTACATGGATGGGACTTGATATAACAATAGTACATATACGCGAGACTGCTTTTACCTGATACTACATCGCTCATGCTCAGATTCCTTAGTCAAGGACCCCTTACATAACAATCCACTGGGGGGGGGGGGGGGCGGGGGGAGGCTAAAATTTGGCAGTGATGGTGAGTCAATTGGACTTCACATGAGCAACAAATTTGTCTATAATCTATTTAGTTTACTAAGTCTACTGTCACAGAGTATATACATATGAATAACGTTATTGATAAATGAGATAAACACAGAACATATTAAGAAATGAAATACAGTGCATAAGAACTGAGTACAAAATATATTAACAAATGACATAAAGTGCACACACAATGTAAAACTCTTTGGCATTTTTATATGAATAAAACATATCAAGGAGTGAAATAAAGTGCATACATACTGTACAAGTCTATAGCATATTTATCTGAACTGAATACATTAAGAAAAGAAATAAAGTGCACAAGCACTGTAGAAGTCCTTAGCATTTTTACATGAATTAAACATACCAAGGAGTGAAATAAAGTTCACATGCACTGCAGAAGTCTTTAGCATTTTTACATGAATTTAACATATCAAGGAGTGAAATAAAGTGCACACACACACTGTAAAAGTCTTTAGCATTTTTACATGAATTAAACATACCAAGGAGTGATATAAAGTGCACACACACTGTAAAAGACTTTAGCATTTTTACATTGATTAAACATACCAAGAATTGAAATAAAGAGCATATGCACTGTAGAAGTCTATAGCATTTTTACATGTTTTATACATATCAAGGAGTGAAATGAAGTGCACACACACTATAAAAGTCCTTAGCTTTCTTACATGAATTAAACATATCAAGGATTGAAATAAAGTAAACATGCACTGTGTACAAAATATTTTAACAAATAAGAGAAAGTACACATGCAATGTGAAACTCTTTACCATTTTTACATGATCTGGGAAAGGAATGGGAAGGATAGCATCATGGTTGTAGCACAGTTGGTTGCACATAGCTGCACTGAAAGCCCATATCTTTCCATAGAAGCACAACACCAACTGAGACAATCTGAAGTTCTCTTCCCTGAAGTATTTATCAGAGTAGCCAAGACACTGAATTGTGGTATTAATATTCTATGTTATCATTTTGGTAGTACATCAGGTACACCAAACAGTAGGACCATGATAACATGTCCATCGTTCAAGCTGGTGGGCAGCTTGATATGTCAATACCGTATTCTTGTAGAATCCATCCTCTTACATCAATGTAGAATTTGTGCAAAAACCAAATATATGATCACGAGGATGGACAGGACATACGGATATTGCTGTAATTGCTGGTAATTAGGTCAGAAGGTGAAGGATACAATAAGTCTTATGCTAGTCATCATAGAATTACATTAGTGTATCAACCAATCTGAATAATGATTGGCATACATTGGCTATTTACACAGCATTTAAGTAGTATGTATGGAGTATTACAGAACATTAATCATAGGTCATCGCTTTGCAGTAATTATTGGCATAGCATTTATGTATAAGTCATCTCCTTACAGTAATTATTGGCAATCATTTGTGCAGTGTTACAAAACATCATTCATAAGTCATCTCATTAAAGTAATCATTGGCATAGCATTTATGCATTATTATGAAACATCATTCAGTATTACTCAGAAGTCATCATTCAAAACAAGAGTTATTGCATGAATCATCAAGCTGTTAGTGTTTATATATATCATGCAAGTGACATATGACATAGTTAAAAGGTACCACATTGTAACTGTTACTCAAGGTCTGTAGTCCAATAATACATAAATATAATGGATTCAATAGATCAGAGAAATTTGCGTTAAATTTAGGACTAGAAATATATTTTAAGCTGGTAGCATTTTTTAGTTATATACTGGTAATAACTTTTTTTGCTAGCACTCCATTGCGTTGGGATCGATAGTCAATTGCTGGGGAATGAAAATATTTGCCTTTGACTTATTGCTGGAAATAAGGATTAATAACTTAATCATGAGTCAGCTGTAGCAAGGTCATGAAAGCGGTAGAGTATATGTTATCACATTCATAAATGATAGACAGAACTGGGTAAAAAAATACAAGTACTAGAACAGGTTTAATAACTAACTGCTTATAGCGTATTAATATCATGAAAAGGTTCTCCTGAAAAAATACAAAAAGGCTTACTGAGCTGAATGAAAAAATGTATATTATGCTGAGAAGTAGTAAACTTCGAATTAACAGGTACCGTAATGTGTACTTAATATGTATGTACTCTAGCTGTTTTTCCCAAAACATTCAGTCATTATACCTTGTCTCATAAGACATACTGTCAGAAGGAACTGCTACAAATACTTAAATAACTACATAGCATTTCTTAACTAACAGGAAATATATAAATTTCATTATTATCATAATCTGCAAAGAAAAACTTCATTATTCATATTACCATATTCTTCATAGAACTATTCATCATAATTTATCATAATCAGCAAAAATAGACACTTGATTATTCATAATTCATATTCATATTACCATTGTCCTCATACAACTATTCATTATCATTCATTACTCCATATATTAATGAATTTGTTACTTCTAGCATATTTCATCACTAAAATAACATGTGTAGTTCTGTCTGACAGCCTGCAATAATCGCCTCATATTCTGAAAGGAAAATAATTAATCAAGACTGCTATCATACGATGTGTATGGTATATCCTTGTTAATGCTTGTTAATTTGGATCCATTTACTCTTCATGGAAAGGTATTATATTTTGTTTCATTCATTCCGATGGTGAAATTTCCATTTCATAGGAAACCACTGTGGGTTGTTTAATTTATTTCTTTTACACGTTATTGCTTTCTTAAAATGATGAATATGGATTAATATCTTGCATTTAAATCATATACCCATTAAATGAAAACTTGCTTCTAGTGATATAACTATGCATACAGCATAGCATGACAGAAAACGTATTATGTCAAAAACATAGACAGTTTTTAAGTCCGATAATGTACACACATTATCATAATGTAGTAGTAAACATGTAGAATAATCAAGATATTGAGACATCATAAGGCGCAAATGTTAAAGTCAACTGGTGTTTCTTACATCTTAAAGATTTCATTGTGCATACAGTCAAAAAATCTACTTTCGATAGGAAAACAATCATACACACACAAAAAATGGAAATGTGCACCGTCTGATATGTAATGACAAGAAAAGGGACTTTGCTAACCTTACCTTGCCAGGCACTTGCCAAGAAAAAATATGACCATCATCAGTAAGCAATCACATAGATATAATTGCATAAGTGGTCATATAAATATCAGGAAATGTCATTAATCGCAAAGTATGTTCATTCAATAACGGGTTTAATATTGGAAATATGGTGATTGCCCTTGTTATTTCTGGTTCTCAAAATTTCGACATGTACTACATTGGGGTGAGGAATGCTGTGAATTCTAAATGGAACTGCGTATAGAGGCTCAAATTTACTGCATGTACTCTTTCCTCCGTTGGAGAAATAATGTGTGCGTACTAATACCTTCTGCCCAATGTGAAAGTCATGGCGTGTACCAACCTGTTTTTGCTGTCTTCTCCGGCACTCTGCGGCACGTTTGATGTTGCTGAGCGCAATGTCAATTATTTCATGCTGGCGTAGTCGGCGAGATGTAGGAAAGGATACTAAATATTTAATTTTGTTAGGTGGTTTAACATTTTTCTATATAAAAGTCGCAGAGAGCATAGTAGATTCATTTGGCATTGAGTTAATTGCATCCTGGGATGAGAGTATGTGTGTGTGTCTCAATCAATATGTATTTTATGGCATAATGTTCGACACTCCTGGAAATGGAAAAAAGAACACATTGACACCTGTGTGTCAGACCCACCATACTTGGTCCGGAAACTGCGAGAGGCATGTACAAGCAATGATCAAACCCACGGCACAGCGGACACACCAGGAACCGCGGTGTTGGCCGTCGAATGGCGCTAGCTGCGCAGCATTTGTGCACCGCCGCCGTCAGTGTCAGCCAGTTTGCAGTGGCATTCGGAGCTCCATCGCAGTCTTTAACACTGGTAGCATGCCGCGACAGTGTGGACGTGAACCGTATGTGCAGTTGACGGACTTTGAGCGAGGGCGTATAGTGGGCATGCGGGAGGCCGGGTGGACGAACCGCCGAATTGCTCAACACGTGGGGCGTGAGGTCTCCACAGTACATCGATGTTGTCGCCAGTGGTCGGCGGAAGGTGCACGTGCCCGTCGACCTGGGACCGGACCGCAGCGACGCATAGATGCACGCCAAGATCGTAGGATCCTACGCAGTGACGTAGGGGACCGCACCGCCACTTCCCAGCAAATTAGGGACACTGTTGCTCCTGGGGTATCGGCGAGGACCATTCGCAACCGTCTCCATGAAGCTGGGCTACGGTCCCGCACACCGTTAGGCCGTCTTCCGCTCACGCCCCAACAACGTGCAGCCCGCCTCCAGTGGTGTCGCGACAGGAGTGAATGGAGGGACGAATGGAGACGTGTCGTCTTCAGCGATGAGAGTCGCTTCTGCCTCGGTGCCAATGATGGTCGTATGCGTGTTTGGCGCCGTGCAGGTGAGCGCCACAATCAGGACTGTATACGACTGAGGCACACAGGGCCAACACCCGGCATCATGGTGTGGGGAGCGATCTCCTACACTGGCCGTACACCTCCGGTGATCGTCGAGGGGACACTGAATAGTGCATGGTACATCCAAACCGTCATCGAACCCATCGTTCTACCATTCCTAGACCGGCAAGGGAACTTGCTGTTCCAACAGGACAATGCACGTCCGCATGTATCCCGTGCCACCCAACGTGTTCTAGAAGGTGTAAGTCAACTACCCTGGCCATCAAAATCTCCGGATCTGTCCCCCATTGAGCATGTTTGGGACTGGATGAAGCGTCGTCTCACGCGGTCTGCACGTCCAGCACGAACGCTGGTCCAACTGAGGCGCCAGGTGGAAATGGAATGGCAAGCCGTTCCACAGGACTACATCCAGCATCTCTACGATCGTCTCCATGGAAGAATAGCAGCCTGCATTGCTGCGAAAGGTGGATATACACTGTATTAGTGCCGACATTGTGCATGCTCTGTTGCCTGTGTCCATGTGCCTGTGGTTCTGTCAGTGTGATCATGTGATGTATCTGACCCCAGGAATGTGTCAATAAAGTTTCCCCTTCCTGGGACAATGAATTCACGGTGTTCTTATTTCAATTTCCAGGAGTGTACTACCAGTGTCTTACAAGACCTTCTCTTCATGCCTATTGCAGAGAACACAGAAACAAATTGAACACAAGGCTGGGGAGTATCATGCGAGTTTCCGACCCGGACGTTCTTGTCCTCAACAAAACTTTAATCTAAAAACAACATTAAAATAGAGAGATATTAGACATAAGCCCACCATATGTACATTCGTCGACTTCAAGGAGAAGTATAACTCAGTCGACCGTGAACCCCTTGTCAGCACACTAATAGAACTCGGTCTTGACCAGAAAGCACTTAAACTCATTGAACAGACACTCTACAAAACAACCTCTAAAGTAAAATTCATGAGGGAAATGTCGGAAATTTTTGAGATCAGAACTGGAGTGAGACGGACTATCTCCAGTTATGTTCGATATCATTTTGGAGAGAGTAGTAAGGGAATGGGAGAGTGAGGTTAGAAACCGCGAAATATGGAAACCAGCCAATATTGGAAGGAAAACTGAAGTCACCTACCTAATATTTGCCGATGATCTTGTAATTGTGACAGACAATGAACACAATGCAGCACATCAAACAAAAATACTCAAGGAATGTACCGTGAAGGATGGCTTGCAAATTTCTTTTGAGAAAATGGAATTAATGTGTACACTCTTAAATATATAGAATCTCACCACAAAATATGGACGGATAAACAAGGTTCCACATTTTAATTACCTGCTGGAAATTCTGGATCCCAATGATCTACAAAAAGCCTCAAAAAATCGAGCATAGAAAATAAAGAGAGCCTACGGTCGAACACAGCAACTTTACAACAAAAAATGCATGTCCGTGCTTGCAAAAATCAGGCACTTCAGCACTGTCGTTAAAGGCGAAGTGCTATATGCTTCACAAGCCTTGTCACTCCATAACAAGATGCTACTACAAAATCTACAAAAAGAAGAACGAAAGATCATTAGGAAAATCCTAGGACCACGAAAAACTGATGCTGGATGTAGCCTGCAAATCAAGAAAACTACAGAGGAAATTTCAAATATTGCTGTTGACATTAGAAAAAGCTGCCTTAAATTCTATGGCCACATACACAGACCCCCTGAGTACAGACTTGCAAGCCTGATACTCACAGCCACTGAAAACTTTAAAGGTATGACATGCGCCGAACAATTACGAAGAGACCTTACTGACGCTCAACTCACAATTCAGACACTTCAGACCGTAACATCTACAGACGCAAGCTAGACAAGTGGGAAGTGCAGCCAGAGACAGACCGGTACAAACTGGACGAATTAAAGAAAGAAAGCCATGAACGATAAAATGAAGGTCTAATAGAAAAATCGCAGTCATAACTGTAGAAACTTCAGATGATATTTTGTATTTTTTCATTTTTTTTTTATTGAAAATGGGTTTGGCTTAGTTCTTCCACACATGAGCAACTGTCCTTAAAATATTCTAATAAAAATAAAATCAATCTAGATAATCGTTCCACCCCTACTGCACTCAATAAAGAACCGTAGACATTGCACATTGAGGAAACTAATGTTTAATGTACATTTACTCGATTCGCCTACAATCTAAATAAAATCGTGGTGGTATGTGAAACGACCGGGAGACACAGACCAAAAGGCTGGTAAACGCTCAAAGGATCGTCCTTCAAGGAGGGACAGAGAATGTGGAAGCCACCAAGTGAGGCAGCTGGCTGTCGTATTACGGCCCACAGATCTCTCTGGCACTTCACGGGCCCGTTTGAATATCGACAGCTGCAACTGGCAGCGGTTGCACGAAGTGGCTGACCACTGACGGTGGCCCACCACACGTGAAATCCGATAAACGGTCCACTGCAGTTTCGACCGAGTGGCGTGCTTTCGTTTTCCATTGGGGATCCTTTGCTCAAAGTGCAGTGGTGGAAAATGCCACTATTAAAATTCCTTTTTGTGCAGAGTTTAGTAGTTTACTGGAGTCACTTTACGTTTGTCAAACAAAGAATGATAATAATTACGATGAAAGCATTTGATGCGTTTACAAACTCTATATACAGTTCGTATCTCGAGACACAAACATCATCTGGCTACACACCTAGCTAATGCTACAATAGGCAGAGGCCTCATCTATTCTAAATGAACGATAGCCTACACTGCAGAAGAATATTGCGATTCAATGTGCCTAAACGATATCTCCTAAATTCGTGATCAAGAATCTAGGTATTTAAACTTGACAGTGCTGTTACGTGATTTAATAGACAATCTGTCTTTAAAGTACAACAAATGGAAGACGTTTTCGACAACGTGTATTACAAAAACGTAACGCTCGTCGGCTTTTACGAGGTAAGGTTGCTAATGAGCTTAAACACTGTTTCTAATACGTCCGCTAAAAAATGTTTGCCTTTTCAGTGGTATAAGTTTGGTCGGGAAACAGAAGACGTGAACCATTCTCTCATGCATCAACCGCGAACAGTAAACAACATCTAAATTTACAAGTTCCTATTTGTAAAAGGAGATACGCGAAGGCTTAAAAGCAGGATTTAAATTACTGATATGTGGTTATTAATAACTGTAAGTGCTGTAAGATGACATATATCATATGGAAAATATGACACAGGTTTGGTTTTCACGTCAAATCAAGGACGAGGTCCTTCGAGAGCGAGCACAAGCACTGACAGGGCGTAGCTAAGAAAGGAAATTGATAGCGTCGATTTTAATGGAACCATTCTGGTATTCTCCGAAATAGTTTTAGGAAATCGATGGGTAAACATAAATATGTGAAAAAGGATTTGAGCTCCCTAAACGCGATTACAACGTCTTATCAACAGAGAGATATCATTAGGGACATTGCATACGTGCACAGGAAAACTTCCTTGCTGCCTAATATTCATAGGGTTTCAGTTTTGCATGATTCTCGTCAAAACATTTCCTTATTACGGTGCATAACTTTCATTACTGAGCTACGTAATTACGATTAGAACTGAGCTAAGTTTCGAATATTGTACAAAAGGATGTAATTACTTTGGATTGTCTTTATGACCAAGTACACTGAAACGACTGCACTTGTGAAGCTGTAAATACCTAGTACCTATTTATTATGCACAGCGGATCTTTCTATTTCATTTTATATGTATCTCATTTTATTATAATTTTTTTTACTAGATGCATTTATTCTTATTTGCTGTTTCGGTTGGTGCCTAGTTTTTGAATTTGATTAACTACAGGATTGCACTGATGGTCTAACGATCAACCACAAAGGGTGATATGATAATGGGGAAAATAACTATATGGGTACTTAGATTTGTGTTGGCCACTGCAGATACTGGGCGAAATGTACGCACAAACAGAAAAGCTGTACAGAAGTTAGATACCTTAGTCTTAATACAGTAAAGAATAAGTGGTTCTTGTGAGGTAAAATTTGATATCGGGAAAAGAAAAGATCGTACAACATTAATGTCCAGCCTGATATTTATCGAGATAATTTATTTATACATTGTGTCACATACATGTTGAGTTAAAACTATGGCTGTGGTAAATGATCCCTAACTGCGTAATTGCCGGAAAGGAATGTTTAGCTATTGACATGATACACTGGAGTCAATAATTAAGTTCACGGTAACTGCACAAAGGGATGACCGCTTCTCTCACTCTATGCATTACAACACATTGTGATGGGATAACTTTACCCTGTGTTAAAAATCATTTTTCCCCATTGCTTGAACACGTTACTTTTGACAGAGACATAAATGCTGGACCACAATTTTTTTTGAATCGTTCAAATGTTTTGTGACATGATATGTCTAAAAATAAGAAATAATACAGATTTTGAGAAACATTTGGCACATATCGTTTGCTGTACATGATTTCGAGTCTCTTTCAAAGGCGCGTCAAATATTTCTATAATTTATGCTATTTCTTTCCCTTAGGCAAATCTTTTCCATAATATATGATTGATTTTTCAAAAATTTTTCTTCATTTTCAAGTTTTGTTCAGAAATCATGACCTGATTGAAGTCTCGTTTGCTTTCCTAGCAATTCCTGTTTCCAAAATGTCCTGAATTTAGAACTTGATTTGGCCGAAACCATTTTCACAGTTAAATATCACACAGGTATGTGAATTTTTTTGCCTCTGTGTTTGCACAGTTACGAACAGCTGATCTCGAAATGCTTCGATTTTGTCTCGTCTCATTGTCTAAGCTTTCATTAGTTACCGTGTTCAATATTCTTTTGCAAAACTAGATCTTACGCTGGTCATTTTGTCCATTTCCCACTCTTCCTTTGGCTACGAAAATCAGTACTGAGTAATTTGCAAGGCGTCTAGTTTCTGCGCCTCTCGAGTTTTTAACCAAAAATATTATCCAGCAGTATTCTCCGAAGCGTGTATTTCGTGGAACGTTGTTGATGCTTTTGTATAAAAGTCCCTACCACTATTCTAGACAATTTCAGAAAAAAACCTTGCTCCATGAACAACGAAAGAATGAATAACTACCTATTGTACGCATACTATTGCAAAGATAATTGCATCTTCATAATTACATCGGAACTGCTCCACGTTTAAACCTCTATAGTCCAGTTCACGCTTTGTCACTCACTGTCAGATGACACTCCCGTCGACAGTCCACGTTCTCTCTACCCTGTTCACTTTATTCTAAACAGAGGGCAACATATTCTTCTGTCACAGAGTGTTGCTGTTACTCTCTCACCCTTCCGCCACCCCACCTCTTCTGTATATCTGTCTACCTATCTATCTTTCTCTCTCTATATTTCTCACCCAGTCCTCAGCATGTATTATCTATAAACTTTTGGTGCGAAGAACAAAAAGTTTACTGCTACTCTCCGATTTTCCTACATAGCTTTAAAATAATGTTACCTATAGAATGACATTTTCACTCTGCAGTGGAGTGTGCGGTGATATGAAATTTCCTGGCAGATTAAAACTGTGTGCCCGACCGAGACTCGAACTCGGGACCTTCGCCTTTCGGGGGCAAGTGCTCTATCAACTGAGCTACCGAAGCACGACTCACGGCCGGTACTCGCAGCTTTACTTCTACCAGTATCCGTCTCCTACCTTCCAAATTTTACAGAAGCTCTTCTGCGAACCTTGCAGAACTAGCACTCCTGAAAGAAAGGATACTGCGGAGACATGGCTTAGCCACAGCCTGGGGGATGTTTCCAGAATGAGATTTTCACTCTGCAGCGGAGTGTGCGCTGATATGAAACTTCCAAGTGAGAATATTAGCATCTGCAAAAGCTTCAAGGCCACCATAATCTGCTTGATTGTCCCACACAACAGCAAGTGTGAGCCAAGTACTACCTACAAACAGTGCCTGTACATCACAAGTAAAGTTCAGATGCAGTCCACGAAACACATTCGGGCCTCCAATTAACTGCTACTTATTAAATTGACCAGCAAGGTCAATATCAATAGCCTTCAAGCTGCGATACACAGGTATACTGCGCCGCCAGCGACGACGCCATGCACGTCGCAGAGGCATTGGTGTGGCACGTTAACACAAGGCCGGGGGGCGCAACAGGGGCCCTAGTATTACTAGGACCGTGTTGCAGAAAAATTCACTTCCGGTCTCCTGATAAGGCCGCTCGCTCGCTGCGCGGCGGCCGGAAGTTGTTTGATAAGGCGAGCTGGCTTACACTGCGCCGCAGCACCTCTGCGTACGTCGAGGAGTGCGGACGCTTAGCTCTGGGTCTCGCTGGGCGTTGGCTTGCTGCGTTCACTTGTGTTAACGGGCACACAGTTTTAATCTGCCAGGAAGTTTCATGTTACTTATATTTCATTCGTGTGCTGGGAAAATTTATTTGCATAATGTTGGAGACGGAAAGTACATAGCCTACTAACGAAACTCATGTGACAGAATAGACACGGACGATAGACTTACAAGACAACATGTATGATTCTTCCCAACCAGCATCTTTGGATGAACTACCACGTCACATTGCAGCAGCCGGGAATGTAGTGCCAGAAACCTTCGGAAAAACATGAAGTAATAGTAGTGCGGCAGGAGGTTACTATATTGAACATTCGTGAAACGTGAACGCAATAGAATCGCTCAGTTGGAGAAGTTCTCATGTCTCAGAAAGTTAAGTTTTCAGAAGATACAAAAAGCGGTTTTACCACACAACAGGTTTAAGTATGCAGCAAATGGCCCAGGGTGAAACAACTCACACCATTACAACACATGTTAGCCATCGTCTATGGCTAATCGAATATGAATGTACTAGAGGTGACCCTTTTTCAAATCTGATGCTGTTGATGGGGCAACTAGCGTTTTCTTTGCAGCGGAAGGATTGTGTCATGAAAAGGTATGTCATTCATGTTCTTCACGGCTACAGAAGAGTGTGATTTGGGCATATAGGATTAAATACAACCACAAGCAAAATTCGGAAAAGCAGATAGGGGTGGGTATGCATCATCTTTATCTTGTTCATCCTACGCTGGTAACTAACAGGCACTTTGATAAAATGCTTTCTGCTCTTCATGCACATGTTCTAAGAGTTTCTTTGCATCATCTAGTTTCCTCACTTTATTAGAACAGGTCCAATATAAGCTTGTTATTTGGATATCACTTCTTCCCTAAATCAATTATATTCTAATGGGCATCACACGACATGATCCGCTCTAGTATCAAATGATGTGTACAGATATAAAGGTCAGTTATCTCCAGTAAAAGTAATTAAAAAAGGAACATGATCACTTTTTAGAACATTCAACAGTAAAAAGTACCCCAAAGTTGTATGTGCACACATGCATGTTGATGTATACCCTTGTAATATCCCAGGTGTTAAAAATATATAATAACCTCCCAACATTAAAAAATAATTATATCAATCACATTCAGCATAACCTCCCAATACATAAATTCCGTAACCTACCAATAATACAATGTGACTAAACTCCTAATAAAAAATCTGACCCATATACAACCTTTCAATAATTGACTGAGTGTTAATCTAAACTGGTAAATTAGGACATCATGGCCCTGAAAGATCATACTGAATAAATTGAAAATTCTTATTTCAATTAAGTCGGCGTATATATCTGCTCCTATAAGATACTTTTCTGGCACAGCCTAGTGCAATGCTGGCCAAAATATTTGTCATGTATAAAAAGAACAATTGATTGTTTTGCAATAATCGGGATGACCATGGAATGGAGACATACGTAAATTCTTTAAATTGAGATGAATAATTGTCAGAAGTTAATTTTTGTAACAAAGATCATTCCTAAGAGACTTTTTCAAAAAGATTTACGTGGATGGGACTTGATATAACAATAGTACATATACGCGAGACTGCTTTTACCTGATACTACATCGCTCATGCTCAGATTCCTTAGTCAAGGACCCCTTACATAACAATCCACTGGGGGGGGGGGGGGGGGAGGCTAAAATTTGGCAGTGATGGTGATTCAATTGGACTTCACATGAGCAACAAATTTGTCTATAATCTATTTAGTTTACTAAGTCTACTGTCACAGAGTATATACATATGAATAACGTTGTTGATAAATGAGATAAGCACAGAACATATTAAGAAAAGAAATACAGTGCATAAGAACTGAGTACAAAATATATTAACAAATGACATAAAGTGCACACACAATGTAAAACTCTTTGGCATTTTTATATGAATAAAACATATCAAGGAGTGAAATAAAGTGTATACATACTGTACAAGTCTATAGGATATTTATCTGAACTGAATACATTAAGAAAAGAAATAAAGTGCACAAGCACTGTAGAAGTCCTTAGCATTTTTACATGAATTAAACATACCAAGGAGTGAAATAAAGTTCACATGCACTGCAGAAGTCTTTAGCATTTTTACATGAATTTAACATATCAAGGAGTGAAATAAAGTGCACACACACACTGTAAAAGTCTTTAGCATTTTTACATGAATTAAACATACCAAGGAGTGATATAAAGTGCACACACACTGTAAAAGACTTTAGCATTTTTACATTGATTAAACATACCAAGGATTGAAATAAAGTGCATATGCACTGTAGAAGTCTATAGCATTTTTACATGTTTTATACATATCAAGGAGTGAAATGAAGTGCACACACACTATAAAAGTCCTTAGCTTTCTTACATGAATTAAACATATCAAGGATTGAAATAAAGTAAACATGCACTGTGTACAAAATATTTTAACAAATAAGAGAAAGTACACATGCAATGTGAAACTCTTTACCATTTTTACATGATCTGGGAAAGGAATGGGAAGGATAGCATCATGGTTGTAGCACAGTTGGTTGCACATAGCTGCACTGAAAGCCCATATCTTTCCATAGAAGCACAACACCAACTGAGACAATCTGAAGTTCTCTTCCCTGAAGTATTTATCAGAATAGCCAAGACACTGAATTGTGGTATTAATATTCTATGTTATCATTTTGGTAGTACATCAGGTACACCAAACAGTAGGACCATGATAACATGTCCATCGTTCAAGCTGGTGGACAGCTTGATATGTCAATACCGTATTCTTGTAGAATCCATCCTCTTACATCAATGTAGAATTAGTGCAAAAACCAAATATATGATCACGAGGATGGACAGGACATACGGATATTGCAGTAATTGCTGGTAATTAGGTCAGAAGGTGAAGGATACAATAAGTCTTATGCTAGTCATCATAGAATTACATTAGTGTATCAACCAATCTCAATAATTATTGGCATACATTGGCTATTTACACAGCATTTAAGTAGTATGTATGGAGTATTACAGAACATTAATCATAGGTCATCGCTTTGCAGTAATTATTGGCATAGCATTTATGTATAAGTCATCTCCTTACAGTAATTATTGGCAATCATTTGTGCAGTGTTACAAAACATCATTCATAAGTCATCTCATTAAAGTAATCATTGGCATAGCATTTATGCATTATTATGAAACATCATTCAGTATTACTCAGAAGTCATCATTCAAAACAAGAGTTATTGCATGAATCATCAAGCTGTTAGTGTTTATATATATCATGCAAGTGACATATGACATAGTTAAAAGGTACCACATTGTAACTGTTACTCAAGGTCTGTAGTCCAATAATACATAAATATAATGGATTCAATAGATCAGAGAAATTTGCATTAAATTTAGGACTAGAAATATATTTTAAGCTGGTAGCATTTTTTAGTTATATACTGGTAATAACTTTTTTTGCTAGCACTGCATTGCGTTGGGATCGATAGTCAATTGCTGGGGAATGAAAATATTTGCCTTTGACTTATTGCTGGAAATAAGGATTAATAACTTCATCATGAGTCAGCTGTAGCAAGGTCATGAAAGCGGTAGAGTATATGTTATCACATTCATAAATGATAGACAGAACTGGGTAAAAAAATACAAGTACTAGAACAGGTTTAATAACTAACTGCTTATAGCGTATTAATATCATGAAAAGGTTCTCCTGAAAAAATACAAAAAGGCTTACTGAGCTGAATGAAAAAATGTATATTATGCTGAGAAGTAGTAAACTTCGAATTAACAGGTACCGTAATGTGTACTTAATATGTATGTACTCTAGCTGTTTTTCCCAAAACATTCAGTCATTATACCTTGTCTCATAAGACATACCATCAGAAGGAACTGCTACAAATACTTAAATAACTACATAGCATTTCTTAACTAACAGGAAACATATAAATTTCATTATTATCATAATTTGCAAAGAAAAACTTCATTATTCATATTACCATATTCTTCATAGAACTATTCATCATAATTTATCATAATCAGCAAAAATAGACACTTGATTATTCATAATTCATATTCATATTACCATTCTCCTCATACAACTACTCATTATCATTCATTACTCCATATATTAATGAATTTGTTACTTCTAGCATATTTCATCACTAAAATAACATGTGTAGTTCTGTCTGACAGCCTGCAATAATCGCCTCATATTCTGAAAGGAAAATAATTAATCAAGACTGCTATCATACGATGTGTATGGTATATCCTTGTTAATGCTTGTTAATTTGGATCCATTTACTCTTCATGGAAAGGCATTATATTTTGTTTCGTTCATTCCGATGGTGAAATTTCCATTTCATAGAAAACCACTGTGGGTTGTTTAATTTATTTCTTTTACACGTTATTGCTTTCTTAAAATGATGAATATGGATTAATATCTTGCATTTAAATCATATACCCATTAAATGAAAACTTGCTTCTAGTGATATAACTATGCATACAGCATAGCATGACAGAAAACGTATTATGTCAAAAACATAGACAGTTTTTAAGTCCGATAATGTACACACACTATCATAATGTAGTAGTAAAAATGTAGAATAATCAAGATATTGAGACATCATAAGGCGAAAATGTTAAAGTCAACTGGTGTTTCTTACATCTTAAAGATTTCATAGTGCATACAGGGACTTTGCTAACCTTACCTTGCCAGGCACTTGCCAAGAAAAAATATGACCATCATCAGTAAGCAATCACATAGATATAATTGCATAAGTGGTCATATAAATATCAGGAAATGTCATTAATCGCAAAGTATGTTCATTCAATAACGGGTTTAATATTGGAAATATGGTGATTGCCCTTGTTATTTCTGGTTCTCAAAATTTCGACGTGTACTACATTGGGGTGAGGAATGCTGTGAATTCTAAATGGAACTGCGTATAGAGGCTCAAATTTACTGCATGTACTCTTTCCTCCGTTGGAGAAATAATGTGTGCGTACTAATATCTTCTGCCCAATGTGAAAGTCATGGCGTGTACCAACCTGTTTTTGCTGTCTTCTCCGGCACTCTGCGGCACGTTTGATGTTGCTGAGCGCAATGTCAATTATTTCATGCTGGCGTAGTCGGCGAGATGTTGGAAAGGATACTAATTCTTTAATTTTGTTAGGTGGTTCAACATTTTTCTATATAACAGTCGGAGATAGCATAGTAGATTCATTTGGCATTGAGTTAATTGCATCCTGGGATGAGAGTATGTGTGTGTGTCTCAATCAATATGTATTTTATGGCAGTATGTTCTACACTCCTGGAAATGGAAAAAAGAACACATTGACACTGGTGTGTCATACCCACCATACTTGGTCCGGAAACTGCGAGAGGCATGTACAAGCAATGATCAAACCCACGGCACAGCGGACACACCAGGAACCACGGTGTTGGCCGTCGAATGGCGCTAGCTGCGCAGCATTTGTGCACAGCCGCCGTCAGTGTCAGCCAGTTTGCAGTCACATACGGAGCTCCATCGCAGTCTTTAACACTGGTAGCATGCCGCGTGGACGTGAACCGTATGTGCAGTTGACGGACTTTGAGCGAGTGCGTATTGTGGGCATGCGGGAGGCCGGGTGGACGTACCGCCGAATTGCTCAACACGTGGGGCGTGAAGTCTCCACAGTACATCGATGTTGTCGCTAGTGGTCGGCGGAATGTGCACGTGCCCGTCGACCTGGGACCAGACCGCAGCGACGCACGGATGCACACCAAGACCGTAGGATCCTACGCAGTGCCGTAGGGGACGCACCACCACTTCCCTGCAAATTAGGGACACTGTTGCTCCTCGGGTATCGGCGAGGACCATTCGCAACCCCACTCCATGAAGCTGGGCTACAGTCCCGCACACCGTTAGGCCGTCTTCCGCTCACGCCCCAACATCGTGCAGCCCGCCTCCAGTGGTGTCGCGACAGGCGTGAATGGAGGGACAAATGGAGACGTGTCGTCTTCAGCGATGAGAGTCGCTTCTGCCTTGGTGCCAATGATGGTCGTATGCGTGTTTGGCGCCGTGCAGGTGAGCGCCACAATCAGGACTGCATACGACCGAGGCTCACAGGGCCAAACCCGGCATCATGGTGTGGGGAGCGATCTCCTACACTGGCCGTACACCTCTGGTGATAGTCGAGGGGACACTGAATAGTGCACGGTACATCCAAACCGTCATCGAACCCATCGTTCTACCATTCCTAGACCGGCAAGGGAACTTGCTGTTCCAACAGGACAATGCACATCCGCTTGTATCCCGTGCCATCCAACGTGCTCTAGAAGGAGTAAGTCAACTACCCTGGCCAGCAAGATCTCCGGATCTGTTCCCCATTGAGCATGTTTGGGACTGGATGAAACGTCGTCTCACGCGGTCTGCACGTCCAGCACGAACGCAGGTCCAACTGAGGCGCCTGGTGGAAATGGAATGGCAAGCTTTTCCACAGGACTACATCCAGCATCTCTACGATCGTCTCCATGGGAGAATAGCAGCCTGCATTGCTGCGAAAGGTGGATATACACTGTACTAGTGCCGTCATTGTGCATGCTCTGTCTCCTGTGTCTATGTGCCTGTGGTTCTGTCAGTGTGATCATGTGATGTATCTGACCCCAGGAATGTGTCAATAAAGTTTCCCCTTCCTGGGACAATGAATTCACGGTGTTCTTATTTCAATTTCCAGGAGTGTACATAGTTTACCAATTTCTTTTATTAGTCGTTCAGAAGGGTTCGAAGAAGTGTGATACTTAAATATATATAGATTGGAGATATGTTTCTTGCTCGTAACATACGTGTCCGTAGAGCAGATCGAAATTGCGGTCCATTGTCGGAGATTTCTTACAATACATGAAATAAAACATCTTGTACAAATGAATTCGATATAGATTGTGCAACAGCTTTGCGTGACAGAGTGAAGGTAACAAATTTCGAAGTGAGTTCAACAACGACAAAGATTTAACAGAAACCTCTATTAGATCTGGGAATCGGTCCAAAAATATCTACAGCAGCGATGTGTCTCAATTTAACGGTTACAATGGGATGTAACGGTGGAATATGTGAAGTCGTGTCTGATTTAGCTTTCTGGCACATTTTACATGACGCTTAAACCCGAATACGTTCTGTCTTAGTATAAGAAAACATTTTCTGGGTCCATAATAGTCGAACCTAAATGAGTATACCAAACTAATTTGTTAACAACTTCTTACTCCTACTACCACACAGTTCCTACTGCTGGTAACACTCCTCTCTCTCGTCTAAGATTCTCTTATAGCTTACATATCGCCGGCAGCGCGTGAGCAATCCATCTGCTCGAGTGCGCTAGCGACAAATTCCTTAGTCATCGACCTCTTACACCCTTTTAAAATATTATGGTTCCTTTGAAAATAAAAGCTTAGTAGTCGTACGTGTGCAGTATCATAAAACGTACCCAAAGTTTTCACCTTCATTCATATAAAATATACAGTGTTCTTAAATGGGAAGAATTACACTGTATATTTTGTCTAGTATCTGAGCACAGCGAGAACGAGAGTACCTAAAAATTATAATGGATTATCTTCCGAATTTTCATAGTCGAACGAAGAGCGCGAAATAAAAAATGGGGGCTATCAAAATGACTACTGTGAGGTCAAGTAGTGTCAAAAGTTTTAATTGGTTCAAAGTAATCAGAGTGATTCCGAAAAACTCAATTTCTGATTTTAAGGAAAAGTGTTTTTCGAATTTTCATAGCTGAACAAAAAGTGGAAAAGAGACAAATGATCAATGTGAGGCGTCATATTGTAAAAGTTTTATCCCTGTAATCAGGTTAACTGAGAAAATCGTAAATAGTTATTTGAGCATTTTCATCCGAATGTTTGAAGCCAAACGGAGACAGGGACATCGACAAACAGACTACGAAATTGAGTAGCATGACGTCTAGTTCTTCAAAAACAGATCTATTGGCCTGAAAGTAATCAGACAGTTAGGAGAAATTTAAATAGTGATCTTATGGAAACCTGTAGTTCTTCATGGATTATTTTATTGCAGTAGCTGTGTTTGCAGGAAGCACGATGCCACATTCCTTCGGATTTCAACGTATGTTTCCTGTGCGCGAATTACAGGATGCGTACAAGAAAAGTTTTGTGATACATCGTCGATATCACACAGAAGTTTGGGTCTGGCCACGAAGCGCTCACGTGATGGCGGCACGGTAGTTCAGCGTGTTCGGTCCGAGAGTGAACTGCCCTCTGTAATAAAGAAACTGAGTCAATGGCTCACCAATGAACTTGAACAGGCGCCATGGTACGTCCGCCCGGAACAAATGCAACGAAAAATAACGAACGAAATTAGATTTAAAACAAAATTACCCCCCCCCCCCCCGACGACTAGTGGGACATTGGGGTTTGAGTCCCAGTCTGGAACAAATTTTTAGTGTCCTCAATCCATTCTACAGCTGGTTGTTGCTCGTACTTGCAACTGCTAATACATTTACTGTACCTCACGAACAGTTGCTGGTGTAATGAATTGTCAAAAAATTATTCAAGGCCTAGCAGTTTTGTGCATAAAAGGTTGCATTGACGTAGAAATCGTAGAATTCTTTTTTTCGTGTTTAAAACAATAACTAAATATCAATTAAATGTCAAATTACAGCGTAAATCGAAATTTTATGCTTTCTACGAATATATATATATATATATATATATATATATATATATATATATATATATATATATATATATTGGTATCTGAACAAAACTTAAAAATAAAAATTATAGTCACGAGTTTTGTGAAAGGATTTGTATAAAATTAAGAAATAAAACCGATTTAAGAAACATCTGACACCCCCTCATTTGCTGTACATTATTTCAAGTATCATACGAAGGTATCTCTCTCACCTATTCTCATAGGTTTCGACAATAAATTTCATAAAACGTATCTAGCTTTTTTGAGAATTTATTTTATTGTATAACTGTGATACCTGTGTTATGATCGTGCAGTTTGCTTTTTATATCTCTGATTTCCAGCTGGCGGTGATTCTTCGTGCGTGTGCAGTACTGCCAATGTCTATCCATTTATTTCACCTTCGGTATTCCTGGTAATGGAAGCCAACACGCTACCGGAGCGTAGCAAACAGGCAGAGCTGCGTCACCGCTAATGAGTCACAGTTAAACACACAGGTGTGGCTCGCCCAGGCTCAATCAGGAAGACAATTAGTGTAATCTAAGTCCTCCAATTTCACGAACGCAGTACGTTCCGCGAATTTCCGACTGAACATTTTCAGTGTATGAGCCAATAATAGGGAGTAAAGGGAATTCCTGATTCGCCACTATAAGGCTGGGACTAATTGCAGGAAACACATTGTAAACGCTGCTTGCTCTTGTTGTGTAACCCTAGGGTTGTTCGACGATGGCATTAAGTGCACTCTCCTTGGGACTATCATCTACGCTATTGTCTATTAAGACTGCTATAAAAGTGATGATATCTATTAACAGAATTTAATTTATTTTTCTTTCGAAGAATACTCAGATTAGTATATGATTAAATTTATTGCTGACTTAGGGAAGTACAAGGTTGAATTTTGATACACGAGGCTACCATCTCAGACTGCAATAATGGCACTAACTCGGATGGGCAAAATCGAACTCGGTATGAATGGCAGATATAGGTACGTCATTCCACGTAGCTTTAGCTCTAACGTTAGCCAGCATTCATAAATCATAATGGCTAACGAGTGATGGTGTGCCAGATCCTTGGCAAGTGACAATCAGATGTAACAGTCGAAATTCGGACACCTTTAGCATCGATGTAGGTCATAAAAGTACATGTAAAATGCCGTATTGCGTTATGTTCTTGAATGATGTCACGAAGGCCTCTAAATGAAGGCCTGAACACTGACCTTAAAGTGGAAAAACGTAATGTTTGCAGACCAAACTTGTAACTGTACGAACTTGGGTTAGTCATGATGGGTGAGATGGTCTCCTCGAAGATAATAAAGATCCAATGTTTGACAACTTGTGAGAACTGAAAGTATATGATCGCGAATATTTGTTTTGTTCAATGACTGGTTCCGCTAGTAATCATCATCGTCTGATTGATCTAAAGAAAGATGTCCATATTAAATATATGGTCACGATGATATGTTAAGAACATTATTTGTAGTAGCGTTGATTAACATTATCTCAGAAGCATCTAATAAGCAACAGACTTGTAATCTTGAAGTTAGTAAAAGGGGTAAATAAAATTTGTAGCACATAAACGCAACAAAATTGTAATAAATCCTAATATAATGCAATGTAGAGCCGTCTTTAGCACACTTAGCCTACAAGCGAGGTACAAACGGTCGAGTGTTTGGCCACTAGGCGTTGCTGATCATGAGCACTGTTCACAATGGCGTTTTAGTTAGCCAGAGATATTATGATTAGCATTCTATATCAACCACAATAGCATGAGGCAAAAATCTAATAATGTAATAAAAAGGACAGAGCGAGATCTTAGACATGAAGCCACAAAAAACGGTTAGTTAAAATTATAAATGCTACCTTTCAAATAAGTATCTACGATGTAATGAAGTTAACTGCAAGCAGCATTTCGAAACACTAAAAATGCCACAGGTTTCTTTCACAGCACCAACCGACATGATCGGCTGTGGTACAATCTAGCACGTGTTGATTCGCTGCTACACTCCTTGTTGCACAGTATGGTTGCGCAGTATGCTTTGTGTCCATTCGCGTTTTCTGTGTAGTTTGCTTGTGGTGTCAAGACTTTCTTCTGAGTCTCATACTACGTCATCAAAACATGTACTGGGGTCGTTTATTCGTGTATGTTCGACGTCACCTTATTTTGTGTATCATTATCACTGATGCCATCTTCACCCATTTCAGAAAGACTTTGCTTATTGTGGACAATAGCTACAAGTAAAAAGGAGGGACGAGATTACAAATTGTCAATGCTGTTTTCTTTTAGTGAAATGGTCAATCCTTACTATAATTCATCTGATTGATAAGACTGTTTGTCGAACCCTCTTGCAGCCACGCTCAGTTGATGTAACAGTTTTGTTTTCGGGAAATCTGTGCTTCAGTTTTTTTGTTGTGTTTTGATCGTGTAATTGTTAAAGGGTCCTTTAAAAAAACAAAAAGGATTTGGGACTGTTCAAACTTGCTCAAATGTCTGATTCCTTTAATACGTTTATAAATTGTATTGTTAACTTTGCCATTAAGCAATAAAATGTACTACACGAAACAAGATGACAAATGTGTGGATCAAACATCCATGATTTCCCTGAAGCTACCGCAAGACTAGTTCTGAGGTATCACGACTGTTTATTTTTCACAGTATACTTGGACATCTCTGATTTCTGTATCAATTTTCAGGGAATTTCTAACATCTGGCACCATTTGACTTTGTCGAACGCTTTTTCCAATTCGATATATCCTATCATCGTTTACTGATTCTTCTTTAGCGTTGCTTCTACCATCAAACGCAACGTCAGTATTGCTTCATGGTGCCTTTACCTTTCCTGAAGCCAAACTTATCGTCACCCAATACATCCTCAACTTTCTTTGGCATTCTTCTGTATGTCATTCTCGTCAGCAAATTGGATGCATCAGCTTTAAGCTGATTGTGTCAGCTGTTGCAGTCTTCGGAATAGTATAGATGATATTTTTCCAGAAGTCAGATAGTATATCGCCCGACTCATATTCTACACACTAATGTGAACAGAAGTTTTGTTGCTACTTCCCCCAGTGATTTTTGAAATTCTGATCGAATGTTACCTATTTCTTCAACCTTCTTTGATCTTAAGTTCTCCAATGCTCTCTTAAATTCTGATTCTAAACCTGGATTCCTTTTATATATGATGTTGTTGTTGTTGTGGTCTTCAGTCCTGAAACTTGTTTGATGCAGCTCTCCATGCTACTCTATCCTGTGCAAGCTTCTTCATCTCTCAGTACGTACTGCAACCTACATCTTTCTGGATCTGTTTTGTGTATTCATCTCTTGGTCGCCCTCTACGATTTTTACCCTCCACGCTGCCCTCCAATGCTAAATTTGTGCTCTCTTGATGCCTCAGAACATGTCCTACCAACCGGTCCCTTCTTCTTGTCAAGTTGTGCCACAAACTCCTCTTCTCCCCAATCCTATTCAATACTTCCTCATTAGTTATGTGATCTACCCATCTAATATTCAGCATTATTCTGTAGCACCATATTTCGAAAGCTTCTAGTCTCTTCTTATCCAAACTATTCTTCGTCCATGTTTCACTTCCATATATGGCTACACTCCATGCAAATACTTTCAGAAACGACTTCCTGACACTTTATCTATGCTCGATGTTAACAAATTTCTCTTCTTCAGAAACGCTTTCCTTGCCATTGCCTGTCTACATTTTATATCCTCTCTACTTCGATCATCATCAGTTATTTTGCTCCCCAAATAGCAAAACTCCTTTACTACTTGAAGGGTCTCATTTCCGAATCTAATTCCCTGAGCAACACCCGACTTAATTTGACCACATTCCATTATCCTCGTTTTGCTTTTGTTGGTGTTCATCTTATATCCTCCTTTCAATACACTGTCCATTCCGTTCAACTGCTCTTCCAAGTCCTTTGCTGTCTCTTACAGAATTACAATGTCATCGGCGAACATCAAAGTTTTTATTTCTTTTCCATGGATTTTCATACCTACTCCGAACCTTTCTTTCGTTTCCTTAAAGCCTTAAAACCTGGTTCCTAAATCTCT